>NW_024465926.1:8787500-10037500 GCF_017591425.1 Ochotona curzoniae | reverse complement strand
TTATCTGTTGATTCAGACATGCATTGTTTTATTGGTCTGGGAACATTCAAAATCTTCATTACCAGCTATTTTGAAATGCTCCATTAGCGGTCGTTAATAGTTAATAGTTGGCCTCCTGTGCTGTAGAGCATCAGAAGTTTCCCCTCCGATGTAAGCGCGTGCCTCTACCCACGAAGCAGCCTCTGTCCGTCTCGTCCTTAAACTCTGGTAACCACTATGTTTGCTTCCATGCTTAAGAATTCCCAGTGGGAACCTGGAGTGTTTGATCTCTGTGTTTGATTCATTTTTACTTAGCATAAGTCCTTTAGCCCCATTCATGTTGCTGCAAGTGTCAGAAATTCATTCTTTTTCATGGCTGAATCATACTCCACTACGTATGTAAGCCACATTGTCTTCATCCTTTCATCCATCCATGATTGCCTAAATTGATTCTGTCCCTTGGATATCCTGGAGAGTACTGCAAAACAAAACAAACAAAAACCACAAGAAAACATGTGAATGCAAATGCCTCATTGTCATATTGATTTCATTTCCTGTGGAATTAAGCCCAGTAATGTGATTGCAGGATCACTTGGTAATTCTGTTTCTAGTTTTTTCAGGCACTGCTGTTTTCTATGACACCTGTGCCGGTTCACACCCCCTCACCCCCTCATCAGTAGAAGGCTCTACCTTTCTCTGCATCCTGCCCCTTAGTTATTGTTTTTAAATCTGCCTCCCCCCCCTTTTTTTTTTTAAATAATAGCCATCCTAGCGGGATATGATGATATTTCATTATGTTTTCATTGGCATTTCTCTGATGATTAGTGCTGTTAAGCATGTTTACTCCCATTCGGCAGGTTGTCTCTTCACTTTGTTGATCGTTTCTTTGGCTGTACAGAACTATTTTTTTAGTGTTACAAAATTATATTTGCCAGTTTTTCGTTTTTGTTGCCATTGGTTTTGAGATTTTATATATATATACATATATACATATGATCAATGTACTGAAATGTTAGCACATGCTTTTTTTTAAAAACAAGAGTTTTATAGTTTCAGACCTTATGTTTGAATCTTTAGTACATTGTCAGTGATTTTTGTGTTTGATTAAAGAAAGGGTTTTACTTTTTTTGTTTTTGTAGTTGTTTATCATGTAGAAACACAGTTTTCCTAGCCCCATTTATTGGAAAGATTTTGCTTTTTCCAGTTTCTGTTCTTACTACTGCTGTTGCTGAAAATCAGCTGATGCTGAGTCTGTGGATTTATTTCTATATTCTCCATTCTGTTCCATTGGTCTGTCTGTTTTTATTTTACAAGCATGCTGTTTTGATTGTTGTAGTTACATAATGTATTTTAAAACCAGGAAATGTGATGTCTCCATTTTTTTTTTCAAAATTTCATTGACTGTTTATACTCTATTGACTTTTATATGGATTTAAAACCTTTTTTTTTTCTATTTCTATAAAATTTGTGACTAGGATTATGATGGGAATTGTATTAAGTCTGTGTGTTGCTTTGGATACCCTGGACATTTTAGCAATGTTCTTCTAATGCATGGGTATTGGATCTCTTCCATTAATTTGTATTTATTTTATTTCACAAGTATTTTATAGTTTTCAGTGTACAAACCTTTTATTTCCTTAGTTGATTATCCCCAAATATTTTATTTTTTCTGATATTGTCAATGGAATTCTTATCTTTTTTGAATATGATTTATTTGCTTGAGAGGTAGTGGCAGAATCTCTCTCTCTCTCTTTCTCTCTCTCTCTCTCACACACACACACACACACACACACACACTCACACTCTATCTGCTTGTTCACTCCCCAAATGACTGCAATAGCCAGGGTTGCCCTAATTTAAATCCAGGAGACAGGACCTCCATCTTTGTCGCCTATGTGCATTAGGAACCTCAGTATTTGGGTCATTCTCTTCCCAGGTGCATTATTAGGAAGCTGGGTCAAAAGTGGAGTACCCGGAACCACAGCTACAATCTGATAGAGAGCATGGGCACACCAAGGGGTGGCTTAACCCTTTGCGCCATCGTGCCTATTCCTGAATTAGTTTTCTTAGTTTTCTTTTTTGGAGAATTCATTATTAGTGCACAAAAACATCACTGAGTTTCATGCTGATTTTGTGCCTTGCAATTATTTTCCTGACAACAAATTGGTGGGCTATTTAGGGTTTTCTATAGGTAAGATCACATAATCTGCAAATAGAGATACATTTACTTCTTACTTTGATATCTTATTTCTTTTTGGTGCCTAATTGTTCTGTGCACATTAATACCGGGTTGAACTTACTAGCTAAGATGGGCATCCTTGTTTGTTCTAAACCTTAGAGGAACAGCTTCCAATCTGCTGCTGTTGAGGATGACATTAGCCATAGACTTGCTGTGCGGTGATAATTCCTGCTATACCTAATTTGTTGAGTACTTTTGTCATGAGAGGGTACTGAATGTTATCATAAACTTTTTCTGCATTTATTAAGATGATCACAAGTTATGGTTTTAATGTTAGTTAAAGACTTGGTCCCCCAATCTTAATGGTTAATGGGTGGATGTTGTTGGTTGATGGATTAATTAGAGGCTTGATACCATTATGATGTGTTGGAGGGGAACTTAGTGGGGGAGGCTGTCCTTCGGTCATTGCTTACATATCCTAAGAAGGAAGTTCTTTTATGACAATTAGTTATTAAAGTTTCCTGGCGTCTCTCTGCTTTCTGGCTCACTGCATGGTCCTTGCTTCCCTTGTGTTCTGTCATCTACTACTCTTATCGGAGGCTACAGCAATGGGACCATCTAATATTAGTCTGTGAATCTCCAAAACTGTGAGGTGAAATAAGCCTTCTACCAGGAATTTAGTTATAGTGATGTAGAGATGATTAATACACCATGTAGGTTTTACCCTTCATCCTGTTAATGTGGTATGTCACATTGGTGGGCTTGTGTGTGTTGAATTGTCCTTGTGTCTCAAGGTTAAATCTTACCTATTCATGGTATATATTTCTGTATCCCTTTAAATGTACTTTTGAATTTGTTGATATTCTGTTGAGGGTTTTTGCATCTGTGCTCATGAAGGATATTTAAAATTTTTCTTTAGCGTCTTAACCTACCTTTGGTTTCAGAGTGACGCTGAACTCATAAAAATAGTCTGGAAATGTTGCCTTGCTGGTTGAAATTCTACCCTTTGTGATCTATCTTAAAAAAAGGAAAATCCTCTTCTAAATCCTCCTCCTTTCTTACATTTGAGGGCAGGCAGATTAATCCTGTACCTGGAGAGCTTTGTTTTATGGAAGCTGTTAGTGGAGAAACCAATACTACCCCCTGCCACCAAGACGCAGGTGGAAACTTAGTCAATGTTTATCAATAAGGACAATGAATAAATCCCAGAGTTACTTCCTGCTGTTTTGAAAGCCATCAGTAATGAGTCCTATGCCAGGGCTGGAAATAACTTACTTAGATGCTAGGATCTTGAACAGAATTTTAAACAGTACAAGTTAGTTGGAATTCTTAATATTATCTAAAAGTCAGAAAAAAGCAAAAACAAAAGATCTTGCAGATTTAAACACGTAAGGATTTGTTTTTTTTTTTTTTTTACTCCAAATCCCAGAGGCACTAGGTCTGTTCCCCCTCGTCCCCCGGCATACCTCCGATGCACAGCTGCTCTCCAGTCACCCGGGGGCCTGAAATGGCTTCAGGTGTACCATTAGATGTCCAGGTCAAAAAGGGAGAAAAGGGCCTTTGTTTTCAAAGAGCCGTTCCAAACAACACTTCCATTTATGTATTGCTGGCCAGCACATAGAAACCTGCTCCATACTGGGATTCAAGGGGATCTGGGGAATATTACAGTTGGGTTTCTATTCAAAGGGAGTAGGAGGAGAGAATAATTGTTAAACTAAGCAGCAGCAGCTTGGGACTGGCATCGCGGCATAGTACACTAAGCCACCACTTGCAGGGTCAGCATGCTTCAGGTCCTGGCTCCTCTACTGAGGAGGCAGATGATGACCCAAACGTGGGAGACCCAGATAGAATTCCTAGCTCCTGGACCGTGGCCACCATTTGGGAAGCATGTTTCCTCCTCTTTCTGTCACTGTGCCTTTCAAGTAAATAAATAAGTAACTTAAAAAAAAAAATAGAGCAAGCAGCTTCTGCTATAGCTTCTGCCAACAGGCAGTGTTGTCTGCATGGCTCCCACCTCTAAGGTAAGATGGTCCAGAGCAGGCATTTCTAGGGTGACGATTGAAGGAGGAGGGGAGCATCAATGTCATGGTCACAGGCAATGCCGTGGAGGCCTGGAAGGTTGCTGATCCTGCCTTGCGGTGGTTTCTGTGTGTCTCCTATGTCTTGCTCAGGGATGCCCTTCTGTGAACTTGCCTTTTAAAAAGGCCTTCACCAGCTCCTCCTCCCCAGTGCAGTGGGCAGGTGCTCACAAAGCTTTATGGTTTGTTTTTTTCCCATCCCTTTGTATGTTCACTCTATTCACACAATCTTGCTTTATTCTAGCACCATTCAGGTGTGCTATAGGTGGTGCTCAGCGATCTTGCTCTCATCCAAGTCAAACAGGTGCTGAGCATTTTTATGGGCATCAGTCTACTTGACACTCATAATACCCTGAGAGGTCAAAACTGCTGGAAACCCATTTTCCAGGTGATGAGACAGAGGCTTGGAAAGGTTAAAGGTCACATAGGGTGTTGTTGAGATTTGAACCCAATTCTGTTGATTCTAGAGCCCTGTCTCTTGAACCATAAGCTGGAATGCTCCTATTGACCCTTGGGCATTGAGAAGACAAGCCTCTCCGAGAGTTTAAGTGACCTTGAGGGGTGCTGTACTTCTTGGTAGCTGTGCCACAGCTAGAACCCAGGCTCTGGCTCTTCTTAGTACATAGCTACATGGCCTTGCCGCCTGGGACTTCCGAACTCGTGTGCACCAGGGCTGCGGTGCAGTCTGGATTCTCCCTTTGAGCCCCGCTCACTCCACTCCATCCCCAACCCAGAGGCATCCAGGCTAATCAAGACCAAAGCAGGATTTGTGAGGTGTCAGGAGAGAGCAGGCCTGGTGGGAAGGAGTGGGGAGCATCTTGTGATTTGCTCACGGAGCCTCTTTGATCTGAAAAGCAGTAGGAGTAAATTAGCAAGACCCAGGGAAGTCTTGCCCTGCTCCTGTAGCTCTTAAACCTGTCACTGTCTGTCACACGGTGACTCCCCCAAGACGGCCGCTGTGGGTGGTCTTGGGGCAGACCCGCAGCCATTCAGCCAGCAGCAAGGCAGCAGTTGCTTCTCCTTTTTTGTTACTGGTTCCAGCATGTGGTGTGATTTTGATTTTCTTCCTACGGTTTGGCAAGGGCAGCTGTCCCAGCGGGTCAACTGTAGGAAGGAGGTCAGGATTTTATAGATCTTTACAGCCAATGCCAACAGTGCCCAGCCAAGCTTCCTGGATACTCTGCAGGGAGCACTCTTTGGGCCTGCTCCAGGACTGAGTCCTGACCCCAGCCAGCTGAGGCTGTGGTTTCTGGGCACTGTGTGCTTATCCACAGGTTCCTCTTCTCCAGTGAGGGGTCCAGGGTCTTCTCTTCCTCTTTCCATTAATCCATCCCAGAAATCCACCAGGCATGTGGTATATGCTAGATGCTGGGGAAGCAGTAGAAAATAAAATGGGTACAAGTGCAGGCCTGGTCTTACGGAACTGCCATTCTCTTCTTTGGGTAGCTCAGGGTAAAGGTGACCAGTTCCATGTGCAAAGCAACAGTGACCTTTTCTGACCTCTGTTCTTAGGCAGAAGACAAAAGGGTTGAGTGTAGTATAATCGAGTTAAGTGGGGACAACGGTTAACTACACAATACATGGTCCACTGATGGGGACAGTCACTTCTCAAATTGAGCTGTATGTAGTCCTGAACTTCAATAGTATCAGATATTTTTATTCTGTTAAACAATGAAAATTAATATTTTTATAGGAATAATCCATGTTTAAGAGTTGGGCAATTCATTCTAATGTTCCATATAAACCTCCTGCTACTATGAGCCTTATCCAATCTTTGGGCTGTTTGTTTGCAGTATTGGGTTTGTATCAATCCATCTGGTAAGTTAAGCATGAAGTCCCCATTTAACATTGTTATTCCATCCTGTGGCCTTTTTTTAAACACTTAAGGTTGAAATTTTATTCCTATATGTATCACCTTCTGCAAATAGTTTCGCGTTCTGGCTAATAAATACTATTACTCAAAGATACCTGGAAAACACACATATAAAACTCTATTTTGCTATGTGGATTTTACTTCAGTGTTTTATTTCACCTTGTTTTCAGGAGGAAAAAGCAAGGAAGAGGAAAACCTGAAGGGTTTTTTTTTGTTTTTTAATTCCATTTTGTTATGAACAGTCAGAACAGAGTGGAAGGACACCCAACTCAGGAACTCAGAATCAGGTCACAGACAGCCTTTTGTGTCTAGGTCACTGACTCGAATCCAGCCCCAGGCTTGACTGTTGAAAACGTGTGAGCTTCAGCAGTTGCTTGGTGGACCGTGCACAAGGGACCGGAGATCTCAGTTCTCTCTGCAGTTGAGTTTGCCATGTGACTCTGTGACTCTGTGCCACCCTTCGTAACAGCTGTGTGGCTGCTGCTGGCACTTCCCATTTGGTGGGTATTGAGGTGGAAGCAGAGGGAAGGAGGAGATAAGCATATATTTAGAATTAGCCAGCTGGACTCAGTTTAGATGGTCCCCAGTTTGGTTGACCACCCACAAAGCATCATAACCAGGAACCGCCTGGGCACATGCCTTCTCTCCGTCGGGCCTGGTCAGGTTGTGGGGCTTGGTCACTTCAGTGTCCTGCAGCTTGTTCACAGCCTTCCTGATCTGCTGCCTATTGGCCTTGATGTCTGCCATGAACATGAATGTGGTATTTTCTCCTGTGGTTTTTATGGAGACACAATGGTCATGGGGAACTTGACAGTGGCATGGTGGTCGAGGCTGTTTTTTGTTTGTTTGTTTTTCCTGAGGATTTTTGGACTACCCCAGGAGGCAGAATATGTTGGGTCTCCAGAAGGGTAGTGATGCATGGCTGTTGCTTCTTCAGTGGCCATGTATGCTTTTCCGCACTGCGTTTGTGGAGATCAGCTTAGTGGAATAACTAGGATGGAAAGATGTCAAAGCAATCTACTTGGAGATGTTTACCCTTTAACAGTTTGTGAGAAAGAAGTATTTTCCTCTGTCAGGATTGCCTGTCTCCACATGACATGGCTGTGCTAATGGGGCTTCTGCATTTCTTGAGAAATATTATTGTACCTAGAATAGAAGGTTCTCATTCTGTCTTCGGCTCTGAGCTCACATACACTGATGCAGACTGAAGCACACAGTGAGCAGGGAATTTGTCTTTGAGTCCCAGGCTTTTCACTGAGTAACTTGCGATGAGATCTTTTGGGAGATGTTTTCTAGGCTCCTTTGCTTTGGCCCGAAGCCAAGACAAGTGGGGCACTGTCTCTCCTGGGCTGGGTTGTGCATTTTGTTATTCTCCAGCAGAAAGTGACTCTGGAGAGGTTTCTACAATTTATAAAAAGTTTTACTGATGTCTACAAGTGAATACATTTTAGCTGCAACTTCCTGATTTGTAAGTTCCAGAGAGGAAAATATTACAGTTGACTATTTAGCACTAAGTATATCGAATCTCAGTTGTCTGGTTGTATTTTAAATTCAGTACCTTTTGTTATTTGGTATCTGGCTTAAAACTCAGAGGTGTGGTTGCTGGGCCCTTGCAGCTGCTTGGATCATTACGGCTTGATGAGGAGGAAAGGCAGGAGCAGCTGTGATCATAAGGAGGTCCCAGTAGTCAGGGAAGCTTACATAGTTTGGGAACAGATTGTTCTAGAGAAAAGTGAGCAATTGGGCCAGTGGTTTTCAACTTTTTGTTGTAATATATGGAAGTGTGTTTCAAATGATTGCAGTAAATGTAATTAAAATACAGGTTTGCTTTTGGTGGAAAAATACCTTGAAGTAATTTTTGCTTAATACACATTTTAAAAATTTGTTTTATTTTTATTGGAAAATCAGACATACAGCAAGAAGGATAGACAGAGAGGAAGGTCTTCCATCTGTTGATTTACTTCTCAAGTGGCCACAATGGCTGGAGCTGCGCCGACCTGAAACCAAGAGCATAGAGCCTCTTCCAGGTTTCCCATGCAGGTGCAGGGTCTAAAGGCCTTAGGCCATCTTCCACTGCTCTCCTACATAGGGAGCTGACACGAATTGGTGCCATGTGGGAGCCTGGCACAAGCCAGGCAAGGACTTTAGCCACTAGGCTACCACACCAGATCCTTAACACACATTTTTATGACCTTGCTTAAGGCCTGTACATAGAGATCCTTGTGGTACACACGCACACACAAGCAATATAGAACAAAAGGTCCATTTAACAATACTTCTCTTGGCAGCATATGAAAACACTACGCATTTCTTACTTTAATACATTTTTTCCTTTTACAGTGCTGGTCACAATCCTCTGGTATTGATTTTGCACAATGCTAGTTTCAAAGCATTGACACAGTAGTTCAAGTGCAAAACCAGCACCGTCTGCCCAGCGTGTAATCATTGGAGCTGTCCACAGTGCTGATTTCTGATCATGTGTTTCTCTCAGAGAGCAGAGAACATCCTGAATTCTATTGAATTAGACACCAGAAAATGCACTTTTCTCCTCAATTTTTCCTCTTTTCTACTCTGAAAGATGTTCTGTTATAGTGCTGGATATCTCAATGCATAATTGTTTGGAACTAAAGTAGCCTCTGCTGGATGTTGGCCACTGTCCTGAGCACTGGGCACAGACGGGCATCATCTCTTTCAGTGCTTATAAAAGCCCTATTCATACGAAGTAGACACATTGCTACCTTTATTTTCCAGCTAAATAATTTGATCCTAAGGGAGATTGCATAATTAGCTCAAGGTCAGACAATCACAGAGGTAAAGATGAGATTTAAATCCAGACCTCTCCTGTCTTGAAATATTTTTAAGAATTTTTTTCCCTTGGGATGTGTGGTTATTGGAGTTAAATCACTTAGAACAATTCTAAAGTACAGTGTTTACTTCTTCACAGGATGTTTTTGTTTCATATCTGAATACCAGTACTCACTCCGGGTCCCGAGCTGCTGGCGGTTGTCGCAGTGCACAACTACACATGAGGCTCAGTGTGGATAACTGGCCAGCACTGATGACTAAAGCTTGCTGATGGCCAAAAACACATTTTTATGAACGCCAAGCACCTCACCATCTGGAAGCAATGCTTCTCTTACATTTTGGTGATTTTTGCTAAACATAACAAATCCTTCATCTGCACTTTCCACACGACTGTATGTTGGTTTACACAACTCCAGCCAGAGGTCACACAGTCAACACACGAGAAATCCGAGGGGCACTCATGTTCAAAGAGTCCCTATGTTGCAATCCTCATGATAGATTCCCAGCTTAAACCAGAAAGTTCAACACATCTACATAAATGGCCACTGTTACACCAAGGCAAGGTTTCCCAAGGTCACCCAGGCATTGCAATATTTTACAATCCAGACAACTGTCACGAACCAAATGTCCCCCTTCTTCTTTCATAATAATGCATTTACTTCTTCTCATCCTCCATCTGACATTTATGGAGTACCTGGTCAGATGAGCAAGGAAAAGTAAGACAGGGCTCATCTGCTATCAAAGCTGTCGCAATCACCTTCCTTCCAGAACTGCCTATTACAGGGCTTTGTGTATTGCCCAAGGCATCACCTTTTCTTTTTCTGTTCTCTTTCTGCAGACTCCTCCTCGCTCTCCCCAGGGACAAACACAAATTAGTGTATGCACTGGAGACCAGCACGTGGTGACATCAGAATTTTAAAGAAGCCACTTTTCCCTGTGTAGAAATGATAGGATCAGCTCATCATGATTCCTTGATTTCTAAACAAACATGCTAATTAGAACACCATGAACAATCAAAGACTCAGAAGAGGGTGTTTTTGAAGAAAGTACATGTGGAAAGCGCTTCTGAATTTCACTTACATTGTTAGTTAATATTTCTTACTCCCTGTTTCTCACCAGCATGTGTTGTTTATACTCTCCCAACCTGCATTATCTTAACTACTACACAGGATAATTGTTTGTCCTTTTTTTTTTCTGAGAGTATATGGCCTTCGTCTTGATGATAACTGACAAGCAACACTTGTGACAAATCTGAGCATCAACAAACACCTGCACTAGAGACATAGGTCACATCAGCCACTTTGCCACCACCATCTGTGCCCATTTTAGATGTATTTATTTTATTTATATGTGATGCAGAGAGAGAGACGTGATGACAGAGAACTCTCTTCTGTTGGTTCACTCCTTAGATGTCTGCCGTGGCTGGGGTTAAGCTAAATAAAAGCTAAGAGTCAGGAACCCAACCTAAGACACCAACAAGGGTGGAAGGGCCCCAACCGCCTGAGCTGTCACGTGATGCCTGTCAGGTCTGCATCAGCAGGAAGCTGGAGTGAGTAGAATAGGAAGACAAGCCCAAGCCCTGTAATATGGGATGCTTGTGTCCCAGGTGCTAGGCCCAATACCTTCCCCCAGCACCCTTTTGGAAGGTCCTATTCTTCTTATATGAATTGATCCTAAAGATACAGAGGGGCTGAGAAAGCTAAATCTGAAAGAGAATGTGTGTGTATTATGAAATGTTATAAAAAGCAAAGTTTGGGGAACACTTAAAAAATCATGTAATTTTAATTACTTGGAGGAAGACTACAGTGTTGTCCCCATGATCTGGAAAAAATTAGTTGTCCATAACACATGTTAGTATTTCATTAGACCTCTGTTCTCTGGATTGACACAGCACTTTCAAGTGTCCCAAGGTTCACAGAACTTCAGGGCTGAGAAAAGTTGGTGTCACTAAATCTGAATCTCATTTCACACGAGAGTCTGTGGTGAGTTGAATTCTTTTGTTTATTCTGCACCTTGACGTCTGCATCTGGAAGAGTTAGTAGATGCTAGGGGTTGACCTCATGGTTCTGTCCCATGGCTCAGAGTCCTCCTAGCATCTCTCTTTGCTCATGGGAAGCTTGCATCCTAGTGAAATGATGCGGAAGAGAAAACAGCCATCAAGTGAGAGGCTGAAGTGGTTTCAGAGAGTGTGAATGCTGTGAAGGAGGCAGAACAAGGCGGTGGTCTGGCAGTGACAGGAATGAGGATGGGGACAGCAGAGGGGAATGTACCTCTCTATGGAGTCATCTTTGGGCTTTCAATGACGGGGAAGGTGGGGGGCGGGCAGTGGTTAGCCTTGCACAACTCAAGGTGCAGAATTTTCTGACTTCTTCTCTACCACAAGGTGGGAACAAGCTGTTATTTTAAGATCAGAAAGCAGGCAGGAGTGCATGGATCATGCCGAGGAGGAGGAGAGGAGGAAGAAAAACATACGCTGGGAGAGCTGGGCATTGGGCATATCAGGGACAGCTTTTTTTGGTCATGACGAGTGTTTTTGGATTTCACTCTTTGTACAGTGAGGGAACCATTGGAAAGAGCTAAGCAGGGAAATGAGGCAATATATGTGTTTGGGAGAACCATTCTAGCTATCCAAGGGAAATAAAATCCAGGGGGAGTGGCCAGGGAAACATAGGATGTTGGAGCCAGAGAGCCTGGATTCAAATTCTGCCCCTTTTGGCTATAAACTCTGTGACCTTGGTAAGTCAGTTAGTTAACTTGCTGTTTTCCTCATCTGCAGACTGGAAGGGGAAGAATTGGTTTTGCTTCATGGGACTGATGATGTAACACTGAATGTGGAGCAGTGCTTGGCATGTCATAAGCATGCAGCAAGTGTAATCAGTATCCTTTAATCACACCATGTGCACAGGAACTATGTTTTAGTTAATAAGTGCAAAGATCAGAAGTTCCTCATCTTCTGTGAACCCAGCATGTTCAGCCCCTGGAAGTTACAGTTTACTTAAAGCCAGATGAACTTACTCTGATTCCAAACAAGCTGGCAGAAGTATCCTAGCGCTCCATCTTGGCAAGAGTTTCCAAGGTCGTGAGTTTGTCCCCCTTGGAAGTTCTGCTTTAACACCTGCCGAGTTTGCTCCGGAGAGCAGGTGCTGGGGAAAGCGAGTTCTGGAATGCTGAGCTAAAGGCCGTGGTGGGGTTCAGGGGACGAGTTTGCAGAACTCCCATTTAGGAATAAAACCAGTGGGGAAATGTGAAAGGAACTTCGCTTTTGGCTAACATTGGAAGGACAGCCAAGCATAATAGACCAGCAACTAAGACCCAGATTCAGTGACTTGATGAGTTTCTAGAATGTGGGTAACATGGCTGCAATGAATTTTTTTTTTTAGTTCAAAAAGAGATCTTTCATCTGCTGGTTCACTCCCAAGTGTTCATAAAAGCCCAGACTGGGCCAGGAGCTGAGAATTTCAAGCAGGTCTACCACACAGGAAACAGGAACTTGACCATTCAGGCCATCACCTGCTGCCTTCCAGGGTGCGTACAGCAGAAAACCGGATTTGGAAGGAGTGCCGGGACTCAACCCCAAGCACTCTGATTTGGCTTGCAGGCATCCCAACTGATGTCTTAACTACAATGCCAAACACCCACCCCCATGGTTGCTGCAGTGCTTCCTATGCTCTCCCGATATCCCCATGATGAAAGGAAATGCAATCTTTGGACCTTGACGTTGCAGAGAATCAAGAGACCCAGAAGTCTGGATCCCATACTATACATCCAAGATGTTCAGAATAGGCAGTAGCAGGGCTTGGCCAGAGGTGAAAGGTCTTATTTCCCTGAACTCCTGGGAGCCTAGGAAAGGGAGGGAGTGTGTGGGTTGAACTGAGGCTGATAAAAGTTGCAGGTGATCTTCAGAGGTTGCTTTCTGCATGTGTGATATAAAGATTCCTCACCTCTTCCCATCCGACCCACCCTCCAGCACCCCCTCTCTACTGGTCCCTGAAAACAGATCTCCCCCTGCCTCTACAGTGTCTGCGGGGTTTCAGTGTCTGTGCCCTTACACACGACGGTCAGCAGGGGGCACTGTGACCAACATATTACTTGTGAGTGAGGGGGCTGTCTGCTTTTCGCATAAGGGTCTCAGGAAGAGGTACGCAACTAGCAACCATGCCGGTCCGCACCGTTTCTAAGTGAAAAATTCCCCTTGTCACTTCTCCCTGGGATCCCGTGCTGCCTTTTCTCCGTGTGGCTTTCATTTTGTCTCACTGTCCTGCAATCTGCTCCGTCTCGTGCCTCCACGTCTCAATTTTCACTTTTGTAAAGGAGGCTCGTGTGGATTTCTTGGGTTTCCAGATGTTCTCTGTAGAGCGCTGGGGGTCAGGTTGAATATTTGTCACTTTGCAGTTGAAGAGAAAATGGCCCAGAGCAACACCTGTCCCGTAGCCTCTGTCTCTCCTTCCGGCCAGTAGACGTATAGGACCTGTAAGCCAGATGGCCAAGCTTACATTGTTCAACAACACGGAAAATGCTCTCATTCCTCCCAGCACAGGAGCCGAGACTCTGACAAGGCCAGGAACCGGAAGGCGTGTGTTCAGAGCAAGGACTCTGGCTGAGGTTGTCATTTCCTCCTGTCCTCCATCAAAAGGATGGAGTTGAAAATCTCAACCCTTTGGAGGCATGCACTGGGAACCAGATGGGAGTAGGTCTTTCTCTGTGCTTCTTGAGAAAAAAATCACTGGCACTCCTGGCTCCAGGCCCAGGGGGCTGGACCAAGCCAGTTAAAGACATGAGAGGGTAGGGGGTGACCTTTTTCACTTATGTCTTTAGAATTCAGTTTTCAGTCCTATAAGGGGTGGTTGTGTCGGTGACTATTTCATCAGAGTAAGTTTTGAGAATCCAGTATATATTCACAGTCGATCCTTCTTGCTGTTGGTATTAAAATCGGAGCTGACTGTTATGGCTGCTCATGGCAGAAGGTGGTTCCAATGAGTGATTCCTTGCAGCCACAGCCTCCAGTCCTGCCCACTCAGACTCCAGGTCCGCCTGGGGTCTCGCTTGGGGTCAGTAGAATATAGCAGAGGGCTGCATTCTGAGTTTCCAGTGTGACTTCCATGGCCTTGAATTTCCCTGCCCTCTCTTGCTCACTCTTGAAATTCTGCCACCACCATATGGAGAAGCCTGGTGTGTCCTGCTGGAGGGTGAGAGTCGCAGGGAGCAGGGCCAGTTTTCCTAATGGAGGCCATCAGATGCGTCCAGCCGACAGATTCCTGAACACGGCTGCAGTCAGCAGAACTGCCGCCTGACCCTCAGCTGATCCCAGCTCCATGAGCAAGCCCTGCTGAGACCAGGAGAACTGCTCAATAGACCCTGGTAGTTTTGTTATTTTTAAGTTACTCATTCTCCACCCCATTGCATTTGAAAGACTAACAGAGAGCTTCCATCTGCTGGCTCACTCTCCCAATGTCAGTACCATTAAGGGCTAGGCAGAAATCAGGAGCCTGGAATTGCATCATGCTCTCCCACCCATGTGGTAGTCAGCCCCCATGCACCTGAGCCATCATCTGTAGCTAACAGGATTGCACATGAGTGGGAAGTTTGGCTTGGAGATGAAGGAGCCAGGATTCAGACCAGGCACTCTGATGTGGAATGCCTTAAATGCTGTGCTAGACGCCCACCCCCAGCACCACTTACTTGGAGGAAGTTTGTTGTGCAATGATACTAACTGATACACTAAAGCTTTGTGTAGGCTTGTTAAAGCGGTAGAGGCAGGTTGGTTGGAACAACTGGGAAGCGTTTTACCCATACTGCCTGATATTTAACGCAGTACTCATATTTTTAGCATCTCAGGCCAAGTGATAAATGTGTGATATGTCAAAATAATCACTGGGAAAAAAAAACGGTTTCTAAATCCTGTCTACCTCTGATCAAGTTTTCAAGCTTCTCTGTGAGTCAGTGTCCTCTTCTATTTCAGAGGATTGAGGTGAAGTGGAAGTTTGTTATGAGGACAAAGTGAGCTAATATATGCACAACATTCAGACGGGACCTTGCACATCATGAGCCCTCAGCAGGTGCTAAGCTTTCTAATTCATAATGGTAAATTAAATCTCCACTGTTGGTAATACAGGATAAGATCTATTCTTTCTAGAACTTTGAACAAACAGAAAACATTAAATAGGTATATTCTCTGTGTCTTGAATAATAGTTTGGGTATTCAGAAAAGATCCACATACTGGGGTCTTATGCCAATGGTGAATGGACTAAGGGTGGGTATTGGTCCAGTTGTGGCATTGGCGAGCTGGGCCTATGGAAAGGCTTTTTTGATCCCTGGGAGCTTGTCCTTGGGAAGTGGTTCTTATAGGGGGTTAGGTAAACTGAATCAGGCCCAGCTGTTTTCTCTATGCTTCTAATCCTTCCTCTACGTGTATTCTGCTGTCCACTGTCATTGTCAGACACCAGACTGATGGAAACCATGCATCTCCAAACCAGTGAGCCAAGAGGGACTCCTTCCTCAGTAGTTCCTCTTGAGTATTTGTTACATAGGAATGAAAAACTGACCCACACACCTTCTTTATTTAATGACAAGAGGAACATACTCTCTACACCTCAATTTCAAATCTCTCATAGGACAAAGCTTCTGACTTAAAGCAAATGGAGCCCGAGTTATGGCTTCCAGTGAGGAATACTGAACTTTGCTTCAGTGCGTTGATGTCAGCCTTGCTGTGCCATTCTTGTTCCTGTGGGAGACAGGCTCATGGGGCTCTTCATGTTGTGAATTGCCACAGCTTTCCTCACGTTTTGTTGAACAGGGAAGCAGAGCAATCATCTGCAGTTAAGGGGAGAAAAAAGGTGTCTGAACTCCATAGGAGATCACAAGATTTCAGGTTTAGGCTTAATGTTTAGGAGAAAACATCAAGGATCCTTTGCTCACTGGTGTTCAGGTTGCACTCATTTGTTTATTGCTAATGAAGAGGGCAAGCAAAGGGGGAGATGGCAAATCAGGATGTCTTTCCTAGTCTGGTTCCTCATTCCGGAGCGGGAGCACACTGTGTGAGCCACCCTGATTCTTTTGACTTACAGGTGATTTAATTGAGAATGAACTTGACACTGGCTCATGAGTGATGTTGCTTTTGTTTCCTCTTTGATCCTGTCATTTGTTGTCAGTCAGCCCCACACACAGCCCTGAAGCCCTGCAAGCAATAACTTGGGCCCCAGATTTCTATGTCCGTTCTGGAGGAAGAGGTGCTTCTCAAATCCCATCACCCAGGGCGGGTCTTTCCAGGCCTCCTCCCACAGGCTGGGCGTGGGATGTGCACCTCTCTGTGTTGGGCTTGTGTGTCTCCGAGAGTCACAGGGAAGGAGCCAGAGAAACACTGCTCATTGCTGCCCCCCACTCCGATAAGCCTCACCTGAGACTTGTAGTCCCCATAAGGTGTCTGCCATGGGCTGTGCCATGATTCCACATCCTGTGAGCTGGGACTCTTGGTGGGCACCCCGTGTCTGGTTCTGGCATACACTGATGTGTAAGAGAAGTTTTTCCTGAATTGACTGGTGTTGGGGCCTTCCTGGCTGTTAAATATTACAAGTATTCCCCTTGCTTGCAAGAGTGGAAATCTCACGTTTTTATTATGCCTCTCCAGATTCTTCAGGAACCACAGCTCCACCCCCACCCACACACACATGCACACACCTGTATAGACTGCCCAGTTAATATCACTTGAGGTCAAGACTCTGGCAGAAACCAAGCAGGCTGTCTCATTGCCGTCGAGAGTCCCTGGAGGAGAGACTGCTGTTGGCACAGATCAGGGATCACAGTGACATGGTGTGCGTACAGGTACATTTCCTTAAAACAGTGTCTGCAGTAAAACAAACTTTCACTCCATTCTCCACAGACTTTCTGAAATCCTCTCATGCAAGCTCGCCTTTTTGCTTATTCCACTTTACGGTGAAAATTTATTTTTATTATACCATTTAATAGACTCAGGGATTTCCCCTTCAACCTTCCTGCTTGTTTCCCCCTTGTATTATTATAATAATATAGTCCTTCAGCAACAGTCATAAGTTCATCATTCTGCTATTCAAGTGTATCATGACATTGTAGGTATAGACAATTGTAGAAAGTCCAACATCCTATTGTCAAGATATATTTAGCAGTTTCATTGGGAGCCCATCTTTTTGTTCAAGAGTAGAAATACATACTGCAGTGTATGTATTTTCACTTCTTGGAATGCTAGTTTCCATTCTACAGTTCCTTTAGATGAATATATATATATATATATATACCTTTATGTCTATTGATCTTGTGATGTGCATGATGGTTGCCTTATATCAGATAGAACTAAAGACGTTTGTCCTTTTGGGATTGGCTTGTTTCACTGAGCATAATGGTCTCAAGTTGGAACCATTTTGGCATAAATGGTGGAATTTTATTGCTTATGATGGCTGGGTAGTATTCCATAGAGTAGATGTGCCACAGTTTCTTTACGCATTCCTCCCTTGAAAGGCATCTGGGTGGTTTCCATGTCTTTGCTATTGTAGATTGGCAAGACACCTTTTAGTCCTCTGGTGTGAGTGGTGGTGGGGAAGAAGGTAGAGATGGCAGTATCTGAAAAGGGCACCATGGAAGGTGACTTCTGGGTTAACTCCCAGTGACTCCTACCCCCTGGTGTTTGCATATCTCACCTTGAGTAGGGCTGGACCTGGTGTCTGGTTTCTTATGGGCAGATGATGCTCAAGTGATGTGAAGTTATTGACCAGAGTAGTTTACAAAAGGTAGTGAACATAATCTGGGTCTTGTTTGCTTGCTCTGATACAGCAAGCTGCTGTGAGTACCCTATAGAGAGATTCTTGTGGCAGGAGACTGAAGGAAGGTGAGCTCTAGCCAAGTGCCAGCAACCACAGGAGGTAGCTTGGGGTGCGCTCCTTGGAGGAGGAGCTCCTTTGCCTGCAGCCCTGGGAGGGGCCATGAGTTGGAGGTGCCCGCTCAGCTGAGAATGGATTGCTGACCTGGAGGAACTGGGAAGTAAGAGGTGGTGCTTGAAGTCCTTGAGCTCTACTGTACCTCTCCACAAGTCTGGCCTCCAAGATGCTGAATAAGGGGAAGAGCTTGTTACCCATGCAGTGGCAGAAAACTAATGTGGGCATTTCAGGGTCTGGCAGGCTCTGAGATCAGAGCCTGTTTGGTCCTCACTTTATCAGATACCAGCTGGATTGTTTTGTGTGTGTTATGGAACCTGTGTAAGTCACATTCTCTTCTGTGGTGAAATTAATTATAATAACACGGTTGTGAATGTGGTCGTCAAAAACCCAGGGCCTTTACTTTGGTTTAGCTCTGTTAGTGTTAATCAATCCACCGATGTGAATATTAACACTATTAATACATTTTAGTGGTTGCTATGAAATCACTATGTCTCTAGCCTTGTATACTTGGGTCATTGGTACTTCGGATCCTTCTAGGAAGCCTAGAGAATTCTCTGACCCTTCCAGAAATGATATGGGAAGCAACACAAAATATCCAAAAATTTTCTTGGAGCAGATGGCTATTTAGCTACTGCATATGGAGAACTATTTTCATCTTACTCATTTTGGTCCTGCAGTAAAGAAGCACTTCATACCACAGGGAAGTCAAATGAAAACAGAGCTAGTACTCCCAAACCCACATCTCAAACAACAATGTGAGCTAATCGAGTAGATTTTTTTTTTTTTGCAGTTTCCTGCCACAGAAAAGCATTCAGCAGCCAATTATTTTTTTTGCGTGGAAATGCCAGGGTGTCTTGCAGGTGGTGGTCTGTCACAGAGGTGGGTCCTGCAGAGGATGCTCATAGCGACCTTTGACAGCCCTTGAAAGGCGTCTGCCTCCCAAGACCAAAGCCAGGAGGTTAGAGGTTGGACTTTGCTTATTAATTGCAAGCAGACGTCCCCACAGCCATGTTCCATGCATCTTTGGAAGTCTCTCCTGCCCTGGGAGCTGGGGGCCTTGTATTGTGGCAGGAGATGGAACTGGTGACCTCCCCTCCATCTTCTCACTGCTCTGACCAACAAGTTAAGATATGCCCCCTCTCCTCTGGCCCCATTGCTGTGCCTCTTCCAGGTGCCAGGGACCAAGCCTGGCTGCCTTGCTTCTTCTGGTGAGCATCCTTCCTCCCAAGTCTGGATGCAAGCAAGGCATGGCTTCTTTGGCTTCCTGAGTTGGACTGTCCAAAAACCAAGCTGAAGCCCCTTCTGGGATAAGAGTGACTCCACTCCTTACTGAGAAAGCAGAGAACAGCAAGAGTTGGTAAGTGTGATGGCCACATATCCTTCACAAAAACATCCCAAGCTCCCTGCACAGGGCATGTCCCTGGCCATGATGCTGGGGTCCGCTGGGAGTGCCACATTTTCTTCTTTCACCCCACCCTACTCCTGCCTGTAGGTTGCTAGAGGAAAATCCAGCTTTCTTTTCATTTGGTTTTTCTTTCAGAGTAACCTTCCCCCAATCTTCAACATGATAATCCAGATTTAAAAATTTCCCAGTAACAACCCAAACAGGGACAAAGGTTTTACTAAAAAATATCCAACAAGAAAACAAGGAGATTTGAGTGTCAGTTAACATTGTCCCTACATCACTTATTCCTTCAGAAATGATAAAATAGAAATTTCTAAAACTGAGAGCAGGGAGACTGAAGAAAAGTCAAGGAATTCTCTTTATGAACAGTCATTTTTAATATCCAAGATGAGCCAGAACAACTCTGTCCTTCCCTCACTCTGTAACTAGGTTTCAAATAAATAAATAAATCTTAAATACACACACACACACACACACACACACACACACGTACATACACACACACACGGGGGGAAGGTAAGGAGAGAGAGAGACTAGCACTACAGCATAGTGAGTAAAGCCTTTGCCAGTAGCAATGCTGGCATCCAATATGGGTGTCAGTGCCCCAGCTGCTTCACTTCCAAATCAGCTCCCTGCTCATGGCCTGACAAAAGCAGCAGAAGGTGACCCAGATGTTTAGGTCTCTGTCACCCATGGGGAAGACCTAGACGAATCTTTTGGCTTCCTGGCTTTGGCCTGGCTCAGGCCTATCCATTGCAGCCATCCAGGGAGTGAGCCAACAAGTAGATCTCTCTTTTTTCCTCTCTCAGTCCTTTCTCTGTTACTCTGACTTTCAAATAAATAAATCTTAAAAAAAATGGCGATTCAGGAAATACCATCCTCTAGAGCTCTGTAAACCCAGGGCTGATCTGCAGCCCGCACATGCCCACCTCGGTGGGAAGAGGGAGTTTTGCCTCTTGGACAGTCACAGTGTCTTAGAATATGATCTGGTCCTAAACCAAAGACTGTGGGAAGTTTGTTGAAGTTCCTGCCCTCAGATTGTAGGGAAGCTGGTTGAGTGTAATCCCTAGGTCTCGAAATATAATTGAACAGGGAAAGGAGTCCCAGGCAAGGTTGGGAGGGTGACAAGAATTCATTTTGTTTCTGGTAGAGTAAAAAGAACTGGACAGATGTGTCCACTTGAGTCATGTGCAAGGGGAAGAGAAGTAGTGTGGTAACTGAGCAGACTTTCTGCAGGAGAATAGAATCAAAGGGAAGACTTAAGCAAGCATAGCAGCATACAATGGGCGAAGGACTGCAAGAAAAATAGGCCAGAGAGCCTTGCAAAATCCCCCCTGCAATTGCTTGAAGCTGTTTATAAAAATTACCAAGAACACGGATCCAACAAGACAAGAACCAAAGCAAAATTCTTGTGTGGTGACATTCAGAGAAGCAAAAGATGAATACAGAGGTTGAGGGAAGAAGGGAAGAAATATTAAGAAAAACTTCCCTAAGCTTTTCTTAATATTTCCAAGACAAGCATGTGAGGGCAGGAGAGGGAGGCAGGGACAGGGGAAGGATTTTTGCTCTGTTGATAATAAAGCTACAAGTCCATTTGATGATGCATTTAATAGTCCTTCAGAGATTTGTACCCATTCATAACCATGGGCTTCATCTTCATGACAGCATGTTCTGGTGGGTGGCAGTTTTCATCTTCTCAAGGTCCCTAGTAGTGTCATCGATGCAGCATTTTTTGTGACCTTTCTTCCCCAGTCTTGGCAAACAACCTTGGTTGTCCTGGTAGGAGCTTGAATCCCCTGTAACTTGCTGTTGCCTCAGCCTCACTGCAGCACAGAGCCTTGGCTAGAGTTGAGGCTGGGAATGAGAGGTGAAAGTAAGGATACATTTTTTTAGATTTATTTTATTTTTATATTTTATTATTTTTTTTATAAAGGCAGATTTACAGAGAAAAGGAGAGACAGAGAGAAAGATCTTCCATCTGTTGGTTCACACTCCAAGTGGCTGCAACAGCTGGACTGAGCCTATCCAAACCAAGAACTAGGAGCTTCTTCTGGGTTTCCCACGTGAGTGCAGGGACCCAAGGCTTTGGGCCATCCTCAACTGCTTTCCCAGGCCTCAAAAAGGGAGCTGGAAGGGAAGTAGAGCAGCCAGAACATGAACCGGCACCCATATGGGAACCTGGTTTGTGCGAGGTGAGGATTTAGCCACTGGCCACTGTGCAAGGTTCAGGATACATTTTTCAAACTTTGTCATACTTTGTGCCTGGAGCTTCCTGGAAGAAAATGTTTCACAAAAGGCAGAAACGGATAAGCCACAGAAAAAAACGTTGAAAATGAATCAACTTACAAGAACTGTAAGAGTGAGTATTTATCTCATTCTAATCCCCAACAGTTGAAAAATGGGCAGCTGTAAGTAGAAGAAGTTTTTGCCACTGGTATTTAATTTCAGGTCAATTTGAGATGCCTCTGAGGCGCCTTAGTGGAAACACTGAGTTGGCAGTTAGACTCACAGGACCAGAGCCTGGAAGACAGATCTGGGATGAATGTACACATTGGAAAGTCAAAGATGTATAGATAGTGTTTAAAGCTAGGGATTCAGTAAGATTACTCAAAGTGATTATAGAGAAGAAGACTAAGGAATGAGCCACGATTCACTGCAATTTTAAGAAAACAGAAAAAAGCAAGAATTAGCAAATAAGATAAGATGGAAAGTTAGTAAGAAGGAAAAATTAGGAGAGGCTGTTACCTCAAAAGGCAAGTGAAGGCCAGGCAGCAAGAGGAAGTAAGTCATCAGCTGTGATTTCAACTTGGAAAATGTCCATTGCCTTTAGCAATGTAGAAGTTCTGGGTGACCTTGACAAGAGCTGATGTACTGGAGTCATATGTTTGGAAGCCTGGCTGGAGAAAGTTAAAAAAAAAAAAAAAAACAATAGAGAGGAACTAGAACAAGGATAGACAATTTTAAAGACTTTTTTTTTTTTTCTGTTGAAGGGAGCAAAGAAATGGCGTGGTAGCTGGCTGGGATGGTGGGGTCAAGATTTTCTTTTTTAAATGTGGAACTGATATGAGTAAAAGAGAAGAGGAATGATTTCTAATTCTGTTAGGCATTTGTATAGCTTTACTAGTGAGCTCTAGGTTGCAGAAATAAATTTGAAAATTCATCAGAATATTGACAGTTGCTGGAAACTAGAGGAGACAGACAAGGGAATCATGCAGGTTAGAGTGGAAGGATTCATAGGGAACAGTGCAGACATCTGTTTGAAACCAGGCAGAGGTATAGAGCCCGAGCAAGAATCACTGTGGGAGGAAAGTCAGATTGCATTGCCACTACAGCCACGAAGAAGAATGTTTCCAGGAGGCGAGATGACAAGGTTGAATGGTGTGAGGAATGCAGTAATGGGAAGAAAAGGACTCCTGGTTGGGTGCAGAAACAAGGGGAGTTATTTTACAAATAGATTTGTCATTCGTTGAAGAATTTTGGTGAGATGGTGAAATGGAAACAGTGGCTGTGAAGAAAAAGAGGAAATCAAGCGACATATGGAGGAAGATGAGGATTTGAGAGACTTCTTTTCAAAAATGGTAGACACATGTACAATTTGGTTTTTTTCTTTTTTGTTGTTTAATTTATTTTTTATTGATTACATTGCATTATGTGACACAGTTTTATAGGCTCTGGAATTCCCCCCTTCCCTCCCCAAAACCCCTCCTCTACCCCATGGTGGATTCTTGTTGCGTTACTACAGTTCAGATTCAGTTGAGATTCTTTCCTTGCAAGTATCTACAAAGCATAGAGTCCAGCATCTTATTGTCCAGATAAGTTCAGCAGTTTCTTGGGGAGACCGTCTCTGGTCTGAAGGTAGAGCCGACAGAGTATCATCCCAATCAATTAAAAACCCTGACATTACATCAGTAACAATTTATAACGTAATGGAATTAGTTGACATGGTATTGTGTAACCAGCATGATAAAAGACAGAGAGAGAGAGAGAGAAAAGAGTGCAAGTTCTGAACCACATCCTATAACAATAGCAAAACTACAAAGGCATATGTGGGGAATCAGGAGCAATCCCAGCAACCTCTTAACAGGAGGTCATATGCACAGAGCCGGGGGGACCCCAGAGTGGAGCAGGCAGACAGGAGGAGGCTTGTATCCCAACCCTGAAGACTTCTAGATCCTCACCAAGGACTATCAGTACGAGCTCCGAGGACTACATCCCAACCGCCAAGGAGACCACGGGGAATTGGAGTGCCTTCGGAGGCCGAGAACTCTGAGGTCACCCACCACCATTTGGATCTCCCACATGGGATGGCAGAAGCCCATACCCTGCCTTGCAGGATCCAAGGTCATCGGAACGACAGCCAGGAGCACTGAGCAGTCTGCAGAAACAAAACAGTAAACTTTCTTCGGGACTAGGGAGAGGAGCTTTCTCTGGTTCTTGCCTGGTTCCAACTTTGGGTCCCCACCCTCTCTCGTAATGACCATCAGGATCGCTCCAGAAACCCCCCAAAACAAACAAATAAATAAATAAACAAACAAAAAAACCCTAGAATAGATAGAGAACAACAAGGAAAGCTTAGAAACAGGAAACAGGCAGTGAGGATGCACTTATAACTCACTGGGTGGAACACAAAGATTAGTTACTCCTCACTAGGGTTTTGAAGATTTCTCTGCACACCCCTCCTAAAACTGTTCACCTAAACTGTTGACATATGTCTTGTTAGAGTTATAGAGTTAGACTACCTGAAAAACAGCCAGGTTCTGCAAAATCGTGCTTCAACGCTATGAACTGCTAAATATTAAAATTAAAATAGACATGAGACAGCTGAATGGTAATCTATAGCCATTTTAAGGTGTATAGAACCCAATTGTATATAAACTAATAATTGTAATGTCAATGTAGAAGTCATAAGATGTGGTTCAGAACATGTACAATTTAGATGTTTATGGGGTATTTCAAGATGAGAAAGAAGGGAGGAGAGAGAGAGAAGGGGAGAAGAAAGAAAGGGAAAAGGAAGGAAGGAGAGAGGTCCTTTTTCTCTCCTTAGTTTGGGATTAAGAAGGGATTGGCAACCCAACCCTGCCAGACACTTGGAAGCATTAGAATTCTGGGATTTGGGTCAAGGTTGAACAAGTAGTCAATGAAAAAGCTAGACATGTGAGTGTCTTTTTTTCTATCATCTATAGCAGAAGTCCTCCTACTGTGGCCCCCAGGATAAATCCAGCCCACTGTCTACTTTTGTAATGAAGTTTTACTGTAACACAGCCACACTTATTTACATTTTGTCTGTGCCCACTTCCCACATACAACATGGTGGAGCAGTTGTAACAGAGACCTCATATGGCTCACAGAGTTGAAAATATTAGCTATAAGCCCCCTCACAGAAAGTATTTTTCTATCCACGTTCTAGAGGAAAGAGGGAAAGTTTTTGAAGAAAGGGTCACCTTGAGTAAAATGTCTGCTTCTGAGTCTGTTTGCTTTTTTGCAAAATAAGGACACCATTCATTAAATCCTATTTTAACACCCATTTATTGATTGTTTGCCATGTGCCAGAAACTGGGAGTGCAGAGATCAATAAGATCGGGCTTTGTCCTTTCAAAGCCCACTGTCTGCTGACTGAGATAGATGGGCAAACAAATACTTGGAAGTCTTAGAGATAAGTGCTTTAATGTGCGTGCTGTGTGGTGAAGGGCAGGTGTCATGTTGTACCTGGGTTGGATGGGATTGGCAAGGACTGATCAGCATATAGGGTTGCTGTAGCTGAAATTAATCAAGGGCTGGCATGATAGCTCAATTAGCTAATCCTTCATCTGTAAGCACCTGCATCCCATTAGGGTGCCGGTTCATGTCCGGCTGTTCCTCTTCCCATTTAGCTCCCTGCTTCTGACTTTGGAAAGCCTTGGGACCCTGCACCTGCATAGGTGACCCAGAGGAAGCTCCAGGCTGCTGTCTCCTGGCTTCGAATCCACACAGCTCCAGCCATTGCAGCCATCTGGGAAGTAAACCAGTGGATGAAAGATCAAGAAAGAAAATCAGTGACTTTTACAGCATAAGGTAAGATCAGAGAATCAGTGGGGGAGAATTCTAGAAAATGCTGAAGCAGAAGTAGGTGAAGGGAGATGGAGAAGGAGCAGGAAGGAAGGTGGAAGGAGACTCAGCGGAGTGCTGGGAGTATCAGCTCCCTCTGTCCTGTCCTTGACACTCCCTCCTGAATTCAGTGTATTTTCAGTCTAGAAAGCTACCATCACTCAGCTAGATGTGGCCCCTGAGAGGAAACCTGTTGGTCATCACCTTTCTTAGTGTGTACACAGGCATTTGATTCACTGCAGTGTACCCCCCTGAGGTGTAATGTGGTTTTACTGCTGGTGCTTTAATAAAAGAAAATGAAATAAAATACTGGCAATTCAACCCAGCTTTTTGAAAGTATGAAATACCTTGTGGTAATGTCATATGAAATAAGCTGGCTTTTTAAAAAGAGATTTGTTTATTTGAAAAGGAAACGGAGATGAGAGAAAAGAGTAGAGGAGAATGAAAGAGGAGATAGGAATGCTTCCATCCAGTGATTCACTTCCCAAATACCCACAGCAGCAAGAATTGGGCTAACCCGAAGCCAGCAACCTCATCACGTTTCTCAGATGGGTGGCAGGAACCCAATTACTTGAGCCACTACGTGTTTCCTCCCAGCGTGCATTAGCAGGATGCTAGATAGGAAGTGTGGAGTAGCCAGGACTTGAACCAGGCACTCCTGGTACTCCCTAGCAGCAGCTTCGTCACGATACTCACCCCTGAACAATCTGTTTTTAATAAATTTACTACCCTCCTTTCTAGTTGAATCGAGGACATCTGCTGATTCCTAAACAATAATCCTACCTGTGATTTGGCTGAGGATTTAAGGCAGTTTGAATGGATTTAAGGATAGGAAAGGTGGTTCTCTTTTTATGTTGAATATTTCCAAGAAAGTATTTAGAATATTCAGTGACAAGAGAAATATAACACTTTTATAGCCACTGCCTATGTTTTAGAGGTACTAACACTTCGCCACTGTTACAGGCTTTGATAAAAAGAATATGCTTAATAAAAATGCAGCTTAATAAAAAGGTAACACTTGATGCTTCTATTGATGCTTTTCTGTCCCTTCTATCTTCTCAGAGGTTCAGAGGTATCTTCCTTGCCCAAGTTTTTGTATTTTTTTTACTGTTTGTGTAGGTCCGACCAAGCAACTGCAATATGTGTGAGCATGACAACAATGACCAGGGGTTTGGAACTGTCTGGAAAACTTAACTTTGCCACCCTGCACTGTTTTTGAAGTACCCATCAATCGTGAGTCCGTTCATTTTACAGCCTGTCTGCTTTCTCTTCCTTGAAACCTGCCCAACTGTTGAAGACAGAAAGCAGACACATCTTAACAGTCTCCACAGCAGATGTGAAATCATCTAACCTCAATCATCTTCTGTTTTCCTTTCCTTCTCTTCAGGAACTTCCCTTCTATTCCTCTTCTGCTCTATTAAGGATTTTTAAATATAAAAAGAAACAGCAGAAGAGAGAAAATTCTGTAGGAAGTTCTGAATTTAGTACCCAACCTTCCAGGAAAGAACCCGTTTTTCAGAAGCTGCTAACATTTCTCAGATATCAGCTAAGCACAGGTGCCCGTGCTGACTGCTGTGCAGTCCCCAGGGAATCCTCAGTAGGCAGCGTGCAGGTCTTCCTTGCCCAAGATTACAAAGCCAGTGGCTGGAGAATATAACCCAGGCACAGGGATGCCAGAGCCAGCGGTTCCCCGAGGCCTGTCGATTATAACGCGGGGCAGTGCAGGGGGTACTGTAAGCAGTTAACAGTCCCCAAGGCTGGTGCTTTAATAACCTTAGGTATTGATTTCATTTCTAGAGTAATATACGTTCTCTCTTAAACCTTTAGACTTTCAGAGGTGATTTTGGTCAGTTTTACCTGGAGTAAGGCAGTGTGCATCACTCTGCTCAGGCCTCCGTTACAAAATGCCGCACACAGACTGAGTGGCTTGACCAGCGGGAACTGTTTCCTGGCAGTTTTGGGGGCTGGAGCCCTAAGATCAGAGTGCTAATGGGGCTGATTTCTGGGAGCAGGTGCTCTATTCCCAGCTTGCAGATGGCGCCTCCTTCCTGAGCCGACACACAAGCTTCCCTCTTTCTGCAGGAGGAGAGTTGTAACACTCCATTTTCTTATGGGAGCATGTTCCTATCTGATTATAGTTTCACCCTTTTGAGCTCATTTAGCCTTAACTACTTCCTTCCAGGCTGTGTGTCCAAATACAGTCACCTCAGATGTTGGGGCTTTAACACAGGATTTTTAAAAAGACTTTATTTTATTTTTATTGGAAAGGCAGTTACAGAGATGGGAAAACAGAGAAAGATTTTCTATCTAATGGCTCACTCCCCAAATGGTCATAATGGTTGGAGCTGAGCCAATCTGAAGCCAGGAGCTCTTCCAGGCATCACACCTGGGTGCAGGGTCCCAAAGCTTTGGGCCACTCTCCACCGCTTTCCCAGGCCACAAGCAGGGAGCTGGATGGGCAGTAGAGCAGTCAGGACACAAACTGGCACCCATATGGAATGCCAGTACCAGAGGTGGAAGCCTAAACTGCTGTGTGATGGTGTGGCCCCAACACATGAATCCTTAGAGGGACACAATTTATCTCACAACAAAAGCTATTTAAAGTAAAAACATATTTTAACTCAGCATATTATTAATGACAGTGTGGCAAACTTACTTTAAGGTTAATTTTAAAGTATCATCTTTAATGATATTTATCACATATAAAACATTTTTTGACCTTTTCCCCATTTAGTGGTTCACACTGTTAACTGAACTGCGTGATTTAAAAAAAAAAAAAAAACTGAGGAAATTTAAGATACCTCATGTTGAGTTTTATCCCTAAATATATATCCATAACCCCTCAAAAAATCCTTTTAAGGTTTTGGAACCGTGATTTATATTGGTTTTCTCAGTTTCTATGTGAGGATATAACTTGGGACACAGCAAGTTGACTTGTGATAAATGACCACAGAAGCAATTCAACTTCTATTTTTCTTGACAAAGAACTATAATGAGAGCAAAGGCGCGGAGCCAATTGTTGTAATTCTTATATTCTGCCTATGTTCTTATTGTCATGCCAGCTGAGCATAAGGAAGCTAGCTTCAGGCCAGACACTGTTTTTGCATGTTGTTAAAATACGTTTGTTAAAATCTACGTTTAAGAGTCAATGCTAAATGCATTTACCTAACTGTGCATTTGTATTTGAATTTGAAAATCTCCTGGTATACTCATTATTTTGGTTTTTTTCTTTTCAGTTGTTATAGTTTATAGCTGCTGGAGCAGGTGTTTGGCATCAGCAGGTGGAGGGACCTGCATCTCACATCACAGTGTCTGGATTGGAGTCCTGGCTGTACTGCCACCTCCAGCTGCCTGCTGATACGCACCGTGGGAGGCGGCAGTGCTGTTGTAGCTGGGCGTCACCCCTGTGGGAGCCTTGCGTTGAGTTCTCAGCTGTGAATTCTGACCTGGCATAGCCTCAGTCGCTGTTGGCATTTAGAGAGTGAAGCAGCATATGGAAGTGCACCTTCTCCCTTGCTTTCTCTCTCTTTTCAATCTTTTCTCTGTGTGACCAGGGCTGTCTGTCTCCATCTCCCTGCCTCTCAAATAAGTAAATAAGCAAGTAAAGTAATAGAGATCAAGTTCATTCATAGTAGCCCATTTTTTTTTCCTAAAATCCTTCCAATAATCTGCCTTCCTGGTTTTATGACACAGTGAACTCTCTCTCTTCTCTCTTTCTCTCTCTCTCTCTCTCTCTCTCATCATGAGTGCTTTTGCTTAGGAGTGAGTGTGGACTCTAAAATTGTTGCTAAGTTACTGGAGACCATTTCTAGGCATTTCCTGCATATTCAGACATTCCTGAGTCCAGACACTGATCCTGCTGTTTATAAACCTGTTGAACTTCTGCCAACTGCTTACTCAGTTTGACTTTTAATTGCTGTTTACAAAATGGGGACAATAAAGGTACGCATCTCATGGAGTTTTGAAAAGGTTAAAATTTTAAAAGCATCTTCGTCTTAATTCTTAGCACACATTTTGTTCTCAAAAGTGTTATTTGATATGATTATTTTAGTCAGGACATTCTAGTAATATGTATAATACTCATTGAATGTAGTAGTTTTTGGGCCCAGTGCGATGGCTCAATTGGCTTATCCTCCCCCTACAAGTGCTGTTATCCCATATGGACTCTGGTTCATGTCCCAGCTGTCCCACTTCCCATCCAGTTTCCCTGCTTGTGCCCTGGAAAAGCAGTAGTGGATGGCTCAAAGCCTTGGGACCCTGCACCCGCATGGGAGACCTGGAGGAATCTACTGTCTGCTGGCTTCAGATTGCTTCAGCTCTCGCCATTGCTGCCTCCTGGAAAGTGAACCAGAGGATAGAAGACCTTTTTGTCTCTCCTCTCTGTAAATCTGCCTTTCCAACAATTTTTAAAAAGAATGTAGCAGCTTTATTTAAGATATTATGTATCATTTATTTGCTCTTCAGTCCCCCAAATAACCAATATTCATTTGTTTATGTTTTGTTAATGTTCCTTAAGAATATTACTTAAAAAGAAACCAGTTGCCACCAGCATTTTTACATAGCAGGTTGAGCCGCTGCATATAATGCCTACATCCTGTATTAAATGGTTGGTTCAAATCCCAGTTCCCTGCTTCCCAGGCAGTGGGATTCAGCAGAACATGACCTAAATACTTGAGCCCGTGGCACCCACGTGAGAGACCCAGATGGAGTTCCTGGCTTCTGACTGCAGCCTGGCCATTGTGGCTATTTGAAGAGAAAAGATTCCTTTTCTTTATCTCTTTCTTCCTCTGTCTGTCACTGTGTCTTTCAAATAACCAATCTTTATTATTATCATCTATGATTCAGTTTTGGAGGTTTAGGGATTCCTCCTTCCCACCATCTCCTCCCCCTATTACCACAGTAGTACAGTCCTTTAGTAACAGTTACAAGCTTAACGTTTCTACTATTTAAGAGAATCATGGCATTTTAGGTATAGGCTAAGGTAGAAAATCTTGTATTATACTGCCATGGTATATTTAACTGTTTCATCGTGGGTCCTCCTTTTATTTGGAAGTAGAGCTGTGTTCAAATAATAACTTAAAAGCACACAAAAAAACCTAACTTCTAATAATTGTTAAAATGAAAAAGGATTTACAACACCAAAAGTTGGTAAGAATATGAAGCAACAAATTAGCATGTATTGGGGGAAGGGATATAAGTTACGGATGAGGGTACTTGAAGAAATTGACTAAGTAGTGGAGGTGAAGGAGCTTATTTTGGTGCTGACCTTTTATAGGTTGGTGTTTTCCCAAAGACTAACGAAGCGGAGCACTTTCTGTTTGTCGTGCTTTTGGAGACCATCTTTTGGAAATCTTCATCCATTTTTCTGCTGGAATATCTGTAGGAGTTACAGGTTCTGGATGTGTTACATCTTTTATGTCATTACAGGTGTCACTCTCAATGGTGTCTGGATGAACAGTCTTGATTTTAATATGTTGAAATTATTACTTTTCTGATCAGTGGTTTTCGTGTTCACCTCAGGGTCATAAAGCCTATATATATTTTCTTACTGAATTTTAAGATGTAGATTAGCAATCCAATGGAAGTGTATTTTTATTGATGGCGGGAGGAAGGAGTCCGAATGAAGCTTTTAATCCATGTGGCTGTCCACATAACACAGCACCATTTTATTTAAGAGGATAAGATTTTTTCCTTTAGTGCATGTTCTGGAAGACTAGGTAAAAAAGCACTTTATATTTATACCTGTATGTCTCCTTACATAACCCTGGAAACGCTGCACCCCGTTCTGCCTTCTCCGTGTTCTTGGTCAATACTGTTGACACACACAGCCTGTGGACGGCCTTGTATAACGTATGTCTGTGTTATACGGCTAGACCAGCAGCAATGCAATCAGTTTCCTTAAAGGCTGCTTCCTTTTTTGTTTGTTTGTTATGATTGAGGCGCACAGTTGGCTCAAAATGAATGTCAGCTTCTCTTCTAAGGAGAAATTGCTGGGAGGGAGAGCTACTGGGCTACCATGCACATCTGGTTTGCAGCTTGCCCTATGTGAGGTGTGTAGCCATGGCACTACTCACCCCCCCGCCCCCGCACTTTCTTTCAATTTTCTTGGGCATCCGTATTAGCTAGCTATTTCACTTTATTTTTGGGTGAGGAACCACGCCTCCACTTATTATAGGTTGGGACAAGGACACACCCCCGCCTGCGCGCGCACCTTCTGTTGCCATGGCAGCCGGGCGGGGGACTGACCCTTCCCACTTCCTGTATCCGGCGGGAGGCCCCGGCGCTGCGTCACGTGGACGCCGTGACGCCAGCCCCGCCGCGCGGAGGCGCGTGCGCGGTGGGACTGGAAGGGCTCGGGCAGCCGCGGCGGGGCTCTCGGCGGAAGCGTGACCCACAGGTGGGTCCGGGTCCCTGGAGGAGCGGCCTTCCCGGCCTCCGGGCTCGGCCATCTCCCTGTGCTTGGGCTGGGTGTGCCGAGGACGTAGAGTGACGAGCACCGTGGGGAGCATTCCTGGGGAGGCGGGAAGGGGAGCGCCTACGGAGACGGTGGGCGTGCCGGTGGCCGTGAGCCAAGGTTCCCCAGGCCGGCGTGAGAGCCCGGGCCTCCCTCCACTCCCCCGAGGGCGAGAAGGGAGCTGGGCCTGAGCTTGCTCCACACCCGGCGAGAACCTGGCTGTTCGGCTGGGACTCGCCTGCAGCCCTGGAGATGAAACACACCTGCTGTCATTTTCCCGCTTGCTGGAAGCAGAAGTTATCCAAAGACACTTCTAACTCTCCTTTCTGAGGGTTAACCGGAGGAGTGACACCTATGTGGGCTTCCTGTTCGGCTCAGGAATTCTACACGTGTCCTCTTTGTGCCTTGAGGCAGGGAACTGTGTAACTTTTTACACTGGAGTGTGCAATATCACAGTGACCCACCCCCACCCGCACCCCTGAATTCTGATGCCGCAGAGCTCTCGGCAGGGTGCATAACCAACAGAACATCGCATCACTGCAACATGCCCCCCCCCCCAATATCCTGTAAACCACACGCTTCAGTGAACACGGAAAAACCAGGTTAGAGAGGAAATGAATGTGGGGAGGAAGGGAATAACTCTAGCGAGGAAATGCAAGATGCTGTAGAAGTCACGGGGAAGTGACATTTGAGTAGAGGCAGGCGGGTGAGGGAGTTAGGCAGGTGCCTGCCCCAGGCAGAGGGAGTGGCCTACTGGGAGGTCTTCGCACTGCGCCAGGTGGGGATGGTGTGTGGCCGGAACACAAGGAGGGGTGTGAAGAACATTGGTGAGATCTGTAATCAAAGCAGGGAGTGCTGGGATGGCCTCAGCTGCCTTCAGCGGACAGTGATGGTGTATTAGCTAAAGGAAGATGTCAGTGTACCCATAACCAGGAGTTGACACGGGAAACCCAGCGTCTTCCAAACCACCGTGGAGATGTGTGGGTCGTGTGCAGTGTGAGCAGTGTGAACTCAGACAAGTTCGCGTTACTTTCCCTCATTTAGGGTTTCAGTGAATGCAGAAGTGCCTTTTTGCCGTCAGAATTGTCTAAGAGCATAGCTACTAAACTGAAAATGAAACGAAAACCCCAAAGGCAAGAAAGGAAAAGATGCTGATGGGTAATTGTCACTGTGAGCAGGAGCTTTTTACTTGTAATTTGTCCATAAATTGGTAAGCAAAGTAATAATGAGTACTAAGTAGTAATACTTTGTAGTATTACTAAATAATAATAAGTACTAATACTTACACCTGTTACTTCAAAGAGTGTACACATTGGTCACGTGAACGCCCTTGTACATAAACACAAAATGATGAAAATGTGGTAAAGTCACGTAGAAGCAAAGGCTGCTGGAATGAAGTCATTTGGATGTTGTACTGTGGCAGTAGTGCATTTTTAAAAGTGTTTTAAAAGTTAGAGGCTGAGCAAGACTAACAAATCTGCAGATTCACTTCTCAGATCCCCACAAAGGCCAGGGTAATGCCAAGAGCCAGGAACACAGCCCAAGTTTCCCACATGGTGGCAGGGACTGCGTTATCTGAGCCAGCACCTGTTACCTCTTGGGGTCCCCATTAGCGGGAAGCTGGACCTGGGAGCACAGCCAGGTGCTGGGATCTGGCACACAGGCACCTTCAGTACAAGGACAGCTGTGCTCACAGCTCATGTTCATCTCCCACACATCTGCCAGTGTTTGCACATTTAGCAAACTGAGGTTTTTTTTAAAAAGTGATTGGTATGCCCTGTAAGTACAGAATTCATGAACTGAATCCTTCCTCTCTAGGAGAGAATGTGGAATATTTGTTTGTCTTTAATAAAAATACTGTTTCATTTTACAGTTAGACTACCAGAGCATTTTACGGAGTTTTAGGAGCAAGAAGAATAGTGAGAGTGCAGTGACATGCCAGGTGGACGAGTGGTGCGTCAAGCAGGAGGGGAAGAATTCAGTTCTAGCAGTTTACAAAACGATGAGTGTAGTTGGGGCTATTTGGGTGATTGGTGTGACAGCACAGACAAAAATAGGAAACGGACTAGGTCTTCCGGAGCGTGGACGAGTCCGTAACCTGACCTTTGCCTTAACCTTGGGTTCTTGGAAAGTCCCGGAAGGGAAGTGACAGTGCTTATCACAGGATGGTACCTCATTGCAGGATGAGATCTTGCTTTCCTTTTGAATATCAGGAAGTAGGCTAATGGTCCCACATTGTTTTCTGTGAATGGAAGACCTTTTCCCATGATTCCGTTGTTCACTACTAGGTGAGATGCAACTCTTACTGATTGGATAGTTTAAAATGTATGATGCTTAAACTGGGTATCTGTATTCCATGCTCCTACAGTTGATTGGATCATTTGTATTGTGCACTGAGGTGATCTTGGTTGATTGATTTGCTTCCTGTGCCAGTGCTCTCTTAGTTGATTGCTTAAGAATCCTTGAACATGGCTCGTCAGGACTGCTCCCCTCTTCCACATGTCATGGAATGGAACAATTCACTGGTTGGTGCCAGCAGGTGAATAAAGACTCCTGAGCTTCTAAGAGCCTGCCTTCAATTCATTTCTGCGTTAGATTTGATCAGCCTGCCACAGTTAGTACTACCAAAAGTGTGCTGTGTTTGCAGAGTGAAATCTGCATAGAGGAAGTGTTCTCCAAGGTTAGTGGTCCTGGTAGTAAGTAGAGTGGTTGTTGGCACAAAGGCCTAGTAGCAGGACCAGTGCTGGGTTCATGTGCAGAATCTCTTCCCAGAAGCAGGCAAGGTATGAAAAAAAAGTTAAAAGCCATTTTGTAGAGCTGTTCAGAGATGGATCTCTGGATGTGTGTTTGAGACCAAGCAGTTGGTGTGCCAGCCATGGGCAGAGAACCATGGGAAGGATTTTGATGGGTTATTGGTACGATAGTAGTAGCTGCCATTCACTGACATTCCGTAGTGTATGCTGTGTGTGTGCCACTGTGTTTTATCCTCTGAACAAAGATTTGATACAAAATAATTTGCCCAAGGCCATTTACCAAGCTGCAAGTAGCAGAGCTGGGATTTGAACCCAGGTCTGTGGACTAGCAAAGCCTTTGCTCTGGCTTCATTGCGCATCCGGTCATTCTGTAAGAGCTTGTGCTGCTGTCAGCCCTCTGCATTTTAAGGGGTGTGACTTATTCATCTGTTTGGTTCGTTTAATTATGTGTTTTTCTCTCTCTAGATTTTAATTTGGCTTGAAAATGAGTAAGTGCAGAAAGCCACCAGTTCAGCAGATGGCAGGGTCAGAGGCTTTTAGTCCAGAGGTACTTGCTGACATTTCTGAACTGTTCACCAAGAACTTCCCTTACAGAAAGCCACTCAATGGTGAGTGGCAGCTGCCAAGTCCACAAGAGATTTTCAGCTGTGACCACTCAGAACTGACTGTGTTTCTTGAGCTGAAACGCTCCCTAAATGAAGTGAAAAACCTATTGAGTGACAAGAAGCTGGATGAGTGGCACGAGCACACAGCCTTCACAAACAAAGCAGGGAAGATCATTTCCCACGTGAGGAAAGCTGTGAATGCCGAGCTGTGCACCCAAGCATGGTGTAAGTTTCATGAGATTTTGTGCAACTTTCCACTCATTCCGCAGGAAGCTTTTCAGAATCAAAAACTGAATTCTGTGCACCTCTGTGAAGCTCCTGGGGCTTTCATCGCTAGCCTCAATCACTATTTAAAGTCCTACCAGTTCCCCTGTGAATGGAGTTGGGTAGCCAATACCCTAAATCCATACCATGAGGCAAATGACAATCTGATGATGATTATGGATGACCGACTTATTGCGAATACATTGCGTTGGTGGTACTTTGGTCCTGATAACACTGGTGACATCATGACCCCGAAGTACCTGACCGGACTGCAGCATTTTGTAAGCAGCATGGCTACCGTGCACCTGGTCACTGCCGATGGGAGTTTTGACTGCCAAGGGAACCCAGGTGAGCAGGAGGCCCTGGTCTCCTCTTTGCATTACTGTGAAGCTGTCACCGCTCTGACCACTCTTGGAAATGGTGGCTCTTTTGTCCTGAAGATGTTTACTTTGTTTGAACATTGCTCTATCAACCTGATGTACCTTCTGAACTGTTCCTTTGACCAAGTCCACGTTTTCAAACCTGCAACTAGCAAGGCAGGGAACTCAGAAGTCTATGTGGTGTGTCTCCGCTACAAGGGAAGAGAGGCCATCTCTCCTGTGTTATCAAAGATGACGCTGAATTTTGGGACTGAAATGACCAGGAAAGCTCTCTTTCCCCATCATGCAATTCCCGAGTCTTTCCTTAAAAGACATGAAGAATGTTGTGCTTTCTTTCATAGATATCAGCTGGAGACTATTTCCCAAAACATCCGTCTGTTTGAGTGCATGGAAAAAGAGGAGCAAGAGAAACTGAATAATCTAAGGGATTGTGCGGTGCAATATTTCATGCAACAATGTCAACTGAAACCTCTTTCCAAAAATAATCGGTTAGTAAAAAAATCTAATATCGGTTGTAGTACAAATACAAAATGGTTTGGGCAGAGGAACAGAAATTTCAAAACTTACAATGAAAGGAAGATGCTGGAAACCCTTTCGTGGAAGGAGAAAGTGGCCAAAGGGTACTTGAATAGCTGGGCAGAAGAGCACGCCGTCTACCAGCCCGGGCAGAGCTCTCTGTTGGAAGGGACAGCTTCCAACCTTGAATGTCACTCCTGGACTGTTTTAGAAGGCAAGAAACTGCCAAAGGTCAAATGTTCCCCTTTCTGCGATGGCGAAGTCTTGAAGACTCTCAATGAAGCAATTGAGAAGTCATTAGGAGGCACTTGGGCTCTTGGTCCCAGGCCCAAACAGCAGTATTGCTGTTCTTGCCACCTTTTTTCTGCCGACCTGGTGCTTTCTGAGGTGTTCAGCCTCATCAGGTGCCTTCAGGATGAGCAGGTTGCAGAAGCCAGCAACCCAACCAAGTGCCTCCTCGTGGGCTTGCCCGCTCTCCGGGATATCAAAATGCATGCGCCCATGGAAATTTGCCTCTTGGAGTCAGCTGAACTCGTGACTTTCAGCTGTTCCTTGCTTCATGATGGAGACCCCACTTACCAGCGGTTATTTTTGGACTGTCTTCTGCATTGCCTGCAGCAGCTTCAGCCAGGAGATGTTATGGTTTTGCCAATACTTTCCTGTTTAACGAGATTTATGGCTGGTTTGATTTTTGTTCTTCACGGCTGCTTCAGGTTCATCACGTTTTGTTGCCCCACCTCCTCTGAGCCCCTGAGGACCTGCACAGTTCTGCTGTGTGTTGGTTATCAGGACCTTCCCAGCCCTGTTTTCCAGCACCTGCAGCATGTGAATGAACTTTTGAGTACTTCGCTCAACTCTGATTCTCCCCAGCAGGTTTTACAATTTGTGCCAATGGAGGTGCTCCTTAAGAGACCCTTACTTAATTTCTTATGGGATTTGAATGCTGCCATTGCCAAAAGACATTTACATTTAATTATTCAGGGAGAGAGAGAACTCAGCAGCCTTCCAGTATGAAATGGGGCGTGGCCTTTCTGAGATTCAATTTTGTAACTTGCAGTTTTTCATGTTGATTGCATCCATTGGCTCTCTTGATTCGGTATCTTTCATTGGAGGACAAGGGCAGCTTCTGCATCCTCCAGCTTCTTGTTCATTCTGGAAAACTGTCAGCTAATTTAGATCTCCAGGAAGTTTCTGTCCATCTGCTGGCCTGGAGTTCTCCCAGGAAGTGGTGGTGTTCAGCCTTTCAGATGAGCCGCGGGTATCATGCCTGCCATGGTCACACCTGTGCTTGCCTATGCAGGTCAGGTGATCAGATCTGCAGACTGGCACCCATGTGCCTTCGTTCCAGGTGGCTGGTGTTTTTCCAACTAACTGCTTCTCAGTGACTCGCGCAGTTAAGGAGTTGACAGAGGCCGATGATGGGAGGAGGCCAGTCGCTCCTCAGCAATGCTGGTTTTCTGCAGCCCTGGCTGCAGTGGTTGGGGCTTCCAGGGACCTCGTCTCCATGTGTGCCATTCGTACTCCTTAGACCCCGTCCTGATTTTATGTCAAGTGAGATGCAACTGGCATGCTGATTCCATGAATATTTAACCAGCCACAACCATCCAGCTAAAAAAAGAATGGAGCAGCTACAAACCAAAGATCACGTTTAAAGCAATGAAAAATTATCTAATCTTCTGCAATCATGAAAAGCCTAATTTAGCTATGAAATTTTTGACTTGTGTGAAATAATCTGTGAATGAAATGACTTTTAACATTTTAATGTATTTATAGTCTCATTGGGAATGTTTGATGTGATGTGCAAGGGATGGACTGGAGAATAGTAACGCTTTGAGGATGGTGATTCAGCATTTGAAGAGTTTTTAATGATTTTTAGTATGAATGTAACACTTTGCCCTTACGATAGCCATAAAATGGTTATTTTATCCATCACATTTGATTTGTTTCAAATTGTATATTTGTGTTGTGAGCCTTTCTGGCAAACTGTTAAATATTTCTTCATTGTAAGCTTCACAAAGTGGAGAATGTTTATATTCCCACATGTGCATTTTTAGGCATTTTGTTATATGAAAAATAGATGTATTCTCTGATGTATTTGGTTGATAAATATTCATCTGAAAATTTTTCATGTCTTTGCTATTTTGAGTTCCATTATAGATTCATGAATAAAGTCATTAGCAGAGCAATTTTTGTGTTCATCCTTTTTAAAGAGAATCATAGGGAAAGTTAAAATTATAACTTGGAAACAGACTTTTTTTAAAAGGGAGATTTGAATGGGAGTTAATGTTCCTTCATTTCCTCTGATTTGTATTCATTAAAATTTAGTCCTTAATATTGTAATATTTATGGAACATCTACTTTGGGAAAGAAATAGAGTCCATCAGAGTGGGGTTGGGGAGGGAAGGATGTGCACGTTAGAGGTGGATTTCTGGAGATTTTCTACTGCAGACTTTATAGAAGGAGTTCCAGTTTATGATGGTGGGAACCTGATAGAAAATAGACTAGTAGCAGAAAAAACCTCTTGGCACTTAATAGTTTTTATGCCATGTTAGGTTAGGGCTCATAGAGTGGTGTTCCTTACACTTACTTTAGCTGTTTGAAGTTGACAGCCTGGGTTTAGATGAAAATGTGAGCCCCTCAAAGAAGTATTGACTGTTTAGTGTTTTACACGTTGATCTTTATCAGAATGTATAGCCCTTGGGGTATACTAGAATATGTTTTTAAACAAAGTTTTGAAATCTGTTCGATCAGTTTATTGAATTCCGATTGCTTTAGAGATGAGATTGATTTGAAGGTTCAAATTGAATTGAATGAAAATGGCAGGTACCAGTATTGTACAGGAATTTCTCTTTGATTGAAAAGGGAGGAAAATTGGTACCTCAAAAATTAGTGAACAGAGGAGAACAGGAAAACATGAGAAAAGTTTTGGCACGTTTTTATCAAATTGGTTACTACTTGGAATTTTGTAAGTATAGCATTTTAAAGATTTCTAAGCAAAATGTAAAAGACTTAATAAAAAAAAGATGTCCTCATTTGAAAGGTGAAAGTTTTCAGAGATAGATTGTGAGTGTGAGCAAGAGAATTCTCATCTGCTGGTTCAGTCCCCACACTGCAATTCCTGGGGCTGGGCCAGCGGAAGCCAGAAGCTGGGAGCTCTGTCTTGCAAACTATTTCATTTTTATGTTCTGAAGACAATAATACACAGATACATTCAGGCCTAATATTTGGTGAAACTTAATTTGAACAAAATGTGGATGTAATGTAAATATTGCCTTCTAGTAAAGTGATGACAGGTTATTTTGCATCAGTGGTACAGATAGGTGTGGCCTGGCTGAAGACTGTTTCACTATATAGTTAATTTTGAAGAGAGGTAATTATTTGATAATGGGCCTTCGCTACCTATTTACATTTTTAAGAAACTAGGTAAAGCATTTTTTAGGTGGACCTTAGGAGCAGTGCTAGATATAAAAAATTTAGATGTTGAAATGAAAAACACATTTCATATTTCAAATTTAGTATTAAAAATTAATTTCTCTTTGGTAAACTTTTTTTTTTTCAGATTGGCTTAATGGACCAAATAGCAAGTAAACTGAAGCTTGGTCCTACATGTAATAACTGATAGTCCACAGATATGTTTCAGGATATGTAGTTGAAACAATCTGAAAAAGAGAGTAATGAAATGTTTATTTGGAGCTAATCCATACACATTGCAAATTTAAAATAAAGTGCTTTTATTTCACTCTCTGGTGACTGAATCACTTTAAGAGTTGCCTTTTCTTATAGACCGTCATACAAAATGAAAAGAGCAAATACCAGCTTATACTGGAATGATCTGGGAAGAGGTGAGGGTTGATAAGAGATTGATAAGGTTCTTACCATTCAGCCTCAGCATTTGATTTCACTTAGTGGAAACTCAAACTTCTAGTAATCTGGGTTCCCATGTAGATTGTATACTCATTTATGAGTTTTTCTTATCGTTTTCCTCATTTTCTTGGGATTTTTTTTTTATCTTTGTGTCTTCCTGGAGTATCTTCCTAGGCTAAATGGCTAAAATCTTTCCATATTCATTTATACCAAGTGTAGCAGCGTTAGTTTGGTCTATAATAGGACATTTAGTATTATTTAATGTTTCATATTGCAGCTGTATCTTCAATTTATGACTTAAATGTATTGTGATTTAAGGAATACAGAGACTGTCCCTTTTCTAGGAAGTGTTTTTGTTCTTTGAAAAGACTCTTGCATTAAAAATACTCCATTGCTCTTTGCATGTGTGCCTGTATTCTAAGTACTTATGCATCTTTCTGTTTTTTAAATTGTGCTTTCAGATTACAGAGTGCAATAGATATACTTGTCTTTTTACACCTTGGAGGCATTTGGGGTGTTTCTGTTCTGTTGCCAGTGTGTCTAAGGACTGGAAAGTCAGTCTGTGGTAAGTGAGCAAAGAAAATCCAAAGCAAGGGCCCGTATTCTCTTTCTGTCTGAGGAAACACCCTCCCTACAGCTCCCTGGTGATTCCTGAGGATCCTCTCCCTGGAGTCATTGCACTGCCAGGATTGTTCAGTTTGAACATTCAGTGGTCTTGCACAGCCCCCTTTTCACTCTTATTTTCTTGCCAGGATCACAAAAGTGCAGGGCTTGTACTTATTTTGTATGCCGTGCTATTCGTATAGGTGTCTGTGGGTATTATTTGACTTTATTATTACAGAAAACTTAAAAAAATGATTTGCTTATTTTTGTTGGAAAGGCAGATTTATAGAGGAAGATCTTCCATCCTCTGGTTCACTCCCCAAATGGCTTCAATAGCTGCAGCTGAGTCAATCCAAAGCCAGGAGCCAGGAGCCTCCTCTGGGTCTCCCACGCAGGTGTGGGGTCCCAAGGCATTGGGCCATCCTCTGCTGCTTTCCCAGGCCACAAGCAGGGAGCTGGATGGGAAGTGAAGTGGATGGGATAAGAACTCACACCTAAAATTCCCAGTGCTTGTAGATGTTGAGTGAGCCAATTGAGTCACCACACCAGCCCCTATTACAGATAACTTTCCAACAGGAACAAAATTAAAATTGAACAAGTCCCTTGTATCCTTACCTATACTCTATGATACTTAGAATTTGTGGTGAAATTGATACATCCCTTTATTCTTTTCCTCTTGGAATGTTTTAAATTTGTAAAGCACACACCTATGTGTATCAGAAAAACATTTTATCATACCTAGCTAAACCACTCAATACCTAATCTGTATCGTCTCAAAAATGCCCTCGTGCCATTGATTGGTTCAAGTATGGATCCAGCATTGCATTTTACTTAGTATTTTTCTGAAGTCTGTCTTATGAGTCAATCCTTTGAGATCAGAAGCTTTTCTTGTCATTTTTGCAGAATTGGTTATTCTGCACCTTTTCTGCATTCTGTGATTACTTTTTAATAACTCCTCCACAGATTTCCCTTAAATTGATACTTGAGGCTTGATTGCTTTGGGCAATAGTTCACAAATGGCCTGTGTACTTTGTTTTTCTTTCCTGATCAGAAGCACAAAGGGTTACTAGTTCTCAAGGACATTAGGATTAATCCAGCTACAGGTCAATTTGGTCCATCAATTATTTTCTTTCTCATGAGGTTTAGCATCCATGGAATGTTGATGTTGCATCTGTTAGGGGTTGTAGTGTTTTTCTAATAGCATTTTTTCCCCCTGTATTTGGAGTTATGAAAATATACCCATTATCAATTTTTTTTTTTCCTGAAAACTTGTACAAGAACAGCTGGGCAAGTTTGAGGCCTTTACCAGTTTTCAGAGGAATCTGTTGATGCATGTTGTCTCCCAGTCTTGGGCAGATGGTTAAACCCCAGAGTCAACAGATTGATGGAAGAATCCAGTTCTGTCCAGGAGATGAGCGTGGTAGGAGTTTCTGAACCCCTGAGCAGCATGTCCTCAGAAGGCAGTCCTTGTGCGAGTGTCAGTGAAGAGCTGGCCTGGCCCTGGCCCCTCATGCTGCCCGGGTTACTGGGCACTGCATCCTCTGCACATGTTCCACCCTCTGCAAGGACAGGTGACCCAGGGGTCTTTGTGGTGGTCCTGGGTGTGATTATTTTGAAACTGGGAATTCATGGGTAGTTATGCATGTAATGCATTTTAGTCAGTTCCAACTCTTGTTCTCACTTGATGCTCCAATTACGCCATTTTTATTTGTTGAGTGGGTGGAGGAAGGGCTCCTTTGTGTTAATGCCTTTTTTTTTTTTTTTAATTCTGTGGTGTAATTCTGTGGTCTCTGGTAGCTTCTGGCACAGCGTGTGCTGGGTTCATCTTGTAGATTTTCTGTCTGGTGCTGACAACATCTGGACATGAGTTGGAATGTCTGCCATATAGTGATTCTCAAAAAATTTAAATCAGGAGAGTTCCTTATATTAAAAATTATTGAAGAACCCAGAAAGATTTTGTTTATGGGAGCCATGCCCATTGATATTTTCCATGAAAAACTAACAGGAAATGTTTGCTTTACAGATTTAAAGATAAATATTAGGGAGTGAGCATGTGGCCTGGTGATGAAGATGCCGGCGCACACAGCATCGCTGTGTCTGGGTCTGATTCCTGACGCCAGCTTCCTGCCAAGGCCTTGGACACGCAGGTGATGGCTTGTGTGACTGGATTCCTGCAGTCCAGGTGGGCATGTTCCTGCTGTGGGCGTTGTCAAGCCCCAGGCTTTGTTGGCATTTTGGGAGCGAACCCTGAGGAGGGAGCTCTCTTTCTGCCTCTTAAATAAATACAGCAGCGATAAGCCTTTATGTGTTATAAAACAGCTTTTTAAAATGAAACATGTTCAAGATAAGTGGAAGATGTGACATTGTTTACAGTTTTTGCAACTTTATGTTTGTAATGGGATACATCTGGATTCTTAGCGGATTCTACATTGAATGAGTTACAATTTGTTGTTGTAATTACTTAAAGTATTAACTCCCACAGATGTTTAATAGGAAAGGGGAGGAATATTTTAACCACCTCCTCAGGTAATTGGGCCTGTTTGATGCTGTATCAAAATGTGACAGGTAGTGGTGTCTCTAATACATTTTTATTGGAAAGAACTCTAGCTTCCGTCTATTGGTTCAGTCCTCAAATGCCCGCAGTTCTTAGTGCTAGACCAGGAGTCTGCAGTGCCATCTGGGTCTCCTACACAGACGTGAGGGGCCCAGCTCCTTAATCATCGCTTGCTTCTCATAGGGTGTGCATTAGTGGGAAGCTGGATTAAAGTGGAGCAGCCACGACTTGAGTCAGACGCTCTAACACAGGATGCAGACAGCCCAAGTAGTGGCTTAAGTACTGTGCCATATCAGATGGCAGTGAAGAACTCAAATTAATTAGCTATTTATTCTCTGTTACACTATTTTTTAAAAAACTTTTATTTATTTATTTATTTATTTTTATATTCTTACTTAGTTACTTAGGGCACAAAGGGTCAAGGGCTTCAGGAAAGTGGGTAATACCATTGTTTTTATACTAATATCATCATTTTTTCCCCCAATATCTGAGGTCAGGGGAAAAATAAAAGGAAAAACCCCATCCAGCCTCCCTCCCATCCCAGGTCCACAGGCCCCTTTCTCCCGCCCCATTTCCCCACTGTTTTCCCTGGATAGTTTTTAAGTTCTCTTGTTGAAGATGAGTTTGCTATCCATGTGTGGGCTCACTGCTCAGGTTTCTGTTCTGTTCCATTGATCTCTGTTTCTGAACCAGTGGCAGATTGTTTTGATGACCACTGCCCTGTAGTATGTCTTGAAATCTGGAATTGTGATTCCTCCAGCTTTATTTTTATTCTTCAGGCTACCTTTCTAATTAACTTCTTATCTGCCAGGAAACAAATAACAAAGCTAGTACTCAGTTAAGCATCATGGCCACCTAGATGAAGAAGTGGATTCAAAGTGCAGGAGTCTTCCTCCCAGCTCTGCCTGGTCACTGTCTCCAACAGTGATAGCATCACAGCTTCTGACATCCGAGATGGACCAGTCTTGGGTTTGGACTATGTAAACATCATCATCCCACATGTATTCATTTATGTCTGGCTCTTTTCCCGGGTAGTATTTTGAGATTGTATTGTATCATGTGTAGTTTTTCACTGTGTGAGTATGCCACGGTTTGTTCATTTTACTGTGGACCTCTACTGGGCTTGTTTCCAGTGTGGGTTCTTATGAGCATTCTTGTACATTCTGTCTGGTGCACACATGAATTCTTTCTCACTAGATGTCATGTTAGCTTTCTAGAGCTCTTGTAGCCACAAACTAAGTGATTTAAAAAATATTTGTTATCTCACACGGTCCTGGAGGCCGGGATTTCAGATCTCAAAGTGTTGGCTGGACTTTCCTCTCTGTAGTGGCTCTAGGGCAGGATCTGTTTCAGACGTTCGTCCAGATTTATAGAAGTCCCTTGTCTTCTGATTACATAATTCCAGGTTTCACAGGGAGATCCCCCTAGTTAAGCTTCTATGTTCATATGATATTGGTCATGCTGAATTAACAGCTGGCCTCATTCCAACATTGTTCACAGCCATTTACATCTGCAACAACTCCATTTCCAAGTGACGTCACCTTCTGAGGTGCTGCCATTAAATGTTCAACATGACAACTTTTGGCAGGCACCGCAGTTTAACCTGTGACAGATATGTAACTGGCCGTGAAATTGCTGGGTTATAGAGTGGTTAGGAGACACTACAACCATTTCCCAGAGTGTCCTAATTAATTATTCTCTTAGTAGTTGTGATTTCAAATGGTGCAAAGTGACTTTGAGTCAGAGTCAAGGTGAAGGAGTTCCAAGAAGTGTACAAGGAAGTGTACGTGCTGCTTGTCCACATTCGTCAGCTGTTAGCATTTCCTCCTATCCTGCTGTGGATATGCATAACTCTGTTATCTGAACCATTTGGCAACAATAACTTAGCAGCCCTGTATCCCTTTATCCCTAAATCTTTCAGTGTGCATCCCTAAAACAGGGAACCTCCCTTATGTAACCGCACAGTACACTGATCAAAATCAGAACCTTTAACATCGATCCAACACCAGGGGCAGGGACTCCTTTTTCCGCCAAGGGCCATTTGGATGGTTACAGCATTGCTTGTGGGCTGTACTAATTTATCAGCGCACACATTAGCCTGCTGTGGATTTACTGACTTCCGTGTCCAGTAGTTGCACTGGCAAGGCTGGGTGATCCCCACCTGGACTACATTCACATTGCGTCTGCTTCCCTAATAATGTTTATCGCTTCCTCTCCTTCAAGAGACAGTCTAACAATACACTCTTTTTTTTTTTTTTTAAAGATTTATTTATTTTTATTGAAAAGATCTACAGTAAGAAGGAGAGACATAGAGAAAGATTTTCTGACAGCTGCTGGTTTATTCTCTAACTGACCGCAAAGGCTGGAACTGAGCTGATCCAAAGCCAGGAACCAGGAGCTTCTTCTGGGTCTCCCACACCAGTGCAAGGTCCCAAGGCTTTGGGCTGTCCTTTCCTGCTTTCCCAGGCCACAAGCAGGGAGCTGGATGAGAATGAAACAGCCAAGACACAAACTATCACCCATATGGGGTCCTGGCACTTGCAAGGAGAGGATTAGGCAATTGAGTCACACTGAGCCCTGTATTTGATTTTAAAGTCTCTTTACTTAGGAGACTTTCTTAGCTGTTCTTTTTCTTATAAGCAACTTAGACCAGTTATTTTTGCAGAATGGATCTCAATTTACATTGCTTTGTGTTTTCTCGTGTTTTAATTCAAATTAAGGTGGGGACACACACACACTCACACACAGAAGTGGTAATGTTTCATTTTCAGCACCTCTTATCCAGGGGCAGGGGATGTTACAATCAGTGTTGATATTCATTTTGGTTACTATGTATTGTCTGCCAAATTTCTCCATCGTCCTTGAATTTATTCACCTTTTTTCTGCTGCCATTAGCCTTCTGTTAATTCTGTCTGGTGAGTTGTTGTTTTTTTAAATCTCAGATGTTTTATTATCCAGTATTGTGCTTTTTGCTTGACTTTTTTTTTTTTTACAGTTTCTATTTTTCTGCATTTACGGTCCCTATGTTCATTCCATATGATCATATTTTCCTTACGTCATTTAATTACTTATATTAGAGAAACTCTAACATCTGAATAAACCCAAAGTTTTTTTTTTTACTGTTTCTCATAAGTGTGAATTATATAATACTGCTTCCTCATATGTCTCATAATTCTTTTTCCAAAACATTGTGGGTGGCGTGTTTGATGATTTTGAAATCTCTGTCCTAACAGGCATTTTACTTTGAATTCCAGACTCACTTTCCCATTTTTGAAAGCACCTGACAGTTATGCTTAGTTGGTTTTTGTAACATTTTTGGTTGTGTATCTATCTTTTATTTATTTATTTATTTTTAGCAAGCTGGTCTCATAATCTCCTCTGAACATTTTCAGCTCACAGGTTGGTGAATGATTTGGGCAAAAATTACAGAGAAAAGCTAGTGCTCATATTTCTTTGATTCTCATCTTCCTGAGATTTCTGTCCCTTGCTTTTTAGTTACTCTTGAAGGCTCTGGCCCAATTACTTGATTCCATTAGCTAGTAGGATTACATATTTCCTATTGAATTTGAGCCTTTCTGTGGGAACAGACTGCAATGACCAGCCTGTAATGTACAGGAATTATTGCTTGCCATTCCCTGGAATGGAGGTCAGCTCTCCACCGTTCAGATCTGTTTCCCTCCACTTCAAATCAGTCTTTTGCAAAAACATTTTGTGTGGAATGAGAATTATTTTATAATTACTATCTGTTGGATAGTTAATATGCTATACGGCACTCTATCATTACTGAAGAGGTAATTCAGAATGTTGTTGTTAAAGCTTGAGGTGCCTAAAGTGATTTTGTTAATACAGTTCGCATCTGGTTTCACAAATTAATCAGTAATTAGTCACCAAGGACTCTTTGGTGCTTGCACATGGCTTCTAATGCCTGGACAAAGTCGGGTGCAGGAATATATGGATTTCTGTTGGTGTTGATTGAATGTTTTCTGTGATCCAGACTAGTCAGGCTTAACCCTTTGTGAAACAGCTGTGACGTGATATTTCCTGCCTCCTAACTCGGCTAATGGAATGAAGGCTAGGCAATTACTGCCTTTCATTTCCAGGGCTGAATGTCCCACATTTGCAGAGTTACATTCGACTTTGCTTATTTAAATGCTATTTTTGTCCTTGGACTACTGAAATCACAGATGTTATTAAAGCATATTTTTCTGTAAACTTTGTAAAGAAGGAGGAAAGTAATGAATTTGGGAGGGTCTGGTAGTTAAGAGAGATTTTTATTAGGATTTCAAAGAGCAGGAATGCAATATTGTTTTTTGTTTTTTGTTTTTTTTTTTTTTGATTTTTAACCTAGTTTTATTGGTGTATTTTGATACAGCCTGTAAGTTTTGTTTGTATACTTTCTTTTCATTTATTAAGGTATTTACTTCCCTGTTAAGGTTTCTTTTTTTTTTTTTTTTTGTATTTTTTTTTTTTTTAAGGAATGCAATATTGTAAGGCAAGGTTTTCTTTTATCTTTTTATCTCCAATTTGTATCCAAATAGCTTTAGACTAACAGAGTTTTCTGCTTTATATAATCTTTTAACATGTATTCAAAAGGTGTAACTCAAAATAGGCAGATTTCTTTTTTCCTTTCAGTTTTATTTTGCTTGAAAAATTTCAAACCTACAGAAAAGTACTAAGAAGTATACTTAGTAAGTATGTTACATCCTTCACCTATGAGTGTTTCGGCATTTGAGATTTAGTGATCAATTGGCTTTGCGCATGTCTCTCACTGAGAGACACCAACCATTGCTTCCTCTGCCCCACACCATGTATGGTTTGCCTGTCTACAGGCTATCACTGAAACATCTCTTGTTTATGTGAACTTTTAAAATTGATTTATGTATTTTAAAGAGTTACAAAGAAGGGGAAAAAGACAAAGAGAAGGAGGGAGAAACAGAGTGAGGAAGAGAAGAGGGAGAGAAAGAGAAGAGATGAGATGTCTTCCTTTCTCTTTCTGAATGAGCACAGTGGCCGCAGAAAGTCAGAGACAGGCCAGTGTGAAGCCAGGAGCCATGATCTTCCTCCAGGTCTCACACCTGGGCACAGGGGCCCAAGCCCTTATAATGATCGTATGGAAACTGGAAATTAAGAAGCGTACTTGTATAACTTCCTACCAAAAACCGCAAGTGCAGGAAACAAGAACACGTTAGTGATTGCCAAGTGGTCTTGGTCAGGAAGGACTGGCGTATGTGACAGGTGGGTGTTTCCTGGCTGTGACTAGTTGCTTTGACTCTCTTTGCAGGCAAATGTTTTTAATTTTTACAAAGTCCAGTGCCTTAGTTCTTTCTCATCTAGAGCATGCTGTATCTAAAAACTCTTTACCTAACCTAAGATGACAAGGATTTTATGCTGTTTTCTTTCAGCCATTTTGTTATTTTACATTTTATGTTTACTTCTGTCACCTATTTGGAGATAATTTGGGAATAACATAAGGGTGGTCAAGGTTAATTTTCTTTTTGCACATGTAAGTTGTTATATATCATACATAAAGTTGTTAAATATTATACATGTCAAGCATTATATATAAGTAATTTTACATATAAAATATTAGATTCTATATAAAAATTATTAAAATTTTGCTGTTGAATTGCTTTGAAAATGACCTAGACCTTGGGTTATGTTGCACTGCTCTCAGTGGCCATATTTGGGTTATTTCTACACTGTCTTCGTTGCTGTGGCTTTCTAGGCAGTCTTTACATCACTTAGAGTGAGTCTTAAGCTTTCTCTGTCCTAAAAGTATAGTGACTATTTGGATTCCTTTGTCTTCCCACACGTTTTGCTGCAGCTGGCTCGTCAGTGTGTAGAAGAGAATTCTGTTGTGACGCACTGGGATTGTGTTGAATCTGTTGATCCCTTGTGTTATACTCTCACTGCAACATGCAGACAGTGGATAGGGCCCCTCTCCCCATTTGTTCAGGGGGGTTTTGGTTTCTTCATTGCCATTTTGCAGATTTCGGCACACAGGCTTTGTATAGGCTTTGTATATATCATCCCTACATCAAGCCTGTATACTTTTTTCTGTATTGATTTTCTGCAATGACTTTGCACCCATAAATATATGCCTTTTCAGATGGTTATGATTTGAAGTCACTGGACTTCTTGAAGACTTTTGATATGTATGTTAATGAAAAATACTAGTCTTTAGTTTTCTCATAAAACCCGGTTTTGGCATCAGGATAATGTTATCCTCATGAAACAAGTCCAAGAAGGTCCTCTTTTCTGGAAAAGATTCTGTAGAATTGATAGTTCTTTCTTAAGCAATTGACATAATTCACTGCTGAAACCATCCAGGATTCAAGTTTATGTTTGTTGGAAAATTTTAAACTATGAATTCTATTTCTTTATAGCCAGGCAATTATTTATCTTCTTGAGTGAATTTTAGTTTATATCTTTCATGGAGCTGGTCCATGTCATCTAAATTTTTAAGTTTATGGAAAAGAATCTTTAGTAATTTTATAGTCTTTTTTTCTTTTAACAAAAAAGATGCTTATTTTTGTTTGAAAGTTAGAATTACAGAGAGATAGAGAGATACAGAGAGATCTTTCATCTGTTAGTTTACTCCCCAAATGGCTACAATGGCCAGGGATGGGCCAGGTGGAAATCAGGAGCTGGGAGTTTCTTCTAGGTCTCCCACATGAGTTGTAGGAACCCAGATACTTGGACCACCTTTCATTGCTTCTCCCGGGCCATTAGCATGCAGCCAGAAAATAAATATAGCAGGCATACAGGAGCTAGCACCTGTAGGGAATGCTGACATGCCAGCCCCCGCCCCCCATTATCTTTATTTTTTTTTAAATAATGATTACATGGTTGATCAAGGTGGGAAGGAGCGATGTTTAGGGAAAATTGGGTGAACTCATTGCTTCTAAACTTACTATTTCTTCTTGATGTTTCTGGGGGAAGGGGAGAAACACAGGAGAAAACCACATGACTTTCCAAACATCCCAGTGCCCAGGGATGAGGAACCGCCACCTCATATCAACCCAGTCTCAATGAGCACCTATTCCAAGTGGTTTGGATAATTCTGAAATGCTGTCAATTTCACTGATCCAAGGATGATGTCACCCTTTCAATGTCCATTGGTTGACATGGTAAGCCTCAGGTCTCCATTCACCAAGGTTTTTTGCTGTCATCGTTTGATGGGGGTAGTTGTCAAGTTTGTTCTATTTTTCTTTTTCTACTATGGCACCAAATGAGCTGCCATATTCTGCTTTTACAACAGGGCCTGTGTCCGCAGCTCTGCCTTTTTCACTAATTGCGACATGTTTTTGTATTCTAGCCCCCTCTGTTATCTTTTTAATATCTGTGGCATGAAGCAGTAATCCTGTCCTCTTTTTCATTCTTAAAATTAGTGATTTCTAGCAGAATCAAGATGGTAGAATAGGGTAAGGACACTCTTAAATAGACAGAGAAACATTAGCCAGTGTGAAGCAGAGAGGGCGCATTCCAGGAAACAGGAGAGGTCAGAACAACAGCAGAGGGGCACCTGGAGGCTGACAGACACAGGAAAGCAGTGAACACAACGGTGTGGTGTTGCAGTGACTGATACTCCAGAAGCGTTCAGGGCAATCTGAACTGCACCAGCAGTCCGAACTCTACCGCAAGGTAGGAAGGGACATTCACCAGGAGCTCAGGAGGTGAACCCAGACAAAGAACTGCTCATCCTGCTGGTCTGCTTGATTTGACCAGGAGCAGAGACAGAGCAGCAGGTCCCAGACAGGCGGTGTGGGAACAGGGTGGATTTCACAGCCCAGCCCCCTAGAGCTGAGTCGGGTGCCATTTTGTGTAGGGAGATAAAGATTATGGGACAGGACTGCACATGCACTGAAATGGGAGCGAACTCGTTTCTGGCTCAGTGAACCGCAACAATGTCGCATGCTACAGGTTCTACCCAAGACGCGTCCAGGTAAGCCCTCAGACCTGATAGCCAGCAGATCAATTTTACAATTTCTATAATAAAATGTTTTTAAAGAGATTCAATTCAGAGCCCTGAAACAAACTTCCCAGCCTATGGATTCAATCCATGCAGTGATTTTTTTCCTGTGCGTATCAGAGGGCAAGTAGCATGTCTGCAAAGTTTATAAGAAAACTAACTGCTTCAATGATTTTTTTCTTTTTTTGAGAAAATGAGATGGTCTGTGATGTGGCAGAAACAGGGAGAAAAAAAGAGAAGAGAAAAGGTGCCGTGGTTTTGAAGTGTCTCAGTCCTGTCCACGTACGTGGAACCAGGGTGGGTGGCATGGGCCTGACTTGGCTTAGTCTCTGTTTGGTGCAGGTTTACTTGACAAGGGAGATGCTGCACTTTGCTTTGCTGTTATCCAGGTTCTCACATCTCCTCTTTTCCCTCTGTTCATTATAGAAAAAAGGTAGATGACTTGGGATGGGAGGGCTGGAAACTCCAAGGGGCAAGGTATGTGGCCTATGTTGACGGTGAGTGGTATCCTCACTACCACTGCCGGCACATGTAACAGTAATCAAATAAATATTGCAGGAAGAAATCAGTGAATAAATTCACATTTGCTGCTGGTACACAATTGTAATCTGATAAATACTATCTCTGTTGAATTAAACTGTGAGTGACACAACTGGAAAGGGAACTTTTCCATCGTGTGCAGTGAATGCTGGATCTATTTGCCAAATGTTCAGATGTGCTGAGACAGGGCGAGGGACGCCAGCATGAAGAGCAGCTTTCGAAGCAATAGGGTGGCACACCAGTGCAGTCGCGTGCTCCCCACTTTATTTTCAAATTTGTAGAAATGACTGGTCCTCTGTCTCTGCAAAGAGAATCAGGAGACTTTGTAATATCCTGCCTGTAACAAGTTGGAACGACAAGTGTCCTTAAATAAACAGGAGCAATTAATCATGGTGCTGCTACTTGTTCTGATGAGCATGCGGGAGTGACAAGTTATTAATAAGTCTGCAGCTTGTACTAGGAAGGTGGCTAAGGAGGTGCTGGGGTTTAATTTACATCTTCGGAAGACTCCAAAGATTTAATAATGTCCCTGCCTCATACATCAAACCAACACCCTGGAGGCAGAAAAGCAAAACATTTTAAACTGCTAATCGGAGAAGCAATAAAGTACTGTCTCAAGTCACAGATAAATCGAATCTCTGGTAGTCTCTCCAGACCCCTGGGATGTGTGATTAATTCAGATTCTAAAGCCACTCAGAATTAGGGGGTCCTGGCTGACAAACTGGCTAAGCCCGACTTCTCTAAGCGTAACAAATCTCATTCGATGGTTTTGATCAAGGGCAGTGAAGGATCTGGGCTTAGATTCCTCCACCTCAATAGTGTATTTCACCTTGTAGATCAACTACAGTATATCATGGCCTGGCAACATACATGAAATGAAGGTTTGCTTGTGAAGGATTGCTCTTACATGGGGTTTGAACTGGCTTTCGGCTTAAATAGAATGTGTTCTTAAGAAACCTGAAGCTGTCTTGAAGTTTCTGTGTTCCAGCTGGGCAAAATGGAATCCTGAAGGGAAAAATAACCCTCTGTGGCACGGTGAGCCTTTTGTGAAACCAAAAGTTTCTGGATTTGAAGCTTCTTTATTTGTAACCAACAGAACTGTAGTGGGGCAGGGAGGGGACTATATTGACTTTGTGAATTTGGAAAACCACCTCCTTATTCATACAGAAGTATCTTCCTCATGAACAGAATGGAATATTGTGATTCTTTAAAAAGGAGGAACATAGAGTTATGAGTATTTGTCATATGCGTATGTGTCTTTATTACTCCAGTTTGTCGTGAATTGTTTTCATAAGGGGTTGGAAATCATGTTCTCTAGCTCATCTGTTTACTAACACTGTTTCCACTCTCAACTGCAGTGTTTAATGCACTGCTGTAGGGAATGAAGAAAAGAGTCTAACTGGTTGATCTAAAAAGAGCCAGTTTCCCTCTCGACAATCCCTAAATTACAGCTGTGAATTAGGATTGCATCGTGCCGTGTCTTCTAGCATAATTCTGATTCTTCAGAGGGTCACTAGCAGAAAGGAAGGTGCATGGCAGCCCTGGTGTCCCAAGGCTGGTTCTGCATGCCCCTCTGTAAGGGAGTCTCTCTTCCTCTGATCAGAAAGGAGTTCATACTGGGCCAGGTTGGCGAAGCCTTGTAGCAGTCTCTCAGGAAATGGGCCCTGAATGCTCTGTGTGTCAGGTCCTGCTTTGGTCCTACTCAGAGGGGAAGGATGGAGGCAGAGAGCAGTGTGTCAGCTTCCTTTTGCTACTGGGGAAAGTTCTCCCAAGTACAGCAGCTTCAAACAAGACAACTTTGTTGTCTTACTGTTCCTGAAGACTGGAAGCCTAAAACCAAGGCAGTTTGCCCTGTGTTCCTTTCTGGGACCACGAGGGTAGCATGCGTCTTATCCAGCTTCTAGAGCACATCCACAAGGCCCCACGGTCCCTTCCTGGTCACTTCCAATCTGGTTGCCAGTGTTGCCTGGCCTACTCAGTCCGATCTCCTCCCCTTTACAGGGACTCTGTGCTGATGACGTTGAGCCCACCCACACAATCCACCATCATCTTCCCCAGCCAAAGGTCTGTAGTCACATTTGTTGAGTCCTCTTTTTCTATACAAAGTAACACTCACAAATTAGACATCTTTGAGGGGCTATTAGACAGCACAGGTTTGATCATTAAGATCCCCTGCCAGTCTCTAACTTGATGTAACGAATACATGGATTTCTTCACCTTTCCAGAACGGTCAGTGCTGTGCTTGCCATGGAGTTATGAGAAGATGGAATGCCTGAAAGCAGCTAGCACCGCGTCTGACACCTGCAGGGACTGGGAGACTCGTGCATTATTGTTCCTGTTATGCAGTGAGCAGAGGACGCAGCCTCACCTCTTTGCAGACTTGTGAGTCAGGGGCAAGATGAGCAGGTAAGCAAATAGCTGTAACTGTAGACAAGGCTACGGTCGTCTCTGTCCTCCATGCCTGACTTCGATCTTCTGTGGCTGAGCACCTAACACATTTTAAGGTTCAGGAAGACAAAACATAGACAGCTGTGTGAGGCTATAGCTCACATGAAATGCCAGGCACCAGAACAGTGTGGATTGCAGTTTTGACAACGTCATGTCTTCTCTAAGAAGAAGCTGTTTGCTGGCCTGGAGATGTTGTATTAACTCCCTTGAGCTCAGAGCATATGCTGTGCTACTGGGCAGGCCCTTGACAGGCCTGCAGTCAGACCGCAGGGAAAAGCTGAGTGCATCCTATCCTCTTTCTTCTCTCCTCTTCTCTCGCCTTTCACACCCTTTCTCCCAGGAGACAGAGGGTTGATCTGATTTCTAGCATCCCAGTGTTCTGGTTGGGCTAAGGTTGTGAGGAGAGTCCCTGTGGTGAGCAAGTCAGCCCTTTGGGTAGGTGTCATTCATTGTCCTGTCTGTGTGATGTGAGTGGTGAGGGGCTCTCTCTCCCTTCTGTGGGGCAGCTGGTCCCAGCACACATGCTCCCCCATTCTGTCCATCTTGTTTCCCAATTAGATCCTCATCTCATGACGTCACAACAATATGTGCTGCTGATCCTCCACTTGACTACCAGGACCCCACTTTGTCCAGTCTCAAGTCCATGGCTTCCCATTTGTCTCCCTGGGACTTCTTCATTTCTCTGACTTTATTGCTCAAATACCTCACAGCTCAGTCCCAAGACTCCTTCTCTCCTCTGTCCCTAATCATTACACTTTTACATAAGGACTTAAATACCATGAAATGAATGGCTAATGTGTTATCTTACAGTTGAAAAGTCTGATTTGATTTTCTCTGGACTAAAATCAGCCTACTTCCTGCAGACTTGAGGGGGGGAAATCTGTCCCTTGCCTTTCGTATTTTCTCTGGGAAAACCAGTTTTCTCTTTCCCTTGTCAAGGTCAGCAATGTCTTACCTTTCTTCCTGTCAGTGGATGGAGCCTCTGTTCTTCAAGGTGCACAGAGCAAATCTCTGTCTTTCATCTGTGTGTCCAACCTGTCTGTATCTGTCCAGAGGGACCTTGTAGCTTCAGCATGTCCCATGGGCTCTGTCCTTAAGAGTTCCATAGCAGCACAACTGGCATTTTTTGTTTGTTTGTTTGTTTGTGTTTATTATTTGTTTAAAGATTTGTTTATTTTCTTTGGAAATGTGGATTTACAGAAAGAAGGAGAGACAGAGAGAAAGATCTTCCATCTGCTGGTTCACCCCTAAACAGCCGCAACGGCTGCAACCAAGCTGATGGGAAGCCAGGAGCTGCAACTCCCATGCGGGCACAGAGTTCCAGGGTTTTGAGCCATCCTCTACTGCTCTCCTAGGCCATAAGCAGGGAGCTGGATGGGAAGTGGAGCAGCCAGGATTCAAACTGGTACCCATGTGAGATCCCAGCAATTGCAAGTTGAGGATTTAGCCACTGAGCCATCATACTGGGCCCAGCATGACGACTTTTAACCTCCTTCACTGCCATCTCTATCCTCTCCCATTGAAACTGTTAACAGCAGCTTCCTAACTGGTCTGAGCCTGAGCTTGCACTCTCCTTTCTGCATTCAGGAATCCTCTTAAGATATGAGTTGGGTAAAGTCATCCTTCTGTCCAAATGTCAGAGATGATTTCCCAAGTCATTTGGAATAAGGATCTACGACACCCTAACTACCCTGATCATGTCCTTGACCTCCTCCGGTCACCTTGCTCTTCTCGCTCGCTCGCAGTGGCCACCTTACAATCGCACGGTTATTCAAAGCACATTCACACCTTGAGATCTTCACACAAGCTGTTCCCTCTGCCTGGAGGATTCTGAGAAAACCACCTGGCTTCCTCTCTCGCCTTGTCCAACTCTCATGTCGCCTTCTTAGTGGTGAGACCTGCAAGGTCCTCCCCTGCTTTGTTTCTCTTGTACTTTGTGGTTTACTTGTTAATCTTGCCATGGCTGACTCCCCCCGCTGCCATCAGAGAATAAACTGCACAGAGGCAGGCGTTTATTCTTGGGGTGCTCAGAAAAGTAATTGACTACAAATAGAGGCCCAATAAGATGCATGAATGAATTGAATGCCTGAGTTCTCCCTACAGTTGGTAAGTGGTTTATTGATTAACCTTCCTTGCATCAAAAGAATTATCACCAAGCTTGGGTGCTGTGAGTCCAGAAAGAACAATGCAACGTGGGCTAGCTCTAGTTTTAGGGTGAGGGCTTCTGAAAAGTAATGTGCCTTCTACATATGGATGCTTTTCCTAGAGAAATAAAGCACATTTGGCCCTCAGGGCCTGGAACAAGAACATTTTTAATCAAACATATTTGTTGTCCATGATTTCTGATTCATGGGAGTTAATGAAGGGATTAGATTACCGCTCCCTAATTACCTTCTCCATACCTAAGGAAGCAGATGGTTGCAATGTTCACCAAGTTTGACTTGAGGCTTACTTCCTTTGTTTGCTATTTCTCTTGGAAGACATTCAAAGCTGTCCAGACATGTGAGAGTGGAGAAAAAGGCAAAGTTGAAAAAAAAAAACCCGAGGTGTTCCAAATTATTTTTCTCCCTGTTTTTAAAGCAAAAAGACTTCTCCAAGACTTGGAGGAAGAAGTGCGAACCAGTGATCCTGGGGCTTTTTGTCCTGTCCTGACCGAATGAAAACTCTTGAGATTGGAGTTGTGGCTGCCTGGTGGACCCAAGGGCAGTTTGAGAAATGAATAATTCCCGTGATTTCTTGAAGCTTAGCCCATATAAAAATATCTGAGTTCGTCCTGATACTTTAAAAATGATCCTCCCTAGAAATTTCCATGGCACCAGTTCATCACTCTGAACGGGTTTGCAGTCTCAGAATCAAGCAGTTATTCCATGTTTCCTAGAGGAGCTAGGTTCAGGAAAAAGAGGCTGAGGAAGAAAGTTACTGTGTGTGTGTGTGTGTGTGTGTGTGTGTGTGTGTGTGTGTGTGTGTGTGTGTGTGGCGGGGGTGGAGGGGAGGTATTTTGACTATCTTCAAACAATCTCAGACTTTCTGTAAGTGGCAGGTGTAGTTCGTGAAATTACTTCTCTTCCCCTTGAGTCAGTTAAGAATAAGTTATTAACCTATTGCCTCCTTAGTCCTGAACACTTAAGCGTGTCTTTCCTAAAAATAAGGGCCTTCTTTTAGACAACCACAACACAGTCATAAACATGAAATTAAAATTGATTAGCCAACTGCCATGAGCATATATTTGTCAGCTAAGGGATCTCATTTAGAATCACAAGGTCCTTTAGTTTAGTTGCCTATTTTGGAACTATTCCTGAATCCCTGAGTTTCATGATCTTGGCATTTTTGATGATCACAGCTCAATTATTTAGGAGGCCATCCTTCAGTTTGGAGATATTTTATGTCTCCTTGTGATGATAGTCTCATGTCATACATGATTGGGAGAAATATCATGGAAGTGAGGCTATGTTCTCCCCTTTACATTTTACAGTCAAGTGGTATTGTTTATGTGTGTTCCATCACAATTCATGTTAATTTTGATCTCGATTAAGTTGGTGTTTGCCACAGTTCTTTGTGGTAAAGTTACTCTTTTCTTTTTGTAATTATAGGATATAACTTAAATATTTTTAAAATATTGAAATACACCATTCTGCATCATTCGTTATATTAATTTATTTTTATTAGTTGGACTCATGAATTCTCATTTTGTTCAATGAATTATGTATAATCTCTTACTCTCAGATTACAAACCTGGTAGCTCCATGAACTGGGCTCCTGCATCCACTTGGTATCTTCCTTTAACCGTGTATATGCTTTCTGAATCAACATGTTCTAAGCAAATATCTAGTACATTCCTTACCCCAACCCTTGTGCCAGCCATTTCTCCAGGAGTTCCTGGGTCCTTTGAGTGAAGAATATTATTTAGAAGCAAGGTGATGTGTTAACTACCTTTAGGGTATCACTTCTTCCAGTTCTTCTTTCATCCTAATGGATGGAAAAGATATAGGTACACATGGGCCTTGCTTGTGGACTGGTTAAAAAGAACCGATTGTCAAAAGGCATTTTAAGAGGGTAGCGGAAATGTGATATGAAGTAAGAATTGGGTGATAGCAAAGACTTGTTAATCTTGTTATAATTGACAAAGACATTGTAGTTATGTGTGTGTGTGTGTGTTTTTAATCCGTATCTGAGAGAGGCAATTGACTTGCTTACAAGTGAGCTCCACCTTCAAGGGGGTTAGACAATAATTCAGGTGAGAAGCTCTTCCTAACTTGTATTCTATAAATGTGCACTATATAGTCACACATATGTGTATATACATTATGTACATGTGTATATATTTTTAAATTTAAGGTTAAGCTGGAGCTTAGTTTATAAATACCTGGAATTTCAGCAATGTTTAGAGCTCATTTACTCCTAAAGCTCCCTGTGGAAGTGAACTTGTACCGCAAGCCCTGCTTGCTAAGACCTCAGGAAGGTTTTTAAACCATGTTTGAGGAGGAGAGTTCTCTCCAACCTTCAGCTTGGCTGCATCTTATCCCAAAGATAGAGCTGATTTCAGGGTATCCTCAGGTATTCTTGGCATTGGGCCAGTTTATGTGACACCTCAAGGCAAAATACATCCTGCACACTCTTGTCTGAACTGCTGCAAGTAGGAGTGGAGAGGGCAGTAAAAGACATCAGGGCTTGTGTCTCTCACTAGGTAGGGTGGCTGTCCTTCAGCCTCCACAGCTGTTCCCTGCTGGCCTGCCATCCCTCATTAACATCCTGAGCAGATGTGAGAGCAGGTAACTTAATGCAAATGAGTCCATCTGTTAATCTGCTTGTCATTGAAATTTTCAGATGCTTATGCCTTCTTGAAGGGACTGGTGCTTGTCACAGACATACCTTAATGTTAAAGTTGTCCTGCCTACCCTACCCACCACGCGTGGTACACTCCAGGGCATAGGGAAGGGACATGCTGAGAGGTGGGGAGATGGCCAGTCCTTGGGTTACACACAAGCCCCTCAGTGCTGCAGTGACTGTGTCTTCCACCCAGATGCTGCCAGGGAGCCAGAGGTCTAACCTGGAATATTCTTTAACTGTGAAGAACATCCATTATTTGCAAACTTCAGTCCTTGGAACACTGCTAACAAACTAGTGTCAGGAAATCATGGTTGAGAGCTTCTCTAGAGGGATGCTTTTAATAAAGAAAAAGGTGAAAAACAATATCTGTGTACTCTGGCGGAATTGTCCAGAGGCCTGACTGTTGCCAATGCTGAAAAATCCCTTGGAATTCTTCAGCTTCACACTTAATTACCACCTCCTTTGGCTGTTTTTCTTTTACCGCATTTCTCTCCTCCCCTTGTGGTTCCCTTCTTGTTGCCAACACACTTCCTCTTCCAGACACCATCTGCTTTCAGAATACATTTGCATCTTCTAGTTCCTTCCAAAAGTGGCCCTACTTTGGGGCCTGTATTTTTGTCTCTCCAGGGTACTGGTACTATGTTAGCATACGGATTGGTGGAAGGGCAGCTGTGCCTGGCCTGGCACAAGTGAAATGTGGCTGGGAGCCCAACACAGACAGATTTTTCCTTGGCTTGGAAGTAAATACCCATTATACTCTTGGTGCCCCCTACCTTCTACAGAGATTCAGGGCTCAGGGATTCGTTTACAGCATAGCTTTGAAATATTTGTGTTTTCTTATGGACCTAGAAGAATTCTGGATTGTGTAAAGGCAATGCTGGAATCATTCTTTCCAACCACAGTTGTGTTTCCAGAGGCAGGTGAGCTCCACAACTATACAAGATAACCCCAGTGACTACTCAACACTGTATTGTGTGTGTGATCTTCCTCTTCTCACTATGAAGGCATCAAAATGTGTGATAAGAAGACAGAAATTTGAAGACAAATTGGATCATACAAAATCAGGGGGTATGTCAAATGGATCTTGGAAAAATGGAATTACAAGATATGTTTACAGAGAGGCAATTGGCTAGCAGTTAAGATACCAGCATCTTATATTAGAGTGACCAAGACCATTTCCCAGCTCTTCTCCTGGGTCAGGCTTCCTGCTAATACGCACTCAGAAAGTTGCAGATGATGACTCAATTATCTGGGTTTCAGCCACCCACGTGGGAAACCTGGATTGACTTCCTGACTCGGACCATGACCCTTAGCAGGCCTTGGAGTAAGTGGTAATGTGAGCTTTCTCTCCCACAAATGAAACAAGCAAATAGATTACTATGTTCACCAGTGTTTAATTTATATGACTTCCAATTAATGTGTTTTCCAGTCTGTGCTTGTTTTTTTTCATAACATGGCATTTTCCATGGAAGATATGAAGATCCTTCTATACTGTTTGCGAACTTGATTATTGTTTGAAATAAGTATCCCAGGCATCTTTTCCTGTCAGTATGCTTACAGTTTATCATGTCATTTAATATTTGTATTCCAAAGTCTGACTATAGTATGATTTATTTATGCAACTCAATCATGATGCAAGTTTTTTGATTTCTCATTATTGTTACCAATGTGTAGCTCATTTTTCTTTCTGTGTGTACAGCTCTGTAAGAGAGTTGGAGATAATGCATTAAAGGATGTGTTGTATATATTTCAAACTCTGACAGTCCAAATCTTTCTCCATAGCTGCAAATAGGAGAACATTTTCTCCCTTAAGATTCTATCCCTGAAGTTCCTATGTGGTACACCTTAGTCCTTATGTGATGGTGTTGGGAGAGAAGGTTTTGCAAAGTTCATTAGGTTATGGGGAAAAGATCTCGTAAGTGGGATTAATACTTTACAAAAGGGACCCCCAGAGAGCTCCCTCACACAGCTCCTGCGGTGTGGAAAGGAGAGCCCCACCAGACGCTGCATCTGCCACAGCCTTGTGCTTGGGTGTCAGCTGCCAATTTGTAAGGTTTGCAGTGCACAGCATTTCTATTAGAGCAGCAGACTGCCTGGGCTAAGATGGAGATGTAACCTCATCCCCAGTTTGCAAGTGCAGAGACTGAGGCTGTCCAAATCTGAGTGGTTTACCCAGTGTAGCACAGCCTGAGAAAAGAAGAGCTGGACCCCAGTCCCTCTCCTGTCCCCCAGACTGAAGTTGCTTGTCCTGCACCTACTGCCTCCCTGGGCAGTAATAGCATTCCTTCTGCTGTGAAGGACTGATAATTTCTCAAGGGGAATCCCACACCAAGGCACGGAGGGAATAAAATTGTGTCCATCGTGTTACATAATGTAAACTGTTGATGTAAACATGGATAGAAATATTTAACCTGGTTTGAGGATTATTAATCTGCATTTCTTTTCTCTATTTTCCAAGAATCTGATACAACTCCATCCCCAATTACACAACCACATTTTTTTTTTCCTTTTCTCCTAAAGCTTACCAATAGAGATTCCACTAGGGCCAGAGCTTAGCTGTCTTCTTGTTTGGGGGACAATAAAAAACAAAAAACAGAATTTTCCTCAGAGGTCTGTGGCTTGATGCATTAACAAACCCCTCAGGATAGTGGCTTTGCAAGTGGAATTGTGTGCATCTTCGAAACAAAGTGATGCATCATTCCTAATGGAAGGCATGAAAAATTTAAGTCAGTTTTGGACCAGAGGCCATAATAATGAGAATGTTGTCAAAGTCATGCATCAGAAAGAAGGTGAGAGAAGTGGGTGGGGTCAGAGCCTGTGGATGCTCTGGAGTCTTGGGGAAAGGATCTTCCTGCTCCTCTTGGAAGTGACACATCCAAGTCGTGGTGGCAAGCTGTTTGGGGTAGAAATTCATAACCTGGTCGCACTTCCATTTGCATACCTTCTTTGGATTCTGCAGGGAGTGCCGCTTACTGGGAATTGGTTAGGGGAAGAAGGGGTCATGGGGAAAGAAACACGAACAACGGGCCAAGAGTTTAGAATTTCTGAAGCTTCCAGAAGTTCCAGCTGCTATGTCCTCAAGCACATGACATGATTGACAGTCACCATGCATTTGTAAATGCTGGCTCATATGCCAAGAGTACTCCTCTCCCACCTACCCCAGTGACCCACTACTGATCTCAGGTGGCCTGGTTCAGAAACTGTCGCCTTCCTGGATAGAGTCCCATGTTTCCCCCTCAGTGCAACTTAAACACTAGTTTCCTTTTCAACACACAGCACCCTTCCATGAAGCATGCTGTCATTGACATGTTCTCTGTCCAGTAGACCATGAGCCCCTTGTGAGCAGGAGCCTCACTCCCTGGAGTCGAATGGCACCCAGCTTGCCCAGGTGTTGAGTGAATGGTTGGATGTAGCCAAAAAGCACAGATGTGTGAGGTTTGGGTTGGCAACCACTGGGAAAACCCTGTACTTCTCAGGCTAGCTTTCCTTTCTGTCATTCCACTGCTCTCTCATCCTCATTGCCCTTTCCTGGTTCCTGAAACTTTGTGAGGCGCTTTGCCCATCCCAGCCTTTGCTTTCAGGCAGCTGATGACAAGGTGGTGTGGTTGTGAGTGATGGGGTGTGACTTGTGATGGAGGAATGATGAGAGGGTAACAAGGTAGCTTAAAACTAGAGCATGTTTATCCATCATTTCTCTGTCAGGGGATGGAGTGAGGGGGATTGCTTAGCTGGCTTCTCTGGATGAGGGGTTCTCCAAAGATAGCAGCTTCTCAATTGATTTGTGCTCATTGCATATGGACACATGAAAACTCACCAGCCAAACCCCCACTTCATCAAACTGTTATAACCCCTGTCACATTCTGGGAATGGGCAGTTAACTACAAATGAAATTCCTTCCTGTGTGGTTGTCTGTCACTAGATATGTAAAGTATCCAGTTGTGCTTGACTGGGTAATATGTCTGTCCTAAACTTTTCAAATTTATTCATGTATTTGAGAGTTGGGGAAGAGGGAGAACAAGTATATATACTCCATTCCCTGGCTCACTCCGAACGTTCACAGAGCCTGAGACTGGCCCGGACAGAGCTGGGGGCTGGGAACACAATCTAGACCTCCCCTATGGGGGCCAGGAGCCCAACCACTTGAGCTGTCACTGCTGCTTCCCAGCTTCTGCTTTTGCCCAAAGCTGGAGTCAGGAGCCAGAGCTGGGTATAGAAACCAGATATTGTGGTATGAGATGAGTATCTAAAACACCAGGTCAAAGGTCCATCCCTGCCCTAAATTTTAATGAACAAGATAAGTTGGCTTGCAGATTCCTTCTGCCACTTACCCATATGAGTCTGCATCTACATTATTGAAGGCACAAAGTGCATGATGAATTTGTGGACGTCTTGTAGGAATCCTCTGAGGAACGTTAGAGCTGCCTAGATGAGGGACCAGTTTTATTATCTGCTGCCCAGAGCTAGAGAAAAAGAAGGGCTAACATGGGCAGTGGTGGAGGGGAGGAGGAGGACAAGCAGGCAAGCCAGTAACTGTGAGTCTGAGAGTGCCCGCGGCAGGAGTTTGGATAAGTCACTGGATTAATTAATCAGGAAGATAAATGCTTTCTTTGCATACTTATGAATGCTGAGCAGCCGTTAGCAGCTCAGTGAAACTGCTAATATGGGAAAGGCAGAGACTGATATAGTCAACACTGATTAAGGACTGTTTTATTTCTTGAATTCCTAAATTGCCAAATTCTTTTCTGAGAATGGAACAAAAACTGTTTGTTTTTTTTTTTTTTTGAGTTTGGGAAACATCTTACATGTAATCTGACAAAAGCATCAAATGTTATCAAAATATGGGTGTTTTCATGCCCTTTGGGAATCACTTTATTGATAAACATTTCACTGCTAAATGACTCTTTTTCTTTTTTTTTAAGATTTATTTTATTTTTATTGGAAAGTCAGATATACAGAGAGGAGAGACAGAGACAACACTCTTCTATCTGTTCATTCGCCTCTTCCTCCCCAAGTGGCTGCAGTGGCTGGAGCTGTGCCAATCCAAAGCCAGGAGCCCAGAGCCTCCTCCAGGTCTCCCATATGCGTGCAGGGTCCCAAGGCTTTGGGCTGTCCTCGACTGCTCTGCCACAAGCAGGGCGCTGGATAGGAGCAGGTCCTCTGGAATCCATATGGGATCCCGGTGCATGCAAGGGGAGGACTTTAGCCGCTAGGCTACTGCACCAGGCCTGCTAAGTGACTCTTGCTGACTATGGCAGTTGTCAGCAACAGAGGCAAAGACCATTTATTTAGGGTCTAGTGGTAAGCAGGGTACAGATATTAACAGGCTGAGACAGTTGGTCAGAAGCAAGAGCAGCACTGGACAAGCATGTCATGTAATTCCACCTTATCCATGTGGATTTAGGTTTACGTCCTTATCTTCATCTTGGTTTTGAAGAAGTATGCATGTGCACACAGGCACTCAAAATATTCATACACACATAGTCACACAACAGACATACAACATACATGCTTAACACAGTTACTCACAAATCATGCACATAGGCACAATACCCAGAATTAAACACACATGCACCACACACACACTGTGGTATATACCCATGTTTCTCCACATGAGTCTCAGTCTTGCCTTATTAATGTAATGCTAAGACTCTTTGAAATGTATTGGCCCTTTCACGTTTGCCTTCATTGGAACAGGCATGGAACATGCACATTGACTTCACAGTCTGGAGTTGCTACTAATCTGTTTTAAGTTTCATGGCTTGTTTTATCTGTTACTATAAGGAAGAGTTCTTTTTCTTAAATCCCCAACATAATTTTAGGTCTTGCCTTCTTCATTTCCCATCAAAAGTCCTTCAGCTTTCAAAGTCATGGTCATCTCTAGAGGGTCAAGGGCCAAATCATCCCCGGGCCAACATTGGCTGCCATTAACCCCTCTGATAAGTCCATCTGCTTCTCTAATGAGGTCTGAGGCCTGAGGACACTTCAACGTCTCGGGGATGGTCTAGTGGGGAAATGAGCTAATGGGGTACTTTGGAGTTTGACTTTCCTGTTTCTTCCAATTTTCAGCCAGGTCAGAGTGTGAAGGACCACTGGCTTAGTGCTTCACTTTCTGGCCTCTCTTTCTGGTAAAGACTTGGTGTCTTGAGCACAGTTGTCACCACATCTGGGCAAGGAATCCATGGACAACTAAGTCCCAGGCTGAGTAGGCATGGGGCACGGTGGCTGGTGGAGACCTTGCAGCTTATGGAGTACCCTTAGGCCTGTGACCTTCCGTGAACTCTAGCAAATTTTGGTATGGTGAGTGCAAGTATTGTTAGACCTGTTTTCATTGACATCAGAACTGATGATCAGAGAGGACTTGTCCAAAATGAGTTAGTCAGTAAGTAGCAGAACAGCACTCAAAAGTCTAGGACTGTTTTCCGCCACGGTGTGGTCCTCAAGGCTGGGCCTCTTGGTCTTACGAATCTTCATTTCCCTGGAGCTTTTCTGAGCAACTGGGAATTGGAAACAGTCAAGTAATTTTGGTTGAATAAGTGAGTGAGCAAATGAATGATACCTCTGACAACCCAGAGCTTTCCCATGGTTGTGTCCATGAAAACCCAAAAGTGTACTGTGAAGGTATATTTCTGTAACCTGCTAAGCACCCCTGCAAAGTAACTCGCTCTTCTCCCCTTCCCTCTGGGCTGGAGGGACAGCAGGGTCCGCAGAGCACTGAGCTCTTGGGTTTGTGCAGGAGTGTGCTCTCCTAAGACACAGCCTCCAAACCCCAGCTATGGCTGTTGTGGGTCAGGATCGGTTTGTTGCACTCAAGTTTTGAATCTCTAGAGTGCTTTGTCCATCTTTTTTTTTTTTTTAAATCCCAGTTCTTGGTTCTTGATGAATTTCTCTCCAGGGACTTCTCTTAACCTTTGTGTGTGTGTGTGTGTGTGTGTGTGTGTGTGTGTGTGTGGTGGTTATTAATGAGGGAAAGCTGTAATTCTTGCAAACTCCCATTAGGTTAGGTCTGACTTTAAAAGGCAGACTTATTGCTCAACATCATGAGGGACCAGGACTGTGCTCAATAAGTTATAAGCTGCCCCATTACTCAAGCTGTTAGAGTCCTCCTGTGGCCTTGGGGCATGCCTGGATGCAAAGTGGCATTTAGAGACAGAATGTGGAAGAGGTGACTGACTGCAGCTGCGGCGCTGAGCTCCCCTGTGAGATGGTGCTGGGATTTGGGCATGCCTTGAGTCCTCAGTTCCTCCACCTTTGACTGGGAACTCTCCTCACTTGCTCTGCATTAGTTCCTCAAGCGAGTTGTATAGATGACCTGCACTGTGGTAACAGCCAGAAATGAGCTGAAACTGGAGAAGCTTCTCGGGCACTGTGGCAGATTGTACACCTCCACCTTTAGTCCAGCTGGAAAATGCAAGGGGCCTTGAAAAACGTTTGTAGAAAGTACACATATTGCAAAGTCATCACATGGCTTTCCAAAATATTGTGCACTGAAATAAACTTACCTTTCGTTCCATTTACACCTTCCCACCTCATCTTTTTTGAAATGCCCTCATATGAGTAAAACTGATACTATATTTTTCTGTTCCTAGGAATCCAGTTGTAGAGTTTTCGGTGTATAGCTGTCTGGGGGATATGTCCTTAAATGATTGGATGATTTCTTACATAATTACCTGCATTTCTATGATTAGATATTCTAACTGTAAGATAAAAACTTTCTGTGGACTCAAATATTTTCTTCTTCTCTTTTTGGGTGGTCTTGCCCAGGCATTTCACAAATCCTTCCTTGTTGTTCTAGAAAAAAAAGAGAGAGAAATTGAGGTTTATCAATCCCCCTTCCCTCAGAATTCAGGAGCCTGGCTCCATTTCCTTCTCACTCTACTCTGTAGGTTGGTTGCTCCCTAGTCTTTCATTCCCAAGTGTGTAAGATGAAGTTTTCTCTCTGAAATCGTCAAATTTACCCTGGTGACCCTGTTGAGCTGTTTACAAGGGCTGTTTTTATCCCCTGCTTCTGGCTGGAAGCAGACTCTTCTTTTTTCTGCTCTCTAGAATCCTAGCTTGTTCGCAATTACACCCCAAGGGCCTGGCATACAAGTACTCCCTGAATAGCTGTTGTATATGCAACGTATGCAAACGAAAGGGCCCTGGCTTCAGTGGACTGCAGTGACTGGAGCAAGGGCTGAACACAGTGTGTGATGAACCCATCAATAGCTACCGTAAGTATGCTCTCCTCTGAATCCTTCTTGTCAACTCTAGCCAATCACAGTCTTCCCATTATTAACTGCTCTTGTGTTTATTGATTTTTTTATAGACTGTCATAGTGTCATTTATTGAGGGACAGTTCTAAAATTTTTGTTGGAAGTGGAGGGGAGAGAGGAGAGACGAGGAGAAAGTGAGTTTCTTCTTCAGCTTCACTCCCCAAATAGCCTCAGTGACATGGGCTGGCTTGGGCCAGAAGTTGGGTGCCAGGAACATAATTTAGGTCTGCCATATGGCAGCATCGTTGCTGCCTCCCAGGTGCTGCACTAGAACCTTGAGTGGGGGATTGGATCCCAACCGCTGCAGCGTGGGACGGGCAACTTAACCACTGAGGCCTGCTCCTGTGGTGCACTTACTGTTCTCCAATGTTTGTGTGTATGTGTGCTTTACCCTCTTTTATTTGTAAACTCTATCTGCAGGATGATTCAGATTTTGTAGGGTTTAAGGTATATATAAACTGTAATTGCATACCTTGCATTCTCAGGTATTTTCCTAGCAGGAGACAACTTTACTTTTGTCTACATATTGACAAGTATCAGATCCTCTTGTATTTGTATAGATGGTGATGGTTTTGGATGAGTATTCAGAGACTGGCTCCTTAGAGCTTCTTTAGCCCATGCCTCCAGTTTCAGAGCTCTAAGTAGGACACTTTGTCCTCGTGGATCAATCCCCGATCTTGTCCGCTGCTCTTTCAATTGTCTCAGGGCACAGTGAGTGTCTGGGGTCTCCCCTTGACAAGGATTTCGCCTGGGCTGTCCTCTTGACAGCTCATCCCTGACAGTGTAGTCTTGCAGGCAGTCCCAGCAGGAAATCCAGAACAGGACAACACCTGCTTTTAAATTCTATTCCAATCTAGACATCGACTATATTGATTAATCCTTAGGATGTAAAGTAAGATATATTTTTGCTCTTGAAACAAGCTCTTGGACAATTAAATGTGGTGCTTCATTGTAGCACTTGAGTCTGAGATACTAGTAAGACACGTCCAGTTCTCTACGGATGGGAGGGATTATTTTCTGTTCGTGGCACCCACTAGAAAGCTCTTGGCCTATTACAATCCCTCCCAGCCATCAGCAGCCCACTACTTAGGAAGTATATTTTGCATCTCATTTCTCTGTCTTCAGAATGACCTTCTGGTGACCTAGCCACCTTGTGATTGCTGAGCCCTGCCTGCCTGTCCCCTCTTGTCTGGACAGTGACCTCCCTCCCTGAGGCCGCTTTGTCTAGGAGGGGCCCTCTGGCAGATGCAGGGAGGCCATTGCCATCTCACCACTGGACTCACCGACTCCAGTGACCTTGGCCTGATTCCATCAGACCTCCCCTACTAGAACATCCTGTTTTATTATTTCCTAACACCTCCCACTTCGATATTTTACCTCTTAGTGCTTTATTATTTGACAATTTACCCTAGAATAGAAACTTTGAATTGGCAGAAATACTGTTTACTTGGTCTGTTTAAGGTGTGTGTCTTCTCAGTGCTGACCAATAGCAGTCCCAAAAAGGGTAAAATTTGTTGAGTGAACAGAAAACAATGTAGTCTTTTTATGTTTTAAGCACAGGGTTTAACACAGGACAAACAGGAATATAATATACACAGAGTGGTAAAATTGGGGTCCATAGTGAGGATGAAGTGTTGTACAAGGCATGCTGGGGAAGTAATTATAAGAAGTGGAAGCTTTAGGGCACTGAATTACAGATGAGCACCAAGTTGCTTCGTAAAGAACATCCTGATGATGGGACCATGCCCCTTAACAGCTGCAGAAGCTGAAATGCCCTCAGAAGCTGGGAGGTGAAGTAACTAGTCCCAGGACATAAAATTAATCCATCGTAGAACTGAGTCTGTAACCTCGGTTTCCTGGGTGTTGTCTGTTTTACTCAAAGTCACAGTGAGTGCTCAATGCATAGTTTCTGAATTGACTTCATCACACCAGACAACCCCGCAAGAGGAAGCAGAGAACATGCATTTCCTGGGTGGCACGGCAAATGATCTCAGAAAGACGTTTTGTACCTGAGAGGCCAGCTTAGTGAAACTCACGGGCCATTGATGATGCATTCTACCTGGATTACCTTAAAAGTTGAAGTCAGGTCTCTAAAGGAAGGGTGGAAAGGCGAACAATGGCTTTTATATCTTACTGATTGTGTCATCGCATCCAACAGCCACAAGAAACAGCCAACTGGTGATCAGATCCAACTATGTTAATAAGAATGTATTTACAAATAATTTAGTGTCTGTTGGCCGCTGTGCATCTTCTCAAGCCTTGAAGTGGTTTGGGAGTACACCCCTTCATTTGTTGTCCCACATTGGTTTTCGATAGGCATTTGTGTTTTACCACAGCAGTTGCTGTAAACCCAGCTTGAACAGATTTGGTATCATTGCAAGGAGTATAATAATGTAAAGTTGCAACTGTGAACTCCCCCCAGGCTAGTAGTTTGCATGGCATCTAACAGATGTATCTGTGATGCCCTGTGAGTTGGCTGTGGCATCTGTGGCTGCTCAGTGCATGGTTTGGGAACTGTGGCAGTAGACCAAGGCAAGGTAAGATGCTGGCTTGACTCAATAGACTATTTTACTACAAAACAGGGAGCAACACAGGGGAGATATTATAAGTGTCCTTGTTAATACTGTGTTTGCTACATCTCATGGGTTCTGATATATTTGTTTTTACATTAATTTCTTCAGTGACATAGGTCGTTCAGTAACATGTTATTTAACTTTGTTGTTATACGTTTTCAATTTCTCTTCCTGTTGTTGATTTTGTTCTATGGGTTTTCATTTAAGGGCATGTACAGTAACTGCTTGATGAATACTATCATAACCAGGTGTGAAGATGCACTGGAAATTTTACCATTCCCCAGCCAAAATGTCTATTTAACCATCTTAAACCAGATTTCAATTTTTTAAATTTTAATTTACTTTTTTAAAAAGATTTATTTTTATTTGGAAAGTCAGATATACAGAGAGGAGGAGAGACAGAGAGGAAGATCTTCCACCCGATGATTCACTCCCCAAGTGAGCGCAACAGCTGGAGCTGAGCCAGTCTGAACCCAGGAGCCAGGAGCTTCTTCCGGGTCTCCCACATGGGTGCAGGGTCCCAAAGTCTTGGGCCATCCTCGACTGCTTTCCCAGGCCTCAGGCAGGGAGCTGGATGGGAAGCGGGGCTGCCGGGATTAGAACCGGCGCCCATATGGGATCCCGGTGTGTTCAAGGTGATGCCTTCAAACACTATGCTATCGCGCCGGACCCAGATTTCAATTTGTTTTAATTCAACTAAAAAAATTTTCACTGATTTTCAGTCCAACAGAAATAAACATGAAGCACACATGTAACGTAATGGTTGAAATGAAGAGAAAAGGCAGGTGAAGTTAGTTTCAGTAATAATTCTTAGGTGGCGCAAAATATGAAAACACTTCAATATGAAATGTGTTTTAAAGAACATTAGTAACGAGATGTTTTGCATTCTCGTTTTACACGAAGTCATTGAAATCCAGATCTTACACTCCTATTCTGATTAAGACCTGACCCGTATCATGTGTTCCATGCCGTAAGTGCACTGATAGCATGGCATCCACTCAGTTCATAGCCAAGGTTGGTGTCTGTCTTGTTCTTTGCTATAAACCCACTGCTTGGCACATAGCAGGCACTGAATACTTCTGAGGTTGAACTACAACATGTTTCAAAGAATGAAGATTTTTTTTTTCAGGAGAATTATTGAAATCACATTGAATCCTATACCAATTAGTCGGAACCATTCCATTCTGCACATGGCTGCCCACATAGTTCGTAACTCATTCATTCCACCAGCATTTAAGCCTTGTGAGGACACAGGTGTTTGTGCTGCCCACAATTTTTGGAAACATTTTTTATTTTGAATTTTATGGTACAATTCCATAGGGTTTGGGATTTCCCCAACCCCCTCTAAAATCCCACCCCCTGTCTGATTTTCCCCATATTATTACAATAGTATAGACCTTCATAAGCAGTCGTAAGTCCATCAGGCTGTTATTTAAGTGTGCCCGGACATTGCTGCTACAGACACTGTCACACAGTCCAGCATCCCATTGTTTAAATATGTCCAGCAATTTTTATTGGGAGTCGTCTTCGCTTTGGAAGTAGGGGATGCATATTTCATTGTATCTTCACATCTGAATATAATAGTCCCGATTATGCCATCACTATGTATTGTCAACAGGCATTTACTTGGTGTTCCTATTGGGCCAGTTAGGATCTCAGGTGGTGGGGATACCAGGACCCTCATGGAGGTCACAGACAGTAAAAAGCAACAGGAGTGTGGATGAAATCAATAGGGGGATGTGGTAGGGTGCAGAGGGTGGCAGAGCAGCAAGGACGTGTGGAGGAGAAGCAGACAGTTGTGCGATGAGCCAGGCAAGGAGGGCCTCCCACAGCCCTGCCTGTCCGCCTGCAGGCACATGGGCCGCTCATGCTGGTAAGCAGCCCACTTTGGCTTCTGTCCTTAACGCTTGTTTCCTTTGCCTGTGCTGCCCTCTCCTCAGCTCCTCCAGAGCTGGATTCTTTTGTCTCACATCCGGTGCCACCTGCTCTCAGAGGCTGCCCCTGGCACCATGGCCACAGCAGTCAGTGCCCTTGGCACGCTCCGTCACAGTGCCGCCGGAACCACTACTACTTCTTCTTCTTTGGAGATTGATTTATTTTTCTTGGAAAGAGAGCACCACTTCTTATCATTACAGTGAAGTGCTAAGCAAGGAGACTGTCCTGGCTGTTACTGCCTTTCAGCATCTAGAAACACACCTCCGGGACAAACCCGTGAGCCTTACTTGGTTGTCAGTGTCAGTGACTGGAACATTAGCAATTTTTATATCTTTTGCTGAAAGACAAAACTTTGTATGTGGTGTGGATCAGAAATTAAATAATTTCATGATTTCAATTTCTACTAAACTTATTTCACTGAAAATAATTTAGAATACAGATAAGTTATACACGTGTTTTGTACAAAATTGTAGTTTTTGTTTGTTTGTTTTTAGCTTTTGAGCTTTTGATGTCAAAGGCTCCTGACATACTAGGGCAATTACTTGGTTAAGAGTAACTTCGGGGAGAGGGTATCTGAGGCGTCCCTGGAGACCAAATTCTTCCTGCGCCCAGAAGAGCTGCCCGGCGGTTGCTACAGACGCTGGTCTGCTCCAATCATCGCGCGGTTTGCTAGGCTGTCAGCGCCTCGTGGTTACCGTGGCAACAGCTAGCAACGGTGGCGCTGGACGCCGAGGGCCAGAGAAGAGGCGGCAGCGTGCGGTGGGTGAGCTCAGGGGTCCGTGGGCTGCGAGTTTGTGAGTTGAACTTCGTATCTCCTCAGGGGAGAGAGTGTGGAAATGAGGTGGGAGCCGCGGTGTGCCAGGGTCGCAGGTCCTTGCCGTGGTCCCGGGGACGGTACCTCCAAGAGGGGTTCAGGGAGGGGTGTCACCTCACTTCCCCACCCCTAGTCCCGGGACCGGCTTCGACTTTCCAACCCCCTTCCTAAACTCTTCCTTCCTCTCTTTTCGTCCATAGAAGTCACGTGGTTCTGAATTTCTCCTCGGGAGAATTCCCCAGTCAGGCAGGTAGCTGGGGGCGGGCGTCCGCCTGGAGGACAGAGGGCCCGGGTGTTAGCTGAGGAACCCGGAGGAATGGGGTGGCACGCCGCTCCCTCTGTCAGCTTGTTCCCCGCCGTCCTTCTCCAGATGGTTTTACCGGGTGGAGCCGGGGCCGAGCGCACCCAGGTGCTCCGCGCCGGGAGAGGAGCCGGCCAGTGAGGAGGCTGTGTGTGGGATTCGGGCAGGGCTCTACGCCGTGTCCTTCCATTCGTTTATGTTCCGTTTCTCCTTTCCTGCATCGATTGGATCCTTTTTAAAAAATTGTACTATTATTATTACTTTTAACACTTGAACCGGTATGTATCCAGTGTCTTGGAAAAGTCCGTCGAAAATCTGTTACGAAAAAACTGGTTTTCAAAATTACTTTTTAATTGTCAAGATAGGTGTCTCAATTCCACTTCCTCAAGCTTTCTGGAAGTGCCCTTGTTTTTTCCCAGGGAAACTCTTTACCATTAGCCTTCAAGATACTGAGGTAATTGAAGTCCCCGCTGTGGGACTAACCCGGTGTGTTGCAGAGAAGAAAAAAAAAATAATCCACTAAGGCGGGATGAGTGTCCGTGATGAGCAGAGCCAGGAAAGGCATGCTGAACTTGGCGGGGTTTAAATATCAGTGCATCATTAAGTTTAGAGTTGTACACAGGCAAAGGTGATTTCCCAGACAGCCCGCGTGTGCTCAGGAATTACCCATTTCAGAAAGCAAACCACTGAAAAGCTTAACTACTGGAGCTGTCTGGGCAGCTTTTGCCGAGTTGTGGTGTATGGACCACAGATGAGGAGGATGTTGCCGTCTGTCCCGTCACACCTTCGCTCTCCTGAGTTCTGCACGGCCCCGTTTTCGCACTGGTGTGTCTGTCTGAGCATGTTGAGGAGATGGCCAGGGTGGGGGGTGGCTACCAGGATGCCACTGTCTGCATGGCGGGGACTGACTCCTTGGCATGGTTCACGTGTCTGTCCCTTCGTTCCTCCAGTGTGTGCTGTCCTCCCAGCGCTTACATAACCAGCGTGTTCCTGGCCCTCCGTCCCCGCCTCCTGTGGACAAGCACAGTGATTGCGAGGGCAACAGTCATCTCTCAGCTACATGGCAGCGCGTCTGTCTTCTGACTTAGCTGAGCTATAAGCGCACAGTTGGAATTGCATCGTCCTGAGGGTTGCAGCCCTTTGGGGGGGGCTGTCTTTGTGTAGTGATTTAACTTTGCTTAAATGCTCAGCTATACTGGGTATGATCAGTCTTTTCCAGTCTTTTACATCTAATGGGAAGAATAATGGTGATCACTTTGTTATAGATTATGCTTTCCTGATGAGTAGTCAGGCGGAGAGTGTTGACCATGTGTGATTGCATCTCTTTGGTTATTTTTGCCAACTTTTAAATTTAGCCGTGCTTTGTATATCGACTTAGAGGAGTACTGTATTAGATAGTGATACTTTGGAAGTTATATTGAGATATAATTAAAGTTAGTTTTTTTTCTCAGGATATTCTCGGGTATCCTTTCATGTCAGGAAGATTGATGTGTACTCTGTAAACAGCAGACTTCACCAAGAAATTTGAAAAAAAAAAAACACACACACAATGGTTGTAAAGACCTGGGCTAGGTCAGCAGCTGGAGCTCCATGCCAGATGTCCCATGTGTGTGACAGGACTCCAAGCACTTGAGCCCTCTTTGACTGCTTTGCAAGGCACATTGTAGGGATGGCATGCTGGCATGCCCACTTGCGTATTAAAAAAAATTTTTTTTTCATGATTCTGTTCCATTTGAGTACTTTTAAATACCAGGAAGTAGGATTGCTATGTGCTAAGTGTGTGTTTAACTTTACAAGAAACTGTGAAGCTTTTCCAGGGCCATTGTACCACTGTGCACCCTCACCTGTATGGGATGGGAGTGTTGCTCCCGACCTTGGCGACAGATCATGATGGAGTTAATTTTAGCTACTTGGTGTCATTCTGGCTTTAGTTTGCATCTCCCTTATGACTAAAGGTGCTGCACAGCATGGAATTATTTGTTACTGTATCTGTAGTGAAGAAGTTTGCTGGATTTCTATTAGTTTAGAAATGCTTGCCTTGACACATTTTTGTATGTATAGTTCAGTTAATGATTTGTAAGAATATGGTTATAGGAGAATCATATGTTGTTTTGTTTTGGCTGAACACAAGGTAACAGATTTTTCTCCTAGATTTCTTCTTGAAGAAGTTTCATAGTTTTAAGTTTAGTTCTGTGATGAATTTGAATTCGTTTTTGTGTACAGTCAGGCAAAGGTAGAGATATATTTTTCTTATGAATGTTCTTTTATTCGAATTCCATTTGTTAAGGAAACCTGGAATTACCTGGAAGTTTTGTCAAGAGTTAGTTAGCCGTATCTGTGTATCTCTTTCTGTTTAACACTGGAATGTATTAGTCCCCAATCATTTCAGGCATGTGTTTCTCATGTGAACTGACAGTCATTACAACAAAATAGTGTATTGATTTTGTAAGTCTTTGGAATGTTTTTAAGTCGAGTAATTTTAATTCTACTTTGCTCTGAGTTTTCAAATTAAGTTGAGATATTTTTGGTTGCTTTATTTTTCCCATATAAATTTTAGAATTAAATTGTTGGTATATAGATAAACCCTGCTGAAATTTTGATTGTATGTGTTGACTTGTGTTTTAGTTTGGGAAAATTGACATTAACAATATGGAATCTTCCAAATCAGGTACACAGTGTATTTCCTTTTATTTAAGGCTTGTTTAATATCCCAAAGCAGCGTGCTATAGTTTTCAACATACAAATTTTGTAGATATATTATTACCTCTATAAGGTTTTCCTTTTATGTTACTGGGTAAAGTATTGTTCTTCAATGTTCACATTCTAATGATTAATTTCTTGTTATTGTGTGTAAAATGCAACTTATTTTTGTCGTTTGATCTTGTATGTTACAACCTCGCTATATTCACTCTGTCTCCATCATTTTCATTTTGGTAGCTTTTTCTTATTTTCCATGTAACAAGCATGTCTGCACATAAAGACAGGACTAGCTTTTTTTTTTCTTTCTTTCTTCCCTCCATCTTGCAGTTGGTGTCACCTAAGTCCTCCAAAGCACTGTTGACTAGAAGCGGAGCTGGCATCTGCTCGTTGTTACTAATTGTAGAGCAAAACGTTTCATCCTGCACTGTCACTCATGACATCATCTTAGTTTTTTTTTTTTTTGTGGAAATTGTTTATTATGTTGCTCAAGTTGCTGTGTTTTACTAGTTTTCTGGGAGAGTTTGCCCGTGAGTAGATGTTCACTATTTTCACCTTCTTCCTCTACCTCAGTGAAGAGGATCGTGGGATTTTTTCCCCAGTGTGTTGCCATGACAGATTACAGGGTTGTGTTTTTGAATGCTGAGCGTGCTTTATTCTCCCCTCCATAAGTCTCCTGTGGTCATCATGGAACACTGTTTTATATGCAGTTGGGTTAAATGTGCTTATATTTTGATAGGGGTTTTTAAAAAAGATTTTTATTGAAAAGTCATATATACAGAGAGGAGGAAAGACACAGAGGAAGATCTTCCATCTTTTGATTCACTCCCCAAGTGGCTACAATGGCTGGAGCTGCGACAATCCGAAGTCAGAAGCCAAGAACCTCTTAAGGTGCAGGTGCAGGGTCCCAAGGCTTTGGGTCATCTTCACTGCTTTCCCTGGCTATAAGCAGGGAGCTGAGTGGGAAGCAGGGCCTCCAGGACTAGAGCCACCACAAATATGGAATCCCCGTGCTTACAAGGTGAGGACTTTAGCTGCTAGGCCACCGCACCAGGCCCAAGGATTTTTATAAATCCATTCATGAGGGATATATGCTTGTATTTTTATTTTTATTTTTATTTCTCTGGTGATGTCTCTTCCTGTCTTTGGTGGTAGACCCACCCATTTTACAAGTCTGTCTTCCATTTTTTGGAAAATTTTTGTATACAACATTTGTATTGTTCCCTAAATGTTTAATGTTCATAGATTTTCAACTGTATTTATGGCATAACATCTTAGCAAAAATTTTAAATTTTCATGCAGCCAAACCTAGCAATCTCATCCTTTGAGTTTTGTTTATCAAAGAAAGTCTTTTCTATGTGAAAATGATTTGCTTTCTATCTTTGTCCAGTTTTGTATTGTTTATAGATGATGCTTCTTCAGTTTATAGGGAATTATTTAGTGGAATCAGAGGTTCACTAAATCATCTTAATGTAATCAAACGTAGCTTTATTTTTTTTTCCCTCCAGGATTAGTGGGAAAACCATTTTTTATGGTTTCTTTAAAATTTTTTGTAGACTTCCAAGTACACAAGGATTTAAAAAAATATTTTCTTGAAAAATTACATTGCTTACCATCCACATTAATATATTTTATTAATTAACTTTATTGCTTTGAAAGAATTTTTATTGGAAAGTCAGACTTAGAGAAGGAGAGACAGAAAGAACTTCCATCTGCTGGTTCACTCTCCCAGGTGGCCGCAGTAACCGGAACTGAGCTGAGTTTGAAGCCAAGAGCCAGGAGCTTCTTCCTGGTCTCTGATGTGGATCCAGGGGACCAAAGACTTGGGCCAGCCTTCGCTGCCTTCCCAAGCTATCATCATCAGGGCACTGAATTGGAAGTGGAGCTTCTAGAACTCAAACTGGTGCCCATATAGAATGTTAGTGCTGCAGGTAGAGGCTTGGCTTGTTATCCCACCATGCTGTCTTCCCACCCCCCGCCCCGCCATTAAGATATATAATTACTTAACAGTAATTTCTACATGTGGTATAGTTTGATAGGAGAATCTTTGTTACTTACTGTATGCATACTGACTTGTTTAGCACTCTATTGAAATGTCCCTAGTTACTCAAACGCTGTTACTGTCATAAATCATATGTCCGAGCATCTCTGCCACTTTGATTTTTAAAGGCAAAGTGAAATGTAAGAGGCTGGCATTGTAGTGTTTTAGATAAAGCTGGTGCCTGTGTTGCCAGCATCCTCCGTAGGCACCAGTTCAAGTCTTGGTTCCTCCGCTTCTGACCCAAGCTCTCTTCCAATGATCTGGCTCCTGACTTCAGATCAGCTCTGCTCTGGCCATTGCAGCCTTTTGGGAAGTGAATCACTGGATGAATGATCTCTCTCTCTCTCTTCCTCCCTCTCTCTCTTCCTCTAACTTTAGCTTTCAAGTATGTAAGACTATTTGATGTGAGGCGGAGTATTGCTTTGGTGTTGTCAGTACCGGCTTAGACCCACCCCCACGAGTGTGCATCCTTTTGCAGTCTCCTTGTTTGTTCCTGCTTCTCAGGCTTCATCCAGGGCACAGCTGTTCCTCCTGAAATGCATGTTCAGAAATCTCTTAGTGTAAGTTCTTATAGCCCTTCTCTCTTTCTCTCCTCTGTTTATGTCCAAGTTTCCCCGCAGTACTTTTCCAAGAACATTTTCACTGTTTTAGTATGTAGGCAGCACCCACAGTTAGATTTCTTTTTGTTTCCACTTTTGCCTTTGACATCCCACGATCTCATCCGGACGTGTCTGGATGTGTATTTATACATTCTCAATATTGACTTTTTTTCTTAAATCCATTTATCGCTATTGATCTGGGAAATATGAAGAAACTATTACTTCTTAAAGGATTTTAATGCTAACTACTACAGTTCTTCAAAAAGCCATGGAAAAACACATATTCTGAAACCAAGCTATGCTTGTTTTACCAGTGTTTCTGAGTGAAAGTTTGCTTACCTGACCATCTGCTGTGTCAGAATTGTATGTACTTTGAGGCAAAGAACCTGTGTCAGAGCAACATCAATTCTGCTAAAATTGAAGAGCCAGAATGTAATTTGTACTGAAGTTTGGGTAAAAGAATAGTGAAATCATTGATGCCTTGTTAAAAGTTTGTGCAGGAAATGCCCACAGTAAAGTCAGCAGTTTATAAATGGATAGCTTACTTTAAGAAGGAATGAGAAAGGGGCTGGCACCAGGGTGCAGTAGGTTAAGCCTCTGACTGCATTTCCAGCATCCCATATGTGTGCCAGTTCATGTCCTGGCTGCTCCACTTCTTTTTTTTTAAGATTTATTTATTTATTTTTATTACAAAGTCAGATATACAGAGAGGAGAGACAGAGAGGAAGATCTTCCGTCCGATGATTCACTCTCCAAGTGGCCGCTACGGCCGGTGCTGTGCTGATCCGAAGCCGGGAACCAGGAACCTCTTCCTGGCCACAGGCAGGGAGCTGGACGGGAAGTGGGGCTGCCAGGATAGAACTGGCTCCCATATGGGATCCTGGCACGTTCAAGGCAAGGACCTTAGCCACCAGGCCACGCTGCCAGGCCCCAGGCTGCTCCACTTCTAATGGCCAGAGAAAGCAGTGGAGGATGTCCCAAGTCACTGGGGGCTCTGTTCCCACATAGAAGATCCAGAAGAAGCTCCCAGCTTCAGACCAGCTCAGTTCTGGTCATTGCAGCCATTTGGAGAATGAGTCAGTGGGTGGAAGATTCTATCTCTGTGCGTGTGTGCGTGTGTGTTTGTGTGTGTGTGTTCTCCTTTCTGTAACTCTTTTGAATAATCTTATTTTAGAAAAAGAACGAGGCAATATTGAGGATGAAGCTCAGTGTAGTAGATCATCCTGATCAATTTGTGAGGAAAAATTAAGCATGTTCATGGCCAAATCGAAGAGGACCCATGTTTGTTAGCAGAAACGGTAGCCGATGCTTTAGAGAGCCCAGTGGCTTCGGTCATTCTGGCTGAACAGTTGAATTGAGGTAGACGACTCTGATTACGTGTGCAGTGATCAGCTGCAGGCAAGTCAAGTTTTCCATGGGAATTGTATACAAGTGGGATCAAGATGCTAAAGTAATTCTTCGAGGAATCCTAATGAGATGAAACTTGGCTTTCCTGGTTTGATCCTAGAGACAATGCAGAGTCAGCACTGTGACTACCAAGAAGTGGAAGTGATCCCAAAGCAAGAGTGGATGGGTCAAGAGCAAAGGTTACAGCAGCAGTTATTTTGGGATCTCAACTCAAGTTGCTTGTTAACTTTCTGGAAAGCAAAGGACCAATAGCACCTGCTAATGAGGAGTGAGAAAATGGCAAAACCCCAGGGAAGATTTTACCGGCAGGTTCTTCACCATAACATGATGCAAGCAAGGGCTATTTTTGAGATGTTTTCAGTGAGAAGTTACGAGGTATCTGAAAGTCCTAAGTTCTGACTTGTTTTATACTTACTCTTCAAGAATAAAAATGTTAAAGGGCGTTCATTTTCCTGCAGTTAGTAATGTGAAAAAGACTGCATTGACACGCTTAAATCCCCAGGACACTCAGCTCTTTCGAGATGGACTCAATATTTGATATCATGACTGGCTATCTTGAGTTTGGTGACACTTATGTTGAGAAATAATTTTACATATTTTTGTTTTAATCCATTTCCTGTTATCTTTCCCGGCACGTTTTGAAGCTCCTTGGTATTCCCCTTCGGCGCATGCTCTAACTGTACCACACACGTTAGTCGTGCTTTTATATTCCTTCTGCGAATGTTCTTGTTTTCCCTGTAGCTTAGAACTGTGCTTTTAAAGTCCATGTATTTGGAGATTTCCTAGATATATTTTGTGTTTGATACCTAGCTTAGTCCATCTGTGAGAGTATCTTGTCCGTCATCTGTTCTCTGATATTAGGATTTGTTTTACAGGTCAGCACATTGTCTGCCATTTTTTAGGAACTCCTTTTGTGTTTTTTGCTGTGTAGGTGTGCCTGCAACACATGCATTCAGCTTTGGTTTGTTTGAGGAACTCTTGTTTTGCCATTCGTTCTGAAGGTCAGAGACATCGAAGTTGCCTTTCCCCCTCCTTCAAGGCTTTACGGTGTTGTTGTTGTTGTTGTTGTTGTTGTTTTTTCCTGATGGTTTACTTGGAAAGTTAGAAGGCCTGTTCGTTGATTTTTAACTATATATTTTGTTCCTTGAATTTCTTTTCCCACGTATGTTTCTTTGGGGCTACTTTTCCCATTCTCCTAGTGCACTTGCCTGTTTTAATGATGAGCCGCTTGTTTTCTTCCCTGGAAAGCTACTCACGGCAAGTTCTGCAGGGCCTGAGCCGAAGTAGCCGCCCATGGAAGAGGCTTTGCCTGTGTCTCTCCTGGTCCCCCAGGAACCTGCCTGTCCAGGCTCACTCTGAAGGGCACTCGCCCGTGGAGGCCTTTGGAGCCCACTAGCCACGAGAATTTGGGCTGTGTGGTCATCAGAGTTGGCTTGTGGCTAGAGCCTCTCAGACACTTTGGGGTTTTCACGTCCCTTCCAGGTTCATTGCCAAGGAGACTTACCTAGCATTTAACTATGGCTGTGAGCACGGGGAGGGTTGATCTTTTGTTGGGTCTCACCCTCCAGGGTGGGGTCTCCTGTGACCGCCCCCACAGGAGAGTTCCTGGACTTTGACCCCTCTCCTGAGGCCCTGCAAGCTGAGCCCACAGTCCCTGTCTGCTGAGGAAACTCAGGATCCATTTCAGTACTCCACCCACCTCCTGTGGTTGCTGCTTTCCATTAAATATCGATCAGCTGATAATTCTTTCTGATCTTGTTAACTCTTCTGTTGCCTTTTTGGGGGGGGGTGAGGGGGGTTGGCGGTAAGAATTCAGAAAGGAATTTAACCAGTGATTTTGAAGTATATTCACGAGGATACATATGTGTACATCAGGAAATAATATATAATTGCTTGATTATAGTTTTTAACACAGTAGCCCACATTTTGCTTGTAAAAATAAAGCCATATACATTAGAAAAATAGAGCTGGAAAGCTCCTCATGCTTCCCTTTCTTCTAACACAAATCCCCGTAGGTAACTGACCACTCTGATTGGTATATTGCCTTATTTATTGAGAACATCAGAGCAAGTCTCTTAGGAAGTGTGGTCACTTTGGCTGCCCACATGTCTGGTAAAGATGGAAGGATTTGTGCTTAGCTGCTGCCAGTTGAAGAGTATGTTTCTACTAGGGAGTTCAGTATTTTCATGTAAAATAGGTATAATTATTTTATTGTGCATTACTTTTAAAGATGTGAAAATAAGTGCATGTCTGAAAATACCTGTGGGAAGATGGCATTTGTAAGGCATTGGGAGTTTCATACCTTATATACGCTGCAAAGGACAAGCCATTAGACGCCCTTGGCTTGTGGGTGAGAAGGGGTCACACCTTTGCAGAGTAGAGAAAGTCACTGTCCCTTCTTAATTAATGCTGTGGTGCCACAGGTCTTGAGAACAGTTTTCAGAATCTGTCTTCACTGTAGCAGCAAAAACGCTTGGAATGTGAAAGTCTCATGAGGTTTGGAAGAAGCCCACAGAGCCTGTCCGTGTGGAAGCCCTGCTTTAACTGGTGCATGTTTGAGAGCTGGGAGAAGTGGAGCTGCTTGACCCCAGGCTGCGTGGGCCTTGGGATTTGATGGTTATGCTCATCTTGGGGCACCGTGTGTGTAGTCTGCTTTGGATTCCCAGTGGGCCACAAAAGCTGAAGATCACTGTTTTGGTAGGAGCACTCTGCAGAATGCAGTGGACCGTAGTGAGCGCTGTCACCGTTGCTGTTGTTAAAAGTGAAAACACAGCGCTTTCCCAAGAGCAAAGGTTTGCTCTCAGATAATTTCTTCCAAGATGTATTTCCTCATTAACAGTGTGGGTGTCCTTAGCATATTGGTGCTCCTGGGACACAGGGAGCTTCAAATGAGGCAAAAACAGTGATAAGATCATGGCAGGGAGGACCTTAGGCTGGGGAGAGAAGGATAAGTGAGCAGTTGATATATTGTGACATATGCAGTATATCAATTGTAATTTAGTTTGAATACCTATGTGAGCCACCTTTTTCATTTCTTAAAGGATTTAAAGTGCAGTTCACTGATTTCTTTCTTTTTTTTTTAAGGGTCATTTTTATCCTTCAGGGTGGTGGGATGGAAAAGGAGACTTTGCAAAACTGATGTGTGCTCGTTTGATAGGCTGCTCAGAATTGTATGCCATTGTTAAAGTGATTTTCATCTAAAAACGGAACCAATCAGGTTGACAGATTAAAAAAAAATAAATGCAGTGACAGGAAAATAAATCTTGTTAATTTCACGTTATTCTAGTAACGTCATGGTCCAACTGCTTCTGTGTCTTTATTTCTTCAAACTGCTGCTATAAGCCCAAGCTAAACAACTTTGTCTGATTCTGTGTTCTATACAACGATGCTGTTGGTGCTTGCTTTATTGTTACTATAATAAACAAACCACCCAAGTTTACAACCACAGCTTTGAAAAATCCCTAATTAAAATAAATTTCAAGGTTAAGCTATTTCTATTCATGCCTGAAGACAATTACCCATAGTGGTAGCTTTTTAAATCCTAGTAGAGTGGTGAGCATGTTTCAAAACCAGAAAGGCAGAAATCTGTGTGTATAAAAGCCAAAAATTAGTCTTCAATGCTTTGGAATGTGCTGGTTAATTAATTATAGATGATGTGGTGGATTACATGAAGCCTTAAAGATTTTGATGGGACATGGAAAAAAAAGGGGGCCCACATATGTTTCATTTCTGATATAATCCCTTTAACTCTCTTAGGGAATTAAGGTTTAATAAAAAGAAATAAGAGAGGAATGCCAACTAAGAATACTAATGAATAACTTTAGCTCTGCCCGAGTGAGATTCTGTAATAAATAGTAGGCTGTCAGTTGCTAAACCATGAAATATTGTAGAGAGGGGAAGGGCAACATATTCTTTCACAGTGTGGCTCATGACATTAGGACTGTTGGTGGTAGAGAATTCTGCACTGGTTAATCATTTGCATTTTTGCATAGCCATTTGTAATTACAATTAAACAGATGGTTCAGAAAAAGATAGTGTGTTCTTAGCAATTAAAACCAAAGCAGGCAGATTTCTTTCTTTCCTCAACATACAATTAAACTGAACAGAATCACATAAGCCAGTGGGTTGTGCAGTGGAAAGGTTCTGAGTAGCTCTGCGTGGATTAGTATTCTGTCCCCAGCCTTTGATTTCTTGCCAATCTGAGTGGTTTGCAGCTGGCAGAGGTCTAACAAACATCAGTTTTATGAAGTGGTTACCTTTTCTCTGCTTTCTTCCCAAACACAATATTGCCATGTGATTAATAATAGGAAATGTTTTAAAATAGGCTGTCTGCCACAGTGTCCAGCTAGCTGTTGGGTTGTATCTAATACGGCTTGCTGAATTCTGGCAGTTCAGTTGATGCATGGAATGCCTCAAGATTACAGGAAAATTTTTTTCTTATCAGAAAAGCTAATATCTGACATGTTGGCTCGTGAAAAGAATTTTCTTTGTGAAAACAGTTTTGTATGAAAAGAATAAAGACCCTACTTTGGGGCCTATGGAATTCACCTAATTGCTGGATGTCTGCAACAACACATTGACTTGAGATTTTTCAACAAGTGCTCAGCGCTGAAGAGTATTTTTACCAGTGGAAATGCGGCTTTGTGGCCAGCGTCTCCTCTTTTGAACTCTGCCTGCACTGTTTGAATGGCTCCTCCCAGCAGCCTTGGAATTGGAAGCGTGCTGTGTGGTCCGCTCACAGATGAGTCTGTAGAAATGTGTTTTGTCTTCATGATCATAAATAGGACCAAGTTTCCTTTCAGTGATTTTAGGTGCAGCTTTTGTGCCCACAAGTAAGCAGTTATTTGCTCATGCAATTAACCATCTGCACCTTATTATGAGAGTGCAGCTGGCTAATTATGCTCAGCAGCATAGGGCAGGTTCAGTTTCTCATCTGTATGGGAACTGTATTTGCGGCAAAGGACGCTGACCTTTAAAAATGAGTCCTTCAATGTAACCCTTTCATTTGTTTTTTCAGTCACCACTCGTGGATTTTGGTGGAGTTTTGGGCTTGTTTTCTTCAGAAATGCAATTCATTTATGGGTACCTATATTGCCATTTGGAAAATTAGTACAGACATTTAAGACAGACATATTATTGTGAATCAGGGACAGATGAGATTCCTGTAAAGTTGAGCTTCCTTTGGCTTCTCATTTTGGAGATTGTATATCAGTACTAGTGACCACAGATTCATGAATTTGTGTGAATTAACAACTTAGATCATGATTAAGACATAAAATGGGGCAAATTTATGGATGAGCCAGTTCAATATCATTCTTAGCAATAGTTCTGTGTTATACTTGTAATTTATTGGATGGGTTGTTTGAGAGAATAACAACATCATTTGGGCCTGGTGCAACAGCTCAATTGGCTAATCTTTCCCTCTACAAGCGTCAGGATCCCATACGGGCACTGGGTTGTGTCTCAGAAGCTCCACTTCCCATCCAGCTCGCTGCACGTGGCCTGGGAAAGCAGTCAAGGATGACTCACAGCCTTGGGACCTGCATCCACCATGGGACACCTGGAGGGAGCACCTCAATCCTGGTTTCAGATCAGCACAGCTCTGGCTGTTGTGGCCATTTCTGCCACCAGCAAGTGGAAGATCTTTCTATCTTCTCTCTGTGTGTTTCCAATAAAATAAATAAATAATAATAATAATAATAAAAGAATCACTGGAAGCTTAGAAGAACCTATCCATTAGGAAGCTCCTGAGATTGTTTCCTGGGCCAGGTTTCTAAGCCTGTAAAATGTAGGACAAGAATTACAAAAGGCAAAGGATATCCAGGCCACACAAGCACAGTGCAGAGGATCTTGGGCTAGGGCTTGACGAGCAGTGGCTCCTCTAGTTCTGCCGCAGCCCACTCTAAGGGTAATTGTCTTGGAAAATACCAGTGCATTGGACCAACCATGCACCTGTGGAGTCAGGCTCTTTGGGGGAGTTGTTGGGTGATTCTGAGCTAAGGCTACGGTGGGGAAAATTCTACTCTTTTCTTTTTCAGGTAGGGTTTTTTTTTTCTCAGTTCACTTACAGAATAAACTAGGCTGCTTATAAAGTTCCAACATTATTGTTTTAATTTTAAATACTTATTATTTAATTGAGCAACAATTAGAGTTCGTGTTCATTGACTCACTCTCCAAATACCCTGGATGGTGGGGCTGGAGTGGGATCAGAGCCAAGGGTTGATTACCTAATCCAGGGACTCCCACATGGGTGACAGGGACCCTGCTATGGAGCTGTGACCTGCTGCATCCCAGGGATTACATTGGTGGGAACCACAGCCCAGCACTGGGAATTGAACTAAGACATTCCCATGTGAGCTGAGGGCATCTGTTTGCCAGGCCAAACACCTGCTCCCTCTATTTTATGATTTCATATCCTCATGGTGTAATTTGGAACTGAACATTTAGCTATACATTATTTTTGTGTGCATGAAGTGTAGAATAAGATCTAAATTCTTGATCAGATTCGAGTCTTATTTTTTTTTTAAAGTAATTCATAGTAGTGTGCACTCCCTATTCCATTAGGAGGATCATACATCTGGTTGTTTTCCTTTTAATGACAGTAAGATTGATTAGGGAGTTTCGGTGTTGTCAGCCAAAGTGATTGATCACAATGTTTCCTATTGAGATTTCACCTGTTGGCTTTGGCATAAGGGCGTCACTCCTTGCAGCAGAGTTGGCAGTGCGATCATTTGATGTATACCCATCAGCTAGAATTGTTCTGTAGAGAACAACTCTTTTCTCATTACTCTTTTGATACCATGAATTCTTTTCATATAGAACAGGAATGATTAATTCCTAGTTATTTCATGTATCCAGTGCTTATTTTTCCTCTCTTTTCCACCATCTCTCCTCCCTTTCTCCCTCCTTTCCTCTTTATCTCCTTCCCCTCTCTTCCCTATTCAGAACAAAAAAGTGATGTTTTCGTGACTTTCAAAGGTGACGGAAATTCTACCATTGGCAGCCAAATGGTCCCAACTAGAGACCGTTATGCTCAGTGAAATAGGTCAAACCCAAAAGGAAGAGAGTTGAGAGACTTTGTATTTTAGGTATTTCATCTTTTGCCTGTATGCCTTCCTTTTCTTCTTTGATCATTGCCTTGTTTCAGATGTGACAAGGTGTTTCAGGCATGTCTTGTCCATTTCTTGTCCCGCACTTGTCTTTGTGGGTGTTGATGTGTCATGCAGCAGCTCTCCACAATCTTCTCTGGATTGCCCTGAGAAACTAGAGCCCGAGTCCAGGACTTGAGTGTTGTTGATTGGTGTTGGGAGATGCTCGAAGGGGGATAGAATGAAGAGACTGGAGGAGTGAGCCATGACAGGAAATAGAAGCAGTATAAGATGTGTTCTGAGGCTAACCACTGCTGTGGGCAGCCAGAGCCTTAGGCCACTGAGACCCACAAAGGGCCTTGTAGAATGTACCTTGAAGAGTGGAACTTTGATTCACCAACTTCTTTGTGTCTCCCACTAAGCAAAGGCTGTCTCCTTCACGCTCTTGAGGCTGCATTTGTGTGGGTGCTAGGAGGGTGTAGTCTCAGGACCATCTGGGCATGAAGTGTGAGATGATGCAGTGCATCTGACGTGAGGTGCTTCCGGGTGATGCTGTGGCAGGCCCCATGCTGGTCTGCAGGATGTGCGGCCAGGTGCAGGTGCAGGGGATGTCCAGTAGATGTGGCTTGTTCTTCTTGTTCAATATAATTTTGATTATTCTTGACTCTCTTTCTCATAAAATTCTTAGATTCAGCTTATCAAGTTCTACCAAAAATTATGGCATGTGTTGGAGACTTGAGGTTTTAAAATTATTTTTATTCATTTGTATCTGTAGATAAATTTGAGAAAAATCAATCTCTTTATACTACTGAGTTTTACAACTAATAAACACAGACTTAACCAATTAGTTAAGTCATTTTAATCTTTCTTTTGAAGAAGATTTATTTATTTTTCTATTGGAGAGATGGAGTTATTAAGAGAGAAGAAAAAACAGAGAAATCTTTCATTTGCTGATTCACTCCATAAATAGCTACAACAGCTGGAGTTGGGCCAGTCAAGCCAGGAGTCAGGAGCCTCCTGTTGGTCATGGTGTGGATTCAGGGCCCTGTGGACTTCAGCCATCCTCTGCTGCTTTTCCAGGCATATTAGCCAGGGGCTGGGTCAGAAGTGGAGCTGCCGAGACTCAAACAGGTCTCAATATGGGATGCTAGCACTGCAGGTGGAGGCTTAGCATGCTGTGTTATACACCCTCCCCACTTTAATCCCTCTTAATATAATTTTACGGACAGTATAGCTCTAGGAATTTGAATTATCATTATTAGTTTTTAATTTATCTCTTTTAGAATCAGAGATGGACAAAGCTCCTATCCACTGGTCTGCTCCTATCCATCAGTCCACTCAGATGCCTTCAGTGACTTTTACGTTGGTTTTCTAAATGCCTTTAAAGGTGGTTAAATTTTTTTTTACCTAAAGCTTTTGCTTGGTGCTTACATAGTGATTGCTGCTACTACTACTACTTGCTATGACAGGAAGTGGAGGGTTTGTTTTTTTTTTAGTTTTAGCAGAGTATCTTATTATCCTTAATGAAGACATAGGCTCTATATGGATACTTTTTATGCTGTTATTAGGAATTGATGTCAACATACCCCATGAAAGCAACACACTGTTTTCTTACCAAAGTGGTAACTAAAAGGGGAAAAAAAAATGACCTTGCTGTGTGGCACACAGCTCAAGTACAATGTAATGGTGTGTAACTGATCTTTGCCTCTGGTCTTCATAACTACGTTCCATCATGACAGTCATCCATGAATTAAAATCACTACATTTGGCACGTTAATAAAATGTAAACATGTAACCTTGAACCAGATAGTTGCTAATGAAGATTTTTAAAGAAGCCACCTTATTTGTTACTCAAATCCTGAACATAGGGTGGGTTCAGGTGCAACTCCTGGCTCCTCCCTTTATTCTGGTCCAGCCCGTGCTGCTGTGGGTGTTGGGGAAGTGAACAAGCAGATGGGAGAGCTCTCTCGTGTCTCATTCTCTCTCTGTAAGTCTGTTCTTCAAGTACATTTTTTTGGAATAAGGAATGTATTAGTTTATTTGGTTAAGACACAGGGATGGCCTACAGAATTTAAAAACAGGCCTATGGACCCCGGCTGTCCCCCAGATTTAGAACTATTTCAGTGCCTACTTTGACTCACTCATATTCGTCTTTCTTCCCACATTCTGTCCGTCCACATGTCCATAATTCTACTCACATTATTATCTGCTTAGTTTTTTTTAAAAAGAAGGACTTCTTCGCTTAGTGAAAAAGCTGACACTCTTAGCTTTAAGTCCATTTCCAGGGAAGGAGTCCAAAAAAACAAGTTCTTTCCCAACTTCCAGCTCTCAGTCAAGGGAAAATTTTTGGTTCCCATTATTTGGATAATGTCCTAACCTCTGAGATCAACCAAAACAGAGGTGAATAGCATGACTGATCACGTAGACCTATTTGTCTGTACATGACAGAAAGGAAATCATACTGGGTAGTCAAAAGAAAACCACTCAGAAGAGTAGCTTATTGAGAAAAAGAGAGGGAGGTGTTTAAAAGCTCTTGGGCTATTTCTTTTTTATTTCTTTCAAGATTTAGTTATTTTCGTTGGAAAGTCAGATATACAGAGAGGAGGAGAGACAAAGAGAAAGATCTTCCATCCAATGACTCATTCTCCAAGTGACTGCAATGGCCGGAGCGGAGCTGCTCTGAAGCCAGAAGCCAGGAACTTCTTCCAGATCTCCCATGCAGGTGCAGGGTTCCAAGGCTTTGGGGCTGCCCTTGACTGCTTTCTCAGACCACAAGCAGGGAGCTGGATGGGAAGCAGGGCTGCCAGTATTAAAACCAGTGCCCGTATGGGGTCCTGGCACGTTTAAGGTGAGGACTTTAAACCCTAGGCTACTGCGCCGGACCCTCTTGGGCTGTTTCTGATTGAGAATACTGTCTTGAGTCCCAGCAAGGTAAATAGATTTGAGAAAAATATCCACTAAACTTATTTCAGGCATGTAAAAAGATATTTCCTATATTCTCTCTTGGATAGAAAATTTCGTGGATTAGAATTGATGCAGTACAAAGCCAACAGGACAATTGATTTAGAAATCATTGCAACTTTTAGGGATAGAAATGAACATATCCAGGAGTTCCTTTGCTTAGATTATTTTTCCACAAGAGGGCACAAGAAACGGTAGGCTGTGGCTTCCTGATGTCCATATGTATGCGTGTATTATTAACTGAAGAAGGGGTAGAGGGGTCATGATACCCATTCTGAACGTTGATATGTAAGACCTCATTGATTTGGTGGTCGGGTCCAGAGTAGTGATTTCAATATCTCTTTGTGAAAGTAATGAATCCCTGGCCTTCCTGAGAAACTTACAGAATAGATTACCTTGAGTGGTGCCTGTGTGTCCTGAAGCAAATGCTCCAGCTGAGCGTTGATCACGTGTAATAGCTGTGGAAGCCGAAGGCGTTCTCACTCTGTGTTTCTGAAAGCTTACCACCTTTTCAGGCTCTAATAGCGACAGAACCAATGGCATATAAAATACAAGTGACTCTGTTTTAGGAAGGTAAACAATGTTTTAAAATTGCTTGCCTGCCATGTTGAAATTAGCATATTTGACAAATTGAACAAGACCATCAAAGATTGTCTTTGCAAGTTATGGTCTGGATAACAATTCCAGCCATTCATGCTATGGTAAAACATTGTGAATTATAGATGGATAATTATTATTTATGAATAATTCTGTTTATAAAGAGACAGCAGTTGGAATGGTGAGATTGGCAGCAATTCCGAACTGATGAACTATCAAAACTGCATGAACAGGATCCTCGGAGCATGCCCCACATCTGGGACCAGGGATGGGTGGGAGGTTGGGTGAGGCTTTTCCCTTTATCTCTCCCTTTACCCAGGATACAGAAGGAAAGAAAAATATTAATGTGGAAGCAATGGTCTTACCCACTTTCCTGTAGCCCTAGACCCTTTGTGCCCTAATCAACTATGTAAAAAAAAGAGACAGCGGTCATAGCATATATCTCAGATGACACTCAGAATTGTCAAAGAAATTAATTACTTCTGATCACTTAAAAAACTCTGCACCTAAGGGTTCAAGTGTGGCCATCAGAGCTGTTTCTTGGCACTGTTTTGGTCTGTGTGGCTTCGTTCTCGGACACCATCTCTCCTCATGGGGACAAGGTGGCTCCCAGCAGCGCCAGGCTTAGTGGCCAGTCCTCAGCCACACAAGGGCAAGTATGCCTCATTTGCAGCAGCTCCTGTCTGACCAGGGTGCAGTCTCACTGGCCTTGACTGATTTGACCTGTGTTAGTGGATTGGTCTTGAACCATTGGTAAGGAGGTGTAATTTTTGGATAGGCCACTCCTGGATTGAAGGAAAGGAAACTTCCTTTAAGGAGAGTCAGGGTATTATTCCCTGGAAAAAAAAAAAAGGAGAAAAATAGAGGCTAGTAAACAGTAAAAAACAAAAACAAAAAAATAACCTACCAAATTATTCTTAACAATCTTTCCTAAGGAAAGTGTTATGCATAACTGGTTCAGTGATGCAACATAAGTTTGTGGACTTCCAGTCACTAGGCCAGGCATGTATACTAGAGGTGAACAAGACAGTGTGATCCCTGCTCTCCTGGGCTTACTTGCCAGTGAGAAAGGCAAATATAAAGATTAGTTGCACAATTTATGAAATATGTCAAAATGCATTGCTATGAAATAGGGGGGAATCCCTATACCTACAGAAACGTACCATGGATAATGATAACAGCAACAGCAGCACACACACAGGAATCATGTAGCCAGGGCACTTCAGGAATCTCAATGAACTTCTCTAAGACATATTTCAGTTGGGACCTGGAGGACTGGTTGAAGTTACTACGGGGAAGGAGGCAGAATGGAAGAAAAGTAATTCTGAGCATTTACCCATGTGTGTGGTCACAGTTTGATCGATAGGGAGGCCTTAGAGGGTGAAGCTGGGTGTTCCAGAGACGGTGTTGTGGGTTCTGCCATGTTGTCTGAGGGTGCCAGTGACAGGGACTGCTAATCCTGAGCTGTGAGTTAAGATTCCTGAAGAAGTCTTAAACTAAAGAGAGTTCTGGAGACTCTCAATTTACCTTTTGAAAAAGAATCTATTCTTTCATGTCCTTCAATTGAGAAGGTGATAGAAAATATGCTGTTCCTTGCTTTGCTTTTTTTTTGTTTGTTTGTTTGTTTAATTTTCTTTTCCTTCCTTCATTACAAGCTTATAAATAGCCATGTGTAAGTATTCATTTCCACTAACATTAACAGAGCAATCAAGATGTCAGAGCATCAGCTCTCCGTTTCTTGGGTTAGGTAGCATGAATGAACCAATCACATTCATTCCAGAACATGAGCAGCATTCCAGGTGAGCCATCCAGGTGAGTGTTCCAGGTAGACTTCCACCGGGCTTGGATGCTGTGGTGCTTCAGTGTTACCATTTTCCATTCAATTAAAAAAATTTCCTTTCTGTTTTAGAAAGTTTATTTTTTTTTTACATGAAGTAAGATCTACCCATTATATTATATTTACTTGGTAAATGATGGAATTTCTGCTTCTGGTAATTGTAGAGTAGGTAATTCAGGCATAACCTGTACTGAGAGCAACCAGAAAGGTTGCACAAATGATAAATAAATGTTTTCATTCAAGCTGGATGATAGTGAAGATTTATTTTTGGGAGATGTCTTTTTATTTATTTGATTATTTGATGGCAGGGTTACAGAGAGGAAGAGAAGAAGAAGTCTTTCAACTGCTGGCTCACATTCCAGATTGCTGCAGGAGTCAGGGTTGGGGTGGGTTGAAGCCAAGAGCCAGGAGCATCTTCTAGGTCTCCCATGCAGATGCAGGGTCCCAAGGTTTTGGGCCATCCTCCACTGTTTTCGCAGGCCACAAGCAGGGAGTTGGATGGGAAGTGAAACAGCTGGGACATAAACTAGCACCCATATGGAATGCTGGTGTCTGCAGGTGGAAGATTTGAACCACCATGCTGGCTCCAGCATATTGTTTCACTTATACCCATAATGCTTAAAGCGTGCCTACACAAGTAGAAAAAGACAGCCTGATAGAAGGAAGTCATGAGATGTGACTGTTTCATAAGGCATTTTACAAAAGGGGACACGTGGACTACTGAGTGTCATCAGTAATCAGAGCAATACAAATTAGACTACAAGTTAGCATGAAACATCTACCAAGCAGTTAAAATGAAGATTTCTCATAGCAGATGTTTGCAGAGTTAGGAAGCAACCAGCTCTTTCATTTACTGCTGGGAGAAGTGTACATGGGTGCAAGCACTTTAGAAATGATCTTACATCTTCTAAACAAGTTTTAGTTTTAAGATCTGTATACTGTGAATCAAAGTAGTGGTTTGCTTGGATTGATGAGATGGAATGGTTGCACACAGATTCCACGAGTGAGCAAATAGGCAGCAAGAAGCAACAGAAGTCCAGATTCACTGCAGGCTGGTCCCCCATGGTTCCAGAAAGCTGCTGAGAGCAGATGGAGGCTGATCTGACACACAGCATGAGGACTCTGGAAAGCCAGAGTCACAGGGCCACAGCACTGAAGGACATCCTATTCCCGGGGGTTGGAGTACTGGAACAGAGTGCAGGCTGTCCTGGCCAGTCTCTTCCCGTCTCAGGACATTACTGCTCAGCACCTTCTTTAATTATCCTTGCAGTCTGCAAATGAGAAAAGGACTCCAAGGCCATCCGGTGACCTTCCCTGCACACAGCCTGTGATCTAACACTACCTCTCTCCCTCTCTGTGCTCACCTCATGTTCATAGCATTAGAGTTCATGATAGCCTTGAGTTGGAAAAGCTGGAAACCACTCAAATGTTCATCAATAGCAGAATGGATAAATCAGTTGTAAAATATTCAAATAATATTAAACTGTCCATATATTAGATACATAGATACATAGAGAAAGAATAACACACAGGCCGTGTGATTGTATTCAACTAAACCTTGGAAACCAGGGAAAGCTATAATGTTTAAGTATGCATGCATGCCTAAGTTATAAAAAAGAGAGTCAGGGAAGTGATTACAGAAGTAAAAATAGTGGGTCCCTTAGGGAGAGGGGCCACGGGAGACCTTCTTAACCTGGGCAATTTTTGCACAGATGTTCACTTTGAATTCCCATGTGCGAAAGTCAAGCTACTTTGGAACTGAAATACTTGTAGACTTTTAATGCAAATCATGAAAATGATGTGAATTAGAGTTCACATATATTAATAAGCACCTTGTCCAGCTGCAGCTCTCTGTTCTTATTGCCTCCTACCAACATGGTCCTTTGTTGGCTGTTTGTTTTAAAAACTCTCCAAGCGTTGGGCCTGTGGAACTACAGTTTGAACAAGTCTCAAGGATCCAGCACAATAGCTCAGCTAGATAATCCTCAATCTCTAAGCATCAAGATCCTGTTGGGGCACCAGTTCATGATCTGGCTGCTCCACTTCCCATCCAGCTTCCTGCTTATGGCCTGAGAAAGCAGAGAAAGATGAGCCAAGTCCTTGGGACCCTGCATTCACGTGGGAGCCCTCAAAAAAGCTCCTGGCTTCTGGCTTCGGATCAGGTCAGCTCTGCCTGTTGTAGCCACTTGGGGAGTGAACCAGCAGGTGAAAGATCTTTCTGTCTGTCTCTCCTTCTCTTTATTTATCTGCCTTTCCAATAAAAAATAAATGTTTTTTCCTTTTTTCTTAAAAGAACAAGTTTATAGCACCTCATATTTTCCCTGTGAAGCAGCAGTTATTTTGTAATTTGAACCTTTGGAAAAATCATTTTTTATTGCACATATGTCTACAATTTGCTTTTTTTTTTTCAACATGGGTCAAACAGAAGGATTGTTTTTGGAATGTGTCCCTTTATCCATCAGATGTGGGAAGTCACACATCCTGCAGAGATGAATTGCTTTCAAGAAATAGTCCAAGGAGAAGAGGGCAGAGGCCATATGTGGAGCCTATAAAATCTAAAATAATCCAGCTTAAAGAAGATGGTAGGCCGAGGAGCACAACAGCTTTAGAGACAGCAGGAAATCAGAGGATGAAGTGGGATTATAAAGTGGAAATTGATCCTCTTACCCTGTGAGTGCTTAGAGAACTCTTGCAACTCATGTCCCATGTGTTTTGAGTATTATCCTTACTTTTTAACTTGATACTTTCCTGTTAAAGTGGTGTTCTCGGGGTAACTAACATCACCATCCCCAAAAATAAGAGTGCCTACCTTCACCGATAGCACTTTTAGACTTGAAATATTCATGTTTACTTTTAGCAAGCAAGGCTCATTGAATGGGTCCTTCCTTTTAGGTTTTCTTTTATTATTTTTTTTAAATTTTTGTTTTTGACCACATTTTTTGTTAATACCTACTGTGGTTACATGGCAGATACTCTACAGAGTGAAGTAATATACAAACACTGTCCCATTTCAGCTTCACCATAAACATTATGCAATGATATAGCAGGTGACTTTCAAGAGGACTCCTAGCTATCCTCACTTCCTGGTGTTCATATCCTGTTTTTTCTTTTAATAGTTTATATGTTTGACAAGCAAGGGAGAGAGAGGGAACGAGCAAGCTCCTAACAGCTGGTTCATTCTTCAAGTCCTCACATCAACTCGAACTAGGCCAGTCTAACAGGAGCTGGAGACTCACTCTAGGTTTCCCATGTGAGTATCAGAGACCTGAGAGCTTGAACCATCCCTGCTGCCTCTTAGGGCATTCATATAGAAGGCACTTGGAATCAGAAGAGGAGCTGGAACTCAAAGCCAGATAGTTTTATATGGGATAGGATGCAGGTACTCCATCAAATGCCTTACCTCCTGGTTATTTCCATCTGTGTATGGTCTTTCCCATATCGAACAGGGATGGTCAGTGGGGCCTAAACTGTTGTGTCCATGATGATGTCAAGAAGCACTTTTGGGTCAGAAAGGTCATTGGAGCTTTCCCCACAGTTTCTTGCATTGTTTGCCTTGGTGGTGGCCAGTGGTTAAGCTCTGGGGACTCCCATGCTGGCCTGCAGAGAGGCTCCCAATGGAGGAGCTCGCTGGCCGTGTAGGTGAGCCCTCCTCCAGCTCAGTGCTCTGATCCCAGTCAGGACTTGAGGGCACTGCAGCCCTGCTCACCATCTGTGACAGCAACCTAGGGGGAGATGCCAAGCCAGAATCACCAGGCAGGCCTCTTCTGAGATGGCCGGTCACAGAGCTGGGAGAGAAAAAAGGCAGCGTAAGTGCTGTTGCTAACCGCTGAATTTGGGGGCACCTTGTTAACATGGCAGTAACAATTAGAGTTGAGTCACTGCCATGCATTCCATTGAAGCCCAGTAAGAAAAATAAGGCATGGGAAGATCAATAGCGAGGGCTGATGGAAACCTGTTCTTTCTCAGGGTTTTGATGTGTTACTGCTGACAGCCCTTTCTGAAGGGCAATTTGAAAAATTAACTTGGAAAAAAAGAAAAATTAACTTGGGAAAACAATTTTAATCAGTGTATTTGTTTAGATGTGTTAAAGATAGATAGGCCCCTGAATTGCATGTATGAATATGAAATACAGAGTTTGGCACTGATACTGTTTGAAGCTTGTTTACAAATCACGCACTTTGCTCACTGGATAAAAAGGACTGACTTGTTCTGAGACTTAAGTGGGAGCAAACATGCCATTTATTTGCTTGGCTTTTTGTGCACCAAAAGAGGGTCTTGAGAATTGAAAGGCAGAAAAAAACACAAGTCAGTATGCTTTTGAGACATTTAGAATAAAAAGGAAAGCAAAGAGGGATGGACAGATTTGGGAGTGTGGCTGTGATTATGGGGGTCATAATGGTTATTAACATGACGTGGATACCTCCCTGCAGCATCTGGAGGCATTCTGTCTTACACACTTTAGATGTGAACTCTCTGAAAAATGTATTTGTTAAATTTGAAAGACAAAAACAGAATTTCCACCCACTGGTTCACTCCCCAAATGCCTGCAATCACTGGGGCTGGGTCATGGCCCAAGCCAAGAACCCAGAACTCCCTCCATCTGTGTCTTCCACACGAATGGCAGGAATCCAGCCTCTTGCCTGCCACATGGAGGGTGTGTCAGCATGGAGCAGAAGTCAGCAGCAGAGCAGGGCCTTGAACCCCCAAACTGTAAGATGGGATGCTGGCATCCCATGCAGTGTTCTCACAGCTGCAATAAACGCCTACCTCAGAATGTGAATTCTGAGACTCAGCTCTCTTAAGAGTTCTAGAGGTAAACAGCTCCATACAGAATGTGAATTTTGTGCTTTAGAATTTCTACTCCAAGGTATTTTTGAAAAATAAATGAGTAAATAAAAAAGAATCCAGGGCCCGGAGCCGTGGCCTATTGGCTAAAGTCTTCGCCTTGAATGCAGCAGGATCCCATATGGGTGCCGGTTCTAATCCCGGCAGCTCCACTTCCCATCCAGCTCCCTGCCTGTGGCTTAGGAAAGCAGACAAGGATGGCCCAAAACCTTGGGACCCTGCACCCGCATGGGAGACCCGGAAGAGGTTCCTGGTTCCAGGGCCACTGCGAGGGAGGACCCGAGACAGCTGCTAGGAGAAGAGCTGACAGGGAAAATGGATTAGGTGGGGTTGGTGGGTAGTGGCCTGGTGGAGGCTGAACACTGAGCTTGTTGTGAACTTTCCAGACCATAATATGGTTTACTAGCAGTTCTAATGGCCTGAGAGTAAGAGAGAGGAATTGGAGCAGCTATCTGGTCCAATATTTGGGTTTTAGAGGATGGTGAGACATAGGGGATTGACAGGAATGTTCAGAGGCTGTGTGGTGAGATTCCCTGTGAGATCTGAGCTGGGAGAAATGAGTGAAGCTGTGGGGCTTGAGATCACCAAGAGGGCCCAGAAGGTTCCGAGCAGGCTAATGGAAGATGCTACAGAGAGAGAGGGCTGGGAGGTGACAGCTTGTGATCATGTCCAGAAAGAGGGGTGCCCCTGCACTAATCCAGGGTTCCATTGTTAATTTTAGATTTTAAAGGCATGCTTTTGGTAAGCTTTTCACTTTCAAAAATGTGCTTAGCAGTGAAAGTCCTGTGTGCTTCTAACAGCTTGTTTTCATTATTTTTATCTGATATTGATCACAGTTTGACATATATTTGTCCCTGTTTTTTCCCATGCATCACTTCTTAAGTATTGTTCCAGAGATGGGATATTGTAATTATGTCCTGGAGCTTTGTCTAGCGTGTCTAGGATATAATGAATCTGTGCTACCTAGGAGCCTTTGAGAGTGCAACGTCTCAGCTGCGACCAAGGCATCCAAGGACTGTCAAGGCCTGTTGGCATTCGTTCAGCCCTTTGTTAGAGACCAGAGCGCTGCACAGGGATATTGTGATGCTTTTCCCCCCCCCCGCCAGCCCCCACTTGTGAATATTGACTCTGTTTGCTGGTAGATGGCGCATTGGAAATTCACAAAAATCCATTATACGCAAAGCACTGTGCCTTGCAGTCTGTACGCCAAGGAGTTTATAGTCTATTAAGATTAGAATAAGCACACACATAACTGCCAAATAGAAAGTTTTAGGTGCCATAAAAAAGAAAGAAGCAAGGTGCTGGAAAAGTCAAAAGTGGCTGACTAATCACTTCCGGATGATAGGATCAGAAATTGCTTTGATTAGGAGATGGCACCTTGGAAACAGGGAGGCATCGTTGCAGAGCTGGAGGAAGGACACTGACGCTGGGATAAGCAACACGAGCAAATCCTGGGCACAGCACTGCAGCGTGTGACCCAGGCACCACAGCTCGGAATCGCAGCACAGCCTCAGTGATCAGGTACAGAAGAAAGCAGTCGGATGTTTTTAAAAAGTACTCAAGAAGTCAGCGATGGGAATATAGAAGACCTGGGTTATAAGATTTTAGTAAAATTGCATCTTTATTGAGTTAGAATTATTTATTTAAATCATAGGAATCAGTGCAGTGATATATCAAGCCAATAATCTGCCTGTGGTGCTGGCATCCCATAGGTGTGCTGGTTTGAGGACTGGCTGCTCCATTTCTGATCCAGAATCCTGGCAATGGCCTGGGAAAGCAGTGGAGAAGAGCCCAAGTCCTTGAGCCTCTACACCTATGTGGGAGACCCAGAAGTTCCTGACTCCCAAATTTGGATTGATTCAGCTCTGGCTGTTGTAGATATTTGGGGAGTGAAGCAGTGAATGAAGACTCTGCCTACCTTCCTCCCTTGCTTCCTCCCTCTCTCCTTCCCACCCCCTCTAACTCCTTTCTAATCCTTCCTCTTTCTTTCTCTCCCACCCTTCCTTCCTCCCTCCCTCCGATTCTTCCTATTTCCCTTCCCCCACATCCTCAACTCTTTCAAGTAAATAAAATTAAAAAGCAGATCATAGCCTGCAGGGGCTGGTGCCATGGCATAACATAAGCTAAGCCTCCACTTGCAGCACCAGCATCCCACACGGACACCAGTTTTGTTTCTCAGCTGCTCAAGCACACGTCCCACTCAGCTCCCTGCTTATAGCCTGAGAAAGCAGCAGAGGATGGCTCAAGTCCTTGGGCCCCTGCATGCATGTGGAAGACCCAGAAAGGCTCTTGTGTCTCGCAGGAGTAGCAGGGGCCTGAACACTTCGGCCATCTTCAACTGCTTTTCCCAAACCATTAGCCTGTAGCCAGATCAGAAGTGGAGAGCATCTAGGACACAAACTGGTGCCCATGTGGGATACTGGGGTCACAGGCAGTGGCTCTACTTGGTCCTCCACAACACAAGCCCCTGAACATATTTTTATATGTTGTTTTTATTCCTGTCTGTGTGTCCTCTCTGGTGAAATGCCTTTTCACACCTTTTATTAATTTCCTAATTGGATTGTATATTTGGTAGAATAATGTCTCCCAAACATGGATATCCTTCACAATCTATCCGTATCCTAATTCCAGGAACTTGCAGTTGGGTTAATTATGTGAGACAGGAGAATTAAAGCTGCAGATGGAGTTAACACTGCTCATCAGGCAACTGTAAGGAAGGGATTTTACACTGGATTATCTGAAAGAATCCAGTATTATAACGAGGGTTCTTCAGAGTATGAAGGCAGGGGCCGAAGCAGAGCAAGTCAGAGAGCGGCCTGCCGTTGGAGACTGTGCAGACGGAGGAGACGGCAGAGGAGCAGAGCCAGTATGCGGAAGCCCGACAGTAGCAGGGAGCGGGCTGTCACTCAGAGCCCCCAGGAAGGGCGCCATCCAGCTGGAGCCTTGATGTAATGTCAGACTTCTGACCTCTGCGAGTTGTCCTTCATCAGATGTGTGGTTTCCAAGTATTATTTCCCTTCAGTTGCTGCTCTTTCCATCTTAAGAGGATTCTGTGAAGTGCGGAAGTTTTGAATTTTGGCAAAATCCCCTTTGTCAAATATTTCCCTTTGTAGATGATGATTTTGGGGCCATGTCTGTAGCAAGCCCTAGGTCTGGAAAATGTTCTGTTTTTCTTTCTAAAAATGTTACAGTTCTACATTCATGTCTGTGATCCATTTTAAGTGAATTATTGTATAAGGTATGCTATGGATTGGTGTTTAATTTTTACTTACAGGTCTTCCCAGTTGCCCTAGCACCATCTGATTATTTTTTCATTGAATGGTTTTTTGCATCTTTGTTTAAACACAAGTTGGGCATACTTGTGTGAATATACTTATCAGTAATCTTGTATTCTATTGATATTTGTCTTTCTACTAATAAAATATAGTCTTGATTCTTCTTACTCACTCACTTATTCTTCTTGAAGATTGTATTTAGCCATTCTAGGGCTGATGTCTTTCCAGATAAACTTTAAAATAAGCTTGTTTTTGTCTAAAAATTCCCCAGATTTTGTTGGTTGGTATTTCGTTGAAATGGTATTAAACCTGTGTATCAATTTGAGAATTAACATCTTGACTGTGATTGGACTCGCAGCTGATCAGTATAAATCACTAGCTATTCTGATGTTCATTGACATTTTCTAGCAACATTTTGATATTTTTAGCATAGAAACTGTGTTACCGTTTGGCTTATGCCTTTTTGTGGGGGCAGTAAAATTGTAAGTGATATTGTATTTTAAATGAGGGTTCTGTACTTTCATCGCCACTGGATTGAAATACACATGGTTTTTGTATGAGTATTCTGAAACCTTGCTGAACTCACTTATTATTTCTGAGTTTATCGAAGATTGAGGGGTAATATATTTGTAGGCATTCATACAATATATGAATGGGACATTTTCATTCTTCCCTATGTTGATAACCTCCTCCCCCTTTTGTTTTCTTGGTTGGCCTTACAGCAGTGAGTAGAACATCTAGTGCTGTGATGGAGAGCCATGATGAGTGTGGATAGCCTTGCCGTGTTTCCCATTGTAGGGGGAAAGTACTTAATTTAGTATTCAACCTGATATTAGCTATGTGTTTCTCTGTGCTTCCTTTATTCTGTTTCTCTCTATTCCTAGCCTACTGGAAGTAAACATTTTAAAAATTCACTTATTTCATACACATATCTCTGTCTCTGTCATCTCTCTCTGTGTGTGTGTGAATGTGAATGGCTAGTCTGAAGCCAGGAGCTTGGTGCAGGGGCCCCAGGACCTGGGCTTTCCCAGTGCATTACCAGGGAGCTGGATCAGAAGTACACAGCCCCAACACGTACCAGAGCCCACAGGAGGTGCTGGCACTGCATGGCACTGGCTTTACTTGCTGCAGCACAATACCAGCCTCCTTGTACTTGTAGACAGTTCTGATGTTTGTATGTCATCTCAGTGGTGGTGTCTACTGGTGAGGCTTTCTCACGAAAGATGGTATTTCCTGGTTTTTGAAGTGATTTTCTGTTGAAACCTGGGCATTTGCAGGGTTATGTTGTGAGATTCAGAATTTTACTAGAATCATTTGCCATAAAAGCAGTACTCCTGCATCACTTTAGTGGCCAAGGGTTGTGCTACCCCGTTACTGCCAAATGGAGATAGAAGTATGTTTCTTCCACTCAACATTGGCATGTAGGAATGCAAGGACGTCTTGTTACTGCCAGGCAGGTGTGTGAATTTTGCTTCCCGCTAGGCTTTTTGCAGCTCCCACCCAAGCTGAGAGGAGCAATGTGCCTGCTCACGTGGCCTCTGTTGACAGTGCAGTGGGGCAGAGTGGGCTTCTTGTTACTGCTGAATGATGGTCAACAGCCTGATTCTGCTGGCGGTGAGCCAGGCAGGTGTGGCCTCACCACCAGCAGGTGGAAGTAGCTGTTGAGGCTCACTGCACAGTCTTCATGAACACAATAGGGTGTGTTTGGAGGCTCATTCTTCCCATAGCCGCCTAGCCAGGGTGCAAGCCAGGCCTTTGCAGATAACCTACAGGCAGAAGTGTGGGCACAGTGCCGCAGCCTGAAGAGGGCTAGCGTCTAGAGTCCAAGGTGTGCCTTTGTTGTCAGGATTTGTGGTCTAACGTTATTTTTCCTCTGGGCTGTACCTTGAATACGGTGGTTTCATCTGAATCAGTTTTCTGCATTTCTGAGCTGCACTTCTGATTTGGGGTTAGAGAGAACATGGTTTGCTTGTGATTTCTTTTGGTTGTGGCTGTTTCCAGATTGTTGACTTGTCCAGAATCTAGCATGGATTATGAGAGAACGCTTCACCTTGTTCCCTGGTTCAAACAAGGTGCACCTTTGCGTTTGTTCAGTATAAAACTTTCTTTGCTTTCTGTTTTTGTCACCATTATTTTTCATTATACAGTTTTGTAGGTATAAGGCTTCCCTCCTTACCTCACTCTCCTCCCTCCCCATTCTCCTGATATAAAACTCTTAATTTACAATCATCCACCCTTCAATGTATTAGTTGAATAAACTAGGTTATTTTCTTATAACATTTCCTATAATTCTGCATATTGATGAATTGTTCCTTAAGGAATGTTTCTCCATTCCGTTAATCTCTGTCATCTTGTTAGTAGATCTAAGGGCTCAGTTAGATTCAGTTTTAGAGTTTTCCTAATAGTTTCACATAGGTGATGCCATGTACCAACTGTCAGTAAACCTCAGGTGTCAGATAAAGGTCCATTTCTCACTCGTTTAGTGCTAAGGTTGATTTAGAGGGCTCAGGTGGTGTTAGTGTGATTGAGCCATTATAAAGTTCTCCACCAACATCCTGCCTAATTAATTTAGCGTTGATGATCCTTCATTTCCTTAGGAGCTGCAAAATGGTGATTGTTTTTCTCTAAATTTATTAGCAAGACTTCTTCGATGAAGAATAATTTTCCTTCATTAACTTGTTGATAGGCCTACAATGTAATTTTTTTTTTTTTACCAAAAATTGCAGGATGCATGATTGATTATTTCCTTTTATTAGTTACAAGGCAGTTTCTTGTCCTGGCAAATTCTAAAGGTGAGTGAAGATATATATATATTTTTTATCATGATTTGAACTCAGCTTTCAACCACTCATCTGCTGTAGACATTCTCTTTTTTAATATATATGTATATTTTATTAATTGCATTGCATTATGTGACACAGTTTCATAGGCTCTGTTTTTTGTCCCATTTTTGGTAAAATCTGAACTCCTTCAGGTTGTTCTGGGTTCTCAAGCTTTTGGTGACTTCCATGTTTCATGGCACGGGACAGTGTCTCAAGTTGTCTTATCTGGTCCTCAACCTCACGTGGCCCGTTTTCCCAGGGGCGGATGCTCCTCTTAGTGGTGGAGTCTGGAGAATGCAGTGCAGCTCCCAGGGCTGTCATTAGTGTTGGTCTTCCACTGCTCCCGGGCTTTTCTTCAGTGAGCAGGTGATTTAAACAGAGAACATCACCCTTGGCTCACACACCTATTTTCAATTTAAAATGATAACAATTCATAGTGTCAAAACATTTTTGGTTTTAGACTTTTAAAATGCTGAGATGTTTAATTCCTAATAGTATTGATATGACTTATTTGTTTAAGATAGTATTATTAATGCTATGACCTAAGACCATTCAATAAGTGGCGAGATTTCCCTGCAGTTCTAAAGAGTTTAATAGTGTGTAACTTGGAGGAAATATAGCTAAAGTACAATTTTAAAGTCATTTAAAAGAGTGTGTTTTTTCCTTTGTAGTTTAAAACAAGTTTCAAACATAACAAGGTTAGTTTATTTCAGTTTGTTTCCAATTTTAAAAAAGAAGTATTTATTTGAAAGTCAAAGTTTCAGAGAGAGGGAGAGACGGGAAGATCTTCCATTCACTGGCTCACACTCAAATAGCCACAACCAGTGCTGTGCCAGCTGAAACCTTGAGCTTCCTTCAGGTCTCCCGTGCAGGTGCAAGGGCCCAAATATGCACATCATCTTTCATTGTTTTTCCCAGGCCATTAACAGCGAGCTGGATCAGAAGTGGAGCAGCCTCAAATTGGTGCTGTATTATTAGCAAGTAATCTTTGATTTTGATATTTCTAGGTCGTCGAACCTGATTTCTTTGTTTCTTAATATAGCAAATTTGTTGCTATCATATTTTCTTTAAAAGAGGCATTTCCCCCATTATTAGCAAGTAATCTTTGATATTTGTCTCTAGGCCTGTTTAATGCTTTACTCTGATCTGTGTCCACCCAGCATATCTAGTAATAGGAGGTTGAAAATCTGTTATTTGTGTATTTGTAGCTCCTTTTACTTCTTGTAGTCTGACTCAAACAGATGGCTTCTGAGCTATTTGACACATGTAAATCCATAACTTTTATGTTTTCATTTTTACTAACAGCTATAAAATATCTTCCTTTATATTGTTTAATGTTTATTTTAAAATTCTCACACTAAATTTGAATCACAGTCCTGCTTTTTAATTGCTTTTGTTATTGTCAGCACTCAAAGTGGACCATTCCCACCAAAATTTGATTTGAATGTCAAGGTTGATGATGCTATATGCACCTAGAAGATACAGAAAAAGTTTTTACTCACATAATGGGCTTTCTGGGAGACTAGGGCATGCCCCCAAGTGTGTTCCTATGGGGCGTTATTGGGGACCTGTCCAAACAGGCTGCAGTTCTAGCTGGCGTACGTGAGGGCCGATTGTGTAGTGCACTGGTTTGGTCTAGGCTGCAGAGTCCATTTGCACAACAGATGGAGCTGGAGACAGAACTGACCAGCAATTATAATTACTATTGTATGCATGGGTTGATGTGGGTAATTGACTGAGCCAGACCCCATACTGGCAAGCACACACAAGAGTCAAGTTTGGGGTCACAGACAAGGTTCCTGTGTGGATCCCCCATCTAATTGAACCACTAGACTCAGATCCTCCAACACACATGGAGGATATGCCAGCCCACTTGGATCTGCAGAGGACATCTGGTACCATAGGAGGGCAGAACAAATTGGATAACCACAGCAGCCAAGTGATGATAGCAAACATCTGGGCGAATGGAGGCTCTGAGGTGGACTATGTCAGCCAGCAGGCATTAGAAGGATTGACAAGCTTTGGATGGGTGAGATCGACAGCACCTCAGAACCACTGAAACCGCCTAAGCAGATCCCTCGGAGCATGCCCCACTTCGGGGAATCTGGGTTGACATCAGGTGGCCGTTCCCCATTCACAGGAACCAGGGTGGTTGGGAGGCTGGGTGTGGCTTCCCCACTTGTCTCCCTGCTTCCCCTAGATATGGGAGGAAGAAAAAGTTTTGGAGACAATGCTCTCACTCACTTTCCCCTGACTCTCAATCTTTCCCACCCTGATAAACTATTAAACTATGTAAACACCAACCAAAAAAAAAAAAATAGCCGGAGAATGCAGGGAGACACAGGTTGAGTTTCATCTTGTTCAAGGGTGCGGTTGTGACAAATGGGCCTGGTGTGCAAACTTCCAGCTTGCCTGGGTGGGTGGCAGAAGGGAAAAGGTAGTAGTGAACTTGAAAGCTCTTGGCAGCCACATAACAAAAGAATCAGGCTCTCGCCTATTGGATCATTGTAATTTTAGGCTTGTCTTCTATGTGTATATCCTAAAGTTGCAATTTCCTTTTGATTCAGTTTGAAATATCTTTCTTGTAACATAAGCCCATTTGCCTCTGTATTACGCTTGACTTTCTTTTTTTAAAAAAACAAACCCATGTATTTTTATTTGAAAGGCAGGAGAGATATATAGAGAGGTCTTTCATCCTCTGCCTTTCTCCCCAAATGGCTGCAACATCCAAGCCTGGGCTGGTCCGAAGGCAGGAGAAGGAGCTTCTCTGGGTCTCCCGTGTGCGCAGAGGCCTGAGCCATCTTCCGCTGCATCCCCAGGCCATGAGCTGGGGAATTGCAAGTGGAGCAGTTTGAACTAGAACTGACAACCATAAAGGATGCCGGTGGCACAGACAGAAGATTAGCTTGCTAAATTCAGTGCTGGCCCAGTATGTTTGACTTTTAAAATCTCACTTTAATCATATTATTTTATATTGTGCTCAAAGTGTCTAGTACATTTGATTTGTTCAGTGTGCTTGCTTTGCTTTTTTCAAAATTTATTTTGCTATTGTTAACTTGCTGAAGTTAATTTTTACATTTTTAAAAGATTTATTGGAAAGTCATATATACAGAAAGAAGGGGAGAGAGAGAGAGAGAGAGGAAGCTCTTCCATCCGCTGATTCATTCCTCAAGTGGCTGCAATGGCCGGAGCTGCACTGACCTGAAACCAGGAGCCAAGAGCTTCTTCCAGGTCTCCCACATGAGTGCAGGGTCCCAAGGCTTTGTGCCTTCTTCTGCTGCTTTTCCAATTTGGGGTAAGGATGAATCTAGACTAGCTGATGAATAGAAGCATCTGCTTTTGATATTTGTTCCAAACATTTGGTCTGTCTTTTGAAAATCAATATTTTCTAAACCTTTGCGTATTTGGAAAATCTTGAACATAAAAAAATGACCTGTATTTAAGAATTAACTATATTTGTTTTAAAACAGCTCTCTTTTTTTCTCCCCACTCTTAGATGATTGAAGAAAATAACTAAAAATGGCAAGTAAAAGACTGGAAGAGTCCATGGGAGCAGTTCAGATGGGGTTAGTGAAAATGCTCAAAGGATTCAAGAGCAAAGTTTTGCCACCCCTGAATCCAAAGGTTGTTACAGAAGAAGAAGTGAACCAAATGGTAATGTACCTGGGCATTTCTGTGTGGGATATTTTCTGCAGCCTCTTAGGTGGTTGATAGTTGCTATTCGACATTCTCAAGCTACCCACCAGAATCACTGATTAATATCAACTTACTTTAGAGTGATAGCTTGCTGTGGAGCAGACGCACATTTTAAAACTTGAGAAATTTTGGAATCGCATACATGTGTCCAAGTGGAGGCTTGAATTACTTAAATCAATCAGGAAAGAAGACTCCATGCCTCAGGCTCTTTCCTGTGGCTGTGATAGAATTCAGGAGCCTGGGTGATGATTTGTTTGGCTCACTAATCTACAGGGTAGGAAGTCCCAGATTGGTGGCTGCATGTCATGAAAGCCTTGTGCTGCGACCTGGCATGGTAGAATAAAGGGAGAGGGAAAGCAGGTGGGTGTATGTGGGATAGAAAAAAATGAGGAGTGGGCAGAAGTCCCTCAAAACCAACCCAGTCCCTCCAAGAAAAGGACAATTCATGTATAAGGGCTCTGTCCCTGTGACTCAAACTCTTTCCATTAGACCCCACCTCCCATCCTTGCTGTCCAGAAGAATTAAGGCTACGGTACGTGGACTTGGAGGGACACACTCAAACCATAGTGCCAGGCAAACTGTTGCATGCAACCATGTGGAATCATTTGTGTAGTTAAAGAACAAAGATGTGAATTTCATAGCAATCAGCCTAATGCTTTACTGCTCGCTGGTTGGCAAAAGTTATTTTTTGTTTATATATTTATAAAAGGTAGAACATTAAAATTGCTTAAGAATATCTAGGAAAACAGCACAATCTTTTGTCCTGCAAACTGAAATTTTAAGAGAGCAGGCATTGTGGCACTACACGTGAAACCATCCATTGGGACACCTGTCTTTCATATTGGAGTGCTGGTTCGAGTTCTGGTTCTCCTGCTTCCAGTTCATCTCTCTGTTAGCATTTCCTTGTGGGGCAGCATAGATCATTCAAGATTCTGGGGACCATGACACTCATCTAGAAGATGGAGTTTCAGGCCCTGGACCTCTGTCTGGTCAACCCTGGCTACTACATTTATCCGGGGGAGTGACCAGCACATAGAAGATCTTTCTCTTTTTTCTTTGTGTGTGTGTATCTTTCAAGTAGATGACCAAATAAAGATTTAAAATATTTATGTAATTTGTTATTTGTTGATCGCTGAATTATTAGCCATGTGCATTAGAAAATGTTAACAAAAATGTATAGTGATTGGAATAGCATTCACCATATTTTAAACAATTATTTTCAAGTTGCAAACTACTTAGCAAAATAAAATCAGTTAATCTGCATTCTTTTGTGGTTGGTACATATTTATAGAAATTCCTGCCCTTTTGCTTCAGACGTTTTAATATTCTAAGTCACCGTATAGCCGATACTTCTTACACTTTGTTACTTGCATCTGTGTTCCACAGAGAATTTAAACACCAGTTGAATACTTGTATTCAAAATATGCCTCCATTTGCATGGATTTAATCATAGAAATCAAATTTGTAAGAAAATAAGCACACTTGAAGAGTGTTGATTTTAAGACAAAATAAATTAGGGCCCTGCGGCTAAAGTCCTCGCCTTGAACATGCCAGGATTGCATTTGGCCGCCGGTTCAAATCCTGCTGGCCTGGCTTCCATCCAGCTCCCTGCTTGTGGCCTGGGAAAGCAGCAGAGCACGGCCCATACACTTGGAACCCTGCACCTGCATGGGAGACCTAGAGGAAGTTTTTGGCTCCTGGCTTGGGATCGGCTCAGTTCTGGCTGTTACAATCACTTGGGGAGTGAATCATTGGACGGAAGATCCTCCTCTCTGCATATCTGACTTTGCAATAAAAATAAATAAATCTTAAAAAAAGCCAAAATAAATTAGCTAGATGTTGTACCCCTGAATGTTTTTAAATTGATTAATTATTTATTTATTATTGACTCACTCCCCAAGTGGCTGCAGTGTCTGAAGTTGTGCCAATCTGAAGCCAGGAGCCAGAAGCCTCTTCTGGGTCTATCACATGGGCACGGGCTTTGGGTCATCCTCTACTGCTTTCCCAGCCCACAAGCAGGGAGCTGGATGTGAAGTGGGGCCTCCAGGATTAGAACCAGTGCCCTTATGGGATCCCGGAATGTGTACGGCGAGGACTTTGGCTGCTAGGCTACCACGGTGCCCCCCATCCCCCGAATGTTTTTTGAAGTATGTTACTGCCAGTGATCACCTTGTTTATAAAGTAGGATTTGGAATCATATGAAAACTCTAGAACAACATTGACTGATTAACAGTGATTTGTCCTGGCTAACTAATCCCTTTTTGCGTTAGTTTTATTTAAATGATAAATTATACTTCTTCATATAGCATCGGTAAGTGTTAAAGCATTTTGTGTTCTCGCTTGGACTGCTGGCTCTGATTAAGTTATAACTCTTTCAGGGGAAGATCTGAATATGCTTTTGTTATTTCTGAAAAGCTTGCTTTCATTTCTAAGTATGCAATACCCTTTCCAAGATCCTTTATATTTTGTAGGCTTTGTCTGTAACATGATGGCTAGGTACTGAAAAGCTTTGTATGTTTTGATTCTATCAGAGAAACAGAAATAGGAGTATTTCAAACTCCTTAGCTCTGAAGCCCGTAAGCGATTTTACAAACTTCGAATTTTATGCTCAGATGCCCCCTTTGAGCGTGAATACTAAACTGTTTGGACATGTTCCTTTATAATTTCTTGACTTTTTTTTCTCTAGAGTTCCTTTGTATGATTCCTTTGGAATTGTAAGCAAACAGCAACCACATGTCATTTTAAATTACTATGCAAAGACCTCAAAAGTGCATGGGTCCTTCTCTTGTATAATTTAGTCATTTTAAATATTTTATAAGGGAAGTTAGTGGCATGCCAGAATTATCCTGAAAGCCGAGAACACAAATTATTCATTGCCGTCACTTGCAAGCACTTTTTCAGTATAACCACTTATAAATTTCTGACTCTTATTTTAAATTCCAGCTGACACCCTCAGAGTACTTAAAGGAAATGTCCCTCACCACCGAGCAGAGGCTGGCCAGTACACATACGATCTGCCGACCGCAGATCATCGAACTCTTAGATATGGGAGAAACAACACACCAAAAGGTAGCTGCTTGCTGTTATACTCCTGTGGATATCCCAAAAGTTACAAAAGTAAATAGAAGTTGTTGTTTCTGGACTAGTGAATCCTTCTCCCGGTTTGTTTCATACCCTACTTTGATACCTCTGTTGATGCTGATACCTGTGATTTGATAATGGTGGTAATTACAGTAAGTGTGAACCTCATTCAAAATAGCTTGTAAATAGTCCTCAGCTACTTCTGGACAGTATTTGACCCTGTTATTTACAAGTTAGGAGTAAATTTAGGAATTGTATTAGCCAAGACTGATGAAGTTATTGTCTTGGCATAACAAGCAGGTCCTTCTTACTTGAGCTGGAAAAAAAGGAAGCATTACTTTTTTATAATTAGGTATTTACTCCCTATTCCTGCTGATTTCTAATCTTCTCCGAGGATTCCCCCACTGTCCTGAGTTTTTACCAGTTACACGGCAGAAGACAAATGAGTGTTTGAGGCCCTTTTGCTGCTAGCCCGTTACCTGTCCTGTTTAGGGCCTGCACAGACTCGGCTGATCTGAGCATTGCCAGCCTCAGTGAGTGTCTCTTCTCTCGACTGCGCCCACCTGCCAAAGCTGGGTGGAATGAACAAAGCCTTTCCCAAAGCTGATGCATCCTAATCAATGCTTATGTCATCTTTTCTGGAAGCATAATAAATGCTAGACTATGAGTAATATATTTCAGCATATACTGCTTATATGCTCATTTTAATATATCTACATATTGCCCGATATAGAACTAACAGATTTCTGATCATTTTTGTAGTTTTCTTGCAGTTGCAAAACCTTTTTTTGATAGTGATAAAATTACATAATTGTAAAATTATAGAAATGATTAGAGCCCTGTGGTGATGTTTCCTTCTTACAGGCAGACTTGTTTAATTCCATCTTCTTCATTCCCTTTTGAGGAACGGGAAGCCACAGCTTACCCTTTTTCTGTGATGCAGCCACTCAGGGGTCCCTGCAGGGCAAAGTCCATCAGAATCCTTTGACAAATCTTGAGCCTCTCTTTCTCTCCCTGGTCCTGCACTGTTTTCAAAAATGCTATACAGGATCTTGGCCACCCATTCTGTAATACACGGAGGAAAAGCTCACCTAACTTTCTCTACTCCCTCCACTCGCCGCCTGCAGTTTTCTGTTTTCTCTTGGACTCTGGCCATTGGTTGTTTGCTGTCTTATTTCCATGCAGATACATCTCAATATAGCTTTTCTGGTTATTCTTGGTCCAATATACCGTACTCACCATTAGTTAACTGGTATTCTGGGTTAATATGCTGATTAGAATATGTATATATTTTAAAGCTGAGGTCTGCTCCTAAGCTGATGACAATAAAATAATGACAATTAAAATAAACTGTTATTGTCTGTTATAGTTGCCCTTTTCTGAGTGTCTCCCAGGTGGTTAATTTTAATAGCCCGAGGTGTACACAGTACATTCTTACTGTTCTGGTAGATGAATAATTTACTCTTTCAATTGCAGTTTTCAGGAATTGACCTCGATCAAGCATTATTCCAACCCTTTCCATCAGAAATTATATTCCAGAACTATACTCCCTGTGAAGTCTATGAGGTTCCACTGGTTTTGAGGAACAATGATAAAGTGAGTATGTCTGCTGAACTTTTCTAGAATATAGCAAAAGTAGTTAGACAACATGGGGTCTCTGGGCTCCTCCAGAAGAGTGCTGTGCTTTGAGCTAGTTAGGAAAGTCATATGAAAACTTACTTCTTATTTTTAAACTTGTGGTTTTAGTGGTTCAAAGAACATGATGAGGCAGGTCTATTTGTTGGGCCATCTGGTGGGGTGTAGAGAGAGGAACAGTCACGTGGCAAGGCAGCGAGAAAAGGGGCTCCATTCAGCTTACATAACCAATGCTCGCCCAAAACTGCCCTGCCGTGGTACTTCACCGCCATCATTGGGTCAGGCCTGCACCCTCGTTAGTACCAGTAGGTTGTGACTTTGGGGAGTAAACACCCACATGAGTTGAGGAGCCAAAAGTTGCTCAAATGATAGCAGAAGGGAGTGCAGGATGATTTCTTTTTTCAGAGCAGTTTTGAAATATTGGGACATCCAGGTGAGCTCTGCTCTATAAGTGTATGATTTCAACTAGTCTTCAGTCTTTGAAGAGAGCCACATTCAAATGGTAAGATGAAACCAGACTTGAAGTTGTAATACAAATGAGTAAAACTAATAATGTTAATAAAAATTTAAGTTAACAAAGGTCCTGTCATCTCTGTGCACTTGAGGAAGCAAGTTCAGGCCTGACCAAAGCCACATGTCCAACAAGAAACTGACAAGGATTTCAGCCTATGCTTAGTTCCAAAACCTTAAAAAAAAAAAAATCTGCATTCTCACATCTATTGTGTGAGCCTTAATACATTTTTCTTCCAGATTCCACGGATGGTGAAAGTTGTAGAAGAAAGTTCACCTTACTTCAAAGTTATCAAGCCTAAAGAGATTGGCAACAAGGTGGCCCCAGGGGTGCCATCCACATTCCGAATCCTCTTCACACCAGAGGAGAACAAGGTGAGCTTCCTACTGGCAGAGAAGCCAGGAGAACGCGTGTTGCTGGCTGTTTGCAATTCCTTTCTGAACACTCACAGGGTTTGGTGGTGGCAGTGGCGGTGACAGCACTCCCCCTGCCTACCGCGGCCCACACCCATCTTGTGATAGACTTGTGATCGTCTTGCAGTAAACAGCTTCAGAATGCAGGTGGGTTATGTAAGTTGTGGCAGGCTACACAGTGCCACCTGGCAAAATACAGGACAGTTGTATTGATTGGCTAGGTTTATAACATGTGATAGATGCTTATATCCAATAGAAACATTGCTACTACCCTGAGGCTTGTTTCCCTGGGCTCTTTCTATATAAGCTTCTGCTTGGTTATTAATAAATGGACAACTTCACCATAACTGTCTCTTGGAATTCTTTATTGAGAATGCCGTCACCTCACCATGTAACCCGAGTGTGTGGTCCACAGCCGAGGCCCCCCACAGCATGGGAAATCAGTAGAGGATAGCCCAAGTCCTTGGAACCCTGCACTCACATGGGAGACCCAGGGAAGACTCCTGGCTCTTGGCTTTGGATCAGTTTAGCTCTGGTGGTGTGACCACTGGGAGTGAATCAATAGACAGAAGACCTGTCTCTGTCTCTGCTTCTCTGTAATATCTGTCTTTCAAGTAAAGATAAATAAATCTTTAAAAAGAAAAAGTAAGAGAAGACCTAAATAGGTACAACAGGATGTTCAGAACAGTGTGCTTGTCTATGGCACTATTTTGGTTGAAACCAGGACACAGTGAAGTTACACCTAGAAGTTAGACAGAAGTAGCTTCAAGTCCTATTCCAGCTTCTCCTCCACTAACACTGGCTGCTGTGAGTGACAGGACCCGCATTCCTTCCGACTTTATTGGAAAACAGGACTTATTATTCTAGACAGTTCTCTCCTTTTATTGACTGAAATTACTGCATCTTTGATATCTGCACCTGCCCTCACTGTTGGAAATCTGACTGAGCCATAGACTGAGTGACCAGTCGGGACTAGGCATGAAGTGTTCCATGCGAAAGAAAAAAGTCAGAGAAGTAAATAGAGCCAGGTTTACTTTGGGGAAATTAGAAACCAGTCATTCACCAAGTGTCACTGTTTCTCCATTTGGCCAAATTGGAAGCTGAAGTCTCTGTATTTTTTGCTCCTTATCCCCTGCTGATCTAAACATGCTCCCTGCTCATTTACCCTGCTCACATCTGGAGGGTGAGATATGTAAATTGCAGCATGCCATGGTTAACAATCCAGTCCCCTTTCAAATGGATTTTCAGTGCCCATGTATATTAGCACATTGAAGATGATAAAGCAACTAACATTTTCCCTGTCATCATCCTAGGGATGGGACTTGTTAAGGATTCCAAATACTCAGATAACAGGTGCAGCAAATTCTACTCTGATTTGCCTTATCTTTACTCACACAGACTTTTAAAAATGATTAAATATGTTATTAATCTAATAATTCTAGTTGTATATATATCATGCATTGTAGAATAGAATAGTCAGTGTTATCATTTTTAAAAAGTGCTATAAAATTCTAGAACTTGGCATTTTTTCTTGACCTCTTTAATTTGTATTTTTACTATTAAAATGAATATAAAAAAAATCAGGCTTTTATGGGAAGCAACACATCGTTGGAAGCCAGAGAGCATTGTTTTGTGGTTGTCACATGGAGATGCCAGTAAGGCTTGGAAAAAGGATGCTGTGATACACTTTTACTGCTTAGTTATGTTGTTTTTAAAAAGATTTATTTTATTTTTATTGGAAAGTCAGATTTACAGAAAGGAGGAGAGACAAAGAGGAAGATCTTCTCTCTATTGATTTACTCCCTAAGTGGCTGCAACGGCCAGAGTTGCGACAATCTGAAGCCAGGAGCCAGGAACCTCTTCCTGGTGTCCCACACAGGTACATCCTGTGTGTGGGCCATCCTCTGCTGCTTTCCCAGGCCACAAGCAGGGAGCTGGATGGGAAATAGGGCTGCAAGGATTAGAACCGGTGCCCATATGGGATCCAGCGGTGTGCAAGGTGAGGACTTCAGCCATTAGGCTACTGTGCTGGGCCCTTGCTTAGTTATGTTTTTTAAAAAATCTAATTTATTATCCAAGTGGTTTTCCTGATTTGTAATTATAAAGTTGAAAACTATAGCAGTAACAGAATAGAAAATTTTAGCATGTTGCCTAAATGTATAATAATAATAAACCATGTTGTCAGAGTTTTGACTTAAAATAGATATCACAAATTTTTTCACAATTGATCATTTTTGGCAAAACTATTGATAGGGATTTTTTTTCATTCTGCTTGGAATTAGACCTCCCTAGTTCTGTGGGGGGTCACCCTGTAACCCGGTCTAGCTAGCACAGTGCCTGCCCAAAGGATGTATGCAGCATATGTTTGTCAAGTGAGATTAATATACAACAGTTAATCCTTTTCTTTCATTTTAAAAGAATATTTGCTTATTTTTTTTAAAAAAAAAATCAGATTTACAGAAAGGAGAAACAGAGAGAGCGATCCTCCATTCATTGTTTGACTCCCCAAGTGGCTGCCAGCGGTTAGAGCTGAGTTGATCTGAAGCGAGGATCCAGGAGCTTCCTCTGGGTCTCCCGGGTGGTGTACTCAGAGTCCCAAGGCTTTGGGCTATCATCTGATGTTTGCTTAGGTTCAAAGTGGGAGCTGATTGGGAAGTGGAGCAGCCACCTACAGACCCATATGGGATGACAGCACTTGCAGGTGAAGGATTAGCCTATTGAGCTGCTGCAGTGACTCCAGTTTCAGGAACATATATGGAAGTTTCTTCATCTTGAAGTTGGCCTATGGTTGAGAAAAATAAAAGCATATCAGAGGGAATCAGATATTTTCCAATGTCATGAATGGCCTAGATGTTTACTCTTTGTTTTCGTTTCAACCAGGCAGGGGATGTCTGAGAAGTCTTCTCTCACTGAGGATCTTACTCTCCGTTGTGTTTTACGTCTTCAGTGAATTAAGTCACTACTTTTTGGTTTCTGGACTCGATAATGTCATTTGATAATGAAGTTAGTGAGGATCTTAGAAATTGTCTATGAACTCTTGATAGCTCAGAGCCTAAATTTAAATATTAAAAATGAACAATGTTATTTCATTCACACTATCTATGCCACATGCAGTTATTTTTTAGCCTTCTTTTCTCCCTCTTTTTTTTCTTTTATTTACATAGAGGGATCATGTTTCATGTATTTTACACATACAGGTATACAGGCTTAGAGGCATGGTGCTTCCCACACTCACCCTATCCCACCCTCCTCTTCCTCTTATTAGTTTACTTTTAATTTTTACAAGAACATATTCCAGCATGATTATAAACTGATACATGCATGTTCAGTAAAAATGAAAAATTAATGATTCAGGAAGCTCCCAGCGTGAGAATGGTTGAGTTCTAATACGTGGTGGGAGGCTCTGGTCTTAGATAGTGATGGAAGTACAGGTAGAGTACATGGGTTATAGACGGGAGTAGATCACTGGATTCAAAGGCAGAGGGAGGGAGAAGCCACCAAAGAGAAAATTAATGATTTATGTGTGAATCATAAGTAACCACACTATCATTATTTACTAAGCACAGAATAACCAAAATTAATTTCGACCTCCTGTTTTTGTTTTTGTTCTCAAGCCAGAGGCCAGTGACCATTGTCTTTGAATTAGTGGGGAGATGTAGATATCACTGGGGAGGCTGAGATCTCAACTAAGTCTCACACTTGGCCATGGTGGTATAGGAGAAGGCGTAAAATACCCAGTCTTGTTTTAAAGCCAATGAGAATTTTAGATACGAGTGTTCCCTTTGGAGGGTGAATTTCAGACTGAGGAGACATTACATAATATATACTTTTAACTAGTTAAAGAATTTAGAACGTTTATAGGATCACCAAACATTGAATTTACTGTCTTAACCAAACCTGGCTTCATCTGGTTGTCATCCCTCTACTAAGCTTAGGAGTGAAAAAAAGTCAGAGGGAATGAGGGCTTAGCCATATTGGCTTTGCCCTTGTTCATCCAGAGTCATTGCAGTAGAAGACATTATTTTCCTTTGCTTGAGATTTGAAAGGGCACAATTATGGTTATGTTTGCTTTCTATCTATCATCTTAATGTAAAATTAAGATTCATTCATTTCACAGAAAGGCATATCTGTCATTTTCATCTTCTACATGGTCTTTGCAAGTTTGGAGGATTGGTGTTTTGGCAGGAAGGCTAACAGCAACAACAAAAATGGTTAGGAAGTTTTATCCAGAGAGCATTGTTAAATGGCATAACATTTGAGGATAGAAAGTAGTTCATGGCTGAGCCTCTAATAGCAGAGGGGAAATAGTTCAGAATAAATATTTTGGCTTTGAATGGTGACCTGACAGCTCTGAATCCAGCACAAAAGGGAGTACATCAACTGAAGTAATTGCTTGGCTTGCAGGCTGCCAGAGCCTCCAAACATCTGAATTAATTTGAAGTCTGTGGAGCCATATATAATAGTACATTACATAAGCTAATACAGTCAGCCTAAATGCATAACTTCAGAGATTGGAATACATCTTAAAGGAATTGTTTAAATGACTTTCTTCATATGCTTAGATTGGTATATGAATTGGCTTTGAAAAATATGTATATATGATCAAATTTCATTCCTCATTTGGGTACTTGAGAAGGTTTGAGAACAGCCTTCATAGTATTTCAGTGATCTTCTTTAACTATTGTCGGATTCGGTTTCTTATAGAACAAAGAAAGGGATGTTTAGATATAGAATAAAATGAGGCAAAACATGCCAGGGTCTCTCCCATTCTGAATTCAGCAGCATTTTAAAATTCTTTCTCCCAAGCCTTCAGTTAATAGTAAGTTTTCAGATGTTTCAGGTGCTGTCCGGTTTATAATTCCCAGCAAAAGCTTTGCTGGCTGGATTTAATCTAGGGGAAAAAATGAACACAGTACTTGTCTCTTTAAGATTCTGTTATAAGGCCAGACGGTTGCTTTGTTGAATTCCGTGGGGTTTTCTGAGATCAGGTATCTTTGTGCAGTTTATATTTATTTCCTTAGGTCTGGATAGCATAATTTTTTAACCTGGTATTATCATTTGAAAAGCAGGCTCAAACTGCAGAGCTAAGAGTCAAGTAACTCAGTTTTAATAAAATTTCATGAATACCACCCATTAATTTTTATGACTCACTCTTACTATAGGACTTTGATGTTTGCAGTTCTCCTGGCCAGGAACACTCTGTCCCTGGGTCTCTTCTTGATGATTCCTTTGGCTGTTGAGATTGCCATGCAAAGGTCACCTCAGGGAAGCCTCATTGCCTGTTCTAATCAAAATAGCACCTTCCCCCATGATTACTCTGCCATGTTTTCTCTAAAGTCCTTGTCATCTTCTGAAATTATTTGGTTCTGTTATTTTTGTACATCATTCGTATTATCATTATTATTTCCCTAACAAGAGTGAGCACCTGTTACAATCTCCTTTATGGTCTGCTGCTCCTGAGGCAGCTGTAACTTCTCCTAAAACGCTGAGCTGGTTATACCCTGCTCAGCTTTCAGCATCCTGAATGCTTTGTGCCATCTTTAAGGCCTGCCACGGGCTAGCAAGATCCTGTGCGATGTGGCTCCCTCCCCTACCACACTCTTGGCCATGTGTCTAATTGCCTTCTTGCCTTGTTTCCCTTTGGCCACAGCTCTAAATCTTGCTTCTCTGGGAGAGCTGGCCACAGACGGGTCATCCCTTCATGGGAGCCCTTCCCGGCCACCCCATGTGGAAAAGCTCTCCAGTCACTATCTCCAATTCTTTTGGTTGATTTGTTTGTTTTTATTCACTACTACCCAACATATTATTCATTGTCCTTCAAGAACAAGAAGGTTTAAATGCTTGCCTAGTCCTTGACTCCGTTTAGGAACCCAGGATACAGGGCTGCAGACAGGGCTCTGGAGGGAGGAGGACAACACAGTCATGAGTAGGTAGAATATCCAATGTCTTCTGTGGCATCGGGGCCAACCAAAGCAGGAAGGAAGGCTGGGATCCACGGAGCGAGAGAGGGAGAATATAGAGAACCCAGTGAGAGTGCACAGTTGTGCCAAGACCCAAGGAGAAGAAGGGCTGAGTGTGGGGAGTGGCTGGAGGGGAGTGAGTGTGGATCTTGCTAGGAACGTCCTAGGCAAAGGCTCTACCCGTGGGATCCACTGCTGCAGAGATCATCAAAAGGAAGAGGGGGAGGCTGTAGGAGGAAGGACAGGGAACCAAGTAACACCAGCTCTCAGAGCTGCTCGTTTGAGCAGACAATGGTCTGAGCTGGCTTACTCTGAATGCCCTGGCCCCTAAGAAAGACTGGGAAACAAGTTGAAATAGAGAATCCCTTCATTTCAGGAGAGGCAGAAGTATCTAGGACGGGGAAAAGCTCTCCAGTGGGGATGGCAAGTAGTGTGATCAGTCTCACCATGTTTTGAAGGTATTTCTTAACAAGATTTGCCAAGAAACTGAGAGAACACCAGCAAAGATGGCTAAATCCAGAGTTTTAAGTCTAGGCCATGGGAATGATGGAGCGCTGAGATGAGGAGGCTTGAGGGAACAGGGCTGGGGTGAAGAGGAAATCAAGGGCGGCACCTCAGCTGGCTTTGCAGAGCCTTTGTGGCTCTGGCTTTACGACCCTCTCTGGGCTGGTCCATTTGGGGCCAGCACCGTGGCTAGATTTCAGGCCACATCCCTGTTCCTTGGCAGGGTGGCTAAACACACAGCCACAGGCCTCTTTCATTCACCAGGGGCTTTGTTTGGGGCAGGGTAAGTTACAGGACAGCTGGGTGTGAGAGTGGAGGTCAGCGGGGCCTAGGGAACGTTGCAATCCAAAGGCCATGTCCTCAGGCTGCCTTGCTATTGTATCTTTATATTTTATTTGTATGTGCCTTGAAGTTTGCATTATGTTCCTCTGTTTATCTGCCCAGTGATTTCTTCATCCTCATGTAAGCTAAAAGAAACCTGTGACTATTAGGTTGTTTCCTAATCAGTACATTGGTAGACCTAGCAGGGAGCCTGGCACAGAGGTATGTAATAACAGGTTGAATGAAGCAACCTGTTGGGGATGCCCTCACTTCCTACCTGTTGTGCTGTTTTATGAGGCCAAATGCGTGGTGAGGTCCATAGGTCAGTTTATGAGTCAGATGTTCTCATTCTTGCTCCATGCCCAGAATCCAAAGAGAGCTTTATAAAAAATAAATGAGTAAGTAAATAAACTTTCATCACTTAGTACCACTTACTGCATGGTTACTGAAAGGAAATTGGAGTTAGAAGTCATTTTACATTTATCAGGATCACCTTGCAGCTAAAACACATGCCAAACGGTGGTCAAACATTTAATGGGGAAAAAAGCCAGTTAGATAACAAATTCCTTTCATTGTTGCTTCTAAGCATCCGGCGTGTTCTTGAGGAGACTGTAAATGTTCTCCATGTACATCTAGTCGTGCTTATTGCTTGGAGTCCACTTTGAACTTTTTTCTTTGCTACATTGTGGGTGAGTTCTATTTCTGTAGTATGAGACAACGTAGTGACTTTGTTCTGTTGCATTTAGACTCAAGCCAGGAGCAGACAAATGCACAGGGCTTCAGATTTTTTTTATCTGGGTTGGCAGTAATGACTTTGCACCAGAGGTTTAACTGGGCTGTGTGTCTTTTAGCTATTGCTGTACAATGACAGACACTCCCAAAGTTCAGGGACTTGAATTAAAAGCATTTGTTGCTGTTCCTGAACCCAGGGTTCAGCCAGGCAGGTCCTGTGTTCTGGACTGGGCTCATTCACAGGTTGGATAGGCAGCAGTGTTCAGCCTGGCCCTGCTTTCTCAACAGATCTAGGCATGCCCATGGCTGGGTCATCTGTACTCCCATCCCACACTCAGCTAGACTAGGTCTGTCTAGTCTAGCAACAAGCTTCTAAGAGCAAGACCAGAGATGTCCAAGTTTCCCAAGGCTTCAGCTGGAAATGGGTGTGTTGTAAATGCCGCCCCCTTCCACTTGTCGAAGCAAAGGGTAGCAAGACAGACTCTGCCCTGGGTGGGAGTGCTGCGGGGTCCCACTGCAGAGAGCGTGAGAATCATGAGTCTAACACCTGGATGTGTAGGGTCACAGGGTCCACTAGGGCCTAGCAAGAGGACCCCAGGGAATGGTGTGACTCTCCTCTGTTGCTAAGAACACTGCTTCTCGACCCATCTCTGTCCTCACGTCCTGTTGCCCCAATATTTGGGAAACATTTTGCAGCTTGAACTTCTCTATTGGCTTGTAGGTTTGAACTGCTTCTCCCTCTCAAAAAGCAAAGAAATGAGCAAATGAACAATCTTGCCAGAAGTACATCTGTGATTGCCCTTTTTTTGTAGAAATATGTGAAAGTGAAAAGCAATATATATGAATATCTGGCGTATGACTGCTTTTCCTGCATGGCTCTCCCGACCCCTTTGGGTTTTCCACAGTGATGAGTGTGTACTTGCCTTGCAGGATTATGCCCATATGTTGACCTGCATCACTGAAAGAGAGAAGTTTATCGTGCCCATCAAAGCCAGAGGTGCGCGAGCCATCCTGGACTTCCCCGACAAGCTGAATTTTTCCACTTGCCCCGTCAAGTACAGCACTCAGAAGATCCTGCTGGTACAGAACATTGGCAACAAAGATGCTGTGTTTCACATCAAAACCCGAAGGTATGCGCTCCTGCCGCCCTAGTTTGATTGATTACGGCTAGCTCTAGTCAGCAGAAGTCATTTGCCAGAATAGCGTTCAGGATGGAACTGCTTGTTGCAGTTTTGAATCGCAGGAACTAAGAGACCTCACCAGTGCGGGTTAGACTTCCTCCTTATCCTAAGAGAAAAAGAAAAAAATGGGGTTTAATGTATTATATCCGTTAAAAAGAAGTAGATACTGTCAACATTTTAGAAATGCTGGTTGAGAATCCTTTTTCTAGTATGGAGAATTAGCCCATGGGAATTTATAAATGCATTTTGCCTGTAAATGTTTATCACTGGCTGGCTCGTTTTATATCGCTGTGATGGCGAATTTCTGCAAATTTAGTGGCTTAAAACATCACAGGCTTGTTATTTTACGTCTTATCACGTCATCAGTCTCGCTGAGCTGAAATCAAAGTGTCAGCAGAAATGGATTCCTTTCTGATGACCCAAGAGTGGAGTCCATTTATTTACCATTTTTCTAGTTTCTATAGACTGTCCACATTCTTTGGCTCAGAGCCCTCAGTTTTCATGTCTGAAAAATGGGAGAAAGTGTTAATAGTCATTTCCTAGGTTGTTGTGAGGGAACACACACACACGCACGCACTGACACATATACATATATGGTATGACAGGAAAATTTTTAATTTTTTTTCTTCTGTGAACCAATGTGGTAGGCAGAGCAATGACTCCCAAAATATGTGCACACCTTAATTCTCATAACCAGCACCTGCTGTGTTACATGGCAAAAAGGGATCTTTAAGGTTGTTAATTGAGTGACCTTAAAATGAGGGGATTGTCCTGGATTCTGAGGATGGGCCTAATGTAATCACAAGGATTATTACAAATGTAAAATGGAAAAGTTGAGAGGGATGAGGAGTTGTTCCCTCCAATAATGAGAAAACTGGGGGCTGGAGAGTTTGGGTCATCTCCTATAGCACACAGAGCTATTGGGCAAAGGAGAAGAATTTTAATATGAACATCCATGAAGTGGCTACTGTGTCGAGACCATAGAGCAATATAAGGCAATGGACAATCCTTGCTCTCAAGAAATTCTCCTGTGAGACAAGAAGAACTAATTTGGTATGTAACATGTATGAGACCAGTGACTGATCCATCCATGGGGCTTCATCTGGAAACCAGCTTGGGAAGAAAGGAAGCAGGGAGTCATGTTCTCCTCCACAACTGTGAGAACACAGTGTATGTGTCAGCCTGGGTTGGGAGCTCATTTTCCAAAGGGCTTTGTCTGTGGAGTCCTTGGCTGGTTTAAGAACGTATTTCTCCAGGAAAGATTAGCGTTTGCTTCTGACTGGTTTCTGAAGGTCAGTGTATGCTAGCATATCAAACTGGTAATTTCTTGGCTCAGAGGTCCCTGGGATGGTATTATATATTCAGACCACAAAACTGCATCAGACACAAAGTCCAAAGTTAAAAATTTGCTAGAGGAACTTGGTTTTCCTTGCTCAAAACCAAGACAGACAATTTTTCATTTTGTTGATGGTATAATGTTTTGGAAGCCTTTCCAGTTTCCACTGTTGATAGGAAATGTGGAATACTCACCTGACTTGACCATCCCAAGGCGTTGCCTCCTGACTCACCGGGGCTTTTTAAAACCCACATTTTTAGGCTTTGGAAAACCCAAGTAGACTTATTGCTGAGGTCTTAGTTTCCTCCTTGTTATAGATTCCTGTGTGTTTTTCTTATTTGAGTTCAGTGACACATTTGTGTAAGTTATTTTAAAATGCAGTCTTTGTAGGGTATTTTCCGGTGGAATGTTTCAGGCTACCAGTCTTCCATATTGCAGGAGTGCTGGGTTTACAGGTTGTAGGCACATCCCATTGGAGGAAAATTGAATTTATTCTTTATAGTGTTGTGAGAATATCATTATCTCTGAGTTATTTCAGATAGAGCACATTTATGTCTGATATAATTTGCCTGACTGAAAAACTACCTTTAATATTTCTTGTAGCACAAGTCTGCTATAAATTTTCTTTTTGCCTATCTAAAGAAGGCTTTTATTTTTCCTCATTTTAACATACTTTAATTATTTGAAAGGCATAATGACAGAGAGAGACAGAGAGTTCATCCGTCTGCGGGTTCATTCCCCAGGTAGCTGTGACAGCCAGGCTGGGACACACCGAAGCCAAGAGCCTGACCTCCGTCTGGATCTTCCCTTTGGTGACAGGGACCCAGGTGCTTGAGCCATCTTTCACTGCTTTTGCAGACGGGGGGGGGGGACCTGAATCAGAGCAGCAGGGATTCTAACTGGCATTCCCATATGGGATACTGGCGTCACAAGCCATGGCTTAACCAGCTATATGGCAACACTGGCCTTCTTTCATTTTTGAAAGACGTTTTCTCTACAGCATGAAATTCTGAGCCAACATTTGAATTATACACATATTTTTACAGCACTTGAAAGATGTCTCTCTGTTGTCCTTTGACTTGCATTTTCCGAAGGAGAAGTCAGCTGTATTTCTTGCCTGTCTCCTTTTCTGTGTGATTATGTCTTTTTCTCAATTTCAAAATTTTATATGTATATTTGAGTATTAGTTTGAACATGATATGTCTCAGTGTAGGGTTTATTCAGATGTTTCTTCTCTTTCATCTTCTCTCACAATTTCTTCTTCCTGTAGGGAAGCTCTGCCACCAGTGAAAGCCCCAGTTGAAACCATCTGTGCAGGGTCCATCCCCCTGGTGGAAAGGAAATTATCTTTCAGCTTCAGCCTATTTTTCCTGCAACATCAGTTGTCTGATGGGTTCAAGAAAAGTTGTGAATTTCATTTTTGTTTTTGTTTTTGTTTTTCATTCTGACTAGCTTTCTGCATCCTAGATAGAAGAATGGCTCTCCAAGTAAATCAATGAGAAAAGGCAAAGGCCTCATTCTCGAGGAAACCCAGGTCCTCTGAATTGTTCATATGTACTTGGTGTGTTCTGCCTTTGTCATCTCATGGTGAGCCATACAGATTTTGGTTGAGGGAGAAGGCAGCAGATTATTTTCCTGTTCCACTCTGGTATTAATAGGAACACATTTTTTTTAAATGAAAGAACTGCTGCTTACCATATTGAATACACATTAAAACTTTCTGTTGTGTTAATTTCTTATGGAGAATCCACCTATGGTGGAAAGCCAATGTATTTTCCTAATCTAGAACAATTCTGGTGTAAAATGAAGAACCAACTTGAGAACTATCAATGAATCAAACTACATGAGAGACTCTACTTCAATATTCTCATTTTACAAATGAAAGAAATAATTGCTTGCTCAAAATGTACCAGGAAGGCCTGGGTTAGGGTGAGCATGGGCCAATTCTGAGCCTGATAGCTTTCGGATCTTTTTCTCATCCTTCTCTTGGCTCCACCCAGGGTCACTATGGGGCTGTGTCAGTCTCTGCAGTCTCTTGGGTCAACTGGGTTCTGTCTGCATTTGATCAGTTGGGAACATTAGAAAGAGACTGGAAGGCAGGAAGAAGCCAAGGGATTTCTTCTACCCTCTGGTTGCCTCCAGAAAGGTCTCCACTGTGGCTGAAACTCCTCTGTGGTTCCAGCTACTGTCAGGTGACTCTGGCATGGTTCCAACTTCTGCCAGATAAGCCTGGTCCCCAGAACCAGATGACAGGCCTTCCTCTTCTTTTGCCTCCCACCAAGGGGTAGAAATGGCTTGCTATTATTACCAATCCCTGAACTGTCTCACCATCTTAGGTTTGATTTCTTAACTATCCCATTTTCTGAGTAGTCAAGTCTCTCAAATTCCCGGCTTTACAAGTTTTTTTTTTTTCTTCTGGTTAGAACTATTCAGGAAAGAGTAGTTTTAGGCTCTTGGCACAAAATTCATGCTTTCCAAACATATCGTCAAATCGTGAAGGTTGTCACAGTGCTTCCAGTCAATCTCTTGTCTGAAGTCGCCACACTGGGCAACTGATGTTCGCAGCTGAGGGTCTCGGGGGCCACAGTGGGAAAGGATGCAGTTGAGTTTGTGATTTTATGTTGAATCAGGATCTCTGGGGAGATCTCCTGATAAATATCCATTTCAAAAACTATCTGGAAAACTCTGTTGCCCCAGTACAGTTCTGTAACGACCACTTTGACTGATAGATTCATCTAAGTTATAAAAAATAAAACAGGCGCTCCTTTTATCTGGAAAACTCTGTTGCCCCAGTACAGTTCTGTGAACTTCCCAGACACAAGGATTGTATCTATTTGCATTTATTCTCATCTGTACGTTCTTAGCAAAGTGTCTAGAATAACTGAGTACTCTCTAAATGTTTATAGGATGCGTAACCTGCAATATATCACAAAAGCAAAGCTACAGCTATAAACATTTACAATAATTTAAAATTTAAAAAATGCTCCAACTACTATAAAATAGACATACTGCTTTTTTACACTAATAAAAGGAGCTGCAATGCGTTGTAAAAATATGCAGAGACATAAACAATGACTGTTCAAGTTTATTGCAGATTTGACCTAAAACTCTAGAGGGTGGCAGAATAACTATAATTATTAAACCAGAATTACTTTTGTGAGGTGAAAAAGGATTAAAAAAGCAATATCCAAACCTTAAGTCTCAAGTTACTAATTAGTTGAATAATAAGCATTATCTAAAGGAAAATGCTAATACCCACTTTTTAATAAAGCCAATATTTAGTCTTATGCTAAGATATTAAACTATGTGGCTCAGACAGTTTTAGTTCTTAAGAATAATTTATAATTAATCAACTTGGGAGCTAGGGCAGGCCCTGGCCTCGTCCGCTGGACTCCAGCACCCATTGATTCATGTAGAAGACAGGGCTGGAAACAGATCTCACCCAGCAGTTGCAACCACCAGCATATACATAAGCTGATGGGGCTTTTAACTGTCCCAGATCCTTTACTGGCAAGCACACACAAGAATCCGGTCTGGGATCACCTCAGATGAAGCTTCTTTGGGGATCCCCCCAACTGAACTGCTGATCTCAGAACCCTAACCATGAAGAGAAGTGCGGCTCCATGGTCTGACTATGGAGTGCATGTATCAAAGCTGAGCTGCCTCAGTGGCTCATACAGAGCAGTGGACAGCATATCCAGGTGCCCATGGAGGATATGGCAGTCCATTGGAGCCTGCTGGGGATACCTGGAACCACAACAGAGGACAGAGGACAGAGCGAATTGGTCAGCTACTCCAGCCACATGTTGGTAGTAAAAATCTGGGCAAATGGAGACTCTAAGGTGGACAAATATATGTCCACAATATATGTCCATCTTAGAAGCCAGTAGATTCTGGAGAGATTTCATCATGCTTGGGATGGCGAGATTGGTTGCAATTCAGAATTGTTGAACTGTCAAAACCATATGAACAGTGGCCTCAGAGCATGCCCCACGTCAGGGACCCTGGGATGGTTGGGAGGCTGGGTAGAGCTTCTCCCTTTATTTCCCCCCACCCCAGATACAGAAAAACAAAAGGTGTGGAAGCAATGGCCTTATCTACTTTTCTGTAGCCCTTGACCCTTTGAGCCCTAATCAACTATGTAAAACTCATCAAAATAAAATAATAATCATAATTTTTTTAAAGATTTATTTTTATTATTTTTTTATTGGAAAGGCGGATATACAGAGAGGAGAGACAGAGAGGAAGATCTTCTGTCCGATGATTCACTCCCCAAGTGAGCGCAACAGCCGATCCGAAGCCAGGAGCCTCTTCCGAGTCTCCCACGTGGGTGCAGGGTCCCAAGGCTTTGGGCCGTCCTCGACTGCTTTCCCGGGCCACAGGCAGGGAGCTGGAAGGGAAGTGGGGCTGCCGGGATAGAACTGGCGCCCATATGGGATCCCTGGCGTGCAAGGCGAGGACCTTAACCACTGCGCCACCACGCCGGGCCCAGTAATAATCATAATTTTAAAAAATTAATTAAATAAAGACTCAAAATCTTCCTCAAAATTCATAACTTTTCACAAAGCCAAGTTTCTTTCCTAGGCAAATTAATGAGATTCTGGTATCAAAACCAAGCATTTTGCTGGACAGTGCTAACTTTACACCCTTTAGGAATGATGTCTTTTAGTTCTTTCTAAGAGAACTACTTTTTACTAAAATGAAGCAAATCAAATTATAGACACTATTTAAGTAACAGAAACTTAACACACTCTATTCATTTAGCATACGGTTTATTAAGAAAGATCAGCCAGCTGTAATAGCAATGAGATTCCCAGGAGACTTTACTAACCATTGGAGAATTGTAATGTAAACTAAACAGTGAGCACAGAGAGAATGTACCCATTGCTATTCTATGAGATTTCAATTGCTGCAAGTCCTCTGGAGGTGGGATGTCAGTGTCCCTTCCCTACAGAAACACAGCTTAACTTTTGCAATGTAATAATATCGAATACATTTCAAAATTGTTAACTTTCTGTAAATAACTATTTGAAGAAAAAATGAAAGTGCATTTAAGATAAAAGTGCTAGGAATTGGGCAGGCAATCCCCAAAACAGATATCTAGATCCCATTTTCCACTCTTTTGAATTCTTACTGAGGTTGAGCCTGGGAGACTCATTTTCATCAGCCATGAGGCAGATTCTTAAGATGATAAAAGCTGGCCCCTGTTTTACCAAGGTATTAGAAAATGCAATGAATGGTTGCAGGCATTTCTATTTCCCTTGAAGGATTCATTGTAATTAAGTTCTCTAACCTCTTCTGAAGTTTTTATGAGTAAAGAAATGTGCAGGGGGTGGTGAAAAGGTGAGACACAGGTGAATCTAGCCATGTGGTTTCCATGTTCAAGGGTAGGCAGAGAGGACAGGAACTTGAAGGCAGGCTTTTCCTCTCAGCCTCACCACTGCTCACTTGGGCAACTTTGGACAGGTTTTCTTCCCTTCTGGAGCATCTGTTCTTTCATCTGTATATAAAACATAAATAATCCCTGCTTTCTCACATTTTTTTTTTTCTCAAGAGTTCAAAGAACCAGCATATCTAAATCGCCCAGTACAGTCTCCAGCATAGAAATGTGCCCATGAATTTTCTGTTTGATTTCCCCTTTCAAGAGGTGCTAGCTATTGAGAGAGGTAGTCATGAAGACTAACTCTAGTACAAGGCAAAATGTGGAAAGAACCGTAAAGGTTATGCCTGAGAGAAAGGAGGCATGGTGTCTAAGAGGGAGAACTTGGACGATTTCTGTGATCATGGTGAGTTGGAAAGGAGTATGGCCTGTGGGATGTGGTGAATGTTCCTGCAACATTGGGCAGTTCTGGACTGTCAGTGTGGGGGGCAGTCTGATTGAAAGACAGAGCTGGTGTGGTGCTGGGTAGGAGCGGGCTTGTAAGTGCAGAGACTGTCCTGTCTTACCCCAGCACTGACTTTAGTATGAAAGGTGGTTGGGCTATTTGGACAGATGGATGTGTGCAATCAAAATGCAAAAACTGCTCAGGAAAAAATTGTATGAGACCTCAAATGCCTAGGAGTTTGAATTGCAGTGCCTAGATTAAGAAGACCTGTGGGAACAAGAGATTGATGTGTTATGTCAGGTGTGGGTTTATTACAGTGCCCCTAAAACAGTGTAAAGAATTGAAGAGATTGATAAAAAAAAAAACCTTAAACTCATCTAAACACCTCAATCTATCCTTAGGTTTGTCTTCCAACATCTAAGAAGCTACTAGTAAGGAAAAGAAAAATAACAGTAGCAAAAGTAATAATAAACACTTGAAAAGACCTTTACATGCCAGGCTCTATGCTGAGCACTTGACCTGTATCAAACCCTGCACTTCCCACTACAACCTTAGGAAGTAGATGCTGTCATCACACTTTCTTTACAGATGAGGAAACTGAAGGGTGAGTAACTTTGCCCCAGTTCCCGGCAGAGCTGGGTTTGAACTCAGCTCCAGAATCCAGGCTAGCAAGCACCATACCAGGATTCCTTTACAGCAATGCCCAGAGTCCATTGGAAGATGGAAGCCAGATCAACTCTTGGGGAAAGGTTAGAGAAGGGAAGAGGGGACTTCACCGGGTGAGAGGTGAGATGACCAGAGTAGGGGACACCAGACAAGAGCAAACAGTTGCTCATGATAGGAAGCGCAAGCAGAAATCATCTAGGAAACCAGCCAGTGCCATCCTTGCCAAAAACTTGCTGTACCTTCATGGCAGAAAGCTTAGTTTTTTCAAAATTTATTTCAGCTAAGGGAAGATATGATGACTTTAAAAACTGTTTTGATAGAAATAAATAATCATAAATAGCTTAGCCTGCCAGATATATTGTACAACACATTACTTTGAAAAACTAGCAATTTAAAGAAGGGAAATGGACCATGAAAATAATTAAATGGACTTAGTTTCCTATTTAAAAGGGAGAACTCCAAGTTATTTAAGGTAGCCTGTGATCCAATGCAGCTTCTCTGTTCCTAATCCCCGACAAGACAAACTGAAATATTTCCAGTTCCAAATCTACCTTACTTCCCGCAGTTCCTAACGTCCCTAAATGGTATGTTCAGTTCATGAACTTGTCCCCAGTTTGCTTTTTCTGATGCACTGTCCACTCTTCTCTGGCCTGAGCTCACCCAGGAGGCTGGCCTCTCTGGTCTGAGTCAACAGGCCCCAGTGCCTTCTGGCTTCTGGTTGAGTTTAGCCAGTGAGAGTCCCAGAAGGCAACAGATAAAAAGGGATCTGATGTAAGATTTGCCTCTCTATGGTGCTTAACTGTGAAACCACAGACTGAGGGTCTGCCTTAACCGAAGGTCCAAGGCAGGCCTTCTCTCAGTCTTCTCATAGTAGGTTTTCACAGACCGCTTCTTTCCCCCCAAGACTTTCTGGACCCAACAGGGCAGCTAACTCTGAGCTACTACCACATCTCTTAGAGTTCTCCCACCTCATTTAAACAAATCATTTGTGAACCCATCCTGGAATTACTTAATATGAGTGTGTCATCACTTTATTTTTGGGATCTTGTTTCCCGCTATGGTGAGGTCTTTCCTCTGAACTCTCACCAGGAGCTGATTTTTATTCCTTTGAAGGGACTGTTCTTTTTGCAAATGGCACTAGTCTCATCTATATATTTTTGAAGTATGGCCCTTCCTGGAATCTCAGTGTCTTGAGGGCAAAGCCAGATTTTTATTCATTTTTCATCGTCCCATGCCAGTGCCTGAGCCCAGTGGGATCACTTGGTGGACATTAAAAGAAGGACTGAAGGGCAAGGAGGCAAGCAAGAATATTATTATTGCATCATTCATTTTTTTTCTTGCTGAATCTACTACTTGCTGATCCATTACTGCTATTTTAATATTAACACTGAAGTCCGTTCATATTAGAGAGAAGTAGTCTTTACTTCTTGATCACAGAATTCAGGAGTTGAGTTTCAGCCATGTGCAGAGCTGGAATCCTTGTCCCCCAGACCCCGTTACCCTAGACAGACAGGAGGCCTGACGGAACATCCCCATGTGTCTCACAGGCCGTTCTCTGTAGAACCAACTGTCGCTACTCTTGACGTGGGAGAGTCCATGCAGCTGGAAGTGGAGTTTGAGCCGCAGAATGTGGGCAATCATAGCGAAAGACTGCTCGTGTATTATGACACAGGTATGCTTTATTCAAAAGTTCTTTGTGCTAAGAAAGATGGTGTGTCACCTTCCTGGAGATCATCATGTGCAATGCAGCCCCACTCCTTATCCTATGAAAAGGCAACCCCAGCCTAGGTTGGCGCAGTTCTCTTGAGGTTGTGTATTTATACCATTCCCTTTTAACAAATCCTGTCATTATGATCTTAAAATAAAAGGAGAAGGGGAAAAGAATGGTCAGATATGAAATGTGATGAAGTTTCATAGGAAGTGGTAATGTTGGCTGTATTAGAGAAAGTAAGAAGCCTGTGGTAAAGAACCAAAGCCTGCAGTAGCAGTGATGTGGAGCCAGGAATAAATCCCATCTCCCCGATTTCCTCAGTGCTGGAAAGCCTGAGGAATCTAGGGCTTAGTCCCAATGATTGAGGTTGTTATGTGTAAGTGGGAACTCGGAGGGAACAACCCCATGGGTTTTTCATTTGATTTATTGCTATACTAAGGCAACATTTAAAAATGCAAACCTACATTTGAATGTCCTTTAGTGTACGTTCACTAATCTAGGCAAGAGCTGGTAATTTTAAATATTTAGTGTGTATAAATATATTCATGTACATAACATTGTACATGAATGCAGAGGGCAGCCTATCACCACTGGTATTTTTCTTTCTTTTTTTTTTTTAAGACTTATTTATTTTTATTGGAAACGCAGATTTACAGAGATGAGGAGATGCAAAGAAAGACTTTCCATCTGCTAGTTTACTCCCTAAGTGGCCACAGTAACTGGACCTGAGTGATCCAAAGCCAGGAGCCAGGAACTTTTTTGGGGCCTCCCAATGGGTTCAGGGTTCCAAGGATTTGGGCCATCATGTGCTGTTTTCCCAAGTCATTATCAGGGAACTGAATGGGAAGTGCAGCAGCTGAGACATGAACCAGCACCCATATGGGTTCCTGGCGCTTGGCGCTGGAAGGTTAGGCAGTTGAGCTATTGTGCCAACCCACACTGATATTTTGTTGAGTGCTGTACCCTGTGTACTCATGAACTGTTTTTGCAAATATTTCATTTGTGATCATGTATATTTTGTATATTATTCATTCACCAAACTTGCTTTTCAAATTAATGTCTTAGTATCGTTTATTATTTCATCATTTTTCTTGTTTCTTTCTTGCTTCCTTTTACTCACACATGTTAATTGACCCAAATTTTCCTTGAAAGGACATTATAGGGAGAAAACAAATGCTGAATCAGGGTGAGAGCTCCAGATGACTTCTGAGTCATGGTTCAGGCTTGCTGGCTTTGTGGGTGTATCCGTGCAGCCTTACCTTAGGTCCTGTGTTTAGGTGGCCCCAGTTCCACATTGCCAGCATAACTGTAACCTTTGGCATAGGCCACATGTCTTAGCGACTAGTGTTCACTCTAGTGCACTGGTGCAGGCAAGAGAAACTTGGAGAGGACAGAACTTTTGATCATGTCATGAAATGTAAAAACGTAGCTCATAACACCGAGACATTAGTTGTCCAAGGAAGTTGTGCTGCTTTACGTTGCCACCCAGTAGAGGGGGGCAGTTCCAGTTGCTTCATATCCTTTCCAACATATAGTATAGGTTTGTTTTTAGATGTGCCACTAATACGAAGTGTGTGTAACAGTAGGTTCATTCTCACTTCCTTAATGATTTATGATGTTGAATACCGTTTTGTGTGAATTCATGTATCTGTTTTAAGTATTTGTCTGAGATTTTGTTCATTTTTCTTTTTTTTTTTTTTGTTCATTTTTTTTATGGTTAGTTTTTATTGTCCTTTACAACTCAATATTCTAAATATTAGTTGTCAATTATAGGTTGATATCTGCTTCTACTCTTAGTATTTCTTGATGGGCATAAATTTGTAATTTTGATTTATTATTTTAAGTTTTTTGTTTAATAGTTAATACTTTTTGCCTTCTTGCTAAAAAATTATTTTTTCTTCTCCAAAATGGTGCATATTGACTGCAATATTCACTTCTGGTGAGAGTATCATCTCCGTTCCTGTATTTAGGTTACTAATCTAGCTTAAATGTCATTTTTGTGTAGGTGTGGATAGGAGAGCCACATGTCATTACTCACTCTGGGTTAGTGACTCTTCCCTTCTCTCCTACTCTCACATTCTGGAATTCCTGTTAGAGCTCCACTATCATTCTATTTATCTGTTACTATATTATTTATCCCTGTTAAGCTATACTATGTGTTTTACATTTCTTTGTATCTGTAGACTGATCTCAATAACTTCTTATCCGTTGTCTTGTTCCGGAGGGTCCCCTTTAATGAAATCTCACCCCTAGATTTCTAAAGCTTTTTATCTTGAGTGGCCATTAAATGTTCTCAAATATATTTTTCACATTTATTGACATAATCATAAATTATTTCACCTTTATTTTTCTGACATGGTAGTTAGTTTTGAAATGCTAAATTCCTTCCACATTCTTGGATAAACCTGTTTTAAGCATTATCGTTTTAGTAAATAACTAGATTAGATTTACTACTATTTTTTTCTGACAATTTGATATCCAAATCTATGAGAAAAGTTGGCATATAAGTTTTTTTTCTTTTCAAATAATATCCTTGGTAGGTTTTGGTGTAACATTAAAATATTCTCTTGAAACAAATAGGAAATTATTCTCTTAGTCTTTGGGAAAAAATTTTTTTTAATACTACTGCTGAGGCCTTCTGTGTAAGCTGTCTTTCACTTTTTAAGGAATACAGATTTTTTATTTTTTAAGTGATTTATTTCTTTGAAAATTAGAGTTACAGAGAAAGAGGGTGGGACAAAGAAGGAAGGAAGGAAAGACAGACAATGTGAATGAATCTTCCATCAGCCGGTTCTCTCCCCAAATGGCCACACTAACCCACAGTGGGCCAGGCAGAATCTAAGAGACTGCTTCGAGTCTCCCACATGGCTATGAGTGGCAGGGTCCAAGTACTTGGGCCATCTTCTGCTACTTTTTCCAGACCATTACCAGGAAACTAGATCAAAGTGGAGCAGCCAGGGCACAAACTGACACTCAAAAGGGATGCTAGTGTCACAGATGGTGAGTTCACCAGCACTGGTTTCTTACACTGTTGTTCAACTAATTTTTTCCACTTAATCTAAAACCTTAAGTTTGTCAACTAAAAATGTTTCAGAGTGTGATTTTGTTCCTCTACTTCTTCAGATTTGATTTCTTATACTTTTTCTCTAACTCTTGGGAGGAATGCTCATAACATTGATATTCAGCCTTTATGCTTTTATATTATACACCAGTAAGACAGTAAATTTAAAACTTATGTCAAATTTCCCCTATGTTTTTAGTGTTCCATTTTATATTAATTCTTAATTAGAATCACTTTGGCATTTTCGTTTTTATTTCTTCTTTTTTCTTTCGCTATTTGGAAATGTGTTGAGTAATATTTAGGAATTTTTCAGTTATCTTTTTATTACAAAATCCTAGTTTTATTTCACAAATAAAATGAATCTTGGATGATTTCAGGCCTAGAAATTAATTGATAATTTATGACCCAGAATGGTTCATTTTTCTAAATGTACCCTGTTCTTTTTGCCTGCTTACTAAAAGGTTATCAAGTATCAAATAGGTTAGTTTGTTAATCATGAAACTCAACCTATGCCTCAACTAAATTTGCTACCCTTTTTCTGTTAGATATTTTGAAAAGGTTATTAAAACCCACAACTCTGATTCTGAATTTCCTTCTTCTATTTTTTGAATGATAAGTTTTTCATATATTTTGAGGCATGAAACTTGGTGTATTCACTTGTTGGGTTTTTACAGCTTTCTGCTGAACTAACATTTTACCATTATGAAATGTTTTAATCATTAGCGTAAGGTTTCTGACATCAAAGTCTAGTTGATTTGGTGTTTACTAAGAACCTTGAGTGTGGACATCGAATGTCCCTCATCCTTCTACTCTGAGCTCTCTGTGTTTTCATATTTAAAGTATGGTATCTGGAAATGCTGCCACGTGTTTTATAATCCAATCTGAAAATTTTTATCATTTAATTTTACTATTAAGTCTTTTTTATTGAGTGCAATTACTGATATATTTTTTGCTATCAATCTTTTGCTCCATCATTAAGTATTCAATACCACGGTGGGAAAATCATTAGTTGAATTACAGCCAAAATCTTTGTATTGTTAGAGTAAATAGGCAATAAAATTGGAAAAATATAAGTGCTAATAAACTCATTCTGTGACAGATTTCTTTCATCTGAGTTCCCATATCTTTCCCAGAAATTATTTTGTCCATGTATTGGAAAAAAAGGAAACATGGCCTTAGAAGTAATTATTTTGGATTATCATCACAAGATGTTAATCCAGGAGATGGAAAGTGAATGAATGAACCGTACAGAATCATTTTGCTTTCACTAAAATAAAACTGTTGATAAATACTTAAATAGTGTTTACCTTTCTTTATCCCTTTTTAATATTCTGGGCATATTTTTACTACAGTTGATATGCAAAATTAGTAATTTAAGACTTGCAAACAAGTCTTCAAATGTTGGGATACAATTTCAATTTTGGTTGAGGTTTGATACTTACCTGGTTGGAGTGTTCACCATCTTTTACCAAGTACTCTTTCTACCATTCCAAAATCTTGCTAATTTTTATTACCATATTTGCATTTTTTAATTCCATAATTCATTTGGCATGCAGCTGCATGCTGCAAGTGGCCCTTGATCTCGATTTTGTTTGTATATGTGTGTTAGGATTGTTCCCTTACTTAAAGTCCTGTGCTAAAGGAAATGTGTAGAACCACAATCGTGTTAAAATCTGCTCACTAGTGGAAAAGTTGGTTTGTACACCATGAGGTTCTGGTGTCAGTTTTGGTGAATGGGTAGTCATTTTCTGAAGATTGCAGACAAATAAACTCTTGTGATAGTTTTCCTTACAAGAAACAAGCTGCTGATAAGAATATGCTTTCATCTTTCGTGTGGGTCATCAATGGCCATGACCTATAACTTTGATTTGTGAGGAACAATAATGATTATCTTAGCACAGGTAATAATGGAACTTTTCTAAGCAGCTGTAATCATTGCCTTACCATTTTCCTAAATAAACACTTGCCCAAACTGTCTGCAACTCCTTAAAACAGGAGTCTGTTTGCAGAGGAAAATTTTAACATGGCTGTGGATGGAAGCGTTGCCTCTTCTCACTGCCCCAGAAGGAGCCGCGTGGATGCTCCTCAGTGGGGAGTGCTCAGTCATATTGCCAACAGTTGTGCTTGCCTTATTTTTGCTGCCCCTCCTCCTGGGTGTCGTATTGATTAAATGCAGCTGGGAGATTCCTTTGTTTTCTATGGCAGCTGATCCAATGCTGGAGCAATTATGGAAGTTGAGTATTAACATTTTGCCAATATCTAATATTTTTGCCCTTTAACCAAAACTCTTCCTTTCTGCTAACCCACCCTTCTCGCCCCGTGGGTGCTGGTGAATAATAAAATCAGGTTTATTTAGGCAGTTGATTTTATCCTGCAAGGAATTTATTCACCTTCTATTTATAGCCTAAAAGAAAAAAAGAACTGAAGTAATACGACATCCTTTACACATTCATTTGTATGGAAGAGACGAAGAATATGATTAGCCAAGGCTTATGCTGATAGCCAAACAAAGGACAACTAATTCAGTGTTCTATCATTTCAACATTGTGAGAAGTGAAAACTTTTTTTAACTCTTAGGAGACAAATGGTTAACTGCCCAGCTTTCACACTTTGCAACTTGAGATTGAGAAATTTTATGTAATGCAAAGTTCCAAGGAGATATTAGAGTTCACATCAGGTTTTTAAAGAATTTTTTATTGTACGTTTGGATATTTGAATGAGTATTGGAAATAGGAACAAGTTGAGCAGTTTTTTCTTTATGCCTGGTAAGGTTGCTGTCACCTTAGAGGTGACATTAACTGCTGGCATAGTCAGGCTATAGAGCTGATGTTCTTATTCAGCATTTTTTAAAGTATTCACTCCATACTGAAGAGGAAATATTTCAATTCAGGAATCAGAAGATGGCAAGCAACCTTCCCCCCCTCCAAAGATGTGCTGATGTATTATTACCAAATATAGAATCATTTATAATATTAGTACTTCACAGGGCAGTATTATGGTCATTTATGTATTTTATTCTAGTAAAGTTTCTAAAAACCATAAAGAAGTTTTTTTTTTCTCGTAAAGAACAGAAGGGAATATCAAAATATGATATAGTGAGTAATTGAGCATGAGATGATATTTTGCCACTGAAACTGCAAAATGCCTATCTGAATCTATGCTAAGTCACCCACATCAGCTATTTTTTCAATTGTGTAATTGCTATGACTATGAAATGTGTGTCATAATGATTACAAAATCTAGAAACCTGTAATTATTTTTAAGAGGCAATGGAACCTTTCCTCAATGTAAGTTTTTTTTGTTTTGTTTTTTGTTTTTCCCTTCATTCTTAGGATAGGAGTGAAAGTGAGTGAGGAAGGACAGCCCTCGATTGTTGATTATTGCTTAAGGGCTGCAGTGTCTGTGTAGAACCGCTTGCCAGCCAGGACTCCCGGTCTTTTGGTGTCAATGTTTTAGCATGTCTTTGACTCCTCTCCTCTCAGCGGTGGGCAAATGGAGGTCCGGGGGTGTTGGATGCCTAGGCAAAGCCGGCACTTGAACCCAGGTCTTCAGCTTGCCCCTTTCAGGAGTCCTGCAGCACCTTCTGTGCACATCAGCACCCTGATGCTTGGCTGTGCTGCAGGTGATGCTTTGTGAGCTCAACCAGGTGGCTGAGTTTCTGCCTTCTGAACCAAGGCTGAGCTCTTGCAAGAGGTTTTGCTGTAGCAGGGGATGAAAAAACACTGTTCCCCATCAACTGAGTTCCCTGAAGACTCTGCAACTCCACACCTATAATTTTACTCCATGCCCTCCGCTGTCTGCAAGTAGTGAAACCACAGTTTGAAATGTCGTTGTGTCTGTAGCTAACTTCATATTTGTTTTTGTAAAATTGGTTTTGTTCACCGATGCCTTTACTTGATTGATAGCAGCAAAACTGGCAAGAGGTAATGAGACTTTCCACAAAATGTATCTTTACCGGGATGTAACAAATGGCTGTGGCTAGCCTCATCTGCAGGAATTGCGGCTTTCAGCTTGAGGAAGCGGAAGAGGAACTGCAGTGAGAACAGCGCTTGAAGGGCACTCGGTGCTTGTGCTGAGGCTGCACGTGCTGTGCCAGCAGCAGGGTGACACTGCTTGTGTCGTATGAGTCTTTCAGGGACCCACTTCCTCAGTAACTAGTAATCCTTTTCAAGACTCTCTTTGCACAACTGGGGGTAAAGTGAAAGTACCTGAGCAGTGTTATGCATACTTTGTGATTCGAGGGAAGATATTGATGAGAAATGCAAAATGCCATGGCCATCTTAAAAAAAAAAATAGTTGTTAGCTGTGTTTCTGGAAAGGAACACTTTTGTAATTCAAAAATGATAACAGGAATCTCTGAGTCCTATATTTGGGTGATCATTTTGATTAATTTTCCCTTTAATTTTTACTCAATAAACTATTTCAATTAACTACAAAAACACAGTTTTTGGCATATTTAATACATCTCAAATTTTTTATCATACATATTTCTTTCAGGGGGATTAACGTTATGGATAACTAAACTGTTTGACTTGAAACTATTTAATTACCCTTTCTTGATCTAATTCCCATATTTTTTTTCCTTGAACTACTATGTTGCATTTTAATACTATTTACTTGTCCATTAATTGTACCTCAAGCAGTTTTAGATTTCACATAAATGATATTCCAACATGCTTTTTCCCCATTCATCATATTTTGGAGACTTAATTATATGTTAAGTGGACATTGCTTTAAATCATTTTAATGAATGTAAAGCATTGCAGTATGTAAAATGACTACATTTATCTATTCTCGTATTGGATTTTTAGATAGTTCCTAGTCTTTTTGATATTATCAACAGTTCTGCATTGAACGTTTTTGTGCATTATCTTCTTTGTGCCACTGTGTGAGGCTTTTCCTTAGGATTAATACCTACAAGTGCAATTTCTGAATCTTAGGGAAAACTTGTTCTGCACTTCACTGGATTCTGAGTTGGTCAACTGTTTGTAGCAGTTTGTACCTCCACTGGCAGTATGTGAACACTCTTTTCCCATAACTTCACCAATATATCACCCACCCAATCAGGTGAATGAAACTGATTTTTGCTAACTTGAGGTTTGTGAAATAGCATCTTAGCTTGTATTTTTGATTATTAGAACTATCTAACAATGTTACAAGTGTATGGGAATCCCTAACCTTTCTTTTTCTATGCTAAAGTTTTTGTATATGTTGTACATTGCTGATGCTCAAAACCTAAAGCAATATTTTAAAAATAGATAATGAAAGTTCTTGCTTCCATCCCGCCCTGTTCAGCCCATCCCATTCCCATTTTATTAGTTCCTTGTGTTTTTTTGCAAATAGATGCAAGTATGAATGCATGCTCTTATTTTTTCCTCCTTACACAAGAATGGCCTGTGTCAGTTCTTCTATATCTTGCTTTTTTCCACTTAAATGTGTCCAGGAAATATTTTCATTTTTCTTTTTTTAAAAAGATTTATTTTATTTTTTTTTATTGGAAAGGCAGATATACAGAGAGGAGAGACAGAGAGGAAGATCTTCGGTCCGATGATTCACTCCCCAAGTGAGCGCAACGGCCGATGCTATGCCGATCCGAAGCCAGGAGCCTCTTCCGGGTTTCCCACATTAATTTCTCTTAATTAATCCCCTTTGACTTTAAGCATGCTTTCTGAATTGTGCATTGATGTTTTTAATTCCAAAAAAATTCTAGCTTTATATTTTGAAATACTGTCTTTCCATCATTGCATTTTCCCTGCAAAAGACAACTCTTTTCTCTTGAGAGAAAGGTAATTACATCCAGAGTTTCCAAAGTTTGAACCACCCAACTAAACATACTGAGGTATACAAAGAAAATTCTACATGGTAAGCCAACAGAACCACAAAGAATCAGGTAATGAAACAACCATGCTTAGCATGTTCAATGAAGCAAGTGAAGAAAGGGCTGGTGAGATGGCTCAACTAGTTAATCCTCTGCCTCCAGCATCTCATAGGAATGCCAGTTTGTGTCCTGGTTGCTCCCTTTCTGATCTAGCTCCTTGCTTATGACATAGGAAAACAGTGGAGGATGGCCCAAACCCTTGGGACCCTGCATCCTCATTCGAGACCTGGAAGAAGCTCCTGGCTTCAGATCAGCTCAGTTCCAGCTGTTGTGGCCATTTGAACAATGAACTAGCAAATGAAAGATCTTTCTCTTTCTGTCTCTCAGTCTCTCTATAAATCTGCCTTTCCAATAAAAATAAAATAAAATAAAACGAAAAAAATGGAGAGTGCTCCCCAAACAATAATAAGTGAAAAGGAAATCCAATTGAAAAGGCTCACATTTCAGAGCTTATGGGGGCAAAAAGCCTAGTTTTTAAGATAAAAAGTGACAAAGGATATTATAAATAACAAAATATTACCAGTTCATATAAAAAACAATGAAACAGAATACAGTTCAGCAAATACAAAAGGCAATAGGGAGAAATAAAAATGTGTCGAAAACATACAGCAAGTAAGAGACAAACACGGCCGGCGCAGAGGAATACACTGCGGCTGTGACACTGGCAGCTCGTTCAGGAGCACCTCTTCTCGTTCCGGCTGCTCCACTTCTGAGCCAGGTTCCTGCTGATGCTCCCGGGAACGCAGCAGAGCATTTGGGGCCTTGACACCCACATGGGGGACCAATCTATAAAAGGTTGTTCATCGTATGTTTGGATCATACGTTCTTGAACGGAGCCAAAAACATTTGCTAAGAAACAAGAAACTAGTATTCTTGGTTCTGATTAAAACCAGCCCCAGATATCAACAAAACATTCAGCGTTTATGTATTCATTTTTGTTGTCGACATTAGAGTAACACATCTACTATGACATTGCAGAGATCAAACAACATAATATACAGGTTTTCATCTTCAAAAGTCAAGAACCTTAGTTACATACCTAGAATCAGGTTAATTGCTGTGTCTTGAATGAAGTCAGGGACTTGAATTGCTAGGCTAAATATAGATGCTCTTACTATTTAAAATGTAAAGCTTTAAGTACTTTTTGTATATTTTTTTTTCTGTGAAAAAAATATCCACCACCCAGACTGGTGTGTGTGTGTGTGTGTGTGTGCATTCTGCCAGACCCAAGTCAGGAGTGTCTCTCACATGGGTGGCAGGGAGCAAACCAGTGGAACCATTACCTGCCACCTCCCAGGGTGCCCATTATCCAGAAGCCAGAATTGGGAGTGGAGCCTGAACTCAGATCCAGGCAGTCTGACATGGGATATAGGCACCCCAAACGGCTATGGCTTTAGTCCTCGCTAAATGTTTAGGAGTATAGTTCCTTTTAAATGGTCCATTTTCTGTTTTCGTCCTTCCTGTTCAAGATTTGATTTAAGTATTCTCAGGCTGCATGGCTGTTCCCACATGTACTTGGTATAGTCATTTTGAGAATGAGGAGTCTAGCTCTTTTTATGGAACTCAGTCACCCTCCTGGTCAGACCGCAGCGTTTAAACCATTTGTGAAGAAAATTCTCGGGCACTCTTCACAATGATTTGTATTTTATGTGTTTGTTACCACAACCAGGCAAGGGAATTGCCTTTTTCTTGCATCCAGAATGTCTAAGTTTTGCGATCCTGTCTTGTCCCTGGCTCGGTGGGGGAAGTGGGTGGTCAGAGAAAGAAGTGCCTGCCTAAGGTTGTGTGACATTCCCTAAGTTCAGCTTAGATAAACGGTAGCCAAGGAGCGTCATTCCAGAGTGAATTTGAAGGTGTGCTTGTATTTTATTAACTCCTAGGCGAAAAGGTGTTTGTGTCTCTCTATGGAGCTGCCGTGGACTTGAACATAAGGCTGGACAAGAATTCTTTGATCATCGAGAAGACCTACATCTCTCTCTCCAGTCAGCGAACTGTAACCATTCACAACCGCAGTAACATCATTGCCCATTTCCAGTGGAAGGTATTCGCCACCCAGGAAGAAGAGGAAAGAGAAAAGAATAGGTTTGTAGCAAAAATCATCCCTAATCAATAAAGGGTGGGGAGTGGGTGGGCAGGGGCAGTGTAAAAATCAGTTATTGTGAAAAATCAGTGAGTTTTATAGCAACTTTTGAAGGAGCTCAATTTTAAACTTTTATACCTTGGGTTCCAGTGTATGATGCTCTTTCATAATGCTCGTATAAAGAACCATAGCTGAGCTCTGTGGAACGGAACATTGCCACCCCTGATTCTCCTTACCCTTATTGTAACTGAGCAGTGATGGAACTGCTAGATTTTAAAGACCAAATATATCATTCTTTACTCTTCTTTCAAAGCTCATCTACTTATCTGTTTCTTCTTTTAACTTTATCAAGTCTGATCAGTTTATAAAAATAATTTCTTTTGGACTGGCATCAGTGTAGATTCCTTTTTTTTTTCAGTTAAAAAATATTTCCAGAAAATACTAAGAATGAGGAAATGAAGAGCTTCGATATAATGGCTTTTATGGTCTTGATTTTAGTTGCATTATTCAATCACTGCAAACCATGTAATTTAATAATGATTTCTTATATCACTAACACACTGCTTTTTTAAAATGATATTTTAGGCAGTGGAGAAAATTAATAAAACGTGAAACCAAAATGTTTAACTAATCTCACTGCTGCTGAATTTTGAACATTTTTTTTTTAACTGAATACATCCTTGCCTCTTTTAAACTCGCTTTTCATTTTATCTCTTGCCAGCCTCTCTAAATTAACACTTTGGGCTGCTTTCATTGGAATTTGTTTCAGCTTCTTTTTTTCACCCCTTTTTTACTTGCCTTTCCATTTTCATTAAAGATTAGCCCTGGGAAGCTTCAAAGCTTTGTTTAAGACCAAGTTAGCATGCGATAAAAATAAAAATCTTAGGTCCTTGGAAAGCAGGTGCACGTCCCCCAGTGTGCTCTTCCTAATTGAATCAGAAGGAGCTTCGACAATGACAGGACACAGTGGGCCAGAGGCCTTGTCATTCAGACAATAAGCTTTAATCACTGGATTGCCACTGTGCCACCTTTAAAAAGGGGAGAAAAGAAAACCCTGCCCTGCTCTGGCCTCGTAGCACGGAGATGTCAGTGGCTGGGAAAGGCAGCTGTGGCTTCATTTGTCCTGATTCTCCCAGCCGACACGTGCTCACCAGCCATCGCAATCACCCAAACGTGCTCAGAGAGAACATGAAAGTGTGGGCACAAGTCCTGAAGGTGAAACAGCAGAAGCGGTGTTATAACACTGCCCTTGTCCCCTGAGCCTACATTGTGAGAGGTACACCAGCTACATTTTTGCCGTGACTCTGGGTTGGACTTGTATGTATCTCCTGTGTGTGTTTGATGCTGTGCCAGTGTCCAAAAAGTATCTAAGGAAGTTAATTTTAGCAGTTAAACTGAAAAAAAAAATTAAAATCCATTAGCATTGGGGATACTGAACTACAGTGAATATAATTCCAGCCATAGAAGAAGGGACATTTATTGTTTTTCCCTATCACTTCACCTCCCCCAGCACTCACACCCTGATTTCTTTCATGTTGTCTTTTGATCTTACCTTTCTTCTTGCATTGTCTCTCTTTTACTTTATCTCTTATTTTCGTAACAAGGGACAATGCAGCATAGCAGTTACAGAACTGGAACTAGGAGCCTAATTTTGTCATGTAGCATCCTGCCCCTCTGAACGAATAAGCTTGGAAAGTAACTTCATGCCACTGAAAGATAATGCTGTCTTTTCACTTTGGGTGACATTCAACAACAGAGCTCATGTTTTCTCACACGCAGTTTACAGAGCCTGTTAATGAAGGTCAGATATTTGGTGCAGCAGTTAAGTCACCTCTTGGAATGCCTGTGTCTCATATTAGGATGTCTAGTTTAAATCCCTGTTCCCCTTCCAATCCCAGCTCAGCAGTGACATGCACGCTGGAAGGCAGTACGCAATGGCTCAGGTACCTGGGTTCCTGCCTCTCGTGTGAGCAACCTGGATCGCCTTTCCAGCTTCTGACTACCACCTAGCCCAGTCCGGCCAGCCAGTCAGGGGCATTTATAGATTGAAACAGTGAGTGGGAGAGCTCTATCTGTCTTTTTCTCTATCTGCTCATCCCTTTGCCATTCAAAGATTTTTTTCCCCTAAGTTATGAAGAGTCTACTGAATGGGTGTCCATTCCTTTTTTCCTCCTCACCTGATTGCTGGAGGAGATGGACGCCATCGTAGCCCATCGCTTCATTGATTAGAGGACCCCTTCTCTCTCTGTGCCCTCTCTTATTCCTTTACCCATCCTAGCGTCCTGTATGTTCTGTTCTCAGCCATCCTGGAGGTGAGTGCCAGGACAGGCTCACCCTCTCCAAAAGCAAAGCAGAGACAGAGCTGCTTGCCCTTGGCTCGGCACTTCTGTCCCCCTTGCCCGGCAGCCATGCTCTTGCTGTGGGTGGGGCCACTCCTCGCACACATCACAGATTTTTCTGACTGTTTTCAGACAATCATCAGTAGCAGATGAAGCAGAATGTTCTTTTACAGCTTGTTTGTGGGTAGAGGTTTGTGCAGCCCTGAAAAGCAGCAGCAAGGGTTGTGGCTGATGAGCTCCCGGCAGCACCTGTGCAGGTGTCCTTGGGATTAGCCTCGGCATCGCGCTCTTGCTCTTGCTCAGCAGAGTGAGCAGCTTCTTCTTTTCTCCATCCCCTTCATAGTCTGTGATTAAAAATGTAGAGAGAGAAGGTCAGCTTTGATCCTGAGCTGATACACATTTCTCAAGGCTCAAATTCCCCCTTCCGTGATGCCAGGGAGCTGAGGTTTAACAGCCCTGTAAACTTGCAGGTGAGACCCAGGAGCCTATGCGCTGCTCTCCAGTTGTAAGGCAGGTCAAAGCTTGCCTTGAGGCAATTTATCTGCTGGAACTGAAGTCTTTTAGAAAGTGCTGATGGCTTTGACCCACACCCTAACTTCTGCTCCAACCATCATGGTTTCTTATCCAGCATCTTGATGTGCTGTCTCTTCTCACCAGAGGAGTTTCCACCCCATGAAGTCCTCTTCCCTTCTGACAGTCTGTAATCTCTGTTCCAGTAGGGCTGACCCCTTCCTGCCCACTATGCTCAGTGTGTTGACACAAGCCTGAGGACTCTCGTCCAGGGATGTAGACATAGGGCTGCTTCTAGGCTCCAGACTCCAACCATGAAGATGTGTGTGCCCTGAGGGAATAGTTCTGAGCTATTGTTTGTTTTTCATTCTTTTTTTTGCAACTTTAGAACCTAAGACAGGACCTTTAGAAAGAAAAGTTCTCTTCATTCTCTTTCCTTCTTCACGTTAATTGCTCTGAATCCTGCAGAGCAATTAATCTCTTTATCTCTCTGGAAATAGAGACACCAGTCATTCTTCTGTTCTTTCCCAACCTGGTCCTGAGGGATTCTCATCACATTTGCCACAGGCAGAGACTCAGCATGAACTACTAAGGATTCCTGCTCTCTGTTTCTCCAGCAAGGGCATGGCCATTGTCCCAGTGGCTGCCCAAATTCTTGATCTGCTCTTAGGAAAAAAAAAAAAAACCTGGAATTCTCACTGGGGCTTCCACAGAATGGTCGGTATGGATTTATTTCACCACACTGACGTACAGGAAGTGGTGTGTTCCTCTGGATAAATCAGTTTTAATTGGGCTTCAAGTTTGCCACCAGCTCCTAATAAATGTAATCCGGTGGCATTGGTAGGATTCTTCACTTCCCTCGGGTCAGGTAAGAATCGAATCTGAAGACAAATGTGGTGACCTGGTACCCAGGAGTAGGAGCCCGGCCTCAATTCATAGCTGTCATTGCAGAGTTTCTTTCCCCGGTCACATGGCCCATCTGTTCCATGCCAAGTGGGGTGCAGGAATTTTTGACAGCCTGCAAGGCTGTTGTCTTTGGCTTGTAGTCTTCTCAGCAGCCACTGCTGCATGTGGATTGTGTGAGAGATCAGGGTTCAAGTCTCAAGCCCCTCACGATGAAAGAGCATTACTTACTCAATCCTGCTCCACCTGGGATTCAAGCCTCTCTCTCAAACTCTGCCTTTCAAATAAATAAAGGTATGTTTAAAAAGAAGAGATGAGTGGATGTTATGTTTCGTATTCAGTTCTCTTCTTGTCCTGTGCAGTTCTGTCTGTTCCGTTCATGTTGCTGTGTGTGCATCTCTGCCTCTGGGTGCTTGCTGCAGGCTCTTACCTGCTGCACATCTGCCACCTTTTATCCATGTCTTCCTGCAGGGATTATAGTCAAGGGTCAATGGTAATGTTTACATATTGGGCAACCATGGAAAATCTGCATTGCTTTAATCTGAGAAATGTTTAACAAGTTTTAAAACGAGTCAATTTCTGGTGCTGGCATGGTGGTGTGCCTGTGACACCAGCATACCATACAGGTCCTGGTTCTAGTCCCAGTTGTTCCGCTTCTGGTTTAGCTCCCTGCTAATAGTCAGGAGAGGAAGCAGAGGATGGCCCACAGGCCTGGGGGCTGTGCTTCGGACAGGCTGAGCTCTGGCTGTTGCAGCTGTTTGGGGAGTGAACCAGCAGATGGAAGATTGATTTCTTTCTCTCTGTCAATATATAACTCTTTCAAGTGAAATCTGTGTCCTTTTTTTTAAATTCCTTTTATTATTTTGCTTTTGTTTGGAAGAGTTACACAAAAAAAGAGACAGAGATATCTTACACCCACTGGTTCACTCCCCAAAGGGTAGAAATGGCTGCAGCTGGGCCTTTCTGAAGCCAGGGGCTTCCTCCTGGTTTCCTACAGGGGTAGAGGACCCGAGGACCTGAGCCATCCTCTGCTCCTTTCCCGGGCCACATGCAGGGAGCTGGAGCAGAAGCAGGGCAGGCAGGACTTGAACTGGTGCCTGTATGGGATGCCAGCAGGCATGTTCCTCTCTCCAACCCTTCCGCAGCTCAGCCACTGTAGACAGACATTTGGGGAATGAGCCAATCCTGAGAGTCTCTCTCACTCTCATTCTCTCCTTCTGTCTCTTTCTCCCCCTGCCTCGCAAGTAAGTTAAAAAAAAAAGTCACAGACATTTAAAAATGTTATAAAATATTTTTCCTTATTATTATTTTAATAGAGAAGCATAGTAGGAAGCAGGATAGCTCATTGGCTCATATCAGGGAATACAAACTGCAAGAAATCCACTTGGCCGTCTGGGCTCCCATCCTTCAACATTGTGACTTGGAGCAAGTTGTTTAATCTTTCTGAGCCTTGGTTTAATCATCTGTAAAGTGGGAATGATGTCAATAATAAAAATTACCTCATATAGTAGTTATGAGTATTAAATTAGGTGATGTATGTGATGACTTTGGCCAGTGTCTGATAACTAACATTTAACCAATCCTTCATTTTCTAGCATCAAATTTACTCACTGGGCTTGCTGGTGTCATTCCAGAACCTTAATAAATGTCTTTGTAGCTACGTCTTTGCTTATAAACACGATTATTTCTTAGAGCTTATTCCTGCTGGTAAAATTTATTGTTTGAGAAGGCACATAATTTATAAGTCTTTTAGGTAATTATCAACTAACAACATAAAAATAGATAGATTCCTTTCCTTCTGCAGACGAGCTGTCTGTGATCTGCCCAGCTCGGCCCAGAAGTGATTACTGTGGATGCTGCTTCCCACCTAGCAATAAAGAGAAGGCACGGAGCACTTTCTTCCTGCGAACTAGAACAGCCGAACCCATTTCCTTGACTTCTTTATGCTTTGTTACCAAAGGTCCCTGAATGCTCATGATTAAAAAGGAGATATTTGACAACCCCAAGCATAGAAAGTAATTTAGAAAATGAGGTAGACCCGAACAGGAATTCAACAACCCAGGCTTCCGCTCAGCACTAGCATTACTAAACAATTTGTCATCACTGGTAATGTGAGCACAGTGCTTGAAAAATGATCATTTGTTCTGGGAGGAGGCAAAAATTCACAAGAAAAGTTACACACAGCTCCTGTGCCAGCTGGGGAAGGCTGCTCCTCTAAATTACCCAACGTGAGAGACAGGAATGGTGGTGGGGGTCCTGGAGGGTGTAGCAAGGGACTACAAGCCCAGCTTGAGCATTTTGATATTTGCCTATGATTATCACAAAGAGAAAACTGGTGTTTATAAAGTGCCTGCTTTGTCCTGAGAACTGCAGCAGGTCCTCAAAGATTTAACCTTTAGCACATCTTTCTTACAGAGAGGCGCCTCCCAACGTCCTAGAGCCAGTAGATAGGTCATGGAGTCAGTATCCAAATCTGGTTCCTGCTATCTATTGGTTGTGTGGCCTGGGAAACTGTCAGCTGCGAAACAATCAGAATTCAGCCAGTTTTGAAGTCATTTATCATTGCCAACCAACACCCCGAACTGGTTGGAGGTATTGTTGTAGAACCCTCAAACAGAAAGCCAATCACTGACATTGGAGTGGTGGAAGAAAGTAGCTGTTTATTGCAGTATGCAGAGCAATGGGCCAGGCACCTGTTGCATAATTCCTGGGTTCCCCAAAGAGTTAGGGGTGAAACAAAGATGAGTGGAAGCTATCTCATGGATTTTTATTTCTTTTTATCTAGTTTAATCTCTTTAAAACACTGTATTTCTCATTAAATTCTTCACTGACTCATAGATCCTACAGAAGCATCATTTTCTTCGAGCAGGTTCTTGAATTCCTTTTTCATTTCTTCAGCAACACATTAGTCATTTAATAGCACATTATTTAACTTCATGGTGTTTTTAATTTCTTCTTTTCTTCCTATTGTTCATTTTGTTTTGTGGCTTTTCATTTAAGGGGATGTATAGGTAATTGTATAATGGAGACTATCATATCCAGATGTCAGGATACAATAATGCAGTGTGCATCTCTACTTCCAGATCAAAGATGGACTCCCAATGAAACTATTAACTATATCTTGACAATAGTATGCTGTATTCTTTGCCATTGTCCATGCCCCACAATGATGGACATATGACTGTGTGTGAAGAACTATACCATAGTAACAATATAGGGAAACTCAGGGGGAGGGGAATAGGGAACTTGGGGAGGGGGTAAGGAAAATCCCAGGACCTATGGAAATGTATAATAAAATAATAATAAAAGTAATAAAAAAGAAGAGTGAGTGTTCTTACAGACACTTGCAGCTGAAAGGTACATACGTGCAGGGTTCCTGACTGGTCAGCAATGCCATGATCTTTAGGGAATTTATGAGGGTCTGGTGGGCTCTAGCCCATGGTGGTGGGGGTCACTTGAGAGTAGTTACAGGATTTTCTTCCTGACTCCTGGGCATCACTTCCTTAAGGCAGTGGAGTCCTCTTAATAAAGGTCAGTCAGGGATGCCTTGTTCTAAGGGAGACAACCAGACAAAGACACCTGGAACTAGGGGAGAGGGTGTGGGTCTCGACCACACTTTTATATTACAGGGGTTCAGTTTCAGAGGCAAGATGGATTTCCAGCATTTAACAAAATGTAATTATCTAAAAGAAACTCTTTGTCCAGACAGACATCAGGACTCAGGAGCAAATAACAGGACACTGGGCAACAGTGGAGTCCAGGCAGGGCTTCTGAGAACCTCAGCCAACGGAGGCTCTGAGGCAGCTGATGGCCGGTCACACCTAACCAGGCGGCATGGGGGACTCAGGGCCAGCAGGACCCTGTCAGGGTGATTGATGGGGAGGACTTCTCCAGGAGGAAGGAGGGCAGGGGGCGCCCTTTGGAAGGACCAATGTGAAGCTCTCCTCCCCTGTATCTGCTTCAGGGTGTGCAGTGATCTGAACAAGGAGGAGAAGAAGGAGACGGACACATTCCTGGAAGAGTGCATCGTTGACCCTTCACTCCGAGAGCATCTTTCCATTCTCTCCCGCACCTTCAAGAATCAAAGGATGCTGGTCCAGGAGGACAGCATGTTCTTCCTGGATAACATCTTCACAATCGACCCCCTGGTGAGCACATGAATAAATCCTGACTACCAGTAGATCTAAGGGGAGCTCAGGACTTGTTGCAATGAGACTTACTCAGCTTCAGGATTGACATGGTGAATTCTGGAAGGCAAATTCCAACTGGAGAGCCTCACCATCACAGGATGCTCAGTGCATATTAAGGGTGAGAATGCTCACAGTTCACACAGTGGATCACATTGCCTGTACATCGGTCACTGTGGTACTGTTTCACACATATTAACCCTGTGTTTCATTTGTATGTCCATGGTTTGACAAGAACTCCATCAGGTAGAATTAGAACCCCAGTCTGCAGATAAGGAAATGAACATTTAGACAGACTCCATGACTTGCTCAAAGCCAAACTGCAAGTTTGTAATTGAAAATTCTTTCCTGATGAACCTGATGGCAGAGTTGGATTCCACAGCCTCAGCGTGATTGACATTTGGGGCTGGGTGATTGTTTGCCCTATCCACTGTAGGGTGTTTAATTCCACCCGTACTTTAACCTGTGGGTCTCCACACACTGCCAAGCATCCCCTGGTAGAAAATATCACTCCGGTTAAGAATTGCTTGTCCTTATTTCACTCAACATATTTGTATTGACTGCATGGTCTGTGCTTGGCAGTGTGTGAGGGAAGCACTGAAGAGCAAAACGTGGTTCTTGACCTCATAATCCTATCTGTTGAGAGCTGCCCTAGAATCAGAATAGAGTGTGGCTCCACACTAAAGCAATAACCATTCAATGCCACTGCTTTAAAGTAGCTAGCAATTTGTCCATTAACCATCTGACCAGTGTTATGCTGTGGGCTTCCTGTATAATTACCTCACATGTAGCAGATAAGAAGTGATATGAAGATATGAACAGCAGCAGGAGACAAGAAAGCCAGCAGCTAGTCCCCGCTGCCAACCGTTGCCATGTAAACCAGTTGGAGAACAGAGCAAGAGTACAAGGACATCCAGGAATACAAGGTCATTTGTGGGAAATGCCTCTGACAGGCAAACTCACTTTCCCTCACTGTGCCGTTTCAAGCTGTTAGAAAGGCTTATAACATGAAAAAAGAGGCTTGTAGCTAAATGCATTTGAGAAACATTAGGTTCAGTGTTGTTTGAAGGACTTCTTGGCTGTAAAGCTTTGCCTAGTCTTTAATATGCTAATGTGTGTTGTAAATCTCCAAGAGGGAGCTTTCCCCTTGAAGACATCCCCTGGGGACTCATGTTCTGTGGAACCCGCTGCGTGAATCAGTGGTGAAGACAGTAAGTACACTACACTTGATTGAGAAGCTGCAGTGTTTATCATAGGCTAGGGAATTGCCGAAGACTTCTTGAACCTTGAACTTGACTGTACAGGACAAAGACTTTTGGAAAAGAGAATTGTGGGTGTGTGTGGCCTGGGACAGCCAAGGCTCTGCAAGTGCACTGGCCATTTTCCAACATGAAGGGTCCATGTTGGAAAATAAAGTTGGTCCTGGGGATTGAGATGAAATCTTCTGTCCTGCCAGAAGTTTCTCCAGGGCTGTGCTGAACAAAGTCATCTCCCAAATACAATATGTTAGGCCAGCAAGAGGTGAAATTAAGATAAGGACCCAAAGTAACAACAAATCAAATCCAGGGATATGGGAAGGTCTGGAAGGAATCGCTGGTGCATGTAAGCAAGTGGCTGAGCTGGGTCAAGGCTGGGAAGACTGTTCAGTTACAGTCATCATAGACACACCCCAAGGTCCACAGACTGGCCAGTCCTAGTCTCGCTGGCTGATTCACTCATCCTGTTTCCCACCAGCATTCCCGAGTGGATGGCCCTGGAGTCACAAGCATGGTGGTTGGGAAGAGGCAAGTGGAAGGCCAGAAGTTAGTCTATCCGCTTTGGGGTCAGAAATAGAAAGCTTAGGAAAAATCCCAGACTTCCTTCTCCTTCTGCTTCCTGCCTCAACTTGAATTTTATGTTGGAAATGTCTGTGTATTGCATGGCATTGAGTATGATCACTTTTGAGTTCTAGACAGGAATTCAGTTGGGTGTTTTTATCACAAGGCATGTTCTCACCTGTAGGAAGAAAAACATCTTTAAATATGTACAAATAGTGCTTCTATATAAACGAGATAAATTTGTTTGTGTTGTATATGGGGGGAAATGCCAGAAATAGGAAGAGAATAATATCTGTTTAAGTTGTCTTTATGGAATCTATATTGGATTTATCTATCCCATATAATATTCAGCATTTATTTTTTCTTGTAGTAATGACCCCTAGTTGGTTCTTGACAATTTTTGCAAAGTGAACGTGAAAGCCTGAAACTTTCCAAGTGTTTTCCTAATGTTATTCTGATCAAAATGGCAGGACTCAGTATATTATTTATTGCTGTTTAATCCTTTTTCCTACTTAAAGATTCTGTTAGCTTATGTAAATACAATTCTTATTTGTATGATATCTTACCCTGTGAATTACTTTTGGGGGTGTCTGATGGCAAAATTCTGCCTTCTCACTAGCTTCTCGGCACAATCGTGAATTTTTAATGTTTTTTACTGTTGAGATTTTGATTTTGTGCTTTGGGTAAGTGAATGCTTCAGTAATCTCAGAGAACAGATTTGTGTAAGGATTTATGGAAGAGATGAGATCTGAATTGAATATTGAAATTGAGATGAGATTTAATGAGGTGGGAAGAGAGAAGGAGAGTGTGTCCAGTTGGGGAAATTACAAAAACATAGAAAGAAGGGGAATCTACATGTAAGATCATGATAAATAGAGCAGGTCTTCTGATTGGGGAAGAGAGTAGAGACCTGGGCTGCTTGGGCAGCTGTGTGCATTAGTGTAATCCTACTGTTTCCCCACCCCGCCCCTTCCCCACAGAGGTGGCAGGTGTGCTCCCGGAAATGAGCAAATGTGTGGTCCAGGAGGACTGGTTTCAGAGAAGTGGTGGAGCTTAATCAGCATTTCCCTGTGACGGTACCCCAGAGCTGGCGTTGTGCGGATGCCCATGTGGCCAGTGGTGCTCAGGGTGTCTGAAAACCACTGCCTGGTTCAGAGTTTGTGTTTGACACACTCAAGTTGGTTGAAAAGATCTTCCCTGACAGCCCTTGGAGAAGGACCAACAGAGGAGGAGACTGGTGTTGGGGCTCAGACAGGGACAAGCCGGGACGGGGAATTCGGAGAGGGGGGATCCTCTCTGTAGTCCACATCAGCAGTAGAGTGCGAGGGATGGAGGCCAGAAGGGGGAGAGAGAGAGAGAGAGAGAGAGAGAGAGAGAAAGAGAGAGAGAGAGAGAGTGAGAGTGTGTGTGTGTGGAGTGGGAGGGGGCAGGGTGAAATGTGAGGGGCTGAGACATGAGGCCTACCTTGAGCAGCCCAGTGGTGTTTGGAAAGGAAAGGGTGTGGTGGATACTTTTTGGTTGACTAGTCATTGAGGGTCTAAGTCTTGCTCACTTAACAGGTCAGATGTGCCAAACTGTCACCACTTAATTGATGACAGCTGAGCTATGCATCAGCAATTAGCTTTTTCTGAGACTGTTATGCTTTCTAATTAGCTTCTTGATATGCGTTCAGTTCACAGTGGAAGCAGGAAAATCAGGCAGTATTGCCTACCAGTCAGATAACAGATCTCTGATTTATAGCCTGTTCAAAAGATAAAAATGAAATTAAAATCATCACAGGAGCTTAGAGACCATTTTATTTTGTGTCAGACTCTTTAGCCACCAAGACAGGCCATTCTCTTCGAATGAGGTGGATTTTACAAGACAAAGCACGGTCACAGTAAGATCTGAAAAGAAACAAGAAATGTGTGCTTATTTTCTCTGATTGAGTTTAACATAGCTTGGTTCTTCAAGTGCATCAAACTGAAACACAAGAATCATGTAGCCCTGCTTGTGTTCTCTGCATGAGTGTTTTGTGGGACAGTGTTCCTGTTTTAGAGGCTCGTGGAATTTACAGAAAGGAGAGTCAAGATCAGAAGACAAATTCTGTCCCTAAATAGCCCGGGGTTAGTGATTGGTTTGAATCTGAATCCCATTGTCTTGGTATTATGGCAGAAGAAGCTTGATTCAGTGCTTAGGAAAGAGACCCAAGATAACGCAAGGTGTGAGGCCTTACTCTGTCCTGCCACCTGTCTGCTACTTCCATTGCCTCAGCACAGTTTGTTCTAAGACACATTGGTTCAGGTGGTTGGCCATCAGGTATGTTACCGTAACATCAAGAAGTTGGGTGCTGACATAGCCACAAGGTTCCAGGCCTTCCTGTTTCCATCACTGTCATCTTGTCTAAATGGTGGGAGGCTGCAGCTGCCCCACCAGCAAGAGGTGGCACTTTGTCTTTTGAAAGACCCCAAGACTGGGGAGAAAAAAAGGGGAAAGGACCCAGTGAAACCCATGGAAAGGAAATTCAAGACGGGGGAAATGTTTTCTTAAAGCTTCACTTATTAATTTATTGGTATTATGAAAGTGACCAGAGTTTCTGGTTAATCCTTAAAGTGTGAGGTGTGCTTCTACTATTTATATTGACTTTCTCGTAAGAAACTCTGATAGTATTTCAGAATATTGATACCATTAACGCATTTCATCTTTACCTAGGAAAGTTACTGTGTTCCATAGAATACTGAACATTTGTCAAGCCACCTACTTCCATATGAGTTCCCCATCTCTTTGAAAAAGAACTGCAAAACTGAAACTATTATGTGTGTTTTCTGCCTTCCAGAAAAGCAAGTGAAATTGGCTACTTTGGGAAATAAAATATCCTGTTGTACTAGGTGGACCCCAGTTCTGCAGAATTTTGACATTCTCATTCTGTTATTTCCTCTGCTTAGATCTCTTGGGTAACCTGAGAGAGATTCAAAGCCAAAAGAAAAAAAATGTAGTTCTGAGAATTCAAAGGCAAAAGAATATCACAAGGTAAAAAGAGAGAATTACAGTTTTGCTTCCCATGGGCATCTAGGAGTCCACTGAGAAATGGCCGCACAGATGTGCTGGCCTTGCCTCTGAACTCTATTGCTGCTGGCTCAGGTCACACTTTTAAGATACAGCAATTTCCTGAATGTTTCACACTTGATATTTTCTTACAAAGAAAAAGTTGAGAATTTAAAGGTATCTTCCAGAACTGTCCCTGGCTGATTGGCGAAGAGTGGTGGTCCTGGGGAATGCGTTTCCGCTTCTGCTAGCAAGTGTCTCCCCCATCAAGGGAACCTTCATCCAACATCCCTAGGGAAACTTAAGCTGACTTTAACTAAGCTTTCAAAAGGGAGAGAAACTTGATCATTTCTTTATCCCCATGTAAGTAATCATAAACCATGCTTTGTTGTTACCTAAGCCTGCAGGAAACGTGCTGTTCCAGCAATTCAGACCTCCGGTGCACAGCTCAAATTCAGTTTACTTTTCTCTTCTCCCGGCCGGCTTAGTGAGTGAGCTCAGCATAAGCAAGCTGGGTGGAGGCCCACACGGGTGCAGCTTCATGCTGCAGCCTCTTCCTACTGGGCATGACCATTAGTCATGAGTCACATTGCATGCACAAGGGAGCTGACTCCTTAGAAATGGACACCCGGAAGGAGAAAGGAGGACAAGGATCTGCTGAGAATGAGCTGCCCTTGACTAGCCACCACTTCTGGGCCAACGTGGCTTTCCCAGCCTTGGGACTGCCTTCATTAGGGCTGTCGTTGCAGCTTGGGCTCAGCCGCATTGTCTCCGGTTGTATTGGAGAACCAGTGTGGGTGGCGGGAGGCCCAGGGATGTCTTAGAAACAGCAAGCTTCCTCTTGGCTCATTAAAGAAGTTAACCACCCTTCTTAGCTGGAAAAGACACAATTCTGTTCTTTACTGAGAGGGAAAAGCCAGAGCAGCACGCCAGGCTGCCTCTGCTCTCTGAAGCCCCGGGGGAGTTTTTGCTGTGTTCGGGTTAGAGCTGAGACCAAGATGGAGTACACCTTTTGTGAAGTTTTACCTGACAGATGGCCAAATCTCAGAGCCCTCTTTCAGGAACTTTTATGGTCATTATTTTGAGATTCATAACTCTGCTTGATTCTCAGTTTCTTGTCCTAGGAGAAATAATAGGGTAGCAAAAGCTTATGTGTCAGGGGCCAATTTGATCTTTCCTCTGTGATAATTAGAATGGTTTGCTTTCTGGGTTTTTTTGGCTTCCATTTATTTTTCCATCTCTCTTTGAGACAACTGCTGGTTGCACTGAGTGCCATTTAAGAGAGCCGTGGTTTCTCTTATTGATCTGGAAGGGTCTAGAAAAATAGTTGTGGATAGTCTCAAGAATTTAAGTTTCTAATCAGTGGTTGTTTATTATCATTCACTGAAGAAGAACTTACTTTTAAGAGCATGTTTTCACTTCCTAAGAACAAATAATTCCATATGTTGATATTTCTGTGGTATTGTAAGGAATATGATGTCAGGAAGCATGCTTCTGTGGATAATATTTTCATCTTGGTGGAACTGATGGAATTTATCATACATTAAAGCTGCTTTTGTCGTTATTTCTCTGCTCTGTTCTGAATACACTGGTCCCTGACCATCATCTAATCAGGATAGCCTAGTGAAGATCTGCTCGTGACCCTTGCAGGAGGTGCAGAGCCTTAGCGCTGACTGTGCCATCCCAAAGTACCATCCCTGAGTCACCTTTCAGGGGGCTCTGAACCTGGAGCGGAAAGGCCGTCACTCTGCAAGCGTGGTCACTGAAAAGTGCACTGCTTATAGCTCAGCCTGATTGTCAGCTATAGGATTTTGAAATTTCTTCTGGCCTTTTCCTTCCTTCCTTCCTTCCTTCCTTCCTTCCTTCCTTCCTTCCTTCCTTCCTTCCTTTCTTCCTTCCTTGCTACCTCCCTCCCTCCCTATCTTCCTCTCTCTCTCTCTCAAATAATGTGAGGATGGTGAAGACAGTGAGGATTTACATTGTAATGAGGTGGGGGCAGTTAGGGAAAAAGTTACTGTAGAATATTAGCTCTGCTGCTTACTCTTGGTCTCTGCATGAGTGAGATGTATGGCTAATTTCCTTTTGCCCTGACTTCCCCATCTTTAAAATGGGGTTGATAACTAGTTTATGATGTGAAACTTGAACTGGATAATGTATATAAACCCTTAACACTGTGTAAATATGATTTAGAGTTAGTGTCTCTTCTTAGATGAGAGAGTTTGATTGGAAAGGCTGATAGTTGAATGGAAGAATATTTGAATCACTCAAATGTAAGAATCAAAGTCTGTTTTATTTGACAACTGTGGAACTTGAGTCCTATATGTATGTATTTCTCTGATTTTGCACTTTTGGGTTTGATTTGGTAGGATTTGCTTAAGGGAAGGAAGAAGGAAGGATGGAAAGAGAGAAAGAAAAGGATGGGCCAGAAAAGGAAGGCAAGAGACTTTTTGAAATATTTCCTTTTTTATTTAAACATTTTCAAGAGAATTTTAAAAATACATATTTATTTGAGATGCAGAGAGAAAGGGAGAGAGATCTTCCATCCACTAGTTTCGTGACCCAAGCGGTCATGATACCTGGGGCTGTGCAATGCCAGTTTTGGGGTTAGAGGTTAGCACTGCATCTGGGTCTCTTAGGTGGGTAGCAGGGCACAAGCACTTGGGTCCCCTTCCACTGCCTCCCCAGGGGTATTGGCAAGGTGCTGGAGCAAAAGCTGAGCAGCCAAGACTTGAACTGGTATTCACATGGACTGCTGGCATCACAGGCAGGATTTTAACCTTATGCTGTGCTGTGCCAGTCCCAAAGAAAGATTTCCCACCCCCACCCCATATCATAAACCAATTTATTTGGAGTAATTTAACCATACACTTATAAGTAAAGACTTTTGTACATAAATATCTCAAAAATATGTACTATACATAGATTTCTGAAAAAAAATTAGAAAAAGACTTTTTAAAAAGTTTCCTGAACAACCATCAATATAATTTTGTAATGACCATTAACAAGAGATTTACTTATTTTAAAAGAGTTACATAAAGAAAGACAGAGAGAGAGGAAAGACAGAGAGAGAGAGAGAGAGAGAGAGAGAGAGAGAGAGAGAGAACTTCCATCTGCTCATTCTCTCCCCAAGTGGTTGCAACAGCTAGGACAGGACAGGCTAAAGCTAGAAGCAGGCACTTCATCTGAATCTCCCAAATGGATACAGGGGACCAGACACTTGAGCCATCTTCTTTTCCCATGCCATTAGCAGGGAACTGGATCAGAAGTAGATCAAACGGGACACAAGTAAGCACCCTTTCGAATGCCAGCATTGCAGGCAGTGGCTTTACTTGCTGGGACACAGTACCAGCCCCTAGAACACCATTTTTCAAGAATTCTTTAACTTCTCATGAATTAGTGGCTAGAAGTGCATGCGTGCTCAGAAAGTCACTGAACATAGGCCATGAAGTCACTTGGCTGTTTGTTCTTATTACAGGAGGAAAGCTGATGTTCTATACACACAGAATTAATATTTGGACAAAAATAATGCTTACGGTAATTAGCTTTAGGTCTAAAAATGCAAAGTGGATTCCTGCTAGCAGGTCATTTGACTAATAAGTGAAATGAAATTATTCTCCTTTCATCATGGGTCTTAGGGAAAAACAAAACGTTAAGACCGAGAAAGAAGATCCTTACAGTATAACTGAAGATCATCTAGACGGAGAGTCCCTCACAGATTAAGTCCTGCATACTTGACGTCTCCTTCAGAGCAGGGACATGGGCTGGATTGAGAGAGGGGCGGTACATGAAAGAGCAGAATGGCAGGGTCTTGGGGCGGAGCTGCCAGTATAGAACTGCAAAGAAGGAATGTTGATGTAGGAACCGGTAGGGAAATTTCTGTTTGGAGTTTTCGGAAGCGTTAGAACTGAGCAATCATGAAAGGAAAGCTCTCTTTCCCAGAGACATAAATGACATGGAAGTTAACTTAAGAAGTGTGGGAGAAAGCGTTTGGAAATGTTCAAAGGCATGCCAGTGAAGTCACTTCCTGCTTCTGCAGCTTCCTAGCGGTTTGCTGAAGAGTGCTGTCTTGAGCAGTTGCTACAGAGAAATAGAAGTTCCCTAACTTTCATTTGAACCCCAACTGAACATTAAAGTTGTTGTCCTGCATGTTGCTGACTCCTTCAGATGAGCTGACATTGACAGCCTCCCTCTGTGAGACGAAATGCAAGGCCACACTTGCGGTTTGTAGAGATGTCCCCTGCCCCTTGTACTATGCATTGCCTGCTCCGGGGCCAGTGGGGTTTGAGAATCTGGTTTGCCGTTGAATTATCTCCTGTGCACACAAAATGCTGTGTTATTCGTGGATGTAGATCTGTCTTTCCGATGAAGGATGGCTAAATCTTTAAAAAAAAATAATAATAAATAAATAACATGTAGGAGTCAGCTGCAAGGATGAATAGATGGGTATCTCACAGTAACTACACAGTGTGAGAGCTAGAAGATTCAAATACGTAGTGGGCAGCCGCCAGGAGCCAGCTCTGGTTTAGGTCTGCAGGTAGTGCAGTGCTTACCCTCATAGAGCCTTCATGCTCCCAGTCTGATATGGCAATGTGAGTGCCCCTGGGCCCAGCTCACTATCACTGCCCTCAGTGCTTCTTGGTGGAGCTACTGAGGAGCCCCTTGGCGTGAGGTCTGGAGGGACACTGAAAAAGGTACTGCTTAGATGGGTTGCTCTAGCTTTCTGTGTCTCTCCCCTTGTTTGGCATCTACCGTTCAGGCCATTTTGTTCTCAGTTCTTTATCACGGAAGTATGTGCATTTAGAGCCAGACTGGGCACAAAGTGTTCACCAGGGACTTCTTGAAACCGAAGCCTAATTATGTATCAAGTTGTCTTAGTTTACTTCACTGGTGGAACTGTTTATGGATTTTGGGATATGTTTATCACTTAGCCTCATTTGTTCCCACATACAAAAAACATAGAGAAAACTTAAACATTCCAGGCTTTTCCCACTACTTTCATCTTAGTCATTTTGAGCAGCAAGAACAGCAACAGAGTGGCTCAAGGCAGTTCCTCCTGAGCTCTTCCTGGGCACTGGCGCAGGACAAAGCGTTACATCTGCAGTGTTTTGTCTGACCTTCAGGTGTCCTCGGAGCCCTTTGCATGGCACCATTTGCATCTCCTTTCACAGCCCTGGGATATTCCTGCAGAGGCCCCAGATCACATGGCGCATGCGAAACTGTGCTTATCAAAAAGTACCGGACAAGGGGATTCTGACCTGTGGCATGTTGTATTCATTCTAGTTTCAGAACTCAATTTCCTTATCATAGCTTCTCTGGGGTTCAAGCTAAAGGGAGAAATTCCACCCTGGATCTGAAACAGGGTTTCATCTAGCCATCGCTTTGCCTTGGCCATTACTATGTTGTCGTAGAATGAGTGTGTCATTACACTGTCACCTCAAAAGCTCATTCTCTTTGGCCCTTCTGAACCTCATTTACACAGGCACAGACCTGGCAAGTATGTTATAAACTGTTTGCGTATATATTTATCATCCTGCTAAGGTGTGGGCCCCCTGCCCTCTTCACCCATAGTCTTCCTCTGAGGCATACGTTATGCAGACAGTGAATTCACTGAATACACATGTTTAAAAAATACCCCAAACACCCTTACTCTCTTTAGTAACTCATTATAAATTCATAATCGCAGAGAAATTGTCTTTGGAACTTGTTCCCATCTTTTACTGCCTCCTAAGTTAGCAACCCATTATAAGTTTATTATCTTCTGGATAATATAACGCTTTCTTGTAATTTGTCACAAAAAAAAATTTGCTTTTGATTTCTTGGAATTAAACCCTCAACACAGTTGGTTATATAAATTGGCATAGCTATGAGAAAAAATAATATACCATCTCATAATAATAATAATAGTAGTAGATGCAGAAAGTCCTCTTCTGGACGTTTACCCAAAGGTAAATTTGGGTAAATTTACCTCAAGGAGGTATCTGCACTGTCATGTGCATTGCACATCATTCAGAAGAGCTGAGCCAAGGAAGCAGCCCATCTGTTCCCGCACAGATGAAGGGACAAAGAAGGCGTGGTGTGTGCGTGCCGTGGGACACCAGTCCTTACGGGAGAAGGAGGTCTTGCCGTTTGCAGCAGAGGTAAACCCAGAGGACATTATGTCGAGTAAGTCAGGCCTAGAAATACAAATGCCATATGATTTTATTTTTATGTGGAATAAAATATCAAACTCACAGAAATAGAATCGAGTAGTTGAGACCAGGGGCCCAGGAATGGGGGAAACGGGGAGATGTTGACTGAAGGAGACGAAAGTGCAATCGTGAGAGTAACAAATCCTGGAGACCTGCTGCCTAGCATGGTGACTGTAGTTCATGTTTTCTGTCCTGAAAGCTTGTTACAAGAGTAGCCTTCAGGTACTCCTGCCATGCATACCCGCATGTACACACACACAGAAGGAGAGAGAAAAAAGTTTTGTGGAGATGGATGTATTTAATTTCCTTGACTTTAGTAATCATTTCATCATATGTGTACATATGTATAAAAATGTTGTATAGCTGAAGTATACTTTTATGAGAAATATTTTATGAACTTATAATACAACATTGACAAGCAGTACCTTCCATTCATCGTAATGTTTTTGCCAATCCCTGTTTTTCAGGAAGGTGATGTCTGGCCCAACTCGTCAGCGGAAGTTACAGTGTACTTCAGCCCCCGAGAAGCCAGGCTCTACCAGCAGACCATTTACTGCAACATTTCAGGTACAGAGTCTTCCGGGGAGTCAGAAAGCTTGTGATATTTTGGGTTTTCTTTTCTCTTCATTGCAGTCAGGTGACTCTGAGTCATGCCTGGTTCGCTGATCACTTTGCAAGACACTGAGCTACATCTGCACGTTCCCTACCAGTCATAATGTGAATTTCAAAGACCCCTTTGTTATTCCTGTTCGTAAAGTTCATCCCTTTTTCTCCGTAGTTTCTTCTCTTCAATCTGATGATAATAATTTGGGCTGAGCATCTTGTGTTCTCTGAATTCCTTACCGCACATCTCTTGTGTTTGTTCTCTGTCTATGCATTCATAGGGTTCCTTCCAACACCCCTGATCTATGGTTGTGCATTCACATAGAAGAATGAGAAAAGAGGTTTAATTCTGAAGGAGCCAGTACTACTTGACACTGCTAGTTTATGTGTGGTTATTGTAACCTTGAGGGGAGATATGTAGTAAGGGTGCACAATGACCAAGTCCCTATGAACTCAGAAATACTGCCCCTCTGCCACAGCGTGCGTGTGTTTGGTCTTAAGGCATAAAACTGGTAAGAATTTTACTGAAGCGTGGACCACGTGACTCAGGACTGGCTCCCCTCTGCTTCTCTCAGTTGAGTGTCCCAGACCAATAACATTTGCCACACCTTCCTCAAATATAGCCACATCTCAGCTTTTACCCCAGTCATTTTCTTGCTTTCAGATGTAAGTTTTACCATGCACATATTCACTCCAAAGCAAAACAGTACACTATTGTGTGTTTCTTGAAATTTACTTCAGAATCATACTGCACATTTTATAGTGCTAACACCAAGAAGATGAAGACATTCACTAGGCATTGAATAAATGAATGAGAAACTGACTGGAAATTAAAAAAGGAATAACTAAATCCTGGTTTAAGCTGATCTTTTCCTCAAAAGGGCACTCAAGAAGCCGTTTGTCGATGTGTAGTTTCTGGGTTGCTTGGTTGGACATAAGTCCGTTTACACACGTCAGCCCTGTACCCTCTATGCAGATTCTGAATGATCTGGAGAAAGGGTTGCTACAGCAGGGTTCAAACGTAGGTCAAAAATGCCACTCTGTCCCCTCTGTGCCACAGGTGGCGGGGCCTCCTCCCAACTACTGTTCCCTGGGTGCGTCACGCTTGGCCATGGTCCAGGGGGTTGGCTGCTCTCCGGGAGGTTTCCACACATTACCCAACTGCTCATGTTTATCTATTGTTCCTTTTGCAATTCTGAATTCTGCCACAGATTTCTCGTCCTGGATAAACCAAATGGTATAATTTTCTATCTGCGTGACATTCTTCTTTATTTTGTTAGCAGTTTATTAAAAGATACAGTTGCCAGGAAAGGGCTTTGTGTACATGGTAATTCCATGTTATCTTCCTCCTATAAATTCCATGCAATTCTGTGTCTGTTCAAACGTGGGTGATGATTCCTTACTATTATCTTCACTGAGTTGCCAAAGCCTCCCAAGAAATACTTCTTAGATAGAAAAGCTGCTCCCTGTGTTTTGTTCTGTTTTGCTTTGATTTAGACAGGCAGATAGATATTTTGACATCAGTGATGCTATGCTTTACACCATGGTGGTGTCTTTATTGTTCCGTAAACACTCCACAAAAAAAGTATCATTCTTTTTTCACGATTGTGTTAGAATTCATTGTGTTCCTGTGCCAAAATCTGATTTTAATCTTGTGTCAATATAAATGGAATGTAGGTTCAGAAATGTGAATAACGCATGCTGTGGTAAGCATGGTGGTGGACTTCCACAGATGTCCATATCATTATCCCTGGATCCTATAAATCTGTTGCCACAGATGTTATTATTTTACATGCTAAAGAAGACTTAAAGCAACAGACAGAAATAGGGTTATTAAAATTAGATGACCTTAAGGTAGGATGGTTTTCCTGAAGCTTGTGGGTGGCTCAGTATAGTCAGTCACTCATTGAATGTCAAGGAGGTGGGCCTCAGTGCTGGCCTCAGGGTTATTATGGTGTGATAGGGGATAGTTTCAGCCATTTCTAGCTTTGGAGGTGACAGGTAAAAAAAATTCAGCCTTTGATAACTGGAAAAGGCAAGAAAATGGATTTTCCCATAGATCCCCCAGAAAAGAACACAGCCCTGCCAATACCTTGATGTTAGCACAGTGAAACCCACTGTGGACTTTTGACGTCCAGAATTCAAACATAATAAATGTGTTCAGGAAGTCATTAAGTTTGTGGTGATTTGCTGCAGCACCAGTAGGGAGCTATTACACACATGTGTGCGTGTGCACACACATACACACATATACTATAACAAATCACCCTACTGCAAACCTATGCCATTGCCCCTAGACCAGTGCCCAAATAGTTCTGGTCCCTGGGAACTTCCTGTGTGTTCCTTCCTCATCACACTCCTGTCGCCCTGGCTGCCTCAGAGAGAATCACCCTTCTGTCCTTGAGGCCCGTCACATCCATGTGTTCATTTATAGTTTTCTAACTCTGATGCGAGCTTCCCTAAACAATACAGTTTAGTATTGTGTGTTTTTAAATGCCCGTTGTGTCACATCCATGTTGTTGCTTTTGCTTTGTTGTATTTCATTTTTGTTGCACAATGAACACATGTTCAAAGACTTAGGGTCCTTCCTCCACAGTCTTCCCAGGCTGAAATTCCAGGGACTAGATCAAAAATGGAACTTCCAGGACTCAAACTAGCACCCGTATGGGATGCTGGTGCTGCAGGGAGAAGCTTAGCTTGCTACACCACAGCCCTACCACACATGTCCCAGCCCCCATTTTAAAAAAGATTTATTTTTTATTTTTCTTAAGGTTTATTTATTTGAAAGGCAGTTATTAAGTGAGAGAGAGGGGGGTAGGCACAGGCCAAGACAGCTAGAGAAAGAGATCTTCAGTTTACTGGCTCACTCCCCAGATGGCTGCAACAGCCAGCACTGAGACATGCCAAATCCAAGAGCCAGGGGCATCATCCAGGGGGCCTATGTAGGTAGCAAAAGCCAGTCCTTTAGGAGGGATCTGGATCAAAAGTGGAGCAGCTGAGACTCAGACCAGTGACTGTATGGGATGCTGGCATCACAGGTGGAAGTTTTACCTGCTATGCTACAGGGCTGGTCCAATGGCTACAAAGATATACAGGTGCGTAGCCCTCCCACCCCACCCCAAGGCATAGAAATGAGTGAGGGGAGCTGACACACAGCCCCACAGTCACATTGCAGTGCTGTACGGGGAAGTGTGAATAAAAATAGAAGAGACAATACACATCTCAGTCTTGGGTTCAAGGAATGCTCCTCCGAGAAAATGCCCCTTGAATTACGTGTTTCATAATATCAAAAAACAAAAAGGGAGGGATGGGCCTTTCAGACAGAGAAAGATACTTTGTGGAAATATGTGGAGAAACAGTATGTGAAAGCATTAAAGGCAGAGCATGGCAAATTGCTAAATTGTAATTGCCCTGTGAGTTGAAAGAGGGAGAGAGAGACTGACAGCAGCTTTGGAAGGGGACAGACCCTGACAAGCCAGGATGCTAAGGGCTGGACTACTAGGTAGGACCACTGCATGGGGGACTGCCCTTCAACACCAGACCGAGGACATTGGACTTGATGCTAAACAAATCAGGAATCACCAAAGGGCTGTCTTTTAGTTTCATCTGAACTAAATAGTTTTTCTGCATTTCAGATCATTAGCTCTTCCTAGAAGTAGTGAAATCTGCCTGTTAGATGTTTATAAAGATTTGCTGATGGTTTGATCTGGGTCTTGAAACCATCCTTTTGGTTTCTTTGACATTGCGATGGAATGTGAATAAAACTTAACTGTGAAGACTCTCTTTTGAAGAAACTCAAGGGAAGCTAGACATACTTGGCTTGGGTCAGCATATGGGAATTTCCAAAGGAAGCAACTCTTTCTGGTTTGACCTGTCACGTATCACTGGATACCATTGTTCCTGGGCACTGCAGAGTCCCGTGCAGAAAAACAAAGTGGGGGAGACAATTTCAGACATACCCGCTCCCTTGAAAACCCTGTTAAGATGAAATCCTGTTGTCCATTTTCACTCTATATAGTATAAGAAGCCAACATCTCAATAGGACATGGTATGGTTTTGGATTTTTAATCTTTTTTTTTAAAGATTTATTTTTATTATTTTTTTATTGGAAAGGAGGATATACAGAGAGGAGAGACAGAGAGGAAGATCTTCCATCCGATGATTCACTCCCCAAGTGAGCGCAACGGGTTGATACTATGCCGATCCGAAGCCAGGAGCCTTTTCCGGGTCTCCCATGCGGGTGCAGGGTCCCAAAGCTTTGGGCCGTCCTCGACTGCTTTCCCGGGCCACAGGCAGGGAGCTGGAAGGGAAGCGGGGCTGCCGGGATTAGAACCGGTGCCCATATGGGATCCCGGGCGTGCAAGGCAAGGACCTTTAACCACTTGTGCCACCGCGCCGGGCCCTGGATTTTTAATCTTAACCAAAAAAATGAAGATCAAATTAAATTTAGGAAAAGTAAAGCTAAACCATATGTATCAGTAATTATTTTAGAACTTGGATTTTTCAGGAAAACACATGAATAATCCTCCATATATTTTCTTCATTTAAAAAATTTTTAATTTATGTAAGGTGAACTAATTTCATGCATCTCATTTGTACAGATTTAGGAGCGTACTGATATTTCCTATTCTACCCTCCCTCCTCCTTGCTTATTATATATATACATATATATAATATAAGTTCGTATATATAATATATATATATATATAATATATGAACTTTTATAATGGCATTCTTTTGGTTTGTTTTATAATCACAAGCCTAATGATCTACTAATGATAAAGAATTCAACAAATAATAAGTGGGAAAAGCCCCCCCCCAGTCCTCAAGAATATATAGACAGGGGGCTGTAAACAATAACGAAATCCTAAAATGTAAATTTCACTCAGGTATATTACTATTTTGTATTCTGAATATTAGTCATTACAAACAGGGAAAACATGGTATTTGTGTTTCTGGGACCAGCTTATTTCACTAAGCACTGTGGTTCCCACTTATATTAATTTTGTTTGAAAAAAACAGGATTTCTTTCTTTTTTTTTTAAACTGCTGAGAAGTATTCCCTGATGTATAGATACCACATTTACTCATATAGTAGTCATTGATTCCATATCTCAGCTGTTATGAATTATCTCCGGTAAACACAGCGGTACGGATAACATCTGATCTCATTTCGTTTGGGGAAATTCCCAGGAATGGAATGACTGGGTCGTACGGTAGATGTCTTTCATAATGGTGATACAAGATTGTATTCCTGCCCACGATGTGTTAGGGCACATCTTCCGTTAACATCCTTGCCAGCATTTACTGTTTTTGAATCCTGCATGATAGCCGTTATAACTGTGGTGAGGTGAAACCTCACTGTGGTTTTTATTCGTGTTTCCCTGATGGCTAGTGATCCTGAGGTGGGGTTTTGTTTTTTTTTTTTCATGTGTCTTTTGGTTGTTTGAATTCCATCCTTCAAAAAAATTCCCATTCATCATCTTTGCCCATTTCTTAACATGATTGTTTTGTTGTTGAGTTTCTTGAGCTCTTTATAGATTCTTGAAATTAATCCTGTATCAGTTGTATGGTTTACAAATATTTTCTCCCATTCTGTTGGTTGACTCTACACTTCGTTGGGTGTTTTCTTGGCTGCACAGAAGCTGCCTAGCTCGGTGAAATCTCACATGTCTGCTTTTACTTTTGCTGCTTGTGTGTCTGGGGTCTCTTACACGAAGTCTCTGCCGTTGCTGTTGTCTTGCAGTTTCCCTGATGTTTTCCTCTACTAATTTAATGGTCACAGAGTTTGATCCATTCTTCAGACAAACTACTAAAATTCTTTAGTTCTAGAAAATTCTCAGCAATTATGCCTGTCATTTTTTTTTTCCTGTCAGTTTGCTCCTTTTGGAAACTTTTAGGAATAAATATTTTCCATGGAATCACCATGTCTCTCAAGCTGCCCTGGACGGTTCTGGTCTGCTTGTTTCATTAGGAGGCATTCTTGGAGCTTTCCTAAAGTCTTTCTTCTCATTAACCGAGTCTTAGCTATCTCTGCCTAATCTCCAATGTAGATGTGTCTTTTCAATTTTTTTACTTCATTGGCTTGATTTTCCATTGTAGGGATAATATGTAATTTAAATGCTTTCACATTTTATTCACTCATTATGATTTCTATTCCTTTGTTTATCTCTTCAAAGATTTTACAAAGGCACTCGCTAGAATTTCTTCAGGAATTTTCTATTATCTCGGACTCTTTGAGAGCTAATTCACATATATGTGGGAACCCCTGATTTTCTTCATTCTGGATATTTTCTTCAGGTGATTTGAAATGTTGTGTAATGAGCTCACTTTCAGTATGGGTACTGAGTCATGAGCACTCCCTTATAGTTTTTTTTTTCCCCTCCTTTTAATTCTGCAACTTTTATTTTCTCACCTCTCATTCTTGTACCTGTCAGAGAGTGTGCAGTTAGATTCCCAACCCTGCTTGCTGGAGTCTGATTTCTCTTAGGAGCCTCTTTGCCCAGGAGAGTGTGGGGTAGAAGGTGATGTTTGTTACGGCTGACGTACAGCAATAGATATCTCTGTGCAGGTGTGAAACCAGACTGTAACGCCAGTATATACTTTACAAACCCCTGGACCTGCCTTAGAACATCTCGCTGGTTTATGATTATGCCAAGTTCCTTTTCTTTGCTTCTTTCTCTGTTTGGAGCAGTCATTTTTTTCCCATTTTTTTTTTATCTTTTTGTATTTAGAGTTGAAGGGGGGACTGAGTCTGGCACACTGGCAGAAGTTGAAGTAGTTAACGGTTTTCATTTGTTTCTCACAATAATGTCCTTAGAGAATCGTTATCAGACTCACTGTAGCTGCTGATCTGAAGTGTAGATTCTTAAGTTTTATCTGTGTTTTATTGAATGAAAATAGATGGAGATGGTACTAGGGATTATTCATTTTAGATGCAGTCTAAAAAGAACGTGGAACAAGGTTTCAGTGCACAATGTCTACAGAGGAAAATGGATTGCATTTCTATATCCTAACAATGAACAATGTGAGATTAAATCTATAAAGGTAAATCACTTAAAGTAACATTGAGAAATAGGAAATATTTGGAGATAAATTTGACAAGAGGTGTTCAAGACCCATATGTTGCGGATAGTGAGACATGAGGAGAAAAATTATGGACCTGAACAAATGGAAAACCTTGCCTTGCTCTCAGGTCAGTAAATTCATATTGTTAAAATGTGATTTTGCCCTCCAATTCAATTATTTCATGTAATGAAAATAAATTCAGCTGCATTTTTCTTGAAATTGAAAAGCTGATTCTGAACTTTACATGGAATACAAAGGACCCAAAATAATCAAAACAACTTAGGAAATTAGTAAAATCAGAGGGTTACTGTTACTGCATGGTATTCAGGTAACTTTTAAGCTGTGGTAAGTTAGCACAGGGTTGCTCTCCAGATCTCAAACTTCTTAGCCTTATCTTTTGACATAGAAGGTAATTTTTAACCATTTACCATAGATAATATTATTCATAGGTTTAAGAATTAGGGCATAAGGGCCTGTATAATAGCCTAGTGGCTAAATATTCCATCTTGCATCTGCTGGGATCCCATATAGGCACTGGTTCATGTCCTGGCTGCTCCACTTTCCATCCAGCTCCCTGCTGTGGCCTGAGAAAGTGGTAGAAGACAGCCCAAAGCCTTGAGACCCTGCACCCATGTGGGACACCCAGAAGAAGCTCCTGGATCCTGGCTTTAGATTAGCTCAGCTCCGGTCATTGTGTCCACTTGGGGAGTGAATCAACAGATGGAAGATCTTCCTCTCTGTCTCTCCTTCTCTCTGTATATCTGATTTTCCAAATTAAAAAAAAAAAAGATTAGGGTATAAAAACAGTTATCTTTGGGGCCATTATGCATTTGGCTATAAATCCTGTGTGGATATCCAACTGTCTTAACTTAAAAAAGAAAGAAATAGAAATAGAGAAATTTATTTAAATATATTTGAAAGGCAGAATTACAGACAGCAAGAGAGAATGCTCTTCCATCCTCTGGCTCACCTCCAGATGATTTCAACAGCTGAGTATAAGCAGATTGAAGCCAGAGCTTCCTCCCAGTCTCCCGCCTGGGTGCAAAGGTCCAAATACTTGGGCCGTCTTGTACTACAAGGAGCAGGACCTGCAGTGCCTTTTTTCAGATGTTCTTGTCTTATGGTGCAGAAATGTAACTAAAGCATAACACTAACTTCTAAGACAGCCTGAGTCACGTCTTAGTCTCTTCAGGCTTCAGGAAACACCATCACATGCTGCTTTATTCCTCGCAGGAAATTGTTCCTCATAGTCCTGGAGGGCGCGGAGCCAAAGATGTTCTCACCTAGCATTTAGCAAGAACAAGTTTTCATAGAAACTTCTCACCGTGTCCTCAAGTGGTGGGAGGGACAAATGAGATTTCTTGAGCTTTTTTTAAATAAGGGATTGTTCATGAGGGTCCTGCCTGTTTTATCTGATCGCCTCCCAGAGGCCCCACCTCCTAATAACATCACCTTGGAGATGAAGATTGCAGCATCTGGGATTCAGCCTTTTGGGCAGTGGTGGAGATGCCTGCATCTTATCTCTCAGTGCCTGAATTCAGGTGTCTGCTCCACTTTTGAGCCAGCTTCCTGCTGATGTACCCCTGGGGCAGCAGGTGATGGCTCTAGTGCTTGGACACCTGTCGCCCATGTGGGAGGCCCATATTGAGTTCCAGGCTCCTGCTCTCTGCCTGCTCCAGCCCCAGCTGGTATGAGCATTTGAGGAAATGATCCACCAAATAGAGAATTCTCTGTGTCTCCCTGCCTTCCTGCCCCCACTCCTCCACTCCCTCCTCTTCCTCCTCCCTTCTCTCCCTGCCTTTAAAATAAATAAAAGCAAGAAAATGAATATATATTGTACATATTTGAGCATATGGATTTTGAGAATAGATACCAACATTCAGACCCCAGGAAAAGGCAAGCCTTTGAATGGCCACGAGTTACCTTGCTGGTATTTGAAGCAGGGTAATCTGTTGCATTAAAGGCATTTGGTAGTGCATCTTGATGCTTTTCATGTGTAAAACCAGGGCACTACAGTCATAGTGGAGAAACTGCTCTAATTTTTAATATGTTAATATTTTTCTCTCTGAATAATCTATCCTTACAGCCTATTAGTTCCTTTGTATTTGTCTCTTTTGTTGTCTTTTGCCAAAGCAGGAAAAACATCTTAGAAAGCCCTATGGGAAGATAGTATTTATAATGTGATCCCAAGATTTAGGTGTACTATTTAGGAATGCAAGCCCAGATGTTTCTTTATTTTTTTTAAGTTTTTTTTTAATTATTATTATTCTTACTGGAAAGTCAGATATACAGAGAGGATGAGAGGCATCCGTTGGTTCACACCCCAAGTAGCTGCAATGGCCCGAGCTGAGCTGGTCTGAAAGCAGGAGCCAGAGCCTCTTCTGGGTCTCCCATGCAGGTGTAGGGTCCCCAATCTTGGGCCATCCTCTGCTGCTTTTCCAGGCCAAAAACAGGGAGCTGCAGGGCCTGCAGGGATTAGAACCAGCACTCATATGGGATACTGGTGTGTGCAAGGTAACAACCTTAGCTGCTAGGCTAACATGCTGGGCTCTGGGATGTTTCTTCAGAAAGAATACTCTCATTCTCTCTGGGGTGAGGGAGGTGGCTCATAACAAGCAAACAAACAAGCTCCTTTGAAGCAATTAATTTCCAAAGAAATGTTGGCTCACTCCTTTTTCTTTGTTTTTTACAACACATCTTTTTTTTTTTTTTTTAAGGAAGGCAGTCAAGGTAACAGATGGAAGAAGTTGTAGGACTGACAGTTATAAATAGTCCTGCAGTTAATTCTGTGATATATCTGCAATTCTTTTTCCTTGCCATTCTGAAAGTTGAATCTCAATCAAAATACTTTTTTCTTGACCAATGAGTGCAAATTATTGCCAGATTAGAACTCTGAGAAAAGTGGAGCAAGGTCACCAGGTTTTGACCTGGTGAAGTTTTTTCTTATGCTCTGAAGTATTATCATCAGTACCCGAACTTCAGGGTACCCACTTTTCCACGGATCAGAGATAGTGGGGGAGCCGCTTGAATAAATCAGCTGTCTTGAGGGTTGCTTGTGTTCCTTATAATCAAAACACTGTAGGATTTACCTAAAGATTACCATGTTGACAAGAACTAGAGGGGACGAAGGGACAGTATTCCCGTCTTTGAAATGACTGCATTGAGAGTAAATGCATTAAACATACTAAAGCCAACTAAAAGCAGAAATGGAACATAAAATGTAGAAACCATTTGTAATAAAATAAATTAGAAATGTCACTTGGTTGACTCCAGTGTATTTGCTGTAACGTTGGCAATTAACTCTAATAGAGTACTGAAAGTATTTTGAATATTCAAAATGTTACATAGAACAAATATATTCCTTTTTTTTAAAGAATTTGAAATTCTGATGATGGAAATATAACTGCCAGAGTTTCAAAAGTTGTGATATGCCCATTTCCGGAAGCATTTGTACAGAAGAAATTCCTCAGTACCTGGTTGAGTATAATTAGTATGACCATTTGGGGTGAGGTGGAGTCGAGCAATGTAACTATAACTATCAAAATGTCAAATGCATATTCTTTTTTCTGGAAATTCTATTTCCAGTATGGCAGGGTAACCTGGATTAACTGTTTTTTTTTTTAACTATTATTATTACAAAGTCAGATATATAGAGAGGAGGAGAGATAGAGAGGAAGATCTTCCATCCAGTGATTCACTCCCCAAGTGAGCGCAATGGCCGGTGCTATGCTGATCCGAAACCAGGATCCAGGAACTTCCTCCAGGTCTCCCACATGGGTGCAGGATCCCAGAGCATTGGGCCGTCCTCAGCTGCTTTCCCAGGCTACAAGCAGGGAGCTGGATGGGAAGTGGAGCTGCTGGAATTAGAACCGGTGCCCATATGGATTCCTGGCCTGTTCAAGGTGAGGACTTTAGCTACTAGGCCATGCCATTGGGCCCAACTGTTTTTTTTTTTTAATTTATTTAACTTTTATTGAAAAGTCAGATTTACAGAGAGAAGGAGAGACAGAGAATGATCTTCCATCTGATTGTTCACTCCCCAAGTGGCCGCAACAGTCAAAGCTGAGCTGATCCAATGCCAGGAGCTTCTTCCTGGTCTCCCACACAGGATACCAAGGCTTTGAGCTGTCCTCTACTGCTTTCCCAGACCGCAAGCAGGGAGCTGGATAGGAAATGGAGCATCCAGGACAAGAAATAGCACCCATATGGCATCCCAGCTGATGCAAGGCAAGGATTTAGCTACTAGGCTGTTGCACAGGGCCTGATTAAATGTTTTTAAGGACAACTAGAAAAGCAAAGAAAATGTTTTTAAAATCTGTTTTGAAAGCATAAGAAACTTCCTTAGCCAGTAAAAAATTATGGAGCCACGATTTAACAGAGGAAGGAAATCCAAAGCCAACAAACTTTGGGGTCACATTATCCTTAAAGACAGTGCTCTTGGCACAGAAACTGCAGAGAGGATGAGAAATTCAGCAGGGTCAAGGACAAAGAATTGAAAGAGAGGCCCTGGTAACCCTACAGGTTGCAGGATGGGACCCATGGATGCCCTCACCAAGACTGAAGCTCAGATTTAAACTGAAAAGATAACAAACTAACAACTCAGAATGAGTGTCACAACCAGCTATGTATATTCAGAGAGATATCAAAAGAAAGTATCTGTAAATCCTGAAGTGTTTAGTGACAAAATCTAAAAACAAACATGAGGGTCAAGGAGAGAAAAAGAGGGGGCACAAGCATAGAAGCAGTATGTGAAGAAATAATGAGAGAAAATGAAAGTCGAACTCTGACAAGAGCCATTCACCAACGTATTCTGTAAGTGCTGCCTCACTAAGAAGGGTAAATGTAACCACTTTTGGGGACATCACAGTAAAGCTGCTCAAAGCCAAAAACAAGAAAACCAATCTTTGGAAAAGACATTGCCTCAAATGAGCAGAAAACATTGTCAGCTTATTTCTCAACAGAAACACTGAGGTATCTTCTTATTACCTAAGGAAAGTGTATGGAAATTATGCACAGATACATACTCACTTTCTGTAATGAAAAATCTGGAAGTCACTCACATACCCAATCAAAGATTTTAAAATATTTACCTCCCCTAAAGTTGACTATGAATCCAATGAGGATGATGAAGATAGCTTTAACTGAAGATAATGTTAAAAGTGTTCCAATGTTCTGTTAGGTAAAAAAAAAATTACAAGGCATTATGTAGCATATGCATTCATTTGCACTGACCGTCTTCGATAGGATTAAATGTAGAAGGTTAGGCACCACAGTGTGAACTCGCTCTCTTTCGTGGTAGAATCAGGACAGAATCTCCACGTTCCCCACAATGTCTGGTAACGACGATTGTCATCCAGTAAAGATGTTTCTGTTGAAAGGGAGGACAAACCCAGTCGATGTTCAATGTTATATGCTCTGTTTAAACCCCGGGTCCATCCTAAGTGTGTTTGTAACAGATAACTGCCCGTGAGTGTGTTGCATTACCTCTCAAAGGAAGAGACCTTGACCTGCACAGTGGAGGTCAGGTGAAGGCCTGGAGACTCAGGTCCTGCATGCCTGTAGTCTTCCTACATCAAAGGAGGGTCCGTCGGGTCGTGCACCCTCAGAGCCCTGGGATGCTCTCCTTTTATTAGCAGCACCCCGTTAGTGGTCTTCCTTCTCTGATTTAGGGAAATAACTGCCTTTACTTAAATAAAAAAAACAAAACTCAGAATCATGTTAAGAATTATGTTAAAATCTGATAATCTTGATTTTTTTTCTGTTGGTACCAAGAAAACACTGTTCTGGATGGTCAAGTCTGAATTTGTGTTCTAGGCCGGGAGATCCGTCTGCCTCTCCGGATCAGAGGGGAAGGCATGGGGCCCAAGGTGCACTTCAACTTTGAATTGCTGGATGTAGGAAAAGTTTTCCTTGGCTCTGTACATTGCTATGAGGTAAGCCCCCAACCTTGCACAGAGACTGCCAACAGTATTTGGCATTTTTGTTTGATTTTGTATGGTGTGTGTTTTGATGGGATAGAAAATGAGTTGCCATTGCTGGTCCTCAGTCAGATCCCAGAGTGTTCAGTCTCCTCCCCTTCTGTATTATCCATGTTGATAGGAGTAACTTTTCCGTTCTCATCAGCCACCTTCTAAAGTTACAGAAAACCAAAGCATGTCAAAGCCGTAACTTAGTTGGTTTTATCCTCATCATGTTGTGGATTGTGAAGGAGAAAGCCATAAATACATCCTCCCATCTGTCTAGTACTTTTTATCTGATAGCATAAATCTTACAGCTTGGAGGATAGAGAACATTTTACATTTTCTAGAATGTTCTAATGAGAATAACTGCTTTCACACTTTAGAATTTTCCCCAAATATACAAATGTCCAGTCTATGTTTAAAAAAAAACTGATCATTGTGAGTCTTGGAAGAGTCCCCCTTGCATCCCCTCCGCCTATTTTATTCAATTAAGTAGAAATTGTACAGGATGTGCTGGTCGATCTTCAGCAGTTCTTTGAGTGTCACCTAATCTCCTGATTTGTACCTGGGACACATTGTTACATTCTAGTCAAACTGTAACCACTGAAACTTTGTTTCAGAAAGGACCATGAATTGTACATATTTGGGTTTTATAGAGATGCAAAAGTGATTATTTAATGAGTGACGAATAGGTGTCAGATGCAGTGACTCATTGTATGTACACGTGTGTGTGTGTGTGTGTGTGTGTTCTAATCCTTACAGAATTGTGAAAGGAAGGCCACACTGTACTTACTTTACAAGTGGAAGATAGAGGCATGTGGTGGCTGATGGCGTCAGTGACGTTGCCCTTGCTGTGTGCTGAGCACGGTGCTGGTGCTTTGAAATGCATTTCTTCACTTGGTCCTCAGCAAAACCCTGTGGAGTTTATACAGTTACTGTTTTCATTTTACAGCTGCCTAAGCTGATACCCAGAGGAGTTTTGTTAAGCGAGGCAGTACTAAATATATAACAAAGAGGGAAAAAGTCTATCTCAAGTGTGGGAGTTTATTCTGCTGTGTACATCATCAGTCCAAAGCACAGGCCCCAGTCAGCAGGATTCTGCGGTGCAGAACCCTGGCTCCATCCTTCCTCGACGTGGCCATTCCTACCACGAAAGCTGTAAAGCTAAAATCTCAGCTGTGTCACACTGAATCAGGGCCAGAGTGGGGAAGACCGTACAGGAGATTTTTATAGGAGGTGACATTGGCAGTAGAACACCATACTTTTGTTCACATGCCATTAGCTGACCATGACTGCAAGGCAGCCTGGAAAAGGTGGCCCAGCTGTAAGCACAATAAGAGAGGAACTAGGTTCAGGGGACAGAAAAGCTGTCCTGTTCTGGCAAGAGAAGGCCTTTGCAGTCATTTCAATCCTTCAACCTCTCAGCATCCTACTCTTTGGCCTTGAACAAACCCAGCCTGCAGCCAGCTCAGCTCAGCCCAGCCTGATCTGGCTTGAGGACAATGCCCTTCACCTCCCTTTACCAGGGTAACCGTGGCTTATGTGGAGGGGCGGGGATGGGAGGCAGCAATGCTAATGTTGTGATGGGATAGATTATACACAGGCATGTAATTTAAACTGTATCACCTTGCCAAGCTGCTTAACTTTTCTCACAGTCAACTTTTCTGTTCCCTATTCTCTATTCATTTCCTCTGCTGTGCTTATGGCTAGACCACATTTCCCAGCCTCCCTTGCACTCATAGTCAGCTAATGGAGTGTGACATCAGTTGCATGTTTGTCATGCAATGCAAAATAGCATGGGTATATTCTGTCAGCATTGTCCTGCATTGCATTTGGGAGAAGGGCCACTTAGGGAAAGGAAGAAAAGGTTCATATGAAATTGTTCTTCTAGATATAAGTTAACCAGCGTGTGTTTTCCTAGCATCCTAAAGACTGTACCTTACAAACAGCACTTGAGAAAATCACTTCTAGACCTGATGCAAAATGCAAGATGCCCTGAGTGTTGTAACAACTTTTTACAATCTTTAAAATTTCAAAATCAGAGAGACAGACACAGAAAGACACAGAGATCTTCTGTCTGCCGGTTCAGTCTTCAAATGCCCAGACAGCTGCAGCTGGGCAAGGGTGAAGCCAACATCCCAGAACTCAGCCAGAATCTCCCAGGTGGTTGACAGGGACATAGCTACTACAGCCATCATCTGCTGCCTCCCAGGTTGTGTGTTATTAGGAATCTGAAATGAGGAGTGGGGCCAGGATTCAAAACCGAACACCCACTCTGCTCCTTACAGAACTAGCAGGAGTGTGCTGTAGGCTATCACATTCTAACGACAGAGCAGACCACGGGTAGGTAAAGAAGTGTTGGTTGGGCAACAGAACGTACAGACAGGCTTGAGAGAAGGACAGGGTAGGTGCTTCTTACAGGAATATTTTACACTCTGCATATTTAAAACTGATGCCTCGTTGCATCACTTTTTCAATGTATTACAATACCTGCTTGAGACAAATTTGAGTAACTAGCCCTTAGTCATTGCTGAGCTTAGCAGACATGTAAAAAATTAAACTAGAACTCCCAAGAGTGTACATTTATTCCCCAATGTAATTACCAAGGAAAATAACTGGAAGGTGAAGCTCTGTTATGAATGTTCTCTTCTACAAGGAGTCAGATTGCAGGGTGAGAGTGTTACCGAGAGCCATAAGGACTCACAGTCGTGCTCCATGTTATTTGCTGGGTTCTGTGTTCCTAAGTGGGTGCTCCTTGGGCAAAGGTAGAAGAATGACACGCATTTTTCTAATGGGGAGAGGGGACTGTCACCATATAGAAAATCTGGGTGAAACATTCCATAAAGATAGTAGCACATTTTGCAGATTGAAGTTTTAGGGCCCAGGGAAGCTAAGAAGATTGCCCATAGTTACGCAGCTCACAATGAAGCCGATGGGAAGGCTGGATCTGAACCAAGACAGTCTGGTTCCAGAGTCCCCAGCCATAATCACTTTTCCCACTGGCCTCTTTAAAAGGAGTAAAGGGTGGTGCATAAGCCCTACTCCCACGGAATTTAGAATGAGGGAGATGAAAAATGAACATTGAAAGGTAACCAGACAGCAAGTGCTGGTTATTTGTGTGCCTTCTTGAATGCACCGTAGCCATCTCTCTTGGTGGAAATGGTTGCCCTTGTCTGGGGAGGCAGCTGGCTCTGTCTTACCTGTGGTCTTGTCCTCTCTTCTCTGCTTCTTCAGAGGCAACCCAGGCCCGTCAACTTACCCAGACCCCTTTTTCCCGGCCATCCTGCCCCCTTCACTAATGATAATAACTAGGAGCTTCCCCTAGACCAGGTGCTGAATGTGCCCTGTCCCATTTAATTAAGTCTCCTTTAACCCCTAGTCTCACTTCTCTCTATGAAACTCCTCAAAAAGAGGAGGCCCAAATAGTCATTGCTATTTCCCCACTCCCTAAACATGTGTCCCCTCAGTTCCACAGCCATCTCCCTTCAAGGTCAGGGATGGCCCCTAATGAGAAGTTAAATGCATACAAGCTTCAGTTGGGCATATACTCCTGTCACATTTGGCCTCCTCCTTTAGCTTTCAGCTCCTGGCATGCTTCACACTTTCCCACTAACATCCTGCATGTTTCTTTGTGATCCCATCCTCTTTGTCCTCCAGCACCTTAAGTTTAGATCGAAAGGAGTTTGTACATAAAATGAGATGACATCATGTTCTCCCTTCTGGGTGTGAGGCACAGCATTGGCAGGCAATAGAGACAGTGGTTTAGGAGGCCTGGAATAAGACAGTGTGTCTGTAGTGCATGTGCAGGCATTGTGGAGGGCAGAGCTGGAGTGGTAACCCGACTCCCACTGTGGAGGACTCTGCAGGCAAAGCCTGAGCCCTTCATGTACACACGACTCCCAGAAGGCAACAAAACTTTTCTGTAGTGGAGCTATTACTTGTGTAAGAAATCTAGGGCAGTCATTCACCTTGGGGTGGAAGATGGGTATATCCCACTAGGATGCACCAGCAGCACCGCGAGAGAACCCTGTGATACTGAATCCTCAGGGCTGCCTCGCTGACATTCTTCAGGCCAAGCATGAGTTCCGGAACTTTCCGGTCCTATAGTCTGACTTGCTTTTTGTTTTTCACTTCCATCTTTCTGTGCATCTAAAATACCTTTGCTTAATTAATTTACAGAAAATGAAAGATTGTTTTAAAGCCTTTCGTAGGTAAAAGTGACTATAATCCATCTCTTTTTAAGAAGATCTATTTTTATGTTTTTACTTGAAAGATGAGAATTGAGCAAGAGAGAGAGAGCTAGAGAGCTCCTCTTGTTCAATTCCTCCAATGTCCACCAGAGCCAGCACCTGGCAAGGCTGACTCCAGGAGCCTGGAACCCCTCGCAGGACTCCCCTGTGGATGTCTCCTGGAGTATGCCTTAGGAAGCTGCAGTCAGAGCAGAGGCACTAGGACTGAAACAAGGCTCTCTGAACTGGGGCACACATCTCAGGCAAATGCTCATTCCTGTGACCCACCCTTAGAGCAAGGACGTAGTGCAGACTGCTAACTTCATGTTATTTTATTTTTACAAAGATGTGTTTATTTACTTGGTAGAATTGTAGAGACAGAGACAGATATATATATATATATATATAGAGAGAGAGAGAGAGAGAGTGAGAGAGAGAGAGAGAGAGAGAGAGAGAGAGAGAGAGAAATATATAAGGAAAGAGAGAGATCATCCATTTGGTGATTAGCTCCCCAAATGGCCATGTCCAGGAGCCAGCAGCTTCATCTCATTTTTTCACCTGAGTTCAGGGTTCCAAGTGCTTAGGCCATCTTTCTTGCTTTCCCTGGTACATCAGCAGGGAGCTGGATCAGATGCAAGTTAGCCAGGATATAAATTGATGCACATATGGGATGCTGAAATTGCAGGAGGCAGCTTAACCCCGGTATGCCACAATGCCAGCCCATAACTTCACTTTGAAGAAGAGGCTAAAAACATAAAATTACTCTGTGAGTGTCAAGCTTCCTGGACAGAATGCTCGTATCTCCCTGAAAGGTGTTGTAATTTCGCATAACTTTGTCTGCATTTGCTGTGAGTAATGCAGCTCATGTGAAAGTCCGTCAGTGACTCCCTTACTAACCCTCTCATCTTTGCCTTTGGTGTAGACGATTCTGTACAACAAAGGCAGCATCGATGCCCTTTTCCACCTGATCCCTCCAGCGTCAGCCTCGGGGGCCTGCTTTGTTTTCTGCCCCAAAGAAGGCATCATCGTACCAGATGGAGTCCAAGCCGTGCAGATCTCCTTCAGCCCTGCCATCCTGGGGCACTTTGAGGAGGAGTTCCTGGTCCATGTCAATGGGTCACCTGAGCCTGTGAAATTGACCATCAGGTAAGGTGCATTTGTAACTCAAAGTCTAGATTTACTGCTTTCCTGAAGACTAGACCATGTCTTAGATGTCCCTGTAACCATCTTGGCTAATACAAACACATCAGCATGATGGGGTATGCTGAATTTCCAACAAAATTACTGTACTGAACACGGGTGACTTACTGTAGTACAGTTACAGATGCTGCTTGAAGATGCAGTTTCCCTGTAAATTACAACATTTTGCAATAAAGATTTAACAAATGGGTCTATTCCTGTCTCTGTTTACATTTTAGAATGTAATTAGAAAGTAAGTTATTCCAGTAACCTGAACAGGCATCTTGCCTAAGCTGTGGCTGTTGACCACTTGCTGCTCTACCTTTATCTTTTGGTTTTGCTTTGAGGAAAATCTTTGGAAGATCTCAGCCATACTGCTTGCAGGCAAGAGTCCGCTTCACGGTGTCACTCAGCCCAAGAGAGGCACTTCTCCAGGGGCTTGTGATCATCGGAAGTCATTAGTAGTAGCCAAGTTTGTCCTCAGGTTCTGTAAAGAACTTCCCTCTTCCCAACCCTTGGGAAGACACACACACATATAGCTTTAATTCCTAGTGTGTTAGAAAAATTGTGTCTTCAGGATAGAAACATCCTGTCTTCAGAACACATTGCTCTGGATTCCCACAGCAATGAGACGTTCATTACTGTGGAAGTCTCTCTTTTATGGTCACTGCTAACAGGATTTCACCCACAAGCTGAGGTCTCCCTGGAGATCTGGAGATTACCATAGAAAAGAGACGGATTCAGGCTGTCTGGAGGGCCCTAGGAAATGTGTTAATCCCTTGGAATTCTGAACCTGAAAAGTCAGCCCAGAGGTAGTTATCATTTATTCTCAAATTCACCTAAATACCTCCGTTATGTGATGAATTGTGCTGCTCAAGATGCATAGGTCAAAGTTCTAACACCCACCACCTCCAGATCTGTTCTCGGAGTCAGGGCTTGAAATGGGAAGCTAGATTACAGTGACCTAATCCAACGTGATTGACTTCTGATTCCGGATATCAGTAAGTGCAGGGAAAGACACAGGAGACGATGACCATGTCCCAACTGAGAAGAAAGGCCCTCAGGGAAAAGTCCCTACCTACAGTAGCCCAGGGAGGCAGAGAAAGGAGTTCCTGTTACACAGCCCAGTCTGGGGCTCCATCATGGCAGCCAGTCACAATAACACCACCCGGAAAAACCAAGGAGACAGCCCTGTGGCAGAGCCAAGGCAGCCTGCCACAGCCTGCCACAACTGTCATTTTATTTTATTTTTTTGTAATTTTCAAGTTTTATTTGAAATATTTACAAGCTTTTAAATTCTTTTTCATAATGTACTAATGTGTGTTTCAATTGAAAAAAAAATTAGGTTGGTCTTTAAATGTTTGAAGAACACTGACCTCTTAGGAGCTGTCCTATTTTTATCCCATCCTGTGATTGACATCCTTCAAGTACACATACGGTGGGAGAAGGATGTGCACTTTTGCCTTATATGAACTTCAGCCCTCTCCCCGCCTGCAATATGGCTCACATTTCATGACACGGAGCTGATCAAGAGAGACAGGGAGAGCAAGCTTGCAACTGAAGCCTTCGCCTCCTACCCTCAGATCTTCGATTGCTTTGAGATGCTTCCATCAGCTCTGACAGATTAATCCTGGAAGCTTTTGAGTTGAGCCCTTAGCTTCTTGGCATCATGAGGTGTTGCTGGTAGTCATGCATACCCTTCGGAGCATCCAGCATTCAATTTTTCATCACCAAGGGGAGTGATAAACCCATGAGGATCTGTTCTTAAGCATTGAGATTAATCATGTAGAACCTTTATGAATGTAGGTGCAAAAGTTCTTGACAAAATACTAGCAAACCTAATCCAGAAAGGTACTACAAAGATTATATACCATGAGCAGGTGGAATTTGTCCCAAGAATACAATGTTGGTGCAAAATGAAAATGTAGGGGCTTGGCACAATGGCTCAGTTTGCTAGTCATCCACCTCCGAGTACCCATATGAGCATCGATTTGTGTCCTGCTGTTGCGCTTCCATCCCAGCTCCTTGCTTGTGTCCTGGAAAAGCAGTAGAGGACAACATGAAGCCTTGGGACCCTGCACCCTCACAGTCAGATAAGCAAAATGTTGTACATCCACATCGTAGAATGAAAAAAAAAAAAACAAGCGTGGAGCACTGATGCATGCCACAGAATGATTCAGTGGATGAACCTTGCAGACATGACAAGTAGAAGAAACCAATCGCCAAAAACCAAACTCCACATTCTACTGCCGTGACATGTCTGGAGTAGGCGTGTCTCTATAGATGAGAAGTCCGCTAGAGGTTGCTCAGCGCTGCGGATACAGGAAGGAGAGCAATAATCAAAGGCATGCGATTTCCTTTTTGGTAAAAATGTCCTGAAATTGGTTGTAGTGATGTGGTACTGTTTGTATGTATCTGTGAAAAGACAAAAGCCATTGATTTATGTACCTTAAATTGATTAATTTCATGGCATGTAAATAATATATCAATGAAGCTGTCATTTAAAAATATTTCTGGGAGGCTTTAATATTAAATAATATTGTCATTCTCTGGGTGAATTTTTGAAACCTCTGTGTATGTGTGTGTTTCTCTGTGTATCTGTGTATCTTTATCATTTGTCGGAATAGGTTAATGTTTATATGGGTTTTCTCCTGTGTATCTGGCTATCTCCCAGGAACCTATTAACAAGTGAACTTGGCTAACTACAACTCCAACTCCCTGTGGATGTTAAGGCTCTCGTTCTGTCTTCTGGACATTCCCATCTGCCCATTTCCCATTCAGGGGCAGGCAGTTTGCGGGAATGTTGTTCATTCCTGGGTCTTTTCAAAGGGAAGGAGAACCTGGCTGCAGAAGGAGTGTTGGGCTTTATCCCACACCGCTCACTGGTTTCCAAGAGACGTGGATTAGCTCGGTGCTCTATCATTTCAGTTCCTTTAACACTCTGTTTTATATATCCAAAAATGTCCAGGGGATTCAAACCACAAACAATTTCTAAAACCAGGGAAAATTCTTATTTTTTTTTAAATGTATTTCTATTGGAAAGTCAGATATACAGAGAGGAGGAGAGACAGAGAGGAAGATCTTCCATCTGATGATTCACTCCCCACGTGGCCGCAACAGCCAGAGCTGAGCTGATCTAAAGCCAGGAGCGAGAAGCTTCTCTCCCAGTCTCCCACAATGGTGCCAAAGCTTTGGACCATCCTCAACTGCTTTCCCAGGCCACAAGTAGGGAGTTGGATGGGAAGGGGGGCTGCCAGGACATGAACCAGCGCCCATATGGGATCCTGGTAGTTCAAAGTGAGGACATTAGCCACTAGGCTACTGCGCTGGGCCCATATTTTTTATGAAGAGACATTTATTCATGAGATAAGATACTTCCCTCATGTTTAAACAAGAGAGGACTGGACCAGGTAACCCGGAAGGATCTTTAAATGTTGATTTATTTCACTCAGGTAAGCCCTCATGATCTTAGAGAGACGTTCTAGCTTGAAATGAATAAAAGGCAGATCTACAACCACTAGCTTACTGTAGGTATGAAATGTAGAGTTCCCAAAGATGTCTGTTTAGGTTGTGTGACACTTGGGGATTAAGGTGGCAGATAGAATTAAGTTATGTAGTTAATTCAGTTTAAGAGATTGTCCTGGTAGACCAGGTGTAATCCTAAACGTAAGAGGAACAGACTACTGGAGGTAAAGGGACAGGCTGAGGTTACAATTGGAAGGCAACATGAATGGAGCTACGTAGTGATATGAGGTGGTAGCATGGATGGAATTAAGAGGCTTTTTGTCAGCTGAGGGGAAGGCTGTAGGAGAGGAGGACATTGGTATTGTGACACAAGGGGTTAAGCCACGACCTGTGATGCCAGCATCCTGTGTGGGTACCAGTTCAAACCTTGGTTGCTACATTTCCAACCCAACTCTCTGCCAATGCACCTAAGAAGATAGCAGAAGGTGGCCTAAATATTTGGGTCTCTGGCGTACACATAGGAGACACAGATGGAGTTACAGGGAACTGAGTGCGGCCTGCTCTGGTAGATGGAAGATTCTCTTGCTCTCTCTCTAACTCAGCCTTTCAAATAAGTAAATAATTTTTTATAAGTGTTAGGAAAGCATGATCATCAGGGATTACTCAAATCATTGATCTTTGACATTTCTCAGATATGCAAAGTTAATTATGTGACGTGCTTTATGTGACACCCAAATTCACCACCTTTTGTGCCACTGGTTTGGTAGTTTGCCTGCTAGCCTCTGCCCCTACTCTTTGGTAAGAATAAAGCAATAAATTAACCACAGCGTCATTTGCTTAAATTTAAGTCCATGGTTTGAGTTCTGACAAAGAATTTTAAGAGCCGCTGTGACTAGCCATCATCTCATGATTTATGTGCTGGCATCTACAACTGACTTCAGTAGGTTCCAGCCGGTCACCCTGAATTCACTGGCTTCTCTGATCTCCCCCGCTTGCCTTCCAGAGGCTGTGTCATTGGGCCTACCTTCCACTTCAACGTGCCCGCGCTTCACTTCGGTGATGTTTCCTATGGTGAGTAACTTTCCCTTTTAAATGTGAGATGGGGTGGGATTCCTTTACCCTCCCTGTGAAAGGAGCAAGGGTCTACACAGAATGTTCTCTCAGCCTTTCTGTGGGAACGAGCTAGGAGGCTCCACGCTTGTTCTTCCCTTCCTCAGCAGCAATGGCATTTTGGTCCCATAGTCGACTTTGCACTTGAAAGCAGTGGCTGAGTTCCGGGGTTGGTAGCTGTCAGGCCGTGGCTGTCTCCGCTCTTCTCACGATGAGACAGCAGAGGCCCCGGGAGCTTTCGTCCTCTCCACAAGCACTCTGCACTGTATTTAAATTGCATTCTGACTTGATGATCTGGCTTCATAGAGAGGCACTGAAGCTTAAGGTGAACTCTGCGGTGGGTCTACCCTGGAGTTCTGTTGCTCTGTATCAAAGGCTTTTATATATCTCGGTGTCAAATTCTCATCCGGTCGCTTCCCTGAGCCATGTCTAAACTTCTTCCTGTCTAAACTTCTCCAGTAGTAAAAATGATAACAGTAGTAGCAGCAGAAGCTCTTTTTTTTTTTTTTTTTTTTTTTTGCTATTTCTTGTACTTGAGTCACTGCTGGATGGATTATATGCAATATTACATTTAAAATTTTGCTAGTTCTATGGCAAGGAGGGACTGCTTATTACCCCCTTCTGAGAGATGGAGGCACTGAACCCTGGGGCAGTGGCGTGACCCCTTACGGTCAGACATCCCAGTGGCAGGATTAGTGTTGCAATGGAGAGCCATCTACTCTGATGCACTGTCAGTGGGAATAATCCTGCCTCCAAAGGGACAGAGTATTTTCTTGGTTGGTGAGGACATCTTTGATATACCATGGTTTGTGGGTTCATCCCTCCTAACAGAATCTTAATATTTAGTATTTACTTTCTGTTACTAACCTGACTTTAAATCCTATCAAATTAACTAATATGCTTTGGTTTAAACAACTTTGCCTTCCTTGCAGGAAGTAATCATGAAGAACATGTTGATAAATGCCAGCCTAAAGCCATGTTCCGTTCTCCTTTCCATCTTGCTTCTTTGCTTCCGTTTTTACTTTTGCTTCATCTTCCTTAGCCCAGTCAGCTTTGGGGAGAAAGAGTTATTGAGGAAAAAAAAAAGAAATTATTCATAATGCCCTTATCAGTTAACATTTTGAGGTTTTGACAGTTTTATTTATTCAGGCCATTTTCATTTATACAAACACCCACCGTTATATACGTGATACTGAACCAGGTCCAAGCTATTAGCAAAACATGCGCAGATGAAGCTAAGTAACTGCTACTTTGGAATATATAAATGGCTGAAGGGATTTTTTAAAAATAATAATATAGAGAATATTTGAGCTGTAGACCCTTTTGAAGAAAAGTGTAAGTGACCTTTAACTTGACAGTCATCAGGTGGCCAATTAAGAGAAGCACGCTCTCTTGAAGGCAGCTGTAGCCAGCCACCACGTGAGGCATGGTAGCGTGCCATAGACCTGTGCAGACACCGCCCCCAGACAGTTCAAACTGAGTCCACGGAGGGGCATAGCAACTGATGCATGACAACAGCATGGATTCCAGAGTGCAAGAATACAATAGCACAGGGACATGGGACACTGCGCCCCGTCTCCTGTTTCCCTGGGGGCTGAAAACAGAATCCAAAGAAGTATCATAAGTCAGAAATGCCAAGAAATCTCACCCAGAATCATTGTCAGAATCCACCCTGCTGTTGAGCTTTGAAATTTATTGTAAATGTTATGTACTAATGGCAAGCTAATTATTGAGCTTCTAGACGTCTGAAGCTTTTTTATTCCAGAATTCAGACACTTAAAAAATATCAAGGCCCCTAATATTGTACATTTCACTGAATGTCATGGCCCATAATATTGTATATTTCACTGGAATATAGTATACAAAGGGAACTTCAGAAAGATCATCGGAAATTTGAATTAAAAGATTTTTACTGAGGCCAGCCTTTGTGATACTACAAGTTAGACCACTGTTTGCAATGCCTACATACCATACAGGCACCGGTTCAAGTCTCAGTTCTTACACTTCCATTCTAGCTCCCTGCTGATATGCCTGGGAAAGTGGCAGAAAATAGCCCAAGTCCCTGGGCCCCTGCACCATGAAGGAGACCCAGATGGAGTTCCTGGCCTTGGCCTGGCCTAGCCCTGAACATTGAGGCCATTTGGGCAATTAACCTGTCTCTTTCTATGTCTCCCTCTTTCTTTAATTCTTTCAAATAAATACATCAATATTTCAATAAATAAGTAAACAAAAGATATTTATTATGGTACAAAAATTTTGTAGTCCATGCATAGTTTTTCATAGTACACATTTCCCTTGAGATTAAGACTGTTTCTCCGCATGGATTTTAAAATTTGTACCAAAGTAAACTCACTTTAATTCCCTTTTTCAGTGAACCTTTTGAAACCTGTTGTATATCCACAAGAGACCAGTGATTTCCTTAAAATTCTGTATTTTGCTTTTATCTGCGTATTATTTCTAGTGAGTGTCAATGACCATAAACATATCACGAAAAGAGGGCCTTCAAAGCACAGATGATTTTTAATGGGCCAGCTTCTAACATGAATAACTTGATGTTAATGTGGACCAAGCTGAGTTAGAAGTCACTAGTAATTTCTAGGTCCAACTGTAAGTATTGAGAGCAGAAGCTAAATTGCAGTGTGGGATGAGACTCAAAGTGAGGTGAGCATCTGGCCTAGTGGCTAAGGTCCGTACGTATCAGAGTGCCTGGCTTCAGCACCCAGCAGCAGCACCTGACTCCAGCTTGCTGGGGAGGCTGTGCTGATAGCTAGGGTGAAGGGTTCCTGCCACCCGTCGGGGAGACCTTTCCCCACCCCCCTGCTGCTTCAGCCCCTTCTGGGGACTCTTGGAGCATTTAGGGAATGAGTGTAGGAAGGTATCTATCTAACCCTGCCTGTCTATGTTTATCTGTCTCTTCATCTCTCCAAGTAATTATTTTTTTAAGATACTAAGAGCAATGTATGTGTATATCTGACATAGTGAAGAATTCTTCTAAAATGCCTACAGGAAAGACTTTGTTAATAAGAAATTATCGTCACTTTCATTTTATGAAATGAAATGTATTTTTAGAGTACTCATTGAAAGAGAAGAGACTTTGTGAGTGGGTATTTAGAGAAATCCTCTTGAATTTGTAGACTAGTTGGTTTTTTATAAGTTTAGTTGTAACTAATTAAAGTTGACTGCAATTGAGGAGACTTGTAAACACATGGGTCTTGTAGTTAGTATTTCCTCAGGTGAACAGTCTGATCTGATGGCTCGAGGAGCTCCAGCATCCTCAGTTTGACCTACAAAAGACTGATAGTGCGCTTTTGTGCTGTACGTTTTCCAAAGATTGTAGACTCTTTTTTTTAATCAAAGGGTTAACACATTGAAAGAAAAAAATTATTTGTAGTTCTTCTAGTGCAAGGCAATAATCTCTATGTGGGGAAATTGAAGTCTAAAATTTTCTTAATTAATACACTTAATGGCAGTGGTCTTTCTGTACTAAAAGATTCAAATTGCTGCTGGAGCTGCAGCAGAGTGGCTTGAGACTCTGCCTGCAATGCCAGCATCCCATATGGGCACCAGTTCAAGTCTTGCTTGTCCCACTTCAAATCCAGCTCCCTACCAATGATCTGGGAAAGCAGTGGAGGATGACCCAAGTGCTGGGGTCCCTTCCACCTCTGTGGAAGACACAGAAGAAGAGTTAGGCTCCGGGCTTTGGCTCTGTCCAGCTCTGGCTGTCATGACCAACTGGTTAGTGAACCAGCAAATACAAGATCTCTCCCTCGCCGTAACTCTGCCTTTCAAATAAATAAATTAATTAAAAAGACTCCAAGTCTTTCTGAAGGATTTATAGATGATTACAAGTACATATTTTCAACTTTATGATTTGGGCACTGCTGATCATGCTCCACTCGTACCGTTTTCGTGAGCTGTGACGGCAGACAGAGCCGACGAGTCAGGAGCCCTCCGTGACCCTGGCCGCAGAGGGGAGAGTTCCCTATCAACTCTCATTTTGAGGCTTTCTTCTCTCTTTTGTGGTAGAACTGCAGTGTTGACAGGTTTCTCAAGACTGTTTCTTATCAAGAGGCATAATCGTTGCTCAGAGATGGTTGGAGTGGACAAGGGACAGCCCTCCATTGTAGGCCGTGTTTCTTTTCTAAGTGAGGCTAAATGTTTATGTCTAGAGTGGATTGACTGTATGCATACTGATCATTCTTCCTCATTATTTTTCTGAACAGCTGCAAGGATGCCCACCTGATTTGCATGATGGTCTAGTCAACATATCTCCCCTTTGCTTTGTGGACATTTTTACTTTACTAGGAAAATTAAGACCATTGTCTAAAATATCCAACAAGTAACAAAAAGTCCATTAATTGTAATTTAGTTTTTGGTTTTTGTGTATTGCTGAATCGACTTGTTATTCTCATTGGTTAGAGAATATTCTTTAGAAGGGAGTTCGTGCTGCAGTTAGTATTCAGGCTTTTAAAGGAATCATAATTCTTCTTTTGCAGCTTTATGTGCTAGTTTCTCCAAGTCTTTTTAGCGAAAAAAAGAAACAATTGACCTCCTTGACAGCTGTGTCCTTCATGTCACTGTTAAAGTTCCGAAAGAAAGAGGAGGCACCTTTGTGAATCCTTAAGACATTCTGTCCACCATGTTGCTAATGACTCCAATGAAAGGAAAACCAAATGTTGGCTTTTGATCTACTGGACGTTAGAACAGGGGAGATACTTGCATGTAGGTGGAATCATAGATGCAGTAGTAAGAGGGTTGGGTACAACCACGCACCTGGGGATAACATCATTATTAGTGAACAGTCTTAAACCAGTATTCCCTTCCTTTTGGCTTTTCACAAGCAATGTGGAAAGTGACACACGTTAGTGTAAGAGGCCATTCTGACTAGTGCATTACAGTTGGCTTTGCTCTATGAAAATCTGAGCAATGGTGTGGAAGACTCCCCCGCCCCCCGAGTGTTTATATGCTCTGCTTTCCAGAATACACACTGCCTTAGGATGTTTAATCCATAAACGTCAGGGTAAAAGAAAGGCAAGGCATCTGTGGTTTCAGAACCCAATATTGGGCAAACGCAGAAAAATCACATGCAGCAATTACATGACTGAATCTGACATGTAAATGACTGGAATTTCCAGAATTGCCTTTCAAGTGTGCTTAATTTGGTAGTTATTCTGCTTCTCTTATTTACACATTTTTTTGGTTTGACTTACACATAAAAATTGTACGTACTTATTGTATACCAGGTGATGTCTTGATTATGTAAGCACTATATGATGTTCAAATCACGGTAAACATGTCTATCTCCTCAAATGTTTGAAATTTCTTTTTGGTAAAAAGGAAAAAAAAAAAAGAAAAAGACTTTCAAGATGCTTTCCTCTATAGAGTTTTTGGAAATCTACAGCCCATTGTTATTTATTGTTAACCTGTTAAACAATACAACACCGTAACGCTTCCCCTTTCTAATATCCACTAGTCACCCTTGCCACGGCTCAGCCATAACAGATCTCTTCTGAGTGGGTCTGCAGATGTGGGATCACAGTGGAGACATGACTGTGTTTGCTGCTGTGGTCTCACTTGAAAGTTAATGTTGCTTTGTGGGGCAGAAGCATATTCGTTCCAAGCATCCTCTGCAGTGACACTGATGACTCCTTTAGACCAGTGTCGTTATTGTGGCAGGCCTCAATGTAGAGGTGCTTCCGGTGTTTTCTTATGGTTAATGCTAATGCTGCTTGTTCTGAACGCGGCAGCAAATGCAGTGATCACCCAAGAAATCCAAATGATCAGAGCTCAGTCCATGACTCACCAGGCAAGGAAGCTCTGCAGCTCTTAGGAAAGGAGCACGAGTCCCCTTGGAGTGAATGCAGGAGAGCCGATAGAGGATGACCAAGCAGCTTTGTCTGCAGAAGGTAGAAGTTGAAGTGTTGCTCCCTGGCTGGCTCTGGAGCTGATTCTGGGGTCTGCCTTGGGAGCAGCTGCTATTTGATATTGTAGCATCAACTCCAAGAGCATGATCTGAGATGGATCCAGGACAGTCTAATGTCTTGACAGGTTCTGAGTCACACAGTGAGCAGGACCATGCAAATGTCTTCTTACACACCTGGAAAGTACACAAAATCTATGGAGTTTTTTAAAAGAAATCTATGTCTTTGTTTAAAAAAAAGTATAAAGTATGCTTCTGCAAGACAACTCAGCAAACTAACACAGGCTGTCCCTTTTGAGGGGCTTGAGTGACAATCAGGCTTTTAAAAAATATATATTTATTTTTAATGGAAAGTCAAATATTCAGAGAGGAGATACAGAGAGAAAGATCGTCTGTCTGCTTGTTAATTCCCCAAGTGGCTGCAACAGCTAATCCCATGGAAGCCAGTAACCTCTTCTGGGTTCCCCATACGGGTGCAGGGGCCCAAGGTTTTTGGCCATCCTCTACTGCTTTCCCAGATCAAGCATGGAGCTGGATGGGAAGTAGAGTAGACAGAATTTGAACCAGCACCCATATGAGATCGGCAAGAATTTAACCATTAGCTAGCTCATCAGGCCTTATCAGGAGATTTTGTTTTAATCTACCACATAGTAATTACATAGGATATAGTCATTGAATGAAGGCACACACAGGTGGATGAATGGCTTTGATCAGAAGTAGTATTTAAGGCAGGGTGAAGTCAAGTAGCATAATTTCATAGCAAATTAATTCAAGGGTTTGGCAGTTACTAACGCAGATTGAGGTTCAAAGAAAGCCATTTCTTCTCTCCTGTTTTCCAGGGTTCTGTTACACCTTGATGTGCTCACTCAATAATACTTCTTTGGTTCCTATGACTTTCAAACTGCGCATCCCTGGGGATGGTCATGGCCGTCCAAGCATTTCAAATTGTGAGCTGAGCCCAGACCACCAAGGGCTGGCTGGAGCCAAGGAAGAAGGACCCACAATGAAACCGAAAGAATTCACCATCACCCCCAGCTCCGGCACCATTCGCTCCCAAGGATTTGCTGCTATTAAGGTAATATGCCCAGCCTCCTCGTACATGGGCACACCACCAAGCAGCAGGACTTCCAGCCATCCCTGGAATCCCATCCAGGTTTACTCCATCAGGTCCAATATCCCTGGGAGGGAGCTCTCATCAGCTCATGCAGACAAGCACACCTGGGAGTAAAAGAAAGGATGGCAGCAAGAAAAACCAGATCCAAGAAACTGACCCTGCTCCACTGGATGGGCCTCACCTTCAGCAAAACAGTGGCTTCTGGCATGCCCTCGTGGAACTGCTGCTGTCTACAGAGAGTGTGCCCTTTGGTACTCACAGAGGCATAAGAGCCCATTCATAGTTAAGATCTTCTCGCCTGCAGACTCAGATCCTTAAACCAGCTGTATGCCAGGCTGCATGCCTAAGACAGATGTGATGTTACTGCCGGCACTGGTTGCTGGGTTCCACAGAGAATGTGGGGAAGAGGCAAATAACTCCACCTTCCTTGCTTTGGATGAAATCAAGACCCCTGCAGCCCCGAGCCATGGCCTCCAAGGACCACCAGGAGAATAATTTCATGATTAACTTGGTTTTTAGCTGGCTCTTATCACTTTATTGCTCTTTTGAAGAGTTAGGTCTAACAGTATCTCAAGTTACTAGATGGCAATTATTTTATATTTTTCAGTTGAAGAAAGACAGATATGACTTCATGGCTAAGGTTAATAATTTTCTCTTTTAGTCAGTACCATTGAAAATTAAATCCAGTCATCATTTCTTTAAGGTTTCCTAGTGTCTCACCTCAAATCCACTCATCCTAAATCTTTTGTCAGAGATGTGGCTCCTCCTGGAGCTTCCCTACAGGCGTAGGCAGGGTCACAGCCCCCCTGCATCACGGCAGCTGCTCGAGGGGGCCCAGTGTGGCTCTCCTGACGGGAAGTGCCTCCATCAAGTTAGTTAGCTGTGCTTAGCAACACTCAGCCTCACTGTCCTAGCACAGGAAGATCCCAAAAGATGCAGCCTCCCTGGTGGCCTTCTTCTAGAACTAGTCCCTCTTCTTTCTTCTGCCCCTATCCAAGATTTAGAAACAAGGGGTTATAGTCACATTGGGATGCTCTGCGTCTCTCCAAGCCTGGCCAGTGTTCCTTCCAAATCAGTGACTTCGTCTTTATTTGTTCCTTTATGTCTGGAAAAGCCTTCTCCACCCTCCTTGAAGGGCACTTCAGCCAGGTCTATGTGGACTCTCATTTGCATCCAGTGATTCCCTGTGCAACCCAAAAAATTTTTAATTAGTACCTGATACATAATTTATGGGCAGAGAAGCCTTAACCCATGCCAGAAGCTGTTTTCTAGACTTAACAAGTATCTCTTCCAGTACAAACCGTTTCAATGCAATTAAAAATTGTAACAAGGCTTTCAGAAGTTTCAGAGCAGTGAATAAAAATGGGAAAATGTTCTGGCCAGCTATTGTCCTCAGATAGACCTTTATAGCTGCCTGTTTTCTGCTTTAATAATGAATACAGGAATGAGGAAGGGGCAGGATTTTGATCAAAGAGATTAATTGATTTCTTACACCATCTTTCTGGAACTGACATGGTTATTTCCATTTATTTTTATGTAAGAGAAATTTCATTGTAGTGTTTTGTCATTATATTGAGTTTTACATAATTCATACAGCCTTGAGGTGAATGGAACGATTCAAATTACAGTGATTAAAGTTTCTGTAATATTATTCTTTTCTGGTCATTTTTCTTCTTGTGCAGGTGAATGGCTCCTTTGATAAAATGCCTCAGAAATGGGCAACATTATTGTGCTAAGAAAGCCATTTGATTTCTCGCCTAGCCTTTGAAAACAGCATGTCTTGACCCTACAAGACAAAATGTAAAAGTCCACACATCCAAAACGGCACCTGGAATCCACCCTGGTCGTGGGGGACCTCCTCATGGCTTCCTTCTCCCACCGTGTAGAGAGGGGGCTGGCCTTTCATAACAACTTCTCTCCTTTTCCTTTCCAGGTGACCCTATGCTCCAACACTGTGCAGAAATATGAGCTGGCACTGATGGTGGATGTGGAGGGCATTGGAGAAGAGGTCCTGGCACTCTTAATTACAGCCAGGTATCACTCGTCTGCTTTCTGTCTTCAAGAGTCCCACCCCTACCCTGAGACACCTCCCAGAAGCAAGCTCACTTGTCAGCCAGGGCACACTGCCGTTTATACTGCCTTCCCGGTATAACTGATGCTGGATGACCACGGTTAAAAGGGGCAGTGTTTCTAATGCACCTTCGATGGAGCCAAGGAGAGTTGCATGTGTGTTGATGAATGCTAAGGCAGTGCTGTATCCTGGGTCTGACGTTCAAACCTGTAACTGAAGAGGTTTTAGAAGGAAGAGGTCAAGAATTGTTAGGCATCATTTTCAGCATTCAGCAGAGTTCTCTGGAGTTAAACCTCAACAAGCAGCTGCCTTCACCCCCATAGTGGAGGGTCTGTTCAGATGACAGCTTCCTGCTCCAGGGTGCTCTTACCATGTGGCTGCCATCACCAGCTTTCCCAAAGCCAGAGTCAGCATTGAGTTCAGCCATTTGTTCTCTGTGTCTCCTTGAGCCAATGACAGTCTTCCCAACAGGAGTGGTATCACCCATTGATGAGGCCAGGGTCCCAAATAAAACCCTGAGGCTTCACTTTCCCAAAGCAAACAGTACCCAGATCTGGAACTCTCAAGTATGTGTATTCAAATGCTGTGTGTGGGAAAACAGAAAATGGGAATGTTAATGTGTCGTTCTGGAACGTAGTTCTGTCATTAACCTTGGGGAGAAATACATTAAAGAAAGTGCAGTTGCTCTGGTCGTTGGGAAGATAGTAAGTCATTCCTTATGTGTCTTGGGCATAAATGAAGACAAAACGTTAAGTTCCCTAAAGGAACTTGAGTTGGGACTAGGAACACATTGTCTTGTCTTGACCTAGTTAGTATTCCTTGAAGACTTAATTTGTTTGTTTCAGCAAAAGGTCTTTTGTTTGATCCTTTTCATAGTTAAACCTGCCTTTTGCTCTGACGCTCCTTTTGTCCCTAAGCTTGTTCAGATACCTTCAAGCCCTTTCCCTCTACAGAAACTGAAAAAAAAAAAAAAGACAAAGGCCCACAAAGTCTATGAGTTTCCTACTAATATCTACCCTGTGACCCAAGTCAAATATTATCAACTCTCAGTTCAGTTACAGTGTTTCAGGCAGTAAAGGATCTTCTTCATGAAGGGCTTTAGGTCAACTGACAAATTTTGGTTCTGACTGAAAATGAACCACTCATCTCAGGCTAAATCACAAACTTAGGGGCACAAAGAGCCTCTTTCATGTTGTCACTTTGGCTGTAATCTGTAGGAACTGCTTGCTAACTCCCCAGAAGGGTTGTTTTAGAACTCCATACCTGAAAGGACTCTGCTGGCTCCGCACGCGCATGACCACAGGTTAATGCCCTCTTACTGAGCATGTGCCCGGTGCTGGGCTCTGCCCCTCACTCATATCATCACCTGGATTGTCCCCACAATAACATGAGAAGAGTGGAGTATGTTTGTGTTTATCTCTCAACTTTACCTTCATTTCACGTATGCGAGAAATGCAACTCCAAGACAGAAAGCGATTGCCCAAAGTGGCGCCGGTTGTGCTTTTTATGGTCCATGTTTGGACCTGCTCTGCTTAATTCAGAAGCCAGTACTCTTCACCTTTGCATTATATATTGCAGCAAACACAGTAGACATTGAGGGTTATGGACAGAACTCAGAACCCAAGTCACGTGATAACAGGCCAACACAGGGCTTTGACTCCTTTCTCCCCTGCACTCAACCTTCCCCCAGGCCCTCTACATGTTGAGAACCACTGTCACGGTGCCAGTTCTGGGCTGAACAGCTGCCTGAGACTACCCACCCAATGCAGCTGCTTTGCATAGAAGTTAGAATTATGACCATTATTTAGATGATGTGATTTGTTGCTAGCCCTTGGCGAACTTTCTGACAGGTCCAAAGTGTCACAGCTAATTAGGGCCCCATGCTGAGGTCATTGGCCCTGTTTGACATAGAAATAGATTCACTACCCTAAGGAACTTGGCACCATGGGAGCCCCTTGCCAGAAACCAAGTATGAAAAACAATACAATCATCCTTAACCACCGTTTAAGGAGTTCTGCTTCTAGTTCTTTTTTGGTTAAAAAGTGATGACTAGGGGAGCAGCGGGCATGGGGCGGGGCGGGGGGGTGGATGACAGGAGAGAAGATTTGAAAATGATTAATGTAGTTATTAAAAACTACTATGTGACAGTGACAAATGTATTTAACTTGGGACTCTGTGTTCTCTGAGTGTAAACAAGCTTCTGCTTGAATTAATTGGTCTCCTTCGAGCAGGTGCATTGTACCTACCCTCAAGTTGGTTGAGGAAGAGGTGGACTTTGGGCGCTGCTTTCTGAAGTACCCATATAAGAAAACGATCCAGCTTGTCAATTGTGATGATCTCCCAGGGTACTATGAGGTCCTGCCTCAGGTGAGTTCATTTCTCTTAGTGTTTCTACCGCTGAACTCCTTCAGTAGGAAAGCGGCATCCTACTGAAGAACCATGTTTCTGAACACATGGCCTTATATAATCCTGAACTTTAATCCTCAGATAACACAAAGATGGGGTTGTACAGCCGCAGCTGGATTGCCATCTGCATGTGTAAACAGCTGTAGGTGTAAATGATTGTTAATTTCCTAGGGAAATTGCCCTTAATAAAGAAGGGAAAAGTGTCAGTTAAGCCAACACGCAGAAGCGCACCTGCAAATAATTGCCTGTGAATGAACCATGCATGAGAAATAACCTGTTTATGCTGTGACTTGAACAACAGCACTGAGATATGACAGTGCAGTTTTTGTAAGTGGACTTGTTGAACCAGAAGAGTAGAAGCAATGCTGGGAATGAGAAAGGAGTTAGCCCGTAGCATTTTATGACATATATCTCTGTCCCTATGGCTCTACACCTAGCTAGCTGGGAGACTAAGTAATCTGATCTGTGAAGAAGATTTAACAAGGTGTATACAGGCTGGAGTAATGGGAGGTGACTAATGAGATAAAGCTGATCAAGAATATATTTGTGTCTAAATCTTAGTTGTGTAAGCACAGTTCTCTAATTTCATGCAAATAACAGATCAAGGGGTGGGGATTATTTGGCTATGGATTTATTGCAAATTTTAAGGAGAGTATGGGAGCTGCTTAGGCTGCATCACAAAAATACAGCTCAAGACAGACACTGGTGAAACAGTCAGAATTTTGTGTTCGGTTCTTGTCATGACTTCTGCAGCCAAGTCAAGTCTTGAGCCAACTCAAGTCAACTCAAGGACAGGCTAGGATAACTCCCTTTTCGTCATCAACAGGTTTCTATGGAAAAAGAGTTAGAATTCTTACGTGGGCTGCTTGGAGCAGACCTGGAAGCCAAGCACATAGGTGATGGCATCTGCAGCCATCCAGGCACTCAGCATCTGGGCACTCAGCACTCAGCAGCCAGCCAGCAGCTCTCATCATCACCATGGCGTTTCAGAGCAGTGCCACCCCTGGTTTCAGGGCTGCGAGAAGGATGAATTACCTGCCTAAAGCATGGGGTTTCAATGGAAGTCCAACACCCAGGAACCAAGAGGCACAGTTTTCATGCCATAGTTGAAACAACATATAATTTTTTAAAAAATCAAAACATGGATAAAGATGAGATTTGTATTAACTGATTTATTTCCTTTTTTTTTCTCTGCCTCTGGCTTCAGTAGGGCTCAGCAGAACACTGCTGGACAAGGTGGTTGTGTCAGGCCATATCACATACACGAGGAGCACGGGGCTCTGGATGAATGAGGCCACATGCTCTGTCCTTCTCCCGAGCAGAGACCTCTCTGGGAGTTACCCAAGCTTATTCGACCATGGGATTTTTAAGGCTTGATTTGTTCTTCTTACACAAAAGCTAGAAATCTACCACATGGTGCCCTTCCTAGGATCACCCATTGCTAAGTGGCTGATGACATTTGAATCACTCATTCGTTTTCTCATAAAACACACACACACACACACACACACACACACACACACACACAGAGTGAGTATATGCTTGTGGCTATAAAGTGAGCATGTAGAGAGGAGAGGCCTGTTCCTTGCCCTACAAAGTTTCCAGCCTGGAGAGCAGATGGGCATGGGGATGGTCACAGGACTGTTCTTTGCATGCTATGGAAAGGAGTTCACAAGATGCTGCCTGAGAACAGAGGAAAAGCCTCCACCCTAGATCACATACCCAGCATGGGTGGCAGTGGGGTTGGGGCGAGGGTCAGCCTGAGTGTGCCAAGTAAGCCATTCTAGCAAGAGGAACAACAGGTGCCAAAGGATGGAGATGGGAAGCAATGGCATGTATTCAGGCCAAACCAGCAGTATCTGTTGATGGAATACAGAGTGACAAGGTGGTGGAAACTGAAGCACGAAGGCCAGAGGCCAGGCTGAGAAATGCGGCAGTACAGGGCTATCTCCCCGAACTGTGGAGAATTTATGCCGGTTGGGCACTTCATTTATCTTTCCCTTTTCGGCCTTGTACACACTCCATTTACTCAAACATGCTCTGGCTGAATTGGGGCCCCCCCCCCCCGCCTGTTTGCCTGAGTGATAAGATTCAGTACAGTACTTGTTTGGAAATGAATGAAAGAATGTATTTAGCTTGTTCTGTGTCGTGGCTTGCTGACCCCTTGGTTTGTCTGTTCCACCAGGTGTATGGCAGTGAACCTGCTGTGCTGCTGTCCAGCCCCGCCCCATGTGGGATCATCCCTCCCCACAGCACTGCGCACATCCCACTGGTCCTGGAGACCCAGGTCATCGGAGCACACAGATCCACAGTTTACATCTCTGTCTTTGGGAGCCCAAACCCTCCAATGGTGAGAGCCAGTTTTCTGGACTGTAAGTTTAAATTACTTGACTGATTGTCCAACATTTTGAGGTTCCTAATTTAAGGCATATGCCATATGCAGAAATCCCCCAATTATTTGTAGTTGTAATGTTTTACATTTCACTCTACAGTGGTAAAATGCAAATGCTGTGTTTCTTAGGAAACCTGTTTGCAGATATATCCTCATGTTGTTAAACTCAGCATGGCCATCCATGCTTCCCACATACCACAGCAGTGGGAAGGGATGCAGCTTCTCCCAAGAACACTTTTTTGCTTCTGATTTTACTTAAATGGATAGCTAGAAGCCTCTATAGAAACTGACTTTTAAGTTGAGCCATTTTCAGTTGTTGCTGTGTTCTTTCTCTCACATCAAACACAGGCTTGTTACCTAAAAAGTGTTGGAGATGGCCCAGTTATCTACGTACATCCCACCCAAGTTGATTTTGGCAATATCTATGTCCTAAAGGACTCTTCCAGAATTCTCAACCTATCTAACCAGTCCTTCATTCCTGCGTTATTTCGGGCACGCATGGTAAGTGAATTGTGTAAACACAGTTTTGACTTAAAGGCAGTAACCCAGTTTTGCAGCATGTCTTTGAAAATGATCATTATGAACAGGGATTTGCATGGTTAAACTGCATTAAACCATGACATTCTGTGTCCAATTTCTCTTTATTATGATCCTTTCATTGATTAAGAGACGTGATGTGTGCATGTGTTTTGGCAAATAGGCAAGTACGTTGCACATAGTCCCAGTTTGGGAAGATGCTGCAGAGGCCAACCAGCTTTCCTAATAAACAGTTCATAATCTGAGCCCAACCTTCCCAGAAATACCTCCCCACTGTCCGTGTCACTGAAAGAGCCCCTTTTCATTGGAATCTGCTTAGTCACAAACCTGTGTGCTTACTCCATTTTTAGTCTTTCTCCATTCCAAGAGCATTTTAAGGTAGTCTGTGAGCTTGTTTGAAGCACAAGGCAATGTTGTGCAATCCTAACAAAATAGGATTTAAATAACTAGGCAAAGACAGATCAAAAAGGAGATGTAACACAAGCTTAGAAATGTGTTCACCTTACTTCTACATGTGTGATAATGACTCTAACCCATTGCTCATTTAGTAACATACTATTCAGTCTCCATGTGTTTGCAAGTCTTCCTCGTGTTTTGACTTCTTGATCTCTAGCTTCACTCCATGATGATCTGAGAAGATGCCTGGTATAAGTTCAATTTTTTAAAATTCGCTGAAGCTTGTTTTGTGGCCTGTAACATGGTCAATTCTGGAGAAGGTTCCATGTGCTGATGAAAAAAAGTATTCTCTGTCTGTAGGATGAAAGGTTTGGATAGATATCAACTAAGTCCATTTGCTGTAGAGTTTGGGTGAGTTCTGTTGCTTCTTTGCTGAATTTCTGTCTCTTTGATCTGTCCATTGATGTTAATGGGGTATTAAGGTCCCCCACTATGATTGTATTGGAGTCTATTTCTCCCTTTAAACCCATTAATATTTGTTTCACGCAGCTAGATACTTTGGCATTTAGCACATATACATTTATTATGGTGATCTCTTTTTGCTGAATGTATCCTTTGATATTTATGTGGTGTCCTTCTTCATCTAAAAGATGTTCTTCACACCAAAATTTATATCATTTGATATAAGAATGGCTACACCTGCAAATTTTTCTTTACCATTCGCTTGGAATAACTTTTTCCATCCTTTCACTTTCAGTTTCCTCTGATCTTTGTTGGTGAGATGTGTCTCCTGTAAGCAGCAGATAGATGGGTTTTGTTTTTTGATCCAGTCCTGCAATTTATGGCATTTGACTGATGAGTTTAAGCCATTCACATTCAGAGTTATTATGGATAAGGGGCAGTTTTGTCCTGTCATTTTAGCGATGGGTTGTTCTTTGATTAAGTCTTCTGTTAGCCTTTTAGTGGGATGTTCTCCACATTTGCCTTTGTTTTTGATAGTTGCTATTCCTATTTTCTTTCATGGGAACATCGCTTCTTTTGGATACATTCCCAGGAGTGGGATTACTACACCATATGATAGATTAACTTTCAGTTGTCTTAGCACTCTCCATATTGACTTCCATAGTTGGCCGCCCCCTATGTACTTTCAACAAATATTTTTGTTTGAAAAGTAGTTACAGGAAGGGACACACACACACACACACACACACACACTTTACCTGATGCACCACAGCATCAGCACCTCACCATACTTTTTAAAACTTTTTTTAAAAGATTTATTTATTTTTATTGGAAACTCAGATTTAGAGAAGGAGAGACAGAGAGAAATATATTCTGTCCACTGTTTCACTCCCCATGTAGCTACAACAGCCAGAGCTGAACCGATCCAAGTCAGAAGCCAGGAGCTTCTTGCAGGTCTCCCACATGGGGGTAGGGTCCTAAGGCTTTACTGCTTGCTTTTCCAGGCCACAATCAGGGAACTGGAAGGGAAGTGGAGCAACCAGGATACAAACCAGTGCCCATTTGGGATCCCAGCTGTTGTAAGGCGAGGACTTCAGCCTTTAGGCTATTGTGCTAGCCCCTCTCTATACTTTTAAAAAATTTCTTGTATGTTGAATGAGCCAGTTGTTTTGTTAAAGTGAGACTTGTTCTTTCTCATCAAGGTTCTGTGATTCTGTTCTCTGATGCTTTTGTATCAGTTTATGGCATCAGGCTCCAGGTGCCAGGAACCCAACGTGGGATGCAGTGGTCCACTGGAGGATATGTTTGTCCCTCTGGTCTCTCTTGGAAAGCTGCTATTCCCTGGGCTGTGGCATAAAGCAATTTCAGTTGTAGCTCTCATTAAACTCCTTTCAAGTTCCAGCCAGCCTTTCTGTTGGATTTCCTGGTAAATATGATATGCATTAGCATTGTGAAAATTGATTTATGCTAACCTAGACATTAACTGCAGTGGAAAGAAATTAATATAACATTTATTAAGTTTCAACTTGATATATGGCACCAAAACCTTCAGACTCATTCTTACAGAAATTGTAAAGCATTAGGAGAGTGTTTCAGTAAATCGCCATTTGTTCTGTAATTAAAGCTGCCACCTCGTCAGGTGGGCGAAGCTCTGCTCTGCTTGCCGACTGCCCCATCAGGAGGGGTTGCTGTCTGTCCTCTTGGTGCTGCCCATGAATATCAACCCCTCCTAAATGTGGCTTCTGTTGCCAACCACACATGGACACACCTCACGGTGACCACTTAACAGAAACCAGCGGTTGTTCTTAGCAGATGGAAAAGCCAGGAGATCGGAAACCAAACACCTAGCTTCACAGTAACATTAAGGAGCCTAGTGACAAAGTACCTTTGAATCTGTCTGAAACAAATGCTGTGCAAAACAACAACAAACCTGAGGCCTTTTCATGTTCTGTGGAGTGAGGAGTGACAATTATGTTTCTTGTGTTCTGTTAAATCCTGATTTATTGTAAATGAAAAATAGATTGATTAGTATGAGAAAGAGTGTCATGTGAGTGAGAGCATTGGGTTCACCTTTGCTTTCGAATGCCCTCCCCCAAGTATTATTTGGAAGGATTGAATAGGTCATCTGTCTCCCATCCAAGTACTAACCAGGCCCGACCCTGCTTAGCTTCCGAGATCAGATGCGATCAGGCGCGTTCAGGGTGGAATGGCCGTAGACTGAGTAGGTCATCTGTGGCTCAGGGTTGATGAATCTGAGTAGTGAAGGGAAAGGCCTTCAGACAGTGCAGGTTCTGCCCATGCACAGAGAGTTCTCTCAAGAAAGGAGCTTCTCTCTGTCTCCCTAAAGCGAGAACATGGTGGTGACTGGGCTGTGGGTGAAGGGATGTTTGCTGCTCTCCATGGGTGCCCTGTGTCAGACAGAACCAGCACCTTGCTTGGCACTCTTAGGAAGCGTCTGTAAGTTCTTTCCCTTTCACTCTGGCCAACTTCAGCCTGGCTTCCGAAGCTAGTTCCACCTTGGGATTTGTTGGGTGCTCAGATGTCTTTGCTGTGCTGTGAGCTGAAGGAAGAGGCCATCATGGTTTGATACTGAAAGTCCTGGGGCCAGGAAGCAGGAATTGTGATGCGTTATCCCAAGTTGTTTCTTTTAAAGCATCTCTTTGTCTTGGTCACCTGTCACACCGTACATCCTGTGATGTGGGAGCAAGGCAGGAATTGTGCTGTTGCCTCTTGTTCAGATCCATGGCCCTTAGGTCATTCCTCATGCCAGCAGGAGACTCTGCATTGACTTGTCTGTGGGTCTGTCTCCTTTGAATAACAGTTTCTATGCTGCATTTCTAACACCTGGCATCGGGCTTGGCAGTTCTGATGGTGACATTAATTATAATTAAAACCACCAATTCTGACCATTTACCACCTTATGTTCAGTATCAAATTTATATTATAATACTGTCATAAACACCATTTTAATGAGGTATAAATAAAATAGATACAGGCTAAATAAACTACCACGGTTGTCAGTGACAGGCTTGGTTTTGGCCTCCTGATGGTCTCATTTCAGTCAGTGCTATTTCCCAGTGTGCCACTGCCCTGTCTTACTCTACCAAATCGCAGCGTAAGGAAATCGGTTTATAAATGAAGAAAAAATCATAGTTTCATGTCCATTAAAGCCCACTCAGACCTAGGAGAACATCAGTTGCTAAAAGGGAAGGGAGAAAAACATATGAAGCATTTCTGAAAGTGAGAAGCGCCCCGGATAAGCTTTGCTCAGTGGTGTGCTGATACGTGCATAGGTGAAACATCACACTACGTCACTTTCAACCATCCGTAATCCCCTGCCTTGTCTATCTGAAACAGACTCAAAAGCTACTCTTCAGCTTTCGTGTTTTATCCCCTGTGACTCAGTGTAACAGAGCATTCAGCTTACACGTGTAAATGTACATAAAGATTTTTGACTATCACTGCTCCTGAACAGATTTTCAAATTCAGTTATGCTCGTCTTTTGGCAAAACAGAGGCAAGTCATCAGGTATTTCACATGAGGTGAGATTCCTAGTGCTGGACTGGGTCCTTTGTAGGACATGTACTAACTGTGGCCATCACCAGAGAGCTCATTTTGCACCTGCTCCTTAGCAAGCTGGCTGTGCCTCATGCTGCATAGCTTTCACCATGCCTGAGCTCTCACTGCAGACCCAGAACATGTACCTGTGCACAGAGGCCTGCATGGGGACTCAGTGCTAGGCAGATGGCTAAGGCCCAGTGTTTTTTATTTTATTTTATTTTATCTTATTTTATTTTATTTTTAGTATATTGCAGACCTGCTTAAAAAATATGTATGTATGTATGTATTAATGTATTTATTTGAAAGAGAGGAAATGACAGAGTGAGGTCTTCCTGCACATCCCTACCAAGGCTTTTGGAGAGAGGACGTCCTTACAGTGCTACAACACAGAGGGTGTGTAAAGTACAGACAGAGGGAGCCACGTCACAGGCCTCAGGACGTTCAATCTGCCCTAACATGGAACCATTCAAAGAAACCACGAGGAGGAAGGAAAGAAGTGAGCGTGAAGCAGAGACCAGCTACGGTTGTTGTGTACTTCGTCCTTTGTTTGTAGCTTTGTTTCCTAAGACATATGTTGAGAAGAAAATACTAGGATTCAGTTCACACCCCTGCCGTGTGCAGCCGCACAGCCCATACACGCTCACCCTGGGTTCTCTCTGCCCAGTCAGTGGGTGGCATGGCTCAGATTCTCTGGGTTCAGAGAGCTCACCAAAGCTCCACGAGAAAACTCCACTGGCGCTCTGACTTTCTGAACTGTAGCCTAGTCCCTTTCTGTTCCAGCACTGAGATATTTGATTCTGGAGGGCAAAATTGCACAGTGGATGGAAAAATTGCACAGTGGGACATGACACTGAAATCTCATGCATGTTAACACCTTTCCCTGTACCTGCCTCAGATTCGTTATTAGGGAAATCAGACATTAACAAAAACATTAGCCCTATATACAACCCATGGGCCCCTTTCTTTTCTCTTATATCTAATTTAATTTGATGTTTGATGAATTTTTAATTTAAATAAGCCACGTTTTTGTATTTAATTAATACATACATCCATAAAAACTAAATCGTGATTTTTTGAAGTTAGTGTGTGTGTATATATATAACAATATAAATAAATAATATTACTGTGTGATACCCCACAACTTATTTTGTAGGCTATTTGAGTAGGTGCATATAAATTCATAGTAGTCTTTACTTACTGGCATTTTATTTCTATTTTTCGCAATATATTATTCATTTTGGTACTCATTTAGGCTTTCTGATAAATTCTATTTTGTGTGATAACATTATTTTATTGGCTTCTTTTTATAGTTGTTTCCTAGTATTCCTTTTCATTTCTTTATTTTCCGTTTTCATGAGTATTATTGATTTAGATGAATCCTTTTTAATCTGTGGTTGGGTTTTCAGAATCTAATGAAGATCCATCTTTCCATGGGCAAGTGTACTAGTTTTCCATTGGTGCTTCAGCGCAAGCATGAACTTACAGTTACAGGGGTCAGTATGAAAATAGGTCCTTTTGGTGGCTCAGGAAGAGGGGCCTGCCTTGAGCCACTTCCACAGGCTGCCTGTACCCCTTGGCTCAGGGCCCTTGCTCTGTCTCCACAGCCGGGAGCATCTCTCTGCCTCCTGCCCCACTTCTGTCCAAGGAGTTGGGTTGTCTTGTGCTTCTTTTCCAGCACGTTAGCAGGGAGCTCTGTGGGAAGTAAAGCAGTTAGAACTCAAACCGGTGCCCATATGAGATGCCAGCACTGAATGTGGCAGCTTAACATGACAGGCCACAATACCAGCTCCACTGATGTCTTGGGTTTTTTTTCTTTCCTTTCTTGGCCTCTCTCCCTTCTTCTTGCTGATTTATATCCTTAAAGCTATTTGATGATTTATGATACTGCAGCCTGGCGTGATAGTTTAGCCAAGTTGTAAGATTCTATTTGATGCAGTTTTATTCCGTTTTTAACTCTTTAATGATTGGCATCTGGAATTAATTGCTGCTGTCAAAAACTCCGCTCCTCGTCTGATTATTGTTCCTTGATAGGCAACTGGTACTTTCTCACTGGTTTCTCTTAAGACTGTGTTTTTATCCCTGTTTTTCTTACAGTTCTCTTTAATATCAAGGAATTTTAAATAAAAAGCTTCAATCATTATCTTTTGAAATATTTCTTTTTGACTGTTCATCCTGTTTCTTTAGAAAGACATGCACACATACTTAATGAACAGATCCTAATTGTATAATTTGCATTTACATATATATGCATATGTTTCTAATACTACTGATTGTACTACCCTACGTGTCTTATTATTTTCTCTTACATATTTTAATTTCTTTATTTCTCTGTTGTCTTATCAGTAGTATGTCCAGTTTAAAAATTCTTTGAATTTTGCAAGTCTGAAGTTTATCTCGCTTATTTTACATTCTCAGTTTAACATCAGAGACTGTACTTTTCAATACAGCTGTTCTTAACTGCTTGTTCTTGATTTCTGCCTCATTGTTGTCTCACAATCCTTGTTCTATGTATGTTATTCCATTCTGCCTCTTCTTTAGGGTCTCAGGTGCGTTTCTCAGTGATGTCAGTGTGTTGATTGCTTAGAGATGGATGTATTACCCGGTCATCTGTGTCTGTCCTGGGCGCTTGGGAGCTTCAGTGGGGACTCAGTCTAGTGGAGCTGATCTCATGCTCGGTACTCAGATCTCTCTTTACCCTGGACAGGAAGCACTGGTCCAGAATCATGTCTTGACCTTCCGTCCGGTAAGGAGAGTGGAGAAGTGACACGTTCAGTCATAGTGGTAGCCAGAGGCTTGGCCTAGGGTCTGTCTGCATGACAAGTTCCTCTTTCACTGCCACCACACTTACCACAGCTGGCACAGTGTAGTACAGATGGTTGTTGCAGCACCGTCACAGCTCTGTTCTGCTTCCTTCTGCGTGCAGAGAGGCTGCTGCGTCTGGGAATGTTGGCCAGCAGCTTCTGCTTCCTGTGGGACGATTTTGGTTTCCATTTTCTGCCCTCCTCTCCTGTTGCAAGACGTAGAACCCAGGTCTAAGACTTATATTTTGTCCTATTTGTAGCCCATTTGTTATCTCATTTTTTAGTATACAACTAAACCTTGTTGTTTTGTTTTCAGATTTTTGTATCTGTATATGCATTTAACAGTGCATTTTAAAGCTTATGCTGATTGATCTATAATTGACAGACTTTTTTCGATAGTGCTTCATGCATTTTTGCATGAGCACCTCCAAAGAGGAGACAAAATGTGTTTTCAGGTGGCATAAGAGAACACAGTTGTTTAATCTTCATCTTAATCATAGAAAATCTATGAAGAGATCATGCTGGTAAAGGAAATAGGAAGGAAGTAAAATTCCATTTTATTTTGGTGGACATTGTTTTCTTTTTAGGTATAAAATTCATGACCATTCAAAAATGTGTTAGACTCTTGGTGAGCTGTCCCAAGTGACCCAATAAGTGACAGGAGGATGCCAGAGCAAATACCATCAAGAAACTTCCAAAAGCAGAGATTTGTGTTGACCAGGAATTGGGAGCTTCCCACCCCAAGTTCTCCTGAAAGCTCTTTCACTTGGGTCAAGTTTAATGTGAAACTCAGAAGACAGATTTCAATAGGTCATATCGATGATAAACCACACTGAGCAAAGGAAGGCTATTGATTGAACCACCATAGTTAACGTGGTGGGTCAGCATCTTCCCTGAATTTACAATGACAGCTCTACTGGTCAAATGTGATTTGCTGGAATATAAGCCAAGGACAAAATGAAAGAAGGCAGGGGCTGGTAATTTTATCACTAAAGAGATTTCCATAAAACTGTCCTGTTTGCAAGCCTGGCCATCTTCATTCTGTCTGTCCCGGCTAGTAATTAGTTTTAGAAAATTATTTTTTCCAAATTAATTATTATTTAGGTATACAATTAGTACCTTCATCAAGGAGTTTAAAATGTCCTTTTTATGTGTCTCATAGTTTTTTTCTTGCAATTCCCGCCTTCCCTCCTTCTTGAAAATCTATAGCTTCTTTCCATTGCTAGCATCATCATCAACCCAACTTACATGGTTTTTAGCAGATTGGTATTGTCATTTTCAGCTAAAGCTTTTACTTTGTCTGTTTTGTGCACTGAAGTAGATAGTCATATTCAATATTAATCCAGTTTTACAAAATGAAGTAAAAATTTTATGCAGTGAACAAAAACAAGAAGCACTTTTAGTAGTACTGTGTGGAGGTTTATTGGTAGTACAAAACTTCTAGTACACATTTATCAAAATTACATAATGTTCATACTAGAGAACATTATTCTTTTCCTCAGTTCCTCACCTGTGTCACAAACTAAAGGTCAGAGACCCAAGAAGCATACATGGTACGGTAGAACTCCCTACCATGGCACCTGGAGTATGTCTGCTTGCTAATGTCAATGTGATAAATTTGTTGTATGCAACGTCATGCTTCATGCATGAGAAGAAAAAAAAAACTCTCTTTTGAAATGTTAGGGCAATAAATTAGGGTATATCTGGGGAGTAGAGGATAACATTTTCTGAGGGCAGGCAATGTCATGTTCCATGCCTGGCTTTGTTGTGTAGGACAGTCACTCAACAAATCATTGCTGCTGAATGTGTGTGAATGCTGACAGTATCCTGAACTATCAGTAACAAGGCCGCCAGGGCTGCCTGATGTGGCGAATGCATCTCATATTGGAGTCCTGGCTGCTCCACTTTCTGACCGACTTCCTGCTAATGCACCTGGGAGGGCAACAGAGGATTGCCCAAAGTGCTTGGGCCCCTGCTTCCCAAGAGAAAGATTAGGATGGAAGCTTGGGCCTCTGGCTTCAGTCTGGCCCAGATATAGCTGTTGCAGCTATATGAGGACCGAACCAGTGGTGTCTGTCCTCACCACTTTTCTCCCTTTCTCCTTTTCTCTTCTCCCTTCTTCCTTCCCTCCATCTCATTCTCTTTCCCTCTCTCCCAGTTTCCCTCTCTCTTTCCCAGTCTCTCTATTGGTCTGCCTTTCAATGAATCTTTGTAAAAAAGAGTAAGGGTGTTGTGATTAGACAGATCTGGAATCAAGTCCAAATTCGACATATTCTGACCCTGGGAAGATTATTTGCCTTTCTGACCTTTTGATTCCTGTCTTCGAATGGAACTAATAATGTCATCCAAAATGTGTTATTACTGCATTGCAAGTATGGTGATGCATTCAGAAAATCTCTGTGAAAAAATAAGCATTGAATATCTGGTACCTTTGATGATTGATGTTAACAGACTTAGAAAAAAAAAAAAGCCAGATGAAAGAACTTGGATTAAGACACACACTGTTGTGTCACAATAGTTGAAGGTCATTTGGTCTGTTTTTACATAAGAGAAAAAAATAAGGGAGACTCAGGCAGGAAAACTCGGATTCTGAAGCCTTGGACCCATCAGTCCACACAGCATGGAGCTATGTGCTGGAGAGCCAGGACACTTCCCCCACCTCTCTGGTTTCTGTGTTGCTGAATGCAACTATGTCCTTCCCCTATGAAAGCAAATGGGCCACCTAGCAAATAAAGCATTACATGGAAAATTTTGTTCCTTAGCTTTCTGACTCTGTAATCCCCTGGAAGCCTGCGTATTTAGTTGTACAGATGTCTGGAACCTTATGCAAACCATGTGCGTGAGCTCAGAGATGCCCTGCTTCCTTCTCCTGTCTTATGTTTGATCCAGTTCTGGAAAAGGCAGTGAGTTTCAGGAAACATTTGAAACAGAGGGAATCCTCCCAATCTCCTATAGTGCCAGTATCATCTTAGTTCTAAAATCAGAAAGGGAGTATAAACTAGCACAGTCATAATACAATATTAATATGTTTAATATATTATAATATATTATGCATGTTTAATATATAAGTATGGTAATTTTTAAATACAAATAAACTTGTTTTTTCAATTTCATTTTTAATATGCTTTTTGGAATGCCCTCATGCTGTTGAGTGAAAGTAGCTGGTAACAAAACAGTGTTGCTCCACGTGAGAGGGCAGGCCTTTGTATATGTAGATATACATAGTCTTTCTGTACTTACACACACACCACAAAATTCAGAATATGCACCTCAGAAATTTAGTAGTAGTTGTGTACTTGATGGAACTTTGAATGATCCTTTTGTGTTTATATTTTTAATTTATGTAAGTGCAGTTTTTTTTAAATACCTCATTCTTGTTTGTGGATGCAAAATTGCCTTTCATTTTCCTGAGACTGGTAATTATCACTATTTTATTTTAGGCTCCCTTCTCCTTGCATTATCTTTACTTCCTCCGTCTCTCTCTCTCTTTCTCTCTCTCACTCTCTCACTCTCATTCTCACTCTCTTTCTTTTCACTAAACCTTTACTGATAGAACTTGGCTAAGCAGTGCTTCGATGTGAGGCCCTATGTTCTGTGGATTTGGTAGTATTCAGCCAGGAGCCACCAGACATCTAGGCTCAAATGGCTCAAGTGATAATCTTCCAGTTTTGTGTATATGTTCTGACATTGAGGGAGAAAGGACCTGATTTTCATTGTGAAGACTTCTGTGTGGTCTACTTATTTTCATGATGCCATCCTGCCTTAGCGATATGTGAGAAGTCAGTAGCCAGTTTACTGTTATCCAAGGCAGTTCTTTCCCTCCTGTCTTCTTTGTATCTCTTGGGACCCTGCACCCGCATGGGAGATCTGAAAGAGCTCTTGGCTCCTAGCTTCGGATTGGCTCAGCTCCAGCCATTGCAACCACTTGGGGAGTGAATCAGCAGATGAAAGACCTTTCTCTTTGTCTCTCCAATTCTCTGTATATCTGACTTTCCAAAAAATAAATCTTGAAAAATAAGTGGCAAACATCCCCCACATGTAGAGTCCATGACTCTGGAACATGTTTGTGAAGTTAAGTGATGTGTGTACATGGATTTTTCTGTGAAGGGCTTTCTTGGATTTCTCAAAGGGAAGAAAGGATTTTTAGGAAGCACCACATGGTATCCTCAACATTGGGGGAGCAGGGCAGGTCTTGAAAAATATTCCTTGAGCAGTGTAGACTAGAGAGTGTTGCAACAGGAAGAACTGGGTGTGAAGTGTGAAGTTTTGATGACAGTAGGAGGGACCACCACTTACTCAGTATTTGCTCCGTGCCATACAAGGTAGTAGGTGGTTGGCACTTGTTTCATCCCCAAGTAGCACATTTAAGAGACAAAGTGTCCAGAACCTAGATTTTTTTTAACTAGCTCAAGGTTGCCTGGTTGCAAAAATAGAGTCTATAGATGACCACCAGGCCCATGATAACATCCTTTAATCATGACTCCGACTTCACCCCATTTTCTAATTTTCGGTTAATTATTATAAGTGTCAGAAGGATACACTTCAGAGCAGAGAACCTTAAGACCAGGGACACCATTTAGAAGACAAAAAGGAGAAGGGCCTTGGTGAAGCTCAGAGTACTGATTGTTAAGACAATAACATGTATCCAAAGAAACTATTGGTCCCTGTTGTCATGTGCTTCTGTTTATTCCATGCAAGGAAATTCTTGAAGATTCCAGTTGGAAAACAAGCTACCTTGAAGAAAAGTACTCTAAACCATGACAGAATGACAGGTCTGTCTGAACATAGTCACACCCGCAGTTATTATTGAAGTGACATTTGCAAACAATAACATCCACTTCTGCCTTCTGTGGCGGATATTAAACACACAGTAAGGAAATGTTTAGCAACTCAAGCAGTTTTACCTTGGAAGCTGAGCACTTCACAGGAAGTGCACTGGTGCCCAATGTTATCGTTGGATATGTGAAGCCTCAGAGAGGAGGGCTGACCCCAGTCACCAGCAGGCAAGGAGTTCCCAGCTGCAGCAGATCACAAAGGTCCCGTGCTTTCTTACAGTCATATGCACTTGTGTGGATGTGCATATCTGCTCAGAGTTGTTGTTTATGTGCAACTCAAATGACACCTGAGTTTTGGCCCCAACTCAGAGGAAAACCAGTGGCAGTTGTTGCAGTAATTTTGCTAGAACACTTAAGAAGGCTTGTTTGTTTGTTTTTAATTATCTTTGAAACAGATATGGGACACTCATTCTTCTATTGCTGAATAACAAAATGCACAGGATTGTGGTTTAAAGTCATGCTGATATATTATCTTAGTTTCCATGAATGAGAGATGCACGCCTGGTCTGGCTGCATCCTCTGGTTCTGAGATGGCAGGTGTGAGCTGTGCCATTTGCCATTTAGAAAGCTTGGCTGAGGGCCGCTCTGAGGGCCCAGGAATTTATTTCTTTGCAGTTGTTTATCAGCAAGCTTTCAGCTGCTACAGAGCCACACACAGCTCCCTGCCATGCCACCCCTTCCACGGGCCCTCACCTACATGACATCTCTTCACTCAGAGTCCAGTGGGGTGATTTGGAACCACGTCTGTGCAGTGCCTTCACAGCAGCACCTTGATCAGTGTTGGACTAAATAAATGGGAGAAGATCATCACACACCCCCAGAAGATGGTGAACCCTGAGGCGTGTACCTGCCACAGCCCCTAGCAGATGTCTGCTTCTGGCCGGAATATTGCATATTAAGTACTCTTTTAGCACCATGTTCACTTGATCAGTTTTGCAATACTTTCAGCAAATGCCGTCAAATCCATCATCACATGCAGCATGGGGCGTTTCAGATTGTGGTCAAATGATGACCATAGTTGTTGTTTGTGAGAGCTTTATATGTGCCAAGCACTGAGTTCTCACGATCACTCATCCACAGCTCTGTGTGGGAGATACAGACAGTACTCTGAGCTTCAGGCATGGCTAAGTGACATGTGCTGAGCCAGGGCTTCAAGCTCACATCCTTCATCTTTCAAAGCACTTCCTCCTCACCTGTTTCCATACCTTGTATGTATTGTGCTGTTGAAAAAGGTGATGACGTGTCCTCCAGAGATACGATCCTTATATTCATGCATCCATTGTTTAGCAGAACATGCCATCTATTAACAGGAAAATACCACATAGACTAAGTTCTCTTTAAAACCAAAGGACGTGCCTTAAAGTCAGACACCAAAGAGACCCAGGGAGTCAGAGCAGCATCCAGCCTGCCTCTTGGTAGGGATCTGAGCATCCAACAGTTCAGAAGGCCTTGTTCTTGGGATCTGTGATCTGTTTTTGCTGATTTTATGCCTGACAATGATTAATAAGCTTCATCAAAAAGGGAGGCTCACCAATCCAGCCCTGGAAAGCAACTCCAGGTTTTCTCTCCAGAATAGTCAACCTGTGTCAGCAGGATTCAGAATAGAAACAGACACGTCTATTGAAGACTACTGTCCCCTGGCTTGAAATAGCACCAAGGCTGGTGACAGCCCTCAGAGGACTGACCTGTGCTACTGGCTAAAACAAACAGTTGGAATGGGAAAGATGACATTGACAGTACTCTCTCTGAAGAGCATTTTCTTTTTCGATAAAAGAAGCACACAATGACATTGATTTATGTGTTAATTATAAACTGGATCCCGTAAGTGAGCAAAACTGTGCAGAATGCTCCAAGGCCACAAATTGGAAAAGAACCAACCGAATGAGCTCTTCTTGCCTAGAACTTTCTTATTTCCTTTTTCCTAGTTGTGCCTCCATTTGATCTTAGGAGCAAATGCACCTGAAATTCCCACAGGATGTCAAATGCCAAGTTGTTTTGCAGCACCTGAATTCTGATGGAACGAGCTCCTCTTCTTTTAGAATCAACTTAGAAAAAGAGAGCTGAGGGCAGTCCCAGGGATGTGGAGGTAGAGTGAGTAAAGCAGCAGGAGTAGTTTTATCAGACCTCCCTCTGCTCTGGGCCCAGAACTGGACTACATTTCCCAGTCTGCTTCAGGGTTAGGTATGGGATGCATGGTTGAGTTCTGGCCAGTGGAAGTGGACAGAAATGATGTGCACCACTTCCAGGTTTGGTGCAAGAAATCTCAGCACCTGCCTCTCCATTCCCTTTCTTCTCATTCGATCAGCTGAGTGCCAATGCACAGAGTCTCCTTTGAAACTACAAGTCAAATAAGTCAGGCTCTGTTTAGCTGAGGTCCTGGGCTGGCTAAAGAGAACAGGAGCTGATCCCCAGCCCTGTCACCAATGGGAATTGTTGTGAACCATAAATAACCTATTGTAGTAAACCATTGAATGTCAGAGGTCTTTCTGTTTCAGCAGCCACTGCGATCTTATCTAAATTGAGAGCCCAGAATTGAAAAACTGTGAGCAAAAAGACAAATAGTTCCAAGAAAAGTACTGAGTTTCTTAAGCATGAAGTATCTATTTCTGTGTATTGCTTCAATTGTGTGGGTCATACTGGAAATGATATAAGTCACGAAATTTCTTGTCTACTGGAATAGGAGCTCTGCATGAAGTGAAGCTAGCTGGGATCACTTTTAAATAGCTATAGAAATTGAATTGTATTTGCACCTCTTTTAGAACTCATTTTTGTGTCATTTTCTGTGGTTAATGTATTAGGAGTTTAGCATTTTCACTCAGACTATTGAAGTAAATTTTGGGGGTAAAATAGAAACATGTATTGGAGAGATTATTTCTTCGGACTGGAGCTGTGGAGTAGTGGGTAAAGCCACCATCTGAAGCATCAGGTTGCCATATGTTGTCAGTCCCAAATACCAGCTGCTCCACTTCTGAACCAGCTCCCTGTTAATATGCCTAGGAACAGTGAAGGTTGGGAAAGCCGGAAGTGCCTGGCTGCTGGCTTCAGATTAGCCCAGCTCTGGCTGTTGTGGCCATTTGGGAAGTTAAGCAACAGATGTTAGATAGCTTGCTCTCTGTAACTCTTCCTTTCAAATAAGTAAATCTTTTAAAAATTGTTTCTTTGGTTCTAAAGAGCAGAATATTAAGACAGTCAATTCATGTAATTATTCCTACCAATAATAATTGACCTCTAATTCTGAACATTAAATGTGTAAATATCACTTTTTTACTTAGTATTTTAATATAAAATTATAGACAATAGTAGACTAACGTTCCTAGAACATGGAAACTATACTTGATGGTTTCTCACTCCATTACGACTAAGTTACTATGACTAGGAAAGTTCCAGAGAAAAATCTTGAAAAGCAGATTAAATCATATAAGATTGAGCATTTTCTCCAAGTGTCCTTCAAGTAGAGACGGTTATTGTTTAGACAGTTTATAAATATGGTATTTGTTTTCTTCTCTTTTTATCTTTAGAAGTTTTCCTATTCAAGAATCATAATAGGACTCGTTTTCACATTTATTATTTATTTAAGAGAGAGAGAGTAAGCTCCTGTATGCCACAAGAGCCAGGAAAGGAACCAAACAGAATGCAGGAGCCAGGTTGCCCCCCATGTGGTTGGCAGAAACCCGGTTGCTTGAGCCCTTATCCCCACCTCCCGGATTAGCTGGCAGCCGGAATCAGCAGCCAGAGCTGAGTATCAAACCAGGTGCTCTGCGTTGTGGGGCCGGGACCTCTCAGCAGCAAGGTTAGACACCTGCCCCCCAGGACTCTAACGCAGGTTCAAATCTGTAATTTCCACAGTTAAGATGCCCTCCTCATCATTTACGCACCCCCTCATTACATACAGTTCACAGTTTTGAAAAACATTCTTTTTTTGCTTCTTTTGACTTAAATTTTGAAACGCAATTTGCTTGTTTCTCACATAGACATTCGAACCAGAAAAGAAATGTAACTAGCTTTCTGGTTTGTCTAACAAGGTTTGTGTTCAGATGTAAATTGGGAAGTTGACATTTTGGTTTAAGTATTAGATTCTCCGCAAAATAAGCCAGTCCCCAGAGTATAAATATCTTGTGTTTTTCCTGATCTGTTGTAACTAATATGCAAAGTATTTTAAAAATTGTCATCTGTGTGAGCAAACTTAACATTTTGGGATTTGATTATTGTTTACAACCTTTGTTTATACTCTTGAGGAACAGTGGTTTTTTTTCTACTTGCTGTTTTTTTAATTCGTTACCCAGCAAAGGGTTTTGCTTGTGATTCTGAAGTGAACTGAAAGCACGTTATTGTAAATTAAAAAAAGAAAGGAGGGCAGTGGGAAGTCAGGATTAAAGTAAGGCAGGAAGTATCATTATGTGCAGCTGAATCTGCATTGTGAAAAATCCAGATCTTTTTTTCACCTTATGGAAATAACATTCAAATTTTTTTAAATAAATAAGAAATTCTCCTTAAATGAGTGCATATTAGCCGGTTCCTAAGACAATGACCGTTGAGACCCTCTGGCCTCATCTCATCTGTGACCCTGAGCAAGACCCGACATTCCTAAGCACTCACTACCGTGGGATGCGAGTTCACTCACTGACATCTGTAGCAATGACTTAGAATGTGCAGGGTACATTCTGCTCAGATTCAAAGACAAGCAGCGCAGCTCCATTCCCAGCCCATTCTAAGCTTTTCAGAAGTTTCTGCTTCACGCCAGCATTGTTCCCAAACCCCCATCGAGCTACATGTAGTTTTTTTTTTCCTTGCTTCATATCCCTTTTCACTATGAATACCACAGAAATTAAAGGGAAGAAGGCCAATTTTAGACTCTAACATCCTCTAACATCAGCGCAAAGGGCAAACTTTACAGTTGTGTTTAAGTAGGTTGTTTCCCCCTACGTGCTTGGCTTTGTAGGGCTTGCTCAGGGATACCACCTTCACAGGAGCTTGGGGAGTTTAGGATGGCAAGCGTGGGACTCATCAGGCTCTCCTCTAATGATCTGGCAGAGTTTGGCTTTCCCATCGGTCACCATCATGGAAGTTTCCAGATGACCTCTCAGCCTCTCCTTTTTCAACCTCTCCTCAATGCATTAAATTAGTAACCACTACACATTTCCCATGAAGACTAACCCACCTGTATATCGCAGAGTAATATCTTCCCCAAAATAAAAATGGAACTGTCACAATTGATTTTAAGTGATTGAGCAATCAGAATAGGGAAAGGATGTGCCTTATTCATTTTGGGATACCTATATATGTGATTAGGGTAAGTTGTGACTTTTCTTTATTAATTAATAGCATGATACAATTAAGAATTACATCTCCTGACATTTAAGCCAGATTTTGCATTTGAAGGCAAAAGGAAAGGTGTGTGGTCGTCTGTGTGTTTCCCAATGGCTGCAACAGCCTCTGCTTCACCCGAGGCGATTTCACCTGAGGCATCTTTCTGACTCAGATTTCTTGTTTACTCATGGATCTCTATGAATGCCCTTGTTGTCAAATGGTTAGGGGAAGCAAGTATGTTGAGTGCATGCTAGTATTTTCCACAATGGCTAGCCCTCCAGTCATTCATTAAGCATCTGCTGTATTTACCATACTTGAAAAGTCCTCAAAACAATTTTCAAATTTGCAGATAATAAGAGGGGCCTTGGGGGAACAGCTAATAAGTTGAATGCCATAATCAGAATTGGAAGAGCTCTCAAAAGACTGAAAGCCTTATGAAAAGGATATAAAATACCAAGAACTGAATTGAAAATTAAAAAAAAAAAAACAATGTAGATGTGCTTAGCACCCAGGTGAAGGATGAATTAGGGAGCTGAAAAATAAATCAGAAGAAACCATTCGTAAATGAAGCAGAGAACAAAAGAAAAGTCAGCTAAGAGGTAGGGGAGGTACAATAGGATGTCACGCACGGTTTAATTGGAGTCCTACAGAAATAGGAGAAGGAGAAGGATAATGCGATGTTGAAGCGCACAATGGCTGATACCTTTTTAGAAATGAAAAATGCCAAAACTACAGATTCAAGGAGGATATCAAATCCCATTCAGTATGCAAAGCTAATTCTGTGCACTAATTCTGGCCTGAAGGTGGACCTGCAGCAGAAACATCCCAAGACAGCAAAGTCTTAAAAGCAGCCTAGAAAAATATGCAAGATTACTCCGCTAAGAACTGAAAGTTATGCTTAACTAGAATGCCTACAGCGTGAGTGCTTTTCTGTGGTTTGCCACTCACTGTGCCATCTAGGTTTTCTTCTGAATCAGGGAAGCAAAATTTCAAGGGTTGCTGAGCATAAAGGATACATTCAGTTAACCCTACATCGCTCCCAGGGGGTGGCCCGAATACCCATGTGTGGACAGTTCAAAAAGGCTCACCGCTACTTAATATAAGGGAGGTGGATTCTTTTTCCTTTTTTAGTAATTTGAACAGTTAAAACGTGAGACATTTTGCCTTACAAAAGAAGTGAGTTATCACTGCCATCAAGGGTTTTGATTAAAGGATAGAGGCATTTATTCATTCATCAAATATTTATCAAACAGCTACTATATAACAGGCCTGGTTATAAATGTTGGGGATATGTGAATAATCACACAGGATAAAAATTACAGAGCTGATAGCCCAGTGCAAATAGACAAGCTTGATCAACAAGCAAATGATGCTGAAAGATGATAAATACTTGGGTAGATGAGGACAGGGGAGTAAAGTAAAGGTGACCAGGAGAGCTGGGTAGGGGTATGGTTGCAATTTAAAATGTGGCAGCTTGGAGTGGGCATTTGTTGTAGTGGTTAGAAGGCACTCATTCCTTATTGGAGCATGTGCCTTTAATGCCTGTCTTCAGCTGCTGATCCAAGTGTCCTGCTAACGCAGACCCTGGGCGACAGTGGTGATTACTCCAGTAATTGGTCTCCTGCCGTGGGAGACCTGTATTGGGTCCTGGCCTCTTGCCTCAGCCCCAAATTCAGAGCATTGAGTACATTTGGGGAATGAACCACTAGGTGGAAATTGTTTCTCTCTTTTTCTCTGTCCCTCTCTGTTTCTCTGCCTTCAAAATAAGTGAATAAAAAGTAACTAATGAAAGTGTAATGATCATAGTGGGCATTATGGAAAGGTATTATTTTGTCAAAGAACTTGCAGAGAAAGGGAGTGAAGTGTGAAGGTCCAAGCAAAGGAATAGGTTAGAGTCACTCCCAGTTCTGTCACTCAGGGCTGTAGTGCAAAATGACCTGGGGATTTTAGTTAAGACAGTAATAATCAACATGATCCTGCATTGTTTATTAATTGAGGCTTCCTGTCCTCATTAAAACATTAGGAACTTGGCATTTGAAAAACATTTCTTTTAAAATTTTCAAGTTCCACAGGGGGGAAATGGCATCTTTTGTTGGTATCTCAGAATTTGGAGATTAGAGCGGGTAATTAGTGTAAGCTTGTTAAGGAATTGGGCTGTCATCCTGGGAAAGAGATGTAAAGAATCTTTGCAGAGCATTCAAAAGCAGAATTGTAGGTTTGCTCTTCAGAATCAGATGCTTTTTGAAATAATAACGAAAAAAGCCAACAAACATCCATCTGCTTTGATTCAAAAACATAATGTTTGTCTCTGATGTTGAATTCCATGGTGCCAGTCATTTGAAGTATAGAGGGCTTCAATGTGTGCAGAATGAAAACCAATATCTTCCTGCTAACTTGCAGTCTTCTGTTGCAGGCACGCAAAAAATCTCTTTGGACCATTGAACCCACTGAAGGCATAGTTCCCCCAGAAGCTGATTTTCAATTGGCGGTGACTGCCAACCTGGATGATGTAATGATATTCAAGGACACAGTCATCTTGGACATTGAAAACAGCAACACCTATCGGATTCCAGTCCAGGCCTCCGGCATTGGCTCCACTATTGTATCAGATAAGCCCTTTGCTCCGGAACTCAACCTGGGGGCACATTTTAGGTAGGGAAATGTCATGAACCAGTTTTTATAGCTGTGACATACATTGCATAAGCTGAGCCAGCACCACTCCTTTAGGAAATTATTTTTCAAGTAAACAGAGCTAGTCTCCTCAGCTCCTTCTCCTGCTCACTCCCCCTCCTACCTGTTGGCTGCAGTAGCCATAAGAAGATGCCATCTAGTCATAGACTGGTTGTATCTCCCAGTCTTTGCACCTCTACCCTAGATAAGAGATGATTATAGGAAACTTAGAGTGAGAATCTCCCTATAACAAAGTTAAACTTTCAACCGTTATTTTCCTGTTTAATTCCAATGTACTGCTAGTCCCCCTGCACAAGTATAGAAAATGTGGATACAAAAACATCTTAATGGGGCCCGGCGCGGTGGCGCAAGTGGTTAAAGGTCCTCGCCTTGCTCGCCCGGGATACCATATGGGCGCCGGTTCTAATCCCGGCAGCTCCGCTTCCCATCCAGCTCCCTGCCTGTGGCCTGGGAAAGCAGTCGAGGACGGCCCAAAGCTTTGGGAACCTGCACCCGTGTGGGAGACCCGGAAGAGGCTCCTGGCTTCGGATCGGCATAGCATCAGCCGTTGCGCTCACTTGGGGAGTGAATCCTCGGACAGAAGATCTTCCTCTCTGTCTCTCCTCTCTGTATATCCGCCTTTCCAATGAAAAAATAATAAAAATAAATCTTAAAAAATAAAAAAAAAACATCTTAATGGTAACCTAAGTAGAGTTCACATAGGAAAAGCAAGTAAGTTTTGCAAATTTATCTGATGAGGTATTTCAAAACCTGGTACTACGTTTGATGTTGTCTCCTTGCGTTGCCCCATCATCCCACCCCACCTCTACACCATAATGCCATCAGTTGAGATGGTTGCAGTTGACTTCACCTGATCTTTTTTTTTTTTTTTAAAGATTTATTTTTATTATTTTTTCATTGGAAAGGCGGATATACAGAGAGGAGAGACAGAGAGGAAGATCTTCCGTCCGATGATTCACTCCCCAAGTGAGCGCAACGGGCCGATACTATGCCGATCCGAAGCCAGGAGCCTGTTCCCAGTCTCCCACGCGGGTGCAGGGTCCCAAAGCTTTGGGCTGTCCTCGACTGCTTTCCCAGGCCACAAGCAGGGAGCTGGAAGGGAAGCGGGGCTGCCAGGATTAGAACCGGCGCCCATATGGGATCCCGGGCGTGCAAGGTGAGGACCTTTAACCACTTGCGCCACCGCGCCGGGCCCTTCACCTGATCTTTTATGAAAACCCATGAGGTCTTGATGCTTAAATACAAGGAAGTACACCAGAAACACCTTGAGTAAAGCAATCTAAATATGTGTATTAAAGGGCATGAAGTTTTGAGGTCAGTCTATTGATGAAAATTCCTTCCACGTTCCTTGGAACACTCATCAGCCATCCCTAATGACTTCTGGGTCCCAGTTAAATTTGTGCTTGTCTGTCCAGTGCTGGGCACAGATCTAAGAAAGGTGGCATTCCTGCCTTCTGGTCTAGCAGATGCTCTATACCTACAGAAGATGTGATGGCAGGAACCAGATAGAAGCCTTCCCCATGGTCTGATCCATACCTCCTTTCTACTGGTCCATCTATAAAGCAAGGGACTTCACTGAAAATGCCATAAACCAATAGTAAAGTAAGTAACAGGCAAATCAGAGAGTTGAACTGCATGTATTTGAACAACCTCAGATCCCGTGACTTCAGGTAAATCAGCCACTTGACTAATGTCTACCTCGTTCTGATAGCATCATAACTTAACTTTTCCTGCATTGCTTAAACATAAACGTAAATCACATCTAGACAAGTAAATCCTAAGAGTACGCAGAGTCATATAATGAGCCCTCTGCCTCTCCTTTCCTAGCCTAGAGCCTCATTACTACCACTTCAAGTTGACCAATAAGGGACGTCGAGTCCAACAGTTGTTCTGGATGAATGATGACTTCTGTCCACAAGACAAGCTGAAAAAGAAGGAACAGGTTAAGAAGAGATACGCCAAAGACCAGCTCCAGCCGCGGCCCCAGGGCTGCCAGAAGCCTGGGAACTCCACATACAGACCTGTGTTTCAGCTCCAGCCCGTCAGGATGGAGCTGCATCCAGGCCAGACCATCGATGTAACCCTGGAAGGCTATTCTGCTGTCCCAAGGGTGAGAGGATGGCATGCTTAAAAGCTGTTTTTTTCCTAACTGACTCTTTGCCATATCATGTCTGTTCCTTAGGAAGATCCCTTGACATTTGTCTGAGAAAGGATGTGGTTTTTCGTGCATTGCTCACAGCACTGAGTTACCATGGTAGCATCCCTGACTTTCAAGGTCCAGCCCTGCTCAATTTTCTGTTTGTTGCTGGAGCTAGCATGAGCCTAACCTTAAGGGACCGTTTGAAGCAGATTTTCATTATTATGACCAACAGTGACGAGCTAGCGAGTTTATGGTAGAAAAACATTAATGTTTTTGTTTTGTTGTTTGTTTTGTTTTGGGTTTTTTTTTTTAACCCAAAGCAAATTTCCCTGATAATACTTAAAAACACTAACAATATTTATTCAGAAGGGTTATTTTCATAGATTCTGTTGATTGCCTCTTCCAAACAGGTCTTAGGCCATCACTGGTTTCTTCCATCCCAGCCTGACTACAACAGAATCCCTTTAAAGTGTCTATCTCGTATCACAGTGCCTGGGCTTGAGTTCCAGTTCTGTGCTGGATTCCAGCTTGCTGCCAGTGCACATCCTGGGAGGCAGCAGGTGACAGCTCCAGTTGGCGTTCTGCTGTTTACACAGGAGGCCTGGATTGAGTTCTTAGCCCACAACTTTGGTCTGGCATCTGAGGAGTAAACCAGAGAATAAGAAAGCTCGCTCACTCTGTCTCCTTCTCTCTCTCTCCCACTCTCCCCTCTGGCTCCCCATCCTGCTCTCCCTCCCTCTGTGTGTGTCTGTCTGCCTCTCAAATTAAAAAGATGTCATTTTTCCTGAATAAATGAAAGAGCCACATCTGTCGCCAGCAACATGCTTTAATTTTCTGCCAATTATTTTTTGTTAATTGCATCATCATCATGTGTTCTGCTTAAACTTTTAAGCAGATCAAAACTATGTATCTATTTCAGAAACTAAATTCAGCTTAAATTTTACAAAAAAAAAAAAAAAAGAACCCTCCCTGAATTTACTTCCAAATCATGCAATGTAGCTGAGACCTGAATTCCTTAGCATCGCAAACCAAACCACTCTTTACTGCTTTCTTCTTTATAAAACTCTGGCATTCCTGGGTCCAAAGAAATACTAGTTTGTAACACATAATTTTAAAATACGTATGTTTGAAAGACAAATTTTTCCTTCCACAGTTTTCAATAAGTTTAATAAGAAATAATATAACTGTTATTGACGTATGAGACCCATAAAGGATTTTATCTGCCTTGTTTATTACTCTTTTGCATGCTTAGCCCCTACCACAGCTTGTGACGCATAATAGATCAGGTTTATATGTGTAAATATATACATATGTATATTACATGTTGGCAGGGGGAGGGAATGCAAATTTATTGCATCCTTGAGGCCATGAGAAATAAATAGAAAATCCATCAAAGCCATGGTTCACCAACCCAAACACACTATGTGATGGGGAGCACTGCTCAGGAAGAATGTGCTGTTCTTCAATATCCCCAGGCAAGTCATTGAGAATCAGTTTGTTCTTGGTGGGTCATTAAGCTTTCTGAATATGGCTGTTCCAAAAGTGCTGGTATACCTCATCTGCAGATGGTCCGTGAAAAACTGGTGTGCCACGCTGTCATCGGGACCCAGAAAGGGAAGAGCCTGGTGATGACCGTGACTGTCATCTGTGAGTTTGTCGCACCTGTTATCCAGCTCTCCACCAAGCAGCTCGTTTACCGCCTGGAGAAGGTCAGTGGGGCTGTGCTGGGGAGGGATGGGTGTTCTAGCTGTGGGTTGGCATGTTCACAGTTTAATTTGGAAAACTAAATTAAGGCCAATCCTGTTCTACCCAATACCCAGCTAGTGCTTTTTAAGCTTCAAAAGCCAATACATATTCAACTAAAGATTCTGAACCTAAACCTGCAGTTCTTTGAAATTTAAATTGCTATGGAAATATTACTTCCATCAGCGTTTTTGTAGAAAACCAAAATACATTTTAGTTGACCATTTGAGTAGGTAAAATAAACATCACAATCAAGGATTAAAGAATTGATAATAACTGTCGCAGTAAATCGGAAGAGCTATTACTTATGGGTTCATATGTGTTAGCCATGAAGCCATGTTTGTTACACAGATTTTCCCTACAACACCCTGTACGGTGTGTTCTGTTTTCATTCCCATGATGCATCAGGGAAACTGATGTATAAGCTAAGCTATGTAGATTTCTCAGCACTGCTGTAGAATATATAATCAGCTTCTAAATTACGTGATTCACTTGCTTCATGTGGTCAATAAAGCCAGAAAATAAATGGAAAAAGTCAGGAGACAAAAAAAGAGATGAAAATGGCTGCTGTTCATTTCAGGGGACCAGGAGGGTAGGAAAGCCCAGAAGATGTCACAGGAGACCATGCCATTCTCCTAAGCAAAGCCTTCCATCCCAGAACTATTTGTCATTCAAAGCAGGCATGTGTGGAATGTGTGTTCTGCGTCAGAGACTTTTTTGGTGCCGAAAATCCAGTGAAACAGACCAATGCATTCAAAGCAGAGGTTAGGTTATGGGTACAGACTGTTAACAGATTGCCCAAATGCAGTATTTTCAATTACAGTTCTAAGCAATGCTATAAAGAAGATATGACAAGGCTGTGAGAGCCCATCTCAGGGGCTGTGTCCTTTCTTCGCATAGTTGTGAACAGATTCCCTGAGCAGGTGCCTCAAGTTGGAAATTGATGTGAAAATAGAAGTTAGTCTGGTGATAATGGAGGGTGGAAGAATTTTTGGCAGAGGGAACAACTCAAGTAAAAGGACCAGAGGCAGGAAGAAAATATGGTCAGAATAAAGAACTGAAAGGCCCCCTTGGACACAGATTGTGCCAAGAATGGCCAGAAGTCCATCTGGAGATGCGGACAGGGACCAGGTCTGTTTGGCATTTCTGGGAAGCATGTTAGGAATTTTTTGTTTGATTCCTGGTAGCCATTGGAGAGCTTCAGGGAAGCGAGTGACATGCCATTTTTTCTCATTTTAAGCTATACAGGCTACTGGGAGGAATCTTCATTCAGGTTTATTATGTACTTGGCACCATGTCAATTGCTAAAGACACAAGAGTGAGAATAATCCCTTCCTCATGAATGTCATAGGCCATGTGCTAATTCCGGAAGCTGTTGTCCCATGGTATGATCTGTGCTGGCATAGCAAGGTACACTAGGTGTGGCAGTGCCAAGTTACTCTTAGGGATCAACCAGGATTCCTTTCATTACCTAGAGGCCTGCAAGACAATGCTCAAGACCATTTACTCTGTGCTGGGGTCTGTGCACAAAGGTGTGGATGGCACACAGGTGTGAAGAGAACAGCTCCCAGTTGGCAAGGCCTAGCAGATGTCTCTCCAACCACCTCAACACAGTCTAGCCCCCTTTTGCATGGACACTCAACCACCCCACTAAGAATTCTGGAATTTATTGAGGCATTGTTTTTTGCCCTTGTGAGATGGTTTTTGCAATCAATGTGAGCTTGGAAGTTAGTGTTTGCTGATTATGTCTTGGTGAGTGGGCCTTTAGTAATTTGTACACAGGAGTACAATTAAGTCCATGCCATTTCTGGACACCTTAATTGTGTGCCTACCCATTGCCCTGGAATCTGACTAAGACATGTAGCATGCCTTGTGGGAAGTGGCTTGAAAAATATCCTAAAATTAATGAAAGTGATGGGAGTAAGAGCTGAAAGTGCTATGCAATAAATACAGTTACTGTGATGACTTTAGAGGCTCGCCTGTGTTTGCAGTTTTTTTGGAGCATAGGAAATGCATTTGTTTTAGCTACTTCTATAGTTTTTTGATAGAGGAATTAAGGATGTTTTTATTAATATTATAGAGATATGCTTTTAATTATTATTTGATTGCTTATGGGGTTGTAGAGCCTGCAGTTGTAGGGGGATTTAATATTTGAAACTTTTGTCTTGGATCTTTATGTTGTTTCCCTTGTGATTGTTTCCCTTGTGTTGTTTCCCTTTCTCATTAAATGATGGATAAATTATAGAAATAGAAATGTGGTAGGAATGTATTACTGATTAGCAGGTAATCACATGTGCCTTGGCCTTGGAGTCCTGGCTGTCGCTCCATGGCTACTACTGAAGAATGAACAATGGCTTGCTTTGAAGAATATGAATATAGCATTTTGCAGAATTATCTTTAGGGGCACCTGTTTAGCCATGAAGTACAAACAGAATGACCAAATGTCTGTACATGCCCCCTTAGACATGAAGTAAAAACAGAACAATTAAATGTTTGTCCAGGAGCTTGTAATGTGACTGGGTTTAAAAAAAAAAAAAAAGCTTCTTGAGCTGTTACAAGAAGGCACCAAGTGACTGTGTTCATGTCTCTCTTCGCCAACTCCACACCCCCTTCCCGAGCTCCGAACTCAGCTGGAGCTGGCCTCTGGCAATTCTGGCCATGGATTCCACTGTATTTTGTTCATTCAAGCAAGCGGATGTCCGTTGAGTAACACCATGAATGAGGTGCTGCTGGGAGATAAATCAGGGGACTTGTCCATTGATGAGGGGAGGTGAGATTCAGTTCAGTTCAAATCAAGTAATCTGTGAGCACCCACAGTGTACTGGACAGCTCCAAAGCACAGAACAGCAAAGACCCTGGCTTCACGGACTTGAGAAGAAGACCCTCAAGTGGCGCACTGCAGTGGCAGGAAGCTAAACCAGCAAAGCAAACATGAAGCTAACCAGCTCCAATATATAAAAAGAAAATACAATATATAAAAAGAAAATACTGTAAGAGTTCCTGCTACAGCCACTGAATTGCATTGCTCTGTTTTAAATTATTTCTTTTGTCATTAAAAAAGAGATTCCTTGGCAACAGCTGCACTGAACTCAGTGGCATCACAGTTTAAACACACCTAATGAGATAAAATTCAGTGAATACTTGTTGAGGGGCTGTTTTGTACAAAATATCATATTATTAACTATGTGGTTTCATCTCTTATTGCATTTTCTAAGCCAGTAATCATTAATAAAAGTGTGCTTGTTCGGTTCCTTTTCTTTTCATTCTAGCTTTTTGTCTTTTAGAGGAAAAATTGTATTTATGTTTAAATGTCTTCTGTTTGAGTCTATCATTAGGTTAAAATATGCACATATTTTGAATGTGGCAGTAACTTCTGATTGAATGAAGCTCCCTGTTTGCTTCCTTCACTTCTTTCTTTCCTCAACAAACAGGAGCTTGAAGATATGTCTTCCGTTGTTCATTTCTTGCCCACATTTAATTCGTATCAGGAATGAGAAAGAATGCAATTTCACTTCCCAACATGTGCAAGAGACCTGTTAGGTCCCAGTATTCAAAATTAATTGTGTAACACCCAATTATCTGTTCTGTCTCCTTGTTTCTGGCTCAAGGCAGTGCATCTCATTTGGTGCATTAGAACATAGTGACGTGGACCATGACTCTGGAAAGAATGTTTCTCTACCCGTTGCCTGCAATCTAATCTACTTTATGTCTGTCATCCCATTCAGAAGCCGCAGAGATGAAGCCACGTCCCTGTGGGACTGAAAAGGTCAGTTGAAAGCAGCAGCCGGCTGGCTTCATGAAGTTTCGGCAGCCGATTCCGTCTGTTGATATTTGGGGAGACGGCCCAGAGGGAAGGGGTCATTTTAAAATAGAATGGCCTCTCTAGGCTTCAACTCCACCTCAGCACTAAACACTAAATGGTGTCTCTTGCCAAAAGCAACCAAGTGTGGCTTCTTCACTTCAAAGCCATCTACAGTGACACAGCATCCTTCCGGGAAGGTCACTGTGTGGACAGTTCCCCATGCAGCCCCAAAGTGCTTCTTCACCTGTCTGTCACTGCAGTGTGGCATGCTGCCTGTAAATGCATGATGACCCCTGTGTCTGTGTTGCTGGGGGGCGGTGGTGGGGGGTGATAGTTGGAGGCTGGCGTTTCGTGGTAAATGCTAGCCAAGACCACCGACATAACCGTGGGAAAACACGGGGAGCTGCTGTAGTCAGATCACACTGACTCATCCACAGTCAGAAGACCTGGGAATCACAGTGAAAGGAAGACTGTGATAGACAAACAGCTGGAAGTCAGAGTCCCACATAGAACCGAAGTGGTTTCACTGCAATCAGAAGAAGGAGAAAAGACCAAAGCAAGAGGGCTGGGATGAGCCAGCCACAGTTGTCTAAAGAACCAGGGACTAATTTCCGGAACTGAGCTTGTCTCGGAGGCTTACAGCTGAGAGTCCTGGTTAACTGGTACTGATGTGAAAGGATTCGATTTCCACGGCTCACAGGAATCCATAAGGGCACCAGCATCAGAATGAGAAAAATCCAGACTGACAAGAAACCTCCAACTCGGATGCTTTCTCCAGTTGAAAAATCCAATGTTGATCTATGTAACACAGGGAAAGGATACTTCTAACTCAACTTTCTTGATACTGCCAGGTGAAATTTACAAGCACAACTCAAGAGAATTTGTCAGTATAACAAGATAAGTATATTTGTAAGTTGGGCATTTTAAGTCTGAGGAAAATATTATGTAAGGGTAAAAGAGTTGACCTATCATGATACCTAGATTCCTACAGAAGATGTCACTAATTAATTACACCTTCTTTGGGACACTGGAAATTTCTATGGTAGTTTTATCCAGAACATGGCTTATACAGGTCTTTTTTTTTTAACTAGATAACAAAGAAAGTCATCTGACCTGGCTTCCAGGTTATGTAGAATCACTTTTACAGTAGTCAGCCATATGTCAGTTCACATAATTTATCTAAAACAATACAAGGAGGAAAAAGTGTGTGTGTGTGTGTGTGTGTGTGTGTGTGTGTGTGTGCATTTCTAACTTATATAAATGTAAATAAATATATAGAAATGTGTGTATATGCACACACAGCAGGCGAGCACGTGCTAAGTTTCTTTCCACGTTTACCATATCTTCGTTGGCTTCCTCTTTTCTTCTCTCCACAGAAACCTAACACTATCCTGGAACCGGACTACAAGCCCGTGGTCATTAAGAACGTTTCCACCTTGCCCGTGAATGTGTTGCTCTCTACAGGCGGACCTTTCTTTCTGTGTGAGAATGATAAGTCCCTGCTGCCCTCCACCCCTGAGGTAACTGGCAGGGGCTGTCCTAAGCCCCTAAGCGGTCAGGAGTGGGGTCATAGAAGGGAAGCGTCATAACGTGTTGCCCAACTGCGGTCTGGAGGAATCTAAAGGAGCCAGGAAGCCATGAGGAGTGACTGCAGAAAATTATACAAATGAGTCCTACATGGAGTCTGGTAACACTGTCAGGAATGGTGTGAGCATCTTCAGCTCATCACAGTCCTTTCACTCCTGCCCATTACAAGCAAGCCATAGAAAGTAGTAATTGCCTACTGGTGATGGTCATTTTTCTCTAATTTTTTTCCTCCATTAAATCCAACTAAGTGGTCATACTAAATGACATGAGGAAATACCCCAAACCAGCAAGCCCAACTACAATCACTGAAAAATCTGAAGCAGGCTGAGGCAGGAGGGTGCGGGCTCAGCCCGGCCAGCAGTCAGCTGAGGGGTGTAGCATTGTCCCAATAGCCCTGTGAGATTATCCTATAGGACATCTTGGAATGTCTAGGTCTCACTAATACTGAAGGGGAAGAACACATGGGAAAACCAGCCATGAGTCCTTTCCTTCAGCTACCTGCTCCAAGAAGGCAGCCCCTAAAGAAGCAGTACAGAGGAGGAAAAGAAGCCGGACAGCAACCACAAGATGTCTGAACAGAGAACCTGTGACTGCAGGTTTACCATGAGCCACATGCGGAGAGCTGGACCTGTGGGAGAGAGAGAAGACAGAGCACTCAATGAGAGGGTCTTCCAGGCAGTGGCTAGCTGAAGGATGGGATCCACACCACCACCCCCGCCATCTGTCCCCACCTCTGCCACCATTTTCTCGATGGACTAAATCCCATGTAAGCCTGATCTGAGAGAGGGGAGCAGGAAATAGCTGAGATCCTTCAACAACGAGAAAGAAAAAGAGGCAGTGATCATGAGCAAGAGGTAAATGGGAAAATACTGCTAGGAAGAACCCCCAAAGCACAGGCACACGGTTCTGTAGAATTACAAAGGACTGAGAGGTGATGCGGCCTGTGTTTGAAAAGAACTCAAGGATGAGAACAAGTGTGCACAGAGAAGCTGGAGAGTTAATTCAGAGCAAGGAAGCAGAGAAGATGCTCAGGCATGAATCAGTCTAATGGTATATTAGGCCCAGCGTGGTGGTGTAGCAGCGAAAGTCCTTGACTTGAACACACCAGGATCCCATGTGGGCACCAGTTCTAATCCCAACAGCCCTGCTTCCCATCTGTCTCCTGGTTTGTGGCCTGAGAAAGCAGTCGAGGACAGCCCAGTGTCTTGGGACCCTGCACCCTCATGGGAAACCCGGAAAAAGTTCCTGGCTCCTGGCTTCGGATAGGCACAGTACCAGCCATTGCGCTCACTTGGGGAGTGAATCATCAGAGGGAAGATCTTCCTCTCTGTTCTCTCCTCCTCTCTGTATATCTGACTTCCCAATATCAATAAATTCCTCTCTGTATATCTGACTTCCCAATACAAAGAGAGAGGAAAATCTTCTGTTATTTATTTGGAGTACAGAAAAAGGTGCTGACAAGTCCAGCATTATCAATTCACCGATCACCTCTCTTTTATATCTAGGAGTCAATAATGTCTAAGATTGAAACTGAGCACTGTTTAGCCATCTCTTTTTCTGGGGTGAAAGGAGATAATAGTAATTAACACATAGGGCACTACCCTGAAGCATCACAGGTTTTGCATGAATTTCTGATTTTTTTCTTTGTACCTTTTACACATAAGTGTCTATAGATGTGTGTGATTTAAAATAAAGTCAATTTTCAAAGATGATTTAAGTACCAAGCACTGCAGTAAAAGGGCTGAAGATGTCATGGTCTACAAAAATGAATTCCGAACTGTGGCCATCCTCATGTGCCAATGGTAGGGTCCGTGGACCGGTGGCTGGCATGACTGCGAGATGAAATCAGGCCAATTGACGAGCCCTTTACTCACTGATTGCTGACTCAAGGAATTTCCTTCAAAGGACAAAACTCTTCCATTTTATCATCAAGGCACAACTAGATACCTGGTTGACATCTGATGGAGCACGTCCCGAGCACGTCCCTCCTCACGCTGGGGCACTTGGTACAAAACCAAGCAGTGAGAACTGAGGCAATACCTAAAATTTTAAAAATTCAACTCCAAGCCACTCCTTCTATGGAAAGTATGACCTTTCATAGACATCAAGGAACAGGTGGGGATTTGAATCAGAAAAAGAATGAAGAAAAACTAGCAAACTCTGAACAGCTCTGGCGTGCCATTTCAAGTTGGATAAAAAGCAGCAGAAACAGTGCTTAGGAGTTAGAATTGCAAGCACGAGAAAAAATATTACCTAAATCTGTTCCATCCTAGGCCTCTCTGTGCAGAGGCCCCTCTTGCCCCAGTGCTTCAGAAAACACTTATAAAATATTTTCTAATCCACCAGCTTTTTCCACTAGGCTAGGAAGAACATTTGACAGTCTTAACTTTTCAGTTATGAATATCTTATAGTACTTACTCATTGTAGACTTTCCTTTTTACAGTTTCTCAAAACTTATAACCAAGCAACTGTTATAATTTTTAAAAAGCTCTTCCTTTAAATAGTTCTTCTCCAGATATCCCTTGGTTTCATTTTCAGCTGTGTGTGTGTGTGTGTGTGTGTGTGTGTGTGTGTGTGTGTGTGTGTGTGTAAATATCTATACTTATGTACTTGCTGTTTAGGAATGTATGTATGCATGAGTATCTCATGGTGCTATTTGTATATTTATCTGTAAATACTTAAATATACATGAAAGACTTTAGTTGTCCAGTTTTGTGTATAAGGTTGGAAAGGCATACAGTGTGAGTGTCAGTAAATCCCCATTGTCTTATTTGTAGCCCTTTAAAATGGATGTTGGAGGAGAAAAGAGCCTACTGGTCAAGTTTGACCCTTCCTACAGAAACGATCTGAACAACTGGGTGGCAGAGGAAGTGCTGGCCATTAAGTACATGGAGCACCCACAGGTAGACAGCCTGAGCCTGCGTGGGGAAGTTCACTACCCCAACCTCTGCTTTGAACAAATGGAGGTGGATTTTGGTTGCATCCTGAACGACACTGAGGTCATCCGCTACGTCAGAATCACCAACTGCAGCCCCCTGGTGGTGAAGTTCCGCTGGTTCTTCCTGATGGACGACGAGGAGAACCAGATAAGGTACCATGGACAGAGACATGCCCGAGACCTCTGCCCTTCTCTCTCTGGGACTTTTCCCTGGGCTTCCTGGATTCCACATTCTGATCTTTCAGGGATATTTTCCGTTCTGTCCACTAATCACTGCAGAATCAGCCAAAAGCCCCCATCACCACCAACTTGGCTAGTGACACCCATAAGCTTGCTTTACTTGAACCCAGTAGTGAGATCATTAGGAAAGTATTGCGGAGTTTTATTTTAATGACTTTTTGTTGCAGTAAGAACACAACGTGAGCTCCCCCTCTTGCATGTCTCAGTGTATACTTGCATGGTCCTGACTTAGGCACAGCATCCTACAGCACATCTCTAGAACTCTCTCATCCATCTTGGTCAACCTTCTGATGCCCACTTTTCTCTCCCCTCAGCCCCTGCAGCCACATTCCACTCTTTAATGATATAGCTTTGGCTGGTTTAGATACCTGATACAGGTAGAATCCTGCAGGTGCCCAGCCTGCTCCTCGGAGCATTAAGGTCTCAAGGTGGACCCACATTGTGCCGTTCTAACAAAATGCCTTCTTTGTAAAGGTAGAATAACATGCTTGCCCTCTGTATGTGTGTATGAGTAATGTGTAACACACTTTTTTATATACTGTCCATTGATAGGAATTTATTTTCTACATGTTGGCTATTATGTTGTGGCTGTTGTTGCAGTGAAATGGGAGTGAGTGCTAATGTCTCTGAGAGAGTTTGATTTCAATATTTTATAAGTGGTATTGCAGGATGGGTTCAGCAGTCCTGTTTTTTAACTGTTTGCAGATTCTGCTTATTGTCTCCCTTAGTGGCTTTGTCATTTTGCTTTCTCAGCAACAGTGTGCAAGTATTTCAGAGTCTTTAAATCCTCCCCAGCCCCTTTGGTCTTTTCCTACTTTTCAAAATAGCCATCCTCACAGGTATAGGCATTATCTCCTGTGGTTTGGGTTTGCATAGCCCTGATAATCAGTGACATTGATATGTGTATGTGTGTGTTTGGCTACATGGGGGCAATGTCTGGTCAACTCCTTAGCTCATTTTTCAAGTTGGACTATCAACTTTTGTTTGCTATGAGGTTACAGAATTTTCTTATATATTTTAGAGATTACATCCATATCAGATATGCAATTTACCTTTTTACTGTTTGTTTCCTCTGCTGCTCAGCTTTCTAGTTTTATACGCTCCCATTTGCTCGTTCCTGTTTCTGTTGCCCTTGGAGTTTTCTTCATGAGCATTTCAATCTCAGATCACACACTAAGCAAGACCTGATCTCCATGTCTCCTGTTTGTCACGTTTCAGTGGGTTTCAGTTATGGCTCTAGATACAGGAATATAGGCACATAGAGTTGTAAAATGTTGGGATTGTTACATTGCTAGCTTGGAGTAATGGATTTTTGTATATTTCCTTCCTGGATGTTTTGACAGCTCAGCTTTTAGCACACGTGAATGTTGGGGGACTGTTACTAGCTGAGGAAGCCACGTGTTGTTTCTAGTGGGTGTCAATGCTTCCTGAACAGAATTCTTATCTCATATATGACAGCCACCCTTTTCTTGTCTGCACTCGTTACCATGGTAACAATGGCTTACCCAGGATGTCTTTCGAAGGCATCTAATGATGGCCCAGCATAGCATTGAAGCTGGCAGCCCATCCTGGGCCTGAGAATTGGAGCTTTTTCATTAAGGGCCATGGATCATTTGGGCTTGGATGAAATTCTGTCGATAGTGAACATTTAAAATAATTACAGAAACGTCAGTCAACCCAGCTTCATGTGCTTCAAATACCAGATTTTGTGAAGTGAACTTGACATTATGCAGCTAAATGCCTTATTCCTTCTGGAAGCAAGGGCATGTCTTTTTTTTTTTTTTGAGAGGCTATTTTCATAATGAAAGTAATATTTTTTAAAAGATACTGAGCCAGTCTTTAAGAAAATGCACCTAGTTTGTCATTGTAGCTTTCTTCCCCCCACTTTACTCACTGTCTTCTTTTCTCTTGCTATTGAATGTCTGCCTGTAATTCATTTGTCCATTCATCCAGTCAGAATCATTCAGGAAACATTTGATAAGTGACTCTGGCTGACCAAATATTGTGTGACACACCAAGGATATGAAAAAGAGCAAAACCCCTGTCCTGAGGCCAGTGGGAGAAGCAGATGTGAACGCCACAGCGGGCATGAGATGACACTGGGCCCTGAGAGGGTGGGGCTTGGGTGACTGTACCCAGCAGAGGAGTCAGGAAAGGTTTCACTGCGGAATCGCAGCTGAACATCACAGATGGAAAGGTAGGGGAACCTTGGACGTCACAAGATCAGCCTGTATACATTAGGTGGGATTCGTAGATTAGCTCTGTTACAAGTCATAGAAAACATACTATAAGCAAAAATTAAAATGGATAGAAACTCATTCACACCTACAACTCAAAAATGTCCAGACACATTCTGGCTGCAAGCCTGGGTTAAATCCAAGACTTAAACGACTGTCAGGAGGTGGAATTCTTCACGTCGGCTTTGCTCCCTTTCCCTTGGGGACCCCATTCCCTCAGGTCATTTTTCCCCATCTGGTAGTCACCAAATGCTTGCTAACACTCCTTGAACTATGTCCTTCCCAACTCAGATCCACTGGAAGCAAGACCTGAGCCCTTTGTCCAAGAACTCCCTCATCAGAGTTCTGGGACATCTGCTATGTCCCCATCCAACTGGGGACACACTGTTGGGGAGAGCCTCACACTACTTCTCATTGAATTGACCACATGCCTCTCAGCAGGAGCTCCAAAGGATGCTCTCAGAACTACCCGTACAGTAAGGAGTGAAAAATAGGTGAGTCTCTAAACAGAAACTGACACACGAGAGAACAGAGGCTGGAGAGCAGTGACACCTCTGCCCCCAGAGTGTCGGCAGCAGGTGCATCAACATGACCTGGACTTGAGCTTTGCTTGGGTGGGATACATTTTAGGACATGAGCCAAGAGCTATGTGGTGGCTGCAGGATATGCAAAGCCTGGTGTCCCCTAAGGAACTTGAATTCTTCCTGGAAGCAGCAGTGAACTGCATAATTAATGAGTGCCAAAGTCAGGTCAGAGTTTGGGTTGTTATTTTCGCCCCCCAGAAAAACTCTCAGTAGTGTTCAGCACAAGTGACCAACTCCTCCTTCCAGAAACACATTCCTTTGTTGCGTAATACACCATAGTCTCTTGATCTTCCTATTACGTGTTTATTTGATTTTGTCTGCTTTAGAGAGTGGGGATAGGAGGAAGGAGGGCAGGGAGATCTTATCTTCCATCCATTAGTTCACTCCCCAAGTGGTCCCATGAGCTGAAACTGGGCAAGGCCAAAACCAAGAACGCAGAATTCAGTCTGGATCTTCACTGTGGATGGCAGGGACCCAAGATCTTGAGCTATCTTCTGCTGCCTCCCAGGATGCATTAGCAGGAAGCTGGGTCAGAACCAGTGTTGCAGGGACTCACACCAGCACTCTGGGGTGCTCATGTCTCCAGCAGCAGCTTAACCTGCCGTACAGCAGCACCCACCCCTGTTTTTGCCTTTTCTCCCTTTAACAGCCCCTCCTAGTAGGACTTGTTGCTCTGTCCAAAGCCCTCTTCTCTTCCCAGTCACCAACTCACCTCCATGGCTTTACTCAGCCTCAGCGAATGTAGATCTAAATCTAGACCCAGAGCCCCAGCCCATGCCAAGACCAGGACCAAGACCTCTCCATTGAGTTTTAAGTCCATTGCATTACTGAACTCCTCTTAGGTGTCCCCCAGGTGGCTTTTGCCCAATATACCCTACATAATCTCTGGGTCTCCCCTCCCTCGCTGTTTCCTCCACTCCAGAGCACCTGGGAGGCCTCAGATTCCTTTATGTCACAGGCTCCACACAACCTATCAAATCACCAAGTTCAACGTATTGGGACTTCTAAAACTCTGATTTTCATCCCCATTTCTATTGTGTTTACTCTGTTTGAGCTCACCATCACCAGTTGGCTGAGCACTCTACTCCCCCACATGGCACCAAGTCTGTTCTACCCTTAGGAGCTAAGACACAGGCATGCCCCTGCCCTGGCATAAGACTTCAGTAACTATTCAACAACTCCCACTCTACCCTCCTCTTCACCATCTGTTCACCCAGTGTGGTACCCCCATCCCGCCCAGTGTTGATCTCATGCTGTCGTCCATACTCCCTGCTCAGGCCTCAGCTTTTTATGTTCTTTGTCCCATCTTAAGGGCACTGGTGGTGCCACTCCTTGGTGGTGTGCTCCACACAGGGGCTCATAGCTCAGTATCCATCTTTCATTCTTCTATCAGCTCTGGTGTCCGCCCCCCCCCATGTCTTGTGTGGTCCTTAGCACAATCTATATCCTCAAAGGACATTTGTTTAGTCAATCAACAAACTCATACAAGGGGATTCATAGTCAAGGGGAGATCATTTCATAACTGCTTTAAGATTCTCTTTCCTGCAGCTTCCATGACACCTGCTGAATGGGAAGGTTCAAGGCATAAATGTCACCCAGAATAGGCAAAAAAAAAAAAAAAGAAGAAGAAAAACCCACAGAGAGAGTCATCTTCCCTGCAGACATACTCTCTGTGTGCAGGCCATCAGAAAAACATGAGCTGCTATTGGCTAAAGGTCATTTTTATCAGATATACCAACACAAACCTTTCCTTTCCAATTAGAATTCTTCTAAGCCTTGGCGAAAGAAACAAAGGCATGGGCAAGGGTGTTATTTTTCTTTTGTTAGGCAGAGATGAGACTGCCTAGACACTGCCAATATTCTTGTCACAACACATCCACACCTGCTCTGTGTCTATGTGATTTTTAAGGCAGTTCTGACTCACAAATTTAAAGCATCTCTCTTACTTGTACACAAATTTTTCCCCCAACTTGGCCCTCATGTCACATAATGAGAAAAGAAAGAAGTGAAGTGGACAGGCTTGCTAACTACTGACTCAGTGAAGGGAACAGCCAGCCATGACCTCAGAAACATGTGGGTCCATGTAAGCTCCTGTCCGTGACAGCATCTGTGTTGGCCATGGTGATGACAGTCCATCACCTCACACATACTTAATGCATAATAAATTCTCCATGAATTTTTTTGGATTAAAAACAACACAAATTTGTCATCCCCTAGTATTCAAATAGAGAAATCCAACATGAGCCTCAGTGGGTCAAGGTCAGGATCACTGGCAGGGTGGCCTACCATTCTGAAAGCCTGTGGAGAAAATTCATTCCCTTGGCAGCTTGCAGCAGCCATCCACATTCTTGGGCTCGTGGCCCCTCCCTCCTTCTGCAGAGCCAGCAGCACAGGGTCTCTCTGACACTGCTTCTGCCATCACAGCTCTATCTCAGAATCTGTCCACTTCTCATGGCCCCTTGCTTACAACGGGCCCACCTGGATAACCCAGCATACTCTTATCTCAAGATGGTCCACTTCCTGTCTGCCGTGATCTCCTTCACCCTATAAATTAACCTGAACACAGTTCTCAGGGATTAAGGCACCAATGTCATTGGAATTAGTCTGCCTGCCTCGGGTGTTTTCTCATTTTCATTCATTATTTATTTTCACTTCATTTGAGGGAGAGAGAGATTAACTTTCCATCTGCTGGTTCACACCACAGAAGGCAACAGTAGCTGGCTCTGGGCCAGGCTGAAGCCTAAATCTGGAAATTCAGTTCGGCATCCTCATTTGTATGCCAGGGATCCAGGGATTTGGAGCATCACCTGCTGGTTCACACAGCCTATATTAGCAGGCAGCCAGAGTCCAGAGCAGCAGTAGGACCTGGATGCAGGTACCTGGCTGTTAGATTTGGTGTCATCTTAGCAGCAAATACTCACCATGGCCTACCTCAAGTATCATTGCAACAAGTTGGGACTATTAGAAACATGGAGGCTCATCATCCTCTTTGTGCTTTTTGGAATTGTAAAAATCAGACTTCCATCACAATCAATACTCAAACATGATGGTTAAGTTGGTGATGGTGATGTAGCATATTTACTTCTTTTTTTTAAGATTCAGTTATTTGTATGGGAAAGACAAATTTACAGAGAAGAAGAAACACTGGGAAAGATCTTACATCCACTGATTCACTCCCCAAGTGGCCACAACGGCCAGAGCAGAGCTGATCTGAAACCAGGGGTTTCTTCAGGTCTCCCACATGGGTGCAAGGTCCCAAGGCTTTGGGCTGTGTTCTGCTGCTTTTCTAGGCCACAAGCAGAAAGCTGGATGGGAAGTTGAGCAGCAGGGACACAAACCAGTGTCTATATGGGATCCTGGTGCAGGCAAGGAGAAGATTTAGCCACTAGGCCATCGCATTGGTCCTTTTCTCATTCTTGCATGTTCTCTTCTCATCTCCTGGTAAAAGGCTCTGGAGAATCTGTTCCAAACACTCTGAATGTTATGAAGGGGGGATACAGTTCTGGGTCCAAGATACCTCCCCTTGTACTTGGAAAGCAAGGATTCCACACACACGTGCCTCTTCTGGTGTGTCATGGTGGGTAGCCACAGTGCAAGGCAGAGAACTATGTCATTACCTCACGTTCAAATCATTTGTGCTCTTTTAAGTTTTTGGACAAAGTCTTGTTGGCTTCTTTGGGCCTGAGCAAAAAGGTAATGGTGGAGCTTGAGGGCAAGCAAGTCAGAATAGCTGTTGGGCTCCATTCTGAGAAGCAGTGTGAAAGAGAAAGGCACAGGAAATCCCGAAGAGGAGCTAAGGTTCTGAACCCCCAAGGACCCTTGTAACGTAGGAAGACTGTCAGGGTGAGAGGTGTTCTATAGAAGGAACAAATTGGATGCAGCAGGGATTCCCACTCAGGAACAGACCTTGAGGCAAGTGTCCATACTCTGATTCCCAGAACGACACAGATGGTGGGCCAGACAGATGGAGGGGGTGCTGCAGGCTTGAGGGGAGGTGCGGGCAGAAGGATCCGTGACTGTAAAAGATCCTGATGAAGCTCCCTGGACATCAGCTGCTCCCTCCACGAAGTAGGAATTGGGGTAGGGAATAGAAAGTCAGGCTCACGGAGTAGGAAGGTGTGACGTGGCACCACATTGGCAGTGGAAGTGCTTCTCAGGAGACAGCAAGTCACAGACGCATTTCAAGATCAGTGTGCACGGATTCATATTATCTCTGTCATTCAGTTCAGCTCTGTCTATAATCCAGTAAAGACTCCGTGCCCTTAACCTCGTCTGTCCAATTAGGAACCTGTGAAAGGAAAAAGAAAATGGCGAAGTTGAGAATGAAAAGTCTCTCTCTCCTAGTCCATCGGGAGCATGCCGGAGGTTGGTGGTCTGTGGTTTTGTTGTTTGCACTTCGCGGATGAGAGGCTGGGGTAATCAGAGTCATGTGCTTTCTTAAAGTGTTGGCATTTTGTGATTCTAAGGTGATCAAGGATGGAATTTCTATGTAAAGGATAGGGAAAATTAGAAGACTCAGCAGAGTGGGGGTGGGAAAATCATGATAAGAAAATCAGAAGAAAGTAGCCACATAAACCAAGAAAAGGAATGTTTTTAAGGCAGGAGGAGGAGAGGTAACCACTCCATTTCCAGTAATACAATGAACTAAAACATCAACTTCACTCTTTTTTTTTTTTCATTTTTAAAGCATAGATGAGCTGTCAGGATTTCTCATAGAGGAATTTCTCGGAACAGGAGCATTTGTACTTCTTTGCCAGCTCTAACGGAATATTGAGGCTTGGGTGGCTTAGACACCAGAATGGCTCTCTCACAGCCCCAGGAGCTGTAAACCAGAGGTGCCAGCAGGTATAGTGCTTCGGGGAAGGCACCCTCCCAGGGCCTCTCGCTGGCGTGAAGCTGACTTCCGCTGTCCCTCTCCACACATCCTCGTCCTGCCGATCTGTGTCCGCATCAGCCACCAAGGTTCCTCTTGGAAGGATACTGGCCATGTCTGCTTAAGGCCCATTCTATTGACCTCAGTTCAGTGAATTCTTTTTAAAATTTGCATTCTAACTTACAGGGTTAGACTTACCAGGGACTGAAGGGCTACAACAAATCAAAACATATACAAGAGGTAAAACTCTTCATCTTGTGACTGTCCACATGGAAAACCAAAAAAATAATCAAAAAATTATTACAATTAGTAAAACAATCCAGTGAGGATGAAGCACTGAAATAAGGCCATAAAAAATCGCTTGCAGTTCTGTATAACAGCAACAAATAGAAACTAGAATATAATTTAAGCATGTAGGAATAAATCCAACAAAAATACAAAGTATTTATATGTAAGTACTTTTATTAACAGTTATTAAGAAAGACCTAAATGGTAAGCGGTACCTTTTTCATCAGTTTAAACAATCAATTCAGTAAATATGTCATTTTCCCCAAATGAAATATAACTTCAACTCCTAAGAAAATGTTGACAGGTTATTCTTCAAATTTATATAGAAAAAAAGTAACAGATAAGACTATTCAAATCCTCCACACTGGAAAGTCTTTCCCTACTAGATATCAAACCCCTCTATAAAAGAAAAAGGCCCTCAGTCCCTGTTAAGTCTGCCCTGGTAACTTAGAATGCAAAATTTAAAAAAGAAAAGAATTAATTAGATTGAAGCCATTCATATTTATTATATGGTATTCATATGTACATAGGCAGATAGAATGAAAGAGCAGATTGAAGAGGCCAGAAGCATACTCAGTCACAGGAGCATGATAGAACTTAAGTTGTCTTTCAGAAGAGAAGGGATGGCTTATCCTGCAGATGCTCCAGGCATAATCATTACCTATATAGATAACTCATACCAAACCAAAACATTCATCCCATATGAGCTTAAGGTGTCAATGTGAAATTCAAACATTTTTAAACTTAAAGAAAACATAGGATAATACATTGACTGTCTAACTAAGGAAGAATCTCTTAAGATAGAAAAAAACACGAAATTATTACCACTTAGTATCAAATTTTAATTCATTGAGAGTTGAAACAACAGCCGCAAAGTCAGAATTTTAGAATGCGTACGACCTTCAAATGATTGGCTTACATAACACGTTAAAGATGCCTTTGAAAGAAAAGATATAACTGGATTTGAAAAGAGCAGAAAGTGATAAGCAGTTATTCATAGAAAAAATATATGGACAATAAAAAGTTTTTTAAAAGATGATCCACCTCACTAGTAATCTTGAAAATGGAAATTAACAGAGCAGCTAGTCTTCATTGCACTCCACCACATTGGAGAAAAAGAAACACAACATACCCAGCGCTGCTGGGGATATGGGGGAACAGCACCCCAGACCTTGCTGAGGGGAGTGGGTGTTGATAGGGACCCTTAGGAAAGCAGTGTGTCACCTGCTGGTAAAGTTTAAGACTGCCCACAGTCTGTCTGGTGCTGTCATCTCCTGCCCTTCTCCCCGCTCTCCCCTCCCTGGCAGTACCTAGCTGGTCAGTACCTTCCCACCAGTGTATCTACAGCGAGATTCCTAAGGCTTCTCCCCACCCAGCCAGCCCTCATCTTGCTCAGCCAACCTCCCTTTTGAATGTCCAGTCACACTTAGCTGAATGACTTTGTCCCCTCTGGTCCCCGTTGGCTAAGCCCACACCAAGTGTTTGCTTTGCTTTTGTCATCTTTACTGTGCTTCTGTCATCTCATTTCCTAATCGCTGCCTCAAATAGCAGCCCTTCCTTTTTTGTGAATTCCTAAGTATACAGGAAATGGAATCCATTGCTTTTTGAGGCCAAACTCTGTCTCTATGCACTTCGGTCAGTGACCCCCTCTCCCTCATGATACAGGCAGGTTCTCGGTTCTTTAGCTTTCCGCGCCAGTGCTCCACATCCTAAAAGCCCTTCACCTCCTCCTGTGTTGTTCACCAGCTCTGCTAGGCAACGTGAAAAGCCATACTACATGTCTACCATAACAACGCCCTGCCCCGCAACTGGACATAAGATGGCTTTTAAGCCCTTGCTCATCTGAAACTGCCGCTGAGGGCAAAAGGAGAAGTGGTCAGCAGTGGCTCATTGCCCTCTCCTGCTTCACATAGTCCTGGACACCCGCTCTCTTTTTACTATGAAACCACATCATAAATGCAAACATTTACATGGTTTATATACACAATCTAAAAACGACAATGAAACAAGTGTCCATCCTCACCTCTGTGACAAATATGGCATTATTCATACAGCAGAGCCTCCTGGTAAAAAATAGAAGTCCACCTCACACCCCCTCATTGAGGTGCCAAGGCCCTTGTCATCCAAGCTTCCTGGGAGCCCCCCCCACCCCCGAGCCATCTAGAAATCCCTTTCTTGCTGGGGTGGGAGAGGTGATTAATCCGATTCAGCTGTGGAACTAATGAGAGCGCTGCATCCCAGCTCTCACATCTAAGCTTCTAGAACCGAGTTGTCTGCCTTGATGTTCATCCTGCCAGCGACTCAGAGCCAAGCAGGGGGAGATGCAGCAGGGAGGGATACGCCGTCAGCTCACTTTGTGCTTTACTTAATGTTATCCGTGTGTTACACCCCATAGGATCCGCTTCTAATCATGATTTACTTTGGTCCAGTTTCCAAAGACACCAGAATTATTACCCAATGGATAAATGAGTCAGGCTGGTTTTTGTTTCAGTTTTGACTGTTCACAAACCTTGGGTCTTTGCTTTCATGAGATTAGAGAAGATTTTTAGCCGTTTTAACATATTAAAGATCCATTCTTTTTAAGGCATTTCCCTGCTAATAGAAAGTATAGGATTTTGAGAGGCACAGGGTGAACTCAGCCTTCAGTAGAAGGAACCCATGCATCTCTGAACCCGAGTCAGGATTACAACTGCATGGCTCATTGAATGAGCTCATTCTTAAGAAAAAGAACTTATTTATCTGCATACTCATTTTAATTAAAATTCCCCAAAGCTTGCTACATCAACAGAAGACCAGGCATTAAAAGAAATTGACTTTTAAAATCCATCCTGTTTTGAAAGTATTTCTCAAGAGCTTTGAACCTGACTCCAAGGGAGATTTCACTGCCTACCTGTTTGGCAGCCTCTCTGAGAGCATGTGGCAGTGGGGACACCTTCTGGAGCCTTTGTGGAAGTGGCCATTTCACACAAAAATCCCTCTGGAAGGGAGACTCTGGTCTGGTTCCCCCACCAGACTCACCTCACAGCAACAATCTCTGGAAAGGCACTGCTCAGGCTGGATGGGAGGTGTCAGCTTGGGTGTATCCAGGTTAGCTCAGGATGGGTTCCTCTGATCCTGAACAAGGGGTCTAGACAAGGTGTCATGTGTTTTTTGCAGGGGTGGTTGCTGTCATTTTCTTTGATGCAATGGGGCCTCTTTTCTGAGTGGCTACACTCTAACTGGCACAAGCTCACCTATTGATCAGGTGGACTCCCCAGTAAAGGAGCAGGAGGCTTGGTGTGGCCCAGCTCCACTCAGCCACTTTCTCTGAGCCTCAGCTTTGTCATCAGAAGACTGAAGACAGTAGAGCCCCAGTCTCAATGTGAAATTAAATTAAACTTATTAAAAAGTGCACAATAATAGCTGGTGGGGAGTAAGTGTAGAGTAAAGCTGGCTGCAGGGACTTTACTAGGCCCCTCCTTAGCACAACTGCTTTTCCAACATTTGCTGTGTAGCCCTCTGGCCACCACTTCTCATCACTGGTTCCCAACCTTGAAAGCACAATCAGAATCACATCAGGAGTGTTGAAATAGATGAATACCAAGTAAATCAATAGCTGTGGTTGGGTTTCAGGCATCTGTCAGTCTTATGCTTCCATGGGTCATCTCAAAGGACAACAATGGGTCATCTCAAAGGACAACATTGAAAGAGCTGATGATCTCTAACCTTCCATTGCACCTCCCTTGAAGAAACTTTTAAAATAGTGTATCACGGGTCAGCACTGTGGCTCAGTGCATTAGGCCACTACTTTTAACGTTGGCATCCCATGTCAGAATGTCAGCTCTACTTCCAATTTAAGGCCCTGCTAATACTCCAGGGAAGATAGTGGATGGTTATCTAAATGCTTGAGACCCTATAATCCACATGGGAAATGGAGATCCTGGCTCCTGGCTTCAGCCTGACCCAGCCTTGACTGTTGCAACCATCTAGGGAGTGAACCAGCAGATGGAAGATTCCTTCTCTCCCCCATCCACCCACCCCCCTCGCCATTTAATAAAATAAATAAGTAAATAGATGAAATATGATTTCCACCTCTACAGTCTAAGTAATTTGAGTTTCACCTGCTCAGTCATCTCTTAAGAACTTCTGTCTTAGCACAGGTGGCCAGTTGAAAGTTCTGTCAAACATAATAATGCATTGGAGCTAGGAGACAGGTTGCTTTCCACAATGGGTGCATGTGTCTGTCACTGGCTTCCCCTCTCCCGTGGCAGAGCTAGAATGTGCTGGCAGGCAAGGCACTGGGCCAGGCCCATCTGTTTCTGTCTGTCATTTGCTTACCAATGTGGGAAAATCAGCAAGCATAAGATCTCAAATCCAGGCAATAAACAGGAAACATAGCAGGAACTATGAAGTTTGTGCTCAGAGGGGAGCTTCGGAATTTGCCACTTTTAACAGAATTTAAAACCATGATTACAGTCTACTCCCTTTAGAAACACAAAATCAGTGGCCTGATGAAGTGGTGCTTGTGATTATTTGTTGAGAGGTTATCAGGAGCAACAGAGTGTTTGGGGTAGGGGTGACTGAAGTGGGACTAGAAGGGGAGACAGGACTTCAGACATGCAGCACCTACCTGACCCTGTTGGAAGCACAAGAGTGTTGACTGCGTCAAAGCTGGTCCAATTCAGACATGGGAGACAGCTGGAACAGCCCTCACCACGGTCAGCCAGTTCTTTGCCCACAGGCTATACTTCAAGGGAAGAAGGCAGAACCTCTCAGCAGGATAGATGAAGCAGCTCCCATCAGGCCAGGACAATGCTCCAGAGAAAAGTGAAGTGGCATCTGGGGTTGGGGGAAAGAGAGATGCAGCACTGTAGTCAAGTGTATCTAGAGAACACACGAACAGCATCTGCTATGGCCACTAAACTGAAAACACATTGGACGGCATATGCCGGGCCTTTTCATCTAGCCAGTGGCAGTTTCCACCCTGTTTAGTACACACTCCCAGCATCCAAATCAATGAACCAGTGAAGGGGTTGTGTCTGCTTTAAGGTGGCCACCCACCCCATTCTTCAAGACCTGCACGGATTCCAGGGATGTCCAACGCACATCTGCAAATACCATGCCAGCCTCAACACATAATATTCAGCTGCATACAAGCTTGTTCTTGGGATTTTGTTCTGCCAAAACACTGCTTCCAGTGAAGGGAAGTAAGAGAAATAAGTGTGGTGGAGTTTTTTAAAGCTTACAGCAATGTATGTATGTATTCTCTCTCTCTCTATTGATCCTTACCCAAGAATTCACAGCAAAACATGAAGAGAGAAACTGCTGATCCCCAGCTGCTGGTCAGCAGGTGTCTGATGTTCCCTCAATTCTAAAAGGGAAAGGGTCTTCTCCTGGCTCCTCCAATGACCATAGAATTTGAGCAGTATTGATTTTCCTTACTTGCTACATGTTCTGTCTTTTAAATAACCCAATCTAATCCAGTCAGTCTGCCCAATCAGAAAGCAGTCACCTGTTCCTGAGGGTAAAAAAAAAATGAGATCTTATCCAGAACACTCTACCAATATTCAAGTTCAGTTTTAGGACCAGTTTTGTGGTTTTATTCACCGTGAGCTGCAACTCAGACTGTAAGCAGGGAGGGCTGTGCCAGCCCTTGGTTTCCAGAGAGCTTTCATTTCCCTGCTGTCCAGGTATCATTGTCAGGAGGTGTTATGTCTCCCCACATGTGTTGCTGTACTGTTTGGTGTTTTTCCTCTATAGATATTCCCACCTGTTTCCACCCCCCCTCAGCACGACATCCAATGGGGTGCACATGTTGGGTGAGAAAATGCTGTTATGTGGGGCAGTGATCCTAGCAGGCTCCCCAGGCCTCTCTGCTGACATGGGGTGATTTAATAAGTGCTCAGAATTTGTGCTGTGCAGGTTTTCAGTGTCTCTATTTGGTAAGGCTGCAAGTGATAACTCCACATTAATTATCAGTTCCACTCTCAGCTGTCAGATTGCCATTCCTACCCATGACCACTCTTCAGTGTGGCCATTTGTTAGATTTACCTGAAACCTGTCAAATCAGAATCTACCCAAAATGGAGTCCAGGTATCATTATTTCTAAAACGGTTTCCAGTAGATTTTACAGCACCTGGTATAACATGGATCTTTTACCCAGAATCATGTGATTTCAGCCAAGAGAATGTCAACTGGCGATATCTCAACAGGACCCGAATAGGGAATGGCTGAATCACCCTCCATGTTATTTAGCAGTTCTCATTCAGCTACCTGCTCATCCATCATTTGCCTGTCCACACCTACCCATCCATCCATCCATCCATCCCTCCCTCCGTCCTTCCATCCATTTATCCAATCAACCAAACATCTATTGAGTTCATGGCCTATGAATTAGAGCCTGTGCTAAGGGGCTGTGATGAGGAGACACCATTGAGCCTCCCTTCTAGATCACATTTCTGTAAGGTGAGAAACCCAGACACAGATGGTGCAAGCCCCGCGTTTTCCAGAATGGAAGTAAACTCTCATCCTTTTTAAAAGAGCAAGCAAGGTTTAGCTCAGAACCGCTACCAGGAAAGAAAAAAATATTTTTCCCTTGCTTTTTTCCAGTGGGAGGTAATATTGAGTTTTCTCTTACAATGTGGATGTAAAATTTTCCTTTAAAATAACTCAGTTAATGAACACTGCAATATACTATAATTATGTAATCATTTGAATAGCTGAAATTAAAAACACAGAGTGCCAGGAGTGGATAGCAGCGCAGACCAGCCAGCATTCTCATGTACTACAAGTGGTGGTATAAAATGGTACATGCACTTTGGAAAACAGTTCAACAAGTTTCCTATAATACTGCATATAAGTATGTGATATAATCCAGCATAATTAGGCCATGGAATTCCCCTTCCAAGAAACTTAAAAAGAAGAAAAGCAAATACCTAGACTTATACACAAATACTCATAGCAACTTTATGAGTAGTATCCAAAAGCTGGAAACAGTCCATGTGTTCATCAACCAGATGGATAAATATCCACACTGTGGACTACTGTTCAGTTAAAAAAAAAATACAAAGCAGACTTTGGTTCCATGACACATGGTGAATCTCCAAAACTTTACAGTGAGTGAAGGAAGCCAGATACATAGAACAGTACATATTGCTGATTCCATTTCTGTGAAGTTGCATGCAAATATAATCTATAGAGACTTGAGATAGAATAAGTATTGTACAAGGGAGCTTTTTAGATTGATAGGAGAATTCTGTTCATTAATGTGGAGCAGTGACCTAGGCATATAAACAAGAGTGCTTCAAACATTCATTAAGATAGCGGTTAAGACACTAACGTCCTGTACTTGGAGAACTTGCATGGGATATCCGACTGCAGCTTCCTGCTAATGCAGACCCTGAGAGGCAGTGTTGATAACTCAAGTTATTGTGTTTCTGCCACCACCCAGGACACCTGGGCTGAGTCCTGGGCTCCCAGCTCAGCCCCAGCCGGGGGCCATCGTGGGTGAACCATGCAGAGCCATGCGGAGCTAGCTAGCAATTGAGAGGACTCTGTCTCTCCTCTCTCTCGCTCTCAAATAAACACATTTTTTAAGTTCATAGAAATGCATATTATAAAAGCCATACATATATTTCAACCACTTTACCAAAATAAACATCATTCTGATTTCTTCATAAAATTTTTCAAATGTATCTGTATTTGAAACAGTGAGTTAGAAAGAGACAAAGATTTAATCTACCTGTTCACGTCTCAAATGATTGCAATAGCCTATCTGAACCAAGCCAAAAGCAAGGAATAAGATCTTTCTCCAGATTTCCCACAATGGTGGCAGGGTTGTCTTTCTCTGCTTTCCCAGGCCATTAATAGGGAACTGAATTGGAAATGGAGCATCTGGGACTAAGCTGGTACCCGTAGGAGATGCCAGTATTGTATACAGCAGCTTAACTCATCGCACTACAGTGCCAGCCCCATCCATGAACTTTCTCAAGTAGTCATGTGTGTGTGTTGGTGTGTGTGTGCACAAAATCTTCAAACTGCATGCTTTCAATGAGTGTATTGTCTGAATAAACTATTCTTCAACCAAATGGCTTTATCAGGTGATGCTCAATGTGGCAGTAGAAAGCCTGCAGTTCAGTAAACAAAATTCAAGGACAGAGTGGAGAGGGACAGTGTCCTAGAAGAAGTACAGGTGAAATGCTGTGAAATTTTGGAAAAACTTCTCCCTATGGAAAGATGGGACAGTGGTGAGAGTGTCTAACACCGGATGGCTTTTCTGCTAAGGCTCCATGTACACAGGGAGGCAGAGTGAATATAGTTGTGAAATTGGGTTGAAATTGCTGTCAAGAGTGTAAAACAGTGAGAGGAGGGGGGAGGCAAGGAGCCCAGAAAAATATTCAGGCTGTGAGGAAAACAGGAAGACTAGGAATGACCTTTGTGACATCATAAAGCCTTGGAAGTCAGCCCTGAAAGTGGGCTTCAACACCAGCCGAGCTCACCAATGGGCTCAGTGCCTACGTGTGGCGAGCAAGGCACTGGGGTTACAGTCTTATGGGAGGCAAGGTCAGATGTTCTCCGTGCCAGGCTCCATGGTCAACTCCAGGGCGTGGTCAGAAAAGGCTTCAGGGCAAGGGAAGCTACAGTAAAATTCAAAGACAACAAATCCAAGGGAAGCCTTGGAAACAGAAATGCTACCATGGGGTGATTTGCAAAAGTAGATGTGTGCTTATGTCCCTTTGTGCCTACCCTTCATCCCTGCCCATGTGTTCCTTTGTAGGTTTGTGACATGGCCGAGGAAACCCCTCGGTAACCTCCTGTCCCGCATAGAATCCATCCCAGTAACATCAACATCTGCCAGCCTAGCAGCAGCCCCAGCGACCACAGAGTCCACCGAGATGGATTTAAGTGATTCTGTCAAGTAAGTGCAAGGCCAACACAAATGTTCTGTTATGGTGTTCTTCCTATGTGCTGACTTTTACATCCTCAGTATTCATCCTCCATTGTCCTTGCGGCCATCAGTTCACCAGTCAGCAGTAAAATGAGCCCCTTCATGTGTTAGGCCCGGGCGAGGCAACTGGAATAGAGAGCTGAGAGTTATTTCTGCTCTCACAAGAGTGCAGAGTCCTGCACCCTGGGGAACTAAGTCTTCCCTATCTTGCTGCTCTCTCCGTATGTACGCCCGAGGTCTGCAGTCACAGTTGGACCCAGGGTCATGAGCAGAGTAGATGTAACAGTTCACCCAGTGTTACATCCTCCTAGGAAAATGTTCCCAAAAATGGCAGTGCATTCTAATGATCTGAACAGCTGCAAGAGCTTTCTAGGACTTTCTGCAATTTGGACACAGGTTTAATGGTCCAAGATAAAACGTGCTTGGCCGAGTCATTGTCATAGGTAACACATTTGGGGCAGAAGGCAACAGGGCACTTGTCCTTGGGGTGTGGCAGAGTGGACGGGGAAGATGGGTGGCTCTGCCATGCAAGTGATTCTCCGCATCTCACTAAACCCCCAGGACCACGCTAGGAGACGATGACGACGGCCCTGAAGAAGGAGAACCCAGAAAGAACAACATGTTCACCACCATCTCAGATGTACAGGTCCCTTTCCCTCAGGAGGGTTGGCAAGTTGGGGTGGGGAATCCTTCACATGCAATGAAGATAGAGTGGCAGGTGCAATGCTGGGATTAAACTTGGATTGGGCTAAGATAAGGGGGCAGACCTCTTCTCTTCACCAGGTCCCAACCAAACACCCCACAGCCAGCACCTCCATGAGAGATCAGGGCACCTCACCACACAGATTTCAAAGCCTGGTGGTCCTGTGCTCTTGCTACCCATGAGATGGGGGTTACCGAAGGAGAGAAATTCTTCTCAATGTTTCCTCAGTAAACACAAAGAGATCAGGAGAGTTCAACAACTCATACCTTTCAATTCTCTCATGAAGATTTGCATACCAAGATGTGTGTTATTAGAAACATAATTTAGAAATTGAAGACATAATGAAAAAATAAGTTGCTGTATTCCATGATATTACAGTCTTTTAGAATAGTGGCTATGTTAGTAGCAGCAAAAAAAAAAAAATTTGAGCAGGCATTTTATAGACTTTGTGGGCAGGAATATGATACCCAATTGGCAAATAGATCAAAATGCAAAATTTATAGTTCTTCCAAGTACACTTCCGCCTTTATATAAAGATGTGAAGCTATACTTATACACTTTATTTATAGAAACAAGAAAAAGTGGAAACAATTTAATTGCACTGATGGGAGAGCAGTGGGTAAACAGAGACTGTATCTGCAAATACATTAAAATGAGAAAGTCCTTTCTTGAAAGACATGAGGACGTTCTCCATATTGCCAGTTTGTCATAAGTTCTGATGTAATTAATAAAAAAATTACTAAGTGTAAAACTATGCAGAGTGAGCTAACATCATGTCACAGAAAAAAAAAAAGTATATAAAAGCAAGTAAGACTTCCTTAGCCCTTACGTGAGCTTTGAACTGCCCCTGGCTCTCTTTTTTTGTACTCTTTTGCCTTCCACGTAGTGCCATGTTTTGAATGCTGTGATTTTTCCTGTTTTAGCAACCAGGGCCACATCCATGCAGCGGGAGCTGGGCCCGTGGCCCTTACCCACTGCGTTGTATCACCTCCCAGAGAGTTAGGCAGATGTGTTTGCTCTTGCGTGGGGGTATCTCTGGAATATGTGTTTCATAATGCAGGGAATTCTTTTCTGTTTTGTTCTCCATTACCCCTTTAGGATCTAGAACTAATTCATAGTAAAGCCCTTGATAAATACTGTGAGTGAAGAGAAAATGAATTGAAATATTCAAGAAGCTGGACAGTGGCTACTCAGGAAACAGCACAGGAATTTTGTGCTTTTTACCAGACTGTTGAATAATTTTAAATTTGCACTGTACATGTGTATTGTCTGGTTTTTAGTCTTTCACTTGATGCTTATAAATACTCTCCAGTCCCTGGAAGAAGGTGACGCTAATGTTATAATATCGACCAAAAATCAGAATACCGTTGTGTATACATGTTGTCATGTATGTGCACAGTGCATAGAGACACGCATGACATCTACCATATTATGTAACAGCTGATTTTTCTTTTTGTGGAGCTTTCTATAATTTTTTCCTTACAATGCAGGAATGGAACAAGGAAAACATTTGCCTTCTAAATGTGAATTCTTCTTACACTATTTGGAAAACAAATTTCTCATGGAAAATTGGAGAATATGGAGAAATTAAAACATCAAGATCCCATCACTCTAGAAAAATGCTACCATAGCATTTTTGGCAAATGCTGTTTGCATGTGATGGTCTCTGAACGGACCTGCACAGCTCACAGTTCCAGGCACATGAGGCATGGGTGTAGTCTGATGTGACGGAAACTGCTTTGCCACTCAGTAATCTTGGGCACACCATTCCTACTCTAAAACTCACATTGCATTTCCCAAAAGTGATTCCTTATTGATGAGCATTTAGTTTGCTTCCAGGATCCTTCCATCATAAATGCAACCGCATTCAACATCCTTATGCATACATTTTGGGTACTTCTCCCTAAGAAGAAAAATATCTATATGAGCGATGTTTATGACCACACACATCAGGAGGAACATGTTGGCAACCCATTCTGAATGCTTGCTAGATTCTCCTTGCATCTTTACTTCCCAGGGAGTAAAGCCTTGCTCTGCCGAAACAGAAAGGACCCAGAGCCAAATGGATTGTCCAGAATCCCTGTGGATCCTTGAACGGGATGACATACTTTCCATCGGGATAGAAGAAGTAAGTACCGCCTCCTGGACCCTGATTCTTCCAACAGAGTCCCCACGTTTTGGAAGCTTCAGTCTCACTGGAACACTGTGATGAAATCATGTTGCCATCCTATATATTTGGGGGTGCTTTGTCTCTGGTCAAGCAAAGGAGTTAGGAATCTAGCTGCTGGCAAGATTTTAGCTTCCCCTCTGGACAGGCCCTTCATGCTGACAGCTGTCCTCATGTGGAATGGCTTTCTCCTCCACAGGTGTTTGACATCTTGCCCCTGTACGGAGTGCTGCAGCCACACAGCAGCCATCAGATCTCTTTCACCTTCTACGGGCACTGTGACATCGTGGCCCAGGCCAAGGCACTGTGCAAGGTGGAAGAAGGGCCCACATATGAGATAACACTAAAAGGAGAGGCATCCATAATCAACTACTCCTTTGACACCACAGATATTAACTACGGATTGCAGGTACTGTGGTTATGAGCCCTGGTCCTTTTCCTTGCCTCCCTTCCAAGCCTTTGTTCATCACAGAATCACCTTTACCCTGTCTTTGATCCCTGGTCAGCCTCCATACCTCTGATTAATCTCTTAATGCCAGCTGTTGGCCAGAAATGTTTGCTTACTCTCTCTCCATCTCCCAAAGCTCTCCATGTCAGATGCTGAAGTTTGTGTCTTCCTTTTTAATGCACAAATCCTTCCCACTTTCTCTGTCCTTTCCATTGCACTACCATTTTCTCACCTCTTATAGGGCTCTGTCCTTTGGCCCTGTCCCCAGCATCCTCCCAGTCTGTTCCCCCGGTCAGCATCCCCATCCTATAACCACACCAGGGGGTCTTATCAAGTCCTGCCTAGATTATCACAGCAGTTCCCCCACACGGTAGTATGCACCCAAATCACACAGAATATTGTCCAAGTACAGGCTCTGGTTCCGTCAGTCCAGGACAAGGTCTGAGAGTTTGCTTTGCCAACAAGTCCCCAGGGTTCCTGAGATTGCTGGTTCCCTGACCCCTTCATGTGAGGGGTTGCAGAGTATTCATAGCACCCTTCACTGATCCATCCAAGCATCATTGCCAGGTAAGGTCTTCTCCCAATTGTCTTTTTCATCCCATCAGTCCTCTGACTGAGCAGATATTCCCAGAAGCATTTGGAAAAATAACATGGCATTGAGAAAAGACCATGATTTTGCATCCTGTTTAATTCACAATGACTGTGACCTTGGGTGCATCAGCCAACTGCTTAAAGCCTCTAGCCATGTCTTAAGTGAAGCATCAGGTCAATGCTATGTTGTGGTAGAGTAGGCCTGCATGTATTAGTTTCTTTCTCTGTTGTCCAGTGGGAGCCATCTTCTTGCACGTGAGTAAGGGTATGCTAAGACCCTTTATTAAGTGATGCTCATTACACAGTTCATTTCTCATAAGCCCCCATCATAGCCCATTCGTTTAATTGTGACCAAGCTGGTTTACTGACGGGCCCTAATGTCCCCCAGCCTCTCCTGGCGCCATACTTTCTCTTGTGTTGTCCCTGTTATCCTCCGCTCTGCCAGCGTCAAGCCTGTGCATGCTATGAGACACAGCTCAGCTGCATCCCAGTTATCCCACCACTTCACAAACCCTTAGCATTTGAAGCATGGACTTCACCACAACATAATATACTTTCTCATCTTTGTTTTGAAATAGCCATTAGTAATTCTGTCTAGCCAACTGGTCTTCCCAATTATATTTCATATAAGGTACTCAAATACCATATCTAGAAATTTTTAAGCAGGATTGAATGCCCAGAATGTGGCTACTACATGAATAATTATTGACTCACATCCTATGTCTATAATTATTGTGCCTAAAATCAAATTGACCCAACATCCGTGTTGACCAAATAGAATTCTCTTTCCTTCATTATCTCCAGGGTCCTTTGGACAATTGGCTTTGGTTCATCTCTGGGTAGATATTTCAAAACAGCTCATCCTTGCCCTAGGTGGCCCTGAGGGTCCCTGCAGTGGACTTGGTTTGTGGTTAGTTGAGTTGGCTAACGTAACTGGTGAATTATGTTAACACAGGACTAGGAAAAAGAACATAACTGGCCTATGACACCCTTCATTCTCATACAAATGGAAAAATTCAGCCCAGAACATTCTGGCCTCAAAACTTATTGTTTTCCTTACGAGATAAAATTCAAAAGGGAAGTCTTGGCATATTAAAAAATGGACTTCCAAGATTCTACCAGAGACATATTCCTGTGGTGAAAGACGCAGAGCGGCAGAGGGCTGAAAGGCTCGCACCCCACTGTCCCCTGCCTCACCAGACGAGAGCCGGGTCCTCCAGGTCTGCAGAGCCAAGGGGTCCCCTTCTTGCTGCTGCTGGTGCCTTTCTGGGGTCCTGGAACACGCATGCTGCAGTGTGTGTTTCACAAGAGCCAACACCCGCCTGTGAGGCACATTTGTCGCTCACCTTCGTCAGGTGGCAGCAGGTGCCACCACTCCTCCCCGTCTTCTCCCCAGCTGTTTGACCACGTCACAGAGCGTGAAATCAGGCTGACAAACCTCGGGAAGGTCGGCTTTGACTTCAAGGTCCTGACCGACCATCAGTCTTCACCCGAAGTCCTCCTGCCTGGAGTGCCATTCATCCAGCCTTTCTCGGTGAGTTGCAGCAGCAGGAGCCCAGGGTCCGTCCCACAAGCCACACTGCCAGCCTTCACTGCCACGAGTGTGCACGGGACTCCTTTCCTTTCCTTTTGTTCTTCTAATTAAAACTGAAATACACTCAGAAGCAGTAAAAAAATAAATTGAGGTCACACCACTTTCTTATTAAGCACTTATTTATCAATTTTTGTTTTATGAAGTATTGCTTTATCTTGAGCTTTATAAAAATGGCATCATTGGACCCAGCACAGTAGCCTAGTGGCTAAGATCCTTGCCTTGCATGCTCCAGGATCCCATGTGGCACCAGTTTATATCCTGGGTGCTCCACTTCCCTTCCAGCTCCCTGCTTGTGACCTGGGAGAGTGGTAAAGGACAGCCCAGGGGCATAAGACCCTGTACCTACGTGGGAGACCCAAAAGAAGCTCCTGGCTTCAAGTTGACTCAGTTCCAATCATTGTGGCCACTTGGGAAGTAAACTAGCAGATGGAAAATCTTTTTCTTTGTCTCTCCTCTCTATGAATCTGCCTTTCCAATAAAGGTGAATAAATCTTTTTTAAAAAATGATATCATTAAATATAGTCTTTTGTGTTTAGGCTTTTTTCCCCACTCCATATTGTTTTATAATCTTTGTCAACACTGTCAATGTAAATGTGGTTCATTTATTTCCACTACTGAATAATATTCCTTTTCTAACTAAATATTCTTGAAAGTAAATTTGATTTTTTTTTATACTAACTGTTCACTAGTATAACAATCCTACTATAATCCTTTATACAACTCCTGGACCACCAGTGAGAGAATTTTCCTGTGACTTTTCTTAGGAGTGGAATAGCTGGGTCATAGTGTACGTGTGCGTTCAACTTATTAAAACAGTGTGGACATTCTCTGTGCTTATTCCCCACCGGATGTGCAGGGAGTTTCCTTTGTTGCCAAAAAAAAGAAGGATCAATCTTACAGTTTGTGAATATTTTGCTGTGGCCTTAGTTTGCTGAGTTACGGGTGCGGGCCCTTTTTTATTGTTCCTATTTGCTGTTATGTTTTGTCTTTTATGAAATGTTGCCTATTGTTTCTTTTTTTGTTTCTCTTGTCATTTTTCTTGTAGTTTCATAAGAATGGGTCGTTGGGGAGGAGTGTGAGTGGAGAATAACCAAGAAAATTTTCTTTTGAGATGACTTAGTTCATCAAACCAGAGATTTATTTGTATGTTTTAGAGTTCTCGCTGGTCTTTCTACTGCCTAGGGCTTTATCGGTTCGCATGATGAGCAGGTGTTGAAGATTTCCTACCTACCTGGAGTACCTGAGGTATTTCAAAGAAGTTTCCAGATCCAGATTGCCCACCTGGACCCAGAACACATCACCATCAGTGGAGAGGGAATTTTTCCTCGAATCAGCCTTGATCTCCCCAGGAATCTCAGAGGTACTTGTGCACCCACTGTGGTATCTCCCCACTGAGGGACACAGCATGTGTTTCTGCTTTGCTTATTTGAAGGTTGATGGCTACTCATGTTTTTACTTGGCTTTGTAATTGCTTATGATAAGCTCCTTTATTCTTTTGTAACAGGCTTTTGAATTCCTTTGCCCTTGATCATTAAAGCATGAAAATTTGCGCTGGCTTAATACTGGAGTAGTTATCATCTTCTTACCGACTGCCTGCCTCCCTGATACAGGATGTTGTGGCACATTTAGAGTTAGTTTTTAAAAAAAAAAAAAAAACAACTTTGACTCAAATTCACTTTGTAAACAGAGCTGTATTCAATGTGAAAACTGACTTTTCACAACAGAAAAGGAATATCCACCTGTCCTCATCTGTCCATCATTGCAGGGGTGCCAGGGTGTGGGGTTTCAGAGCAGGACCAAGGGAAGTGCCCAGCAAGCTGGAATCCAGATGGTCAGCATGCCAATCATTATCTCCAAGTTCCTGTGTGGCCGCATCAACTCAGATACAAATCCAGCTACTCACCAATCACCTCACCCTCTACAAGAGAGGAATCCTGGCAGCTGAAGTGGCAGACAGTTCACGTCCCTTCTCACTTCACCCTGCACTTAGAGTCTGTGTCTGGGGCTCAGTTTGTATTTTTCTGACGATCCTGTTTCCCTTCTCCTTCCGACCGCCACAGGTGTTGAAAAGTACGAAACCTTCTTGAATCAGGCCAGAGCAAACGTAGAGAAGGAGTACAGCAAATGTGAAACCTTGGATCACTTTGAGATACTGGCTGAAGAAATGGCTGAGGATGAGTCTACCAAGGTAAGAGTGGGTTCCCCCACCACAGAGCGTGCAGCAGGGGAGAAGTGTGAAGCAGGGAAGAGCAAGCAAGAACCGCAAAGGCGAAGAAGCAGAGAGGTGATGGAGGCTATGTGCGCCTGGAGAAATGTGTCACTTCCCACAGGACCCGCCATAGGCTTGGGACTTTATCCTAGGAACACTGGGGAGCCACTTTGATGCTTTGTTGGCTTTGATGAATTGTGGGTGTGGGGACTGGGGGCTGGTGAGCGTCCATGTGGGAGTCTCTGCTCGTGGCAGATGGCAGTGATATCAGCAGCGGGGCTGTGCTTAGGGTAGAGACAACAGGGTGAGCTCAAGGAGTGTCCAGAAGTAGGATGGTGAGGGAACAGGGATTGATTGGAAATGGCATGGGGCTTGGGGGTTAGTCGAGGATGATGCTCAGGTGTCCTAGTTAGTTGACAAGGTAAGAAGGGAGCTCAGAGATAGGAAACAAAGGAGCAGCAAGTTTAGGTGAGAGAGTAAGAAAGGAAACTCAGTTCAAATGGTCCGTTATTGAGCATGAAAACCCTGTGCCTCAAGGAACCAGGGCCATTGCGTGGGATGTGGGGAAGAGAGATGGGTCAAAGAAAGTGATTCAAGCATCAGAGGGTCATTGTAATTGTCAGATGTGATGCGGTTTCCTTAAAATGTGGAGTGCACAGAATGGATTCAGAATGGAGTCCTCAAAGACTAGACAAACAAAATTACATCAGCAACAGGGTCTGAAAAAAATGAGGAATGTGAGAGTCCAGCCAAAAGGTGGTCTCTGAGGGAAAAATAGAGGCTTTTAAGTGAAGGCTGTGACACAAGGCAAGACTCTCCAAATGTCCTTGACATCTGAAACTCGTCCCTTGACAAGCTGTTCCTAAACCTGAAAGCTGCTTTCTCTCATGCTCTTCTGTTCACATGGGCAGTGTCCATGGGACTGCACAAACCTTGGGCTGGTTAGGAAGGGGTTCTGCCCAGAAAAGGAGGGTATTGTGGTTTGGACAGGAGCCCCAGAGCCACCGGCCATGGCTTGTTTTGCAGAACCCTGGTTGAGTACAGGATATAAAGCAGAATATGGTGGCTGTCACAGGCAACCTGCCAGCTTCTGCCTAAGCAGAAGGAAGTCCTACCATTTCATGCAGCCGATCAGTCGCATTCCGAAGTCAGCAGTCGCTAGTCCTGCAGCAAGAAGGCTTGACAACATCTCTCTTCTCACTCAGTGATTGGGGTGGCTCCCACGTGAGCCAGCCAGCTTACTCCAAGGAAAGGCAGCTTCCCTTTATGACCGAGCCCCACCAAAGGCAGGTTCCTGCTGGTAGGCATGAGCTAGGAGATGGGGACCCCATCTTCCTTGATGCCTTTGTGTTTGAAAGAGATGACTCCCCGGCCCTTGGGAAAGATCTTCTTGGCCTAGCAAGTTCGAAATATCAAAGAGATGGAAAAAGAACTAAAAACGACAAGATTTCTCAAAGAAAAGGGAGAGAAGAAGATGGCTCTTATATTCAACAAGGAGAATGAAATCTTATTTTTTAATTGAGGTTTTGTTTTCAGGTGCTTAACCTCATAACCACACCCACTCTCCACATCCATTAGTCCTGGCAACCATTTACATGTTCTTCTGTAGGCGTTTGTTGTTTCAAAGGTGTTGCATAATGCAATCACACGATATATAGCCTTTTGGATTCGACCTTTTTCATTCAGCATAATGCATGCAAAATGTCACAATAGTTCACTTCTTTTTCATTGCTGAGTAGTATTCCATGGTAGGGAGGCACCTTCCCCACCCCCTCATGAAGACTTGCTAATCCAAATATACTACAAATCTGCTTTGGAGAGCCACAAATCTCTGCAGTACTTGAGACTTTCACCATCCAGAAAGGTCAATTTTCTCCCCCTTGGGGGTGATAGTCTCTCCTTTGAGAATGCATGTTCTAGAAGAATCTGCTGACTTGGCTTTTTGCTTCTTGCTCCAGCTGAGTGCTCATCTCCAGATGGAAGTGGAGCGACTTATAGTCCAGAACTATGCCCTGGAATGTCAGAAAACAGCCGTTCCTGACCCTGCGGATGACACGTGCTTCAGTCACCGGAATCGCCGCAGGCTAGCCAAGTGAGTGCCCTTCCCTGTGTGTGTCGGTGCCAGGGGGTGGCCGAGCAAGCAGAGCTGCCCCATGCCCAGCACACGCCGAAATGATGGCTGATCATCTGCAAATGGAAATCACTGTGCCGTGCCCTCGCATCAGGCAGGCTGGGAAAGCATCTACCCCTTAGGTGCACTAAGCCCCATCTGTCCAGTGGGCAGGGCCAGGCCCTGTGTCCAGTCCATTCAGCCCCATACTGCAGTCTAAGATAGCAGCTAAAACACTGGTGTGGACTTCCTAGGGGAATACATTGTTTTAGTCTCCATTGTCATGGTCATGAGTTGTTCTCTCTGAAAAATGAAATGGTACATTGGAGCTAGAAGAAAATGTAACTCTCTCACTTTCGGAGAAGTAGGCTTGTGGGCTTGAATAAGACAGGTAAGAACCTGTTGAATGTTTCAGAATCCAGCTGCCAGAGTATATCCTAGATTTCGGCTACATTGTCCTTGGTGACGTCCGAACCCACACCATCAAGATCATCAATACCAGTTACTTTCCCGTGTCGTTCCATGCAGAAAAGCGTGTCCTCCATGACACAGGTACCCAGGCCGGGAGACCCCTTCCTGTTCCACTGCATTGTTGCTAATGGCAAAACCACCTGTCCCATGCTGGGGCAGCAGCCACCCTGCTCCTGGGACCCTGCTGCTGGGTCAGCTGGGTCAGCTAGGTCATTTGTAGATGCTGTAAGTGGACCTCCGGTCCCAACAATGGCTTTTTCCAGATTCTCTCTCACTCGCTCTTTTTCACAATGACATTTTGTTTGCTTTGGTTCAGGCTTCAGTACTGAACTGGATCGTGTAAAGAACCTGCCTTATGGTGAAACAGAAACATTTGAAGTGAGATTTGACCCACAAGGGGCTAACCTTCCTATTGGAAACAAAGAAGTCATTCTGCCCATCAAGGTGAGATGCCCCACTGGTCCACCTGCCCCCCTCCAGGTTTACCTGCTCTTCTGGCTGGCCACCCTGGGAAAATCTGGTTATTGTGTAGCAGCTGTGCATCTTTCCCAACCCAGTACCACAAGGTAACAACTTTGTGCCTGCTCTAGGTGGTTGGAGGGCCCACAGTCCACATCTGCCTACAAGCCAAGCTGGCCATCCCAAATATGACACTGTCCTGTGGGAAAGTGGATTTTGCCTCAATACAGTGTGGACAGTGCATGGTGGAAACAGTGCAGCTTTCCAATCACCTCCAAGTCCCTTGTGAGTGGTTTGTCCACACCCAGAAGCCTGTTAGCAAGGTAAGTGAACTATGGCCCTTTGATCCCTTTTTCTCCATCTCCATTTCAACCAGATGACAATTTGAAGTGTTTATTCTCATCCTTTTAACCCCAGATCAAAGATTTTCAGTGGCATGGTGCCTTCTGAGTTAAATATGGGATCTTAGCCCAAACACAAGGTCCTCTCAGGCCATGTAGTTACGTCAGAGGTCATGTTAGTCTTAATGCCCATAGTCTGTACACATTTCCTGATAGCTGAGAGAGACACTTGGGGAATGTCACTCATGCCAAGTGGAGGATAGGATGAATTCATTTTTGCATAGACGGTCTAATTAACCCATGTTTGTAAACCAGCTGGACAAACACATGCCAAGGTACTTGAGACGGAAAGTGCATCCTGAATTAAAGCAAATGGCACAGATCTTTGAGATCCAGCCCACATCTGGAGTTTTGGATCCCGGTGAGAAGTCCAATGTGCAAGTGAAATTCATGCCAAAGGAAGAGGTGAGCTTGAAAGCAACGTGGCTTCTTTCAGATTCTGTGGTTCTCCTTGGCCTTTACTTTAAAGCCCATGCTTGCTTTGAGCACCAAGGAAAGCTTAAAGCAGCCTGAGTTCCACTGCTGTGACCCTTCTCAAGTGCTTGGAGTCCACCTGAGTCCTGTGACCCAGTGGACTAGAGTCAGCAGGTGTATCTTACACATCAACTTTCATCAGCAGACTTGCATTTGAGGCTTTCTGTGTGAGTATGTAGAGGTTGAGTGTCTCTAAGCAGATTACTTAGCCCTGCTAAACCTCAGTTTGCTCCCAGATTAAAATAAAATAATAATAATGATATTACAAGTAAAAAGCCTCACTTGCAATTCTGAAGTCCACTAAGTTCCAAAAACTGGGGGAGAAGGCAGGGAATTTTCCTGAGTTTGAGGCCAAATTCATCTGGCAGAAAAAGCTCAACAAACTGAGGTGAAACTGTTTCACTGTTCTGTGTCACTCTTAGATTTCAAAGTCCGAAATGGAAACAGAAATATTAATGTGTTGCTGAAAGTGGCCCCTGCTGAAAGTCTTGAGTAACTCATAGGATATATGTATTCTTTATACTCTTTAAAATATGAATTTGTTAGAATCTCAAGTTCCAGGTAAGCCGTTAACTGCCACAGCTACTTACTAGGTGCACAGTGCTGAATAAAATCTCACAGCATACTGCACTATGTACAGTAAGCCCCTCAACAGTTCCCAAGTCTTATCCTAAGTAGCCGTGATAATAAGTAGTTCCTGTCCTCCAGTTGGCTTAAGCCTCATAAATGCATCTTTTGTAAACATTATAAACACAAACCACCTCGTCCAACAGCACAGCAGAAATTATAAGACTTTAGAATCAGGAACGATCCCAGGAAGTTACCTGGCAAAGATGCTTGTTCAAAGCTCAAGGCATTTGGGAGGATGAATTTTCCTCCACTCTATTCAAAGAAACACTGATGTGAATTTTGTAGAATAGTAACAGTTAACTCCCATCTTCCTAATAATGGGCTTTGAGGAACTACCTAAGAATTTGTAGAAAGGAAGTGGGAAAATAAATTACTTCATATCTCATTTTAAAATGAAGCCCATGTTTCTATTATTATCAGAATCTTTCCAAGCCTTTGAAAAGACTTAATAATGTGTTTGCAATTTTAAGAGTCTTAAGACTGTCAAAGGGTTTACTTGAGTTTTAAGGGATTTTTTTTCCCCCATTGCTGAATAAGTAATATGTCAGAAAATAGGGGGAAAAGTAGATTTGTACAGGCAGTTCCATAAAGATTGACTTGGAATTGATGGATGCTAATGTTTTCACTAATTAGGAAAGAGTTTATTGACAGTAAGTACAAGTACAAGTTCTAAAACCTGTTCTGTTCACACGTGCGTCTCCATCAACATCAGCCCAGAGAATCCATTATGTCTACACGTAACAGCTCTTACAACGTTTGATTAAAATACTCTATGCAGGAAAACAAGGATGGGGGTAGGGTCTGCTGGTATTGTGGCACAGCAAGCTAAGCTACTGCCAGGAACTCCAGCGTCTCGGGTGAGTACAAGTTCAAGCCCCTAATACTGTACTTCCAATACAGCTCCCTGTTAATGCATCTAGAAAAACAACAGCTGGAGATGGTCTGAGTGCCCAAACCCTTGCTACCCACGTGGGAAACCAAGATAGAGTTCCAGGTTCCTGCCTCCGGACTGGCCCGGCCCTGGGCGTTGCAGCCATGTGCAGAGTGAACCAGTGGATAGAGGAATTCCCTCTTGCTCTGTATCTCTACCCTTGCAATAAAATGAAAGGAAGGGGAGGGAAAGAAACAAGGGTTGGAACTTACCACTGAGAGTGACGTCAGCAAAATGGCCAACTAGAAATGCCTAATTCACTTCCTAAACAAAGAAAGCAATTGTCAAACTGAAGTGTTTAAGATCAACCACAGAGTACGGTGGGGTCATGGCAGAGACATCACAGAGCATATAGAAACGTGGGAGGGAAATGGGCAAACAGCAGCTACTGCCCATCTCTGGATGACAACCCTGAACCAAAATTGCTCAGTATTAGCAGGGAAAGCAGGAGGTGACCAGCAATCTCCACACAGGCCGCAGGTACCTGACACATGTGACGGTGGAGAATCCTGCAGCCCTCACAGACCCTAAGCAGGTTGGGAAGGTGCCAGACCGCCACACCACTGCATTTATTGTTAGAATACTCATACCGTCCACAGCAGTCTACAAGTTCAACATAGTTCCTATCAAGGTGTCTAACAGAAGAAACTAAAAAACCTAATAAAAGTTTTGTGGGGGCCTGGCACAGTGGCCTAGCGAATAATGTCCTCGCCTTAACCACGCCAGGATCCCATATGGGTGCCGATTCTAATCCCGGCAGCTCCACTTCCCATCCAACTCCCTGCTTGTGGCCTGGGAAAGCAGTGGAGGATGGCCCAAGGCCTTGGGACGCTGCACCCGTGTGGGAGACCTGGAAGAAGCTCCTGGCTCCTGGCTTCAAATCGGTTCAGCTTCAGCCATTGCAGTCACTTGTGGAGTAAATTATTGGACAGAAGATCTTCCTCTCTGTTTCTCCTCCTCTATATACATCTGACTTTGCAATAAAAATAAATCAATCTTAAAAAAAAAAAAAAAGTTCTGCGGAACCACAAAGGACCCTGAATAGACAGAGTACTCCCGAGGGAGGACAACAGAACACAGTCCGGAGGTGTCGACTTCAAAGTAGACTACAAAACTATAATAACCACAACAGCATGGTTCTGGCATGAAACAAAACCAGCCTACGGGGACACAGAAAATCAGGGGGGAAAACAAACATATTTACAACCAAAGTATTTTTTTTTTTTTTTGCACTAAGGGAGCAAGAACCTATCTTGCAGAGTAGGAAAGACTCTCATAAATGTTGTTGAGAAAACTGGATTACCCAGAGGCAAAAGAAACTAGACCTTTATCTCTCACCATATTAAAAAAAAAAAAATCAAGTGTAAATGTATGAAAGCCCCAAACCTGTGAAATTCCTAGAAGAAAATGGAAGGGAAACTTGACGACGTTGGTCTGTATTTTGTTGTAACTAAAGACACAAGCAACAACAGGAAGAACTGCCTACTGGGATTTACATCCAGCAAAGGAGGCAGTCAGCTGAGCAATGAGACATGCAGCAGGAGGGGAGGAAACATCTGCCGGCTTTTTTAACAACAGACTGACACCCAGAAAAGATAAGGAACTCAGGCAACTGAGCAGCAAATAATAATGATCATAATAACAAGAGTAATCTGATTTTGAAAGGGCCAAGTGGGGGCAGGTAGTTGGCACTAATAGCTAAGATGCCCACCTGCCATGTAAGAATGTCTAGACTCGAGTTCTGTCTCTGCTCCCGAGCCTGTCTTCTTGCTGGTGCAAACCCTGGGAGGCAGCAGGAGATGGCTCAGTCGGTGTCTTGATTTATTCGTATCAGAAGAACCAATTGAGTGCTCTCACTCTGGCGAACTCTGGAGAACTAGACAAAGTACGTATTTTGAAAATTATCCTTGCTGAGGGTCTTACATGGCAACCACCTCAAGCCATCAACTGCAGACTGCTCCCCGGCCGCATTGCTGCCTTCGTGCTTCTGCTCTGTCTCCTCTGTCCAGGGGCAGCACGGCCTGGGAATTGAGCCTTCAGTCTCGAGGTACAGTGACCAGACTTGAGGAACAGGAGTGCCCCACTCATAGGACATACTTCAAGTGACAGAGCGCCTGGTGCAAGGCCTAGCATGCACCTGTCACCTACAGATCTAGACCCATGGTTAATACAGGAGTATACATACAGTGTTCCCAAGCAATCTTTATTCTCTCTTCACCTAAACAGGCTGTCTCGTCCCCTTAGTCATTCTGAAGTTTTTACACTGCACGTAACAAACCAGAACCACCACAACAAAAATTTAAATCTTGTTTTGCCTTTGTTTTTCCAGAAATTCTATAGCCAAACCCTGATGTTCCAGATTGGCCAGAGTGCTCAGAAACTCACGCTGCTGGCCCAGGGACAAGGTCTGCAGCCACGCCTGGAGTTCAGCCCCTCGGTGCTGGAGCTGGGGCCGCTGCTGCCTTACTCACCGGGGGACGAGGGCGAGGTGGTAGTGAGGAACCCCTGCAGCTTTCCCATTGAGTTTTACTCCTTAGAGTTCGACCAGCAGTACCTACTAGAAGAGAAGGTGAGCAGAGGCCCGTGTGTCTTCTATAGCTTCATTAGGTACTGCCGCAGGTGTCAGTGTTCAACACGTATCCGTACACATATGTAAGATCACAATCAACTTGCACTGCCGTTTCGCCAGTTCTCGCATAACTCAGAAGCCATCCCTAGCTTTATCTCCCTTTCCGTTCCACTCTTTTCTATATAACTGACATATTTCTTTGTCAGATTTTTTTTTTTTTGCTCAAACCAGCCAAATACATATTAGAAAACGCCAGAGGAAAGGGAATTGTATTACGTGTGCCTTTCTATGACTCTTTCTTCCTTCCTTATAGTCCAAGATTTCTTCTTCTTTTATTTACTTTCCATTTGGAGAGTTTCCTTTACTTATTTCAAGGTAGACCTGCTGATGAGCTTATCTTAGTTCTCCCTCCAGGGAAATTGTCTTTTCCCCCTTAGTTTTAAAAGTCTTTTTCATTGTGTAGATTTCCAGAATGTAGGGATGGCTCTAAAAATATACAAATTTTAACATTATTTATTTAAAGGTCAGAGTTACAGGGGAAAAAAAGCAAGAACCTTTTGTTCAAACTCCCTGATAGAAGCCACAATTTTTTTTTTCAAATGGGTATTTCAAAATACATAGTGAAATTCTTTTTTTTTTTGGCCACTGTGGGAAAAAAAGGGCAGCATGCATTATTTTTAAAATAAGATTCTTTTCCACGTGTGAACTGGCCACACTCAAATGAAGCAAAAGCAACATCCTGCATGCCCACAGGCTCCCAATTCAGCCCTTTCAGACTCCTCCCACAGGCCCCACCCACTGCAATCAGTAAGGTGTTTTCAACAACTCACAGCTTTGGGAGCAGCCTGGGCTTTGACAGGGTCAGTGCAGGGCGCAGGGAGCACCCAGGGCAGGGCCCGCAGCAGCTGCCACTCTTCCCTGGAGCAGATCTTGCGAAAGCTGAAGGGCTACGACTCCTGCAACAACTTGCTGATGCCTCCGCGTGACCCAGGGGAGAAGCTGCCCGTGGAAGTGTACGAGTACTTCAAGGAGCTCAAGAGGTCGAAAGAGGAGCAGATGAAGGCCAAATACTTGGACAATTTGGGACCAGATGGTGAGAAGAACTTTGTGGGGGGTGAACCCCTGGTCCCAGCCACTGTCCTGGCCCGTTTGAATGAAATCCCTTATGTGGGGCCAATTACTGAATGCCAGATGCTAGGAGTCCAGCTGCCAAGTGCCTGCATATTTTTATTGTTGACTCTGAAAAAGTAGGCCGTGTTCTCTCCTCCTTGTAGTACAGAGGTGGGAGCACATTCAGCTCACAGGGAATGCCATGGAGTTTTATGACTTTTGAAACAGCTGGTACAGGTAAAAACATTGCACAGAAGCTGTGCCGAGGGCTTTGCCCCTGTGCCAGTGAGTGTAGCACAGAGAAGCCAGGGCCGTGGCTTTGGGTGGCAGAATTAGGATAAGCCTCAGCCCAGGCATGTCAGAGTCCTCTGCTCCAGCCCCTCCTACAGGTGTGCCTAAAGGATACCCAGTAATGTGCCATGTAAGGTAGAAACTGGTACCCCAAAAGAGGCAGAAGTTTATAAAAACAAGGTCAGCCCCTCTGTGCTCTTCAAGGCCAAAGCTCAACCACAGAACTGAATTGCACTCTCTCAACCTGGCCCTTTCTGGCCCTGTCACCCCATCAGCTGCCCCGGGGGCTGGTTCACACATGCACATGTGTTTCTCTCTCGCTCGCTCGCTCTATATATGTATAGATATATAGATATCATGTATATAGATATCATATATACATATATGATATATGATAGAGAAACAGCCAGGCGTCCCACCGACGGAAGCCCTTGTCTGTCTGGCCTGGATGCCTGGGGATGGTGGCCAGCACAGGGATGATCTCATTGGCTTTCCTCTCCTGTCCCGCCTCCTTTTCCCTCCCCTCCCCTCCCTGCCATGCACCTGATCCTTTGCTCCCCAGCAGAAGACGAAGATATTTTCTCATCAGAAACGGGCACCTCACCCAGCACGAAAAGGACATCCCTCAGCCAAGGGGTCTCGGCCACATCCAACCTGGGAGAGCGGCCCCCTCTGGCCGATTCCAAAACCTTCCCGGATGAAGATGAAGATGAGGATAGCCTGGAAAAAATCGTGTTTCAAAGTAATGGAGCGTTTTCACATTCGGGGACCAGGTCTCTGGGATCAGAAGTGGGAAGGCCACCTGATGCCTTGTCCCTTTTCTCCATTAAAATTCTTGCTCCAGGGGATTGAACAAGGGAGAAAAGGAAGAAAGGCATTATGGTTATTTTATTAGAGTTACACCTATGAAATACATTAAATCTCTTCTCTTTATATATTAATTTTAAAAATCAGAAACTTCCTCCTCTGAACCTCCTAGCCCATCCCCACCCCACCCCAGCCGCCACTATGCCTGCCTTGGGGAAGCTGTGGTCTCCAGCCCTCCCCTTAGTGTGCAAGCCCAGGACCCTGCTGATAACTTAGTGTAAGATATATAATTCTTGCCGTGGTTCTTTGCATTCTGCCGAGCCTAAGGCCTCATTTGAAGGTCTTACCCCTCTAAAGCCAAAATTCCAGCCAGCGTGGGGGAGTTTCAGAGTCACACGATAGAACAGAGGGGATAGAACAGGAGGAATGACATTCTGCCTCATGCCCTCCTACAAGCCCCTCCCCTTGGCCTCCCAGCATTAAAAGCCCATTTTTCCCCATCAAGCAATACGGAATGCTGAAAATCATCTTCAGAAATCAAATCCAGTTCAGCCAGCTGTACAGAAGCCGCTTGCTTACCAATCATTATAAACCAGGAGAAGGCCCAGCTCTGGGACTAGGAAACCCGGGCTATGTGACTGATGTCCGTAAAGAGTTTAGTGAGCTTCCCCTTGTTAGCCTTGGTCACGCAGATCAATAGGAGAAGGCAACAGGATTGTGATGGTGACACTAAGTGTAAAGACAGCAGTTCCCAGCTCCGTGCCTCATGTTGAACCTGGCTCTGTGGAAAGTTATCCAAGTTGGAATACGTGAGAAAGTCACAGAACAGAATTTTTTTAAGAGTGTGACCTTGTTTTTTGGGGGGAGAAAACAGTGTGGTTGAAGTGACCATATATGTATCTGACACTGTATGGTGTTCAGCATGCTCCTAGATTATTCCACAGCTTTTTTCTGTTATAGATGCCACTCCAAGACCACTACTTTCCATATAACTCAGGAGTTTGGCAAGCTTTTCCCGTGAAGGGTAGAACAGTAGCTATGTGGGACTTTGAAGGCCATGTGGTCCCTGCTGCCTCTAGCTGGCTCCACTTCTGTAAGCTAGAAGCAGCCAAAGATAACATGATCTATAAAAGGTGTGGTTGCATCCCAAGAAAACTTTATTTATAAAAACAAGCAACAGGATAGATGGAGCCTATAGTTTCGAAGCCTCTAAGACTTGTCATACTTGTAACAGCTGCTATGTGTTAATTCTGTAAATTTGGTTATTTAGCCATTTCCCTTTATGTTACACATTCAGCTAACAGTCTGATATTTTGCCACTAGAAAAAAAAAAAAGTTGTCTTCATACAGACGCTCTTTCTGTTATTCAGCCAGATAGATTCCCCCAGACTGGATTAGAAGCCAAGAGTATCTGTATTTTAAGATTTCAGTGGCTGTGGAAAAATTATTATCCAAAAGAAGCGTGTATAGGCAGCGACTGCTAGAGAGTTTGCCAGTGTAAAACAACAGTGCTTAAAAGGAACATCCCCTCCCTGTTCCCACAAGCGTCCACTTCCGTGCTGGGTGTGCATACCGGCACACACATGCACTCACACACACACACACATGTTTAACCTGCAGCCGACAAGATTCAAAGCATAGACAGCCACTCTGCCGACGAAGTGGGAGAGGTGGACAACAACCCCGTGAACAGGGCGATCGCACGCCACATGGGTGTCGACATCTCCGCCGAAGGCCGCATGGCCAAGAACCGCAAGGGCATCGCCATCATCGTCCACGGGACGCCCCTGTCAGGTACGCCCCACTCCGGAGAGGAAGTCTGCACTGGAGCTGCCACGTCGCCATCCCAGCTGGGTGGTCACAGTTGACTGGGATTTCACTGGACGGACAGGGTAATGTTGAAAATGCACCTCTGAGCCAAGCGGCTTTGGCAGTTCTGTAGGTCTCTGTGCCCAGTTTACTTGTCTGTAAAATGGTGAGAACAGTATTTTATAGGATGATCATAATAAACAACACTGCTAATGCTAACAGGGTACAATGCTAACCCCAATATTCGGCAAATAACAAATAGTCCAAAAAAAAAAAAAAAAGCCCAACTTGATTTTGCCATTAGTATTATTGTAATGACTTGTCATCCACAATTATATCCATTTCTGGAGTTTGAGTCCTCGCTGAAGAAAAAAATAGCCTTTAAAATTACATGATAAATAGTATAGAGGAACAGCCAGCAAGTGTAGGGCAAACCTCTTCATGTTCTTCCCAAGCCCCAAGCACACTGCTAACTTCACCGTGAACCCAGAGCAGCCAAATCATCCCTGTGAACAAGGTCTTAAGCTGACGGCATTGTTTGCAGGCTCTGGAGCTCCTCCTCAGTCACCGCCATGTTTAGACTCCACGGCTATCAAAAGAAGAGGTTTGAGAGCCCCCGCCCCACAGGAAAGGGAGATCCCAAGAAACTCACGGGACCAAGCCCCAGATCACATAGAACATGGCAGGGGAGGAATTGCTATCGGGAAGGAATCTCACTGAGCCTCAGCTCCCTCGAAGGAGGTCAAGGGGACCTTCCTGTGAAGCAGTGACTGTCACCCAAGCAGATCCCACCGATAGAGTGTTCCCTGTGTCCTGATCACTGTGTGGCCCCAGGAATCTTCACAGATGTCACAGCATCCATCATGCTTTCCTTTAGGGAGCCTTCTCTGAAGGATGCACACAGCAGAACCTACCAGGCCAGGTTGGAAGGCCATTTGCAGCTGGAGGCAACAGCATTACAGACAGGAGTGTCAGCTGCAGCCAGAAGAGGCCTGTGGCATCTTTGTGTGGAGCTTTATAGTTTTCAAAAAAAAAAATCTTGACACAGATGGTTTTGTGTCAAAGCCAGGCTACTCACGGTACTTTGGAGGTCATGGCGGCATGAGCGTGTGTGGTGTGTGATGCAGTAGAGGGCTCTCTGCTCTTTATTCCCCTGCTCTGGCCATGACCCCGCTGTCCCCTACATGGACCTTGGCATTAGGTGCTGCCTGCCCAGAAAATCCAGGGCTGTCTTCCGCATCAAGAGCCATCGGTTAATCACATTGACACTGTCTCTTGATCACGTAAGGTGATTTATTTGTGGGCTCTAGTGATGAGGCTGTGGACAGCTTTGGGGGCCATTACTCTGCCTAGCACACACAAGTGACATGCTTCCAGAAATGAATTTAACACCCATAGTCTAGCCCCACTATCTCCAGATGAGTGGATTATAGATGCTTTAGTCTGATATTTCTGAATATTATGTTTGGTTTTTTAAAAAATGTATTTATTTATTGCTATTGGAAAGACAGATGTGCAGAGAAGAGAGACAGAGAGAAAGAGCTTCCATCTGCTGGTTCACTCCCTAAGTGGCCACAATGGCTGGAGCTGAACCAATCCAAAGCCAAGACCCAGGAGCTTCTTCTGAGTCTCCCACATGGGTGCAGGGTCCCAAGGCTTTGGGCTGTCCTCCACTGTTTTTCCAGGCCACAAGCAGGGAGCTTGATGGGAAGTGGAGCAGCCAAAATACAAACCAGCACCCATATGGGGTCCATATGGGGCAGGTGCAAGGGGTGGATTTAGCCACTAGGCTATTGTGCTGGACCCTTTACCTTGCTTTTTAATAAAAGTGCTATGAAAAAAAGGGGGGGGGGGGCGTAAGTCGGCACAAGCTGTCCTCTCAACCAAAAGGTCTTCTCATTAGAGACCATAGGAACTGCATGATATCTAAAGGTCATCTGATGGAATCTGTTTTTTAGGCTGAGGAAAGCACCCCAGGAGAAAGGAGGTCATTATTGCACACAGATCTCAGGAGTGGGATCAGGGCCATGTCCAAAACCCCAACCACGCTTTGAGTCCTCCTCCAGCCGCGGGAGACTTGAAGGCAGAGCGCTCCGAGGGATCCACTTAGTGGAGGCCTCTGTTCTAGAGACTCCTGCCCAGCATACTGAGCAAATACTGCGCATAAAATTCAACCCCTGACCTTTTTTTTAAATTTTTATTGCTTTCTTTCCTAGGGAAGACAGTCAACGCCATCAGTGTGGCCAAGCACTACCACGCAGCCTGCTTGAACATTGACTCCGTCGTGGTGGAAGCCATATCTGACAGCAGTAACGTCCCAGGGATCCGGGCGCGCGAGCTCTGCATCAAGGCCGCCATCGAGCAGTCCATGAAGGAAGGCGAGGAATTTGGTAAGAGCTTGACTGCACCTGCCCATTGGCGGAAACAGCAGCTGGCACCCACTCTGGCAATGCCCTCGTCTCCATCCTGCCGCAGAATTTCCCTTCCATGGCCTGGCTGAAGGCTGACTTTAATGCCATGCCAGCTCCCATGCTAGGGCAAGTTTAGGAATATATTCTTTAAGATGTGTTGGTATACATGTATCATGAAAATTCATTTCGATTCTTTAATCTGTAAATTTCATGTCCATTCTTTATGGAACTACTATAAATTTTAGAACTATATATCATGTGGTTCGCATCATCTGTTTGGTAGAACTAATATAGGGTTTTTGAGAACAGGTTAGTGAAGGAAAAAGAAGAGGTGCAATAAAGATCTTGACAAAAACAAAGGGTTAAATGCAAGCACGCGTGAGTATTGAATCTGTAAAAACTGTTTTTTGTTGTTTTGTTTCTAAAATATGGAAGAATGATGCCATGTGCAGGGAAAAGTTAGAGGCACATGGAAACCACTGAAGAGATTCTGCAGTAGTCAGGGCAGGATGGGCATGGGTAGGGAGGAGTGAGAGCCCCAGCGCTGGGCCAGGCGGGCTGGGGCAGTCATTATTACCACAGTGAGATGCCTGGTGGCAGGTAACATGGGCAGGATCAGGAAGGGCTGGGGTTGATGGAGCTGAGTGAGCATGGACCAGCCAGTCCTGTCGTTGGAGAACCTTAGCACAGCAGCTCCAGTGCTGGCTGTAGAGTACGGAATCTTCTGCCACATGCTGTATGGAGTGCTTCTACTCATAGTCAGCCCCCCAGACGCTGGGAGGGAACAGCATGAAAGGATATGGCAGACTCAGTTGCAGTGACAAGTCTAGAAAGATTGTGGAGGTTTACTTGCCAAGAAGGTCACCCTGGAGCCCTGGGTCCCTAATGAGTCTCCCCGAGAGCGCAGGAAGTGTGGGTGAAGCCCAGCACCATCTGTCCCTGTCACTCTCTCTTGGGGCAGAGCTGGGAGCAATAGCATCTTCTGTACCCTGTTCTTCAGGGTCCCAGGGGACATGATGAGACAGGATATGCTGTTGGAGGGTGGGGAGTGGGAGATTATCAAGAGTTTATCACAGTGGCCACAGGCTCTCTAGCAAGGGTCTTCTCTGAGTGGTTTTTAGGTAACCAAATCCAACCCTGACCTTGGGGAAGGGAACATTCCAGTAAAGGGGAGTTCTTAAGGGTGGCCATCTAATTGGAAGAAGGGTTGGGGGCAGAAAAGGAGATCAGTGTTGAAGCCATTTTGCCATCAGCCACGCATGGTCATTACCTGACTCACTTGTTCATCTGGATGACTCTTTGAGGAGGCAGAGAATGCCCTGCTAAGATGCTCATTGGCTTCAACATAACCTCTCACCAGGAAAGATCAGGTGTTGGGCATCCAAGACCAGAGCTGTTGTGTAGCAGCAGTTATCAAAAGTATTCCGCTCTGGGCTGGAGGGGTTACTGAGTGAGCACAGGTTAACGTGGGGACCCCCCTGGCAAGGTGAGTGATGAAGTACCCCATGAAGCTCACCACAGACCTGCCCCCCAGTGCTCCGTGGGTGCAGCCTCTGTTCCCAAGCCAGCTCAAAGGGAGACAGATGGCTCTGTATCCCTTCTGGAGAACTAGGACACTGTCATTTTCTTAGTATTCTAATGTGGCTTTTAATAAAAACCCACCCTCTCCTTGCAGCCCAGGAGACATATCTGAGCCAAAACATCCTGGGCCAAACACGTCTAAGCTCTGAGAACTTGGGCAAGCTTACATCTGATATCACCGTGTTGACCCCAGAGCTGAAGCCCGGGAAGAGTGTGCGTGGCAGTGTGATGCTGCCCAAAGGCAAGGTGGACAGCCATGGCTCTGGGTCACAGAAGCAGCACCACTCGCACCAGTCCGACACGCCGCAGGTACCAGTCGGGGCTTTGGAGCAGGAAGCTCAGGGCCGTTCTTCCTTCCCCCAGCATCCCACAGCCCATGGTCAGCACCCCTGATTCCCACTGGCATCCTCACCAGACCAGCCTGAGTGCTGTCACCACACCTCGGTCCTTCCCAAAGGAGGTAAACTCCCAGCAAGTGCTTAGCCAGCACTCTGTGTGTTCTGTGCCCTGGGCTGACTGCTGGCAATGCCAATATAAAGCAAACACAGCCCCTTCAGCCAAGCTGCACTGAAAAAGATGCTGATACAGGAGGAAAATGTCACCTCCAGATGTTTACCGCAAAAAGAGATGAGTGACAGAAGGGGTGTGTTGACAGGGATTCAGCTGAGCCATATGAAACTGACAGTTTCTAACCCTCGGGGGAACCTGTGACAGTGATGTCCTGTGCGATGCCACCTAGTACCGTAGGAATGTTCAGGATGAAACCATTAGTACAGTTGCAGGAGGGCTCTGGGGAGAGTCCTGGACAGCCATAAAGCTCACAGAGTTTGAGCAACGTAAGGATGTAGAAGAGTGGGAGATGTGAAAGCCCAAGAAGGCAGCTGCAGGTGAGTAATGAGTTGTAGGAATCAAAGTGGAGGTGAATGAATATAAGATTTAAGAGAGTTGAAAAAAATAGCAAGATAGAGTAGTTGTTACAAAGACAAACCCAGGGTCAAGAGTCTACTGCCAAAAGGCAGTAAAGGTGCAGTCAAGTCTCCAGGAGCTGCTGGAGATGAAGTCTTGATGGGGGACACCAAGACTGGATGGGAGATTGAGGGGAGGTGGGCTAGACAAGATTGATCACAGTGGACAGATAAAGGAGTCAGCCTGTTCTGGGGTCAGAAAAGGGATAAACAGACAGAGCTAAGGGTGGGAAAAGAAGAATAGAGTATGAAATCTGAAGATCTTGTTAAATGGCTCTCTGATAATGTGCCAGTGGCAGTGTCTTTTGCAGGCAGTACTGGGGTTGGGCATATAGAGAATGATGGAGGAGACTAAAAAACCTCTTGTATCTCAAATGCAGTGTACAGAACCAAAACCTGGTAATGGACAATAAAAAATAATAGTTGGAAGTGGTCCAATCAATGCCACAAACTTACTACTCAGCTGAAAGATTTTTCTCATTGGGCCTTTGGGTCTCTCAGAGACAGAAAAGTTGTCATCATTGCCTGGGAGAGAGCGTGTTGACAACCGAGGTCAGGAGAACTGACCGCAGTGCAGGGAGCCCAGGCCAGATAGAGCAGATTCTAAGAGGACACTCAGGGAGATGCTCGAAGTTAGAACTTTGGGCCTCACCTTATCTGAGTGCTGTAGGAACAGGAAGAAGGGTGAGGTTTCAGAGAGCATTGCTGAGGCTGACAGAGCGAAGTGAAGATTCCAGTAGGAGAGAAGGCCCTGTGCATTGTCTGGGACAGAGCCATAGGCCTCCATAGCACAGACGACTGTGAACCACAGGTGGGTGGGTAGGGATTCATGTCCTTGCAGGAGTGAAGGCCCACGGGTTAGACAGGGCAAATGGATGCACAGAAGCCAAGATCTCCCTGGAAGAATGGGCCTGCAGGTTGGATGGAGCATCCCATGGGGCTGGGATTGTGCCAGACAGTGTCTCTGGCTTTATTTACTATAAGATTCACCAACCACCAGGGAAGGAACACATCAGCCACATATAGAAATGAATTTATATGGCCTTTATTCCAGGAACCCCAGGAACCACAGTCATGAACTTTCTTTCCCCGTGTAGTGAAAAGATAGATGTGAAGCAGGGAATTACCGAAGAAAGAAAAGCCAGCAAGAGATGTGCAAGGGAGTTTTAAATCTCCCTTAATGCAGAAGCTGAAGCGGGGATCACTTCAGTCCTTATTATTGGGCAGTATTGGTCTGTGTCCATCACTGGTACACCGGTGACCCTGTTGTCTGAGAGGCGTGCCAGAATCCATCCTTCGGAGGCCAAGACTGAGGTTAGAGAGACACATGGGGCTTAAAGCAAATTCTGCCCTCCTCCGGTCACTGTGGCAACCATCATTTTCTTCCATCTTTTCCTTCTAATACCTTGAAAATGGAGACCATTGACTCAGTGTTGTATTGAGGAACTATCCTCTATTCTAGGAACTAATAGGAAACTCTTGGCACAAATTTTCATGGATAAATGAAAACTCATATATCTCTTACCAGATAAGGTCTTACAGTGATTTGATTCTTTCCCTCTGGGTGGTGAAGTAAGGTTTTCTAATATGTTGTGAAGGCAAGAGAAAATCCCAGTTGTGACTCAAGATGCCTTCAAAAAATTGGAACTATAATGATCATGGTTAGGAATCAGAGCCCACAGACCCCACAAGAGGCTGTCTGTACCACTCCGCTGTGACAGGACTTAAGCGGTTATACAAGAATCCCCTTGTGAAAGGACTTTTCCTGGAGAGGCAGCTGCTTGCTCGTCTTGAAGCTCCCAGAGAGCGTGACTCCTCCAACAGCTGTATCCTCAATGATGTTGCACATTGACTGAGAAATGTATACTATACTATGCAAGTAAAGTGGCCTGTGATAGGCTGCTTTTGTTTATAAATCACCTTCTTTCATGAAATGACCAGTTAGAAATCCTGATCTTTTGGATCATGTTTCATGCCACCCTCTGGCCTCTTAGCTCCAGGGTCTCCTCAAGCTGCTGCCTCCCATGACCATACCCTAGATACTGTTTATCATCACTGTAGACACCAAGCTCTCCTTTGGCACGCCCCACTGACCAGTAACTGCAGGTCACTTACTCCCAGCTGACCACTCACCTTCCTGCCCATCTTACCCAGTTTGCATTCCACAGTCCACCAGCATAGGCGTCCACTCTAACTTCCCTTTCCTCATGCTCTCCAAGCAAAACTGACAGTCTGGAAACCCCAGTGACTCAGCTGGTCCATGAAGAGCTGCTGGACTTGGCTGGAGACAGAACAGCACCTCCTCAGTGCTCCTGCTTTGACTTAAGACCACAGCTTTCCAGCAGACACTTTGGTCTGCCCTAGTAAGCCTGCCTCCATCTAGTCAACATAACTATTTTCTTGATCTCATCACGGTTGTAACCTGTAAGACACATTTCTCTTTGGAGTTGACTAAGAAAGCAGCAGTCCTCAAAAGGTAACCACCACCTCCTCACAACACCAGGTCTGCCAGTCAGCCTGTATGCCAGCCTTCCCTGCGTGCCCTCATCCAGGGTTGGTCCCTCACAAGTGCATGGCACAACATGTGTTTTTCTTATTTGAGAGCTAAGTTTATGCAGCTGTCCTCTCCTACCCACAATTTCTGTGTCTGTTATATTGTCCCGTTAGTGTGTACACAGGCTGTCATGCCTCCCCTCACTGAGAACACTCTGGCTCCACATCCATTTGTAGGCATTGTTTCATCTCTGACTCTGTTTTCTATTGGTAACAAAATACCTAAGACAGGGTTATTTATAAGGAAAAGAGGTTTGTTGGGCTCACAATTCTGGATGCTAGGAGGTCTGAAAGCCTGGCACTGGCACCTCCTCAGTGTCCAGGGATGGTATCACTGGTGAGACGGGGCAAGAGGGCTAGCTCAGGTCTCTCTTTCCATCTAAAGCCACAAGTGCCATCACAAAGGCCCTACCCTCTTGATCTCATCTCATTCTAACAACCTCCCAAAGGTCCCACCTCTGAATACCGTTAACATGACTTCAAGGATTAAGTTGCAAAATACAAGCTTCGGGGAGACACTTTCAAATCAGGCCATCCCATCTGCCATCTCCTCTTCCCTGCTGTTCCTTCAAAGAACTGGCGCATGAGCTGTCTCCTGGTCATCCCGCCTGCCCCCATCTTCCTCATTTGCTACAACCTGACCTTCGTTCGTTCTTGTCCATCTTCCTGTTGTTTGCTCAGCTCAATGCACCCTGGGCTCACATGTGTTTCCCCAGGTACCCCTAGCATAACCATGTTGGCAGGGGTTTTTATTTTCTCTCAGTAAGCCTCATCCTTTAAGACTTGTCCCACTCTACAGCCTACAGTAGTCTCTCTTCATAGCTCTTCATGCCCTGGCCCAGCTACTCTCCCCCAGGAATGTACCTCTATCTGAAATTAGGTCATTGATTTGAATGTGAAAGTGCTGCCCTACCTCTCATCCGTGAGACAGTAAGAGCCATGCAGGCAGCACCACTGAAAGCTGTACTTGTTGTCAAGCCCTGTTACCAGAAAAGGCCTGCTGCTTGGTCGCTGCTCTGGAACTATTTCTTGAATGAAGGCACAAAGGTGTGGGCTCCAAGACATTCCCAAAGGACTACCCTCCGCAGTGCTAGACTTCTAGCAATTCTTTAAGGCAGGGAGGAGTGAGCCCCCCGCCCCCATCTTAGGAATGAAGGAATGAGGCCTGGAAATTTCTTGAGATCCTAAGGCTTGTAGGCGTAGAAGTTGTTGAGACATTAAAGCTGGATTCTCACTCCTGGTTTTCCTCCCACTTTCGCAGATTTCCTGCAGCCCTCTCCTCCCAGGACCCACCCCACGGCGGCTCAGCGTCAGCGCCAGCGTGGGAGGTGAGACGGGGCTGGTGAGCTGTGTGCTCCCTGAGGACCTTCTCGTGCAGATCCTGGCCGAACGGATACAGGTGCCCGCATACCCACTGCACAGAGCTATAGCATGGAGCATTCATGCACTGGCCCCGTGGGGCAAGCTGAGGTTCAGGATTGCCCGGACCCAGGGTCTTGAAGAAGAAATGTGGGAGTCTTCACCCACAGGGCGCAGTTGCTTCTGGCAGCTCCAATCATTCCCTGACCTTGGCCCATTTTGTCATGGCCTGAAGCCACTCACCTTCTTATAGACCCAGCAAACAGATTATACTTACTATTTTTTTAAGTAGTGGAGCTCTTAATAGTTTGAATTTGGAGCTGTGATAGTTGTTTTCAAGATATGGCCTTAACATGTTATTTAGTGAAAACAGTAGATTATAAAGTAGAACGTGAATCCCAATTACATCTCTATGTAAACCTTTGTAAGTATATGTCTCAAGTTCATGGTAACAGGATGACAGATTTCTGATCTTCCTTCACAACTCTGAATTATTTTGTTTTATGTCATATTCCTTTTAAAAGTTGATTTTTTCCTTTGTTAAAAAAAAATCGGTAATTGTTGTATGGTTAAAGAAAACAAATGGGGTGAGGATTTTGTCAAATGGTTGCTCTGCCATTTAGGATACATGGGCTCCAAGCCAAAGGGCCTGGGTTCAAGTTCTGGTTCCACTCGTGATTCTGGTTTCCTGCTAACGTGCACCTTGGTGACGGCTCAAGGTATTGGATCTCTGCCACCCACTTAGGAGACCTGAGCTGAGTTCTTGGCTCCCAGCTTTATCCTGTCCCGGCCCCAGCTGTTGTGTTCATATGGTTCATATTGTGAAGCATGAAATAGAAGCACTCGCTCTCTCTCTCTCTCTACCTCAAAAAAAAAAAAAACCTAAATAAATAAAACTTTAATCCAAAAAAAAAAAATAAATAAACTCAGTGGAGTTTGGGAAGGGATATCTCTTCAGCCTGATTTATGGTTTGTGAGCAGAGAGCCGAGTTGCTCACCAGGTCCTGTGGTGATGTGAAGAGTCCATTCGGAGCAGCAGTGGCCAGGTGACAAGCTGTGCCTTAAGCAACGCTGGAGCACAGTGGAAGCTGCTCTTCCACAATGAATGTTACCAGAGTGTTACATGCCAAGGCAGGTGCCCCTGAAGAACTCTGCAAATGGCTCATCCTCTAGTGCCACTCCTGCCAGCCCCTCATTCTGGCCTTGGAAACCTCTTCCCTTCCCATCTTGTCTTTCTGTCCTTCATGGATCTTTCCAGATCTGCTTACTTTAACCTTTAGCTGCTCAGTCACGTCTATAGAAACAGAATAAATCCTTTATACTATAATTAATTAATTAATTAATACAACAAAGACCTTTCAAGCCTGATCAGATATTTCTGTGCTTCTCATTTATAATAGAGACTTGAATCTAGCAATCAGGGCACGGTTTATTTTTCTTTAACAGTCAGAGGGAAAAGATCTACCAACCATTGGTTCACTCCCCCAGATACCCAGGAGCTATGAACACAGGCTGGGTGACCCACAGGGATGACAAAAAACTAACTACTTGAGCCGTCACCTGTGGCCTCCTCACAGGGCAGTTAGAATGAGGAGCAGAGCCAGACTCAAACCCAAACACTGATGCAGGATGCTGATGATGCACACAGCGTCTCTGCCTCTGTGCCGATTGCCCACAATGTGAGGGAGGTGCAGTGGCATTTCCAGAGGCAGCTGGAGCAACAATGGGATGGGCAGTCTTCTCTAAGCAGTATGAATGACACTGTGGCCCTGGCAGCCATGTTTGTCTTTCCCCCACCCCCGGTTTCAGATGAGTGACTGTTTCCGCGGAGTGGTATTCGATGGCCTGGACACCCTCTTTGCCCGGAATGGGACGGCTGCCCTCCTCTGCCTGCTGAAGGCCATCGGCAACCGGGAGCACATATACGTCATCAACATGGCCCAAGATTACACGGCCATGAAGGCCCAGGAAAAGGCCAAAAAGGAGCAAGAAGGCAAGGCCCCAGTCCTTGCCAGACTATCCTTCCCAAACCCCAAAACGTCTTTCCTTTCAGTAGATCCTCGGGCTTTTACAGCAGTTTCCCTGATGAAATACACTACTGGAAAGAGATGAAGCTCATACATTGGCTGTGTCCTCCCAGCCAGGGGTCCTGTTGTTTTTGCTTTGAGAGGAAGGGCCACCTCTCTGCCTTTTCTGGTATTAGTAGCCCCCTGTATTTTTGAGCTCATGGCCCCTTCCTTGCACCCTCTGATTTCTGCTTCCTTTTGTCTCCTCTTCCCCTGCTTCTGTGACATGACACTGTCATTCATAGACAACCCAAGGCAGTCCCATCACAGACCATTAATTTAATCATAACCACCAACTCCCTCTGGTATGCACATAATAGTCACAGATTCAAGGGTCAGGACACAGGTGTCTCTGATGTTGCTGTTAAGCCAATCAGAGCTGAGCCCACATTTGGAATTGTGCCAGTGAAAGAAAGTCTACCAAGAGCTAAGAATGCCAACTGCTACCCCAGCCGCCCCTCCCTGTATTGCCCCCCTTGGAGCCCATGTCCCCTGAGAGCTGAGCTACTGGAGGCCTGGGCCTCACCTTGCCATCTGTGCTGCCTGCACAGAACACAAGCGCCGGGAAGCAATTCAGAGAGAGAAGGAGCGCCTCCAGAATATGGATGAGGACGAGTATGACGCCCTGACAGAGGAGGAGAAAATGGCATTTGATCGAGAAGTTCAGCGGGCACTCCAGGAGAGGAAGAAGAGGTAGGGACCAAAGGTGGCCCAAGGCAGAAGCCATCCCTTTAGAAGGGCACGCCAAGGGGGTCACAGGGGTGGGGAGTGGGGTTCTTTCTCAGCTCCAGGAAGGCAGCACAAGCCCCTGGACATGACATGCTGGGAACAAGAAGGACTCCCTGCACACCCCCAGTCCTAGGTGCCTCAGCCTTTGCTTTCCAGGCTTCTCCCTCCCTCACCTCTGTTCTCTCCAGATGATGTTGTCAGAGCTGGCACTTGGGGAGGGTCTTCTAGCCCCTTGTGGTCCCAGTGTCCAACTGATTCCCCTGTTGAGTGCACCCTAGCTTAGCAGTCTCTGTGCCTGGATGCAAAGGTGATCCACAATGGCATCTTTGCAACACACACACACACACACACACACACACACACACACGCTCACCCTGTGAAGTATAACAACTGGCTCCCAAGGACAAAGATTGATGGCAACAGAGAATGACTGGGGATTCCTGGAGATGAAAGTAAATGGGTTAGGTATCTGCACAAGTGCTGTCTGCTCTCTTGCTTGCACTTGGTGCTTGGCTTTGGTGGCCTCTCTGCTGTTAACAGCAGGAACAGGTACAGCTGAATGCCCAGCAGAAAGGGAGAGGATGGAGAGGATGGTGGCTTTCAGCCCCATCTCCATGACTTCATGGTAACCATGGTAGGGACTGCTGTTAACAACACCACAACACTGCTGTCTGAGTACATATGTGACAGTATAGGGAGCTAGGCCTTACTGGAGCTAATCGAACAAGCTTTGTAAGTTGCTTTTTTCACCCTGTTACCGTGAGGTTTATTTTCAGCACTTGCTTTACCTTCCCTTGAGAGGAGATTGCAATAGCAATACAGGTTGATAGTTCTGTGGACCTTTCTTCCTCCCTTCCTTCCTACTTTCCTCCCTCCCTCCCCTTCTTCTCCCTTCTTTTCTTCCTTCTTTTTTCCTTCCTTCCTTCCTCTCCCTAGACCCAGCTTTCTTTCTTTCTGTGCCCAAAACCCCCTCACCCAGAATCCCCAGCAGGAGAGGGGCTCGGGTGGGGGACCACTGAACTGTCCTCTCTGCCTGCTTTGGCAAAGGGAGCTGGAGAGGTTGGCCAAGGAGATGCACAGGAAGAAGCTGCAGCAAGAGCTCGAGCGCCAAAAGGAGGAAGAAGAATTGAAGCGGAAATTCAAGAAACCAAAGCAGGGACCAGGAAAGGAGGAGCCCCCCGGGAAGAAGCCTCAGGCAGCGAATAAGCAGGTAGTATCCCTCACCAAAAGGCAGAGGGCAGCCGTGTGTCCCCTGCAGATGACTGATCTTTTGCCATGGGGCAGAAGTAGGAGGGAGGAGCCCACTGATAGCTCACTGTAGGCCAAATGACAGCCTTGTGCTTAACATGACCATTTCACATTGGGGTCCCGCCCACCCTGTGGAGTTCAGAGAGGTGAAGTCACAATCCCAGGTCCTCACTCAGATACGTCCGACCATAGCCCTCTTTCTGCTGCCTCCCACATGGCGCTAGCTAAGCTGGCATTACACATTTTGCCTCCCGGAAAACACAAAGTCCATGAAACCCATGTGTTCCATTCAGAGTGCATTCTTGATAGCCATCAAAGAAGATGCTGCAGCATGAGTTTATCCCTGCAAGACCAGAGCTATGCCTTCCAGTCACATCCCCACCCGCTGTGACCCAGGAAGGGCAAAATGGCAAGAGTAGTCCCCACAGGGCACAGCGTGATAGCATAGCAGTTGAAATCTTCCAGTCTCCCACTTGAGTGCAGGGGCCTAAGGATTTGAACCACACTCTGCTGCTTTCCCAGGTCATAAGCATGGAACTGGATTGAAAGTAGAGCGGCTGGGACATGAAATGGTGTTTACATGAGCTACTGGCACTACAGATGGAAGATTAGTTTGCTATACCATGGTACTGGCCCCTGACCTTGTATCTTTGGAGCTTAGGTTGAAACAATGAATCCTGTTCCCAGGAAACTTGCTATAAACTCTTCTTGGACAGGCTAGTCTGCAGCTCCAGAAAAGCTGCTGATGTTTGGTTCTCAGACATGAAAGAACATTCCAGCAGTACACCAGGCTGAAAGGGAAGGTCTGTAGGCTGAGAGCCATTACCCATTAACTCTTGCACATTGCCCCTCCACCCTTCCACTGCTCTTCCTCTGGGGTTCCAGTCATGCGTAAACTGAACCCTTTTGAAAACTTTTGAATACCACTTAATTTGCAGTTAGGTTTTTCCCATGTTCTGCCTACTTCTGTCCCACCCAGCTCCATGCTAGATATTTTCTTCTGACACACTGTCTAATTATGTTGTTTCTTCAGTGGGGTCTAATTTGCTATTTAAAGCCTCTTAATGTTCCTGTTGTGTTAAAAAAGCCATGGTGTCAGGGTTATGGTATAGGAGGTAAAGATGCCACATGCAATTCCTATATCCTATATAGGTACCAGATGAAGTTCTGATGGCTCCACTTCTATTCCAGTGCCATGCTAATACCTGGGCCTCTGCCACCCATGTGGGAGAATCTAATGAATCTCCTGACTCCTGGCTTCAGCTTGGCTTAGCTCTGTTATTGTAGCCAACTGGGAAGTAAGCCAACAGATGGAAGATTCATTCTCTCTCTCTCTCTCTCTCTCTCTCTCTCTCACACACACACACACACACACAGCACTGAACATTTTTCTTAACTCCTTGTCTGATCACACCGACACATGGAGTCCCCAAAGTCAGGCCAGATGCTGAAAGCAGAGAGGGCTGCATTTGCCAAGCTTTTCCTGTTGGTCCTTCAGAACAGCAACCCTGAACCAGGCATGCCTGGAAAGCTCTCTAGGCACATTTTTCAAACACACAAGACTAGGACCTAGCCAGATCCATAGCACACAGAAGAGCCCACAGGACAGATATTAAATCAGAGTCCTCAACTGGACCTGAGGCCCCACGTCAGCGTCCACAGAGGGGCTTGGACACCAGGAAGCCACCTTATACATCAGACAGCCTCCCGAGGTACATTCTGAAATTGCCTTTTCCTTCACAAACTATTTTTTTAAGCATATTTTGTGCGTTTTGCCTCTAGGTTCTTTCTTCTACCAAAGCAGACGTCAAGATGGAATCCCTCGAAAGGAAAGTGTCCGTGAGGGAGCAAGCAGCGGCCGAGAAGGAGGACCCCAGCAAGAAGAAGAAACTCCTGACCGACAGCAGCATTGCAGGGTTTCCCATCGGCCAGGAGCAAGAAGACAGCGAAGGCGACTTCCCCAAGGATGGTGATAAGCAGTTGGCCCAGAGGTTCAAGTCCTATGAGTTGAGTCTGAAGGACATCCAGAACCTTCTTGCCTACTGGGACCGGAAGCAAGGGATCCCACTGCACCAGGCATGGATAGAGGAGGTTCCCCACGAGCCGGATGACCAGCGCCAGGTCCCTTCAGCAGGAGGGGGGCGTCGGGGCCGCAAGGAGCGGGAGCGGGAGCGCCTGGAGAAGGAGCGAGCCGAGAGGGAGCGCCAGGAGCGGGAGAAGGCCGAACGGGAGCGCCTAGAGAAGCTGCGGGCCCTGGAGGAGCGCAGCACGGATGAGGGGGAGGGCGAGGAGGACCGTGAAGGCAAGAAGGACCTGGGCGTGCCGTTCATCCACATCCAGGTTCTGGACTCAGAAGGCTCGAGCTGGAAGCAGGCCCTGGAGAGCGACAAGCTCCCCAAGGAAGATCAGGTACACACCCTGGGCCAGGCTGGCAAAGGAGCCATGCGTATAATCATCAGAAAGTCTTTTTTTCCCCCCTTTTTTTTTAAATTTAAGATTTATTTACTTTTATTGGGAAGGCAGATTTACTAAGAGGAAGAGAGACAGAAAGATCTTCCATCCACTGCTTCACTCCCCAAGTGGCCACAATGGCCAGAGCTTAGCCAATCTGAATCCAGGAGCCAGGAGTTTCTCCAATGCTTTCCCAGGCCACAAGCAGGGAGCTGGGTAGGAAGTGAAGCAGCTGGAACACAAATCAGTGTCTACATGGGATCCCAGCAGATGCAAGGTGAGGATTTAGCCCCTGGACTATCATGCAAGGCCCAGAAAAATTTTTTTTCTTTTCATTGAAAATCCATGACCCCTGAAGTTCATTCGTCTCTTGTGCCCTTAGAGATGGATCTGAGACAAGCCTCCCACTGGGAAGGAACCTATCCTGTCGCATGGAGCAATGGTTCAGATGCAGTGGCTTGGAAGGAGAGTTTACGGCCCTATTACATAGTCTTTTCGCAGTCAGCATTTACATGGGGGGAAAGGCTGCGATAAGACAGGAGCAGGCAGCACATAGCCCAGAGCAAGAGTTCCCCTGCTGGGTCCAGGGTGTAGCACTCTGGAAAGATCTGCAGACCCATGCCCCAGGTGCTTCATGCCCCTTCCCTGAAACATGCAGTGGTCTAATCCCCAGAACGCTGGGCAAGAGGGAACACAGAGGAAGTGAACCGCTTTCTGCTCACTCAGTAGGCAGCTAGCATGAGCCTGCCCTCTGCACAGGAAGTTAACAAGGGGCCTCTCCTTCAGATCCTAGAGCTCCTGGGTCTGGGTTCCTGCGGACCGCCCATCCCTCCACCCACCTTGTTCTCAGTCATCTCCTACCCAGTGAAGCGGCTGCCTCCTGCCACCACAGACATCATGAAGCACTTTGTGTTTGTGAACCCACCCTCTGACGATCTCTCTCTGATGGATGAGAAAACAGAAGCAGACATAGAAGCAGATCTCTTAAGCGCCGCCATCACCCTGAAGGTAAGAGGCCAGCAGCGAGTCCCCCGGACCCTGCCAGGACTGTCTGCAGGCAGGGCAAGGAGCTTCCCCTCGAGGCAGCCCGCAGCTGAACTTTTGCTGAGAAACCCACAGCAGCACCCCTGGACCCGCCTTCCACGGGTTTCTTCAGTGCACCTGTCAGATGATGACAGAATGGTGGCCCCTTCCATCACTCCCAGACCTATCGAGAAGGTTTTGAGAAAGTTTGTCAAATGACTCCAGACTTCACCTGTCGGGAAAAATGAGCCAAACTAGCTCTTTGTTTCAGAGATGAAAGTATATGGCGAGGCAGGAGTGACCCACGCAGTGCATTAAAACACAAGAATCAACTGACACAAGTTACAGAACACTCACCACTGGAGAAGGGACAGCTTATTTGAAAACGGAGAACGAAGAATGGGTACTTTGGATAAAGTCACTTTTGGTCTTCTCACAACCAAGTGAATAATTCCAACAGGAAGAAAAATATGTAGTCTAAATCAAATCATGTAAACACAGAAGAAAATATACAAACAATGAATAGTGTAAGTCACAAAAGAAAGATGGGCTTGACCCGTAGTACCAAGTTGTGCATATTAAAATTTACAAAGACCTTTTTTATTCCTGGAGGAGAGTGGCATCCTCAGGTTTAATGTCCTCACACTGCTTCCTAGAACTGTACACGTCAGCAAAAAGTGAGCACAGCTCACTCAGAGGTTTTGCCTGCAGCGCAACAGGGCAACCAAGACCACTGCTCTAAGCAGCAGCTCACAGTTGCGTGGGTGTTCAGCATCCAAAGGCAGCAGCATTGGGAAGCGTGCCTTGCTGGGGCAGTGAGCTCATTCATAATGAAATTTTAAAATGAAAAAAAAAAAGCCGCCACCATCATCCAAAGCAGATCTGCACAAATCTCTTATTTGAGGAACTGCCCGTGAAAAGGGAATAGTTAAGCATCCTCTAGCCTGTCATTTTCAGAGAATTACTAATTGTTCTCTGAGAGTTGATTCATTTCTAGATGCATGGCAGCTTAAGAGTGCAGGGCTTGGGAGAGAGGAATGATAGAATTAGAAAAAAATGGCATTTTATTATTCCCAAAAACATAATTGATTCAGGACCATCTTTGAGTATGGAAAGTAGTAGGTAAATGGTTGTTGGGGAAGGAAACGTTCCCAGCAGCCAGAGCATCCTCAGGAGGTGACTGGCCAGCCACGAAGACAAGGAGGGGTTCACTCGAGCACTGGGACTTGCCCTGCGCCCGTGACGGTAGGTCAGCCTGATGGTGCTGGAAGGCAGAGCTCATAGCTTCACCTGTGAGTCTAACCGTGCTCGCTCTTTCTGGTTTCACAAAGAGTAAAGGAATAAATTAAATGTCTCTATCAGAGGAGACAGAAAAACCCGGGCAGTGGGATAATTTAGTGAGAGCACCGATCCAGGCACTCCAAAAAAAAAAAAAAAAATCAGTGTGATTGGGAGAGGTTTAGAAGGTCTGGACACTAATGGATTGTAGCCGCACAACATAATGTAGGAACCGTGATTAGATGCCTATTTAAGAATTTAAGAACAATTATGAGAAGGTGCATCTGGGACAAATAGGAATGTGTTTATTTCTGCTCCTTCCAAAAATAGTAACAGATTACAGTCCATTTCAGCTTCAAGTTTGAGCTGGGAATAACTCAGGCCTCATCCCTGGTGGGTGAGACCAGGCACCTGCAGCGCTGTCACCCCAGCCTCCAGGCAGGCCTTAGGCATCTCTGTCTGTGTACATCTGTAAGATAAGTGTCTAAGATCTCATGTTCATTTTTAATTAAGGTTGCAGAGGAGCAGGCCACCTCGTCCAGAGGGGGCAAACAGAAAATAAAAGAAAAAGCAGACCAAAATCGCGACTCTCAGAAGGACAAGCGCCGCATGCCCTTCAACAGGAAAGGCATTTCTGGCGGAGCGACTGGGACGATCGCCCCTCTGTCAGACATAGACCAGAACAACTTCAGCGGGCAGCACTCCCAGGAGAAATTCAGCAGGTGGGCCTGAGCATCCCAGGGAGAGTAGCAGGCAGGGAGCAGGGGAAGGGGGTTGTCCTGCCCACCTGGCCCCATGGCCTGGCCTGCCTCACCCCAGTAGGACGGGGCTTCTCTGGGCATGTCAGGGAGCGCCCTGGCCTTTGAAAGTCTGTGTGCTCATTTGCAGGCTAAGTCACTTCCGGTGGATCGTGCCGGCCAATGGTGAAGTCACACTGCGAGTGCACTTCTATTCCAACGACGTTGGGAACTTTGACCAAATGTTTAACTTTGAGATCCTTGGAACTCGCTGCCAGTACCAGCTGTATTGCCAAGGTGTCTGCACCTTTCCATACATTTGTCAAGACCCAAAGTAAGTGCGTTTCATTTCCCTCATGGCACTATGCACAAGAGACCACTTTAAATAACCTCATGTGACAGGGACCGTAGGGACCACATGCCAGGCCCCGTTGGTATGTCAGGCTTCGGTGTCTGGGACATGGACTAAGAGCCATAGGAATGACGTGATGCCATGAAGTCGTCCTGGACCAAGATAAAAAATAAGTAAAAGAATAATAAGAAGTATAAAGTCAGTTTGCTTATTCCATTATTGAGCTAATTTAAACTAGTTTCCTATTTACAATAAAGCTTTTTGCATCCACCAGAAGGAACTCTTTAGCAATTCTCCCCAAATCAAGAACCCTGATTAATATCAACCTGAGCTGGTTTTCCACAGTGATTTTCAGAGAATGTTCTAGCATCCAGGTAGCTCCATTATCAGCCCACCACTATCTCTTCTAGAGGTGAGGTGGTGGGGGTGGACGAGACAAGGTCATCAGAGGTTCTCAAGGCTTTAAGGAGCACTGCCCCCAGACAGCCAACCATTGTGCCCAGAGTGTTGGGTTTGTTGTTGGCTTCAGGTAAGGGTCCACGCAGGCGTCCCGTCCTTACCTCTCTCTCCCCTCAGACTAGTGTTCCCTCAGTGCCGAAAGGACATGAAGACAAACGAAGTCGTCTTTAAGAAGTACATTGTGAGCATGGAGAGGTATTACTTCGGGCCACTGCTCTGTGGAAAATCAAGAGATAAGTAAGTATTGAATAACTCTCATGCAAGGTACGTGGAGAAAGCTTTTGCTAAGCCTGCCTCAGCCTGGATCAGGAAAATCAGATTCTGGCCTGCTAAGTTTCTGCTAAGCACCCAGAGGATTGAAAGAATAGGAGAAGGCCAGTGTTCACAGCGTGGAATCAAGAGTTCACTTAGGGATGTATCAAGTTTCAGGTACTTGAGAGATAGCTCAGCTAGCCAGAAAAGAAGGGAATATAGGCTGTGTAGTTTAAGTTCTCAGAAGACAGCTGTCTTCAAGACAACAAAAGCGAGCCTATGAAACTGTGTCACATAATGCAATGTAATTAATAATATATATATATGTATATATATTTTAAAAAGACAACAAAAGCTGTGGATGCAAATGAGATCACCAAAGAGGATGACCTAGGCAGCAGCCAGAGAGCTCCAGTACACGCATAAAAGAAGGGGATGGCAGATGGGGGGGAGTCAGCAAAGGAGATAATAAACAGAGCCAGAGCTGTTGCCAGGAGCAGTCAGGAAGGTGTGGTGTCACGGGGCCGAGAGAAGGGGTCCTCGCTAAGCTTGATGCTGCAGAAAGGAGAGTGTTGATTTCCACAGCACTCAATATCATGGAGACCACCAAGGCCTTGGTGAGACTCTTCCTAGGGCTGCTGTGGTACTGCATGTTAAGTCACTATGTGAGTGCTGCTTCTGATCTAGCCCCCTGCTAATACACCTGGGAAAGCAACAGTTCATGGCTCACAGACTTGAGTCCCTACTACCCACATGGGAGATCCAAACGGAATTCCTGGTTTCTGACTTCAGCCTGTCCATCGCATGCATTTGGGGAATAGACCAGCAGATGGAAGATATCACTCAATCTAGTTTCCTTTCTCCCTCCCTCCCTCCCTCCCTCCCTTCCTTCCTTCCTTCCTTCCTTTGTTTTTTCTTTCCTTCTTTATTTTCTCAGTTTTTAAACAGTTTATTTATTTGTTTGAAACAGTTACAGAGAGAGGGAGAGACACAGAGATCTTTCATCCACAAGTCTACCACCAAAAATGGCCACAATAGGCCAGGCTGGACAAGGCCAGAATCAGGAATCTCATCCAGGCCCCCCCCACGTGGGCAACATGATCCCAAGCACTTGGGTATCTTCCTCTTTTTTCCCCAGGCCATTAACAGGGAGCTGGATCAAAAGTGGAAAAGCCCTTGGGGCCCCGGCGGTGTGGCCTAGCGGCTTAACTCCTCGCCTTGAACACGCCAGGATCCCATATGGATGCTGGTTCTAATCCCGGCAGCTCCACTTCCCATCCAGCTCCCTGCTTGTGGCCTGGGAAAGCAGTCAAGGACGGCCCAAAGCCTTGGGACCCTGCACCTGTGTGGGATACTAGGAAGAGATTCCTGGATCCTGGCTTCGCATCGGCCATTGCACTCACTTGGGGAGTGAATCATCGGATGGAAGATCTCTGTCTCTCCTCCTCTCTACATATCTGACTTTCCAATAAATAAATAAATCTTTAAAAAAAAAAAAGGGGGAGCAGCCCAACACAAACCCAGTGCCCTTTCATCTCTCTCGTTCTCTCATTCTCTCATAAATAAATAAATCTTTTAAAAAATAAAAATAAAGGATCTTCTTGAGAAATTCTGGAGGCAAAGCCCAAATCAAGTGAGTTGCAGAATCCGTGGGTAGTGAAAGAATAGAGACAGGCGTGAGGATGACTCTTTGGAAAAGCTTGGCCGTGAATGAAGATGGTTGAGAGTAGATGAGAGGATGATAGAGTCTGTGGGAGGTTGCTTGGACACTGTTGTTGTTAGGGTATGTGTGTACACACCAAACAGGACGGAGTTTCAGGAGAGATTAAGGGCCAGCAGCAGCACAGCTCCCGAGGCAGCCCACTAGGCTGAGAGGCTCTCATCCTGGGAGGCCAGAAGGCAGGATGGCTTCAGGTGAAGGTAGAGTTACAGTTTTGTTGGAACAGGAGAAAGTCCCTCTATCACTACAAGACCACTTCAAAGGTTCATGGAAAACTCAATTGTAAGATTTTTATCTGGGCAGAAAAAAATTGGAATTTGATCCTTTGATTTTAATATAATATGTATTTTCATGAACTTTTTTGTGAAGACCCACCCCTTTATGCATATATTTAAAACATTTGTGCCAAAATAAGCTTTTACTTTCATTTTCACGAACTCTTTTGGAGTACTCTTGTATGTTTACGAGAGTGATACGTGTGTTTGGGACAGCACTGACTTGACGAGGACGTGGGGCCGGATGATGCTGATCCAGGAGGGCACTGATCATGGTGAGCAAGGTCCATGCCCTGCTCAGCCTCACTGTGCTCGTCTGCCAAGAGGCAAGGACAGAACCCACAAATCCATAGACTTGTGTGGAGTCAGCTGGTCCGACACACGGGAAACCCACCTGTGCTGTGCTGTGCTGGATGGTGGTGGTGCTGAGTCAGAAGCGAGGGCCGCCACCCCGTTGGCAGTGACTCACACACACGTGTCTCCTCTGTCATAGTCTACCCAAAGAGTGGTTTGAACTGTTTGTGATTTCCCGGCCTTGGCTGTAATTGCTCATGGTGTGCACCCTTACACCCGGCGCCTTCTCCTTTGCCTCCTTTTCTGTTTAGTTACCAGCAGATGAACATTTTCCAATGCTTGTAGTTCTTCATTCTGTGGCTCTCTCACTAAGATACTGAGGAGTAAGAGCGAGCAAAGCCACATGAGTCCATGTCAGAACCGTAACATGCCATGCAAATGTGGGAGACAGAGGTGAAGGAGGACTTCTCTAAGCAGACACACAACAACAAGTTAAGCAAAGGCTCATCTCTCCCAGGTGCATAAGCACAAAGAAGGATGCCTCTGCATCTTTCTCCCGTAATAGTGGTAACTGACATTTGTTGGGCTTTGATGGCCGCAGCTGTTCTAGGAACTTCAGGCACACAATCTCCCATAGTGCTCAGTAGTCTCAAGGGAGCACTGTGAACCCATAGCAGAGGTAGGAGGCCTCGGCTCGAACGGTTGAGTCACCATTCGGTGTTCTCAAAGTCTGCCAAAGTACAGATCTTGTGTTCTTAGGTGCCTTGTCATTCCTCGAGCCCGAGCTGCTCTTGTAAATTGCCTTGTGCTTCGTAGTCTGTGTTTCCACTTGAATTCTCATTCAGTCACCAAGTCCACATCCCCATTTGTGTTTATTTCCAGATACAAGTCTTCCTTGTTCCCAGGCAACGTGGAAACACTGACAATCCTCAACAACTCCCCTATGATAGTGGAAGCGTTCTTCTGCTTTCAGAATGATGTCAGAGCCAGCACCTACTTCCTGGAGCCCATGAACATGACCCTGAAGCCCAACGAGAAGCAGGTACAGTTGCCGGGAAACGAGTCTGCCAGGGTGGGGCCTTCTCGGGAACTCTCAGATCTCGGCCTCTCAGCACAAATGTGCTTTTCTTTGGACTCTTCCATCAGATACTAAACGTGTGGGCCTACCCTACTGCAGTCGGGACCTTTGAAGACAGCATCGTCTGCTGCATCAAGGAGAACCCAGAGCCCGCCATCTTCAAGTTAAGCTGCCAGGGAATCCGCCCAGAACTAGAGCTAGACCCCAGGCAGTTGCATTTCGACCGGCTCTTGCTGCACAGGTAAGAGTTCGGGGTTACACCAGGACGGGAATGCAATGTAAAGAACACACAGCTCTGTGGCAGCCGACTCATCCTGCTGGACTCTGGATCACGCTGGCTTTTGCACTGAGAATCCCGTCCTGAGGATCTCTCTATTCCCGGGAAGGCCAGAACGGTTAGTCCCACCTTCTACTTCACGGGTTGTTAACTTGCGGTCAGTGGGTGGGTCTCCAGCGTCAGCTGCCCAGGTGTGTGCATATTTGTATTTTTCTCAGTACTAGCTTTCTTCTGATTCTCAAAAGCAGCCATTACCCTAAACGATTAAAATCCTTGCTCTAGAAATTAACGTACACAGAACACTAGACCCAAATTAGAACTTTCCATGCCACAGTGCCAGCCTCTAATCTGTTTTTTAAAAATTGAAACAATGGGGCCTAGTGCAATAGCCTGGTGGCTAAAGTCCTCATGTTGCATGCGTCAGGATCCCATATGGGTGCCAGTTCTAGTCCCTGCTACTCCACTTCCCATCCAGCTCCCTGCTTGTGGTCTAGGAAAGCAGTGGAGGACAGTCCAAAGCCCTGAGACCCTGTATTCGCATGGGAGATCCGGAAGAAGCTCCAGGCTCCTGGCTTCATATCGGCTCAGCTCTGAGGCCATTGCAGCCACTTGGGGAGTGAACCAGCGGACAGAAGATCTTTCTCTCTCTTCTCTGTAAATATGACTTTCCAATAAAAATAAATAAATCTTTTTTTAAAAGTTGGAAACAATGTTAAAATGTGAATGCGAATTAAATAACATTATCATATCATTGTGAAATTCCTTGGGCTCAATAAACATTCTTATTTTCTTATTAAATATACCTTGAACTATTTCAAGACACAGGAGCACAGTATCTCCTGTGGAATTTCAAATGGTTCCAAAAACAGAATGCTGTGGATGGGGAAGGGAAATACACAAAGCAAAGCAAGCAAAACCATAAGCCCTGGCCAAAACTGGAGAGGGGAGAATTTCCTTGGAGCTTTGCGCCAAGTTCTGAGTTGCATTTGGGATGCTTTGGGCTAACCACAGAGCCAAGAGGGGTTCATAAATCTGCAAACACCCACAAACCAAAAAGAGATTGTGATCTCAGAAGTCACTGTAAACCAACACAGCTTCCTTTGGTCCGGCAGGAAAGAATCCAAGGTCGTCCTCCTCCGCAACGCCTTGCCGCTGCCAGTGGCCTGGCGGATCACCAGCCTGGAGCACCTGGGCGACGACTTCACCGTGTCCCTGACCCAGGGCATCATCCCCCCAAGGGCCGAGTATGGCCTGCACGTGCACTTCCAGCCCTCCAAACCCGTCAACATCAAGAAAGCCATCCGGCTGGAGGTGAGCCACACGCTTGTGCATGCTCGCTCCTGCCGAGCTATGCACGCAGCGCTCACACCCTCACACACCCAGGTCGGCTAATCGCTCCTGTGGAATCCCTGTTTTAACATTCCCAGCCCACAATACCTCGCTCTGCACACAACTGTAGGCACTGAAATGGTGCCATCCCAGGGCCAAGAGCAGACCGTGCCATGAAGGCAGAGTGAATGAATGGGAGGCCATCATGACAGCTGCTTACCAACTGGTGCAGAAGCGTTTCTGTATCTTAACTGTTGTGACCATCCCTGCGTGTCCCCCAAAACCAGCAGCCTGACAGAGATTCTGCAGAGCAGGGCGTCCCTCAAGCCCCCGGAAACTCTGCTCTCCCACATAGTGCTCCTTCAGTATCTGCTCTGTGCAGAGTGTTCAATGCACTTGTTTTGCCGGTACACCTCTTTCATTGTCATCGCTGTCATCCTCGATTATAAAATGTAACCTGAACCCTCATCCCAGCGGGTGAGGAAGAAAGGCACTGAGCACTCCAAGTACCTGGTATGTAGCAGAAAGGAAGTGCTGTGTGACGGCAGGCCGCCCTCCTTGTCCTCTGATTCGGAAAAGCAGCAGAAGGGCAGAGGTGAAACTGACATTGATCCAAGTTACCCTGCAAGCCTTGGCCAATATCTGATGAAATAAAAACTAAAAAAAAAAATCTGATTGAAAACTCAATCTTGGTGACAGTCACAAATGTCCCCATGGCACCCAAAGCCTATGTGATAAGGAGCTGGTGACTCAGTTTCCCAACTAGAGCCCTTAACAGGAAGCAGGTGGAAGCCAGGCGCCCGCTGCCTCCTAGTCCAGGAGCCAACCGTAGGGCATGCTGTTCGGCACAGTGGCTAAGGCACTGGCTGAGATGCCCACATCCCACGTCAGGGTACCTGGACCACCCACCTCTACCCCTGACTCCAGCATTCTGCTCATGTACATCCTGGGAGGCAGTGGCAACAGCTCAGGTGGTTGGCTCTGTGCCAGCCCTGGACCGGTTGCCGGTTGCCCACATGGGTACAGGAAGGCTCCTCAGCAGGGATCATGGCAGCATGGTGAGCCCCTGGAACCTGGAGGCCGAATGGTAACAGTATCCACGGGCTGTGAGACATTGACAATGGAGAAACATCAACCACGTTATTGCATATGAAAAATGTAGCTCTTCCCGGCACTATTACTCAGATTTATAAAATTATTTAGAAGGATAACTTAGAATATATAGTGTTAGAAAAATGTTCTGAAGACTTACTTGATTTAAAGATAAAAAAAAAAAAGAAAAAAACTACACACACATTCCTGGAGTGTCTACTGTCAGCCCAAGCTTCAAGAATGTAGCGCTAATCATGGAAATAATGAAAATCCAGAGGAAAAGGACACAGGAAAACTGCAGGCTCCTGTTCTCATTCCCACGTTGTCTACACCAGCCTTCCCTGCAAGGGGCACTAATCCCGACATTCCCTGCATCAGGCCCCCCTGAACCCCACAGGCCTGGCTTTCACTGGGCGCCCCTCTCCATCCTGACAGGTTTTAGATGCAGAAAATCTTGTTGGTGTCGTTCAGATCGAAAACATCCTGATCTTTGCAGAGTCCTATGACATCGCCTTGGACATCACCTTCCCCAAAGGTCTGTCCACCCTGGAGGGAAAGCGGCTGCAGGTTGTGTCTGTCTCTCCGTATAGTTTATTTCTGCACAGCAGGAAGGCCGGCAATGTCTAGTGCCAGAGAGGTGATCGGTGAGGGAGAGGACAGTTTTGGTCACGAATGGTCAGCTCTCCAGCTAACAAGAGGACAGTCATCGGTCAGTGTGACACTGGCGGGCTCTCCCCTGAGCAGTCCTCTCCTGCCTGCCCTCATCCATTTTCTATCACTGCCCTTAGTTAAAGATTGCTCAGGGAGCCCAATGCGATCGCCTAGTGGCTAAAGTCCTCACCTTGCATGCACCGGGATCCCATATGGGTGTCGATTCATATCCCAGCTGCTCCACTTCCCATCCAGCTCCATGCTTATGGCCTGGAAAACAGTGGAGGATGGCCTAAACCCTTGGAAACCTACTCCCATGTAGGAGACCCAGAGGAAGCTTTTGTCTCCTGACTTTGGATCAGCTCAACTCCAGCCATTGTGGCTACTTGGGAAGTGAACCAGCATATGGAAAATCTTTCTGTCTCTCCTCTCCGAATATCTGCTTTTCCAATATAAATAAATAAATATTTAACAACGATAACAAAAAGATTGCTTGGGAACCTCCTGACTTAAAGTAACACATTTATCATCCTATAGTTATGGAGGTCAGAAGTCTAAGATGAGTCTCACTGGCTGAAGTCGGGGTGAGGGCAAAACTGGGCCTCTCTGAAGGCCGAGGGGAAATCCTCTCTTCTGACCCTTTCATCAGCCCGCAGCCTTCCTTCTCCCTCCCCCTCCCCCGATCCTTTGATTTGGTCCCCCTCCTCCTCCTCCTCCAAGGTCAGTTGCATCTGACCAAGTCCTTCTCACTCTGCCACCTGTCTGGTTCTCCCTTTTTTGCAAAGTCAGTGCCATCTGCCACCCTAGCTTTCCTTTGCGTTGTGAGGTGGCACACTCACGGATTCCAGGGGTTAGTTCGGCTGGGGCACAAGGCTATACATCTGTACCCAATTATGTCTCTCCCTGGGTACAGCACACTCTTTTCCAGTATCCCTCCTCTGCCTACCAGGGTTGCTCCTCAGCAAGATTCATCAAATGCTAGAACTCAGCACCAGCTGAGATGCCACTTGTCTGAGGTGTGGACCTCCTCATGACAGCATTGCTTGGAAGGATGAGAAACTGTAAATCAACCTAAACATCTCTCCATACTGGAGGAATAATAATGTGGATTACGCACTAGCCATATCAGGGATTATCACACAGTCCCTCAGAACACAGTTAGAAGGAGCTTTGAATTACGTGGGGAGTATATCCCAACTCTGTGAAGTATATATTGAATATATCATGTGTTTAAAACAAGTTTTGGTGCAGCAATTAAGCTGCCCGTGGACCTCTGCCAGCTCTGGCTCCCGTTGCCTGCTCCTGCACACTGCAGGGACTGTGGCCCCCTTGATTGAGTCCTACCTCGCAGATTCAGCCTCGCTCAGTTTTGGCTCCTCTGGGCACTTAGGGAGTCACCCAGCCAGAGGTAGGGTTTTCTCTCTTTCCCTTTCTCCTTTCCCCATAAGTCAAATAAATACATAAAAATAAAATGCCAAAAGTTTTAGAAGGAAGCTGTACACTGTATCCGGTTGAAACAGGGCGCAAAAACAGCAGCTGGCGACTCCTCGTCAAGACTCGCACACAGGAGGCCGTTCTCGCCACAGTGTTGTCCAAAGCCAAATTCTCTGAAGTGGTCCCCGTGGATTTCCCACGTGAACTTCGCTGAAATGCTCGTTCCCCTGCTTCTGTTCCCACCCCTCCCCTGCTTCTGGCCTCTGCAGGCGCTGAAGGAGGACTTGACTTTGGCACTGTGAGGGTCCTGGAAGAGGTGAAGCAGCCCCTACAGCTGAAGAACCGTGGGAAATATGAGATCATCTTCAGGTAACCCCAACCCCACCATTGTGTACGTGGCCGTCTGTGTCCACTCATGCTGAAAAAGAATTTTGCTTGGGCATTTTAAAAAAGAATCATTCCAGTAAGTAGCCACAAGCTTGTCTGCCCTTTTGCCTCCTTTGGCTTCAAATGAATAAAATCCCACCTGTTGAGAAGTCAGAGGTTTCCACCTTGTTCTCACCTGCAGCTTACTAGGCACCTTGGAGGAGCCTCTAAATCCACCTGCATTTGAAGGGAAGAGGCTGGGAGGAGCCGTGCAGGCATGGAGAGAGGGAGGCTGGGGCGTAGTCGGGGGGGGGGCGGAGTGGACAGGGCTGGGGGTGGCACCTCTGTTTCACTTGCAGATCTTCCCTGTTCTACAGATTCACTTTCTAAGATTTCACATAACAAAAGGGTTTTCTGAGGGCTTTTTGTTTTGTTTTGCTTTTTGGTTTTTTGTAATTTGAAGAATCTTTGTGGTAGAATGCACTGTAATAGTTTGGTAGATTGCGTTAAACTCCAGCTTGAAATGAGAAGTAAAATACCAGGGAAGTGCATGTTTGGCCTGGAGGGTAAGATGTCCACCTGCTCCACTGAACTGCCTGAGGTTGGTTCTTGCTCATGCAGACCCTGGGAAACTGTGGTGAGGGATGGTGGAGTGGGCTGGCCTAGTCCCTGCCACTGAAGGTCATTTGGGAAGTGAACCGCTGACCGCGTGGCAGTGCCCTCTCCTGCTGTTTCTCTCTGCCTCTCAGATAAATATAGGTGAAACCTCAAGAAGAGAGCCCCCTGAGAAAGGAAAGGGGATGATGCAGGGTGGTGGGGAGATGGGGAGGGCGTGGCTCGGGCAGTCACAAAGCTCTGACAGCCAGCCACGCCAGCATTCCATCAGCTGCTTTTCCTGCACGGTCATCTGTCTCCTGGGAAAGTCACAGCTGACAGAAAGGGACTTCCCCCTGTCAGACTTGAGAGGAATTCAGTGGCTTCCTGGCAGTTTCATTTCAGCTGGCAGGATGCTCAATTAAAAGACATCAGCTTCAATACTCCCGTGAGTTAGAAGTAATGAAGCTGTAAACTAAAATGAGCCAATGCTAGTGAGACAAACAAACCCTGGGAAAAGCCGCTGTCACTTTGGAATTAATGCTAAAGGGCAGCTTCCCCACTTGCAGATTTTGGTTTAGATTGTGAGAGCCTTAACTTCTCCTTGGTTGCCTGGAATGAAGTCACTCTTGGGTTGGAAAGGTGATAGGGTGTGGGGAAGAGGAATTGAAAGAATGTGCAAGAAATGAGAAAGCACAGGCACCACGCGTTCAGCGGTAAAGCCTCTATCTCTCTTTCTGGCCAAAGTGGGAAAAAAGTAACATGGTCTAGTCCATGCTCAAGTGGCAGGGAGGCACCAGAATTTGCTCTCAACTAGCAGACATGGGAGTGACGTTTGGATGCCATCTGTCCTTGACTCCAGGTGCCCGGGAGTCCTTTGGGTCCAGTCTAGCTTTTGTGCCATTCCTAAGAGTGAGCTTCACTCTATGGTTTGCATCCCAGCCCCAGCATGCCCTAGACCTCTCCTGCCTTTGCCTCTGCTCCATGCCTTCTGCCCCGCCTCCCCAGCCACCACCTGGCCATCTCTCCTCAGATGTCCTGGCTTCTCTGCTGCTGATCCTCCACGCGTGTGCCACATTCGGTCTCAGAGGATGAGAGAGACAGGGAGGGGAGGGAAAGATGCAGCAGAGAGAGAATCTAGTTGGTGCTGCTCTAGTATTGAGGGACCCTGTTGGATAGAGCAATCCTACAGGGGCATCCCCTAATCGTGGATGCAAGGACAGCCATCTGGGCCTCAAGCAGCAGCCCCAAGCAGGGTGGATCCTGACTAAGGAGAGGAGGTCACCAAGCACAATTGCAGAGGACACCTCTGAACATAGCCGTTGGGCGGGACCAGAGATACAGCAGGCCCTTGGTGTGAAGTCCGCCCACTCGCAGCCTAGGAATCTCACCCAGGTGTTTACGGTGTCTTTCAGCTTTTCTGTGGACTCCGCAGGGATTTCTGTGACCAACCTAAATTCCATGATCTCAGTCCAACCCAAGAAGGGCTCACTAACCACAACAGAGAAGCCCACAAATGTCCAGGTGTTCTTTTGTGCAAAAAAGGAAGTGAGGATAGAACAGCAGCCCATTTTGCGTTGTCAGGTAAGAGGGCCCAACGTGGGGAACCAGTGCAGGCAGAGCTATGGGCTTCCTGCTGAAAAGAAAGGATGTGATCCAGTCCATGCTCCAGGGGGCAAAGGGCAGCAGATCAGACACACAGGCTCCATTGCAGGCGGGTGGGTCAAGTGGAGACGTACAAAATCATCAGAAATAGAGCAAGAGAGAAAATATGCCCAAAGTCTTGAGGCAGCATAGAAACAAGGAGGCTGAATTCAGTTGTCAAGTGCAAGAGATAGTGGTGAATTGACGACAGAAGGCAGAGCTAGTCAGTGTTGAACCTGGGCTAGTAAATACCTTGCTCTGTCTGTATTCTCATTTGCAGATCCTATTGCGGAGGTGCTAAGCCAAGGTGGGTGGGACAGGACCTGGCTTCCTCTCACTGACGGGAATGGGGCATGAAAGGGACAGTCACAGGAATTCTGTGCCTTTTCCGACAGCTGACATCTTCCCGAACCTTCTTTTTCTAGATTGTTGAGCCCAATATGGCAGAAGGAGGTGAGGTCATCGCCAATATCCCCATTAAGTTTTCTGTGAATGCAGTGTACTCCAAGTACAACATCAGCCCCTCGTCCATCATCAACTTTGGGGCCTTAATCTGTGGCACACGTAAAAGCACCACATTCACCATAGAAAATCAAGGCATCATCGACTTCAAGTACGCCCTGTACAGGATGACGGGGGAGAACCCTACTCATCAGAAGAAAGTGTAAGACAAAGATTGGCTTGACTCATGCCACTCCCTGGCTAATCAGTGTTGTACATTTTATTTAGAGCCTTCATATGTTTTACCTAAGTTCACTCGATCCTCTTTCGTAAAAATTACACTGAGGTTTACTTTTTAAGCTTTTTAAAAGTTTATTTATTTCAAAAGCAGAGCGAAGAGAGAGAGAAGGGAGAGAGAGTTATCTTCCATCCACTGGTTCACCCACCAAACGCCTGCAACAGCTAGGGCTGGTCTAAACTGAGGCCAAAAGCCAAAAACTCCCAATCGGATCTTCTACCTGAGTAGCAGGAACCAGTGCCCTTGAGCCATCATTACTCCCTTCCAAGGAGGGTAACTGTTAGCAGGAAGTTAGATTAGAAGCAGAGGCTGGACTCAATCTCAGGGGCTCCAATAAGATATGCAGGCATCCCCAGTAGCAACTTAACTATACTGTGTCCCAGTGCCCAGCCCTACACTAAGACCTAGAAATGGCTTACCCCAGGGTGGGCCTTAGGCCTGATAATAAATATGACATCATTTGATACATCCACATCTCGCGTCAGAGTGCGGGGGTCAGCAGGCCAAGCTCCAGGACCCAGCCCCCTCTTAATGTCCACCCTGGGAGGGAGCAGGTGGTGGCTCCAGTAGCAGGTCCCACTGCCATGTGGGAGACTTAGGTTGAGCTCCTGGATTTAGCAGACCCAGCCCTGCTGTAGCAGGCATCTGGGGAATAGCTAGATGCCCAGTTTTCTTTTTCTTTTCTTTCTTCCTTTTTTTTTCTTTCCTTCCTTCCTTTCCTTCTTTTTCCTTCCTCCTTGCTATTTATCTATCTAATCTATCTGTCTCCTTCCATCTATTTTTCTGTTTTGTAATAGATAAAAATAAATGTTTAATTTTTAAAATATTCATGGAAGTGAATGCCATGATGTGTGAACTTCATTTTTAATATCAAAATGAACTTTTAGTTCCATTTTCCCACAAATTATTGTCCAACATCAAACCTTCACGTTCTTCTAAATGTGGTTCTCAATCAATCCACCAAAAATAACCTACTTTGACAGTGTTTTGGGCCTCTGTTGGGTTGTCAGATTACTTTTGTCAAATTAGGAATGGTTCTGCAAATTCCTGAAGTACTTTTGACTCAATTTTGACTTCCTGATGAAATCCTTTAAGTCAAACATGTGTTTTTACAGAATTTATAATTGTTTTATTCTTGGCTATCCTTTTGTATATTGGCAATATTTGAACATATTAAGAAGGGGGGCAGCACTGTGGCTCAGCAGTTAAGACTCCTGTGGTGTTAGTATCCCATTTGGACGCCAGCACGAGTCCTGGCTGTTCCCCACTTCCAGTTCAGCTCCCTGCTAATGCATCTTGGCAAGTAGCAGAAGGTGCCCTAGGTCTTTGGCCTATGTATTCATTTTGGAGACCTGGATCTGGCTCCTGGTTTAATCTGGCCCAGTCCTGGCTGTTGTGGCCATTTGGGGAGTGAACCAGCAGATCAAAGATCTGTGACTGTCAGTAACACTGCCTTTTAAATAATAATAATAAAACAAAACTTTTTTTTTAAGAGTTGGGGATGAAAATGTCCACTATATCTTTCAGATTTAATTTCAACGTAATGTTTTAGAATTTCTTTTACAAATTAGTAATTTAGCAATTTATTGTTTCACTAAATTATTTTAAATTTAAATTATTTTCCACTTTTGAATGCACAGAAAAGGATGAGCTTCAGGCTCTCTGGTCATGGGAGCAAGTGAATGCTAAATACATAAAATTCTCCAAAGTTTAAGACACACCCCAGATATATTTGAATGTTTTAGGTCAAGTGGTTTCTAGGTGAATTAGCCTCAAGTTCTAAAACCTGTGTTTCAACTGTGTCCTGCACTAAGCCTTAAAGAATCTCTGTGACTACAAATGTGAAGAATAGGGGCAGAATTTAGTGTGTTTGCCATCTCATAGTTTTAGGTGAGATCAGGTGAAAGACTTGATGGAAAGAACTAATTTTCTACACATTGCTTTTCATTAAGCACAGGTCAGCATTTTTAAATTATCCTTTGCCTGCAGTGTTGGCAGTGTTGGCAGTACCCTTAGAGTCCTGTTTAACAAATGCCAGCACTGCATAGAGAAGAACAACCTGACTGTGCCACTCCGATGCCTCCTCAGGCAAGCAGGGTCCGGTTATTGCTAGGAATAGGGACCCTGCCAGCAGACAGGCAGGTGACGGCTAATGTCGCCACCCCACCCTGAGGGGATCTTCTTGCTTCTTCAATCAGAGCCGCCCACATTAGGCATGTAAGAACCCGGGAAAGTGAGAGTTTCTACAAGAGTGGCACTAAAGCTGCCAAGTTCTCGGATTCAATTCAGAAAGAAGTAAACATCACGAACCAGGTGGGTGTGCCCCTTTTGCTGCACACAGAAATCCAATAAGGCCACCTTCCAACCAGCCCTCTCCAGCCAGCCCCTTCCCAGGGTAACGGGATTTGAATCTACAGGAACATTAAACCATTATGCTAAACCCTCACTTTGATGTTAATTAAGCTAGGGCTTGAAGAGCTTTAATGTGCCCTTGGGTCCTTATTACCAAAAGTTGACTTCAACTTCTTGTGCCTGTTTTAATCAAGAATCATTTGTTTGTAAAAAACGAAAAGCAAGAAAGCAGTTTTGGTGCCTAGTTGGCGAATCTGGGAATCACCAGCACCTAAGACAGGTCATGGCGTGTAACAGATGGTCAATAAATACTGACCGAGCTAGAGCAACAGCAGCCTGCAGGTGTGGCTGTGTCGGCACACTTCGTGACATCAGGGGCTCCGTCAATGACAGGTGCCCTGTAACAGCAGTGCCGTGTACCAACCTGCCTGTAACAGCATGGCAAGAGCTTAGGGAATTTCCTGCTATCCTGAAAAATCTAGACCGTTTCCTAACGCAGTGTGACTGTAGTACACGCCTGGAGATGGGCGTTTTGGCACTGTGAGTGGAGCAACTTTACCCTGTGTCAGAATACCTGGGTTTGACCTTAGCCCCGCTGCTGTGTCCGGCTTCCTGGGGACAGCAGTGATACCTCAAGTACTCAGGTCTACCACCCACATGGGAGAGCTGAACTGAGTTGTCCACCTGTGCCTCCTTCACACACATCTTACAGGTCGGATGAAAAGTCTCAGATTCACACCCACCCTGCTTCTGTCGTTTCCCCTCTGCCGTCCCTTCCCCCTTGCCCTGCAGGCCCGCTTCTCCCATGGCATGTTCACTGTGTACCCTGGGTTTGGCACTGTCCCTGCCGGAGGCCAGCAGGTGATCACTGTGGACTGTGTAGCAGATCCCGTGGGAAGATGTGAGGAATTCATTGTCATCGACATCACAGACCGAGACCCTACCGACCAGCCAAGTGGCATCACCTACACACTGCTGGCTGAAGCCTGTCTACCAGGTACTTGCTGCTTGTCGTGAGCAATGCCCGCATAAGAGACCTTCCTGCATAACACACACACACACACAGCCCCGGCATGGTGCATTTCTCACAGATATCCAGCACGCAAGACTGGGCTGCCTCCTCTGGGGTGGAGAGCCTCCTCTGGTATCTACAGCCCCACAGTTCCTTATAAAGACTTACAAAGAGTGTACAACCCAGAGAGGGCATGCAGCCCCAGACTCCTTCTGACCCCAGTCAGTAGAGCTGTCTGAGAACTGTTGTGAAGGGCAAAGAGACATCATACCAGACACAAGCGTATGATGTCAGGAGAAGTCTTTATTAGCCAAGCTTGGCAACAGCAGCTCCAGCCACGCTCCAGGAGTCACTGCACATCATGGCTGAAGTCAGGAGTTTTTAAGCTCTCATCCTCCAATCAACTTGAGTGGCACGCAGTACAAAGCATTCAGTTAACTCAGATGGCTTGCTGAAGGAGGCAGGAAGGGCAGAGCAAGCGGGTCTCTGCAACCCAAAGTTTCCGTGCTGTCAAAACGTTCAGCAAGCCTACCCACTACCACAGAGTGCTTTCACCCGGCTGCTGACTTGGGCTCAGGACACTGGAACACTGAGTCCTGCTCACAGTCAGGCCCCTCCCAGGGGAGCCTGTGCACAGACAGCCGTGCTCAGGCACTCAGCACGTGACAACCCTCCAAGAGCTCATCTGAGGCGGGAGGAGGCCAATAGTGGGCCTCATGCCTCCTTCCCTCCTAAGCCCACCTCAGATGTTGAACCTTACTCTCCCTTCCCCCTGGCCAGAAAAGGGCTGGTGGGGTGGGGCAACCAACAGGAGCAGCACAGAAAGAGGGAAAGGAGACAGAATCCATCCCATTACTCACAGCCCCATGTGAAGCCCCCTCTTCCTCCAAGGCATCCTTTGTCAGGAACGACACAGCTCTTGGCATCTGGGAGCAGGTACCACCCCGCCTCACCTCACAGTGTGCCTACCCTCTACTCCCCAGCCTTTGTCACCGACAACAATTCCTCCATATTTGAGGAGCACCAGATCTGCACCAGCCCCAACCTGTTCCACATCCTGCAAACCATTGAGAGTGGGGGCCTGTTTGTGGAGGATGAAAACAAGTTCATCTTCTGTAACGTCCTGGTGGGCCACCAGGCCAAGGCACGCTTCAAGATCAGCAACGTGGGCAAGATTGCCTGTGATGTCAACATTGTAGTTAAGCCAATCTCCAATAAGGTAAGACTCCCCAAAGAGACCCTGGTGCACGGCGCTTGGCAGGAAGCCCAAGGAAGAGGTTCAGAAGGCCTGCCCTGGTGCCACTGTACCTGGCAGGAATTGCCTGGCCCTTGGATCCTGAGGATTCACCCAGGCTAGATTCATGCAGAGCCACTTCAGGGATAAAAGATTACTAACTTTGAAAGCTTTAGTTGCTCGAACCATGTTGCTAATCCTGCTTGAACAGCCTCGTCAGGGATTCAAGCATTCTTGCCAAGCAGGATGTAGGCTGCAGTCTCACGGGTACAGGGATACCTCACCTAAGATGGAGCCCAGCCCAGCATGGAGTCCCTCATGTCAGGCCCATTATTTCACTGGAGCATCTCTAGCACAGAGCTTATAGAAAAGAGCAGTCACTACTGGGCAGAAGGTGAGTGGCAAGTGTGACTGCCAAGTGGCTAATACACTCTGGTCCCTGCCCTGCCTCCTCAGGCCATCAACCGTATCATTGACATCTTTGAAGTGGAACCCAGTAAAATGTGTGTGGGCAGCCGCTCCCATGCCTTCGCCACAGTGTCCTTCACCCCACAGACCATGCAGACGTACCAATGTATCTTTGAGGCCACCTTGGACGGCTTGCCCAGGTACTGCTCCCCATCCCATTTCCGCAGCAAGGCAAGGGCCCCACCTCTCATGGGACGTCATTCCTGCCACACCAGATTGACCAACCACCACCTTCCTATTTTCTGCAGCAACCTGGCCAGGAACCGAGGCCTTGTGTTTGACATCTTTGGTGAGGGGACCCTCCCCCGAGTGACGGTGGTGCGGCCAATCCTCCACAACCAGTACGGAAACCCCATGCTCCTCTTCAAGAGGCTCCAGCTCGGCCACTCAGAGAAACTGCCACTCATCCTCAAAAACAACGGCACCATCCCTGCGCAGGTGACACCCGAGGGAGAAGCCCTGTGGGAAGGGAAACAGGAGACTCTCACCCTTGGCTCTGCGCCATACTGGGTGTGTGAGGGCTGCCTTGGTGGTCTTCAGACCTCAGCCTGTGTGTGTGTATGAGAGAGAGAGAGAGAGAGAAGAAGCAGCAGCAGCAGCAGCCCTGGAAGTTAAGTTGACCCTCTTGCATTCCAACACCCTCAGAGATGCTGACACACTACCCTTCCTTGCCTGTTTAGCTCTTTACTGCTTTTAATTTCTTTGTGTTATCTTAAGTTCAGTTTACCTAGTTGCATTGTGTTTTAGCATCTAGTTGAATGAATTCCTGTCCATTCCCTGTTTTTGTGATTTTCCTTGCCAGTGTCTGGGTGTTCACCTCCCAGATGAACCTGAGAATCACAGGGAAGCAGCTCTACTTTTGGAGCATCTGGACTCTCCATGAGAAACAATATTCAAGATCACTACCTATTTATTTAAATCTTTTACATTAATATTCTTACAGATAACTCCTCTATATGGTTTCCTACTGAGGTTATTTCTAGATATTTAATTTCTTATCTCAGAAACTTCTGTGTGATGGCACTATGCCTTCTTCATGCCTCACTTTTGCAGTGTTATCTGTGTATGGATTATTTATTTGAAAGGTGTGGAGATAGACACAGATGTACAGATAGAGGTCTCCGATCTGCTGGTTCTCTCAAATGTCCACGACGGCCACAATGGGCCAGGCTGAATGCAATCCAGGTCTCCCACCCGGTGGCAGGGACCCTAGTGCTTGGGCTTGCACCTGCTGCCTTTTAGATGCACTAGCAGTAACAGAGCAGGGAGTTGAACCCAGGCATACAGATAGGGTATATAGACCTCGCAAGCAGCTCCGTAAGCAGCATGCTCAATACCCACACCTCAATTCTTCTTTTTACATTACTCAGTTTTATTCATAATGGTGCCAGTGCTGCTGCCTTCTAGAAATATCCACTGATGTTTCATATCTAAAACCAGCTCTATAGCTTTACTCTTACCTTCATGCCAATGGGCTAGCAGCCTTCCCTTCTCTCCAAGTGGGTCAGATGCCCGCCTTGTTTTTCTGCTCCTCCTCCTGGTGGGACACTCCACATGATACTGTCAGAGAGCAAAAGGAAAGTTCGTAGGAAATACTGGCTTTTTGGAATTTCTATTCATGCAATCTCTGGTTGGACTGTGAGTATTCATTCCCACTGTATTATTCTTGTCTTGTCTTCTCAATATCTAATATATATTTTTATCTCTCTTAAGAAAGTAAAAAATGAACACATGGTACAATGACTTTTGGGGGAATCCTGTCCCAGTTGTACCCCAGACCCGAAACTGAGAAGCAGCTTGTATCCCTAACACTCAGTCTTGCTTACTTTCTGCCAGCTGCATGTTGACCTGCAGGACCCGTTAGGAGTCTTCTCGCTCAAAGGGAGGCCCACAACCACCTACATCTACATCATAGAAGAAAACAAACCAAATGAAAAAGGTGAGTTGGGGGGTAGGGGAGGGTAGTCTTCCCGGAGGCCATGGGTCCCAGTAGCTGGTCAATTAGGGATCTTCCAGGGCCCAACCAGAATAATCTGCCCGTCGCATCACCCGGGGCCTGTGGCCAAGGCTTGTTCTCATGCTATACCTGCTTCCCCTTCAACCAGAGTCTTTATGGATCCGTATTTCTTTAAACTGTTTCTAAATTGCATCTCTTCTCCTCTCCATGCAGCAAAGAAAGCTCACACAGCCTCGCTGGTGGTTTCCCCTGGAGATAAAGCCGAATTCGAAGTCTTCTTCCACTCCCAAAAGGTTGGCAGGATGACAGGCACCATCCACCTGTCTGTGATCAACAACCAATATGAGGAGACCATCATCTACATGGTGGGGGAAGGCTACGAGGATGACATCACCCTGGACAACATCCACGGGCTGGTGGCCGCCGCCAGCCAAGAGATCTCAGCTGGCACTGAGATCATAGAGTTCTCCGAGGAAAATGCCATGGATGACTTGGTGGCAGGTGAGAGAAACGGCAGTGAGGCAGCGGCAACTGATGGGTCTCCCTCTACACAGGAGTGAGCTTTAAATACCAGTCTGGTGAGCTTCCTGAGAACCAGGACATTGTCCATCCAGCCTGCCTCAGCCGCTGCCTCTGTCTCTCTGTAGAGTCACATGTTCACTCTGCTGAGCCCTGGACTTATAAAGATTAATAAGAGAATCCTGCTCTTAGGGAACTGTTATAGGTTGATGCTCAGAAATTCCCATTCAGGTGAATAAGTGAGTAAGTGCTTCCTTGTGGTTGGCCTTATCTTTGCGCTGGCTTGTGTCGGCAAGGGCTGGTTTTCAGGAATATGTATCCTGGACATCCTAAGGGAAAAGCTGGGCTTGTTTAACTAGAAAAGATCAAGGTCTGTGCAGCTTCCAGAAAAACATACCCTACAACCCCGCTCCTCAGTTTTAACAGGCAGTCTGGTAGCCGGTGGCGTCAGCGCCACCTGGTAGTCTTCGATAGGGAAGCTTCTGACCCATCCTGACCTATGGAACACAAATTTAGCTTTGAACAAGATCCCTGGGTGGTCTGTGCCATAAGAAAGCTTAAGATGTGCAGTTCCACAGTCTTGTATTTGAGACAGGAAAATATTTACTTGGTGGTTGTGATCGAAAAGCACTTGTTGCCTTAATTGTGTGGCTGATCGTTGTAAAGGGGGTTATATACACAGTCCAGCTGCGTTTCTAGCGGCTTCCTTTCAGTTCCGGAATGTACCCTGCAGGGATCGCTACAGCAGCGGTAGTGCTTCTCCCCCTGTGTTGTTGTCCGCCCTGCTGGAGGTTACACTGTGACATCTCTCACGTCAGCAGTCAGGCAGAGCCAGCTGTGACTCCTCACGTGGAAAGCAGACTTCAGCACTGTAACAGGATTGCCAGATCCAACAAGTTAAAATGCGATATAATCTCCAATAAATTTGAAACTCAGACAGCCTGTCAATGATTTCTAGTATGCATTTATTCAGAAGGATTTATGGGACATATCCACCCTAATCCACTGTTGAGCTGTAATTGAAATTTAATCGAGTCTCCTATATATTACCTGGCCATCCTAATACTTAATGGTATTATCTCACTAATAACAAATACATAAGTTTACTAATTATTAATTTTAAAATTGATTGGTAAGTAATAAATGAAGTTGAAGACCTACACATTGTCTTGTCCAAGTGGAAATGAAGGCTGAGATACATGATAGATTATGCATGGATGGGTGAGTGGGTGGGTGGATGGGTCTATAGATTCCTTTGGGGAGAAAATCTTACTCTCCAGGATTGCAAGGGCTCCAGCTTTTTCACAACTGTCCAAGACAAGAGTTGTGTCAGAGGAAGGCGTAGTGCTTCTCAGGAACTGCCTCTTCAACAAGCAGGCCCTCTAATGAGGCCAGGAAAGACCCACCAACCTTCCCGTTCTGTCTCCCCAGCCGCCCTGGTGGACCACATCCAGTTTGGGGACTGCCACATTGGCTGCGTGTATAACGTGAGCTTCACGGTTACTAACCACAGCCAAGTGAACATGATACGGTTTGAGTGGCCTCTCTTAGCGACAATTTCTTTCTCCCCCCAGGTGAGTAAAAGCCTTCCTTGTACTCTAAACTCCATTAGGCCTAAAACAGCCCGATATGATTATCAGCTTGTTCTGGTGATGTCAGGGACTGGAGAAGGTGCACGCTGACCAGGAAGACAGCCTAGGAAGTGTCCTACATTCAGACCGACTACCAGAGGACACGGTTCATGTCCTCCTGGTCTGAGTTCCAAGGCTTTTGAGCCTTGCTTGACTGCTTTCCCATGCTACAAGCAGGGAGCTGGAATGGAAGTAGAGTAGCCAGGATTAGAACCAGTGCCCATATGGAATCTTGGAGCATGCAATGTGAGAACTTTAGACACTAGGCTACTGCATTGGGCCCATTACTTTTGGTTTTCTTAGTAATCGAATAATAGTCATTTAATTGTGTAGAAGTTATATGACTGTTTATAGGAACATATTTTCAAAAAGTTGGAGAATGGCATTATTTTATATTTGCATAAATCTCCATAATATATGACTTAATAGAAGATGATTGATTCTTGTATCCATTTTTTGCATTCAATTTGATGCAATATTATACGTAAGCTCTAGAGAACTTCAGTGTAGGCCCATCAGGAAATAAGAGTGAAAAAAAAAATCAGATGCCATCTTTCATCTTTGATGAAATAGTTTTGACCTCATGGAGTCCCTAAGAAGGTCTTGGGAATCCCAAGGGCCACCAGAACACATCCTGAGAGCAGCTGGTCCACTGTACTCACTTCTCCATGATGTGTACGAGTCGTGCTGAGTGGCAAGTGTAAGGAGGCCGCGTGTGGTATTGAGAGCCTTACTCCTGGGTCTGAATCCAGCTCTTCCAATATTAAAGACCTCAGGGTAATCCAGAAAGCTTCCTTGACTATAAAATAAGAGTAATAACTGACCTCTCATAAAATTGTTGAAAGGAGTAACAGAATTACGGAAATGTTGGGACTAGGCCCTGAAATAAGCAGTAGTTTGGTAAGTGTTAGCTGCCCCATTATAATGATCTGCCTCTTGTTCATATGTTGATCAATCCATGCATACAAGCTGAATACATATATTGTAAGACTTTTATTTCCACCCCTTCTTTAGAAGGTCTTTACCAGGTATCAAAATTCCGCATGGTTGAATTCTAAAAAATACTAATATCGGGCTCTTCCTCAGATGGGCCACCTCCACCCTGGATGTGCCAAGGACATAGTTGTGACCATGAAGTCAGACGTGCCCATCAACCTAAGAAAGATGGGAATCAAGTGCAAGCTCTCCAGGATCATGTTTCAGCTCCCTTCAGACCAGATCCCCGACTGGGATGATCGCATGCGCACAGTCAAGTGGGTGGATGTGCCCAAGAACACACCTGGGACGTTCACCATGAAGCGCAAAGTAAGTGCAGCAGCCCCAGACCTCGGCGGGCCTGCCACGATGCGTTCCCTCTGCTCTCAGGTCCACTTGCTCATCCCCTCGCACACATTCTCTGGGTGCCACACATAGCGTACACCTTAGCTGACAGAGCTTTGCTTTTTAAAGCCTTGTAACTAGTTGAGCCAGTCTTTCTGCATTTCCCTTCCAAAATGTCATGGCTGTTCTTTCAGTTCCATTTTCATTTCTCCAGAAATAGATTAGTCACAATCCTAGGTTCATCACAAGATCTCATCTTTGGTCCACGCATGCTCCCTTTTAATTTATGCCATAGTTAGTTTCTTTTTACTGACACGACAAACAGAACACCAGCCTCACCCAACATGGAAAGCTGAGCACCTACCGCCTAAGTGGTCCTCAACCACTTCATCCCTCTGCTTCCCTCCTAGAAGTAATCTTGTCTTTGCTCATTCCTTGAAGTTTTGGTTTTGCTTTATTTAACCTACTTATAGCTCTTAGTTCTGTTTTTACGAAGTCTGTTGTATGTGATCATGGGTACACAGTTTCCATTTCACTGCTGTATAGAATTTCATTATTATTTGCCTTCCAAAATTATTTCGGATTTTGCCATCATGGGAGTTGTTTCTGCATGAATTGTTCCTATCACATGGTATTCATGTGAAATTGTATTTGTAGAAGTGGAATTGCTGAATCAGAGGACAGGTTCAGTTTTCCAAAATAAAGGATGTCCAAGATTTTTCCTAAGTGGCTGTTAGCTATTTGTATTCCTGCAGTAAGATCTTATAGAATCTACATCTTCTCCAACGCTTGGCAGTGTCAGACTTTATCTTTGAGTGAAGGGAAAACGCCCTTTTTGAGTCTAGAATGCCCTTCCCAGTCACTAATGCTTCGTAAAGTTGGCCATGCCAGATATTTCTTATGTGAACACCTCATCATGCTTTTCCCCATTTTGTGCTCATGATGCTTGTCCTTTGTATGAGTGGTTTAATTTTTATAAATTCTTGTTTGTATTACTGTACTATCCTCCCCAAATTAATAGCTCACTTTTTTATTTTCTTTAATGTAACTTTTGATGAACAGAAAATTTTAATTTTGACAAATTTGGTTTTTTTTTGTAGTTACTACATTTTATATCTTTTTTTTATTATTATTTCCCTGCAAGAAAACACACATGCACACACATGGTTTCAGAGCTTTGCTTTAAATATTGAAGCCTTTGGACTACCAGGATGTTACAGATGACATACGGCAAGGATATAGTTTCAGATTTTTAAACTACATAACTAATATTGCCAAATCCAGGGAGGGGGCTGTGGTTTTTTTTTTTTTTTCATTGAAAGGCATGGGGCGGGGGGCGGGAGAGAGGGAGCAAGAAGAGGAAGAGAGAGAACAGCCCCGTGTGCTAGCTCCCTGCTCAGGTGCTGTGACAGCCATGCCGAAGGCAGGCGTCCCGTACGGGTGGCAGGAGCCTCCCAGGTGCATTAGCAGGAAGCTAAATCATAAACACAGAGCAGTCAGAACTTGATCCAGGTACTTGGATGTGGGATGCAGGTGTCCTGCACATTAACAGCTAACCCAATCCTGGTTTGTAGCCCTCTGTTCCTCGTGTGCTGGGACCCCGTTGCCGGGAATGTAGACTGTGCAGTGACTGGAATGTCCCCTGCCTCTGTTACTGTCAGTTTGTCTATGTTTGTGCCAATTCTACTCCGTCTTCATTTCTTCCTCGGTTTCAGAATCAGCCTTGATGTCTAGAGGGGATTCCTTCCTTCATATATTTGTCTGCAATATTTTGCTTGTTCTCGGATTCTCGTTTTTCTATGTGATTTTAGAGTGCATATATCAAGCATAGGAAAACCCCTGAATGAAACTTAGTTGGAATTGGATTCCTTCTACAGGCCAGTTTAGGAAAAACTGAAAATTTTGTATTAATTTGTCCTTTCTGTTTACCACTTGTTTTATAGTAAGAGGACTCTTCATGAACTTCTTTTACTTTTTTTCATGGTTATAAGACTTTTCAGAGTTTCTTATTCTTATATCAGGCTGATTAAATTATTTTCCTAGGAATTTATCCTTCAACTAAATTGTTGTGTGCATTTTATAAAATTGTTTATAATAGGGCCTGGCACAATAGCCTAGTGGCTGAATCCTCACCTTATATGCACCAGTATCCCATATTGGCCATTTCATACCCAGCTGCTCCACTTCCCTTTCAACTCCCTGCCAGTGGCCTGGGAAGGCAGTTGAGGATGGCTCAAAAGCCCTGGGACCCTGTACCCACGTGTGAGACCCAGAAGAAGCTCCTAGCTCCTGGCTTCAGATCAGCTCAGCTCCAGCCATTGCGGTCACTTATAGAGTAAATCAGCAGACAGATCTTTCTGTCCTTCTCTCTCTCTGTGGATCTGACTTTCCAATAAAATAAATAAATAAATCTTTAAAAAGAAACAATAAACTATTATAAACAAAATTTTTAAAATTTATTTGTTTTTGTTGGAAAGGCAGATATACAGAGGGAAAGTAAGGCAGAGAGAAAGATTTTCTGTCCACTAATTCACTCTCCAAGTGGCCGCAATGGCCAGAGCTGAGCCTTTCTGAAGCCAGGAGCTTTCTCCCAGTCTGTGACACGGGTGCAGGGTCCCAAGGCTCTGGGCCGTCCTTGACTGCTCTCCCAGGCCACAGGCAGGGAGCTGGACAGGAAGTGGGATAGCAGGGACATGAACCAGTGCCCATATGGGATCCCGGTGTATGCAAGGTGAGGACTTTAGCCACTAGGCTACCATGCCAGGCCCTAATTTACTGGGTTTTTTTTTTAATATTCATTTGTTTTCTCTTGACACAGATTTACATGCTTACGGGATCATGATAGCTTACTGTTATGTGTTTGAATCTCTAGGTTGACGGCAATGTGCATTTTTGTTTCTGCCATTAGTTATTTATATAGTCCTTCCTATCCATTAGTCTCATGGGATTTTTTTAGAGATATTTTCCAATAAGCAATTACACTGGTCCTCTCTATGTTAGATTTGCTTCCTGTTTCATTAGCATCTATTTCCATTTTTATGATTCTCCTTCCTCAGTCTTTTTTGGAGACCAACCTGATCTCAAAATGCTGGCCCCTACAGACCTAAAGCAATCTCTCTCTCTCTCTCTCTCTCTCTCTTTTTTTTTTTTTTTTGTTGTTGTTGTTGTAATTGTTGTTGAGGAGGGGGTATTCACTTTGGTTTTTGTTTTGTTTTGTCTTTCATTCTGTGAGTCATTCATTCTGGAACTGGAGTCTGTGGCATGGTGTGGACTTCCGTGTGTAGATGTCCCACGCTTCGCCCCTTCCTCCTGCAAGGTGGCTGACTCTGAGGCTGCTGGCATGGCTGGCTTTGTTGCAGGTGGTTGAGACGGACCCCGAGCCTGCCCACTCAGTGCTGGAAGAGAACTACCGCGACCTGCAGCTGCAGATCAGCGCCAACGTGGACTTCGCCTCCTACCAGTGCCAGACGAATGACATATGCTTTAAGGAAACGCTGGTTTACCAGACCCGAGTATTTGAGTGAGTCACCAAAATCCTCACAATGCTTCCATTCATCATCACGCAGTGCCTGCAACAGCTCCTAGTCGGCATCTCATTGCGGGGCATGGGCCAGTGTTGTCTTAGGCCCAAGAGAAGGCAGCATTTTTCATAACCACTCCATACCAGTCACCTCCAGGACCCTTTCAGGGAACAGTTCCCTAATATAGGAGTCACTGCACTCAGAAAACCCCAGAATATGGCTTCCCTCTGGGTAATCCCAGTTCTTCCCAATCCACTTGCAATTTACCAGCCAGAGTGATTTTTTTTTTTTTTACAGCAGTATGTCCTAGTAATATAGCTGGATTTTCTCCTTTATCAAGTTTCCAGGCATAATGAGCTAGAAAGCTAATGCAGAGTCCAGTTTGTCTTCTCTGAACTGTCAGTTGCAGCACTGTGTCCTGTGTGTACAGCAAGAGGCTTTGTTAATTCAGATCAAGATGTGGAAAGAGCCAGGGAGAGAAGGTGATGCCCAGCTAAGGAATGGGAGGGAACCAGGTGCAGGGGTGAGAAGAAAGAGCCCACCAGGCAGGGAGAGCAACATGTACAAAGACAGAAATATACCCCAATTGCCAGTTGTACCTAATAAAAGTGAGTAACTCATGCTGCTCATTTCGCATTTAACATGTCCTCTCAGATTATTAGGGGGCCAAAAACCAGAGCGTGGTCATTTCCCTCAAGCGCTGTTTTGGCATGTTAAAATTGGGGGGAGGGGCAAACAACCACGTTCATACATCCATGTGCCCTCTGTGGGTGCTTTGGCGCTACAAAAACAGAACTGCATTGCTGCTATAGAACCATAATGCTGCGCAAAGCCCCCCCGCAAAAAAAAAAAAACTTTGTTATACAGCTCTTCATAAAAATATTTTCAAGCACAAACATATACCAACAAATTTTGTTAGGAAAGTACTCTATGCCACTCAGAGGGCATCCACATTTTAAAATTATCTGTAGGATAAAAAAAATTCACACAGTAGGTAAGCCCTCATGGTTCAGCTCACTGTCCCCCTGGACTGGGTAATAGAAATCTCATCTCTGAATCCCAACTTGCACCTGCTCATAGCCCACACCTTCCAGCTGCAACCGCTCCCCAAAAGCCAGGGAGTGTTTCTCTAACACCGTCACATTCTGGTGTCATGCGACCTCATCTTCCTATCATGACTGTGAGCAGATTCAATAGTGATTCCAAAATTCAGGCTTCTCTCTCCACGTTTTTGTCTTAGCATTGGGAACTCAGTCAGAGGCAAGAGAATCCTCTGCCGATTCAGAATCTGAGGTTGAAACAGCCAATCCCCACAGTTGGTCCTCAGTCAGCGAGAGCACCACAGGCAGGAGTGGATGACTTCTGATCACTGAGATGTTGTCCTGGTAGGAGATGGTTCCGGAAGCAAGGGCCCATGGGATCAGCACCTGAACAAGATACCATCAGAGATTTTTCTTTCTCTGTTACGGGAATGTTTTAGGATTGCCTTGATACCTGCTTAGAGATCACCGGGAAGAGTGTGGGGAGTGTGCAAAGTGACTGAAGTGCTAGACATGTTCACAGTCTTACTCTTAACATGGCGATGTAATAGCTACATAGGTCTCTTACACGTTTTAGGAGGAAGTATAACTAGTACATCAAATGCCTGGTTTCAGACTAAAATTGCTTAAAATATAAAAGGGGCAGATGATACGTGGGCAGGACCGCGAGTGCCTGCTGCACCTTTCTCAGTTCAGTTTCCTGACTAATCTGCAGGCTTGACCTGGTTAACTCAGGACGTGTTCAGCTGGAATTCAGCTGGGTCTCAGAAGATGCTGCAAAGGCCGTCAGCTTTGCAATGCCAGGAAACCAAGGTAAAATCCAGGGCCTGAACCAAATCACTGTTAGTAGAAGGGTCTTGTTTGTAGGACCCCACAGTTTAAGCTCCCACTTTAGAATGATTCCCCAAAAATTATATTCACTGCCCATTTTTCTAGGGCAAAAGGTCCACATTCATGGACCAAAAGGTCCATCCTCTTGACCTAAAGAAAGCAAACGTGGAGACTTTATAGAATTGCTAGAAGTGTTTTTGTTGGGTGTCCCATGGAATATATGAGCCAGTGCCCACTTCCTGCCCAGGGTTAAATCCACCTGCTACAAGAGATGAGGCTGCAGAGCCTACAGAAGGTCCCCAAGGACTGGCGCATGACTCCCTGCCTTCCACCTGCTTTCCCACCGTAAGTGCCAAATGTGACCCTCTTGCCATCTGCCCCCAGGTTCTGTGCAGAAAGACCAGCTTAGTCAAATCACACTGCACACGAGCAGCACTCAAGACAGCAGCGTGGAGAACTGGATGGAAAGTTCTCTGTCACCCTTCTCTGTGGAGCCCTCCTCAGGCATTGTACCTGTGGGGAAGACGCAGAAACTCAAAGTGAAATTCTCCCCGCTGGACCCTGGAGACTTTGAGAGCACCCTTTACTGCCAGTAAGGAAATCTGCACATGGGGCCCTACAGCTTTTATCCCCTCTTCCACCACCATTTGTTGCCATCCATAGATTCCACCAGAGCCCTGGATCATCACTTTTCCCTTTGGAGAGATTAGGCTTGGCCGGCCTTTGGGGAACAAGGAGAGTTTGACCTTTGTCATGCTCATCAACCCCTCCACATGCTTCCTCCGCATCGGCCTTGCTTCTCATCTCCCAGCCACATGTGGGAGTCCACTGAACCACAGGACAGTTGACAGCTAAACAGGTTCTAAGCCTTAGGGGCACATGACCTTGGGCCAACGTTCTTGTACCTTCCTGAGAACTCAGTTTCCTTCTGTATAATATGCAAATAGCTATACTCATCTTTTGGAATTATTGGGAAGATTAAATAACTTAAACAGAGTTTAGAACAGGGCCTAGCACACAGTAAGCTCTGTAAACGTTTGGGTGTGTGGTAGAGGGGACTTTTGGGCTTGGTAATGGCAGCTGAGGAACCCCTACTGCCCAGACCCAATGAGAGAAGACCCCATCCAGTGACATCTGATAACGGAAGTCCCTGGTGTGGAATCCAGTCCCAAGACAGCTCCCAGGGGGAACAGACACCTTGCAGAGGAATTCTGGAGAATGGCAGAGACCTGCATGAGCTGTCGGGGCCCCCTCAGGTCCCTCCTGGCCACCACAGAGACCCTGCCACACCTGTGCTACCTCATCTTGGTCCTAGGAGTCTGCTCATATCCAGTAACCTTCCCCAAGGAGTCAGGATATGTTTTTGATGAATGCCAGATCACTTTTACATCCCACAGAAAGCCGTAAGAGGGCCCGTGATGTCACTCGTTGTACAGAGATTTTCTCCTTGCTGAAGAAGGAATCGTATTCAGCTCCATAGAAGGAATCAAATTCAAATGTCTCATGTGCAACCTATTCATGTATGAATCCATTCAATCACAAACTCACAGGTACCACTATGTACCATGCATTATTGGTCAAGGCATTGAGGTGATATTGCTCAGACCCAGCCTCTCCTCCTATTCTGGTGGATTTAACATTCATTTCTCCAGCCAATCAAAAAAGTGTCAGTTGGAGCAGATGTTTGGTCTAGCAGTTAGAGACCACATCCCATATCAGAGTGCTGGATTTGAGTCTCATCTCCGCTCCTGCCTGGCTTCCTGCCTGTACAGACCCTGGCAGCGGCAGTAATGACTCAAGCACTCAGGTCTCCGCCATCCACATAGGACACATGGAGTGACTTTCTGCCTCCTGGCTTTGGCCCCAACCACACAGGCATTTGGAAAGTAAACTAGCAAAAGAAAGTGTGCTGCCCCTCACTCTTTCCCTCTTTTTTCCACCCCTCTCTCTGTGTCATTCCGATCAATTGTTTTTTAAAAATGAAGTGTTTATGAAATAAAGCAGAAGTAAAAAAAATAATAATCATAACCATATCCTTCTCAGGATTCCCAACCTGCCACCTGGAGTGCAGGGTCCAGTCCTAGTAGCAAAAGGGCGGAGCTTCTTGCCTGTTTGCCACTTCGACTTAAAAGACTCTGACTACATCAGCGGTCACCGGCGCAACCCAGAGCTCCGAGGGTCTGGGGCTGCACCCCTGGACCCGAACACTCGAGTGATCGAGTTCAACAGTGTGGGCATAGGAGGGAAGAATCTCCGGTGAGTTGCTTCGGTGTGCGTTGACTGAATTCATAGCAGTCTCTCTTTCTTAAAGAACTCAGAGGAACAGGCTGTGCTTGACACCCTCAGAAGTTTGAATTTTGAGAACTTGTAGATTATTCTGTCTCAGAGATTTTACAAGATGGAAAGGTATAATCCTTGGCCCCAGAGAAGCATCAGAGCAGAGGTACCCATGGCAGCATGGTTACCCCAGGGTCTAGAGGATCCTAGCCCAACTTTACAAAGTACTTTGTATCCCCAGAGAAGAGGGGTTTCTTGTTTCTATAGTGACAAAGCACTCAAAGCAGATCTAGCCCCAGACGGTGGGGGCGGGGTGGGGAGGGAGCAGAGGTGGGGGTTGGGGGAGTGGGCTACACCAGCATCCGGCTCCATGAGAATTCTCTTCATTCTCAATCCCCCTCTTACTTCTTCCTGTTATTTTTTCTTGCCTTGACCAGGACCTTTACAATCCTGAACCTGACCAATAGCACCTACTCCTTCTTTTGGCTCTCTGAAGAACCTGAAAGTCTCCAGAACCCTCCAGCCTTCACGTGCCTCACAGAGAAGGGCCTCATCCACCCAGAGAAGAAGGCAGAGGTGTGTGCAAGTGAGCCTTCAGCCCAGGGTTTAGACCATGCCACCTGCCTCTGTATTGCAAGTATGTCTCAGACAGCAAGTGAGGTTAGAGACCCAACCAAGGGCTGGTCGCTCAGCAACCGCCCAGGCAGAAGCAATCAGCAACCCTGAGCTCTTTTGGCTGACTGTGGAAGAGAAAGATCTAGGATTTGCAGCTTTTAAAACTTAAGAATATTCAAGCTGCAAGGTGTAATCAGATCCCATTCTCCACCTCACCCCATCCCCGTGGAGGAGGGGGAGGGGCTGAGGGCTCTGTGATCCATACAATGGCCTGAAGAGTTATCTTTGTCTAAAGGACTGACAACAGTCCTTTACTTAGCCCAAACAGAAAGGGAATAGTAGAGTCACCTCCTGGCTTAATCTGAAACATTGACACCGTGATACAAAGTGGGGAGGAGAGTAAAACATATAGAAATATGGCTTGGAAGAGTGGAAAAGACCTGTAGCTTCCATGTCAGGTAAATTCTTCAGAGGGAACACTGGGCACCACACTGCGTTGGGTGATGGCCACCATACAGACATGTGAACCAGGGTGCCCAACTCTCCCAAACTTTTCCCAAGAAGCCAAACTGCCAAACATTTATATGAATCTCCCTATTTTCCTGTTGGCATCTAGTTCAACACTTTTATTTAACACTTCCCAAACTAAATGAAAGGTATTTGCCAATTTTCCACTTTAGTTTGACCTCTGCATGCTGTCAGTACCCAGCCCATCTAGTTCAGCATGACAGAATCCAGGAGATGGGTCCAACACAGACAAGATCTTCCTTGGATGTGACCCCCACTATAGCCCAGCATTTTATCAAAGATGCTGTCCAGTTCCTAAACAAGAAGAATCCATCATCCAGAGTTGTGCTGGTCTTTGGAAGACAACGGTGTCATGGAATGTAACAGATCTCCACATTTCTGCCTCTGCATTCTCTTGGCCTGGCCTGTACCATGCATGTTCAACCTTCCTGGAAAACCAGTATTCTACTCAGTCCTAATTAATCAATCACAAAGAGACACTCCAGTAAGCTCAGAGGAAATTACAAGGACCTGGGCCAGCTTTTTTTAAGATTGGACTTCGCTTCTGGGTCACTCTGTTTCTCTCTGCCCATCTACTCCATTCTCTTCTTCCTGGCCAGTTTCTCATTTATTTCCTTATTGTCTAGTTGCTTTGTCACTTCACTTATCAGATAGGTTATGGATTGCCACGGCCCAACTCCATAATACCCCTCCCCTCCCTGTCAGTTCTACCGCCAACTGGCTTAACCGTTTCACTCCTGATTCCAGATTTGTGAGAAGAAAAACCTCTTTGGCCCTGATCACCATTTTTGTGTTAGGCTGGCAACAAGCATATGGGTTGTCTTTCTTGGGGTGATACCAACTCTTCGAGTCTTTCTACTATGGTGTGTCACCATTCTATCTAAAGACATGGCACCAAATATGACAGCATAGCCGGCAAGGGCTGGGGTAGGCTCCCTGGGAAGGACACATGGACAGGACAAACATGTTGATTTGCCAGAACATCCCATGAGGTTGTGCCCATACTGAGCCTGAAGAAAAGTAACAGTTACTTGGTAATACCAACTCTCGTGGCCCTAGTGCTGGCAAGCCTCCAAGGGAGCAAGAAGCCGGCCAATAGAGATGCCTCTCACCATTCTCTTCCGAATTGTCTTCTTAGATTGTTTTCCAGTTCACCCCTTTCCACCTGGACATCACTGAAGCACTGTGGACTTTCTTAATTCCCGAACACAACATCTCCGTCCCCTTCCTGCTGGTAGGCAAAACCACGGATCCTCTCATCTCTCTTGACAAGTCACACCTCAACTTCAGTGCCCTCCTCATCGGTAAGTGTGTTTGCCAGATTTTTACAACTGCAGTAAAATACTTGAGCAAACTAACTTTATAAATAGCAAACAAACAAACAAAGAAACAAAGAAAAAAAACTTATTTAGCTCATAGTTTGGAAGGTCCAAGTCCAAGTTTGGGTGGGATCACGTTGATTTGGCCTCCAAGGAGGACAGCAGATGGCCATGGCAGAGTGCACACAGAAGAAGGATCACATAGCCAAGCAGAAGCAAGAGAGTACGTGGGCCCAGACTCAGTCTTTTCTAACAATGTTCTTCTGAGAACTTAGAAGATCACAGGAGACTTACCATCTGAAGGCATGTCCGCCAGTGATCTCAAGGGCTTCCCATCCAGCTGCACTTCCTAAAGTATCCACCAGCTCTTATCAGAGCCACCCTTAGGGACCAAGCCTTTGACATACGGGTCTTTGGGGGTTTTCTAAATCCCAGCTCATCTCCAAACCATAGTGGTAATGCCGTCCTGCCAGGTTCTGTTTGGAGGTAATATGACCTAAACTTCAGCAGCAGGCTTAGGTAGGGAACTTCCCCTGGTGCCTTCCACATGCATGTCAGAGATATGTCAGCATAGCACATCCCAGAATGCCGTGAAATACTTCTTCTGAATCTCATTTCAATCAGGTATCCCTTAAGCCTACACACTAACAACTGAAGGAAATAAGGGAACCAAATTGAAGATCTTGCTCGGCAGATTCCTTCCTGTCCCAGACTGACCTTCAAGTCCTTCATCAGCCCCACTCTTTTTGCTTGTGTCCCCACTTTATGAGCTGTGTTACATGCTTCCTGATTCACAACAGTCAGGGTTCCTGGCTATAATTTCTGACTTTAATTGAATTTACCAAATTTTATTGAAACCTGGTACAACACAGGTACACTTCTGTGGGCTGGAGACACACTGGGATGAAGCTCAAAGTTCCCACCCTCACGTTGTTTGCGTTCTGGTAATAGGAGATGGAGTCAAAGGAAAACACAGCAGGGTGGCAGAGATGAGACAGGCAGTAGGCATTGGAAAGGTGACATTTGAATAAAGACCCAAAGGACATAAAAGAAGTGATTGTCAGGTGCCCTGGTAACCCTGTGCATTGTTCTCAGAGATGGGGGAGTAGGGGAAAGGGAAGTGTAAAATGCAACTAAAATCAAATTATTTTTAATATCATTTCTTAAGGTTTTTAACTTATCGAATAGTATACTCTTTACTTATAAATAGAATTTAGAGTAAATAAATCTGAGTGGTGTCGTATGAAAACAAAAAAGCTTGGCAGCTCCCCATCTGCCTCATCATTCCCTCCCCATCCAAGGAGTGTCAGCTGCAGGTGTGTGTTGCATGTGTATTGTTTTCATGTTTCTCATACTGATACACATAGGAATGGGAGAATTACAACATTTTATTAAAGTTTGAAACTCAAAAGCAAAATGGTATCAGGAACAATAGCAGTAAGACCAACAGTTTAGGAATGCAAAGATGTGCATTTTTATGTGGTGATGATGTCATGATATCAACAAAAAGTCCTGTGATCATATTAACACATACTGAAAAGGCGCTGCACAGAGAGGCAGCAAAAGACAGCTCAAGTATTTGAGCTCCTGTTTTCCTTGTGGGAGACCCAGCTCCTGTTTCTGACTCCTGGCTTCTGTCTGACCCAGCCCTGACGACTGTGAGCGTCTGGGGAGTGAGCCAGTGGTTGGCAAGAACTGTAGCTCTCTGTCACATTGCCTTTCAAATAAATGAAAATAAATAAGCTTTAAAAAGAAAAGAACAAGCCCTATCTGAAAAGCACTTTTAAATGTTACTAAAATGCCCTCAAGTAAAAGCTGAACAACTGTCAGCTCTACCAAAATTAGATGCAAATTTCATCAGTTTCCAATTAGAACCCTAACTAAGGTTGCCAAATAAAATATAGGATGAACAATTAGTTTTTTAATTTGGAGAAAATTGAATAATTTTCAGCGTAATTATGTCCAATGCAATATTTGGACATCCCTGTGTTTACTAAAAAATCATTGGCTGAATCTAGCAACTCTGATCCCACAGGGATAGGGGAGAGACTTGCACAAAATGTTTCCAAAACTTAGGTGGGAGAACAGATGTTCTACAATAGCCAAGGGTAAAACAAAGTTAAGAGTAAATGTATTAGTCAGAGCTCTGTTCAGGAATGTCAAAAGAATTTACTGCAGGGACTATTTACAGAAAAATAAACAATTAAAGGATAAACCAGAGAGTGAAGCCCTATCAACAAATTCAGGAGTATGTTCCAATTCCTAAGTCTAAATGAGCAAGGAGGGAAAAAAAAAAAAGCATCCCAGGAAAGCTGTGACCAGGGTGTGGTGGGCACCCAACAGCACAGTCAAGTTCTAGAGAGAAGAGAAGGAATCCCCTCTGTGGGAGGAAGGTTGCTTGTAGATCAGAAGGAAGGCAGCAAGATAGAAGAGAAGGCGCCAAAGGCAGAGAAATGCAGCAGGGCAGGGAGAAGGCGGGCTGCCCAAGAGGTGCCCGTGCCAGGGAGCCCTGCCCTGAGGTCTGCGGCTTCCTGCACAGGCCGAGAGGCTCGGGAGACGGTGCAGATCATCAACAAGGAGGAACAGGGCTTCAGCTTCGCCATCCAGGATGACTCGCGCTACTCCGAAGGTTTCAGCAACAGCCTAGTGGTCTGCCCCATGGAAGGCTGGATCCCGCCGCTGTCCAGGTAAAGAAAGGCAGACGACTCAGGACACAGCCTCCCTAGGGAACAGAGGAGGAAGGAAGTCCCAACCCTGCCCCATTAGCCTGTCAGAGTGGAAAATTCAAACTCCTTGCTCTCAGTATTTGTTCTTGGGTTTGTATTCTTTGTCATGCATCCACAGATGATGCCTAGCCAGCCTGGCATTTCTGACAAGTTCATTATAATTTGGAGTGCCCCTTGCCCTCCAGTAGGCTCCCTTTTCCCCAGCAGGTTTTAACACGTGTTCATCTAGTCTGCTAATCTGCTGCCTTGTTTCCCAACCAGGTTCCCAATTGATATTTTCTTCACACCAAAGCAGGAAGGAGATGTGAACTTTAATTTGATCTGCAATGTTAAAAAGAAAGTTCACCCTCTAACACTGAATGTCAAGGCTGAGGGCTACACCATGAACGCAGAGGTCAAGTGCAAGGACAGGGCTGGGACCATCACCCTCTTGACTCCCAACCAGACCAATGTTATCAACTTCTATGAGGTAAAGGTGTAAGAGGGTCTCCCTCTCTCCCTCTCTCTCTCTCTCCCTCCTTCCCCCCTTCCCTTCCTCTCCCTGTCTCACCTATCCCCCTACACTGACTGGAGAAGGCAATACAAATGACTATGAGCTGTGTCTTTATGCTTCAAATGTCTGGGAGACCAGCAGAACAGAAACACACCAGGCACAGCTCAGCGCCAGAACACATGTCCCTATGACGTGAATTAATTTTTTTTTTTAATTTTTTTTTATAAAGATTTATTTTTATTATTTTCTCATTGGAAAGGCGGATATACAGAGAGGAGAGACAGAGAGGAAGATCTTCCATCCGATGATTCACTCCCCAAGTGAGCGCAACAGGCCGATACTATGCCGATCCGAAGCCAGGAGCCTCTTCCGGGTCTCCCACATGGGTGCAGGGTCCCAAAGCCTTGGGCCGTCCTCGACTGCTTTCCCAGGCCACAGGCAGGGAGCTGGAAGGGAAGCGGGGCTGCCGGGATTAGAACCGGCGTCCATATGGGATCCCGGGCGTGCTAGGCGAGGACCTTAACCACTTGCGCCACCGCGCCGGGCCCGTGAATTAATTTTTTTTACTAGATATTTGGAGGAAGTGATAAAAGGGTAAAAATGTGTGTGAGAGTATGATACATAGAGGAGGAATGTTGGACTACAGTAAGGGAGGTCTAAGGATTAGACTGCCATCTAACTCGTGAGGAGACCCCCACACTCAGGAGCTCTTAAAGGAACTGGCTACAGTAAATTGGTGACACCTAGCTCATCAACATCCACTTATTTCCCAAAAGACTGTTTTCCTCAGGGAAGGGGTAGCAGTTGGCATTCACTATCCTGTTCTCTGTCACACACACACAGGTGGAGTTAAATGAATGTGTCCAGTGCGAATTCAGTTTCATCAACACTGGCAAGTTCAACTTCAGCTTCCAGGCTGAGCTGTCTGGCTCCAAGGCCCTGCTGCAGTACTTGGAATTCTCACCCATCGATGGCACCGTGGATGTCGCACAGACTGTCCCTGCCACCCTGTCCTTCCAGCCGTTTAAGGATTGCGTTTTAAAGGGCCTAGAACTCAAAATCAAGGTGAGACCATGTACAGTCTAAACACTGACTGCGCACAACCTGCCGTCCCTGCAGGCTGGTTCTCCTGTCTGGAAGCTGCTGCTGGTGGTTGTGTTAGAAACAGCCCCCATCTCCAACACAGCGGCTTCGATGGTTGAGCTGCCTGGTGAAGAAGTGTTGACTAAAAGGTGGCTGACCATCCCTGCACTGGTCTTACCACTCAGCAATTTAAATTAAGAGGACTAGATGGGACAAGCAAGTATATACACACTTCCCAAAAGAAGCTATTGAGCTCAATAAATAAAGAAAGACAGGAATGATGAAGTCAGCAAAAATAGTAGACTAAAAACATTGGAAACGCTTCTCTCCAATAGCAACAAAAACACTGACCAAAAAATCATCAAAATCAGCCTTTTCCGGAAACTGACCCCAGGTTTGCAACAATCTTAGGCGCACCAGTCCACCCTAACCCTGACCCTGTTCAAGAGACATGGCTGACTCCCTGTAAGAACACAGCTCTGAGGTACTTTCACCTGCCCCATCCCCTGTCTTCTCTCCTCCCTGCCCTTAAGTAGCCTTGCAAACCACTGCAACAAAAGTGGAAGGGAGCCGAGCACGCCTGGGCCTCCCCGCAAAGCCCAACTCTGAAACCATTGTCATTATGTGCCCTGTCTGACAGCACACGGGGGCCGCACCGCAAGGGCTGCTTGCCTCTGTTTGATCTGACTCCGCGCCTTCTTGCTCGACATAAGCAGCCTTTGCCCATGAGGCATTTGCCAGAAACAGTCGGTGTCAGTTGTTTCATAGAGCAGCCGAGGCGGGACAAGCATGAAGTTGACACAATAACTTAAAAAAGAAAAGCTTACCTGTGGTGAACTGTGACCCAAAATTACTAGAGTGGAAAACTCCAGAAAGAAGTAATTCAGACCTTTTCAGTTACATGCCACTCAGAGTCTCATGAGGAAATATTTCCCATTGAAAACTGTCTTTTCCAGAACTTTTTTTAAAAAAGCAAAAAGAAATACCAGATGACTTAAAGGTCTTTCTATTCTAACTGGCAGAAGTGTTGACAGCAAGATCTATAAGTGCTTTTCAGGAAATGATGCCCAAAATATATTCAAAACTATGACCAAGAAAATGGATTTTTTTTAAAGTTCATCAAGATGTGTATGAAAATTTGTGTTACTGGTGTTATTGATTCTAGTGAGTTCTCTTGCTTCACCTAAGGAACTGAGTGCCCTCTGTTCCCTCCCGCCGTGTCCTCCCTCACAGATCAGCCACGGCCCCGTGTTCCTGTGCAGCATTGCAGGCTGCGCCGTGAGCCCAGCTGTCCATTTCTCCTTCACCAGCTACAACTTTGGGACCTGCTTCATCTACCAAGCCGGGATGCCTCCCTACAAACAAACTCTGGTCATCACCAACAAGGAAGAGACCTCAATGAGGTAAGCAGGCTTCCAGAACACGCAGATGGAAGACAGAGTACCTCCAAGACAAAAAAAGAAGAAGAAAGGTGGGGGTGTTATGGGGAAAAACAAAACACGTGTAGTCATGAACCCTGGGCCCCTGTTCTAGTCTCTGATGCTAACACCTGGGTAAACACACACTGCTGCTCCACTTAGAATCCTCTTCTCTGAGGCAGCAGGCAGTGCCAGGCAATGTAACAGAGGGTTCCATGGCTCCCCTCTATCTCCCTTGTGTTACAGATGAAGAAATTGAGTTTTGAGGAGGTAACAAGTGAATGTCTCCCTGTGCAGATCTGTGCTAAGCTCAAGCGTTTTGGTTCAGATCAAGGCTGCTCTGTCTCATCCCTGTGGGTAACATTCCAGTCCATTCCTGACCGGGCCCAGGCAGCTGTGCTTATTCAAAGCTTGCTCTGCCCATATTGAAGAGAACTTTATCCACAATGATAGTCATGTATCTATACTTCTCTGTAGCTACATAGAGCTGTCACACTCAAAAATATGCCCCACTCTAACTAAGAAACTGAGTGTTTGATTTTAGTTCATTTGAGTTTGAATTTAAACAGCTACATGTGTCCTGAGGCTACCATATTGGGTAACTCAGGTCTAAGTTCAAATTTTAGGTCTTTTCTCCCTGTGTGGTTTTGGGCAAATTTTTAAGACTCTCTTTGACTCTGTTCTGTTGCCTAAATGAGTGATTGTGAAAGTATCTGCCATGTAGGGACTATTAGGAGGATCAAATTGAATCTGGAAACAGTGTTTAGAATAGTACCTGGAATATAGCCAAAAACAGTTATTGTTAGCTACTGTTATTGCAGCTGTTACTGTTGTAGTTGTTGTTATCCTAAGTGGTAATTCTAAGAGTGTCACGTGATTTAAAATACTGATTAAAAAATCAGAGGCAGGCATTTGGCCCAGCAGTTAAGATGTCAGTTAGGACACACATGTGCCCTGTTGGAGTACTCGGGTCCAACGACCAGCTCCAATCCCTATTTTGGTTTCTTTCTAAGGCACCTCCTGGGAGCCGCTGGATGATGTTGTTTCCAGTGATTTTATTCTTCCCACTTACATGGGTGGCCCGGATTGGCTTCCTGGATCCCAGTTTATCCTGGCCCAGCCCCACTCATTGTAGGCATTTAGAAATTAATATGTAGAAGTGACATTCTGTAATCTCTCTCTCTCTCTCTCTCTTTTTCTCCCTCACATAAGTAACATTTATTTTAAAATCTATTTACAGTTTTTCTTCACGTAATTTGATGTCCTCTCAGCCCTACTTTAAAGTGTTGAGTCCATACCTTAGCCTAACCAGACTCCTTTGCTACACTCCCAGAAAGGAGAAGTGAAGATGTTGCTCTGAAGAGGCCTAAGGGTGTTGCTATTCGACAGAGAAGTGAGATAGACATGACCTTGCAGGATGCTTTCTGGTCAAGCAGCTAGTTGTAGTAGTACTAATGGTGGTGGTGGTAGTAACTGCTCGCCTCTGTGGAAGGTCTCCTCTGTGCCCTGTGGCTGCTTTGCTCACTCCCTCTCACGTAATCTCACAGCAACTCTGGGCAGCCGTCACACTCCCCAGACGAGAGACCCGAATGGGCTGGATGACTTCTCCAAGGTCGTGGCAAGCTAGCAGATGGCACCTGGCCCTCTCTCCTGTCTGACTCTAGAACACAAACTTCCTCCTCTCCACAGCATTTAGCCAGTCAACTGCTTCTGGAAGTACCTCTGATGAAGAGGCACAAAACCATGAGCTGGTTTATCAAGAAACAGAGCGCTTGGAATCTCAGGACATGATTTGAGGGAAAGAACGCAGTTGTGCCTTTGAGTGGATGGCTGGATCTTTTGCTGAGTCCCGCCCCCCTCCCCCGTACCATCACCAATTAAGTGACTGCTGTAAGTCGAGGCCAGAGGACAGAAAGGGCAGCAGTACCCAGCCCAGAAAGACGGGAACAGAGCCAGTCCTTCCGGGTCAGCCTTGTCCAGTCTTACACACCTTGCCTTTGATTTTCTGCAGCATAGACTGTTTATACACCAACACCACCCATCTTGAGGTGAACTTCCACGTGGACGTGGTCAAACCAGGAAAGACACTTGAGATTCCAATCATCTTTTATCCCCGAGAATGCATCAACTACCGGGAACTCATCCCCTTTGAAATTAATGGGCTCTCACAACAAACAGTTGAAATCAAAGGGAAAGGCACTGAACTGAAGGTGAGAAGCAGATGGGGAGAACTTGGGGTTGGGACCCTCCTTGCCCTTTCCAGCCTCTTTTGCCCACAGTTACCCACAAACCACTCTGCGCCCCCAGGCTTGGTGAACAAACCCCTATCGTGATGATGCCCCCCCATAACAAGTGGGAGAAATGTCGGATCCAAGCGAATCACCTGTCTTGTTCAGCACCACACTTCCGTGTGCCAAAGGGCACACAGAATCACAGGTGCCAGAGCAGCACTATCCCCAGGAAGGTGGACAGTCAGATCGGACACCCAGCACATCCTGTCCTACTCCATTAGGGTAGGACACGGTTGTTTATGGGCTTAATAGTTAGGCAGGAGACACAGACATAAGTTTCAGAGGTCTTCCCTTAATGCTTGTATTGATTAGCAGTCTCTGGCCAGCCACAAAGCCCAGAGTCACATTTGACCAAGGGCATCCCTCCTACCCAAGTAGAAAGGAAAAGATCATATCCAGCTGCCCACCTTTGTTCCTAGGGTCCTTCATGTTTCAGGGAGGTTTTTATCTGGCCTGGGCCAATGACTTCCCTGGCTCAGAGCATTGCCACAGATTGACTCCTTATCTTGGGGTGCTCCCCACCCTGCCTCAAACTGACAAGGCCCGCCTCTGTTCTGCCCTCCATAAGAACCTGCCAACAACAAATGGCTAGAGCTGGGCCAATCTGAAGCAAGTAGTCAGAAACTTCTTACTCATCTCTGGCCTTGGGCCATCCTCCACTGCTTTCCCAGGCCATCAGCAGGGAGCTGGATCAGAAGTGGAGCATCCAGAACTCAAAAGGTGCCCATATGGGATGCCAGCACCACAGGCAGAGGATTAACTCTCTATGCCATAGCACTGGACCCAATCAAACCTTCTCTCTCTCTCCACCCCCTCTCTCTCATTCCTCAGATTTCAGTCCTTGATCCGGCCAATAGGATTGTGAAACTGGGAGCTGTCCTACCAGGACAGACTGTGAAGAAAACCGTTTCCATCATGAACAACAGCCTCACTCAAGTCACGTTCAGCCAGTCAGTCCTGTTCTCCATTCCAGAGCTCCAGGAACCCAAGGTTGGTGTTTTGGAGAGCGACCAACCCTGTTTCTGCTCACCCCAGGTGATACTGTAAACAACATGGTAACATACATGTAGCTCACCATACATGTGCATCTGTGACCATCTGCTTGCGGGGAATCCTTGAACGTGAGTCCATTAGGTCAGAGGAGAACCATTCTCCAGTACACATCATCCATCTGTCCCCTGAACAGTGTCGCACATCACACTCCCACATTCGCTACTATGTCTGTGTCCTCAAGGTCCCTGGACAGAGAAACTAGGCTGCCCATCAGGCCATCCTTGGTACTTGGGTACCCTTTGAAGATGGACCCAATGTGTTATGTCCCATGGGTGAGAGCAAACTGTCAGATGGAAGATGTTTCTCTTTGTGTTACTGCCTTTCCAGTTAAAATAAATCTGAAAGAAGGAGAGGGAGGGAAGGAGGGAAGGAGGGAGGAAGCGGACAAGGAAGAAAGGAAGGAAGCAAGGGAGGGAGGGGAAGGAAGAGATGAAGGGAGTAAAAAGGGGAGAGAGAGAAAGAGAAGTGAACGAGAAAGGAAATGGGAAGTGACGGGAAGCAAAGGGAAGAGAAGGGAGAAAGAAAAGAAATTCCAGAGGCGGGAGACGAACCAGGAGCAGGGACCACAGTGCAGAGAGGACCGAGTGGGCTGTCCCAAGCTGACCATCTGGGGAGGGGCATTGTGAGGAAGGACATCTGGGCAGTGTAGGATGCGGGGAAATCAGCTCAGAGGCCGGCCAGAGCAGAGAACCATCCCCGCCAGCATCTCACCACGGGCCCTCTGCTGCTCCCCTCACCATCCATTCAGAAGGCTGCGTGGCTTCCCTTTCCTTAACGTTAATCCAGATGGAATTCCCTGGCTCCCAAGTGCCAGGCCCCGTGGTGGCTTGGCCCCACCAGCTGAGTGGCCCATGCTGGCATCACTGCTGGAGACCAGTTCCCGACACCTCACAGCGTCCTTTCCTGACACTCCTCCGAGCCCCTTATCATGCCCTGCAGCCGCAGCTCACTCATAGGTGACTTCCAGAACCCAGTGCCACAGGGAGCCGAAGGACAGAAAGGAAGGCAGCTTCCTCAAAGCCTCTCTGGATTTGGGCTTCAGTTGGACTAGGAGGGCAGAGAAAGCCAGATGAATGTGCACCATGGTTCTTGGACTTGAAGATACAGGGGTCACCTGGGGAACTTTCAAAACCATAGATCCAGGGGCCTGGCGCGATGGCACAGTGGTTAAGGTCCTCACCTTGCACGCCCAGGATCCCATATGGGTGCCAGTTCTAATCCCGGCAGTTCCACTTCTCATCCAGCTCCCTGCCTGTGGCCCGGGAAAGCAGTCAAGGACAGCCCAAAGCTTTGGGACCCTGTACTTGTGTGGGAGACCTGAAAGAGGCTCCTTGCTTCAGACCGGCATAGCATCGGCTGTTGCGCTCATTTGGGGAGTGAATCATCAGATGGAAGATCTTCCTCTCTGTCTCTCCTCTCTGTATATCCGCTTTTCCAATGAAAAAATAAATCTTTTAAAAAAAAACAAACCACAGGTCCAGAGTTCTCCCACAGAAACTGGGATTATTCAGCGGACCTGGGGCCAGATCTAGGAATCTGTTTTTTAACAATCACACATAAATCTGCAGTGGTGTACCGCGCTGATCATCCACCTGTGACACTGGCAGCCCACGTGGGCACCAGTTTGCGTCTTGGCTGCTCTACTTTGGACGCAGCTCCCTACTTATATCTTGGGAAAGTGGAGGATGGCTCAAGGCTTTGGAACCCTACATCCCTGTGGCAGACCCAAAAGAAGCTCCTGGATTCCAGCTGCAGATTGACTGAGCTATGGCCATTGTGCCCATTTAAGGAATGAACCAGTGGATAGAAAAGTTTTTCTTGGGCCTGGCGCAGTAGCCTGGTAGCTAAAGTCCTCACCTTGCATGCACCAGGATCCCATTTGGGCTCCAGTTCATATCCTAGCTACTTCACTTCCCATCCAGCTCCCTGCTTGTGGCCTGGGAAAGCAGTCGAGGACAGCCCAAAGCCTTGGAACCCTGCACCCATGTGGGAGACTGGGAACAGGCTCCTGGTTCCTGGCTTCAGATCAGCTAAGCTCTGGCCACTGTGGCCACTTGGGGAGTGAAGCAGCAGATGAAGGATCTGTGTCTCTCCTTCAGTCTGTATATCTGCTGTTCCAATGAAAATAAATAAATCTCTTCTTAAAAAAAAAAAGAAAGAAAGAAAATTTTATCTCTCTCTGTTATCTCTGTAACTCTGACCTTCGAGTAAAATAACTTAAAAAAAAATTTAATCACACAGAATTCTGACATAGGCAACCCCAGGCAGAAACTCCGGAATTCTGGGTCCTTCCAGTTCCCTGCTGTGGTTTCACTTATTTGGGAGGAAGGGGGGAGAATCAAAGACCCACAGGAAGTTAGCAAGGAAGGGACTTACTTAGTGCTTCTCAGCTGCCCATTGGATGTCCTGGGTGATGCCTCTTCATGCAGCCGGGTCGCTGGAAGTTTAAGGTAGCCACACACAGATCACACAGCTGTTGGGTGAGTAGGAGATGAGATCTAACCCGTGTGCATTCAGCTCCTGCAGCTAGACCTCGCCAAGCCGAGGCTCTAGGAGCCACCCTGTCTCTGTTGTTTTGTTCAGGTCATCACCTTGCTACCCTTCCAGAACATCACCCTGAGGCCCAAAGAGGTCTGCAAGCTGGAAGTCACCTTTGCCCCAAAGAAGCGCGTGCCCCCCTTCTCCGAGGAGGTGTTCATGGAGTGCATGGGACTCCTGCGCCCCCTCTTTCTGCTCAGCGGCTGCTGCCAGGCCCTGGAGATCTCCCTGGACCAGGAGCATCTTCCCTTTGGACCAGTTGTATACCAGACGCAAGCCACACGCCGCATCCTCATGTTGAACACGGGTGACGTGGGTGCCAGGTAGGGGAGTCATGGCCTTCTAGCCCAAGGCTGAGACCAAGACCTCAGTCCCTGGGAGGCCCTGGGCTGTGTGCTTGTTTTTACAAGTGTAGCCACTTAAGAAGTGGCTTTTCCCTCCTTCCCTCATGATGCCCTAGAAATGGCCTCACCAGGGCAATTGCTGCTACAATCAATACGATCATAAACGCTGGCTCGGTGCCTTTGTTTTAGGCTCTATACATGACTCTCCTCAGTAGGTCCTAGCAGCAACTCTGCCAAACTAAGACTGCCAGAGACCCACTAGACAGATGAGGTTCAGGTACAAAGAGATTAAGTCACTTTTCCAAGACCACACGCACAGCAGCCATGTACAGGTGTGGCACGGAGTGGCCCTATCTTGGACGGCCATTCAGTTATCCTGGGACTATCCAAGATAGGTGCTGAGTCCTCATTTCACAAGCAAAGCTGAGGCCCAAAGAAGTTAGATAACTTGGCCAAAAACACACAACCTGGAAGTGAAGGATGAGCTTAGGACCTAGGTTGTATGTCTGCAGACAACTATTGTCACAGATATTTCCTCCTGGTTGCCCAGCCATGGGCTGACACAGCCATCCATGCAGGCTGGGCATTGCACATGCCAGGGACACCCGTCATCCTGAGGGGTGGGATGCTGTGGCTCTGGTAACCAGAGGTGCTATTCTGCAGTTGTCATCCACTACCTCCTGCCTGGACCAAGTGTCCGGCCACAGAGAAATGACCCCACAGGACCCACCAGGAACAGGCACAGCTCTCTCATGAAGAGATTGTCAATACCACTGGGGACCTCCTGGGCCCGGCCCCACCAGCTTGCTCCTGCACAGCCTTGGGAATACACGTGTGCGTGTCTTGTCTTTGTTTCCTGGTGAGCCCCTGGTGGGTAACAGATAAGGTGTGGCCACTCACCACCCTGGCTCAACTCTGAGAAGAATCCAAAGCACCTCACCCAGAGAGTGACTTTGGCTCATGTTCAGCACGTGCCTGTGTTAGCTGACCACCTCCTCCCGGGCCCAGGCAGCATCCAAGGGCACAGCCTCTCAGTTGACAGCCCAGGCAGTCGTTTTACTCTCCGTAACAGGACAACACAGGACATTAGTCAGCTGCTTTTCTTATCTTCCTTTGTCTCGGAAAAGGTTTAAATGGGACGTCAAAAACTTTGAGCCTCACTTCTCCATCAGCCCAGAAGAAGGCTATATCACCGCGGGCTCAGATGTGTCTTTCGAAGTGACCTACCACCCTACCGAGCTGGGGAAGGAGAGTCTCTACAAAAACTTGCTGTGCTTCATCCAGGGCGGCACCCCTCTGAGCCTCACCCTGTCCGGCCTCTGTGTAGGACCACCTGCAGTCAAGGAGGTGAGCAGGCGCTCTCCAGAGGGCACCAGTGGCAGTAGGAGCCAGACCAGGAACCTCACCAAGGTTCTAGCAGTCAGACCTGTTCCCACGCACTAGAGGTTCCTGGAACAGGCTAGAATGTTCTCTCTTCTCTGTTCATTTGGTTCACTCTTATTGGTTACTCAGAAATCAACTCAATTATTACTTTCTCAACTGAGCCTGCATTGATGTCCCTTCTAAGTAACATTCCAATACCAAGATTTGTGAAGTAAAGGGTTAACTAGTCCCATTGCTGTTAACTTGCCTGCATTACCTGGCGATACTGCTTAACAGTAACAAATGACACCCAGTCTCTATAATGATGGTTCAAGAATGCCATGTGAATGAAATCAGTCCACCCCAGACGTGTATGAATCAGCACAAACACACATGCTTTCTCTTTTCTCGAGGAAACCTGCCCGGGGATGGAATGGCAGAGACCTACAATGAGTGTGTGCCTGCCTTTTCAAGATGCAGTCAGGCCGTTTTCTGAAGTGTTTGAATCCCTTTTCCATTTTCATAGCAATGACTGACATATTCCCACTTGGCTCCACATCCTTGCCAACACATTCACTTCTAGAAAGTCTTGAGTGATGGCTGCCCGGAGTTGTTCACATTCAGCACCCTTCTGATGATGTCAAATGCTGAGCGTCATCCATGTCCTTTCTGTGCCATGTTCTTTACTCAAAGCTCTGTTATCAATCTCCTATTGTTCATTTGGTTCCTTGTCCTATATTGCTCCAAATATCCTGGGTACATTGATTTACATTTAGCTCTTGTTCATTTTTGCACACAATTTATACAAGAATCCACCTTTTTTGTACACATATGGTTATCCAACTTTTCCAGAACCTTATGGTAAAAATAGAACTCTTTATCATGTGAGTTACTTTTGTCCTCTTGTCCAAAATGAATTGACCTTGTTCAGTGATCTATCTTACTGTCTTTACAAAAACACCACACTGCCTTGTGGCTAAACCCAGCAGCTGGCTGTCCCCTTCCCTCTCACCTGGCCTGTGACAAGCACTGGACATGAACCAGTCCCTTCTCCCCCCACACTTGTTTCGCTTGCCTCCAGGACCCCCACACGCCCCTGGGTTCTGCTTCCCTCACTGACCGCCCCACTCACCTCTTCAGGTTCTCCCCTCACGTGGAAATGCATCCATCAGTCCTTAGAGTTCTTCTTCCTAAATGCAACCTACTTCTTCCTTATCACACCTGGGACTTAAAAAAAAAAAAAAAAAAAACTTTACTGACAACTGGATTTTTCTATTGAACTCTGACTTGACTAACAGGCAGCTATCCTGATCTCTTCCCCAAACCTGTTTCTCCCACATTCAACCCTTTCTCAGTGGCATCTCCATCTTCCTGGCTGCTGTGGCTGAAGTCTGGATTTCATTCTTGAATCTTCTACTTGGCATCTGTGACTCCATGCATCAGAAAAACCAACTGGCTGAAGAGTTGTATTGTGAAGACAGTACAACTGGAATATAACCACTTCCCACTGTCCTGGTGCTACTAGTGCCATCCAAATCACCATGATGTCCCCCACACACCTTTTCTGGTGTGTCTTCTAATTGACCTCTATCTTCTGCTACCTGTAAGCATCCAGAGAGATTCTAGATCAAGTCAGATCACTTCTCAAAGCTTTCTGTGTCATCCTATTTAATTAGAAGGAAAGGCCTTTACATGACTCTGAAATCCCTGTGTACTCTTGGTTCCTGCTACTTTAGTCCCCCCACCCCCATCATGTTCACCACCCTGGCCACCTGGTGCCTTGTCCAAAGGCAGGACCTCTGCATTCTCCACCTTCTCTGTTGGGGATTCTTTTCACTCAAGTCTCCACTGATGCCATCCTTGTTGGTCATTAGTTAAACACATTTTCCAAGAGGCCTTCTTCTATCACACTATTTGAAATTCTGAGCCCACTACTCATCTGGAATTCACTATGCCCTTGCTCTGCTTCAATACACTCTGTATCCTTTATTCCTACACTACAGATTCTGTGTTTAACTTATTCAGTTGTTTTTTGTTGTCTATCTTGCCTCTGCTAAAGTACCGTTTCTTTGAGGGTAATCCAGTTATTTTTGTTCATTGCTGACTCTTCATCACCAATGAACAATGCTTAGAAGAAACCCAATAAATATTTATTGAATAAATGAAAGGAAAAGTAAATGATCAATTGAAACTCTTGATGAGAAGCCTTCCCCGCCATGCATGCTGGACTTCCGTCTCTTAGACTGCCCAGGAAGTGCCACACAAGATGAGATGCCCATTTTTTTCCAGGTGGTGAACTTCACCTGCCAGGTACGCTCCAAGCACACCCAAACCATCCTGCTGTCAAACCGCACCAACCAGACTTGGAATCTGCACCCCATCTTTGAGGGGGAGCACTGGGAAGGGCCTGAATTCATCACCCTGGAGGCCCATCAACAAAACAAGCCCTATGAGATCACCTACCGGCCCCGCAACATGAACTTGGAGAACCGCAAGCACCAGGTAAGCTGACACCCCACTCCTCATCAGTTGAATAAAGTGGGTGTGGGAGAGATGTTGGAGAAGAGTTTGGGGGCTCAGAACTGAGAGTATATTAGAACAGAGTGGGAGGTGGGAACTCCCAGGTAATGTTGGAACAACGGCAATTTGTGAACATTACCCAGTTGGGGCTTCCCTTCATCCACACATTTCAGAATTCTCTTGTTAGAGCCAAGAGCTCGGTTCTGAGGAGGGACCCTGAACCAAGCAGCAAAGTGATTCCCATATAGCTTAATTGCATCAGTAACAACATAAACAATTTTGTAAAGGGGTCATGACCATTTTTAAAGACAGCCTAATATTTGGTTGAGTCAGAATTCCATGACTTACTTAACATTTACCTGTTGTTGAATGTCCATTGCCACATTTTCTTCAATATGGTAAGGGATTTCATTCATAGATATGCATTTTTTTTTTTCATTAAGTTCCCATGGTGGGATTCCTGATCCAAATACCTGTGAACATTTTTATGACTCTTGAAACATATTACCAAACTTTTCCCAAAGCACCATGCCTTTATGTGGATTCCCATTAAGCTTGTGTGGACACTATGGACAACTAATGAAGGACCACCTGTGTTGCTCTGATCATAGTTCTTCTCCTTAGGGTACCCTCTTCTTCCCCCTCCCGGATGGGACTGGCTGGCTATATGCTCTGCATGGGACCACTGAACTCCCCAAAGCCGTGGCCAACATCTTCCGTGAGGTGCCCTGTAAGACACCCTACACTGAGCTCCTGCCAATCACCAACTGGCTGAACAAGCCCCAGAGGTGAGGAGCTGGGGGATCAGAGATGGAGACAGAGAGCTTCCACCATTCAGTCCGGGCTTCCCAGCACCTCCAGGGGATGTTGGGGTGTGGGTGGCTGACAAAGCTCCTGAGGAGGCCTGCACTTCCTGAACCCACACCTCTGGGGAGATTCTCCCGCTCAGGACCACGATAAATCTCTTAGAACAAGACCTAACACGAAATCAGTCCCAGTGCATGTTAGGTCTCACTACCACTGTGACTTCTAAGTGCTCTGTCCTAAGCTGCTTGGGTCCTTGGGAAGAGAGTGGACTGAAAGGACAGGAGGAGCCTGAGACCACACATCCCAGGCCCTTTCTGTTACATGGAAGGACCCAGGGAATGGCTGACAAGGAGTGACCTACTGAAGGCCACCAGCCAAGTCTGTATCCTAGTCCTGCCAACAAGTCCTGCCACCTGCATGTCTGATCTTCCCTCCTTTGGTCTCTGTCCCCTGGTTAGTAAGTCAGAGTAGAAAGACTAGTGACAGTGGAGACCCACGAGGGTGAAATCCCTGTAGCCTGTGGAGAGCGCTCACTCAGTACCCGACATGCAAGAAGTGGTCAGTAATTCAGTGACCTGCTTTGTGAGTGACCACAGACCACAGCCCTGGATCGTGCACTCTCCACTAATGCCAGGGTACAGGTGGAACCTTCCCTCCCTTCCTTCCTTCCTTTGGGCAAACACCCCTAAGTTCCTGTCTCCCTTTGTCACATGCCTGTGCCACCCCAGATTCCGAGTCATTGTGGAAATAATCAAGCCAGAGAAGCCAGACCTCAGTATCACAATGAAGGGCCTCGATTACATCGACGTACTGTCCGGCTCCAAGAAAGACTACAAACTCAACTTCTTTTCCCACAAGGAGGGACTGTACAGTGCAAAGGTATCTAGGGGTCAGAACCACAGCCTCGGACCCCTGGAGGTTTTGCCCCAAGGTGGGTGAGGCCAACATCAGGAAGTAACAGGGAGCCTCCCACAGTCGCTGCTGCCAGACACAACCATCTCTCCGAATTCATTCTTGTTCAACAAGCACGTATTGAACATGTATGCCCTGCGCTGCACACTAAGTGCTGGTAACACAGCCCTGACCAAAAATCAGACAGCATCTTATGTCATGCAACACAGTCTAATGGAGGAGGGAGAGAGCCGTTACTCAGACAACTGGAGCAGGTATCTAAACTCACCAGATGAGGTTCGTGTTTTAAGAGAAAAGCGTATGCACACGTCAGCTCTTGGGGAAGATCAGGGCTAAAGGCAACCTGTGGGAGGATCATCGCTCACAGGTAGTAGGTGAAGCCACTACTGCACTGAAATTGACAGGAGAGAGATCTTAAAGTGTGGAGGAGGAAGACTATCTAGAAACACGCACACACACAGAACGGACACTGGCAAAAACCACTCAAGACACGCCAGTCCCACAAACAGCCCTCCTCAGAGCCACATGCACAGCCAAGATTCTAAAGAAAATCTGAGAATCAAGGAATCGTGAAGCAAAGGCAAAATCCATAAAAGGGAATTTGCAACTCAATGAAAACAATTACTTATTAGTCCCCATTTGGTATGGTGGTTTTGGAAACTGTTTCAGCAGCAATAGGAATGGGAGGAATAAAGCGTACCCCACCTTGAGCTTCCTGAGGCTTGCTTCCTCTCACCCTCCCCACTGGGGACAGGAGGGCTTGCTGGCACTGCACACTGCTCTGGTCCATCATCTCATGCAAACCCAGGTTTTTCATCTCCCACTTTGAAGAGCCAGACCGACGTGCCTCAGAGAAAGGCTAGTGGGCAGGGACGCAGAGGGGCTGGGAGAGCCGTGCCATCTGGATTCTCAGGCTCCGTGTTCCAGGCAGGGCCAACAGAGAAGGAGCTTCTGAAAATGTGCAGAAGCCCATTGCTTAATCCCACCCTCCCTCTCCCTTCTCCCTGGGAACGCAGGTGATCTTCCGAAACGAGGTGACCAGTGAGTTCCTGTACTACATGGTGAGTTTCAGGGTCACCCCGTCCGGTGTCATCAAGACCCTCGAGATGACGAGCCCCGTCCGGCAGAGTGCCACAACTTCCATCAAGGTGGAAAACCCCCTGCCCTACTCCGTGACCTTCGCCACCGAATGCCGGGTGCCTGACATCAGCCTGCCCTCCCAGTTCTCCGTGCCCGCCAACTCTGAGGTACAAGCCTGGCCGAAGCAGGGGCACATAGTTTGGCCAAAGTAGACATCTTTATTATGAGCCTTGTCTTTAGTATTTGTTTGTCTCATTCAAGCCAAAGTTGGTTGGTTGGTTGTTTTGGTTTTTGGTGGGGCGGGGGGACAGGTGCGAGATGTAAGACTGGCAAAGAACATACATGCTGAAAAGGGAAGCCGGCTATGTGAGTGTCCAGTGTGCATACGTGCGCTCACGTGCTGCTTCCAGAAGCATCCTCCAGAAGCCTCTGACCCCGGTTGGAGTGAACCACAGTCATCCCAAGGCCTGAAATAGTGAACTAGCATTCAGAATTGCCACACAATATGTCGATATGTCCTTCCATCATCTGTGCCCTGTGTTTATACGTTTGTCCATGTTACCTGATTCTATTTTTTAAAGATTTAATTCTTTTTTATTCGAAAGTCAGATATACAGAGAGGAGGAAAAAGAGAGAGAAAGAGCCTCCATCACTGATTCATTCCCCAGGTGGCCACAGTGGCCAGAGATGAGCTGATATGAAGCCAGGAGCTAGGAGCCTCCTCCAGGCTGTGCATATAGGTGCAGGGTCCAAAGACCTTGGGCCATCCTCCACTGCTTTCCCAGGCTAGAGCAGAGTGCCAGATGGGAAGCAGGGCTGCCAGGATTAGAACCAGCACCCATATGGGATCCCAGCACATGCAAGACGAGGACTTTAAGCCACTAGGTACCACACTGGGCCCTACTTGATTCTTTTTCTTCTTCTTCTTTTTTTTAATGTTTATTTATTTATTTTGGAAAATCAGATATACAGAGAGGAGGAGAGGCAAAGAGGAAGATCTTCTGTCCGATGCTTCACCCCCAAGTGGCCACAATGGCTGGTGCTGCACCAATCTGAAGCCAGGATCCAGGAACTTCTTCTAGGTCTCCCACACAGATGCTGGGTCCCAAAGCTTTGGGCCGTCCTCGACTGCTTTCCCAGGCCACAAACTGGTTGGGAAGTGGGGCCTCCGGGATACAAACTAATGCCCAAAGGGGATCCCAGTGCGTGTAAGGCGAAGACTTTAGCTACTACGCTACCACACCAGGCCCTAACTGATTGTGCTTAGATCCGAAGTCTTTCTCGGTGGCTCTATATGATTCCACTGAAACTTATTTAACTAATCCCCTATCCTTGCATTTCAGTTGTTTCTCTTGTTTTGCTGTTACTAACCCTGACCTTGGTCCTGGTTTGATTCTGTCTGGACAGTAACAGGAAGGGCATGGACATGCCTGTGTAGCATTACGTCTGCCACCAGCCCCCGTGAGGTCTCACAGGCCCCCGAGTGGCACAGGATGGGCCAGACTCCCCGTGTGACACCCTGCCTTTCTCCTCCCATGCAGGGCACGTTCTCATTTGAATTCCAACCCCTCAAAGCTGGAGAGACCACGGGGAGACTGACTTTGCACAATAGCGATCTGGGTTACTACCAGTACGAGCTCAACTTGAAGGCGGTGCCAGCGCCCCCAGAAAAGCCCGTCCACTTCCAGACGGTTCTTGGCAGCAGTCAGAGCATCTTCGCCAAGTTCACCAATTATACACGGCAGAAGACGGAATACTTGTGCAAGGTCAGCGGCCCCCACCCCACTCTCCGCACACCCTCCCTCCCCGGAAGTCTGAACTCACAGCAAAGGGGAGGATGCCAAAGGGGAGGAAAAAAAACCCCAAGAGCTGAAAGCCTCATGGTTACCACGACACCTGCCGGGGGGCGGGGAGGTGCTGAATCTAAGCCTGGAAAGCCCCAGCTAGTCACGGAGAGCCCAAGGCCCAGGTTCTTCCTGCACAGGTTTCTGTTTCAACCCAGACCCAGCCAGGGACATGGGTGGAGAATTCTACCTCCCATGGCATTTTCAGGGTCCATAATGGGAGGCAATGTAGCCTGGTGGCCACAAGTAAGGGATGTTGTGGGAAGTCGGATGTGAACTTGAATCCTGGTTTCATCACTTTTTGTAAGAATAATTTACTTAAGCTGTCTAAGCTCATCGCTACATGGAGACAGTTTTCCTGCCTTGGCCCATTGTCTGTTGCAATACCTGGCTATCACAGATTGGGTCATGTATAAAGAATAAACGATTCCTCAGCTCATGGTTCCAGAGGCAGAGTGACCACAGGTTCAAGGACTGAGAGCCTGGTGAAAAGCAGGGGCCCTCAGCCTCAGAGTGGCCTAAGTTCCTGGTCATCCTGTCAATCAGGAGACAGCAAGCTATGCTATGCGAGGCGCTTGGCAGCTGGGAAAGGGAATGTTGAGCTCTCACATGTGCTGTTAGTCCAGTAAGGATGCACAGGGGACTCTGCTCCTCACAGCTACCCGGGGACCCAGCCGAAGGATCACCCCCACTTCAGCTACCTTCATAGACCAAGGGCATCCTGACCCCCTCATCACAGCTGGGGAATACATCATCCCCTCTTCAGAATAGCTCTGCTCCCTCAAGCCCAGGGGCCCTTCTTGATCTGAGCTGGGTACAACATAACCATCCTTTTCAAGAACTTCCATCACACACACTGTGAGAGAACCCGGCCTTCCATGTACACGTCAGATGCCGCTCAGCCCAAGAATAACACCCAGAAGGGTGTTATTAACGCCCAGAAGCATCAGAAGGGTGAAACAACCCCAGGTACGGGTACATAAGGCTCTAGCGTGGAAGTGACACCTTTCACTTCTGCCTACAGCTACTTGTCCAGAACTAGCCCAACATGTTCACAAGGAGTCAGAATGTTCCATCATCCATGACCGTGGGAAGAAAGAGGAACCAGAGCCCAAGGACCACCCTGCCCACATAATCTAGCCGTGTGTCTTTGGGCATGTTGTTGACATCTGTTTACTTCTGTTTCATGGTAGCAGAGGAGGGATAGTAACTGGCAGTATGTACCCTGTATGTGAGCTTGGAGCAGCCAGCTTAATAATCTGTCCAGCTTCACCCAAACACCCATTCCTTTGTTGCCCTTCCAGACGGACTGCCCAGACTTCCACACGGAGAGAGTTATCAGTGCAGCCGCTGGAGCCCAGGGCGGCACAGAAGTCAGCGTGGAGGTCTTATTCGAGCCCAGCCACCTGGGTGAAACCAAGGGCATCCTGACTCTGTCATCATTCATGGGTGGGGAATACATCATCCCCCTCTTTGGCATGGCTCTGCCCCCCAAGCCCCAGGGGCCCTTCCTGATCCGAGCAGGGTACAACATCATCATTCCTTTCAAGAACATCTTCTTCCACACCGTGAACTTCTCCTACATCGTGGAGAACCCGGCCTTCACCGTGCGCGCCATAGACACCACGCGGCCCAAGAAGATCAACAACATCACAGTCTTCTTCGAGGGAAACCCATCGGGCAGCAAAACCCCCATCACCTCCAAGCTGATTGTCTCCTGCCCTCCTGGGGAAGGCAGTGAGACTGGGATCAAGTGGGTCTATTACCTGAAGGGGATAACCCCTTAGTGACAATCCTGTGGTGGCCAGAACCCCCCAAAGGCCGTTTCCTTGGCCTCGAGGGCTGTATGTTGTCCTAGCCTGACAATAGAGTGAGGGGAAACATAATATTTCTAAGGGGGTTGTCATCTTTTCATCCTCATTCATAGAGCTGAGTATTTCTTTCCTATGTTTTCCAAATGCAGTTATGAAGTGTAAATGTCCTGTCAGTCACTAGAGGTGCATACACCCAGTAGATTCTGATTTCATTCACTGAATCCTTACAAGTCTCTGAATCTTTTTTCCCTTGGCACAACTGCAAAGCTCAAGTGTTCTGCAGAAATCTTCCTTTTGAACAAGAAAGGACAGGTGTCTTACCGTGCAGCACTATGCAATCTCTTTATGCAGTCCATACTGACTCAAAGAGCCCTTGGCCATAACTACATTGATGTGATATTTTGTTGTGCTTTCTCAGTCAAGTCAGAGAAATCACATTCAAAGCAGTGAACACATAACATCAGAGCATCCTGGGATGTTCCCATTCCCTTTCACTGTTGCTTGTTAAACCATCAGTCTCAAATCCTGTACCTGTTCCCCCAGGAAAGTTCTCACTGAGGGCCGGGTCCTTGTTGGGGATTAATAAACAAAGGACATGAGGTCTTGCAGAACTGAATTTTTTTATTATGGCAGCAGAGCAGTCATCATCTTGCAGGATGATGCACTGAGACAAAGTGAGGGTTTTTATGCTTTTACAAACGCGTAGTGCAAACGGTGGGAAAGCAGGTGTGCAGAGTACAGAGTAGCTGAGTCTCCATAGGGTCAGAATAATCCATAACAGTTCCAAGCACAGGGTAGGTGACAGTAGTTCTACTGTGGGAAGGAAATGAGTAGGCAACATTCCAAGGGACAACAATGCATCAGGCACTGGAACTCCACGACTCTAGGACTGTCCCCAGCTTGCTCTTGCACACAGGAGGTCTTGGCATGTCTGTCAAGCATCCGCATTAGTCCTAACAAAAGGCTGAAGGTGCCCCTGGCTCATTCTTTCCTACGAGAGCAGTTTGTTATCAGTCGACCTGCACATCCAGTCACCTACTTTTCTCACACAGAACTCAGCCCTTCCCCAGGTCTGACTTGATTGATGCAGAAAAGGGCTTGTCCATCACGTACCTAGGTCTCGTACTGCTGCACTGAGAACCAATACTGCACCTGGTTCAAACACGCGCTTGGCCACTTGAGTCATAAATCCTTTCCCAGGGGAAGGACCGCGTCACAGCTGGCTGGCTGCAGCTATTTTGTGCACACATAAAGGGTGACAGTTGAAGTCCGTGCTTTTCGGTAGGACCACTCTGGAAGCTCTACGTCCAGGGGGCCCCTGCCTCAACCCAGAGCCTTGGTTCCACAGCTGCCACTTTCCTTCCCGCTCTGCCCCCACCCAGGGCCTTGTGGTGTGTCTTCATAGGAGCATGTACTTGCTGCTACCACCTGCTGAGATAAAGATGATTATGGTCAACTAGCCCTAGAGAGGATCTGCTTTGCTCAAACTCTGGGGGACAATGTCTTATATAACGCCCCCAACTGTTTCTCACTCTTCCAAGTACTGTACGAACAAGGCATCAGCACACAGACGCAGGTGAATAAACACTGTGAGATGTTGGCCAACGTGCCAGCATGCTTCTCAGTCGCCCCCTGGGCACGAAGAGTGTGAGCCTGGTGGAGTCGGCCAGGGCAAGGGCACCATCACCCTTGGCACCCCTGCCTGCCAGCCAAGGACACATGGCTCAGTTATCAACATTTCCTAGACCGTCACGTCTCTGCAGGAGCTTCTAACTCAGAAGTAGGATGAGAGGGAACCAGTTTCTTAGCAACCTGAGCTAGGATGTAATTTCAGGAAGAGAGAATACCTTATGATTAAAAAAATGTTTTTTGTTTAGTTTCCTCATTGTTTCAGTTATTAAAAAACCACGTCATGCTATGACCCTTGGGAAATTTAGTTCACTTTTAAGAAAAAGTCAAACCCATAAGCAAACAGATGGAAATGCTACATACAATGGTGGTGGGAATGAATACACCGTGAGGAAACAGACCTAAATCACTCTCACTGACTCAATTCTTTTCACATATCATGACCAAAGTCCTACCAGCACAAACTTTGTAACACATTCAGAAAGGTCCTTGGCGGTGCTACTTTCTGTCAAGGTACGAAACCATTAGACAATGTACCTTTTCTGCCAAAGCGTCTACCTGGGGAGTCTTCGTGTCATTTGTAACTGACTGCCTTCGTCAGACCCTGTTGGAAAAGCTTTTAACAACTGCAAACTCCCATCAGCGTAGGAAAAAGTGCTTTTTGTGAAGCTGTCCAGACACAGTTTCTCCAAGATTTACTGAATTTGGGATTGACCCCTGTGTTCATTTTCTCCAGCAACATAAACAACCAAAAACCTAGTGACCTAAAACAACACAGGCTTGAGTCCAGAGCAGTAGCCTAGCGGCTAAAGTCCTCAATGAAACTGTTGAATGCCAAATTTGTGTTTACTGTGCCAGCATAGTTGCTTTTTTTTAAAGATATATGGGGAAGATGGGAACACTGGGCCAAGACACACCACCCCGGCCCCAGCCCCAGGTCGGGTGCTGCAGATTGCCCTGGGAAGATTGTCTGGGAGCAGCTAAGGGCATGTTTGACAGGGGAGGAATGATTTCTAGGATATTCCATGGACTGGGCCACTGCACGTGCAGATAGGCAAGGGAGCTGAGACCAGAGGACATGTCTGGGTCAGGCCAAGGGTACCAGCCTGCCCATGTGCGAGACCTGGGCTGGACTAAATAGCAGCACTTGCCACCTCCTGGTGTACACAAAAGCTGGAGCTGGGTGGCATGCCTGGCTGGGCTGGGCCGCAGTACCCACCCACCAGTATCATGGGAAGGGCATGTCACACTGAGCCACAACACCCACTGGAACACAAGAGAACCAGATCTGGGGGCGGATTCTGTAGTGGACTTGTAGGCCCACCTCTGTGGGACTGCAGCACAGCTGGCTTGTGTGGAGAGCTGGGGACAGCGACCTGACTGAGCCACGCTGCACCACAGAACTCCCCTGACAGGAGCCCATCCGACACAGCTGCGGCTGGGAGGAGGTGGGCGGGACCACCAGCACAAAACCAACACATGCAAAAGCCAGGACTGAGGGCAGACCATGCCAGGCAGGGCTGCTGCACCCCCCGGAACATGTGAGATCTAGGGCTGCCAGCAGACCTGATAGGGAACTCGGGGGACTCCCTTGCTAGACCACAGCTCCCACTGGCATGCATGAGATCCAGGACTCAGCTGGACTAGGCTGCAATGTCCGCCAGTGAGAGCCGAGACTGCCGGTGAGCCATGCCAGGCTGGGTCAAAGTACCTGCAAACACAAGTCCCAGGAATGGGAACAGCCTGCTAAGGGGAACGCTGGGGACTCCCCTGCTAGGCTGCAGTTCCCCTCGGTGAGTGTGACAGCCAGGGATGTGAGCGAGCTGGGCTGGACAAGGCTGCAGCACCCATCAGCACGCTTGGGTCCGCAGGCAGGCCAGACTGGTCAAATTGCACTAGACTCCAGTACCCACTGGTGCTTGCAAGAGCCGGGCTAGACTGCAGCCCCTCAGGGTCACATGAGAGCCAGATGTGGGGCTCCCTGCTACTACGTCTTCAACTGCAACACAGCCACAGACTGCTTTGTAAACTTTTACCATGCGGCAGTGATTTCTGTACCACCATCTAATTTTGAAATTACCAGAAGGGACTGCTCTCCATCAGCTCCGCCTGGAGACCTGGAGCTCCTGCCCTGGGCAGTGTCAGAGCCTGCCTGTCTGAACATATCCCACACCCAAAGGGTAAAACCACGGCCACTGTGGATACCTGAGAGTTCATTTTAAAGTGCGACAAACAAAATCCATAACCATCTATTTAAACTGATAATTTTAGGGTATAAGTAAGGGTAAGGTAAGAATTTTAGATTTTAGTTGATTGGAAGAAAATAGCAGTTCAAGAGTATTACAGGCATAAACAATGGCAGCCTTACTCCCACTTGAAAAGCACTGCCATGAACTATTCAATAAATACGGAATAAGTTAGACTGACTACAACTCAGGCTCCTGGCAACCCAGGGTTCCAACCATGTGCAAAGCCGGCAGCATCAGTGTGTGGGCCCCACGCAGGCGAACTTTACACGCTGTGGGGTTCAGCGCCAAGAGTTTGAGTGGAGGGGTGGAGCTCCGGGGGCGTGGCCAAGCCTCCCGAGGCCGGCGTGCGGGGGCGTGGTGGGCTGGGGGCGGATCCTCGCGGCGGAAGGCGGAAGCGGGGCGGAGTCATGTGACCCGAGTAACATGGCTGCCACCCCGTGAGCGCCGCCGGTGCCGGGCACGATTGGTCGCGTGAGCCTTTAGGCGGCAGGGGTCAGGTGTTCGGAGCGAGAGGGGCGTCTGGGCTGGGGTTCCGAAGTGACGCGCGGCGGCGGAGCGAAGCCGGGGGTCCTGGGGCGGCGTGGTCCATGAGCCGGCACCGGCGGCAGCTTGGAGCCGCAGACCCCCGTGGCCCCGGCGCGGTCCCGGCTGCCGCGGGCTGAGGAGCCGGAGGCTGCAGGACTCCCTCGAGGCTCACCACCATGAACCCAGAGAAGGATTTCGCGCCGCTCACGCCCAACATCGTGCGGGCCCTCAACGACAAGCTTTACGAAAAGCGGAAGGTGGCAGCGTTGGAGATCGAGAAGTAAGAACTGCGGGGTCCCTGCCCTGGCTGTGCACATCCCCTCCGGGTTGCCCTGCGCCCGGAGCTTTAAGACCCGTTAACTTGAGAGTCCGACTTTGCGCCTGGACAGGTGGTGGCATTTGAGCCAAGTTCTGCAGCTTCCCCATGTGTCTTCCCTACCTCCCCAAGGGCTGTGCAGGGGAGGAAATGACCCCGTGTGCATGCGGTGCTTGGCACTGTGGAGTGCCCGACAGTGGCAGAGATCTGTGGAGCGGGCAGTGTTGCTACTGATGGAGCTCCGCCTGCTTGCTTAGCCAGCTCCCCAAAAGTGAAAGGGTCCATTGAGGGCCCGAGAGGAGAACCCCCTGACTTCAAGGTACAGAGCGCTGTTTGTTCTATCTCTGCCTCACCACGCTTCCCAGCAAGCGGGAGCTACTGTGCCACTGCAGCTTTGTTAGGGGGTGTGTGTGTGTGTTTTCGCCGTGTTGGATATGTAACTGGGTGTGTTTCATTAAGGTGTTTATAACTACTGTTTTACCTTTGTATGTTTCTCCTCCCCACCCCCAGCCAAAGAGTAATTATAAAGTCAAGTTGGATGCATGTGGTTTCGGAAGAGGGAGAAGGAGCAGGGTTGGACACTGGAAGAAGGTTGAGCTGGGCCAGGACAAAGTCTGCCCTGGCCACTTGGGTAGCCACCAGCTAGACATCTCATTTAAATGATTCAAGATTAAATGCAGTGTTTAAAATGAGTTCCCTTAGCATCCTTCCCCGTAGGACAGGTGTTTGCCAGCCACAGGTTTTGTATTGGCCATCTTGTGGGGCAGCACATATTGTAGGACGGTTCCAGAATGCCGCGGTCTAGCCCAGTTTGTAACACTCCGTCTTGGGGGCCCAGCGTGATAGCGTAGTAGTTAAAGTGCTCGCCTTACGTGCACCAGGATCCCATATGGGCAGCCAGCGGTCCCACTTCCCATCCAGCTCCCTGCCTGTGGCTTGAGAAGCAGTTGAGGATGGCCCAAAGCCTTGGAACCCTGCACCCGCGTGGGAGACCAGGAAGAGCTCCTGGCTCCTGGCTTCAGATTGGCTCAGCTCCGCTTGAGGAGTGAACCATCAGAGGGAAGATCTTCTGCTCTGTATATCTGCCTTTCCAATAAAAATAAATCTTTAAAAAAAAAAAAAACACTCCCTCTTGGACCCCAAAAAGATTCGTTAATGCAAGTCTTCCTTTAAAAAAAAAAAAAGATGAGGATTATTAACTTGAAAAGTAAAATATCAGGCGTGATAGCATAGCAGTTAAAGTCCTCCCCTTGAACCCACCAAGATCCCATATGGGCGCCGGTTCTAATCCCAGCGGCTCCATTTCCCATCCAGCCCCCTGCTTGTGGCCTGGGAAAGCAGTTGAGGACGGCCCAAAGCCTTGGGACCCTGCGCCTGTATTAGAGACACAGATGAAGCTCCTGCCTTTGGAGCTCAGCTCTGGTCTTTGTGGCCATTGCAGAGTGAACCATCAGACAGAAGATCTTCCTCTCTGGCTCTCCTCATCTATCTGCCTTTCCAATAAAAATAAATAAATCTGTAAGAAAGAAAGAAAGGAAAGGAAAGTATCGGGGCAAAAGGCAGAGAGAGATGGTTAATCTTCTGGTTTATTGCCCCCGCAATGGCCATCATGGCTGGGGCTACGCTGGGCTAAAGCCAGGAATTCCCTTGAGGCTGACAGGGACTCAAGTACTCATCTGCTGTTTTCCCAGCTATGTTAGCAGGGAACTAGATTAGAAATAGGACAGCTGGGACTTGAACCAGCTCGCATATGGGATACTAGCATTGCAGGGGTGACTTATACCACTGCGCCCCAGTGCCAGCCCCGTTCTAAGCATTGTTGAAATGTTGAAATGTAGCTCTTAGTTGCAGAATGCCTCATAGGATTTCTAACAGCTTCTCTGATGTGTACCCACTAGGTGCCAGTAGTAAACCTTCAGATGTAACCACCAAAACTGGCTTCGAGGGCCTGGCACAATGGCAAAAGTGACTAAATCCTCACTTTACAGACAGCAGGATCTGAATCCAGCTGGGTTCATATCCCAGCTGTTCTACTTCCCATCCAGCTCCCTGCTTGTGGCCTGGGAAAGCAGTTGAGGACAGCCCATAGTCTTGGGACTCTGCACCTATTGGGGGAGCCGGAAAAAGCTCCTGGCTTCTGGCTTCAGATCGGCTCAGCTCTGGCCATTACTGCCATTTTGGGGGTGAAGTAGCTCTGTTCCTCTCCATAAATCTGATCTGCCTTTCCAATTAAAAATAAATAAATAAATCTTAAAAATAAAATTAAAAAGATGTCTCCAGACATTACCAGATTTCCCATCAAAGTAGTAAATTGTTCCACTTGGGTGCCACTGCCTTACCTGTTTTGGGTTTAGTTGTCATGTTAGTTAAGCAGCTGCTTCTGTCATCGGGGACCTTTTTTTTTTTTTTTTTCATGCGATTCCACCAGCCTCACCGCTTTTTTTTTTTTCTTTCTAGTTTTCAATTAATTTTAGTTATTTGAAAGGCAGGGAGGTAAAAAGAGGTTCTCCCACTGTCTGATTCATTACCCTGAATTCCCCCAGGAGCCTGGGCTGGGCCAGGACAAATGTAAGAGCTGGGAACTGTCAGGGACCCTGATGCGTGTGCCCCTCACCTGCTGCCTCTCAGGGTATGCCCTGGCAGGAACTTAGGCTTGAGCGTAGAGCCAGGACTCAAAGCAAAGCAGAATGTGGCTCACAGGTGTCACAAGTAGCATCTCAACCGTTACGCCAAATTTTACCCCAGATCCTGGGGAGTCAGAATCTGCACTTGAACAATCTGAGTGAGCTGTGGGTGCCTGGGTGTTTGGAAAGCACTGCCTCAAAGACCACAGAACTGGTGCCGGCCCTCTGCAGTCACGTGAGGCAGGGAGCACCCAGACTGGTATGTTCCTCAGGACGTTAGCTTTGCCACGGTTTGGAGCCAGCCCGGATCCCAGCCTTCTGCAGTCGAGTGGGGTACGTTCCTCGGATGTAAGCTTGGCCATAGCTTGAAGCCAGCCCCAGTCCCTGGATCAGCTCTCCCAGGGCCTTGCATGTCTAGGCACTTCCTGTGTGTCACATGGAAGCGGGTTGTGGGATATCTGAAGAGAGGCTTCATTGCTCTGGGCAGAGGGAGTCTCCGCCAGACACAGATTGCTGGTTACTCTTTGCTGTAGGCTGGAACCGCCTGTCAAAGGGGAGGCAGGAGCTGGGTGGCCGTCTGTGCGGCCGTCTGTGCGGGACAGTGAGTCAGCTCACGTGCTCCGGAAGTGATGTGGTTAGTGCTCTTATTAGGAAGGTCGCCCCGCTGAGATCGCTTCCTTCTTCCTTCCTAAGATTTATCTTTTATTGGTTTGAAGGGTAGAGTAGTACAAAGATAAAGACAAGAGGGGAGGGGTGGGGAGAGAGAGAGAGAGAGATCTTCCATTTGATGGTTCATTCCCCAAGTGACCACAGCAGTCTGGGCTGGGCCAGGCCCAAACCAGGAGCTTCCTCTGGACCTTCCACGTGGGTGCTGCAGCCCAGAACCTGGGCCATCTTCTGCTGCTTCAGCAAAGAGCTGAAATGGAGCAGCCAGAACTCAACCTGGTGCCCCTGTGGTAGGCTGGTTTTTGCAGGTGGTGGTTTAACTGATTAGGCCACAACACCAGCCCCTACATGCAGTGTCCTGATAGGTTATGAGAGTGCTGGTGCAGTCCTGGGCCTGTTACAGTTCTTGCATTACATAGTCATGTCACCTAAGGGTAAGAATGTCTTCTGCGAACCACATTGTTTGGCCATTGAGTAGGATGCGGGAACATCATACAGTACGTTTGCACAAACTGAGACATTACAGTGTCACGCTAAAGGTAGAAGGGGCTCTCCAGCCAAGGACTGCAAGCAGCCTCTAGCGCCAGCAGGAAATTGGGGTATCCCCCTGAGCCTGTAGGAAAGAATGGCTCCTTGCATCTTGTCATCATCTGCCTCCTGAGCCAATAAGTCTGTGTAATTTATCAGAGTAGCCAATAAAAACCCTGCTGCGTGAGCAGCTCCCTGACGGCAGGGCTGTTCCTTCCTGCCCTTGGCTGCTCTGTGCTTGCCAGCACTGGGCAACTGCAAGTCCCTGGCTTTACCACACCAGAAAGCTAGTTGCAGCCTGGATCCAGCCATCAGTCAGGTTTGATTCAAAATCTACAAATGGCAAAGGCAAAGGTGGAGGTTGGTTTATGGTTTTCACGGTGGTGGTGGTCTGGGCCTTCCCCACTACAGTCACTGCCTAGCTCGAGTGCTCTGCCGCAGTGGAGTGGAAAGGAAGGGACACTTCTGGGTGCTGAGCAGTGTGAAGCTGGCCTCAGTGGCCCTCAGGAAACCACGCTGGCTCTGTGCACTGTAAGAGCTAGTTGACCTGCTCAGGTTGCCCTGACCCAATATTGCCAACTGATAGCTCCCACTGGGCTGGAGCTGGGAACCCAAGACTCAGGTGCTGGTGGATGCCATTCAGGATCCTGGAGGCAGCAGCCGTCCACCACCCACCCACGAGTCTCCCAGGAACCCTGCTTCAGAGAGGGGCTGCTCCTGCCATTTTGACCTCATTTGACGTGAGTTTTTCGTGGCCCACTGTCCACAATGCAGTCATGTTGCAGGATAGAACTTCAGCAGGGACTTGTGGATGAGAACCCTTAGGTGATCATGGTGACTCTGGGGGTAGCACAGCCTGTCCCACCTGGGCTGGGGGAGGGGCTAGAGGTGCTTGACTTGGTTGGGCCATTGTGCATCCCCACCTCGGGTGTCTTGCATGGCTGCCCTGTGCACCTGCAGCTGCTTCACAGGTGGTGTCATCCTCCCCCAGCGTCTCAGCCATGCTCCGGAGAGAAGGCCCGTGTTCAGAGGCTACCAGCTGCCTGCCAGAGGGCAGCATGCATAGCCTGGAAGAAGCCTCCCACTTGGACAGCCATCCACCCAGGTGGTAGAACCAGCACTGCTTGTGTGTCCCAATGAGTGCTAAAACTCTCCTGGGGCTGGCCTCTGGGACACTGAACATGCAGACACAGGGTGCTTGGATCTGTGCGGAGCCCTTTTGGTCACATTTCCAGCATTCCTGAGTCTTCAGTTCCTTCTGCCAAACCCCTGTGCCCAGCCTTGTTTGTGCTTTAGAGTTCCAGATACCAGCAGATGAGGTGTCCTGGGAAAAACCCCAAGACATGTCCCTACGAGGGCCTGTGAGGTCCACAGCCCTGGCCTGCGGCAGGGGAGCCCTTGGAGCTGTGATCTGATCAAGGTGTAAGCATCCAGGCTGAGGTGGCTCAGTGGAAAGACCACCGTGTGTTCCAGGGTGGCTTAAGAAAGTTTCTGGAGGTTGGGTCAGAATTTTACCCAGCACCACCACTCATCAGCAGATTGCCCAGTGCAGGAGTCTGTATGGCCAGTTGGCTTTTGCCTGGCTCACAGTGGCATCAGCTGAGAGATTCTGCTGCTGAATTTGCTTTCCTGGTTTCCCTTAGGTGAGGGATGCTGTGGCTGTGTGGGTCCCACATTCCCGCCCAGCAGGTGGGTGGGAGCCAACATGAGCATTGGTAAGGTTGCCAGCGCCTGCTACCTCCCTCAACCTCCTAGTTTGTGTCTCCTGTCCCGGCCTGTGAGCATTTGCATTTGTCACCTCTGGGGTAACGACTTTGTGTCTCGGCAGCAAAAAACGAAACTGCAGCTGGAGAATGTGGTCATGCTGGATGGAGGAAGCCAGTAGGTGAGGCCACATACTGCGTGAGGCGTCCAGAACAAGCGTTGTAGACGGAGGGTTAGGTGAGCACTGGTCAGGGATTGGTAAGGAAAACAGAGTGGCAGCTAAGGGAGTGGCAGAGGTATCTAAGAAGTGAGTGTGGGGATGGTGGCACAGCATGGTGAGCGTTCTGAAAGCCGTTGGCTTGTCCAAGAGTCAGGGTTGTAGACTGAGGCTCAGATGTTTAGCATGTGAATGCCAGCAATGCTTGGTTGCAGCATGAGGGCAGCGCTCGTAGGGACCACAGTTGTTGCCTGCTGAGCTCCAGATGGGCCTCCTGCCCCTGTCCACCCCCTCGCTCGTCCACTGGCTGTGTCCACAGGTGCTCAGAGCTCAACTTGCCAAGGAACCCGTAGCCTTTCCAGGCTTTTTTCCCCAGTCACAAGAATGGTTAGCAAGCTGAAACCCAAGATCGCTGTGGTGTCCAGCACGCACATGGAGGAGGTGTTTTCCCAGGAAGCCCTTGCCTGGGGATGCTGTCCACGTGGGTGACATGGAGAGTACGGCATGGCCCGGGGGAGGTGGGCCAGGTCGCTGGCCTTGCAGCTGCACATCTCTTCCATTCATATGGCTACCTAAGCGTCCGCTCTGCATCTGTCTTTATGCCTTCCTCGAGCGAGGCGCAGCTTCAGGGGCGTGAGCATCACCTGGGCGGTCTGCACACTCAGCTGTCCCCTGAGCATGTGCGGGGCCAAGCATGCGGTGCACATGATCTCTCTCAAAATCTCAAAACCATGCCAGGTCCTAGTCATCAATGCCTCCCTGCAGCAGGGGGAGTCTGAGGCCAATGGCTGAAGCTTCCCCCACCTGGGACAGAGGCAGGGACATCACATCTAGGCATCCCCGATGTAAGAACAGGATCCCACTGCCTGGCACACAGTGGGCATTTAGCTGGTAGCAGCTCTGGTATTTGCCAAGGTAGCTAGTATAACCTAGTAGGAGAGATTTCAGACCTCCGGGTCAGAAAAGCCCAAATTTGATTTTTAGGCCCACTTTCTTCAAGTTGTGTGACCTTGCATCTGCTTCTCAATCTTTCTGAGTTTCAGTGTCTCCCAGCTATAAAATGGGTATAGCGGTCCCTGTGTGTGTGTGGTTTCCTCTCAAGTTTAAATCGGGTGCTGCCTGCAAAGGATCCAGCAAGCCTTCAGTCTTTCGCCAGTCCTTCCCGGTGCCGGGAGGAAGCCTGTAGAGATGGCTGAGTGCCAGGCATCATGGGAAAGTGGATGCAGAAGTTGTGTGTGTGCAGGGATCTCCCGTCAGCCATGGCTTGTGTTCTGTTGGCAGCTGCTGGGCCATCTGTGGGCTGTATAGTTGTCCAGGGTTTGGACCCCCGGAACCCTTCAGAAGGGGCTCACTTTCTCAGGCTGGTTCAAATGAGTTTCAGTAGGAGACCTGTGAGTGGTGTGCAGGGAGCGCTTGGGCTGCACTCGCCTCACCTGTCCCATCCATATGCAACCTGTGAGTATCACCAAGCTGCATAGGTGCCGAGGGCCCAGTGCAGACTGGGTTCATGGCCCCCCCAGGTTGTCTTGGGCTGATCATGGTCTACAGGCATCCACCCCTCTCTGGGGCTCCTTGTCCAGCAGGGAGGGGTTGGCTGTGGGGAGTCTTTGTGGCCTTGCAGGTGGTGATACGGATGTGGTACAGCCCACAGATGATGATGTGGATGTAGTATGGTTCACAGATGATGGTGCAGAGGTGGTATGGCCCACAGGTGGTGGTGTAGATGTGGTGAAGCCTGCAGGAAGTGCTGTGGGCATGGCATGGCCACAGGTGGTGGTGCGAGCATGACGTGGCTGCAGTACCCACAGCCAGTTGATGATGAGGGCTCCGACCAAGCCCTTGAGAGCGCCTCACAGGCCACAGTTTTTCAGGCACTTTTTGGAGAAACCCTGGTGGAAGGGGTTTTCTCCTGGTGTATGGAACAGTTGGGCCCCTGACTGTTATGTCAGTTTGGGAACCCAGGGATTTGTGCTGTGGGACTCTCTAGGCTAAATACCAACTTCAGATGAGCTCGGTCTCAGAGGTCCAGCTCGGGCTGCCCGCCTCCCATGAAAGGGTTTCCAACTTCACTTGACTCTGCTTCCCTTGTGGTGGTTTTCTCTCCACTCTTTCCTGTGAAGGTTGGTTTCAATGCACCCAGTCAGGTGCACTTGAGGTCACATCCCGTCCTGTGGGCATCTTTCCCCGGCCTTCAGCCACAGTCTAGCTCCCTGTGTTGTTTTGGCTTCCCGGGAGCAAGGCTTGGCAGCCCAGACACACGTGCCAGTGGTAATCCGCAGGTATCCATGACCTGTGACCTTTCCTTCCACCAAACCAAGTGCTCGCTCTTCTACCTCTGAGCCTTTGTGGGGCCGCATCCTGAATGGGCCAGAGCAAACCCCTGCGCATGCTCAGAGAGCTCTCCAGGGCTGGCCTCACAAGCTACTCGCTGCCCAATGTCCTTGCTGGCCCCTGCTCACCTTGCAGTTTTCTTTCCAGGTGTTTTCCTTTGCTTTGCCCTGGGGCCCTTAAATTCTCTCTTGTTTCCTCTCTCGCACCCCTCCCCAGCAGCCATCCCGGGGCCCTCAAGCGAGGGGTGCCCTCCCTGGTGGCTTGGTGATTTTGGCGTGGGGCGAGGCTGTGGTTGGGGGAGCCTGTGCTGCCATGAGGGCTGAGTCTCCTGGGTGGGCCCTGCCTCTTCCAGGAAACCATCTTCCCTCCCACTCGTCCCTGTTGTGACTGTTCAGCAGAAACAGGTCCTGGCCACAGGGTGGCTGTCTGGGCAGGACCAGGGGAGGGGTGTGCTTTGCTGCATCCTGTACCCTGGGCTCTCCAAGAACGGGGAGACACAGGCTCTGTGTCTTGTGGGATTCAGAGTTGTTTTTTTGAACACATTTGAAACTCAAGCTAGAAACAAATTGTTGGCAGTCCTCAGCCTGTATTCATGAATTCTGGTGGTGAGAAAGCTAAATGCAGTCTGTCAGGATTAAAAAAAAAAAAGATTTGTCAGTTGCTGCATTGGCCGGGAATCGAACCCGGGCCTCCCGCGTGGCAGGCGAGAATTCTACCACTGAACCACCAATGCTCCAGCTGTGTGCAGCTGGGAGGGCACCTCCTTTAATCCCCCTGTGGGGCCCCTTGGCCTGTGTGCTGACTCAGAACATCAAGCCAGGCTCCCGGGCTGCCACATCACAGCTGCAGGCACAGAGCTCAGGCCCCAGAGCAGAAGGCAGGAGGCAGAGGCCAGGATTGCGTGCAGCTCACTGGCCTTCAGACTCAAGCCAGAAACGAGCTCAAAAACACACTTGGATGGATGACTCTCCCTGCCACTTGGCTCCCCGATGTTCTGCTATGTGAAGCTGTTGGCTTGTTCTTGGATTTCCTGCTGGTTTCCCATTGGAACCCCGCCAGGGCCAAGTGCTACATGAAGGGAATGTTCTCTAGGTAAACGCTGCAGGGCCAGGCATCCCCGGCCAAGTCATGCTTCTTCTCAGGAGAACCCAGCTGTTTTTGGCAGCATGGGCCCAGACTCAGAGGTGTCCTTGGCAGCTGCAGGCCTCATGCTCTTGAGGAGAAGGCTCCACCCGGAAAGGTATGTGGAGGAGGCAGCTGTGCAGAAAAAGGTTTTTTAAAAAAAAAAAAGTAGCAACGCGTTGCATTGGCTGAGAATCGAACCCTGGCCTCCCATGTGGCAGGCAAGAATTCTACCACTAAGCCACTAATGCTCCAGCTGTTTTCAGAGGTGTCTGCCCAGCTGTCTCCATCACCACCCACACAGAAACTTGGGCAGCTTGCTGGGCCTCCACCCTGCTGGCGGCACGTCCTTTCCAGCAGGCCAGAAGGCTCCAGGAGAACCATCCAGGCCGTACCTGTTAGGCCGCTGCACAAGGTGGACCTGTGCACTGGTTCAGCTTCCCCCCAGAGGCCCTCAGTCACCCTCTTCCTACTCCCACTCTTCTGTTGGCTCCCTGCCCCCTGCTCTCAGCCACTGCTCTCAGCCATGTTTCCGGTTTTGCCTCCTGGACAGCTGCAGCTGCACTTCCAGGAGGTCTTGTTCCTGGCCTCAGTTGGCTTCCATCAGACCAGCACCCCATCCGGCATCTCCCAGCTGCCACCAGAGGTGGCCAGGGACAGCGGACGTGTAGGCGTGTCTCTCCATGGCTGGAAAACTATCACTGGCTCATCTCGTCCCGAAGTCTCTCCAGCCACTATTCCCACACCCCATCCCCGAGTGTGCCATGCTAGCCTGGTCCCTGTGCCCGAGACAGCCTGCCTGTTGTTACCTAGGAAGTGCCGGGTCACGCTCCAGCCCTGAGTCCAGTGGCAGCTCTCTGGCTGCCCTCCTGGAGGCCCAAGGAGAGTTAGCCCGTTGTATGGCCTTTCTCTTTTTCCTTTTTCATCAGACAGGCAGGAAGACCTCCTCCATCTGCTGGTTCACTCTACAAGTGTGCACAGGGACTGGGGCTGGGCCAGGGACAGAAATAGTGTCTGGGTCTCTCACGGCAGTGTCAGGGACCCAACCACCTGAGCTGTCACCTACTGTCCTAGGAATCAAAGCAAGGACTCAAACCGAGGCACTCCACAAAGGGGGCTCAGACATCTTAGCCACCACTCTGAATGCCCACTCCACATGGTATGTTCTTGTGTGTTGTCGCTTGCGTCATTTTGCTATAGTTGCCTACTAGATTGGATGCTGATAGGGGTGTATGGCCCCCAGTGCTCTCCGTGGGAATAATGACACGGATGCAAAGAAACTGAGCAGGCATGAGAGTATCAAGTTGAGCAAATGTGGAGAAAGGCTGGCTCTGATGTTGTGATTTCTGGTGCATGCACTCGGACTCCCAAGAGTAAGGTGGCGCCACTCTTCCGCATTCCGTTGCGTACGAAGGGAAACTGAGAAGTCAGCCTTGGAACGGGAAGGTCCTGCTGCCTGCCCATTTCTCCTTCCCAGATAGTGCCTTGCTTTCCCACAGGGCCCACAGCAGGGCCACCTGATGTAACCCATCCCACAGCCCCTCTCCTCTCTCCACAGGCTGGTGCGAGAGTCTGTGGCGCAGAACAATGCCGTGCAGATCAAACACGTCATCCAGACCCTGTCCCAAGAGTTCGCCCTGTCCCAGCACCCCCACAGCCGGAAAGGGGGCCTCATCGGCCTGGCCGCCTGCTCCATCGCTCTGGGCAAGGTGGGCCTTTCTCCCAAGGGATAGACACACCAGTGGTGGCTGGGCCTCTGACCACGCCAGGCTTGGCGCCTCCTGTCAGGCTGACTCAGGGAGAGGTTTTGAGCCTGGCTATCCCCCAAGAGCGTCAGCCGCAGCCCCCCGGGGTGTGCCCCCTCTGAGCTGCCTGCCTGTCCCCCTCCTGCCTGTCCCAGGACTCGGGGCTCTACCTGAAGGAGCTGATCGAGCCAGTGCTGACCTGCTTCAACGACGCAGACAGCAGGCTGCGCTACTACGCCTGCGAGGCCCTCTACAACATCGTCAAAGTGGCCCGAGGTGCCGTGCTGCCCCACTTCAACGTCCTCTTTGATGGGCTCAGTAAGGTGACTGCTCCCCCTTCCGGCTGGGCCAAGCTTGGGACACACACGCACTCACAGCTTGACCTTCTGGAATTCGATGTGCTTCGATGTGCACATCTTCTAGCAAGTGGGTGGCTTTCCCCACTTGCTAGAAGATGTGCATTGTCTTTTGAGTCTAATTATTTTTAAATAGTGTGGTTGGGATTTTTCTTCATTCTAATATGAATTTATACATGTTTCATGTTGTACAAGTCCTGTCTGCCACCCAGCCAAGGCACAGAAGCAGGAAGTCCATGTGGCACTGCCCTCCATGCTAGATTCGAGTGGCAAGCCCAGGTAGCCCTTTGCCTCACACGTGCTCTCACCCCCACTCTGTTCAGAAGGGGCTCTGAGGTTCTCAACACCCCTCAAGCCTTTCCTAGCTCCATGAGGGTCTCCTGACATCCTCGTGGACACCACAGCCTCCCCTGGCACCAGAATATCAGCTTCACAGCGGCCCCCTCCCAAGGGTTAAGATCAGAGATCCGAGGCGTCTGCAGCCTCCTGAGCCAGGTTCAGCAGGCCAGGCAGGTGCCGGGCACAGCGGGCAGCTGCTCCCTCCACCAGTCTGTTTTGCCGTCTTGCATTTGGCCACTGAGAGAGGTGCCTTTGAGATATTTCACGCTGCCCGAGGCCTTAGCCATGAGTTAGCAACACATTCTTGTCTCACCTTGGACCATGACCGTGACCTCTGTGTTCTCTCCTGTGTCTTGGCCTCCTAGTTGGCTGCTGACCCAGACCCCAATGTGAAAAGTGGATCTGAGCTCCTAGATCGCCTGTTGAAGGTACAGGTTCCCTGTCCTCACTTGTTTCGAGAATCTGCTTTTCCTGTCTCTCTACAGCTTGCAGCTTCCGTCATTGGCCTTTCCCTCTTCATTAGTAAATTTACACACAGTACAATCATCTCTGATGTATGATTCTTTCATAAGTGGGTAGTGTTAGCAGCACAGCTAAAATGCAGAATGTGCCATCAGTATAACACTCCCACCAGAGTGAAGAAGGGTACCCATCTCCTTCCACCCCTTTCCTGGGGCACGGCTGGACATGGTCATTCCGACCCCCAGGGAGAGGGAATTTACATTTGTTTGTTTACCTTGACTCGGAGGCAGGCCTATATTCAATTCAGTCTCTCTCTTTGTCTTGTCCCTTTGGTCTGGGATATGATGGGATCCCCAGGGATTTCTCATGGCTGGCTCTGCTTCTGTCCCTTCCTGCCATGGGTCACCAAATCAACCCGGCCGGGAGACCCTGTCCCCAGTTCTCAGCAGCTCACTTTGCTTGGTTTCAGGACATCGTGACCGAGAGCAACAAGTTTGACCTGGTGGGCTTCATCCCCTTGCTGCGGGAGAGGATCTACTCTAACAACCAGTACGCGCGTCAGTTCATCATCTCCTGGGTAAGGCCAGGCCCCGTGTTCCCTGCAGCCAACAAGTGGCCTGCTGGGTTCAGCACTGCTCCCTGGCACACCCAGGCAGTGACGGCTGCAGGGGAGCCACCTTGTGACTCCTCTAGTGGCCATGACATCTGAGCATCTGGAACCACTTATTCAGCTCCACTGCCAGACCTGTCCTATGAGCCCCAAAGAGAGCTCAGAAAGCACCCTCTTTTCTCTCGGAGGCCAACATGGCTGTTTGCAGTAACCATGCCCCGCCCAGCAGTCTGCTCTTCCCATCCATCAGTTCTCCTCAGGCGCCTGAATTTCCTCAGGACTGATTAGCCTCGCTTGCCCCTTGAGCCAGCTGCTGCCCTAGCCCCCTCTCCTGTGGCACACTGAGGAGGAGGCAGGTCTGCCTGCTGTGACTCCGTCCCCGGCTGCTCTACCTCGGCAGATCCTGGTTCTGGAGTCAGTGCCGGACATCAACCTGCTTGACTACCTGCCAGAAATCCTGGATGGACTCTTCCAGATCCTGGGGGACAATGGCAAAGAGATTAGGAAAATGTGAGTATTGGGGCAGGCAATGCCGCCTGCTGGAACCCCTCAGAGTGCATACAGACTCCACAGATCTCACCAAACACAATTGGAAGAGCCAGGAGCACCTCCTGCCAGCCCTGCCTCTGAACACTTGGAAAGGCAGAGTGTGTTTGCACCCGGGTGGCTGGCCCACAGTAGAAATGGGCACTGGCCGAGGTGCCCTTGGCCATGGCTGATCTGCCATTTCCATTCCAGGTGTGAGGTGGTTCTCGGGGAGTTCTTAAAAGAAATCAAGAAGAACCCCTCAAGTGTCAAGTTTGCGGAGATGGCCAACATCCTGGTGATCCACTGTCAGACCACGGGTGAGCATGCCCAGGCCCCGTCGCCCTCACAGAAGCCCCCCATCTCTCCCTGTCTCAGCTTCAGTCGGGACGGAAGGGGCCTTGGTGTGGGTGTTGGCTGGTGCCACATTGAGCCCTGAGAGTGGTAGAGTGATCTTGTGGAGTGAGTAAGGACTCTAAGCCTTGGTTTAAGCCAGCTCTCCCACCACTTCCACCATGTGCTAGTGGCCAAGGTAGAAAGGCCAGCTAAGATTCAAGGGTGAGGAAATAAGCTTCAATCTGTGGAGACAAGGGGTAGTCTCCTGCCAGTCACAGTCTGGCCTGGGACTGTTACTCCCCTCCAGTCCGTGTCTATAGATTAGCACGTGGCATGGGAGTGTCAGTGAGGCTATCGAGGCCCTGGGCTTCCTTAGTCCCTGAGCGCCATCCTGGGAAGGGGCACTTGGCTGCTCGGCTGACCACCTGGTCCCTGCCCACTCTCCTTCCAGATGATCTGATCCAGCTGACAGCCATGTGCTGGATGCGTGAGTTCATCCAGCTGGCTGGCCGGGTGATGCTGCCCTACTCCTCGGGGATCCTGACCGCAGTCCTGCCCTGCCTGGCCTACGACGACCGCAAGAAAAGTATCTTTTGTTCTGGGAGAGAAGAAACCACGGCAGCCCCAGCGCGAGGGACCCTGGAGTGCAAGTGGGGGCTTCATTAGGGTCCATTTCACTCCAGACAGACCCCCACATCCAAGGCCCCAGCCTTCCCTGGGTGCTGACAGGCCTGGAGCAGTCTCCCAGGCCCCACATCCTGAGCTCACACATCTGCCCCCTGGAGAGCCACTGAGAAGGGGCCCTAGGAGAACTAGGAGCCCACTGGGGTACCAGCGTGGCAGGAGATGGAGACCCGGGCCGAGGGCTAGGGCACATGCAGAACTTCCCTGCTGGGCTGCTCCTTACCTCAGGGGACTCAGGCATCAAGGAGGTGGCCAACGTGTGCAACCAGAGCCTGATGAAGCTGGTGACCCCTGAGGATGATGAGCCAGACGAGATGAAGCCAGGGGTGCAGAGGCCAATGGAAGGCAACCCTGACAACTCCTTGGCGAGGCCAGAGGCATCAGCCACTGGTGAGTAAATGCCCCGCCTCTCGCCTCCTCAGAGGACCTCCAGGGAGACAGTGGTTGCAGAACTTGTCCCAGGGGCCTCTCCTAACAAGCTTCAGCTGCTTGAGTATGTCAGCTCACTGGTGAAAGCCGTCCCTCACAGGGAAGGCCAACTGCACAACCAGGCCTTGGCTGCTGGTCAGTGTGGGCTTAGCAATGGAAGCCAGGAAACCAAAGCTCTCACGGTCTCAAAGGCCATGGTGTCCTGCCTTCATCTTTCTCGGTGTGGTAGCAGCTGCCATGTAGGAGGCTGTGGATTCTGGTAGGAGGCCCAGCTGCATGGGTCACTGCTTTCCTATGGACCTTCGGCCTCCGACTGCTCCCCACCAGATGGACTCCTCTGGGATAAAAGGTTAAGAAAATTCACTGCAACTTGGGAGTTGGGAGTTGTTCTGTGTTGTCCTTTCAGGCTCTTGGCTCGATTTTCTTGTTTATCTGCATCATAAAGAGAAGCCCCGTGTACTGGTTGGGCCCTGAGTTTGACTCTCACTTCGTCTCTGCAGGGATCCAGTGTGTCCTCACTGAGGTGGCACTGCTCATCTTTGGGGTGATGACCCCTCTTTGCAGAAATGAGCTTGACATTAGGGTGACAGGGTCAGGTCAGAACATGCCACACCAGGGAGGCAAGAGTTGTTAAAGCTCTTCAGAGCATTCGAGCAGAATGTCTCAATGTCAGATCCAAGTGCGTGCAGCCACAGCGCCTGCTGCACAGGTCCGTCTGGTAGAACTAAGCACCATTTCCTGCTGGACTGGTCTCGGTGTCAAGTTACAGCTATGCCTGCACCTCTGGGATTCAGAGCTGCAAAACCACTGGAGGCACAGCTGCACACAGCTGGAGCATTGGTGGTTCAGTGGTAGAATTCTCGCCTGCCACGCGGGAGGCCCGGGTTCGATTCCCGGCCAATGCAGCAGCTGCCAACTTTTTGGCTACTCCTAGAGATCAGAATGAGCCTTCCCAGGGAGCAGCTGCCTTCCCAGGGAGCAGCTGTGTGATGAGGACAAACCACAACCTCAGGGATGGACTTTTCCTGTGATCTCTCATGCTTGTGAGATGGAGTTTCTTGCTTTGTTTTATTCTGTTTTGATATTGTTTCCTGATTCTCATATTTGGAAAATAGAGAAAAATATAAAGCATGCAGACCAGTCCCTACTAAGGGTTGGATAGTCAGTATTAAAAATCTGGCAATATTTTTAGGTTTACACATGTATTTCTATTCATTTCGTACAACCTGACTGATACATCGTGATGCTTTTTGTTGCATGAGTCTTTGTTTTCTCTGTCTTGAGGTAAGGGTTGGTACCTCTTACATGGTGGAGTCTGAAAGCAGCTTCAAGTGTTCCTGGGCTGGACAAGCAAGTCCTAGAACTGACTGCTGACAGAGCGTGGCTGCTTTGTTGGAGCTATCCTGGAAGTAAATAGTGCTGATGCTTGCACAACCTCATAAGTGTACTACAAAGCACGCGGTTGCATAGGGAAAGTTTTAAATGAGATGTTAGCAGTGTGAATTGTATCTCGGGTTTTCCAGAACAAGCGCCCCTTCCTGCTCAGTGGAGCCGGCAGTGCCTGCCACTTCCTCTCTGCTGGTGTGGCAGCAAGTCAGCCCTCTGAAAGAGAACTACTCCAACCTGTCATTGTGGCAGCAACTAAACAGCTTCCAGTCAGCCAGGGCATTGGTGGTTCAGTGGTAGAATTCTCGCCTGCCACGCGGGAGGCCCGGGTTCGATTCCCGGCCAATGCAGCTAATTTTCAGCTTTTTAGGAAATTTTCCTTAGCCTTCTGCAAACAGCTGCCAACCTTGGAGATTGTTATCCTAAATCAGGATCCCTTCAGGCAGCTTGACTGTGGGCTTTACTGCCCCATAAACAGCATTTCAGCAGACAAAAATCTTGCCTGATTATTATTCCCTGAGATGGTAGCTGCTAATTTGAGGCCTTCATAGCCACTCTCAGCACCATTCAGCATGTAGCTAACCACCAGTCTGTGAGAAGGGCCTGGTAAGCCAAGAGGGGAGTTAGTGTATCAGCTAGCAGGTTTATCCCAGCCCTGCCCACTCACCCTACCTTCTCTGCTCCCTCTGCACCAACACTGGTACCCCTGGTCAAGGACAGAAGCACCCTGCCTGGTCTTCTCGTTCAATCTCACTGTCCCTGACTTAATCTGTGCAGTGCATCCGCAGCCCCACATCCTGGTTGAGATCTCCAAGGGCATCTCTCCTCCTCTGACCCGGGCTTCCAGCCGAGGCAGCCCCTCTGCCGACTTAGCCATACCACTAAGCTTCATGTGGGTACCAGTTTGAGTCCCAGGTGCTCACTTCCAGTCCAACTCCCTCTTTGTGGCCTGGGAAAGCAGCAGAGGATGACCCAAGACATTACATTCCTGTGTCCACGTGGCAGGCCTGGAGGAAGCACCAGGCTCCTGGCTTTGCACAGACCAAGCCCTGGCTGTTGTGGTCATTTAGGGAATGACCAATGGGCAGTGGATCTTGCTCTTTCCTTTTCTGTCTGTCTGTAAATTTGCCTTTCAGGTAAAAATAAATGTATCTTTAAAAAAGAAAAAAAGGGCAGCTGGGACTTGAACCAACACATGTATAGGATACCTGCACTGCAGGCAACAGCTTTACCCGCTACACCAGAGCACCTGCCCGTTATTCATCTCAACAGGCAAAAATAATGCAGATGGGGCTCCCATCTATTGGTTTCCTCCCATTGCCCACAACCAGGCTTAGTCGGGGCTGGAGCTGGATCAAGGTCAGGGGCTGGAGCCAGGATCACAATCCAGACCACCCAGTCCCTAGTTCCCCCTCCCCCACAGGCGTGACAAGACCCTAACCACAGAAACCCTGCCTGCTGGGTTGGCAGGAAGCTGGAGCCAAGAGCTGGAGCCAGGAGCTGGAGCCAGGAATCGAAACCAAGCAGTGGGTGAGGGGAGAAATGCTTAACCGCCAGGCTAATCATCCACTTTGGGGATACATTTTATAGTTTGCTTTTTTGCTCTAATTTGCATTCTATTTCTGTACCATACTTACATAATATTTCATTTCATTAGGGTAGATAGATAAGCCACAGTTTATTTGATCAACTGCCTGTTACAGATCATTTGATATTTTCTAATTTTGTCTTAATCTTACAAACCCTGGTAAAACAGTCATGTAAAAACCTTAGCTGCTAAAAAAGAGCCTTCCAACAGAAAAATATCACAGACATACATAATAGTTTTTTGTTTGTTTGTTTGTTTTAAAAAAAAGGTTGAATTCTTGGGCTTGTAAGGCTTTGCATAGGTGCTCCCCCAGCTCCTGCAAGCTTGCCTGGGTTTCCAGTTCCCCAAGTGAAGCGGTTTTCGAGGAGTAAGCAGGGGTGCCCTGGAAGAAGAGGAGGGCAGAGGAGTGCCATGCCCGGGGAGGTGGGAGCACACTGTCAGTGGGTTTGGGGCTGGACACAGGTGGGAGCACACCGGAGGGAGAACGTTGGTGGGCTTGGGGCTGGAGTACAAGTGGGCATCCCTGTTGGCAGATCTGCCAGAGAGTGGGCAGGTCAGCCAGGCCATGTACCTGCAGCCTGTCCCCAGAGCCCTGTACGTTGATTTGTCCTCAAAAAGCAGTAGTGGGCATAGATGCTTTCTCTGTAGGTGGTCTTCATAGGTAGTGTGTGCATAGGGGCTCCCTGGGGCATGCTGCTGCGCCTCTGGAGGAACCCACCTTCATTCTGGGTGCCAGGTGCCCTGGCTGCGCCATGAGTTTCTCAGAAGGATCACTCCAGCTGCCGGGGACTCGGAGATGCCAGCCAGGGCGTGATCCTTTGGAGCGCAGGCCTTAGAAGGTGACTGCACATGAAGTATAAGTCAGATGAGTACAAGAGCAGAGGTGCCATTGACTGAGATGGGGCAGCCAGTGGCGAAGAGCAGGTGTGTGGGCAGGAAGGAGACAGGCGAACTCAGGCCGTGCTATGTACATGACGCCTGCTCAGCCTCTGGCTGCCTCTCCACCAGGCAGTTCCTGGCAAATAGGCGGCCATGTCCCTGGGAGAGTGTGCCTGTCAGGAGGGGCTGAGCAGTGGGTGGGAGATGCCCAGACAGTAGCAGGTGAGGTGTATATTTTAGTGGAGAAACCACAGCAGGTGTAATCCCTGCCCATCAGTGCTGTTACAGTGAGCACAGACTGCAGTGGCTTCAGACAACTGTGTCTGTTACCTTACAGTTTGGGAGTAATCCTGGTTAGCAGGGCTGGCCCTTCCAGGACCTCTCTCAGCGGATCACTTTGCTTGTCAGTTCAGCTTCTGTTGTAGTTTTTCCATAAGATTTAGTTAGTTAGTTATTTACTTATTTGAAAGGCAGAGTTGCAGACAGAGCAAGAGATCTTCTCTCCTGGCTCGTTCTCCAAGTGACTGCAACAGCCAGGGCTGTGCTAAGTTGAAACAAGGAGCCTGGAGCCTCTTCAGGGATTCCCATGGGGGCGCAGGGGCCCAAGCAGTTAGGCCATTCTCCACTGCCTTCCCGGGCACATCAGCAGGGAGCTGGATCAGAAGTGAAGCAGCCAGGACTCTAACAGGTGCATCCCCTCCAACTGAACTGCTGATCTCAGAACCCCAACGATGAAGAGACTATGTCAGCCAGTGGATTCCGAATAGATTTCATCGTGATTGGAATGGTGAGACTGGCAGCAATTCAGAACTGTTGAACTATTAAAACTGCTAGAGTAGGACCCTTGGAGCATGCCTCACATCGGGGACCTGGGATGGGTGCGAGGCTGGGTGGGGCTTCTCCCTTTGTTTCTCCCCTGACCCCAGATGCAGGGGGAAAAATGGTGATATTAGTGTGGGAAAAAAACAAAACCACTGTCATCATAGGTGGTAACTTGGCCTGCTGCCTCAGACCCTCAGCTTCTAAAGCTAGCTGCTTTCTTGGCTCACAGCCCTATCCTAATTTGTCATAAAAACCCAAACGAGAGACTGCTGTATAGCCTGAATGTAGAACCAGGCAGGGAGAGGAGTGGGTGCGCTGCCTGTGGTTCACCACTGACCCACTGTGTGCTTTGATTCATTGTGTAACCTCGGTCTCAGTGTTCCCATCTGTAAAATGGATCATCAGCACACTAAAGGAACTTATGAAGAGGCTAGAAAAAGGCCCAGCACCAGGGCAGCTGTGTGCTCACCTCACAGATTGCTGACCCCATCTGTCATCTGTCATCGAGTATATTTCCCAAAGATTGGAGCCCCTTTCCTAAACATTGCCACAATTCCATCCTCGTACTTCAGGAAAGAATGGTCCAGCGTCTCAGGTCGCCACGGATCCGTTCAGGGCCCGTGCTTCCCCTCGGCGTGCGCGGAGGTTGCTGTGCTTCCTGCCGTCCTCACCTTGCCTTCTGTTCTTTTCTTCTCCCTTTTTATTTTCTTCTCCCTTCCTTGTGGTTGATTTTTTAGGCCTGTGGTGTTTTTGTCAGGGTCGTCTGTTCCCTGTATTCCCTGAAGGTTAGTAGCCAGTGCTGCTTGATCAGACTCGGTTTCAAAAGCCTTTGGTAAGAATTGCTTATGTGAAATTCACAAGCACAAATTATGTGGAAAAATGTGGATGAACGATGTTCCCATCTTCGCCTTTGCTGTAACAAAATATTTAAATGCAGATGATACACAGAGAAAGGATGTTGATTTAGTTCACCGTCTTAGAGGCCAAAGACCCAGCAGCCCGGGAATGGCTCAGCCGGGGACCCCTTGGCTCCAGCACATTGTGGCCGACAGCAGCGCAGCAGGTGTGTGTGCACGAGAGTATGTGTGGTGAGACAGGAAGCTGAAGGGCAGAGAAGTTGCCAGGTAGTTCCCTAACAACCCACTCTCCAGGGAAGTCACTGAAAAGCTCTCCTAAGAACAGCATCCCCCGTGACCTGACCACCTTGCACTAAGCCCCACCTCTTAAAGGGCCCACCACCTGTCACATCACTTTCAGCACTTGAACCCTTGGAGGATAAGCCACACCCTAAATCATAGCATGCATGACATTTACATCCAAAACTGGTGTACCCAGAAAATGTTTACAAGACCCAGATATTTCCCCATCGAAAACCTTGGTATTCAGCACAAGGGAATGAATAAATAAACAAACAAACCTCTTAGAAGGAAAAAAAGAAAAAACTGGGAGGAAAATGTGAGGAAGGAGATGTGAGAAGGAAGCCAGCATTCCCTGCAGTACAGATGTTGCCATGGCTCTCACGGAGTGCTGGGCATCATTTTAAGCCGCTGGATGTGAGCTTATTGTCATGGCCAACAACTGACTGGTGCAGGTTTTCCATCATTACCCCTGCTGTACAGGCCAAGGCCAAGAGGCCTGTTCAAGGTCACAGCTGGTCAGTAGGGAACCGGGGCTCAAGAGGCTGGCTGGCCTGTGTGCACAAGCACCACCTGGTTCTGCAGCTCCCCCCACCTGCCACCGCACAAAGGGCAGCGAGGGCTGCTAAGCTCGGCTGGGAGGCCAAGAACAGCAGGGCACCGTGTTTATTCACTCTGCTGGCAAACATTCGCAGCATCCCTACCCTCCCTGGGCGAGGCTGTGGGGAGATGGGTGCCCTTCACACAGCAAGAACATGGAAATTGCTAGAAGTCTTTCTAAAGGGCAGCCTGGTGACTAGGGACCCTGTGCAAAAGAAAATATGGGAGCAATGGAAGAGCGAGTTTAGGAGGCATATACCTGGCGTCAGTACCATTTCATCCATCAATGTGTGCATTTCCAAAAGGGATGAGGGCCAGTGCTCCCGGGACGTGGCGTCCCATCCCCCTCGGGGCCTCTGGGCCAGGAAGGGACAGGTGGCAGTGGAGAGCTCCTCTGTTTGCAGGCCCACGCCTGAACTGAGGCTGCTGGGAGATGCACGGAGTGGGAAAGGCAAGGTACAGAAGCGACATGATGCTCCCATTTATATTTGCAGGGCGCAAAGTAGGACCTGAGGCAGCTGGCTGTCCAGAGAGAACAGGTGTATGTCACTCAGTTTGGGAGGTTTGAGTCTGTGACCCGGCAGCCTGGCCGGTCTGTCTGGGATGCGGACAGCAGATGGCAATGGCAGACCACCTGCAGAGGAGAGTCAGAGAGACTGGGACCGGTGCTAGCCTTCAGTAGTGTACCTCTGGCAAGTTCTGCAACCCTGGGGTATGCCCCCAGTGACCTGAGCACCTCCCACGGTCCGACTCCACCTCACTTAAGTTTCCTCCCTGTTGGAACGTTAACTTAGAACCTGAAAGTACTGTGTGAGTTTGAAGGCCAAATCACAAATTTCAGCCACAGCAAAAGCTGGCCAGGGAGAAGCAGGCATGTAGTACAGTGGGGCGTGCCTCCACTTGGGATGTCTGCATGCCACGTCGCAGTGCCAGTCCCAGTGCCTCCACAGCACGGCTTCCTGCTAACGTCGCCTGGGAGGCTAGTTGAAGGCTCAAGTGCCTGCGCACTGCCGCCCGCGTGGGAGACCGGGGCGGGATGGTGCATTGCTGGCTTTGATCTGCTGCTGCCCAGGATCATTGCAGACATTTGGGGAGTGAACCAGTGAATAAAGATTGTGTATCTCCCTGCATTTCTAATAAAATAATATATATATATAATTTTTTAATTTTTAAAGAATGCATTTGGAGATCCAGTAGATAGCTCAGCCAGCGTCAGGCATGCTCTTCAGCGCATGTGCTGTCCACGAGGCTGGGAGAGTGCTCGGCCTGCAGAGCTCGCTGACAGTGCGCATGTGTGGGTACCACATCTGCTTTTACAGCGCAGTAGTGCGCCATCACGTGGCTGTGCCACATTGCGTGCCTCCGTCCGTCAGGGGATGGGCGTTTGGGTCATTGGATTTTTTAGGCTCTTGTAAATGTTACTGCTGTGAATGTCAGGTGCCAGTTTTACTGGAACATATGTTTTTATTCTACACACCTAGAAGTGGTCCACACGCTTGCTTGGGTCTGTGGTAACACTGTACTTACTTAGACCAGACTTTTCCAGTAACCGCACCATCTTACATGGTGGAGGGTGCTGGTTTCTCCAGTACTTGTCATTATTTCTATTGTAGTCACTCCTAGCGGAAGTGAAACAGTATCTCATTTTAGTTTTGACCAACATCCTCTGTTAGCTGACAGTGCTGTGTACCAAAGTTTGTGTTTGCATATGTGTGTGTGTTTAATTTTTATTTATTTAAGAAGCAGAGAAAGAGATAAGACATGGCTCCTGCCCACTGGTTCATTGCCCCAGATGCCTACAACAGTTGAAGCTGGGTCAGGCATAGCAGTTAAAGTCTTCGCCTTGAACACGCCTGGATCCCATATGGGCACCAGCTCTAATCCTGGCGGCCCCACTTCCCATCCCGCTGCCTGCTTGTGGCCTAGGAAAGCAGTCGAAAATGGTCCAAAGCTTTGGGACCCTGCACCCACGTGGGAAACCCAAAAGAAGCTCCTGGCTTCGGATTGGCTCAGCTCCAGCTGTTGCAGCCACTTGGGGAGTGAATCATCAGACAGTCTCTGTCTCTCCTCCTCTCTGTGTATCTGCCTTTCCAATAAATAAGTCTTTCAAAAAAAACACGACATGAATCAGGGTCAGTTCTGAGACAAGAACTGGGAACAGTAATCCGGGTCTCCCCAGTGGGTGGTAGGGACCCAGCTACTTGAGTCGCACCTGCTGTCCACCAGGACGCACAGCAGAGCGAGCTGGTGTTGGGAGCTGGAACGGGAGCCCACTGCAGGCGCCACGACAGGGGGTGCTGTCCTCTGAGCCGCCAGACCGGACGCCCACCCCTGGGAAGTCACTTTCTGCACCCATGGCCCTGGAGCCTGCAGTCCCTCTGATCCCTAAGACGTGTTCCCCAGATGTTGCCCTTGTCAGATCCTGGCACCTGCAAACTCGCCAGGCTGTGTACTGTCCCAAGAGCGCTGAGGACTGCATAGGCTCCTGTTCCTTTTCAAGAGCCTGACTCGGTGCTAGGGACTGCAGAGGAACGGCTTTGTGCATCCGGGACCTTGCTCATCCACAAGGCCCGGCAGCCTTTCATGTCTCCCTCTTCCTCTCCAGGAGGTGCGGATGGCTCATGTGACTCCAGCTTCAGCAGCAGCGTCAGTGTCTTCACTCCATCCAGGTGAGTAATTTGTTCCATGAGAAGTATTTGTGGAAAGCAGGAGACATCTTGCCTGGAGTTAGAGGAGACCCCAGGCTGCCTGGTACAGGCCTGAGGGGCTCTGTGAGAAGGCCTGTCCCTCCCAGATCTCCTGGACAGAGAGCCCCTGGGGAGGGATTGGAAGCGGCTAGAGTAGGCCAGGTTATAAGTGGATGGCTCATGGCAGCCCCCAGCTGCCCCCAGATGCCCTTGCTCAGCAGTTTTGGTTTGTCTAAGGTAACATGGGGCTCTCCAGACTCAGACTGGAGGAAAGGCTGCACAAGCACAGACCAAGCCCAGTGCAGGCCAGCTAAGCCGGAGAATACAAAGGACTCTTTTCTGTACCCATCTAGCTGCCGTGACACAGCCTGCCACAAGGGGGCAGTGCAGGCCAAGAGGCTAAGTATTGCCTTCCACACTTATGGCCTCTACCCTCTGCTATGTGATGGGCTTCCTGGGGAGGGAACTGCCACAGTTCCACCCAGGTCCGAAGCACGTGGACTTGCCCTGGGTCACATTTTTGGTTGGTGATTCCAAGAGGAGGGAGGTGCCTCTCCCAGGCCTTCGGGCCCACACCTTCATTCATGTTCTTGGTGAGCTTAATCCTGCCTGCTGGGCCCCAGGGTGCTTCCAGAACTAGGAAGTACTGATTGTAAACACACGCCCCCACATCATGGCCTCCTCAACAGAGGGCGTCAGAAGTGCTGGTCTTCTAACAATAAAACAATTAGCCTTGCAAAAAAGAAAAAGAAGTAGTGCTGGCCAGTCCCCATGCGCGGTGCTTTATCTCACATCTTCACAGTGGCTGTGCTTGGCCCTGTGGGCTCTAAGATAAAGCAGGGCCCAGGGTGCCTCCCTGTCCCTAAGCTGCTCCAGTGGAAAAGCTGGGAAGAAACCAGGAAGTCACTGGGAATGGGGGAGGATTGCTGTGAGACCGGAAATTACCAGAAAGGGGTTGCTGTGCAGAGTGCTAGGTGGAGATTCAGTCCAGAACACGGCTGGGTAAAGCCCTGGCATCCCATCACAGAAAATGCTCGTGTCCCCATATCCTGGGCTCAGTGATGCTCCCACTGTGCGAGGATGAGTGTAGGGATGGAGGAGACCGGGGCTGCTGCTGTGTGGAGCATGCATGGGCACAGAGCTACCCTCCCGGACACAGGGATGAAGGCTCGGCTGAGTGGGAGTCTGCGTAGGGAAGGAGTTGGGTGGGTTCCAGGTTAACTGATGGAGAGAGAACAGATGAGTTCTAAATGTGCTGTGCCCTGCGCTGTTTCCCGGCTGGAGCTGGTAGGAGGAGCAGGTGAGAGAGGGGCTGTGTCCAGGTAGCCGAGTGAGCCCCTGGAAGGGGCAGGAGGCAGGCATGGGCTCTGGTTTCCGGAGCTAAGGGGAGGGTTCTGTCCTTGGAGGCCAGGGAGCCAGTGTTGCTCCCTGTTGTGAGTGTTGGGAATGGCAAGACCAGAGCTGAGAGGTGGGAGCTCCCTCTGGCAGCCGGAAATCCTATTGTCGACTTGTCGCTGTAATCTGGGCCACGGAGATTGTCATGTCCCAAAGAGGGGTGACAGTGGAAACTGGTGGGGACACGGGAGAGGGAGCTGAGATGGGGTGTGACTGAGGGACTCACGGATCCGCCGCCTGTCTTGGGCGCCTGCTCAGCCACCGGCCGGGCTAGGTCCCCCAAGCGCCCCCTGCTCCGAGGCCAACAGCCACATCATTGAAACCACGGGGTGTTTTGTTAGACCTGTCGTTCAGGAGCTAACATGGAGTCCTACGGTTTCTGCCGTCAAAACAAACAAGAACAAATGACCTGGTGCTCTGAAGTTCCTAGTGAGTAGAGGTCTCCTCACTGACAGGAAGACAGCCGAGTGCCCGGCCAAGCTCCTCCACCTGCTTGCTTCCTGTAGTGCTGCTGGCTAAGCGTGGGCAGCCTGGCATTAGCCGGAGTCACCACACAGCAGAGCTCACCCCACTGTGTTCATGTACCTTGCATGCCCGGGATGCTGTCCCCTCCTGCCATTTCCACTGAGTTCCAGCTGGCCCAGAGTGGGGACACCTGACGACAGCAGCCACCAGCATGCTGATGCCGAGCACCTTGGCATTTGTCCCCCTTGGAGAACCTGGCATACTCAGAGATTCCACCAGACTCCCACGCACACAGCACCCGAGTGCACCCTGAGCGTCCAGGCCCTGCCTGGAAGCCGTCCTTGCGCTGTGCATGCTATGTTTTTGTTTTTGTTTAAGATTTATTTATTTTTTATTGCAAAGTCAGATATACAGAGAGGAGGAGAGACAGAGATCTTCCGTCCGATGATTCACTCCCCAAGTGGCTGCAACAGCTGGCGCAGCGCCAGTCCAAAGCCAGGAACTTCTTTCCGGGTCTCCAGCACGGGTGCAGGGTCCCAAGGCTCTGGATCATCCTCGACTGCTTTCCCAGGCCACAAGCAGGGGGCTGGATAGGAAGTGGGGCCGCCGGGATTAGAGCTGGTGCCCATATGGGATTCAAGCACATTCAAGGCGGGGACTTTAACTGCTAGGCCACCAGGCCGGGCCCGTGCTATGTTTTTTAAAGAGCAAGCAAAGGCTCCTCAGTTGAGGCAAACCAAGGGGAAAGTGGCTGTCCGACCCAGTGTGCTTTTCTTCTCCCATACCATCCCCCTCCCTGAGGATTTGTTGGGAAAACATCACATGGCTTCAGGCTCAGCCGCTAAGGGCAAGCCCCCTGGAAAGCAAGGTTGCTGGGTCAGTGTGGGCAGCAACTGAGCTACAGTGCTCCACTGGGAGGGGCTGGACTGCCCAGCCCTGCAGGGAACAGGAACGGGTAGAAAGAGGGGAAGATAGGACAGATGAAGCCAGCTCGAAGCCAGAGACGGGGTTGAGAGAGGGCAGCGCCTGTGCCTTAATGTACTTGGGCCAGGATGGGCCTGACTCCTCCGGGGCGCTCACGGCACTGGAACCAGCTGCCTGTCCCCATCCCACCCCACCAGGCCAGCAGGGGGCCGCATTCGGCCTCTCCCTGCTGCCTTGGATTCCTCATCTGTCAACCAGACATAACGATGTCACCACTCTCCAGGGTGCCTGGGCCTGTGTGAGTGGACGTGTACTGTGAGCTCTGAGCATCCTGGCACACAGAAGGCATCTGCATAGTGCATCCGCCGTTCTCCCTGAGCAGGGCCTGGAGAACATCCTTGTACCAAAGGTCACTCCACAACCAGCGACCAAGGGGGAGCGATGCCCAGCTTGCTCCAGGCCCTGACATCTCAGTCTGTTTTCTGTCAGTAGAACAGAACAGCTGAGCAGTACGTAAGAAGTGGGTTTTGACTGACAGGTGCGGGAGCGGGGAAGCCTAAGGCAGTGGTGCCCTCTGCCGCCTCAGCTCAGGATGGAGTCGGGGCTAGCAAAGGACCCCAGGGCTGTTGCCTCACTGCAGAGCTGTGTCCCTCCAAGTCAACCTTCCTGTCCACCTCACCAGCTCATCAGTCAGTCGAGGCTGAGTCTGGGAGGGAACAAGCCACAGCGCCCTTCTTGTGCCTCACTGGTCATGGCTGGAGAGTGCCTGGGCTTTGCCCCGTGGCCTCGCACCTTCTCTAGACGCTAGAGGTCTCACGCAGGTGGCGCCCAGCCTGCCTTCTGTTGCCAGCACCTTGCCAAAGCAAGTGTCCTTCAATGCTTTCTTCTTGATAGGATTCCACCCTTACACAAGTAAGAATAATCTAGAAATCCAGGCTCCCCAACCTGTAGCTTTATTCCCTAAAAAGATCTGTAGTGGTCTTCTTTTTAAAGGCACTTTGGGCTTGGGACACAGCCCTGTTTTTAGGTTCACCTGTTGATTTGAGGAGCGCCTAAGGAAGTAGAGTACCGTCTCCTGGAGAGAACCACTGCTCTTGTAAGTGCTCGCCGGCTGCATGGCAAGCAGTGGTCATTGGATCTGTTGTGTGGAAGGTGCAGCAGGGCCACGCGCTGGGACTCCACAGTACGCAAAGACACTTTGTGAGGTGCACTCCAAGAAGGCTCCGCAGAAGCAGGCTGCTGCAGAGTCTTGAAAGCCCCAGGAGTAACTGTCTAGACTTGGAACTGGTGCAGAAATGCATTGCGCATTGCGTGTAGACTTCCTTCTTTTCCTAACGGAGTAGTTAAGCTGGGGCGGAGGGCCCGGGAGAGCTGCCCACTCAAGGCCGTCGTCCCTGTCCCCAGCTTGGATCAGTTTCCTGTGCCCTGGGGTACAGCTGTTTCCCGTGACAGTCATCTCCAGCCAGCCAGGAGAGGAGGCATGCTGTGCCAAGCACCACAGCCCACGAGCAAGTTCCCCACATGAGTCGCTTGGGCCTGGGACCACCCTGCACTGTCTGTGGAACTGGATTTGCACACCTGTGCACAGAATGAGCAATCTTCATGAAGTGTGAGGGCTTTTTCCAGTAGGAAGCCCTTGGTTTGGCAAAGCCAACACCTGCATGACTAACAGGCTCAGCTGCCCATTTCAGGAAGGTTTGCCCTGGTGGCGTCTGCTAAAGGGAGAGCCATACAACAACCAGGCCACCAGCTCACACTACAGGCTTCCCTCTGCTGTGTGCCCGTGACATGGTGGCACCGTGGGCTGGCTGGCAGCATCTTTGCCTTCCATGTTGGAGCTCGGCTCGCCAGGGAGCCATGGTTCTGATGTCACAGGACCCTGTTGAATCAGCGCCAGGCTGTCCCAAGGGTCGTCTTGCTCATGTTAGGCCCGTATGTGCTTTTCCCACAAGCAAATACATGAAACACACTGTAAGGCTGCTGCCCCCACCAGGACACAGAGACGATGCCCCTCGTGGCCTCTGCCATTAGGAGGTAGTACATTGTGGAGGGCAGAACGTTCCAGAGTCACCGGCTCAGGTTCAGACTGCCAGTTCCTGTCAGGCCTGGCTCTGGAAGCTTCAGGAGCCTGTGCTTGAGCCCCCACCAGAATGGAAACGGAGCGACCAGGTGCAGACTGTGGGGGGAGTTAGCAAGGCCACTCAGGAAGCATGCTCAGCACAGCGTGTGCCATCAGAGCCCTTGCTCCCCTGACCAGTGTAGCCCTCAGCCCCTTGGGGGAATAGACGCCTGGGGCTGGTCCAGCTAAGAACATGGCAGTGACCAGGCAGGAAGCACCAAGGCACCCTTAAGCCCGTGATGCACCCAGATGCCTGCAGTTCCTGCAGGAAGAGGCCTCACCATCGACTCTGGGACACAAGGTTAGGAAAGAACAGACCAGGGTGGGACAGCACCACGACCCAAGCCCAAGGAGAAGAGCTCCATGACCGCTGGCCAAGGCGAAGCGCCACAGTAAGTGCTGATCAGCAGCAGAGGGAGAGGGAGCCTCTGGGAACCCGGCGGAGGCAGTCGGAAAGTGCTTAGGAAGCCCTGACGCAGTTGCTGTGCTGGCTGCTATGGCAGCCGCGCAGCCATGGAGCACCTGAGATGCAGCTGAGCTGAACACGGCTGCGCCATCAGCGGAAAGAGCACACTGGTAGGCCCTCTGAGCCCCAGCCGTGAGGACGTCCACTATGTTGACCACGTGCCAGGATGCTAGCACTGCGGATATGTTGGGTTAATTAAAATGTTGTTTACCTGTTTCTCTTTCCATTTTTGATTTAAAACTGAAAGAGGTAACATTGTGTCTGTGAGTGACTCTGTGTTTCTGTTGAACAGCAGGCTCAGGGTGCCGGGTGCCACCCCAGGACTGTCTGCGCTTTAGCTTCCCTGGTGTCTTAGGCTACCGAGGAATTTAGATGTTGTGACACCCCAGAAGACAACAGCAGCCTCGAGCCTTGTGGCTCCTGGGGAAATTGTAGTGTCCACCTGAGGCTGTGTCACTCACACACTCAGATCTTGTGGCACTCAGCATGGATATGCAATCTCGCCACTGAAGTGGGCACAGGGGCATCTTCAGACCACACTAAATAGTGATTCCGCTTCATATTGCAGAACCCAGAACAGTGCCCCGTAGAGGTTCACATCACATGGACTTGAGAGAGGCTGCAGGCAAATGCGCATCCCACAGCCACCAGCTTCCTGATGCAGATGAATAATTGAGCAGCCTGGAAATGCCGCTGAAAGACTGCTTGGTGCAGGCAGGCAGCTAAACTCCAGGCCCCCGCCCCCAGGAAGCGCAGGCCTGCCCTCACGGTGTGATGGGTCCCTGATGTGGCAAGGGAAGAGAAGCCAGACCTCTCGAACCACCTCAAACCCCTGGAGCCCTGGTCCCTGGCAGGCACAGGGTGACTGTCTCCCAGGGACACCCAAGCTCCTCTGGGCGGCTGGCGCAGCATTGCCCCAACTGGAGGACAACAGGGCTTCACACCAGGGATGGGGGCAGAGGCTGTGTCCAAATGGCCTCTGCCACTCCCAGACAGAGGCAGGTCCAGGATGCCCACTGCAGGGCCAAATGCCCTGGACTGGCCACAGACAGTGTCCCACAGCTGCTCACTGAAAGGGCTGCTGGCCTCAGGACTGTTCGCAGGGCCCTTCCTGAGCTTCTCAGGTGGGCGGGCCTGCCTGGCCAACAGGGACCCTGGAGCTACTGCCTTGAGGTCCCCACAGTTGGACCCTCCCTGCCAGTGTGCCATGAACAGGACCAGCCAAGCTGCAGGTTCCAAACTCTCTAGGAGAGGGAAAGAAGCCAGCCCTGGATGGGAGGGAGATGCAGCCCCAGGCGGTGCACACGAGCCGGCTGCTCAGGTCTGCATGCTGAGCCCGGGACCATGAGTTGGTTCTGGGTGTGAGGGCCCAGGCAGAGCCACAGCTCAGTGGGAGAGGGCACATGGCAGGTTCACTCAGCTCTCCCTCCTGGTCTTGCCCACAGTGCTGAGAGAGCCCCAATGACCCTTGACCTCGACGGAATCGTGCAGGTGCTCAACTGCCACCTGAGTGACACGGCCATCGGCATGATGACCAGGATTGCCGTCCTGAAGTGGCTGTACCATCTCTACATCAAAACTCCCCGCAAGGTGAGCCCTGGGCCCGGGGGCCTCTGCCTGTGCCTGCAGGGGCCTGTCTGGGACAAGAGCACAGCTCACAGGTGCTCGGCTTCTCTCTCCCCAGATGTTCCGACACACGGACAGCCTCTTCCCCATCCTGCTGCAGACACTGTCAGATGAATCCGACGAGGTAGGTCCCCCACACGCCCCTGCACTACGCAGCATCAGTTCTTCAGGCCCTCGGCCGTGAGGGGTGTGGTCTTAGGACAGAAATGTGCAGTGTTGTAACTTAGCACTTCCTGCCTGTCGAGGGGCTAGAGGCAAGGCTGTGACTGAGCCCATTGGCACCGGACATGACGTCTCCTCTGAGTGCTTCCTGAAGCATGCCAGGACAGGGCAGTGGAAGGGCATGGCTTTGGGGTCAGGCTGCCTCTGAGCCTCTCTGCCCCCTGGGGCAGCGGTGGGTCCCTGGACTGTTAGAACAAAATGCCTCAGCAGGGGCATGCTGCACACTGGGGGAGATGTGGTTGTCACTCGTGTCCACTGGGCTCTATTTGACCTCTGATTTGAAAGTGGGCTCTTCAGCTTTGCTTCACTGAGGTCATTAGACACTGGGCATAAAAGGGAGAAGCTGAAAGCCCACCCACCTCGCAAGCAGTGGGAGTTAGCCGTGAGGGGAGCCCGCACAGAGGCCGGCCTATGGGCCTTGGGCCCTGGCTCTGTTGTGTACCTGAGTCAGCGCAGGGCCCACTCTCTGTGGCCACGCTAGGTCTCTAGATTGCGCGTCAGCCACTCCTTCTCTCTCAGGCACTGTGGGTAGTGGACAGAGCAGTGTACGTGGGCATCAGTGGGTTCATGAACTAACAGCCCTACTCACACTGCCCCGTGCCATGTGGAAGTGGGCAAGGCTTGGGTTAGCAGAGAAGGGGAGGAGGATGATGACCATAGCCCCCAGTGCAGGAAGATCACTGGTCCTCCAGGGCTGGGACAAGAGCCATGGCAGCCCTAGCTGCTCCGTAGGCAGGTCTGCGGGTCCGAGCCAAAGCTGGAGAAAGAAACGGACAGGCAGGTATTCGCCTCTGGGTCCTTGGAGATTCTCTGTATTCCCAGAAAAATCCCGAACAGATGGTCTGGGAGTGTGCCCTCATCCGCCCAAACCCGCACACACATTCACACGCACACACAGCCTCTCCACACTGCCTACACTGCCCCCCGCTGCATGAGGCCCAGGTGGACATGGCCCAGTTCTGCCCGCGAGCTGAGATGACTCAGGGCACCGGCTGGGCCCTCATTTCAGTATAGGAAGAGAACGCTGCTGATTGGTTCCCTCCCCAGTACGTCACTGGAAGTTGTCAGGCCTTGAAATTGAGCTGTTTGATCACATCCAGCCTCCGCGTGTGACACTGGCTTTGTGTGCCTGTGTCTCCTTGTGCTGCATCACACAGTCAGGTGTCATTAGGACTCTGGGGTGTTTCTCATGGGCCTCTGCTGGGGGCAGCTTGAAGCTGCTTTGGGGGGCAGTTTGGAGGGAGCAGGGCTGTAACATCTGGAGGGGTGCCTTGGGGGTGTGCTCCTCAGCACTGGGTCCTGGTTGTAGGATGTTGTCGTCGGGAAACTGGTGGGTGAAAGCACAGCAGCAACCTCGTTTCTTGTCTCACATGAAAGAAGAATTTTCATGCGGACAAACTCTAGTTTCCAAAGTATGATTGATCTGACGGGGAGAGGGAAAGAGGCTCCTGCCTAGTGGCAGGTGGGCGCGCCAAGGGAGGAACGGTCCAGGGAGTGGTGGAGATGGGGTCTGTCATGCACCGTCTCAGGGAGGGGGTCACAGGAATCACCCCAAGGGCAGAATAGAAAAAAATTATTTGGAATGAGCAGTAATTTCTACCACCTTACCCCAGAACAAAAAGACTGGTGGCTTCCTTCCCCCATCCCGAAGATAAACTGGCATCCTACAGAGATTGATGTGTTGATTCTGTCCCTTTGTTCCCTCTTCCCTTCAGGAAGAGTATAGAAATGGGGTGGGGGGAAGCCTTGTTTTTTAAAGAACTCCATTGACATCTTAAAGCTAACTTTACCACTGACCCTAACTGTCCTCTAATGCCGTACACGTCTGATGCTGCTGTATCTGGGTCCTGCCCAGAATCATGTTCCTCTGTGTCGTCTGTCCAGTCTCTGGCCATGTCAGGGTTGTACTTGGCAGTGGGAGCACAATGTGACGGCAGCCAAGGGTTCTTTGGGGGGCGATGGCGGTGTGGGGGTGCTGGAAGGTGTGCCCAGTGCTTAGTGTCAGGCGTTCTCAGATACAGATGCCATCTTCAGTTGGCCTCCCCTGGAACTCCAGATCTGGGAAGCCTGCTCTTTGCAGGGGGTTGGGCACAAGCAGCCTGACAGGGGCCAGGCCCCTTCCTGAGGCACCTCCCTCATTAGCAAGACTGAACTTCAGCACTCCTGCCGTGGGTCTTGAGGCCTGAAGGCACAGCTTCTCACACCAGGCTCTGTCCACAGGAAGATGTTGCTGCACTGGAAACCTGCAACCCCAGTGGCTGCGGGATCCGTGGAACCTTCATGCACCAAGTGCCGTGGTTCTGCACTCGTTTCTGTTTTGCAGTTCAAAGCTCTGAGGCCTCAAAGCTAAGTTGCTTGCACACAGCAAAGAAGGGCTGAAGGCGCCCTCAGCGCCACGTCCATTTGAGCCCAGAGCTCATCCCTTGCGTCACCTGACCACCGTGCCCATCACTCACCCTCTCTATCCAGCCTCCCGCTCAGAACAAATCACAGGTGGAGAGCTTGTGGTTAGTCGCATTTGCGTCCCTGTTTCCTTGTGCCTTTGCCAGGAGAGCCTTCAGGCCTTGCACCTTCCCTCTCCTCCCTTCCTCCGTTCCACAAGTCCTTGGGCAGAGCTGTTGGTTTGTTGTGTTAAGGACATGTACATATTTTGAGAAAGCTTTCCTGTCGCCACCCCAAATCCCCTGTCCATCTTAATTGCTAAGTCTCAGAAGTTCTCTGTATACTGGGACGTTGCGTTTGTCACCTGTGTCACGAATGTCTTCCTTCGCCGGTGTGATTGTGATAAACACACTGTGCCGTTCCACTGAGAGAAACTGGCCTGAGACAAGGTGTACTTGGGCACTTTGATGCACAAACTGGACATGGGACAGGACAGAGCCAGAGACCCAATGCAGTCCTCACTGCAGCTTCCGTGGTTCCTTGGTACATTACCCTACTGGGGTGTGTCCTGGGCCACTATCCCCAGTTCTATCTGCATGTTGACTCGGTTCGTCAGTCCACGCCCTCTTGGCTCCCTCACCTCTGCTGCTCTTGTGAGCAAGTGGCTGCTTCCCCCAGCCACCTGCTCCTTGCTGACGTGATCTGAAAATCCCTTTTGTCAGAGAAAACCTGCAGATGTCAGATTAATATTCTTGGTGCTGCAGTAAAAAATACTCCCATTTAGCTATGGATCAAATTACCTGCTTTGTAAGTGAAACTGTGGCCCTGATTTCCACAGCCCAGCATGGAATGTGGGGTGTGGGCTCAGCACTTCCCACCAGGCCCCTGTGTAGTGGTAGACTCTGTGGTGCCCTGCCCTGGACACCACTTGCCCAAGGGAGGCCCGGAGCAGCTGTGACACAAGGGCCGATCAGTGTGCCTGGCTGGCCTAGAGTATTCCCCTCCTTGCTAGCACAGCTGTCCCGCCCCCACCCCCCAGGATTCCCAGGCAGCCGGACCTGAGCCCACACCCTAGCTCTGACCCTTCCTCACCAGGGACCCCCTGTGGGAGGTTTTGCCTCCCTTGCCTTGTCAGATGGATGATGACGTCTACACCCAACTTGGAGACGTGTGGCAAGCCAGGATGAGCAGCCCCATGCAGGTCCTGGCCATCATCACACATCTGCTTAAGGGAAACTTGGCCTCTTCAATGTTGTGGACTTGCTGTGCTCCGGGGCGGCTGTGGGGCCTGCTCTCCAGTGTCGTTGATACACCAAGGCCTTGACTTTAGTGGTGGTGCCATGATGTGCACCACGTGCCTTTCCCATTACCATCTCTCGCAGGGCAGCCTGTAGGCTGAGAGCAGGGTGTTGGGTCAGGCGTCCCAGGAGTCCAGGCCTGGCTCTGCCAACCAGCAACTGGCTGACCCTGAGCAAGCGGCCTGGCCTCTCTGAGCCTGTTTCTTTATCTGGAAACAGGAAATAATGACACTCGCAGCATCCCATCCCAGAGTGGTTGTGAGCACTAGGGGTGATGTAAGGTCAAGTGCTCGGCGCAGGTAGACAGGAGCACCTGGTGGGTGGGCTGTCCCTTCTGTGGCAGCACCAGCTCGCTCCCTGTCTGGTCTGAGCCCTTCCACCTCCCTCAGCAGCCAGCCACCCTCATGTCCACCCCCTTCCACTGTGTTTCTCCTCCGTGTTTGTGAGGTCTGCTCACTGCTGGGTGTGTGAGGGGGTTGAAGTCCATCTCCAGGCCAAGCAGAGGGCTACGTGGGTGGCAGGACCCAGGCTCCCTTCCCACTGTTCTCCAATATGGTCGGAGCGGCCTAGAGCAAGCGAGAGGCTGCGCAGTGAGCATGTTTGCTGCCCCACTCCCCCGCCCGCACCCGGAAGGGCTCCAGTGGGCTGGCCTGGGTCCGAGGAGGGGAAGAAAAGGTATGGTCTGCAGAGTGTGCACCAGGGCCTCTGTCCTTGGCCATCCAGAGGAGCCCCACCCATGGGCCCTTCACACCAAGGTCTCCTCAGCGTCCCAGGGCTGCTGTGTCCCCAGCATCTGGAGTAGAAAATCTCAGGGGAGCTCCCGCCCTTAGCCTAGATGCTCTGTGCAGAGGTCTCGCTGGTCGGAGTCCACGGTTTCCATGTTGGGTGAGGAGAAGGCAGGGATCCGCCTTTCTGGGATGCTTGGAGTATAGGCTTCTGGGCCTTATCCAAGGCCCTGGTGAGCTTTGTAGCATGAACGTGATGGCTGTCATAGCTGGATGGCCTGGACCATGGCTTGGGAGGAAGCCTCAGGGCCAGTTTTAGGGCATCTGAAAGGGTTTTGTAAAGATTGCTTAGCATGCCCCATGGGTGCCATTCTGTCCCTGACCAACAGGGTGTCTCAGAAGTGCCCAAACCCAGGAGCAGGACCCCAGGGTGGCTCCCACAGCTGCTGCGATCAGGGAAGGGGAACATGGGTGTCTCATGAGGCCCTCAGTTTTTTTTCTTTGGTCGGGACCCAGCCTGGCAGCTTGGCTCTCCGGGCCATCCTTTCAGCCCTTGCCTACAGGATGGGTGCTTGGAAGTAGGCACTGCTATGCCAGGGATGAATGTGACTACATGAGCGGTGGCTGGCTCTGGGGGAGGGGAGGGTTTGGCTGTGTTCACGGTCCAGATCCTGGGAGAAATGGAACGGAAAAACTAAGGAGGCTCTCCAGTCTTAGGAGTGAGCTCACAGGGCCCAGCGGGCTGCCAGGCAGATCAAGACATGGCTCATCAAAGAGCCTAGAGAGAAGTCCGCACTCTGGGGGTGGGCTGTGGCCACGCTGTCTGCACCACCACTCCAGGCCAGCCTCCTGAGCTGGGGCCTGCCCTCCCTGTTGCCCTGTCACGTACCCCTGCCCCCGCCCCATATTCCACAGGAACACAGCCCAAACTTCTCCCAAGTTCTCGGCACTTGGGTCCAGGGGAGCTGGCCTAGTGGAATCAAGGGACACATTTCTGTTTTGAAGCAACAGACACTCTACTACAAAACCTCCCTGGGATAAGCCACAGACCCAGGGCCAGGCGGACGGCCTGTTCTCTTCTGTCCCTGGGGCATGCCATCCCTCAGAATGGGCCCTGCACGCGAGGGCAACAGGGAGAGCCAGTGGCGACCCTGGCTTCCTTGGGGACCGTGGGCAGTGCCATGTGTGAGGCCCCATGCACCTGGGTGAGGAGAAGTCGCACAAGGACTTTGCTGGCAGCAGGGAAGGATACTGATTTGAGGAAACAGAATGACAGATTTTCCATCTGCTGGTTCATTCTGGAAATGCCTCAGAAGCTAGAGTTGAACCAGGTCAAAGCCAGGAGCTCCATCAGGTCTCTCAAGTGGGTGCAGGGGCTGATGCCCTTGGACCACCCTCTGCCGCCTTCCCGGATGCGTTAGCCTGGAGCCTGGTCGGAAACGGACTAGTCAGGACTCCTACCAGTGCTCATTTGGGGTGCTTAACCTATACCACGCTGCCTGCTACTGCTCACATCTGACCTTGACCTCAACCTTCCTCCTCAGCCCCCATGGCTGCCTCTGGCCTGCTCACAGACCTGGAATCTAGCTCCCAAGCTGAAGGCTGGCAGCGACCAGTACCAAGGAGCGACAGCACAGGTCTGCCTCTGCTGCCCGGCTGTGTGTGGGGCCGGGTGGGGCAGCCCGTATCTTCCCTTAGTCTTTCCATCTGGTTCTGGATCCCATCAGGCTGCCCCAGGTCCCTCCCTGCTCTGCATCTGTGTGGTCCTGACTCCACTGCCCAGAATACTAATGCTACCCGCTCAAAAGTGGACAGTCTCCGCCTGAGCGGGACTTGTTTTCCCCTCTCACTTCCTTGCCTCACTTTTTATTTCACTCAATTTTCATTCCATCCACTCTCCAGAGCAAACAAAGCGAGCCCCTCCACCCCGCCTTGGTTCCACTGATTTCTTTAAAATCAGATCCTGTGGTGAGGTAACATCTCAGCCGGGTGAACGCAGGGGCAATGTGTGGACAGCCAAGTGCTCGCTTCCTCTGCCAGGAGCTCACCCACACAGCCGTGAACCCAGCAGCATGCGTGGCTCAGGGTCCTGCCTCAGCTCTCCCTGCATGGGCCCTGCAGCTTCCCTGGGGACTCCTGAGAGAAAATGGTAGGAGAGGAGGGGGCATTGGGCCGCCAGCTGTGACCTCTGGCCTGCCTCATTAGGGCAGCCAGGCCTCAGCCCAAGCCCTACACCCCAGAACCCAGAAGAACTGGCAACCACTACTGGGGCCCCAAAGAGGACTTTGTTCTGAAATCAGCCCAAGCAGCAGGCCCGTGCCAGGAAAGACGGGGCTAGAAAAGCAACAGACCCAGAAGGGCCCCTGTCCTGCCCAGCAGGCGTCTGCTGGCTTCATTCGCCCAGATTTCCACGCTTTTGCCTTCAGTATGGCACATCAGCCACCCCAGAACAAAGGGGGCTCCGTGGCAGCCGTGGATGGCCTTGGCAGTTGGACAGCAGCAGGAGGAAGGGGCGGGAGCAGGGAAGTGGTATTTATCTCTAGATCCTTCCACTAGGCAGGTGGCAAGTTAGGGTCCTAGAGCACAGTTCCTGTGAGTGCTTCTGGAGCCAGTAGCTGCTGCATGGCTTCTAGGGAAGGGGTAGGCCAGGCTAGCACAGTGGCAGCATGGCAGGTGCAGTTCCACCCAGGGAAGCCAAGCTGAGGCAGTCATGCCCTCAAGAGGGACAAGCTTTCTCATAGACCAAGCATGCGGCCTGGTTCCCGCGGCCCTCCTCTGCTTGACTTTAGAAAGTGATTTGACCTGGAGAGCCCACAGTCACCAGCCTGGCTCTGAAGCCGCACAGCAGAGCCCCCCATACCAGGGCTACCATCAGACTGCTCGGCCATGTGCAGGTCCCTTCCCTGGATTTCCTCTGGCTGTCTTCTTCGCATTCTCAGGGTGGACTGAGCTGCCCACACAACGGCATTTTGCACAAAACCTTAGGAGATTAAGCCCAGGATCAAATATGGGATCCTGTTTGAAGATCCTGGGCCCCGCCCTTGGCTCTCAGCCCTCTTGCTGCAGGTCCAGGCTGCCAGGCTGCAGCCATGCATTGCCCCCCACGCTCCTGGCATCTTTAGAAGCCAAACTTCTTCTAAGCCGTGTTTTGGTTTTTCCTTCTCTGATAGTGGCTGAGGCAGGTCACAAGGCCACAGGCCAGCAGGGGAGTAGAGGTGAGCCCCGAGCTGCCAGCAGGGGACTCTGTCACTCTCACCCTGTTGCAGACCTGTGCTCAGCACCCTGTGTGGGTTTGGTTCACTTTCATGGCACCCTGGGGGCATGCTCTGCGTCTCCCCTACTTCATCAGAGGGCTCGGGATTGGTCACGGCTTCATCCCACACACATGTCCCCTTGTGCACACCAAAGCTGGACCTGGTGCCTTGGTGTCTTCACGTTCCTCGTGCGTTCCCCCTCTCCTGGCCCCTTGGCTATGCCTTGGGAGGCAGGGTCTGTCCAGCCTGCAGCAGGTGCTCAGACACCTCCGGGGGCAGGGGGAAAGTAGACAAACACAAGGTGGGCTGGACAATGAGCTGATCCCATGCAGACCTGCCAGAGGCGACAGGAAGCACGCCTGCAGGGCCAATCCTGCCTAAGGCATTGAGAGTGCCCCCAGCTGCCAGGCGCCACACTGTTCATGCACACAGAACTTGGCACTGGCCTTGCACACAGGTGGCACAGTGCTAGGCACTTCAGGAGACATTCCTGGTCTCCTGATGGGAACAAAGCAACCCTGGTCTGCACGGGCCTGTGTTCAGTCAGAGGCACTAAGTTAAGTCTTTTTGAAGTTATAAGTTAATTTTTGCTTTACTAAGAGGGTACAAGGTCCTTCATCAGAATTGTTTCCTTTGGGGAGAAACAGATTGGGACTGAGCAGTTCTCTCCCAGCTGCAAACCTGGATGTCCTTCTTGGAGACAGGCTTTCCTTCCCCTTTCTAGAAGGCTGGCCTGCTACGAGCTGGTTGTCAGCCACAGCTTTCCCAGGCCAGAGACTTTTTGCTGCATCTGCATGGCCAGTGTGGCATCTCGCATCTGGCCGTCTTGTCCCCTGCTCCTGCTGTGACCTTCAGCCTAGCTTCCTAGGATGAGTTCTGCAATTCCCAAGCAGGACAACAGGATCCCTTCTGTGCTGGTCCCCCCATGAAAGAAAGGGCCAGGACTGTATACTAGAAAGCAGAGCACTCCATAAATGCCAGCGATGAGAAGCAGCCCGACTCGACCCAGATGTCAGGCTGAGCCCTGTGCCTGCCTGCTCAGGTCATTGGCAGCAAATAAGCCTGGATGGTGGCTTGTACCAGCCTGACCTCAGTACCCACAGTCGTTAGCCTAAAATCCTCTCTCCACCTACAAGGATATCGTTGGGAATATTCCTCCTGTAAGACTGGAAGTCTCTGCCCCCGCTCCCCGGTTGGGAGTTTCTGGCCACTCCAAGAAGGGCTCATCCTGTGCGGCATGAGCTGCAAGGCCAAGGCAATCGGCCTCCAGAGGTTTTTTCCCCCACCAGTGGCCTGTGCACACTGTGGACTGAAGTGCCCCAAAGCCAAGCGGCCACGTGACACAGAGGCTTCCCCATCCATCCTGCCTGGCATCCATTCAGGACCATCCATTTCCTGTCAGCACCGCAGCCCAGTAAGCGTTTAGTCACCGTCTGCCGACTGGCTCCACCCTGGGACTTTGTGTTCTGGAGCCTTGCTCAGAGGCAAGGACAGGCCACTGGAGAGAGCAGCCATGGTGGCACCTCAGAGAGTGTGGGAGAGGGGACGGCAACTGCCAGCCCCAGTACCGTGCAGGGCTGGGACAGGAGCGCCTGCCCTGAGCAGTCACGGAGGGGAGGGTACTTACCACCAGCCCAGAGATAGTGGCCCTGCTCAGGCCTTGATCCCCTCCCACACTGCAGTGTGTCCTTTGCTGCCAGGTCCCAGAGGGTATGGGATCTCATATCCCTGGTCCTAAGGATCCCCCTGGAGTGTTTCACCCTAAGCTTTCCCCATTCATTTGCCTCTGGCCCTGACCCTCCACTCAGCCACTGGCCAGCTCAGTCCACCCCAGAGCCAGAGACCAGCTGATGAGCCCTCCGCACCCCCTGCCGTCGTCATGGTGACGGCAGGCAACCCTGCTCCAGCAGAATATTGCTTTCTTGTGCCCTTCCTCCCCTCCCTGTCTTTCCCCCTTCTTTCACACAAAAAGAAAGCGCAAGTGTTTTATATTCATTTTGCAAAAGGCTACGAAGTGCATACTAATTGCTGTGGCTTCCTCCTGCTTTCATTGAGCCTGCCCCATCCTTGGAGCCAGAACTCCCAGCCGGCCTGCTCCCTGGCAGAGGGAGTGCACTTGTTTTCCTGGAGGTCGAAGCTGGGATACCCAGGTGCCAAGCCTGGCCTTGAGCAGGATGCCCAGTAGGAGGGCCCCGGGATCTCCTTTCCTTGTCTTGGAACCCCTTACCCATCCCCCAGAGGCCAAACCAGACCACTAGTCCATTGCTTAGTCTGTCCAGCACTGCTGTGGACATTGTCTCCTGGGGCCACTTCACACCAGGGCTTAGCTCTGTGCAGGATTGTAGAGCCATAGCCCCAGGCCCTGGGTCAGGATGGCTGATGAGCTGGGAGTCAGGGCCTGATGTCTGCAGGAGCAGGATGTCAGAGTCGCCTCAGAGCCCCCAGGGACACTGCACCCTCTCCCTGCCACCTGCCCTCAGCCCCTGCCTCGCCTTACCTGATTCCTGCTTTCCAGAAGAGACAGGAAGAGCGCCATGTGCACTCACACACATGTGTGACGCGAGAGAAGTGCAAGCACATGTGCTTACAAGTGTGCAGGCGGGATTGTGGGCTTTCTGCCAGGCCCAGGGACCCAAGACCAATCTTGAGTGCCTTCGCACTGAAGGCACGCTGGGAGTGGCGCCACTCCCGGCAGACACCACTGCAGCCTGAAGTGTGTGACTGAAGTGTGATTTGCATTCGTTTGCCATTTGGTGTTCAGCTTTATGCGATCACAGCATCCCACAAACACACTACACAGCCTTACTGGCAGTGCTTGCCCGTGGGTGGGAAGCGGTGGCACAGACAGAGGCTGGGCACACTTTTTGATGTGGAAAGTGGAGTCAGAAACTGTGTGGACCCTGTGGGCTCTGCCCAGTCACCAAGCCAGAGCCACCGACCAGCTCGGCTGTGCTACCCGTGATCTTGTGGGTGTGGTGAGCCAGAGTCTTGATGTATCTACTCTCGATGCTGTGCTCACAAAGCACAGTTGTCACTTGGCTGTGGCACCCCAAAGGATACCAGAATCCATAGGTGCTCACGTTCTTTGGGTTAACATTCCTGTGTGGTCCATGTGCAGCCTCCCACGTACCTTAACCATCTCTAGATCACGCACGATAGATACCTAATACAGTATAAGTACTTTATAAATAGCTGTTGCACTACTTCGTCTAGGGAATAATAACTCGGCCAAAGTTCTGGGTGTGGAGTACAGATGTGCTTCTTTTCCAGTGTTTTTGATCCACAGTTGGCTGAGCACAGGACTACGCAACCCACCGAGGCATTACACTAGCTTGCATCTCCTGTGGTCAGCACAGCAAGATCAAGCCCCTGTGGAAACCTGTGGAGAAATTGAGGCTTCCCACCCCCCCAGAGGCAAAACTCAGACTTCTCTGGCTGGTCCCCTTTTAAGATTCTGGCCATATCCCCCACCTCTGTCCTGTGCCTGCTCCAGAGTCCGGCCACAGGCTGTTAAAGCCTGGAATGTGTCACGTTGCTCTCGGCATCCATCAGTGGCTTAAGCTACTTGAGAGAGCGCTTTGACTTCCTTTTCCTCCCCAGTCGCCTGGCGGACATCTGAACTTCCAAAGCCTTCCGGCCCTCCCCAGACTGTGCTGCTGGTTCTCTGTGGTCTCAGAGCCTGTCTGGTCATCATTCAGGCAGGACCTGCCCTCTGTGTCCTCACAGATCCTGCAGCCAGCCTAGAACAGGTCTGTGACAGCTGCTTGGCAGCCACTGGAGAGTAAAAAGTTGGATGCATGAAATGAACTGGCCGAGGCTTGGGCACCTGGAGCCAGGACTGTGACCACAAAGCTCAGGGCAGTGATATTAATGGATTCAAGATTGGCAGTCAGAACTGGGTTCAAAGTGGCCTCACTGCTGCCCTAAGCTGATGACTGCCCAAGCTTCGGATTCCTGCTGGTAGTGTGTAAGGGAGATCAGTGACAGTGAGGGCCTGGCCTGGTACAGGGAGAAAGGATACTTCCTCTCTGCCGCAGCCTGGCGCTGCACCTGCTCCCCCGGGAGATGACTTCACACAGGACAGGTCTCGCAGGTGGAGAAGCTTCTCCAGGCGTGCTTTCCAACAGGAAACAAGTGCTCAGTGGACCCTGGCGTGGATTATTATGTCTACCGTGATGTCAGGGATCTGTCACCCTTTGTTCACTGGCTGCATTTGGTTGCAATGGGCCTCACCCACCTACACAGACCTGAGAGGCAGCATAGCGGCTGGGGGAGGGGAGCAGGGCTCAGGGCGGGCAGGTGCAGAGCGCTGTGCGGAGGCCTGGCTGCCTCCCCAAGTCCTCCACTGTCTCCTGTGAGTCTGACTCAGGTGTGAGATCATGGGGGCAGCGAGACCCCCACCTCAGGCCCTGCATGGAACAAGAACCAGTTGCTATACACACAGCACTGGATCAGGAGCATCAGCATGTCCATTTAAGGTTTGCACTTGAAATTTTTAAGTAAAATTCAGCAGTTGCTCATATTCTCACCAAGCGTCATGCTATCACTACCACCTCACTCCCCGAAACAGAAACCCTGAGCGCATGAGTGGTCACCCCCAACCCTGACAGCCTCTGATGTGCCTGTTCTGGACATTTCTTGTGAATAGAATCATCTTAACACACATGGCCCTCTGTGGCTGCCTTCCTTCACTTGACACTTGTGCTGGGGTTCCCCACAGTGTAGTGGACCTGCTCGCCAGGTGGTGGACGGAGGTGGTTCTGACTCACTCCTGCAGCCCCTGGCACAAAGTCAGGGTTCAGGCAGTCCCTGAGAAGGGTCAGCAGAAAAGAGCCATGGCCATCCTGGAAGAGGCCAGGCTGCAGCTGAGGGGACTTCCTGCCAACATGAGCCCTTGGAAGGGGCCGCGGAAGCTGAGTAGGGCTCACAGCTGGTCAGGGCAGGGGAGGACACTGGCGAGTCACCTGTATTAACAGGGACCACTTCAAGAGACCAGAAGGTGTAGGCCTCTTACCTTTCCTTGAGATGGAAATTCAAAGTGTACACTTCTTGGGGCAGGTGTTGGGTGAGTTCGGTGTTCCAGGCCCAGTTCCCTTGCCTCCTGTCCAACTTTTGCTATTGTGCAGTGCTCCAGGAGGAAGCAGTGATGGTTCAAGTACTTGGGTCCTTGCCACCCAAGTGGGAGACCCGGATTGAGTTCAGGGCTCCGACTTTCAGCCTGGTACAGTCTCAGCTGTTTGGTGCATTTGGGGAATACACCAGTGCCTCTCTCTGTCTCTCTTTTTCTCCCTTCCTCCCTCTCTCTCCTTCTCCCTAACTTAAACTGAATGGGGAGGGGGCAGCTCTGTGGCACACCATGTTAACCTGCAGCCTGCAGCACCAGCATTCTGTATTGTGTGAGTTTTGTGTCCGGCTCTTCTACCTCCACCCCAGCTCCCCACTGTTGCTCCTGGGATGGCAGCAGAAGATGGCCCAAGTCTCTGGCCCCCTGCACCCATGCGGAGACTCAAAGGATGCTCGTGGCTTCAGCCTGGCCCATCCTTAATCATCTCTTTCTCTCATTTTCTAACTCTTTCAAATAAATCAATTTTTTAAAACCCTGATGGTATATAGTTATCTGGTTTATGGTATCCAGAAAGTTCCAGGCTTACACTGGTTCAGCATTGCATTTTGTTTTTTGTTTTAACTTATCTTTGTATTTATTTGAAAAACAAGGTGACAGAGAAAGAGAAGACAGAGAGCTTCCATCCAGGGGATCACTTCCCAAATGCTCCAAACTCGTTACTTGTCCTCCACTATTTCCCAGACGCACAGGCGGGAGTTAGCCTGGGCAGTGTAGCTGGTGGGGACAGCCCTGGGGGACTCCATGTCCCAACACTAACTGCCTATGCCCACACTGGCTCTGAACTCTGTGTCAGGGTGGTCAGGCTGCAGAGGCATCATTTCTGCCAGACCTGGGCGTGCGTGCCTTGTAAACAGTGTGTCCGAATGTGGCAGGCCATCCATCCTGAAGCCCAGAACCAGCTCCTGAGTGTGGAGGGCACTTCGGTGTGCCATGGCCCAGTGACCCCTTTGCACAGCTAGTGACCCAGGGACCCATGTGGCCTAGGGCCCCTGGGGTTCCTCCTTCTCCTGGGGGATGCCATCCAGGGCCTTCCACCTTTGCTACCTCCTGCCTCCATCACGGTTCTCAGAGCAGTTGCCCAGCCGTGGTCTGGGAGCTGTCACCCACTTGTCGTCAGCTGAGAGCCCTCCTGATGCCCGCAGGTGGCTTTGTCTCAGACCTCGCCTAGTTATCGTTTGTCCTGTGCTTGTCTCACCAGGTCATCCTGAAGGATCTTGAGGTGCTGGCAGAAATTGCTTCATCCCCCGCAGGCCAGACGGACGACCTAGTTCGACCTGATGGCTCAGACCTCCGGGCCAGCCACTCAGAGCTGCAGGTGCCCAGCCCAAGCAGAGCGGGCCTGCTGAACACACCTGGTAAGTATCCTTGAGGGTCTTCCTTAGGGCCACACTGCTCCTATCCCTACCCAGCCCAGCCTTCTGAAAGCCCACAGGTTTCCCCCACTCAGCTGGACCAAGGAGCCCCGGAGGCACCCTGCTGGCTGTCCTCACTGTTTCCTCCTCTCTGAAGCTTGGAGCAGTTGGCTAAGCTCAGAACTACCCAAGGTAGCCACTGGTCTCTGCCCAGGCAGCATCTCCCCATGGGCAATCTGGGGACTTTGGTCTTGGATCTTCCTGGTGTAAAAAAACAAGGCAGCCACTTTTTCTCCTCAGTGAGAAACTCTTGTGGCAGGCAGCCCAGGCCAGAGACGGGATCACTTGATCAGGCTGCTTCCGGGCCATCCCTAGCTGTGCAGGCAGCCTAGGCGCTCCAGTGCTGCTACTTCGGGTCTGTCCAGACATCAGGCCCCTCTTCTCCTGGGCCCTCACACCCAGACAGGTGCCACCCTAGCAGCCGCTTGGTCCTGGCACATGCCCAGGCCACAGGCCAATAAGCAAGTATTCAATGAATCAGAGGTGTCTGCCCATGAGATCCCTCTCAACCCCCAGACCCCAGACCCTGGGCATCACCTTCTTGATGCAGAAGCTACGCACCACATCCGTCTATGGCCTGCAGCTCCACCAAGCTGGGCCCATGTCCTCAGTAGAGCTACCTTGGCTCTGCACAGACAAGGCCAAGTGCCTGCAGAGTTCAGGATGTCACTGGAGTCCCCCCCGGTCATGCCAGATCCAGTCAAAGTACTTACATGAAGGATGTTGCCCCATGGTGCTGAAACACAGGGGCTCCCCAGGCCCAGACTTCAGGCCACTGCCGGTCTGCCACATGTGCTTTGCCCACAGCTATTGAAGCAAATGTGGTTTCCCACAGCTGCCCTACTCCCTCTCTGCTGTCTACCACAGCTGCTTCCTGACCCAAGACCCCTACTGCACTCCCAGCTCTATCTCCAAGTCTGAACTCTAGCCCCGGGATGGGTGGCGTAATGCCAGGGCTTTAGCATGGAGTGGAGGGGGTGAGATAGGGAGAGGTATGCATAGCTCTTATTTTGGAAAGAAAGCAACAGGGAGTGAAGCCCAACAGGAAGGGGGGTGTCAGCTGAGAGGGAGCCAAGAGGCCGGCAGGGAGGAGGCGGCCGACCACGGATATCAGCTCTGGCACTCCCCTTCCAGGGCCAGAGCTGGACGTCTCCGTCCTCAGGGTGTCCGCAGCACGGCCCTGGGGTCGGGCCAGGACACCTCGAACTCCCGGAGCCTCTAAATGCGTCCTTGCGCCCGGATGGTATTGATTTCCAGTGACAGTGACCTGAGTTCCCACAGGGGAGGGGTGGGCACCCCCAGGAGGGCATCCCGTGAGCCTTGGGAAGCCTACCCGGCTGATGAGGCCAAGCAAGCCTTGGCATTCATAGAAAAGCAACCAAGCATGCCAGACGGCCAGAAACACCAAGGAAGTGCCTCAGGCTTCAGGGTCACAGCCCCAAGCTCCCAGCCTGAGACCCACGGCGGGCTCCAATGCGTGAGAGAGCCGCCAGGCCAAGGCCTGTGTGTTGGCCTTTTACAGGCTGATGGGTGATTCAAGAAGGTCAGGATTGAGCCAGTGCTGGGTGAGCACAGGGCAGGAGAGCACTCCCACCCTCTTCCCCAGCTGAGCGGCCCGGCCCATGGTGGGGTGGTGGCTGGGTCAGAAAGTGCACAGGAAGTTGCCACTTGCTCCCCTGCCAGCTGCTCTTCGCAGACTGTCTCAGGCTTGCAGGGCCCATCCATCGCTTCCCTGCCGCCACGCACACAGACTGCAGGGCTGACCCACTTCCTGTTTGGATTTCGCTTTCCTCTGCTTGCCAGAGCCCGGCTCTGAGAGGCCACAGACTGTAATGCTGCAACCCTTAGGGTAGACTGCCCAGCCCCCACGCAGGAACAAAAGGGCCTGGGGTGGGGGGAACCAGGCAGCCCCACCCACGCGCTGGGGTCGTAGATCTAAACAGTGCAGCTCGCACGCATGTAAGCGCAAACAAGCGGGCCTCATCACCCACCTGGGAAGCTGCTGTACTGGTCTAAATGCTCACAGCAGTGGTCCCTGGGGGCCCTGGAGGGAGCCGCCCAGATGGGATTCTCCACTCGCCTGGCATAGCACAAACATCTCTGCTGGCTCAGAGCATGGCAGAGGCCCAGCGCTGGGTTCTTCCTCACTCCTGACCAGCCACAGCTGCGGGCCGAGGAAGAGAGGGACAGTGAGCAAAGAGCCACACAGAGAATGTCTCCTCGGCCTGCTTCTGTGTCCGCCTCCATGTGGGGGAGGCCATAGAGGTCCTGCCAGTCTCCAGGGAGAGGTGCAGGCCCACAGCTCTCTGGTCCTCCTACGGCCTGGAGCGGTCTCTGCTGCTGAAAGCGGCAGCGCAGGGAGAACTCCCCCAACCTCCAGCATCCTTGGCGAGGCATAAATGTAGCATGCTGGGGTCAAGGGTTACCTGGCATGATGGTCCCTAAGCCCAGCTCTTTCCTGACCATCCCTTCCTGCCACAGGCCCCTTCTTACAAGAGCAGAGTCACCGCTGTCACACCCTGCAGGGCCCGGTGTCCTCGGTTCTCACCCCTCACTCTAGAGAAGCTGAAATGTTCCAGTCTAGTTCATTCCTGCAGCTTTAGCCAGTGTGACCAGGTGTCAACAGGCGCATCTAGGGAAACCCCAGCGCATTTCCCCAAAGCCCCGCCCTAGCAGAGCAGGGGTACTCAGGCCACAGTGTAGACTCTTATCAGGAGCAGACCCCTTGCCAAGCCTCAACACCCACTTGCTTGGATCAGCCCCCCATCCTGTGGCAGCCCTTGTCTGCCTGGTGGGTTGCCACGGACGCTGTCCTCATCCCACAACTGAAGGACATGCGCGCCAAGAACCACCTGCCTGCCCCACTCTTGCGTGTGGCCTCTGACTGCCACTGGAAGCTTCCATGGACTGAGGCTGCCCTGGTGCCTGGCGGTTTTGGGAGGCATCACTCTGTGCCTGCTTATCCCATGGTCTCTGGCTAACGTCCCGCCTCACTGTCCCCTCCTGCTACTCCTAAACAGGAGAAGAGGCTCCGAACACCTGTATGGAACAGGCCAAGACCCCTGGTGCCTGCTTGCATGCAAAGTGTTGCCTTTGCTTCTGTCTCGCTCATTATGAGACCCCCACATGCTGGGATCCCTCCCGCAAGGCCTCTTCTCTCCTGCCTCTACCCCTATCCTTCCTGCCCTTGTCTGTGTTCCGGAGGATTCAGGCCTGTTCCCTCCCAGCCGTGATCTCAGCCCTGCTGCTCCAGGTCAGGTGGAGGGTCTGCATCAGATGGGGCCCTCAGCCCCCAGGGCCATACAGCCGGGGACCCCTCTCCCCTCCCCCGCCCTTTCAGAGACGTGCTGGTGTCCACTGGAGTGAGGCTGGCGGTGGGAGCAGGGACCTTGCTGAGCCAGAGCCAGGCAGCTAACGTGCTCACATCTGGATCTGTTGAACAGTAAGTCGCGTCGAGCATTGAGGCCAGGGCTATTTTTATCCTGCCATGTGAGGTTCCTTCACGTCATAGCCACAGAACTCAATCCCAAACCTCTCTGGGAAGGTTGTTTGTGAGTCGTTCACCATATTTCCTCTGTCGCCACATGAGGTTTCACTTAGGACCATCTGCAGGGCTGCCTCTCTGCACTGCCAGCCCTTGTGTGCTGTGCCTCCCCCTCCAGCATCTGTCTACCCCTGGCCACCCGGCAGCTCACGTGAACTTCCCGCCAGAGCCTGGCAAGGCCCTCACGTGGCTGGTGAAGTTGACAGCCGGGCAACTTCCAGCTGAGACCCTGACTTCCCCGCCCCCACCCCATGCCTTGCATGCTCTGCAGGTCAGGGGAATGGAAACTTCAGCTTCCCCAATCCCTCAGAAAACCCCTGAGAGACTTGGCCAGGTGATTCCAGCCTTTTGCTCCCCTCAGCCTCTGCCTGTGGTCCCCCACCAGGCCCCAGCAGTAGCCAGGACATTGTGTGGCTGATAGGGAAGGCGCCCAAATGCAGCCCAATGTGGGAACTCCAAGTCGACACATTGAGCCCCTCTCCCAGCTCTGTCCCTTCCCTGGGAGCAGGCAAGCCCCAGCCCACAGCCACTTTGGGCAGAGCTGCTATAAGCAGCGTCAGTCAAGCATGCAGTTGAGCAATGATGGAGATACTGGCACTGTCCCTGGGGATGAGCCAGCAGCAGTGAGGCAGGAACCACACGGTGGAGAAAGGTTTCTTGTGCTAGCCCCCCGGGGTGAGTTTGTTCTCCTCCCACCTTGCCTGCCCCTATTTGAGCCTGTAGCTCCTTTGCTCGGGTCACATGTCAAGCCACCTGGGCCCAGGAGCGCCTCATCTCATCTTGAGGACATAGGAGCCTGCTTCGAAGCCCCTGTGAGAGGCTGTAAACGCAGCCTGGAGACAGGTGCATGACCCTGGAGTGGGGGGGGCACTGCAGCTGCACACTGGGCCTTCCCAAGCTCCCTCTGTGCCACATGACTTTGCCGCCCCTGACACGAGGTGCCTGCCCTGAGTGGAGGGTGAATTGCCCTCCCCAGGCTAGACACAGGCCACCTCCTCTCGTCCATGCAGCATCCTAACAGAACTGAGAATCCAACACCTCCAGACTGCCCCCTGAGCCCCTCGTCACCCGCCCTAAGGCTCAGCACCCACATGGCACCCCAGCATGGTTAATGCTTGCTAGTGAAAGCACAGGTCATACTGCTGACCCAGTACCTGGCACACTTAATACGGACTCTTATTGCCCCCAGTTCACAGATAAGGAAATTGAGGGTTAAACATTGCTCAGGAGTTGTAAAGTTCCTGGGAGACCAACTCACAGCCCCCTAGGAATGGAGTCACTGCCCCAGCCAGAAAGGATTTTTCAGTGGTTTCTCCCTGATGACCCTTTTGCTGTTGGCTCCTAATCAGCCCTAGGCCTGGGAACGAGGTGGGGCAGGAGTGCACATGGGGAAAGAAGAGACTGAGGCCAAGGAGCGTTCACAAACAAGCCCCTAGAAGAGGCCTGCAGTACCTGGGTTGCAGTCCATTCCCTCCTCCAGGGCAGGGGCCTGCGTCCCCTGCCTCGGCCAGGCCACCAGGGCTGCCGTCGGACTCCTCTTTGGAATGTGGGGCCGCCTGGCAGCTGTATCTGCAGGCACCTCTGCAAAGGCCAGCCCCAGCCGGGTCTGGGGTAACTCAATCTGTAAGTATGTGACACTTGATTCTGCAAACAGCCCCTGGGAGCCAGGCAGCAGAGGCTGTTTGCCATTCCAAAGTCGCTCAGGACCTCCCCGGCCAAGCTGCCCTGGGCAGCAGCCCAGGACACTGCTGTCCAAGCAACAAGAAGTTACAGGAGGCTTGCCCTTGAACCGTGCCCCCTCTCAGGGCTCACCGCTCACACAGTTCACTATCGAGGACATCCTTTGACCTGAGGTCATATGTTTGGGACGATGGTTCCTGGTCAGGGACCTCACATGCTAATTCATGGTCACTTCGCCACAGGGACCATGGGAGCTTGTAGCAGCCAAAAGGCAGAGCTCTGAGGCCGGGTTGTCCCACTGCTTTCCAGCCGCTGGCATCTCAAGAACCCGTGTGGGCTCCTCTGTGAACCTTGCTTGGAATATTCTGAATGCTTTCGCCGTTTCTCCTCTGGTGCTTCAGTCCTGTACATCTGGGAGCTGATCTGCCTTCCCACAGCCAAAGCCAATGCCAGAAACCTCTCTGACTACCTGTCTTAAGCCAGTGCCTGGCCATCTCCCTGGATCAGGGAGGGGCTGGCCCAGAACTGATGGTGTGTGTGCCTCAGCTGGCCCTGGCTTCCCCAGCATCCGCCAGTGTTTGCGGAGAGCTGCGGCCAGGTACCTGCCCCACAGCTCATTACCGTGTCGCATGTCATTTCTCCAGTGTCCTTGGTGTTGGCTCCAGTCTGTGCTGTTCTCTGCTCTCTTGCCTGGCAGGGTAGCACCTTCTAATCCATGAACCTCAAACTTGCCCAAAAACCAGTGTCCAAGAGATAAGCAACGTGGTGGGGTTACCAAAGCCAGAGCATGGCAGGGTCACTCTTCCCCTCACTCACGTTGTGACTTTGCACCATCCCTCTGTGTGGGATGAAGCAGCAGTCGTGTCTGTTTTCAAGAGTCATTTTGATGGTTGAATTCAACAGGAGCTGTGGGAGGGCCTAGACATGCATGGCCCAGAGGAAGTGCTCCATAAATGGCAAGAAAGTCATGTTTCCTTGTTGACCACTGCACATCCATCCACCTGCCAAAAAGTAGGGACCCCTCCCTCATACCACATAGAAAATTCAGCTCGAAATATGTCAGAGACCTACTGCAACCTCTCTGAAAATCTTTAGGGTCATAGATAGGACTTGGAAAGCAGTGAGGATCCAGAGGAAATAATGACATTGGACCCTGACAGAATTATGTGTTGTACTGAAAGGAATACCAGCAAGAAAGTTTAAAAAAATAAAACAACACACATACAACCCACAGATTGGAAGAAAAGTACTTGCAAATAGGAAACTGGTAGCAGATATATGAATAATTCTTGTAGTTCAGTAATAAAATGACAGTCCAATTTATGAATGTACAAAGAATTCCAGTAGACACTTTGCCAACATCATTAGATATTAAGGAAACAAGTCAAACCCCAGTGAGATGCCACTTCACTCCCAGTTGGAAGGCTGTGATGAGAAAGACAGATGGGACAAGCACTTAACAGTTAGGACATTCATGGCCATGCTGAAGTGCCTGCGTTCAATGCCATCTTCAGCTTCCTACTAATACAGCCCTGGGAGACAGCAGTGATTGCTTCAAGTAACGGGCTCCTGCCACACACATGGGCACCTGAATCATGCTCCTCCCAGCTTCGGCTCAGCCCAACTGCTACAGGCATTGGGAAATGAACCAGCAAAAGAGGAGCACTCTGCCTCTCAAATACATAAAAATTTTAAAAAGAAAACAAGCATATGACCCAGCAGTTCCAGTCCTAAGTGTGTATAACCAAGGAAAATGAAAGCAGACTCCCACACAAAATCTTAAAGAATGTTCCTAGCACCATTATCTCTGGTAGCCAAAAGTAGAAATGGGCTGATGCTCACTGCCTGACAGACACAATCCAGTGTATTGCCATTGCAGAATATTACTCAATGGTGAAGCCAAAGAATGGAGATAGATCGCAGCATGGGTGAACCTTGACAGGGACTGAGTGAAAGAATCCTCGTGCTGTGCCATGCCATCTGGAGGAAGTGTCCAAAGCAGGCAAATGCACAGGAACAGCAGCCTGGGGGTGCTGAAAAAACTTCAGGAATTGTTGGTGGTTAGTTCACTCCTGTGTGACTGTCCTTTGTACTTTGAAAGGGTGAACTTTGTGAATTTTCTCAGTGAACATGCTCTGTGAGCACCTTGGACAGACCAAATCTGGGCCACCTGTTGCTGGCAGTGCCGTTAAGGTCAGTGTGTATTGGAGAGGAAGTGTCCCCCGGTGTGCCTGAGCACATACCATCAGGACAGGCATGCCTTCCAACCCCTGCCTTGTTCCTTCAGTACCGGAATCCTCACAGAGGGCTGGGGCCCACATCAAGGAGCAACGCCGCGTTCCATCCTGCTAAGCAGGCAGCTCTGGGCCATCAGTTTCAGGGTTCTCCCTGCAAGTCAGCATGTTCCCCGCAGATAAGGAAAAAATAACAGTGTTTGGTTTCCAAACCTTAGATAAAGAAGATGCTCTAGACTGGTTGGTGTTTGCTGTGTTTGACCCGGCACTGTATGCATCGTTGGTTTCTTCCCAAGTGTCTCTGGGAAAGGATCCTGGCTTTTCCCTCTCTTGTATGTGTCTGTTTCATTGGCCACTAAGATTGTGTGTCCATCTTACTGTCTTACTCATCATGTGTCCTTGCCTGGCCAAAGTAAGCCCCAAGTACACTGAAGAATGTGGGGACAGCAAATAGAAATGATCAGGGTTTTTTCTGTTTGGAGATTTCACCTGGCAGGGTGTTAGATCTTAGGGACATCGCTCGGTGTCTTGAGGTCAGATGGAGGATGCACAGGAAGCCTCGTGTTTTTATGGAAGTAGTGCTTACACACTCTCCCACAAGCCTTTCTTTTTGCCTTGCTGTTGCTGCATGGCCTTTGGCTAGAGATTTCCCTCACCTTGTCACTTACAGACCCCCCACCCACCCCACACTTCACACTCGGAATAAATTCTGGCTCTGCCCCTTTCTCTACAGGTACCAAAGGCTTAGAATGTTCTCCTTCCACGCCCACCATGAATTCCTACTTCTACAAGTTCATGATCAACCTCCTGCAGAGGTTCAGCAGTGAGCGGAAGCTCCTGGAGGCCCGAGGACCCTTCATCATCAGGTTAGTCTGTGAGCCCGTCGTTCAGAGCAGCCACCGTCTCTTCCTTTCTGGCTTGTTCCCATTCCCAACCTGTGTGTCTGTTCTTCAGAGAGAAATGAGCTGCCTCTCCCCCTGACCCTGGCTCGCTGGTGCTGCCCATGTGTGCCGGGTCCGTGTTGACAGTTCTCAAGGCTGCCAAGTGAGCTTGTTTGAGCTACTGGTTTCCCAGGAGCTGGAAGTTCCTCTGTCTCAATGCCATGTCAGGAGGGATGTTGGTGAGGCAGATGGCCCAGGGCGCCTGACTGCATGCAAGGTCTAGCCGGCAATGCAAATTTCAGCCAGATTGAGTAGAGTCAAGTTCTTGAGTTATCTGGATTCAACCCAGGGCACCAGTACCCATGGCTCTGATCTTGGGAAATGTCCTCGACAGCAGCGTGGCTGGGTCTGGCCCTTAACCTCTGGCTTGGCTTCATAGAACAAGATCACTCAGCATTGCGCTCAGTGGTGAACATCAAATCAGGGACATGAATCCCTCCCAAAAGCAAAGTAGAAGAAGTTTCTAGAATTGTCCATGGGGCCCAGGTACTCTGTAGGAGAGGTTCTCAACTCTGCAGATGGGATTCCTGGAGAGGCTTAAAAAAGAAGCTTCCTGTACCTCCCTCTGAGCAATGAAATCAGAGTCTTGAAGTGAAGGGTCCCAGGAATCTCTGGCGCAGACCAGCAGACCAGCAGATACAGAGTATCAAGACAGGAGCAAGAACTGAGAGCTCCCTTTGGTATAACCCAGAAAGCTCTGCTGAGGGGATGGGCTCCTTACTTGGGTCATCAGGGAGCAACTATAGGGACATGGCACAAGAGTGAGGTGACCAAGGTTCAGATGGAAGGAGAATGGGTTGAGGAAGGCCACCATGTGTGGAAGCCAACAGGGAGGCTGTGGTCACAGTGAGAGACACAGCACCTTATTGCGGGATGGGGAGGATGCAAATGTTAGAAGTTGCATTGACGGGGCACTCACACCAGGGACTCATCACAGAGTACAAGGTAGGGAGCCAGGGCAGACAGGTGCAGGAGGAATGCCTGTGTCCAGTGGGCAGTTGCGTGCGTGGCTGAGGTGGGAGCCATCAAAGAGCAGCAGGGAGTGCGGGGGCCGCACTTGGACTGCTCTGGAGGCCTCAAGAGAACAATGTTGAAGCAGTTTGATGTGCCACGTTCTCAAGGGGGAAACCAGATACAGGTCTGGAAGTTGGTGCTCTAGTCACTCAGTCAGCCGCTGTTTTCTAAACACCCACCCTGTGCAAGATGTCCTTCCTGGTGGTTCTGCCCTTGGAGGAGAAGAAGAAAGGCAGTGTGAGCTCAGCCCTCTGGAGCTCCAGGAGCAGGCAGAAGGAGACAGAAAGGAGGCCGAAGCACCCAGGCATGCTGGGGTCCTCCTTGTCCCCTCAGACTCCACGCTTCAGGACCTGGATACTCTGGGGCAGTGCCTTTTAGCATCTCCTGAGTGCCCTCTGCACACAGGGAAGAGAGAGGAAGCCACCTGCCCCCTGGGCTTGCTTAATTAAAACAGGCTATCTCAACAGCCCCCTGGTACTTGGTCCCATCTGTGCCAAAGCATACAGCCTAATGCTTCCCCCATACCCAGGATCCCAGCTGCTCCTCACCAGGCTTAGGTAGGCCCCAGGTGCTGGTATCTCCAATAGGGCATTTGCCCTTCTAGGGCTTGAACCTCTTGTGCTCCGTGCTGGTTTCTCAGAAGCCTGGAGTCCAGCCTGCTGGCCAGGCCTCACTGCCAACCCAGCCTGACCTCAGAGGTCATGCAGCCCTTAGCACCAGCACAGAGGTCCCAGCGGGCTGAGCCAGGAGCCCCTCACATAGGGGTAGAGCTCTCCCTGCCCTTTGCCTCATTTTTCCAGTTTGCCGTCCCCTAAAAGCAGCCCCCAGCTCCTCCCAGTACGTGCTGTCATTGGCAGCTACACAGGCTAGGTTCTGGGCAGTGGCTACATGCTAAGGCAGCTTGTCCACGCAATGCTGACCAGTCCCAGGGTCTAGATCCTGGCCGTCCAGGCCATGGCACAGCATATGATAGGCAGGCCCTCTCTAGCAATAGCTTCCTCTGGCCGTCCAGGTACAGGACCAATGCCCTCCAACAGAGGCCTGCTTGGGACCCCTACTGGGTTAGCCTGCCCTTTCATGTCTCCATCTCCTTTGCTCTTCTGACAAGGGCTAGAGAAGCAGTGTGAGAATGGCTCTGCCACCTGTCAGGAAACACGGTGGGTGAACTTGCTGCCGTCTTTGGGCTCCAGGCAAACCCTAAGTGGCTCCTTGCAAGCCTACAGGCCGAACTCAGAAAGCAGAAACAGGGTTCTTCTGCCCTCTCCCTGTCCCCCACCAGCTTGGAAGCTATTGTTTCTGCAACATGCTGTGCTCAGGACCCTACACAGGACAGAGGCATCCGGAGTTCTTGAAGACAGACACCTGCTGGGGCTTCTCGCCACTGTGGAAAATGCATGGTTTCCCTCGGGAATGTGGGAGCACTTCCTGTCCCAGGCTGTGCCTCAGTGCTGGCTGTCAGGAGTGGGAACGGCACCTGAACTCCAGCCAGGCCTGAGTGGGTTGGACGTCCTCTCCGTGTCCACATGGCCTTCTTATCTGGTGGGGTTAACAGTGAGATACATGCTGAGCTTGGGAACTCAGTGTCTCCGAAACCCTCAGCTCTCAGCCAGCCCCACAGCCTCCCCAGAGCCCAGCAAGGGTGAGACGCATGGGCTTCCCACAGCAGCCAGAGCTGGAGAATGGAGACAGCGTCTGGATCAGACCTGGATTCAAACCCCAGCTCCTCTCACTGTTGGCTTTTCTGGACTGGGGCACAGCTGCGTCTTCACAGTGCTGGGCCGTGAAGCAGAGGTGATGTTGAGGCCTGCATGGTTATTTTCCCTGTTGTAGCCCAGCACTGTCCCTGTGTGGTGCAGCCTCATGGCATGCCTTAGCTCCTGCCTCCCATGGTGGCCTTTGGGGAACTGAAACCAGACCCACGCGAGAGGGTGAACTCATTAAACCCTGTGTGCCCAGGGCCTCAGGCACCGGCCCGCAGCCAGCCCAGCCCCACTAAAACAACTCCACACAGTGTAGGTGTCGGTGTGCACTGCGCTCCCCAGGGCCCAGCCCACCCGCCATGCTAATGTGGCCAGAACAGACTCAGGCCTTGTCTACCCATGAACCATGGCCCTCACACGCGGGAGAAAAGGAGCGGAGGGGGAAAAGCCAGCCTCTTTGATAAACTGTGAGATGAACTCCGGCGTAACCCAACAGCTGGGATCTTTACAAGCCTGCTTCTGTGCCGGGAGGGGTAGCTGCGCCTGCCAGCACAGCTCTCTGGCTGGCCGGCTCTTGGCCGCATCCACCGGGCCTCCCCCCTCTTCCTGCTGCCTCTCACGGAGCGCCTGCCAGAGAAGGCGTTCATTTCAGTGAGGGGCTGTGCTGTGGGTCCAGCTGACAGGAGAGGGCTTCCCAACACGTCCCAAGGGAAAGGGGTACTCCCAAGACACGGCAGACATTCAGAGAGCACAGGTTGGAGCTGTGGTGGGAGGGGAGGAAGCCATGCAGGCGAGCAGCACAGCCATGGAGTTTCCGGTTCTTTCTGGTGCTGCTCTCCCTGAGGCACACGAGGGCAGCGTCTCTCATTCCGCAAGAGGCTCGGAGAGACCCTGCTGGAACCCCTACTCCTGCTGCCCCCAGCACCCCCAGGGACCCGATCAGAAGGGCTAAGGGGACTGGCCACTGTAGCAGCTGAAGAGCAGTCACTGGAAGGTGGGTGGGCTTCACCTGTGGGCACCAGAGAGGGAGGCCCCGTGAGAAGAAAACTGTTTCACACTGTCACTGGGAAATGCCACTTGGCTGGTCTTGTCCATTCTGTGCTACGGGACAGGGCTGCTGGTTGGGGCCGGGACAGCCCCCAGTGCACATGGGCCAGCCAACCCCTCCCAAACTCAGCCTCTTCGCTCACGTACCGTAACCCTGCCAGCCCATTTTGCTGCTGATGACAGCAGGTGAATTGGGGTCAGGGGTAGGGAGCAGGCAGGGGGAAGCTCGCTTGCCTGAGTGACGGTGTCGCTGCAGGCCTCCACTCCCATCCCTTAGTCAGAACTCCTTAGTGGACCATTTGCATTCTCTCAGGATAATGAAGTTGATGAAGCGGACATGTTCAGCTGCCCTGAGTCCCTGCCCAGCAAACAGGTGCTTGGGGTTGTCAGCAGGTCTGTAGCTCTATAGAGGGCATTCCTCTGACCCAGGGAAGGGGTAGGGTGTTGACCAGGGCCCAGGGTTCTTCCAGAACACCTGATGTCCTTCTCAAAAGGAACCGCCCTTCTTTGCCAGCTTTAATTAAGGTCTACAGCTCCTTGTGTGAATCTTCTGGAACCTCTCATAGTCATTCTACTCCTGCGCCGGGGCAGGACAGCCAAAGGGAGTGTGATGGGAGCCATTTTGTGCAGGCAGGCCTTGGCTGTGGTCTGCTCTTGGGAGACATGGCTACAGGGCTGCGAGTGTTGGGCAGGCCCGGAGACCTCAGCTGATGTGTGCGAAGCTGCCTGGGAGGGAGCATCGTGTCTTCCACAGTAAAGTGATGTCCTTGCCCAGCCATTCTGCATGTCCTTGTCCCCTGACTCCAGACAGGCGTCCCAGCATTTCACAGAGCTGGCAGAGGGGGCTCTCATACTCCATGCCGACTCGGGGAACAGGTGGGCTAAGGCACCGGGGGCAGGCCCTGCCTTTGCTCTGCCTCTTCCAGGCAGTCCCTGCTCTCACTCACCCTGGCACTGACTGTGAAAGAGCTGTCTTTCTTTTGGGAAGCTGGAAACCATGTGTTAGGGCCTCATTAGGCCAGGCTGGGATTCATTAGTTTCTCACAGGCAGGGGGAGGCGGGGGACAGCGGCCCAGCAGGAGCAGGGCCTGTGCACAGGCCCTGGGAGCCTGACAACATCAGAGGGCAGCGGCACCACTTTCCATGGGTCAGCTCGCTTCAGGCAGGACCTGTGGGAGGTGAAGGGCCACAGGTGAACCGGAAACGAAAGGGTGCAATATCCTTCAGGATGGGCCCATCACCCCGACCCTGGGCCAGCTGTTAGCACTGTTTCTAGGAGCCCCTGGACCATGGAGGGGTGGGTTCAACAGCAGGCTGATAGGAAAGCACCGCACCACTTGCACTGCCACCGCCTGGGCTCCCCCAGAAGCACATTGTGTCTACCACGCATCTTAGAAGCCTCAGGTGTTTCCTGACTCTGAGCACATGGGAGTGAATTTCTCACTGAAGCTGGAGAGACCTGATCCAGATGGAGCTTGAGCCCTCTCTGGGCCTGGCTGGTTGTACTTGACCAGCAGATGCCAGGGAACTCGGCAGCTTGGAGTGAGGAACAGAGACAGCTTGGTGAATTAACCAGAAGGCAGAACGTGTGGCTGTGTATCATCCTTCTGGAACTGGTGCCTAGAGCGCAGGGACACCCTTTGTGCTGCCTGGACCAGCTTCTCTTCTGCCTGGGTCCTGCCCCTCCAAGGTCCCCCACTGCTGCCACTCCTGAGCGGGCATAGAATGCCACCTCAGCCCCTCTGCACTCTTGTCCTTCTGCACCCTGGCAGACTGGTGCTCCCCACAGCCAGCTCGGCCTCCTGGAACCCTGGGGACTTTGGCAGTGGGCATTTGCTGGAGGAGCTCTCTCTCACTCCTGCTCTGAAGGATGTACGTTGCCCTCCCTTCCCAGGAACATGCATCATTTCTCGTTTTCGCTAGGCTTCCATTGAAGATCCCTCTGGGTCTCTTGCTTTGTCACTTCAGAAGCTGCTGCTGTTAGTGCTGAATTTGGTACCTCTTTCTGTGGTGCCCTGAAAGAGGGGACCCACGTGCCCCAGTGCCATACATGCCCCACTCATGAGGCCATCAAAGCCTCCTTGTTGATCCTCACACAGCACATGCTTTGGGGCCTGTGTCTCCATTTCACCCTTAGCCTTGTCAGCTTGGGGACTTTGGGGCGGATATCTGGCCTAGTGACTGCCATGTCCACACCCATATCATAGTATTGTCACTCCACCTGCAGCTCCAGCTTTCTGCTAATGGGTACCCTAGTTGGCACAAGTCCTTGGGTCCCTGCCACTGACTTGGGGATCTTGGATTGAGTTCTCAAGCTTCCAAATCAGGCTAATCCAACCCCAGCCATCATTACAAGGCTTTAAGAAGCAGCCAGTGGGCCAGACTGTCTTCATTAGATGGATAGATGTAGACATGTACCAGTGCACACACTCGCGCACATAATATGGGTACCTCTCAGTCAACGTCCCAGCCTCCCCGCTGCTCCCCAGAAGCCCCGCCGTGGCCTGAGAAGGGGCAACTTGCTTCCACTGTGGTATTTCCTGTGAAGCTTGCCTCCTGTCTTAGTCAGGTAGCACTGTGGGCTCAGCTGCCCCAACCTGTCTTCCTTCCATCTCCTGATCAGGGCTGTGGGGCAGCCACTCCCCAGTGCCCATGAGGCCTTTTGTGAGCATCAACTCCACATAGAGAACTATTACAAAGCTGTGAAATCCTGGGCCCGCACTAATCGCCCCACCAGCTCGCTCGGAGACAGAGCAATTAAACACTCCTTGCCTTTCATGTCTCCTCCCCGGGGCTGCCCCTGCCCTCCTTCCCCAGGAAGCCCTGTCCTGCCTTCTGACTCTGCCCCTGCGCTTACCTGGCTTTGAACCACATATAATGGAGCCGTGCAGTTTGTGCTCTTTGCACAGCCTGGCTTCTTTTCATCCACATTGAGTTTGCGGGAGTCGCCTGTCAGCTGTGGCAGTTCACACTTCCCTGGAGTATTCAACTACTCACTTATCTGCTGCAGCATTGCTGGACTGTGGGTGGCTTTCAGTTTGACCGTACTATGAGTCATGTTGCTGTGAACACATGGTCACGGGCGTGCACGTCACGTCCCGTCTCCAGGAGGTCCATGCCAAGGAACCGTGTTGTGTGTGTGTGCACATCTCCTCCGAACGCCAGGCTGGCGAGTGGGCTGCGACCCTGTGGAGAGCCTGTCGAAAGCACACATACCAGTTCTACTCCCTTGAGCACACACTCACCAACCCTTGGTTGTAGCAGCTGGTTGGTATACAGCTCCTTGATGCTTTGGCCTCTTCCAAGCTACAGACATGACTATGAAATCAAGGGGCTGTCATGTCGCTCTGCAGATCAGGGTCCAACAGAGTTCTGTGTGTCCTGCTGTAGGGTCCATGTGCCCGCCCTAGTGGGAATGGCAGAGTCCAGGAGGGGGGCCATGAGGTCCTACAGGTCCCAGCCCCAACTCAACTGACCCCCAACAGTCAGAACGACTGGGCCCATCACGTGGCTACCTGCCAGAGGAGTTTTCTTTTTCTTTTCTTTTTTTTTTTAATATTTATTTTATTTTTATCATAATGTCAGATAGAGAGGAGGAGAAACAGAGAGGAAGAGCTTCATCCAATGATCCACTTCCCAAATGACCACAACTGCTGGTGCTGTACCAATCCGAAGCCAGGAGCCAGGAACTTCTTCCAGGTCTCCCACATGTGGGTGCAGGGTCCCAAGGCTTTGGGCTGTCGTTGACTGCTTTCCCAGTCCACAAGCAGGGAGCTGGATGGGAAGTGGGACTGCCAGCACCCATATGGGATCCTGGCACTTTCAAGGCAAGGACTTTAGCTGCTAGGCCACCACGCTGGGCCCCAGAGGAGTTTTCTTAAAAGGGAAGTGCAGACCGGGGTCATTACACCCGCTCTAGTCATGGTGAACATTAAGTGATGCCACCTGTTTGTATGTAAAGAGCTCTGAGGAGAGCCTAGCACATGGCAGCTGTGCAGCCGGTGTCACAGGAGAAGGAGTGTCTCAGACATGTCGATAGTACTTGTGTGTTCAGTGGATCCGTAGTAGGCATATGGCAGGTGTCTGAGTAGTGACTGCCATCAGTGTTTAGGCAGCTCCCACAGCGTTACAGGTACCAGAGATCGTATGCCCACTTTTAGACACAAGAGGAAAGATTGCATATGGAACCAGTAATAAGGCCGTGGGCACAGGGAGGCAGTCCCGCAGGACTGAGGGACTGGGAGATGGAGCCGGCCTTATTGCAGGCCAGCACTGTGGCAACCCAAGGCACAGCTATCCAGTCCTCGGCCGGTCCCCAAAGGGAGGGTGGGTGAAGGCTGACTGTGTAATCCCACAGTGTCCCTGCAGACTCCCTTGTGGCAAGGTGGCCGGGGCTGGGGAACGTGCCCTGTGGAGAAGCTGCCTTCCCAGAGCAAAACTGTAGGTGTTGGCATCATGGGGGTGGGAGAGGGCGTGTGGCCCACCCAGCAGGAGCCCCAGGGCCATGATTGCTGAGAGCAGGAGCACCCCTCTCTGCTGAGTTCACTGGCATAGCAGAAAGCTGAGGCCCTCGGCTCACAGTGAACATGACCATAAGCTGCCTTGGGGCTGAGGACTGGACTGGACTGACAGTCGCCTCCCCTCCCCCAGCCCCTGGAGGAGGCAGTTGGACATGGTGGGACATTTTATAGGGGTCTGGGGAGTTGGTGAGAAGAGTGCTCCCCAGGTTGGGAGCTGGCTCCATCCCCTAAGTGCTTCTGGGCCCCCCAGTCTTGGGCCCAAGATGTCCGAGGCAGCCGGCCCTGCCTTCTACCAAGGTTGCCAGAGTCACAGAGGAACCTCCAACCAGGGTTGTGATTCTCAGCTGTGAAGGGTTTCGGAGATGGGGTTTGGGGGCGGTCCTGGGCCTAGGGGAGCACACCCCAGCTTCAGGCAAGCCAGAAGCTGTGACCTGGATCTGCTGTTTGCTGTTTTTTCCAAGCAAGACGTGCCCTAATTTCCCCTCTCCCCGGGCTCTGCGGAAGCTGCGCCTGGAGTGGGCTTTTGAAAGGCTGCCTGAGTGCGGTTGGGCACCAGCGATCTATAGAGCTGGTGCGTTTGCGATCTTGTTGAGAGTGCTTACGGACTGGAACCGCAGGGGTGGGATGACTGGGGTCTTTTGTTGCTGGGGTTTTCATTTGTTTGCTTGTTTTTTACTTTTTACAACTTAAAAAAAAAATCTGTCTGGTCCCTGCTCTCACCCCTCCCACCTGGCACAGTCATTAGCCTCATGCCTGACTCCCTCCTCCAACCCACCCAGCCCCTCTTCTCCCCTACGCATCAGGAATGAAACATGCCAAGTGATAGAAGGAAAGAACCTGGCCACAGCCTGGGAAATTAGGCCACAGCTGTCAGGCCAGGCAGGAGCCGGCGCATCTCTGAGAATGGAACTGCCGGGGGCTGACTGGCAGGGCTCACCCCTCCTCCCATTAGCATGGCACCGTGTCCACCTGCCAACTATGAGAGCACCACCGGCAAGTGAGAGGGCCAGGCCGCCACGTGCCCCCAGCAACCCCGTCCCATGCTCACTGCTGGGGACACTGCTACAGGCAAAGCAGGTCCCTACCCTCTGGGGTTCGTCTCACTCCTGAGTGACAGCATCACAGTGTGAGGATGGTCAGTGGGAGCAGATGAGGTGGGGTGGGGGCACCCAGCCCGCCAGAGGCACCAGAGGGGTACAGAGCAGCTTCTAGAATAGAGGTAGTGTCTACAGTGCTTCTGGTCCAGCACTGGTCAGCCCTGAAGCCCAGAGGCCACTCCCCGAGCCCCCTGGGCAACTGGAAATGACTGGGAAACCAGGAATAACAGGGAGGCCAGCCCCTGACGTGTGCCAGGAGCCACTAAGGGTCTGAGCAGGATCCCAAAAACTTCCACGTGTTGGGAGGGCACCCAGAGTCTCCCAAGAAAAGCCGCTGAGACACAGCCCCCTAAGCCTTAGACCAGGATACAAGCAGAGCCATGCCACAGGTTGCTGCCCCGAGCCCAGCGCCATGCCAGCTTCCTGCAGCCTCCCAGAGGAGGAAAGGGGCCCTGGGTTCCCCAGAGGGGATGGAGGAAATGCAGGGGAGACCCTCACTGCCTCACTGGGACAGCTGTGGCTTTCTTCCTCTTCCCCTGCCACGAGCCTCATAGAAAGTCTGTGTCCCAGTTAAGGAGGTGGCCCCGGGCACTTAGTGCTGCTGAAATAGCGTGGAAGCCATGAGTTCATCCAGTGCCCCTTCTCTGCCAGACCTCCTGGTGCACGTCCACCTTTTCCTTGCTGCAGTCTGAGCTGACCCTCTCCTTTCCTGATGGACAATTGGGAATTTCCATGCTGCTGCCTGTCCATGCGGCCTGAGCAGCCGGCTTGTCCACCCTCTGCCCACCCCCTCTCCCCTCCGCAGCCACATACACACCTGGTCTTTGATATCTCGGGCCTGCAGCTGTGCTGGCCCTGGATGGCATAACCCATCCAGATGTGAAGCCTGAGGAACAAGGCCAAGGAGCAGGTGGATCCTGCCAGTAGCTGCTCAGTGTAGAAAAGTGCTGCCGCTTTCTGCCCCCAGGTCACGCAACTCCATGTTGGTGTGCTTGTGAGTAAAGTTCAAGTCCAAACTTGGGCTTCCCCAGCCCGTGGGGAAACTTCTGGGAGCTAAAAGCCAGCTGTCAGAGACAAACCAGGGCCAGAGGCCAGAGGTGTGCCAGGCCACAGCCCAGGATTCCATCCCTGTGTGTTTCGCTGTGACTGCGCCCACCTGTCCCTCTTGCTCATTGCTGACTTGGCTCTTTCCTGATCCTCAGAAAGGACAAGTGCAAAGGCAACTCCAAGATTTTGTTCTTAAAATCAGGAGGCAGAGTGAAGTTCAGGTGGCCCTCATAGGCTGTCGGAGTCTGGTGCCTTGGCTGCAATGCCTCTGTGACTGTGCAGCCGCTCTGGCAAGGCCACTGTTCCACTCTGAGACAGGGGCTTGGTCTCCATTGATGAGCCTTCCCCGCCTTCCTCACTGGTGAGTCTATTTCAGGAGGAAGCCCTCCCCTCAGTAGTAGGCTCTCCTGCCTCGGAGTACAGCCACGCAAGCCTTATGCTGATCACTCCTCCAAACAGGCCGACTTGGTAGGAGGTTTGCCTGGTTTCAGATGAAACATACGCCTCTGAAGCCAAGAGCCACAGGAGCTAAAAATACCATTTCCCGGCTGTTGATCCTCCCGTTTGTGAATGCGTGTTTCCTTTGTTAAATCGGCAGCAGCCGCTCTCAGACCACGGAGCTCTGTCTCCCCGGCCCGGAGCCCCCGACACCCCGCGCCCCCCTGGCATTCAGGGAGGGCGTCAGGACAATGTGTGGCACATAAGAGTTTTAAAAACTCCCTTACTTACCACTTAGAAATAGTCAAGTTATATAAAAGGCAAGTTGAAACACAGCTCAAGATTATGGTGTAAAATGTGATGGTTAATGGCGTAAACTGTGAAGATTATGGTATAAAATACCGGAGACCTGTCAGCTTCCTCTCTGAGAGGTAGCCTCTGGGGTTAGCTTCATGCTTTCCCTTCCAGAACATTTTCCGCGCTTTGATAAACTCGGGCTTTGCTTTGCTGGCTGTGGATGCTAGATAGCATTGCTTCGCAGCTTGCCTGATTTAACCCTGCACCATCTCAGCAGGCACATCTGCCTCAGGACTCTGGGCTGCACATGCCCCCTGGGGCACTGTGCCACCTCCCGTGTGGGTATGGAAACACATCCCACGTGAGGCTGCCTCCTTGCTCTGCTCTGAGGGATGGTGCTGAGTGCCGCCCCGCCTACCCCACACTGACTCTCCTGAAGGGGCCTAGTCTGTAACCTGAGCCATTTCCTCCCCATGGCGGCTCCCAAAAACACCTTACTTCCCGGGCTCTTTTTCCTTTCTCTGTTTAATCCAGTGATGATTTCCTAGGCTGTGCAGGAACGTTTGCATGGAAAGCCCGTTTCATGCATCTTACAATTCCTTGAAAATGATTGGTTGCAGAAGGAATTTTTCTGCCTTCTTGCAGGGAAGGGGCTTGGGAGAAATCATCCCCCTTTCCATTGGCTTCAAACACCTGAAGGAGCCCCCTCCCTGCTGTCTGTCCCACACTGCTGCAGTGGCTCTTCCGTCCCGGCAGTCCTTTCAGACTCTAATCTTGCCACTTCCCAGGCGACCCTGCAGGGAGCCGCTCTGCTGTTTGCGCTTTGTTACGCCCGTGGGTATTAGTGTTTAACTTCCTGTTCTGTTTTCTCCGCTTATCTTGGTGCCCTTTAAGTGGGCGCTTGTGAGGAGCTCCCAAAGGCCATCTCAGTCCATAAAATTCCACAAAACCACCTAGACCAGAGACGGGAAGACCCAGAAAAGCTCTTGTCACCCCAAGTGCTTCTGCAGGAGCTATGTGGCCGTAAAAAAGCAGGAGTGGTTGGGCTGGGCCGGACTCTGGAGCTTCTTCTGGGGTGCTGCTGCTGCCAGAGGCAGGAGGTGAACCCATCACCTGAGGAAGGTGAAGGCAGGCAAGGACCGTGGCAGGGGTGACCATGACAGGCCCAGGACTCGCCCAAGAGTTCGCCTTTTACCCTCTGGGAGTGGAGGTAGAAGGATGGGCAGGGAGCCCGTGATGTGCCAGGCAGGAGCCAGGACATGAGGCCTGGACAGGAGGGGGGAGAAGAAGGACATGCGAAAACAAGCGTACCAGCCTCTGCCCAGGACTTCGTGGCGTCGCCCGGCGGGCACCACACTCGGCCTACTGTCTGCCCATCTTTAGCAGACTTAAGTGCAATCTGGGTCAGGGGTCCCGCAGGCTCAGGATCCCTCCTGGGTCTGGAGGGTGAGCGCGCAGCCTCCTGGGTAGGTGAGGCCCCTGGTGGGGCAGGCGGCCATTGCCAAGAGGAGAGGTGTGGAACTGAAGCCGTGCGTGTGGGGCCCTAAGAGCACATTGGTACCTTGGGAGGGAGGCAAGCCCTGGGTGAGCTCCTGGCTACCCAGCACCCATACCAGTGGGCTAGACAGTGCGCCCCAAGCTTGTGGTGGGGAAAGGCAGCAGAGAAGGGCCTGACTGCTGGGCTCTGGCTGGGCACCAACACTCAAGACCTCACACACATGACGTCCCTGGGACAGAGAAAGTGCTCTCTGGCAGGTTACTCATGGCCTGTACCGGGAAGGAAATATTGGTTCCCACCCAAAGAACATCCCTGGGCAGAAGGCAGGAGCTCGGCCAGAGCCACAGCCAGGGCTCAGGCGTGTGTCAGCTCCTCTTAGCATGGGTTGTCGTGGAGGCAATGGTATTTTCTTTAGTGACCTGTCTTTGGTTTTCATGCCCTCAGAAGGGTCAAAAGATGAAATTTGAACACTCAAAAACCATGGGCTATCACCCCAGGGGTTTGCAGCCAACCTCCACTGCAGAGACAAGCTATCCCCCACTTCCAACGCCTTCCCACTCAGTGGGACGCAGCGCTGTCCCCCATTATCCTGCCTTTTCTCCACTGGGGCAGAATGCTCAGCCTCTTTCCTGGGAGGCAAACCCAGACCTCACTGTGATCAGAGATCTGAGTCCCTTCCAAGGGCCCCCTCTGAAAGTGTCTCAGCTGGAGCAAGACACTGCCCCAAGCCCTGGTAGCAGTCCAAGGGGGTCTAGCACACAGCAGCTCAGGCCAGCAGACCTCCACAGCCAAGGAAAGCCAGGCCACCTGTGCCTTTCCAGCTTTTTGTTTTTATTACTTCATTAGTGTATTTGGAAGCTGGAACGACAGAGACAAAGTTCTTCCATCCACTGGTTTACATCCCACATGGCAACAATTGCCTGGTCTAGCCCAGATCGGAGCCAGGAGCCAGGAACTCCATCAAGTCTTCCACCCAGAATGTAGGGGATCAAGTCCTTGGGGCATCTGCTGCTGCTTTCCCTGGCTAGCAGCTGAATTGGAAGTGGAACAGTCAGGATTCAAACTAGCATTCCCATATGGGAGGCCCCAGTGCCCACAGGGGCCCAGCCGTGACCAGAGCTGAAGCACAGCTGTGAAAATAGGTGGTTAGGAATTGGCAAAGCGAGGCAGAAGAGGGGTGAGGGCTGTTCTGAGATGGGGTGCATGGCTTGAGCGAAGGTCCAGAGAGGACTGGAAAGGTGCCTTGCAGGCCCAATGGGGGCTGGGCTGGCCAGGCAGGCCAGGCCCTGCTGCTTCAGCAGCAGCAACCTTGCAAGGACATCCTCCCCAGAAGTCTCCACAAGCCCAGCCCAAGTGTCACAGGGGCTCCATCTGAACAGAGACAGCCAGCCAAGGACAAAATTCCCCTTTGTCCCTGCTCCTTTCCCCATCGTCCATCCACGGCCCACCCTCCCTCCCTTCATCCCTTTCCACCTGGTGCCAGCAAGACCCAGAAAAACAAGTCCTCATGCCTCCTCCTCCCACCCCAAGAAACTTTTAAGTGTATCAGACACATCGACTGCATTAAACACGATGAATTTTTAAGGCATGAGTTGGCAGGGTTACCATGGCTGCTTCTGCCCTGAGGGGCACACTGGCGAGGATTGATTGAAATAAATAAAACAGATTTACAGTGTTCATGCTTGGGAAGCCGAGAGTTGGAAGGGAGGAGGGGCAGGGTGCAGGGCCATGTGGGGCTTTCCGAACTTCGACAGGGAGGCCGCTGCTTCCTCCCCCACCCTCAGGCTCGTGAGACCCAGAACTGCTTTCCCTGTAAATCCTGAACCTTCCCAGCCCCCCACCCAACTCCCAGCTTGTGGGCAGGGCCACAGCCTTAGAGGAGTCCCTCTGCCCTCAGGAATAGCTCTGGTCCTCTATCATTTCTGGCCTTGACCTTGGCTTGCACTTGGGCTTTGTTGCTCCCCCCCATGTTCCCTTGGCCTTGGACCCCCGGAGAGTGTGTGGACGCCTATAAGCAGGCCATGTAGTGGAGGAAAAGAGGACTTGTCACTCTGCATGGTACTGGCCTGGTCAGCAAACCACCAGCAGCTCTGAGCAGACCGGAAGGAAAGCAGCCCAGGCCAGAGACTGAGCAGGGCAGCCAGCCCTGACTCCTGGGGAGCACTTGGACCTCAGGTTCCCAGGGCTAGCCTGCAGGACTGGGGTGCCTGGCCCCCACGCGCTCTTCACATGCAGCCTCCTAGAGGTGCTAGAGCCAGTCAGCCTGCCTGGCCATCCTTTCATCCCCCTCACCTGTGCAGAGCTGGCTGTGGCCAGTGAGGGGGCCCAGCTTCCCTACACCAAAAAGCTACACTTGCAGCCTGATACTGCCTGCTCCCAAGGGGCTTGGAGAAATGGAACAACTTGGGGCGAGAAGAAATCCCCCAGGTGGGAGTATTGGGCATGGGAGGTTCCACTGAGTGAGGCAGTTTGAAGGATGGCACATAGTTCTTCCTGGCCCGGGTGGCACCATTTGTTTGGCCCAGCCTAACGAGAGGCACCAGTGACATCTTCCACATCCCCTGCCTCTATGGTGGCAATCACAAGGCCCAGTCCAGAAGGAGCAGCCACTTGATGGCAGGTGCATACAGGGTGCAGGCTGAGCCTGGGGAGAGGGCCCCTGGGAGAGGTGACTGGGCATAGCAGCCCAGCTTCTATGTATTCCGCCTCCCAGTATTGGCGTCTCTGCTTCACAGGCTTGGGCCAAGTCCCCTCCCAGTCTGCTGTTCTGCATTCAGAGCCAGGTGCACAGGTGTTCCTGGGCCTCACCACACCTCCCTCGTCCAGACTGAGCCCCCCTGCACATGGTACCAAGGAACCAGCGCGATCATCACTCTAATGCTGGCATATGTAAGAGGTGGGGGGGCCGAGGACAAGCTAAGGGAAGAGGGCTGCCCGCCCACCTTCCCATACCCCCAAATCAGAGGACAGGTTGGGACTTCTGGGTGTCCCCAGTATGGGAACCTGGGAAGGGTAATATGACAGTGTGGAAAGGGACCTGTTCCCACCTTGGAACTGTCAGTCCTGCTTGGAGAGTTTGCTTGGGAATGGGGTCATGGAAAGTCTTTCCTGTCCCCAGGACCAAGCATGGTGGAGAGGTAAGCCGGATCACTGGGGATCCCTGTGTGCCCAGGCCCTGCCCTTACCCAGCACCCCCAGAGATTGTGCCTTGCCCTTCCCCGGCACCCTCAGGGCCATGGCCTGCCCTTCCCCAGCACCCTCGGGGCCATAGCCTGCCCTTCTCCTGGCCCGGGAAGAGGCCTGGGCCTCTGGGTGCAGAAGCTGCTCCCCACTGCTTTCCACTCTGCACTTAGCCAGAGAGGGCTGAGGTTGTCCTCCAAATCAAGCCTTGACTGTGCCCGAGGTGGTAGCCTTCCAGTCCCTGGAGGAGAAGCCACACTGTCCCTTCTGGACAGAGAAGGCAGCACCTGGCTCCCTTCAGCCTTCACTCGGTGTCTAACCCCACCAGCTTTCCTCAGAAATGAGGCCAGCTGCCACCTGAGGTCCAAGGCAAGGAAAATGCCTTCCACCCCAGGCCACAACTGAGGCCAGTGTGGGGAGGTTTGGCAGATGCTGGCAGTGGAAGAAACAGTGAAGTGCAGGGAGTCCTAGGCCCTGGGAAAGATCTCTGGCAGTGTGGACAGGGAAGGTATTGGGGACTTTGGCTCCTGACCCCAAGTAGTCCTAGGCTGTGACCTGAGGCTGCCCGGCAGGGACTTTGTGCATGCAATGCCGTCATCCTTTCTTTTTTCTTTTTCTTTCTTTCTTTTTTTTAAGATTTGTTTTTGTTTGGAAAGGCATATCTACAAAGAGGAGATAGAGAAAGAATCTTTCGTCCTCTGGTTCACTCCACAAGTGGCCACAATGGCCAGAGCTGAGCCAATCAGAAGCCAGGAGCTTCTTCTGGTCCATTCTCGACTGCTTTCCCAGGCCATAAGCAGGGAGCTGGGTGGGAAACGGAGGAGCCAGGACACAGACTGGTTCCCATATGGGATCCTGGCACTTGCAGATGAGTTAGCCTTTGAGCCATCGCACTGGGCTGAAGCCTGGAACTTTTTCCCAGTTTCCTTCATGGGTGCAGAAGCACAAGAACTTGAGCCATCCTCAGCTGCTGTCCCTGGCCATTTAACAGGGATTAGAAGTAGAGCAGCTAGAACTCAAATAGGCACCCCCATGGGATGCCAGCTACAGATAGAGACTTGGCCTCCTTTGCCACAGCATCAACCCCAGGAATTTTCTTTCAATATCCACTTTAGTTGGAAATTTGATTGGGAAAGGGTATTACATTTTTTTCAGCATTTACAGGTCTACTAGATTGTGTAACATTGAGGGGTTTCCTAGTACTCACCCATCCTTATATTACTGGAATAGATTTCTTGGGGTCCTTTAGTGTCCTGTGTCCTTTAGTGTAGCACTAGGCTCCAATCTCTCATCCTTAAGGGAAGGTGGCCACCCTTCTCTTGATCCCTGGGAATTCAGAGCAGGCGTGGGGGGCATGTTGCTCCCTGGAGAGCTGGCAGTGTGTGGCAGAGGGAGCCAGACTCTTTCTGCTGAAAATAGAGGAGTAGGTACTGGGGCAACAGCAGATGCCCAAGAGGCAAGGCCTAGGGGAATCGGCCTGGCACCCCATGACCAGTGGCAGAGCCCAGCTGCAGCCCCTGAGTGCGTCCCTCCCTCCCCTGGGTCACAGCTGAGAGCCCTTCACCCACTGGGCACCTGGGCACCCTCCCTGCAGGCCTCCTCCCACCCCACCTCTGCCGAGTCTCCAGACATTCTCCAAGCCATTATCTCAGGGCAAGTAGCACTTTAATACAGGCATTATTACAAACAGTGCCTGCAAACTGTGTTTCATTACCAGTTCTGTGCAGCTCAAGCGGGACAGGGAAGTGATGATGCCCCAGCCTGCAAAGCAGCCATCTGCCAGTGCCCCATCCCCACCCTGGGCAAGGGCGCCCCAGTGCCCGCTCACAAGGAGCCTGGAAGAGGCTTCTGGAAGCAATTCCTCGTACCCTGGTTGCTGGGTGACCAGAAACCCAGGGTTCTTGGCTTCAGGGTCTCTTCTGCCCAGGGAGATACCAGTGCTTAGGACTGTAGCTGGGTACAGCCAGGCACCAGCATGTGGCCATCACAGCTCCTGCTTTCCTCCCTCTGCCATCTGTGTCTCGGTGGGAGGTAGCTGCTGCCTCCTCAGGCTATTGTGGACTGCCTGGGGTGGGCTGACTTTCCAGGTCGTAGACCCCCAGTAGGGCAGAGTGAGAGAGAAAGAGCAAAGTCTGGGAGAATGGAGAACACAACGCTTCCGCCTTCCCCACCAGGGGCTTGGTTGATGGGGGTACAAGCGGGAAAAATGTAGCATTGGGCATCAGTTGGTGCAGACAGAAGGAAACTGCCAGCAGTGCACACTGGCCGCCCAGGGGCCTTGTGGGGTGATGGTCAGCTCCCCCAGGCAGGCAGCCACTGAGGGCCAGGCTGCCTTCTTTCTTTTTTTTTTTCCCTTAATTCATTTATTTGTATTAGAAAAGCATATTTATAGAGAGAAGGAGAGAAACCATCCATTGGTTCACTCCCTAAGTGGTTGTAATGGCCGGAGCTGAGTTGATCTGAAGCCAAGAGCAAGGAGCTTCTTCCAGGTCTCCCACGTGGGTGCAGGGTCCCAAAGCTTTGGGTCATCCTCTACTGCTCTCCCAGGCCACAGGCAGGGAGCTAGATGGGAAATGGAGCCATCATGACATGGACTGGTACCCAGGTGGGATCCTGGTACATGTAGGGAGAGGATTAGCCAATTGTGTAGCTGAGGCGCCAAGCCAAGGCTGCCTTTTTACTTTGAAGCATGCAAGGGTCACAGACAAGGCCCTGCCTTTGCAGTACACACTAGAGGGACAGGAAGGAGCCCAGTGTACAGGCACAACAGCAAGATGAGCCAAATGGGATGCCCTGATGGCTTAGAAGTGGGGCTCAAGGAAGGATGTACCAGACCACAGTCTTGTCAAGCGGCAAGCCCTCAGTGGCTGGAAGGAGCAGGCCACAGCTGGGGTGGTGAGGTCAGGAACAAGAAAAATCATAGTGGAGGATGGGAGGAAGCCAGCCCAGGGTGTGGGGCCTTGCAGGCCGCAGGAAGGAGCTGGGCTTGTGTTAGAGCCGGTGGCAAGACTCAAGCCAGGCAGGACCATGCTTGGGTTGGCACTTTTAGGGTTGCCCCAAGTAGTGCATGGAAGGTGAACTATGCAGATGAGAGAAGCCACAGGCAAATAGATTGGGCTGTGTCTTGAGACTCACCAAGCTGAGACAGGCGACTTAACTTGTGATACCCGTATCGCGAGTCACACTGCCAGTTGGAGTCCTGGTGTTTCCACTTCAGTCCAGCTCCCCAGAGACAGCCAATGATGCCTCAGTGGTTGGATCTCTGCTGCTTATACAGGAGACCCAGACAGAGTTCCAGGCTCTGGGCTTCTGGCTTCAGTCAACTCCATACCTGGCTGTTGAGGCATTTGGGGAATGAACCAAGGAAGGGAAAATTCCCCTCTCACTTTGTTCTTCTTCTCAAATAAATAAAGATGGTCCCAGCAAGTGATGGCAGACCCCTGCTCCGAACTGTGGTGATTGAGACAGAGCACTGGGAAGGCAGGGTGCCGCCCCAAGAGCCAGAGTGACTCCCTGGTTTGCACTTGAGTGGCTGGGCAGGCAGTGATACTATTGAGATGATGGGGTGGCACTTATATCCCAGAGGGTACCAGGAGTTGGATCACGGCACTGCGGAGCCAAACAGGCCTGCAAGGCAGCCGGAGCCCCAGGAAGAAAGACACGTGGGAATTGCTGATCTCCAGGCAGCCCAAGAGACCACCAAGGCAGACTGGAGAGCGGGTAGAAGGTACAATTCACGAGGTGGGAGGAAAGCCAGGAGCAGGTGGAATCACCATTGGCTAGGGAAGAGCATTTCTAGAACATTCCACCACCTGACATCTGCAGCCATCAGAATGCCCCTGTCCATCAGGACATCGGGAGACCTTGGCAGCCCCCACCTACCCCTCTGCACCCTTCACAAGAGCGCCCCTCCCCACCTTCAGCTGCTGCAGGTCCCAGCTGGGTCCCCAGCCTCTCCGGGAGTGCTGCCTGGCAGCTCTCAGCTGTTGGCTCGTGTCGTGGAGACGGCAGCAGCTGCAGGTGACGGGCGTTTGTCAGCAGGCTCCCCTCTCTCCCTGGCCTGGCCTTGGGGCACATTTCTGTCCCACATCCCTGGAGACAGAGCTCCTCAAGGGAGGGGGTTCTCAGTGGGCCAGGGAGTGCTGGCTGTGTAAGCTCCTGGCTTGTGGGCCTGCTGTCCCCACCACTGTAGGGGACCCAGCCCCTGTGCCATGCACTCTGCCCTGAACATCTCACACTTTGTCTGTGCTCATTGAATGGTCCACTAAAATTTTGCCTGTTTTGGCCACAGCCATTACCCCACATGGGAGAGTTGAAGCTGTTGTATGCAAAGACATCGAGATCATATGGCTGGGGATTGGGGTCACCAGGCACCAAGATCCTTGCCCAGGGCAATGGCAAAGGCCCAGTAGTGTGCACAGCGTGGAGGAGCGGGCTCCGGTTCACATGTCCAGTTGCCCCTACCCCCTCGACCTCCCAGCCGCCATGGTGTCTCAGCCGAGTTTGGGTTTCTCTTGTGATATTTTGCCCAGCCTGCTGGTTGCAGCTGGGGCTCGGCTGGAGACGTCCTGCCCACTGTTTGCACTTCGTGGTTTGGCCGCTCCGTTACTAAATACTCTAGGATTGTTCTGGGGCCCAAACCATGGCTGGTGTTCTGAGGGAAGCGGGAAGCTAGGCCCCATGAGGCTCCCTGACTTGACTGGGAGTTCAGGGACACAGAGCAAGCAGACATGTGCTTGCTATGTCTGTTTCCAGGCATGTGGCATCAAGGTGTGGCTGGAGGTCTCAGGTCTCACTGAGCCCAAAGCAGGGACAGGTGGACAGGTGGACAGCAGCAACCCCCAACACCCTTGGTGGGAGCCACCTTCCCACCAGCCTTCACTGGCTCCCATCACCCACTCCTCGGCTTCTAGTAATGTGGGGCATGCCCAGGCTCCCTCTGCTATTGACATTGCCCGGCCCCAGGACCCTGACAGTAGATTCTCTCCACTCCTGGGGTTCCTTTTGTGGCAGGGAGAATCCTTCCTGCGAAGCCCCATCCCCCTCTCCCAGGACCCTTCCTGGAAGACATGTGGCATTGGCTGACAACCAATAGAGTCAGGCACTTTGGTCAAGTTGCTTTTGCTGCCCCAGAGTGGCCTCTCGACTCTTGGAAGGGTAGAGCCCAGGCCCAGACTGTCTCAAGGCTATATTCGTTCCTCCAGCACCTGCTTCACCTCTGCAACCTGCCGGTGGCGCACAAGTCCTGACCTAGGCAGAGGGGCGGGACATCTGCCCTGGTGGGCAGAGAGAAGAGAAGAGCTCTGAACTCTGAGGAAAGAAGCAAGAATGCATAGGCATGTACCATGCTGATGTGGGGAAGAGCTCAGGTGGGCACCCTGGGGACTGGGACAGCCCAGCTGGCTACGCCTCCACCACAGGCCTTAGTATTGGTCAGGGACCCTCCCCCTCAACCCCAGGGAAGAGCAGGTGTGTGTACTCTGGACACCAGAAAGAGAGACGAGGCATCCAGGCCGGGGCCAGCCTAAGCTGTAACCACCACGTGGCCATCTTCCAGGCAGCTGTGCCTCCTGCTGAATGCAGAGAACATCTTCCACTCAATGGCCGACATCCTGCTCCGAGAGGAGGACCTCAAGTTCGCCTCAACCATGGTCCACACCCTCAACACCATCCTGCTCACCTCCACCGAGCTCTTCCAGCTGAGGAACCAGCTCAAGGACCTGAAGACCCTGGTATTGTGTGGCCGGGACTCTGACCTGGCTTTTAGGCCAGGCTCAGTGGGAGGGGGTGCACCGGGGCAGGTATGACAGCAAGATTATCCCAGGTCCAGAGAACAGCGAGGGTCTCCTGGGAAACAGTGTCACTCACCCTGGGCCCCCCCACAACTGAGGTCTTTGCCCGCTGAAGTCAAAGTCTGTAGCTTTCCTGAACCTCCCTCACCAATCCAAGCCCTATGCCCTCAGCGGGCAGTGTCCCCTCTGCATCGTACCCCACCCAGGAGTCAGACACTTCGTCTCCTCAGGTGGCCGTCTTAAGCCAGAGTGTCACAATGCCACCTGACCCAAACCTTAGATGACAATCTCCACAGGCTGGTCAGAGAGCAAGGGGCCCCACACCCTCACCGGAGTGCAGACATTGGGTCCAGGCCTCCAGGTCAGTTTACGGCTGTGGGCACCGTTCTGCCTGCAGGACCCAGGGCTTAATCCCGTCCTCCTGGCTCTGTCCATTTCCCCTGTGCCCTTGGCCAAGCCAATACGGCTTCCAGTCTTGTGTCCTAGCCTCCCCAAATCAGCCAGGCCTCCCCATCTGAGGATGTCTGGGGCTCAAGTGGTTCGGAGCGATCCAGACCACAGCCCGTCTTCCTCCTGCGGCTCCTCCCAGACATTCGCAGAGGCCTTCGGAATTGTCCCCAGGAAAGAACTCCCCCAAGAGTGGGCTCAGCTCCTAGGCCACTCCTAAGTGAGCTGGGCCACGCAGTGCACTGTGGAGTGGGAGGCGTGTGCTGAGGATAGAGGCATGCCCCTCACCCCCCTCCAGGAGAGCCTGGCCACAAGGAAGCTTCTTCCTAACCCCACCCCAACCTCAGTCCAGCGCAGGGGCGCCCAGGGACCACAGAGTCAGGGCGAGGCTGTGCCCTGTTATTTTGCCAAGGGCTGACTCGCGGCCAGGCCCTGGCTGCCACCACGTGGCTCCATAGGCCCAGGAGGTAATGACAGGGTCTGAGGAGGAGCTGTCAGCGTTTCCTTTGTGACAACTCGTTCCCAGCTGGGCTGCCAGACACAGACAGGCATGCTGAGCTGGCTCCCTGGCCACTCCCAAGGGCCCCCGGTCTCCCCCACCCCCGCCGCTGGCAGGAGCAGGGTCCCCTCACTGTCCCCCATCTCCCCTCTCAGGAGAGCCAGAACCTGTTCTGCTGCCTCTACCGTTCCTGGTGCCACAACCCAGTCACCACGGTGTCCCTCTGCTTCCTCACCCAGAACTACCGGCATGCCTACGACCTCATCCAGAAGTTGTATCCTTCCCAGGCTGGGGGTGGGGTGTGGTGGAGGGTGGGCAGAACATGGAGGGGAAAGACAGACACCCTCCTGACTTGCCTCTGCTCAGCCTCTTGTTCTGGATGTCAGAGCCCTGTTCACATCATTGCTGGGAGCTTCCTAGAGGGGTGCGACAGCTAGTCAGGCTCTCAGGGGAACAACGGGTGCTTCTGCTGGGGCACAGCAGGGCTGGTACCTGAGTGAGGGTGGAGACAGCCTGAGAGTGGAAAGGAGTGCAGGGGGCCTTCAGGGGCCACCATCCAGCAGAAGACGGTGACAGGAGGGCACATGCGCCCCCGCTGAAAGGCAGGTGCAGCCAGGCTGGCTGCCCGACCCGGGCCCTGTGGGATCCAGAGCCAGCTTCCACCCTTGATGGGTGCCTAGCCTGGCTGCTGTGACCTAGAGGCCCCCAGCTCCACAGGCTTCTGGTAGCCCTGTGGGGGCTGTTGGTAGACCACCCCTTCGGTGGGTTGTGAGCAGAGCCTTTCTAGACCCGGGACCTTCCTAGAGCTGGACACAAGCGTCCTGTTGGGGCCCGGCTAAGCTGCTTCCCATTTGAGAAGTAGGAAGGCCGAGTGAGAAAGGACCTGTATCCATTCCATGCCAGAGGCTGCTGGTGTGCACCCAACCTTGCACACAGGAAACCAGGGCCAGGAGGAGGCCCTGCACCTCTGCCGTCACACTGCCCCTCACCCATGGGCCGCTGGCCACGTGGCAGACTTTCCTTGATCATGTACCCAGCGGGGACCTGGAGGTCACTGTGGACTTCCTCACAGAGGTGGACAAGTTGGTGCAGCTGATTGAGTGCCCCATCTTCACCTGTAAGAGCCTTGCATCGTGGTAGCCTCCAGTGCTGTGGGCGGAGCTGAGCCCAGAGCCCAGCCCTTGTCTGGGGCCTGGTGGGGACCAGCACCCCAGGGAGGTTTCTGCAATGTCAGGAATGCAAGACCAGGGATGACAGGCCATGCTGAGACCAGCTGGAGCAGGGTCAGGCACCAGACGGCAGAATATCAGTCCTGGCTGTGCCCCTCAGGCCAGCACTGAGGACAGAGTCCCCACAAAGCCCCACCCCTCTTCCCAAGCCCTGTGGTGGCTGCCTCCCCTGCCAACCTGGTTGCCCAGGCTTCCCACCCACCCTGGGGCCCAAAGAAATGCACAGACTGAGGGAACCCCACCCCACACTGCTCCGTCTCCTGCTCCCAGTCCAGCTTCCCCTAGCAGCAGGCACCATGGTGACTGTGGCCCTGCATGCTCAGCTGACACTGCAAGAGCTAGGCCAGGTGTAGGCCTGCCCTGGTGACACTGCAAGACTTCAGGCCCAGGTTCTCAGGGGCAGAGGGCCCCCTGCCTGGCATTTGCCCCAGTCCCTTCCACAAGTCAGATTCCACAAGGCCCAGAGGGTCTGAGGAAAGACCCGAGGCAGGCTCAGGCTTCTGCTGGAGCCATGGGCATAGAAAAGTAGAGGTCACAGCTTGCCTTCCTGCAGTAGGCAACATGGGGACTCTGGGACCCCCAAAGACCAAAGCAGGTAGGAGGTCCCTCACACAGCACCACCCAGGGCTGACCCTGCCTCCATGGAGGTACTGTTGCAGCCCACATGAGCGGGGCCAGTTCCCCGGAGTCCTGGTGCCGGTGCCTCTGGCCTACCTGCTGGGAGTCGGGGAGCCTGACATTGATGAACTTGCCCAGGCGGCTCACAGAAACCCTTGTGCAGTAGGAAGGCTTAGCAGAGGGTACACAGAGATGACAAGGCACAGGGGAGGGGGCCGTTTGCAGCCCAGCACCCTCTAGGAACCTAAATGTATTCAGCTAACTGGAAGCTGAGCTCTGCGCTTTGAGATGCCTGTGGAGACTCCATTACCCAGACAGGATTGATTGTATCATCCATCATTGGTGATCGGCTTAACCTTCTCCCTGGAGAAGAGTGTTGGGGGGACTGGAAGGCCCCATCCTCTGGTCCTGCCTTGGTTCTGGGACGCAGCCCTCCCCTTCCCCCCACCAAATGGAGCAGCTCTGGGTATGTCAGCCAGCAGTCAGCTCATTAGCATATAAGAAGATGTTTAGCACTTCAGAGACTCCAGAAGTTCTGGAGTTGTCCTCCTGTGCCAGGAAACAGGCCAAAACGAAATCTATTTCACAGTATCACAGCCAGCAGCCAGCTAGGTTCAGGGGCAGGAGGAAGGGCTGGGGCAAGCCCAGCAGAGGCCTGGCTGCCCCTGACAACCCCTCCTAGGCAGCAGTTGGTAGTCCATCTTGTACCTAGGATGCCCTGGACTGGTCAGATAAATGACCTAGTGGTGTCCTAGAGGGGCTCCAAGTAAGAGGGGAGGTGCAGGCCTTGGGTCAGACCTCCACCAGCACCAGGGGGTCCAGCCACCTCGTATTGGAGGGGCTGCTGGCTGGAGGCCAGGGGGTACACCCCCAGGTGGGGCATGGGGGACACAGCAGACCTGGGGAGAGGGCTAAGTTGAACCTCCAGCAGCACCTCCTGAACACTGCCGGGTGGCCACGTGTCTTGCTATACACACAGGCAGTTTTCCATACTGCTCGCCCTCAGAGCTACCCTAATCCGCCGTCTTTCTCTGCAGTTCACCCTATTTATAGCTTTCTGTGTTGGCACGTGCCGAGCCATCCAGGGAAATCTTACACTGCAATCCCCCAGCCCCCTGATACCAGGGAGACAGCTGAGTGGGGGTGGAAGGGGAAAGGATTTAGGGACTATGGGCAGGAGGGGAGATGGGAGGGGAGAGATGAAATCAGGGAAACAGCTGAGACGCCCCTGGGGGCGGTGGGGCAAGGCCACCTGCCTGGCCCTGCCGGGCGGGCTAGGTCCCGGGCGCTAGGTGCCTCAGTACCAGGTACAGGATGGCTCACCCTCTCCTCGCTAGACTGAAGGAAGCGGGAGTGCTGGGTTGGATATATTCCCAGGCAGTACCTGACCCTGACCCATGCCCCACCACAGACCTGCGCCTGCAGCTGCTGGACGTGAAGAACCACCCATACCTGATCAAGGCCCTGTACGGCCTGCTCATGCTGCTGCCACAGAGCAGTGCCTTCCAGCTGCTGTCGCACCGGCTCCAGTGCGTGCCCAACCCTGAGCTGCTACAGACGCAGTGAGTGCTTCCCCAGCGGCACCAAGTCTCCCCCACTTCGGCCCAGCCCCCATGACCCTGGGCACCCCATCAGAGCCCCAGGCCAGCGGTTCTGGGAGTGCTTGCCGGCAGGAAGTGGTAGCATTGCCCTGTCAGCGTGCGGTGTGTGGCCCGACTTTAACCTGCACACTCAGGCTGTCCTAGCTAACCCAGCAGACTCCAGGAGACAAGCAGCAGGAAGGGGAGAGCTCCAGCCCCACTGAGATGAGGCCCAGGTGGCAGTAGGGCAGGGTCACGTGTGTGGGACTGAATGCTCTGGAGCACACGGCCCCTCCCCCGTGGCACAGGAGCACAGCCCTAGGTTGTTGAGAGACCCCAGCATCCCTGGACAGATGGGGACAGAGTATTCCCTGGGCTACTCTGCTCCTGTCTGGCCATGGGAGGAACTGGTCGGTCCTGTAGCAGCCCCCGGGCCAGGGGTCCAGGCTCCCACCCTGAACCCACTGCTGGCCCTGGCTCCAGAGCCTGCTGGGCTGTGTCTATATTTGGTAACCCTTGGAGGCTTTGCCTCATCCACAGGCATTTGGCATCCGAGATGGAAAATTTCACTTGTCAGGTCGCCATGGAAACAAGCAGAGCCACCAAGAAGATTTACGCTGAATGGAGTGCGCCCAGCTTGCATCTGATGCCCTGTGTGTCTAGAATTCCCTCCCAGGCTGTTGGAGCCACTCGGCCAGCCTGGCGCCTTGTTCTCACCAAGGGCCCCAGCATTGGCCCTGGGGGCGCATGCAGAAGCCTTGGCATGGGACTGCCCAGATCCCCCAGGCTGTCCATGCAGGGGGCTTGGCTTCCTTCTGCACAGTCCCGTTAGGTTGCTACCCCCTCATGCATTGCCCCAGCCATGACCCAGCTCCCACTTCCTGTCGCACTCCCAGACTGCAGCCCTCTGGGGTGGCAGGATGAGGCCTTATCTGTCCGTCAGGGTGTCCCCAGGTGATCCCGAGATCATCCGGTACCCTGTGTGTCCTGGGGTGCAGGGACGCTGCCTCAGTGTTGGCTTTTTATCACCCTGGCCCTGCGTGTAGGCGCCGGAAACCTGGTGGGTACTTGGGCACAGAATATGCAGGTGGCTGCCTCCCTGTGACATGTGGTTATCCCATGAAAACTAGCCTGCCATCCCAGGGAGCCCTCATGACCAGGGACGGGCCCCTCCCCAAGGCAGGTGAGGACAGGCAGGCAGAAGGCAGCCGGGGAGAGATGCAGATTTCCTCAGAACCTCTCCTGGGCCAAAGGCTGCAAGTCTCACAAGAGGATGTTGGGGGCCCAGATCATTGCAGGGCTGCACTGGGCTGGGGGCCAAGCTGTACCGTGGGTTCGGGGCCTCGGGCTGGCCTCATTCCCCCTCTGGGTTCTCCGTTGCTTCCTTACAAAATGTGCATTGACAGGAAGCGTCTGTGGGAGGGTCTTTCCAGCTTTCTCCTGCCTGGGTCGAGGAAGAGAGATCCCAGATAGCCAACACAGCAGCCGGTGTAGGGACAGCTGGAGGAGGGAGGGTCAGGTTGCAGGTCTGGGCACAGAGGGGCAGCTCAGACCCTGGAAGGGAGTTCAACACAGGCACAGCCCTGGGAAGAACAGGCAGCTGGCAGCCAGCATCAGGTTGCCCACCAGCCCTGCGAGCCAGGACAGCTGGGGGCATCTGCCTGCCCCCTGCCCAGCCCTCCTCCACATGCTCGCCTCGCCTCCCAGGGGCCTCTAGCCACCACCACCCCCTCAAGCTCCCAGGCTACTCCTCGGGAACCCCCTCTAGGGTTATGGGGCCATGGAGGAAGACTGACGGGAGCAGTGGCCCCGGCTGCCCACAGTCCGGCAATAGCTCTACCCAGCTGTCCTGGGCTTTTGTGGGACTAGTGTGACAGACACCAACCAAGTTGCATTCAGATGCTGTGTCTCCAACAGGGAACTGTGAAGGGATAGGTATGGGCCAGGGGTGCAGAAGGCTGCCCCAGGCTCCGGGGGTGGGGAGTGCATCTGAAGGCCCCATCCCATTTCAGCAGCCTGGCGGGGCTGGCGGACACACATCATGCTGCAGTATTTAGCTTTCTGTGCTGGGCCCGGCTCCCTGCAGACAGCATCACTGAAGGCATTCCATGGGGCTTTCTGCAGAATGGCTGAGCACCAGGCTGCAGCTGGGTGCCAAGCTGGGTCCCTCCACATGGTATCTGGAGTGGTCCCATGCCCAGTGACAAGTGGCCAGGATGGGTCTCTGCAGTTTCTGTGCTTAGCCGCTAGTTGCTCCACCCCTGTAGATGGGAGGAAGGTGGGTCTCCATGAACTCGGAGACCCCAGGGATTCACAGCCTAGCTGAGCAGCCCATAGTCTCCACAAGCCCTCTGCCCCCAAGTCACCAGGCTCCAGGGCTAGAAGTAGAAACATCCCTGCCCCCATCTTCAGGCAGGGAAGGCAGGGTACAGTGTGTCCTAACCCAGGATGGGGACTTTGGGGACCAGCCGAGCACTGGCCTGGCAATCAGGGGAGCAGCCATGCACACTGCAGTCATGCACCCTACAGCCAGCGCCACCTTGCGTCCCAGGTGGAGGACCCACAGCGGGCCCAGTTCCCCTTCCTTAGAGACAGTGCATGACCACTGGTCGTCAAGCCTGACACTTTTTGCAGAACCTGGGGCCCGGCAGCCACTCTTCCAGGGTCCCGGTCATTCCCAGTGCCAGCCCTGCCACAGAGAAAGGGCTAGGCCGCCTCCCCCTTCTCCCTGGACCCCGTTCCAGGCCCCAGCTGGCTTCCTGGCTGGCTGCTGGTCCTGGCTTTCACCCCAAAGGGAGCCACTGGTAAACAGGAAATGCTTCCCCATGCGATGCCTGCTCTGGGCGCCGGTCGCCAGCCCACAGGCTGAAGCCAGATCCAGGCGGCAGCGGCTGCTGTTCCCACCACTCAGGAGAGGGGATGCTCCCGGGCTGTCCCCTTCCTGCGGGCTGGCTGCTTGGGGGAAGGGTTGCTGGCAGACGCCCTGGTCCCCCACAGCTAGTCCCTGCACCCCTCTTCCCAGAGACGGCTCTCAGGCAGCCCCCCAGTCCCAGAAGGCCGGCCCCGCCAGCATTGACTATGCAGAGCTGCTACAGCACTTCGAGAAGGTCCAGAACCAGCACTTGGAAGTGAGGCACCAGCGGAGCGGGCGCGGGGACCACATGGACCGCAGGGTGGTTCTCTGACAGGCCCGGCCAGGAGGGGCCTGAGCAATGGCCCCATGACACACTCAGGGTCCTCAGGCCTTCCCCCGCAAGGACTTGAGGACCTGTCCCTTGGGGGCAGGGCTGGATCTGACCACCAGCCCAGGCCGGGGTGGGCGGGAGGGAGGAGGACAGAGGCTGTGTCCATCCGTTCCCCTGTCTGTGCTCCTCTTGCAGCCCAGCCCAGGCTGCCGGGCCAGACAGAGGCCGGTGTCCCCAGGGTGGGGCCGCAGCCGCCCACACCATTCAGCCCCCAGATTGGTCTTTCATGCCTTCTTGTCAAAGAGCCGCATGGGTCTGCATGTGGCGTGTGCTGTGCAGATGTGAACACGTGTGGAGGCGTGAGGCCAGCACAGTCTTCTACTGAATGATGCGCCCCCCACCCCAATAAAGAAATGACAGAAACCTCAACCTGCAGCTGCCTGTCCTTCCTAGCTGAGCTGAAGACCTTGTTTCCCACAGTCCCCGGGAGTGCTGTTCACACCAGGCAGCCCGGGCCCTGTGTCTTCCTCCCAGCCCTTCCTGGGACCGTAGATCCCTTCCTGTTCCCTCCTCTTCTAAAAGTTCTTAACTTGAAAGGCAGATTTTGAGAAGGAAGGATGGAGATTTTGCATCCATTGGATCACTCCCCAGATGTCCGCAGCAGCCAGAGTTGGGCAGATCCAAAGCCAGGAGCCCGGAGCTGCTGCTGCATCTCCCACGTGGGTGAGGGTCCCAAGGCTTTGGGCCGTCTTCTGCTGCCTTCCCAGGTTAGGGAACTAGGTGGGAAGTGGAGTAGCCACAAGGCGGAGGATTAGCCTCATCTGACTTCCATGCCGAGTCAGGGGTAGAAGGTGTGCTACCGGGCAGATGGGAGTGGCCCTCTGGAGTTCTGAGGGAAGCCCAACACAGCTTTCCAGCACTTGTAGGCAGCCTCCTAATGAGCCCCCAGGTGGCTCCAGCAGGTGCCTGGGTTCAGGGAGGAGGAACCCTGCCCTGCCCTCCATCTTAAGGACGTTAGCTGAACGTGGCTATCCCCATGTGCACAGGCCTGTGTCGCGTCACACACACGTGTGCGCAGGCGACAGGGACTAGGGGCCATCCACCTCCTGCTGCTCCCACGCAGACCCCAATGTATCAGGCAGGAGGCTGCCGGAAGCCTGGCCTCTGGCGCCGGCTCCGAGAGGGATCCTCCCGGCTTGGAAAAGAAGTCGATGCAGTTGGAAGAGGAGGGTCCCTCCCTGAAACGACGAGACGCCCTCTGACACCCCAAGACCCTGCTCGGCGCCGGCCGGAAGGTGCTGCTCCCTGCCTGGCTTTGAAAGCGCGAGGAACCCCACCACCGCCCCAGACCCCGGGTCAGAGGATGGCAGTGGAGCCCCTTCTCGGGGAAGGGGTCGGAGCCCCCACCCATCGCTGGCCCCGCCGAGGGGCTGGCCGGGCCCCGCCCCAGCGCTGCCCCGACCGCCCCGACGCCCGCGCGCGCGTCGGCCTCGCTCGTCCAACCAGTCTGGCCGCACCGGGGCTCGGATTTCAAAGACGGGCTCCGGGGCGCGGACGGGCCCGCGCCCGCCCGGCCTTTCCCACAGCCCCTCCCCGCGCGGCGCGCCCCTCCCCGCGGCCCACGTGACGCCCGCGCCTCGGCGGCTCGGGTTACGGCCGCGCTCAGTCCCGAGCCCAGGCTGCGCCGCGGCTGCCCTCCCGCGCCGCGCCCCCCGCGCCGCCGCCAGCCCCGCGCGACATGGCCCGCGCCGCCCGCCGGCGGCCCGAGACTCCGGAGCGCCGCGCCGCCGGCCGCTGAGCGCGCCGGGGAGGCGGGAGGCCCGGGCCGGAGCGAGCGCCGCGCGCGGCCGCCACCCCCTGCTCCCTGCGCCCCGCCGCCGCCCGGCCCGAGCATGGAGACGGCGGAGAAGGAGTGCGGCGCCCTGGGCGGGCTCTTCCAGGCCATCGTCAACGACATGAAGGTAAGCGGGGCGCGCCGCGACAGCCGTGCCCTTAACCGAGCCGGCGCGCCCTGCCCCGCGTGCCTGCCGGGCCCGGGGAAGGTGACGGCCTGGGTGTCGGGGTGTCCGGCGCTCTCGGGGTCGCCCCGTGGCGGGGGGTCCCGGCCCAAGCCTACGAGCGCACGCTGGCCTTCTGCGCCGCAGACCTTCCCCTCCCCCCAAACCATGAATGGGGTTTCGGTCCCAGGGCTAACTCTGCTGCGCTTTAACGGATCTTGGGGGCTCCCCGGCCTCCACCCCCCTTCCGTCACCTGGCCCGCTTCCCAGCTCCCCGACACACACACACCGACGCCCCCCGCCCCCGAGGCCCAGACAGTGCTGTCACGTCCAAAGCAGGAAAAAATAATAAAGCGGAGAACCGTTAACTCCTTCCCAGCCGGCCTCGGCCCCTGCGTCCGGCCCGACGCCAGTCCCCTCCCCCCGAAAGGAGCCGCCCGGCTGAAGCTCCAGGCCTCCAGACTGAGGCCCCCTGGATAGGCCTTCGGCCTCACCTTGGAGGAGGCGGGGAGAAGGTGAGGGTTGGCGAGTGAGCCTGAGGGAGCGCTTTGCCAGCGCCTTGCCGCCCCAGGCTCTCGTTCCCCACTCCTCCCCGCCATCACCCAAGGTCAGGCCCCAGCTGCACCAGGTTGTGGCTCAGCCCCCAGGTGTGCCCACTGAGGGCCAGCCCGGGCTCAAGGTCATTAAGGAGAAGGCTGCGCCCCACCTGACCTCAGTCCTCATTGTTGGTCTGGGAGGAAAGGAGAGATTGGGGTTTTGAGGGGTGGGGATAGTCGGAGGCTGACCAGACCCGGAGGCCCCAGGCTGGGGGGCTAGGAGCCAGCACGCACCCCACACTGATCAACAGTGAAGGGGCCAGGATTGTGGGCTGGAGTAGAGCAAAGGGCTGGGCTCATCGCCCTGGAAGCCCAGCACAGCCTCCAAGTAAGTGCACACTGCAGGGGGCCCGAACCCCACACACCCCCAAGGCCTCCCATTCCTGGTGCTGGGAAGCAGGTGGTTGGTGAGGGGTGTCAGAGCCTCAGGGGCAGCTGCCACATCCCAGCCCCCCACTCCCTGCCACAGGAGGCTTCAGACCACCCTGGCCTGGGACTACTCATTATTAGCATTTAAATTCCCCCAAGCCCCCCCATCCCTGTAGTGACCTCCTCCTGGGACCCCCCCCCTCTTCCAGGCAGGTCCTCCCTCAGCGCCCCTTCTGGTCTTTAGCACCTGCCCAGCAGGCATGACAGCTCCGGCACTGGGGCCGCTTTCTGGGGCTGAGCAGTGCGAACACCCCAGCTCCCGCTGCAGCCATGCAGCCGGCACTGCAGCAGCTTTGCTCAGAGCAGGATGGCTTCCTGTGTGCAAGGAGCCAGGGGACAGAACAGAAAGAAACAGCCATGATGGGGCCAGGCTAGCCCGGGGACAGGACCCCCTCTTGTGCAGACTTCACTGGGGTGGCACAGGCACCAACATGCCCCAGCCAATGGTGCACTCAGTCGTTTGGGAACTCTGGTGAGGGTCAGAGAAGGGGGAAGTGTGTGTGTCAGGGCCGGCTTCCAGCTCCTGGCCCAGCCAGCAGGGACCCTGGGCCGAGGGCAGATGAACACTGCTGTCACTGCACCCAGAGGCCAAGGGCAGCCTGGAGGGGGGCTGCGCCTATTGGATGCTGGCCTGCCCGGTGGCACCCCGAGGAACTTCAGCCAAGGGGACACTGCCTGGTCCTGGCCCAGCTGGAAGGCACAGTGGTCATCCTTGCCTTCCCTCCAAAGCGGGAGTGTGGCTTTGCCCTGGCTGGGGAGGCCCCGGCGTGGTAGGCTGTGCGCTGGGTGTTGTGCCTGGAGATCCCGCAGGGCTCCTCCCAGGGGTCACAGGGGAGGAATCAGTCTCAGAGTGGCTGCTGCCACCTGCCATGGTCACCCCAAGAGCCAGTCCCAGGGACCCAGGTCTCAGTGACTCCTTCATGTGCCCGTCCTGTCTCCCAGGTGCCTGCAGGCAGCCCCGATGCCTGGGGCAGAGCCAGCTGTTCCCTACACCCAGGTGCCCACCACCCCTCCAGGACCCGTATGTCAGACATGAGACCTGGGTTCCAGCCCAGCCACCCTGTGACCTCACTGATGAGGCTGGTGGTGTTTCTCAAGTGTGCGATGTAACGGGGGAGGGTGGCGGCAGTTGCTGCGTGGGTCTCCTGGGACTGCTGTGACTGTTGTGGCCTGGAGGGAGCATGGTGCACAGGTCTATGTGCTGAAGGCGGCTGGGCCTGGCTGCTTCATCCCACCACCCCTCCCCAGGGACCATTGAGGGTTTGGGAAAGCTCCCAGGACTCTGCTGGTTGGCCCCAGTGGCCCACGCCCCTTGTGTCCCCTTGTCCCCTCTGCTCCCTCACCAAGGGCCTTGGCAAAGCCTCACCGGCTGGGCCCTGACAGAAACCCTGCAGGTGGTGGGAGCGGGACCCCTTCAGAACACCCCTGGGGGTACAAGGTCTGGGACATCCCCTGGGACTGCTTTACAGGCCCCTCCACGCTGGGCTGTGCCCCCAGAGGCCAGCCCACCCACAGCTTCCCAGTCTTGCCGCAGCCGTTGTGGACTTGTCAAATATTTGATCTGCTTGGATATGGGCAGAGCTAGTAGGGAGGTTGCTCTGAGCTGCCCGCTTTCTTGCCGTCCCTGCAGCCCTCGGAGCAGGAGGTGCTTGTGGCTAAGGTATTTGCCATCCACATTACTGCCCCTCATTGCCCTATCCTGTGAGCGCCGGGTGAGGTCAGGAGGTCCTGGGCTGGGTCTGGATGTCTCAGGGAGGAACGCCATAAGGCCCAGGCTCCCACGGGTGCGTTAGCCAGAAGAGCCCCATCATCAGAGAGGACAGCGGTCGGTCGCCAGGGGCCCGGCCTCCCTCCCGGGAACCCCCTCCCAGGGAGGAAGCGCTGGCCAGGCTGGGATAAAGGCCACACTGTTCCTCCCGAGGGGAGGGCTGCATCCCAGAACGGAGCCTCTGTTGGCCACACAAGGCCTCATTGAGCCTGGGACCTGCTGGTCCTGGGCAGGCTGGCCAGGCCCACAGCAGCCATGGCCTCCCTGGGCCTGGGAGCCCTTGCTGGCCTGCCAGGAGCCACTTCCGGGCCTTAGGGGAAGCCACAGGGGACACCTGGCATGCCCTGAGTCCGGCCAACCCCCACCCCAGGGGACAGGGATAGGATACCCCTCCTGGGGCTCTCACAGACCCTTTGCTAGTTCCTGGGAACCTGTTTTCCATGCACCAGTGAGGGAGCAGGGAGCAAAAAAGTTGCCCATGGTACACCAGCATGACAGACTTTCTGCCTCTTGGTGGGAGGGCTGCCTGGTGGCCCAAGGGCTTCCTGTCCCGAGTCCTGCAAATTGCTTAGTGTGGACAGATGCATGCAGGGAGCTAGCAGACGCCCCTGCACTCCCATACCCCTGCCAGCAGGGGGTAGGGTCTCACAGCCTCTCCCATCTCCCTTCCAGAGCTCCTATCCCATCTGGGAGGATTTCAACTCCAAGGCCACAAAGCTGCATTCCCAACTGAGGTGAGGTGGCCAGGGTGCCCAGTCGGGGAGGGGCAGGCTGATACAAGGATGCCTTCCCGACTGACCGCACACCCCATTGCCCTCCCCTGCCCCCCAGGACCACCGTGTTAGCTGCCGTGGCCTTCTTGGATGCCTTCCAGAAAGTGGCTGACATGGCCACCAACACCCGAGGTGGGGAGGGGGCACGGCTCCGCAGGGGTGAGCTGGTTCCCCGGGTCCTGCACCCTGAGGGAATGGGCTGGTTGCAGTGGATTGAGCCCCTCGGCAGCGATGAGTGAGGGGGATGGAGTACAGCATTTCCTTCTGGTGGGGTTGGGGGTGGCTCCTGCAGCCAGGGAAGTTCACCCTATGTGTGGCAGGTTGGACCCTGGCTTCTTCACCCCACCGTGCTGGGGCTGTGGGCATGGGAGGGCCCCCGGCCTCCATCAACACAGGAATCTTTTCCTGGTCCCCGCACACCCCCTTGTGGCCTGAGCCTGGGAATGCAGGGGGTCCCCCAGCAGGCCCCTTCCCACACTGCACACTTCCCTCGCCAGGGGCTACGCGGGACATCGGCTCCGCGCTCACACGCATGTGCATGCGTCACCGCAGCATCGAGACCAAGCTGCGGCAGTTCACCAAGTGAGTGTGCTGGCCTGGTCAGCTGAGGGTGGGTGGCAGGTGTTTCGCCCAGGGAGCTGGCCCTGTGGGCCGCATTGACCCTCCGACTGTGCCGGCCCCACAGCGCGCTGCTGGAGAGCCTCATCAACCCACTGCAGGAGCGCATCGAGGACTGGAAGAAGGCGGCCAACCAGCTGGACAAGGACCACGCGAAAGGTGGGAGCCAGGCCGGGCCACAAGGGCTATCCCACTGCCCAGACCCCATAGGGACCCCGCTCTAGCGCGCCCCCTCTCACCCTGCTCACAGAGTACAAGCGAGCCCGGCATGAAATTAAGAAGAAGTCGTCAGACACACTGAAATTGCAGAAGAAGGCCCGAAAAGGTAGCTGCCACCCTGGTCACCCCAGGCTCAGCCCCCCAACCCCACCCTGGGGCTCTGTCACCATGCAGAGCCCCCCAGCAGCACGCTGGCCAGGGGGCCCTGTCTCCAACACAGGCCCCTGCAACCTGTTGGGTGGGCCCCAGGGAACGGCCTGTCCACCCGGCTGTCTTTCACACATTCTCTCTCTCTGTCTCTCCTCCCTCACCCTTCCCGTAGAACTACTTGGTAAGTCCGGTATCCATGCCTCCAGCCGCTCCTCCTGTCCTTGTCGCATTTGTCTGTCTTCCCCCAGCTCAGGGCCTTTGGAAGGAGCCTCTCCCAGCCGAGGAGGAGCGAGCAAGGCGGTGGGTCCACCGGGGGGAGGTACCCCTGGGGCCTCGCAGGGGGCCCTTGGCCAGGGCTGAGTCCAGGGCTGCTGCTGGTCAGCTGGGGCAGGGTGGGGGGAGAGGGCGGGCAGACCCCAGCCTGCCCCACCTTAGCCATGCCGGCCCCAGGTCGGTGCTGACTTGCCCACCACCTGCCGGAATGCCTCCGCCTGGCCACCTCCTCCACATCGCCCTCTGGCCTCTCTCTCTCTCGCCGCCTCTTGGTGTCACCTTCTTCATGCACTGCTCTCGAGGCCCAGCTCTTAGCTTTCCTGACCCCTGCCCGTACTCTCCTCCCAGCCTGGTCTGCAACTAGTGCCTGGCTCTGCCTGGTCCTGCTTCCAGCCCACCTGCCCATCTGCTGGGCAGCGAGGGTCCTAGGCTGAGGAGGCCCCCAGCTGGTTCCCATGCATTTGTCCACCCACCCCAGGTCCATGTGGCTTTGCAGCTTTTGTGTCTTTCCTGTGTATGTGTGTCCTCTCTGCTCCAGTGGGAACAGCCCCTCTTCAAGCCCCAGCATCCCAACGACCCTCCCCAGCTCCCTGCCGGGGACACAGCTGGGGGCCTGAGCCATCGTGCAGATAGTCAGGCCAGCACCCCCAGCGCGGCCTGTCCTCCCAACCCTCCAGGGAAAGGTGACCTGCAGCCACAACTGGACAGCGCCCTGCAGGATGTCAACGACATGTACCTGCTGCTGGAGGAGACGGAGAAGCAGGCCGTGCGTCGGGCGCTGATTGAGGAACGCGGCCGCTTCTGTTCCTTCATCACCTTCCTGCAGCCCGTCGTGGTGAGCCAGCCTCCGTGGGCCTGGCAGGGTGGGCTGGGGCCTGGGGCGGCACCCTGTCTGGCAAGAAAGGCCACTTCGAGGTGACTGTCACCTCCCCCAACTTCCTTCCCCCCCACTGGCTGGGAACCAGCAGGCCCAGAGGCCTCACCTTCAGGCCATGACTTGGTATGGATAGGTGACAGGCAGCCCTGCTGGGCTATGCGGGGTCCAGCCTCCGCCAGCAGCTAGCGGACGGGGTGGGAGAATGGGCAGGATGGGGCCGGCAACAGGACGCACTGCTTCCTCAGAACGGTGAGCTGACCATGCTGGGCGAGATCACCCACCTGCAGGGCATCATCGACGACCTGGTGGTACTGACCGCAGAGCCCCACAAGCTACCCCCCGCCAGCGAGCAGGTATGTCCAGCCTGGGCCTTTGGCTGGGAACAGTGGAGGTGGCAGGCTGCGGGGAGAGACACCTTCCTGCACTCACTGTGTGGTGTCTGGGAGAATCTGCCACATGGAAGGGGTGTGGCCGCCACCTAGCAGGGATCTCGGACTGAGAGCAACGGGTGAACCAAGTCCAGGGGCCACTGCAGTCTTTCAGACCAGGAGGGGTTGGCTCGGGCAGGGCGGTGGGGTTGGGACTCAGGCCTGAACTGAGCGTACCTGTCCCGGGCACTACCAGAGCCAGACTCCTGCCAGATGTGACCTGGGCCTATCCACACACTTGCTGGTCCCTTCCAGTGGCACTGCTTAGGCACCTACTGTGTGCACAGCCTTTTCCACAGGTCATTCCATTTGTGCCCTAAGACACCCTGATTCCCAGGATGAAACAAACAGGTCCAGGAGCTGACAACCCCAGGGTGTCATTGGCTGGCCTGGCCCTTGGGAGCTCCTGGGTCTCCCCTGTTCCCTACCTGACCCAGGCCAGGCCTGGAAGCCCAACTCATTACAGAGGAGCCAAAGGGGATCAGAGAGAGCTGGCGCCCCCTGGTGTCTCCCTACAGAGATGCAGGTTACCCAGCTTTCTGCAGGGTCAAGACCACCCCCAGTCACACCACCCCTTCCCTACCCCTGCCCAGGTGATCAAGGACCTGAAGGGCTCCGACTACAGCTGGTCCTACCAGACCCCGCCCTCATCACCCAGCAGCTCCAGCTCCCGCAAGTCCAGCATGTGCAGGTGAGCAGGGCTGGGCCCTCAGGGCAGGGAGGCACCCAGCACAGCTGCTTCCAGAAGCCTTCAGGGTCCCAGGTGCCAAAGGACCTGCACTTTGCAGGAGAGAGGAGATGGCTTAGTCAGGTGCCTGGTGCCAAGTGCCTGCAGCATTGTCTTCATTGACTCCTAACACCACTCCCTTGGCGGGGGCGGCTGTCCAGCCCACTGAGAGGTAAAACAATTGGCCTCTGGGAACATAGGCTGAGACTACAAGGTCAGGGGCAATTTAGCCTGGCCTACTGCTCAGAGCTGGTGCCCAGGCTGGTGCTCACCTGGGGGTGAGCTCAGGAGCAGGGACCCTCCCCTGGGCTGGCACCAGGGCCATAGCAGAGTGGATGTCCACTCTGTAGGTTTCTGGGCAGGGAAGGTGCCAAGCACCCCTCTCCCCAGCACCGTCCCCCTCCTGGGAACTGGCATAGACCTAAGCTAGGCCTGGCAGGGAGGTTGTGAACAAGGACAGGAGCTCCAGGGACTTGCAGGTTGTGTGTGGGAGTAGGGTCAGCTTTGTTGGCAGGAACGCTGTCTCAGGGTAAGGAACTACACCAGGTCTGGGCTCCCAAGGGCCAGGCACCATCGAGGGATGGCGGGACAGTGGGTTCCTGACCCACGTGGAAGGTGCTCTCCATGCTAGACAGAGAGACAACACCAACTGGTGGACGCCGAGAGCCAGTGAGATGGCCAACACCAGGCTTGGCAAGGGCCATGTACCTGCCAGCAGATACCCGGCCCTTGACGAGTCCTCAGGACTCAGCTCCCCTGGTTGCGCCCTAAGGGCAACCACTGTTCCTTGCAGAGGGGCTGTCTGCTCAGGGGCAGGTGGCATGTGCCCTGCCCGGCTCACCCTCTGCAACACCTGGATCCCAGGACCTCGTCATCTGACATTGTATTTTCCTTCCTTTGCCCCCACCCTTCTTGCCAACCCTCGTCTGTCACCCCCCCAAACACACACCTCTGTGTTTTCCCATCTGGCCGCTGTGCCCTCCTCCCTCACTCCCTTAGTGCCCCAAGCAGCGGTAGCAGTGCCAAGGGTGGCGGAACCCCATGGCCTGGGGGTGCCCAAACATACTCACCCAGTTCCACCTGTCGCTACCGCAGCCTGGCACAGCCAGCCACCGCCACTGCCCGCCTCTCCAGTGTCTCTTCCCATGACTCTGGCTTCGTCTCCCAGGATGCAACCTACTCCAAGCCCCCCTCACCCATGCCTTCAGACATCACCAGCCAGGTAAGGGGGCGTCAGGCCCTGCGGGGAGCAGCAGCCTCGGGTGAGCTTCCGGCTGCTGACAACTGTCGGGACTTGGTTCTCCTCACCATTTACGTTCCCGTCCTATGTCTCTGCTTGGAGTCTACTTTATTGTTCTGTGTTAGATGAGTGAGTAAACAGCATACGCCTTTATTTTCTATGAGACAACCACCTCTTTAAAATATGTATGTTTATATTTTATTGAGAGGCAGAGAGAGGGAGTGAACACTTCATCTGCAGCTTACTCCCCAAGTAAGCTTGCCACAACAGCCAAGGCTGGGGCAGAACTCCTGAGCCGCCCACGCAGGCTCACAGGGCCCACAACCTTGGGCCATCATTTGCTGCCGTGCCAGGGTGCACGAGCAGGGAGCTGTCGCAGGAGTGCAGCAGCCAGGATGTGAACTGAGCACCTGAGCCCCTCGTAGCGCAGGCGCCACTGCGGCCCGTCCCCGTAGACGACAGTCGCTGAGCTGCTCAGACCTGAATGGCTCAAACAGAGACTTGTTTACTTTTGTGCTTCTTCCCTGGTGTTCTGCTTTGTCTTTTCTCCCACTTCTGCTCCACCAGGCTGGGTTGCAGGTTACCTTGATATTGTACCACGCAGCCTTAGCAGAGTCAGAATTCCCTTTCTGAAAACATCAAAGACCTTCATAGAGTTTAGTTCCCCACTCCTTCCCAGCTGAGGCTTTTTTTTTGTACCCTCCCCGCCAATGACATGTGTTTTTAATGCGGTCCTTATTGGTGCAGTCAGCCTTGCACGTCCGTGGGCTTCACACGCACAGCTCAGAATCTGCAGGGAAGATGTTGCACCTGTAAATGAAAAGATTTTGTTCTTGTCTTGTTCCCCTAAAAAGACACAGTCCACCTCCTGTTGGACATCCTAAATGACTTGAGAGCTTTGAGCGTGGAGACACTGTGGATTCTGTGCAGGTACCCAGTGAGCTCCACAGTGTCTTGTGCAGATGCCCAGGGGTGCCTATCAGCATCCGGGTCCCCGCGTTCACTGAGCTCCTTGTTGGGGCCCTCAGAGCCTTCTCCCCACATTAAACAGCATCACTTAGAGGTACAGGCAGAACAGGGCTGTGATGGCAAGTTCTGCAAACCTGCTTCCCCATGTCCTGACTGAGAGCTGGTTGTGCCAGGGACTTGAGCGCATGGGGTGGTATGCTGTTCCTCCACTGACTGACATGCCTGTTTCCAGCCCTTTGCTTGCATTTAGCTACGGGGACTCCACAGCGTAGGCTTACTGCTCCCAAACTTACTCAAGTCTTTGGCTCTAGAGTTTTCAGCTGTTACCTCCCAGCTCCCACTTCCGCTCCTGCAGAGGTGTCAGACCTTCTCAGTCTGTAACTCATTCTCCATCTTCATGTGTCTCCAAACTATAGTTTCTTGAGATCTGTCTTCCAGTCTTTTTTCCCCTTTCCTTGCTGTCAAAATAACCAGAGTGGATTAACTTTTGCCTTGAAACCCTTTTACAAATGTAAAGAAGTTGCAAAGAGTCCCTGAATCCCTTTCCACCATCTCCCTAATACTGACATCTTTGTTGATTTCTAACTGACTAATTATGTTGGCGTCTTCTGAAACCAACAGTTCTCAACTCCAAGATCAATGTTGGTCCAACACTGGCAGCTATGAGCTTTTCTCAGGTGTGTCCTGCTGCCTCTGAGTAGAGGGCCCTGTCTTTCAAGGAGTATCACTCGGGTATTTTGTAGACTGTCTCTCAGTTTGGGTTTGTCTGCTGCCTGATTGAGAGAACAAGAGCTCAGGGACAGAGGACCTGGGTTTGAGACCCAGCTCCGTTCCTGAGGCTGGCACCGTAGGAGACAGCAGATGGCATCAGGTCATGCATATGGGAGACTTGGCATCAAGCCTGATGCAGCCCTGGTCGTTGGAGCATTTAGGGAGTAAGCCAGCAGCTGGGGAGCACATCTCTGCTTTTACTTAAAAAAAAAAACAATTATTCAAAAGGAAGAGTTATAGAGGAGAAGAGAGGAGACAGAGCTCTTCCATTCCCTAGTTTACTCCCCAAGTGGCCCAACAACCAAAGCTGGACTGATTGAAAGCCAGAAGCTTGGAGCTTCATCTGGATCTCCCACATGGGTTCAGGGACTAAGGACCTGAATTGTTCTCCACTGCCTTTCCAGGCCCATTAGCCAGGAATCAAACCAGTGTTCCTGAAATGCCAGCACTCAGGTGGAGGCTTCACCTATTACACACGGCACTGTCTCTTCTCTCCCAAAACAGCAGCTTGAGAGGGCATGCAGGAGTGATGGGGAGCTGGCCACATGGTGCCACTGCCTCACTGCTGAGGGCACCATGTTCCCTGATTAGGTAATGTCTGCCACGCCTCCCCACCCCACAACAGAGGCTTTGCCTGTGTCAATAAGAACTCCTATGCGGGGACGAGCCACAGAGCCGTTTACCTGAGGGCCTGTGCTGTATGTCCATCACTGCCACGTCTTAGTCTTCCCAATGTCCAGTTCTGTGCATGCGGAAAGGTCACTGGGCACGAGCCACACACCTATGGAGCCAACAGGCCGGGAGCCCCTCCAGTTGCTTAATGCCCCCCAAGATTAACCACTCCCTGAGCTGGATGAACTTTTCAGTACTCAGAGTTCATGGAAAATGTATACTATGGAGGAATAAAATACTAGGCATGACTTCAGATATTTTCCTGCCATAGTAAATATCTTCTAGTTGCATTTCTCTGCAAACTTTGTGAAGTGCCTCCTGCTCAGCCTCCTGTCCCCAAGACTGACCTGTGTTCACCTGGAGGCGTGTGTCCCGCTCACTGGATGTGGCCACTCCAGCTGATGGACGTGAGGGGAACCCACAGCTCCTTGGCTGCGGTAGTGTTGATGGTGCAGCCATGTGCAGCACACACCTGTGAGTAGGGTCGCTGGGTGGCAGGACACATCCTTGTCAGGTCCCTCAAGGTGGCCATCCCAGCGGACGCTCCTCTTCACAGGACAGGGACAGCGCTGTTCCATGTCTTTGGCGTAGAAGCCGCCCTGGGTCGTGGAAGCAGTACTCCCCTGTGCTGCACATCCGCATGTCCTTGGGGATGCTGCTGCCCTTTGCGGATCCCTTTCTGGGAAGGGCCCCTTCGGATCTCTGGTTGGTTCCCACACCCGGTTTCCTCTCGCTGACTCCTAGTAGATCTGGCATTGGCTGCCTGAAAAAAGGTCAGGGTTGCCAACAAGGGTGGAAACATGGCTGGGGAGGTCTGAGCCAGTTTGCTGACCCTGGATAGTCAGAATTTGGGAGTGTTCCATCACACACATGAGATGCAGGACAGGATGGATGTGGCAGAGGCCGTTGGTAGGCGACCTGCTCTGCAATGCTGGCATCTAAAATATCAGAACCTTCCATGAACACAGCACCACTGTGCAATCAACAGCACACACATCTTCAGCATGTCCCACAACTCGGCTTGGGCGGTTCTCTCCCAGTGAGAGCTTCCTCTTTTGAGAGGTCCAGGGATGTAGCTGAAGCCTCCAGGCCACAGCCTCAGATACTAAGAACCGGCAAAGGTGTAAACTGCTTGGTTCAGGGAAAAGGACCCCTAACTTCAGTGTGGTAACAACCAGAGATGGGGCCACATCCAATCAGGAGTTAAAGCTGAGCATCACTTAGCAATAGGGAAAGATTTACAGTAACAGCAACAAACATAAAACTTTCAGAGCTACATAAAGTGTTGCTCCTTAAGTCAGTTACAACAACATAGAAAAACTTGGCAAAAAAAAAAAAAGGATCAGCACGTGACATGAGCCCCTGTCCTACAAATACATCAAAGAACAAAAAAATGTGGAAATGGACAGGTCCCCCCACCACCCGCTTTGGACTTTAAAGATACAAAAGCTAACTTTTGAAAACAGCCCTCTAACACCTGTAAGTTAAGGCAGCAGCACTTTTTAAAGGAATACACCAGATGAAGCAGCAGCCTCTGCAGAACAGTTGTGGAACACTGGAGTTCCTTTACCAAGGTGTTGGGAAACCCAGTAAAATCCTGAGTGTCTCTGTGGATGACTAAAGGCTCAGGAGGCACGATGACAGAACAGTTCAACAGTGAGAGGCCATGGGAGAGCTGTGTCGCTTAACCAGGCACAGGCTGACACTGGGGAGCAGCGCACACTTAGAGGGGGCAGGACCGGGGCCCTGGCACCGTGGATTAAACCTTCAACTGTGGCACCAGCATCACCTGGATACTGGTTCAAGCTCCAACCCAGTTCCCTGCTAATGGGCCTGGAAAGACAGTGGAGGATGGCTCAGCAGGTCCTTGGGTTCCACCACCCACAAAGAAGCTCCAGGCTTCTGGCTTTACACCAGCCCAGCTCTGGCGATTGTGGCCATCTGGGAAGTGAGTCAGCAGGCAGAGGATCTCCGTCTCTCCTCCTCTCTCCCTAACTCTTTCAAATAAAAAAAAAAAATTTTTTTTTAAAGAGATGGGCAGAGAAACTTGTATAATTTAGCAAGTGGGGAAAATATGACCTGTGGCTCGGAGCAGCCAGAGGGACTCCCTCATCTTGCAAGGTGGGGGAAGACAACTGGAAGACGAGACCATACAGAGACTGTTTTAAGCAGTTTAAAATTAATTGCAGCCTGACCAGCTCTGGTCAGGGTCTCTTTAAACTAGTGACTGAAATGGTACTAGAATGAGCCATGTGGTATCAGTACAGATGGCAATTGCCCAGGTGCTGGGCCTTGGCTGACCAATACACACAACCCCTGCCCACTTGCTGGCACCTGAGAGGAGGGAGAGGGTTTGGGGCAGACCTTGGGCTCAGAGGGAGTGGGCAGGCTGGCCGAGGGCTCAGGAAGGGCTCTGCCTTTGGAGGCTGGGAAGGCGAGCTTGTCATGTGACATGGAAAAGGGTGTGAGTTCCAGTGTCAAAAACAGGAGGAAGAGACAGGGGTGCCCAAACCCCCCGGGGATTACGGCTCCACAACAAGGCCAGAAAAAGCAGTAGACCCAGCAGGAGCAGCTCAGTATAAACAGCTGGGCCCTCACACCACCAGCTCCTTCTCCAGAGGATGGTCTGCCCCCTGCCAGGGCATCACCTCAGTTCACTACAGTCCCTGTGGCTCGTCACCAGCTGTGCTCGCTGCCTGGACAGCCCCCTCGCACCCCAAGGCTCCAGCCCCAACTTCACCTCTGGGCTCGGTAGAAACCGCTGCCGGAGTGCTGCCCACACACACAGACTGAGCCAGCATAGGATGGCCCTGGACTGAGGAAACACTGACCCAGCTGCCTCTAGGCTGGCAGCAGCCCAGTCCTGGGGTGCGACACCAGGGGCGCAGGGTGGGTGCTAAACAGAGCAGCCCAGTGCATGTGGCTGCCCTGACCAGAGCCTTTTTTCTCCCTGCCCCTGTCGGCCCCTGCGCGCCTCTGCATGGCAGAAGTCCTCCAGCTCTGCGTCTTCCGAGGCCTCGGAAACCTGCCAGTCGGTTAGCGAGTGCAGCTCTCCCACCTCGGTCAGTGCACCAGCCCTGCCCCCAGGGCCATCAGCAGCTCTTTGCCCCATACCTGTCCCTGAAAGACGAGCTACCGGGCCACCCACTGCGGCCACTGCTTTGCCTCCAGGGCATCATGTCCTCACCCCACGACCTGGTAGCACCAAGGAGTCACAGCTGCCCTCCAGGTTCTAGTCTTAGCCTTAACAGTGACCCAGCAGCCTCTCAGACCTGCACACCCTGAGCCTTCGCCACAATGAGGCCCCCTCCCTCCCACCCCCAGCGCGGGCAGCAGTACTAGGGCCCCCCCTGACCTGCCTGCAACACTCCACAGGACTGGACCAAGGCTGGCCCCCACGAGCAGCCCTCAGGCACCACCCTGCAGCGCAGGAAGGACAGGGTGGAGCTCCTCCGAGACACGGAACCAGGCCTGGCCAGCGGAAGTGGCCTAGGCCCTGGTGGAGAGGAGGCACCACGGCCCCGGATGTCCCCTGCCACCATTGCAGCCAAGGTAGGTGGCAGCTCTGTGACCATCTGGTCAGTGCAGGTGGTCTAGGGGCTGCTGCTGGGAGTCCTTGGTGGAGGAAGCCAGCAGGGAGCAAGGCCTCAGCCTACACCATTGCCTCCCTCAGCACGGGGAGGAGGTGTCCCCAGCAGCCAGCGACCTGGCCATGGTCCTAACTCGCGGACTGAGCCTGGAGCACCAGAAGAGCAGCCGAGACTCGCTGCAGTACTCCAGCGGCTACAGCACCCAGACTACCACGCCCTCGTGCTCAGAGGACACCATCCCCTCCCAAGGTAGGCGGGGCAAGGCTGTCCCCCAATACGGGGCGGGGTGGAGGTGGGGAGGGCGAGACGCACAGCATCCACACCCACATCCCCTGCCAGGCTCCGACTACGACTGCTACTCAGTGAATGGGGATGCCGACAGCGAGGGTCCACCCGAGTTCGACAAGTCCTCCACCATCCCACGCAACAGCAACATCGCCCAGAACTACCGCCGCCTAATCCAGACCAAGCGCCCGGCCTCCACAGCTGGCCTGCCCACGGCGGGGCTGCCCACAGGCGCACCCCCTGGCGTGGCCACCATCCGCCGCACGCCCTCCACCAAACCCACGGTGCGGCGCGCACTGTCCAGCGCCGGCCCCATCCCCATCCGGCCACCCATCGTCCCTGTAAAGACACCTACGGTGCCCGACTCCCCTGGCTACGTGGGGCCCACACGGGCGGGCAGTGAGGAATGTGTGTTCTACACCGACGAGGCTGCCTCGCCCCTGGCACCGGACCTTGCCAAGGCCTCGCCGAAGCGGCTCAGCCTGCCCAACACAGCCTGGGGTAGCCCATCCCCCGAGGCAACTGGCTACCCGGGGACAGGGGTCGGGCTGGCAGCCGAGGACGACGACGAGCAGCGGCTGGCCGCCAACCGGCACAGCCTGGTAGAGAAGCTCGGGGAGCTGGTGGCAGGTGCCCACGCCCTGGGTGAGGGCCAGTTCCCCTTCCCCACAGCCCTGTCGGCCACGCCCACAGAGGAGACCCCTACCCCTCCCCCGGCCGCCACCAGTGACCCTCCAGCTGAAGACATGCTGGTGGCCATTCGGCGCGGGGTCCGGCTGCGCAGGACCGTCACCAACGACAGGTCGGCTCCCCGCATCTTATGATGGCACCACCTACCTGCCCTCTCGGGCCCTGTGCAAGCTGGTGGCCTGGTCTGTGAGCAGCTGCTGGCCACCCAGAGTGGAGGCATAGCCAGGGTAGAGGACAGAACCCGGGAGAGGCAAAGCCACCTGACAGAACCAGACACCCAGCTAGGACTTGGGCATCTCAGCAGGAAGTGACTTCAACAAACCTTGCCAAGTCCGAGCCACAGGCCTCGAACTGGTTGTGGAGCCTGTTTTCTATTCTCCTTGCCGCCTCTGTCCCTCCATGCCCTCCGTGCAGGCCCTGCCTGTCCCATCCTCCAGTGAGCGCATGGGACCAGCCAGCGGTCCTCACCATCCCAGTCCTGCCCGGCCTGGGGTGCACACACAGGCCAGCCGCTCCCCAAGGGCCGGCTGCCCCTTCCCCACTAGGACTGCACTCGCCTCCCCTTCTGCCCCTCTGCCTGCCCAGGGCCTCCCCACCTGGGAGATGAGGGAGGAGCCAGGTGCTCAGTCAGCTGAACCAATTTCATGGCTGGGGTTCGGGGAGCAGGTTGGAGGCCGGGGAGCTCAGGGGACCCTAGGGTAGCTTCCCCTCCCCTGTGAGGTGGGACCAACAGGGACAAGAGATCCCTGGGGTCACAGCTGTTTGCAGGTACCCAGTTTTCAGCTGGGCACAATACATGAACAGGTGGCACTTTGGGGTCAGTTTCCGCCACCTCTGGAGGTGGGGGTTGGGGGTATTTTGACTATAATAAATGGAGCTGGCTCTGGGTGAGGACTGTGGGTACAAGGTGACGGAACAGGGTATTTGTCTGCCAGTGCCTGAAAGACAGGTGGGCTCGGGACAGGAGCAGAAAGAGGAAAGGGGCTCCCAAAAGCCCGGGGAGCTGTCTCTCTCCGCCCCCAGGGTCCTAAATATAGCCAAAAGAAGGGTGGAGTGGGCAAGGTCAGGCCCCATGGGGCTGGCCTGCCATGGTGACTGACTGCAGACCCCTGGCAGAAAAGCAAGCCCTGGAAGGCTGGCTTTGACTATTGCCAGAGGAGATGCCGCCCCAGGGGAGAAGGTGGCCGGGTGGGGGAGGCGGGAGCAGGGCTCTCACCCACACCTGAGTCACCACGTGAGCAGGAGAAAGCATGTGAGCCTAGGGCATGTGGAGGGATTCCAGGTGGACCTAGAGGTGGGCAGCACAGCAGGGATCCAAGCAGTGTGTGGGCCACAGGGCAGGGTGTCCGAGCCTGGGGTGGCGCAGAGTTAGAGCCGACCCGGGGCTCAGGTTCAGCCCCCTGGGAGTCCCATAAACTGGGACTGCAGCAGCACAGCCAGCTGGGTGGAGCTGAGGGGGCAGGAAGCTTCCCCAGGGCTCCCCCAAAGCTCCTGAGCCTCAGTGGCTGGGGGCCAGCAGAGCAGATGACCCACTGGGCTGGGAAGCCCCAAGGGTGGGATTTCTGGGCGCACGGTCCTCCCAGGGCTGCCTCAGGGAGTGCCAGGTGGGATGACTGAGGGGGGTACGGGATGTGGGGGGAGGCAGTGGGCAGCCCTGGCCTCTGTTCCCACAGGGGTGGCTGGGCCTGGATGCCCTGTGAGGAAGAGTCCATGGGGAGTTCAGCACAGCTGTGTGGACCCCCATCCAGCTCCCTGCAGCCCTCTGAGGCCTCCAAGGCTGTACATACATACTCCACCCTTACCTGTTTAGCGAGCACCTCGTAGGCCTGTCCCTGGATCCGAGCCGAGCCAACCTCCCCACTTCTCAGATTTTGGTTGGAGGGTGGGAGGGATTCTTTACTTTCATTTGCTTTCTCATTTTGTACAGAGAAATACTCTTTTCAAAAGCTTCTTTTGCCTGAAGTAACTTTTCTGGTGCTGTTAACTTGTTCCTTTTTTTTAATTTATTTTTCTACCCCAGGCTGCACCTCCTGGTTTCTTCTCACCCTGGCCACTGGCCACCCCCTCCATCCCACCTTGTGTCGTTTTCTTCCTGTTCTGTCAGGTTTTTTGGATAAATTCTCTCCTCTCTGCCCCCTTCACTCTGCCCTCCCCTTGATTGAAGTAGTCACTGCTACAAGTAACAAATGCACTGTGAAGTTCCCAGTATTAATAAAGTTGTACTGTAATTAACACTCTCACCTCTGCCTGCTTGTTGGGGCCCCAGACCCCTCACCCCAAGCCCTTCCCATTCCAGACAGCTGCTGGAGGCTGTCGGGGACAGGACAGACACAATAGGATGGCCAAATCACAGACTGGAAACGGCCAGCCCCCTCCCACCCCAAAAGGCTGACAGGCTTTGCAGGGAAGGCCAGTGCCTCACTCAGCCCTTCTCTAAGGCTCCGTCCACTTCAATTCCATCTCTCCTGAGCCCCAGATCCTAGACCAATCCCCCAGGCCCTCCTCCCCTTCGCCCTAGGCCGACTCCCTGCCACGGCCGTCACCACCACCCTTCTAAGCTTGTCTGCAAGGGCAAGCCAAACTGAATAAAAGCGAATATTTAATAGAAAAAATAAACTGGGAGAGCATCCACTGTGGCAAGATGTGGCATCTGACGGCGCCCCCCAGCGGGCCTCCCCTCCTGCCCGCAGAGCAGAGCTCTGGGCCGCGGCATCCTCCCCGACCAGCCCCAGCTGGGGCCTGCCCTGGCCCGGCAGCACTCGGCACAGGTGAGCGGGCCGGACGCCAAGCTGGGCGGCTGCACAGCACCGGCCCCACAGCGCCCCAAGAGACACCCCTTCCCAGGAGTGCTCTGCCCCGCGGCCACGACCACCACCACCACCCCAGCTGAATCACGCACGGCCCAGGCCACTGAGTCACGCCGGCCGCCCAGGGCAGGCGGCCATGGGCCCGGAGTGGCGTCACGGAGCCTGGCGTCCCGCGTGGGCGTCCGGAGGACCGGGCACGGAGGTGGGGGACAGCCGGGGGCCCGCACACTGCAGCGAGGGCTCGGGGCCATGGGGTGGCGGCGGGTCCAGCGCCTCGCAGTCCTGCCAGTTCAGCACGGAGCTCCGCTTACCTGCCAGAGAGTCGGAGAGAGGCGAAGGACGTCCATTACCTCCGGCCTGCCCCGGGCGCCTAACCACGGGCTCCGGAAGTGGGCCAGCTTCCGGCTTCCAAGGCTGACCCGCCTCCAGGGCCGGCGCCAGGTGCACCCACTGAGCCTCCTGACCCCCACGTCCTCCCAGCCCACAGGGGGCGCCTTACAGCATGGGCAGTAGAGCAGCTCCATGACCCTGAAGCAGTTGTCCAGCAGGGCTTTGGGCCGCACCAGCTTGAGGCTGAGTCGGGGAGCGTTGAGGAGGGACAGCACGGCCTCTACCTTGGGGCTGACCTCCACGTCCTGGAAGGAAGGGAGAGAGAAAACAAACCCACCGGGCAGTGAGGGCTGAGGCCACACCACAGGGCGGCTGTGAGGTTCTCTCTGCAGGTGCCGGAAGGTTCCCACAAAGGCCACCCCGCAACCAAGCCCAAGATGGGGGAAAAGACAGGCCGCATTTTTGTGGTCCTAACCCAGGATGACCTGCCCCCTTCTCCCCCACACACCTTGTGAAAACAGAGCTGTCCCTCATCCTCAGACAAGCCCACAGGATGTATCCTGAGGCATAAACACCACAGGAAGCCCAGTGTCCAAATCGGAGCTCAGAGCCCTTCACTCCACAGCACTCCGACCCAGAAGGCCATGGGTCACCCCAAAGGGCAGATGCCCATGAGGAGAAGCCAGGGCTGCTGGCGGACCCCGAGAGCTTCAGAGGACAGTGGCCTTCCTGGAGGAGGCAGCAGCCCAGGCAAGGGGTCTCCCAGGGCTCTATGGGCGTCATTAAGGGCCTCAAGGTGGGCCATGAGTCCAGCGGGAGTGTCCTGAGGGAATGGGCATGTTCCCAGGACAGAGGCCATCTGAGGTGCTGCCACAAGCCAGGAGAGGTGAGGAGGGCCCTTCCCTGGGGCCTCCCTGATGGCTAGCAGATGCATTTCTCTCTGAGGCCCCAGGTTTGCAGGAGTTTGCTGCTACAGCAGCTGCAGGATACAAGTCCCCAGAGGGGAGGGAAGGGATGGCCAGAGGCGAAGAAGTCCCAGCTCTGTGGCCCACTCCCTACCGGCCCTGTCTGGAGGAGAGCCCTGACACTCAAGGCCAAGAAGAGCCAAGAAGGGAGACCCTCCACCGGAAGCTTCCAACAGGAAAACAGCTTCTCGACAAAGCTAAACGGGAGACCTGGCATGGTAGCCTAGCAGCTAAAGTCCTTGCCTTGAACACGCCGGGATCCCATATGGGCGCCGGTTCTAATCCCAGCAACCCCCGCTTCCCATCCAGCTCCCTGCTTGTGGCCTGAAAAAGCAGTTGGGGACGCCCCAAAGCCTTGGGTTCCTGAACCCGAGTGGGAGACCAGGAGGAATTTCCTGGCTCCTGGCTTCAGATCAGCGCAGCTCCGGCCGTTGCGGCCACTTGGGGAGTGAATCATCAGATGGAAGACCTTCCTCTCTGTCTCTCCTCTCTGTATATCTGACTTTGCAATAACAATAAATAAACCTTTAAAAAAAAAACCAAACGGGGTGGGGTGGTGGGTGGAGGTAACACGATGGTATAGCAAGCTAAACTTCCATCTGTGGCACCAGCATCCCATATGGGCATTGGATTGAGTACCAGTGGGCTCCACTTACAATCCTGTTCCCTGATGATGGTCTGGGAAGGCAGTAGATGGTGGCCCAGCACCTTGTTTTGAAAAGAGTATAAGGAGGGAAGGTGGCGCAGGAACAAGGCAGAGCCCTGAGTCCAGAGGAAGCCCTCATTGAATCGCAGCTGGGAGACAACTCCAGGCTTCATCTCAACCCCCTCCCTTCACGAGGAAGGGACAGGTCTGGAACCCAGCAGTAAAATGACTCTCCAAGGCCATGTGTATGTCTCTCTGCTCTTCTCTCTCTCCATTTTGTTCAAAAGGCAGAGAGACACCTTCCATCTACTAGTTCACTCCCCAAACACTTATAACAACCAGGGGCCCAGAACTCAGCTTAAGCCTCCTACGTGGCTGGCAGGGACCCATGAACTTGCACCATCAACCTGCTGCCTCCAAGGGCGTGCAGTAACAGGAAGCTGGATTGGAAGCAGGGCTGAGGCACTCCGAATCAGGAGGTGAGCAGCCCAAGCAGTGACTTAACTGCTGCACCAAATGCCTGCCCTGATCAGTTAAATCCATCTTAAAAAACCAGGCTTGTAGGAGAGAGATTTGGAAGCCAGCTGAATGAGAACGAAAAATAGCTAGATTGCAAGGATGCAGACAGGAGCATCCAGGCTTGCGCACCCGCTGAGAGGCTCGCAGAGCCGCCTCGCAGAGCCATGCACATTGCTAGGCCGGCCAAGGCCTGCAGGCCTGCGGGAGCCGCCCTCTGCTCCATCCTGGGGAGAATCTAAGCAGCTGCACAAACACTTGCTGGTCTCTGAGCCCTTTTATCATCGGAAGCTCTCAGCGGGTGCTGGATATGCCGGCAAGGGCTGGGCCAGGCAGCTGGTGTAGCAGGTCAGCAGGTGCACTGACAGTCCCAAGAGGACTGGAGAGGGTGGGGAGGGAGCCGGAGGTGAAGCAGGACCCATGGCGCATGCCCACCCAGCACGATGTGTCGTGATCACGGTTCCCTCACTTCTGTATGACTTGGGGACTTGGAGGCCCAGTGTTTGAGCCAGCCAGCAGGGAGGGGGAGAGGGGCCTCTTCTCTTAAGTGAACTAAATGTTACAAGTAACTCAGGTCTGTGGCTCACACCAACTTCAAGCTCTGCCTTGTGCCCTTTTGTGGGTTTGCATGAACAGGTGGTGCTGTGTCTCTGCCATCAGCATATTTTATATCCTAATTCACGGACCTTGACTTCATCTGCTGGGGACCCCCTGGTTCCCCCTCCCTCCCCACCAAGAGGTATCTCATGTGTTTCATAGCCGCAGACATAAAGCCGGAAGCTTTGCCCAGGATCCAGGGCAAGAGCTTATCCTGGATCTGGGTCTCAGGGGACATCCCAGCCTGCCCTCCCCAGACAGTCATCCAGACACACCAGAAGCTTCTATGCATTCAGCATTTCCCCTCACAGCCCTCAGCCATAGCTGTCAGAACCCCCCTCCCCCAACACACACGTGCACACAGGGCCAGCTCACCAGGAGGCTCCGCTGGACAGTCAGCAGCAACGTCTGCACCTCCTGCAGGTACTTCCAGGATGGGTGGCCCTCGAGCAGCACTTCCTGTACCGACTCAGCTGCACTGAGACTCACCAGCACCCACAGATAGCGCAGCTCCTGCTCGCTTACCCGGGCTCTCTGCTGCAGGTGACAGAGGACACCACTGGAACCCCCAGACATGAAGGCCTCTAGGCTCAGACCCTGTCCCACCGCCCCCCCCCCGCCATGTCAGGGTCACGGGGCTCCTCACCAGCCTGGTGATGTTGGCGATTCTGAGCACCCCCTCGTAAGGCACGCCAATCCTGTAGTTGATGGGGAAGTAGTGTTTCTAGGAGCCACAAGGACACAAGGCACGGTCAGAGGCAGAGGGGACCTGGCAGGCTCCCTCCTCTCCTCCCACCCCAACCCCACGCTCCCAGAGGAATGTGAGTAGAAGAGGGGAAGAGCCCAGGTCCAGCCCCTGGCTGGCAGAGGTTGGTTCTCCAAGGAGAGGAGCTGTCTGGCTGCCCCAAAGGGACAAAAAAAGCTCAGCCCGCTGTCCTCTGGGACACAGGGCAAACGGAATGCTCAGATCCTTCTGCTCATGGTGGGGCGGGGATAAGATGGTGGTGGCCACACACAACACTGCAAGCCGTGTGCCTCACATGGGAAATGGCATAGAAAAACCACAGAGAGCATGCCACAGTCACCTCCATTCTACCAGCAGAACCCAGCATGCCAACTCCTGGATCCCAGCTTCCCCGCTAACAAAAGCCTAGGATTGTCCCCAGGGTCCTAGGAGTCCCTTGCTGTGTCATAGGACTAAAGGTTAGGTCAGGAAGAAGGGACATAAGCTCCAGAGACGGGCAGGAGCTGGCATCCAGGGTGTGTATGTTGGAGAAAGGCAGTCAAAGAAGCCCACAGCCCCCCACCTCCACCCCATGAGGTGAGCCCTGGGCTGGGGGGCAGAGCCAGTGCCCGTGTGGTTACCATGTACTGAAGCCGATTTCTGTATTGTAGCTTGTCCCTCAGGAAGCCAGTGACCATGCAGTCCTTGCTGTGGGCCAAAGGCCACACCTCCGGGCCCTCGTTCCCCAAGGTCATGCCCAGGAGGATCCCAAGATCTGTGGACCACAGGCAATGAGAGCTCGTGAGTACCTGGCACCATGCTCCAGGCTCCCAGTGTGGCCACCAGCATCCTGTGGGGAAGCAAAATATGCCTCCAAGACATGGAGTCCCCTCCCTCTCCTGCCCTGCCCCGACTTGGGGAAAGGGGTTCATGTTTTCAAAGCCTGTGCCTGGGTTTCCCATCTAGGGATTCACATGTGGATGCTGGCTGCAGTGATTCTTTGTTAACCTAAGTGATTTTTCTTCCATGTTCTAGCCTCAGTGTCCCTCCCAATTTGCTGTACCACTTCAGTGGCTGAGGCCAGCTAAGAAATCCCACGCAAGCAGATTCCATTCAAGTTTCCTGCAATGCATGAGTCACCCTCTGCCAAAGCGTTACCAGCTTTTACCACTGGGGGTCACCATAACCCCCAAACAGTCCTTGTGACAAGTGCCTACCTGTACAGGCTTGGAACGTATCTGAGGATTTGCAAGTATGAATGAGTTAGTGTGAATGAGTTAAGTTCATCAAAGTAGAAAGAACAAAAGGCCAAGATATACTCCCTAGATCAACCTCATTCATACAAGAAATTAGCCTTCAAGCCATCAGACGGCATTTTTCATCCATCAGAAAGGAAAGGTTTTTTGTGTGTGGAGCTTTCTCCCCCAAACATTCATTCTTCATTCATTCATTCAAAAGGCAGAGCAACAGAGATGGTGAGAGAGAGAGAAAGACTGTTCACCCATCTGTAGGTTTACAAATGCCTGCCACAGCCAGGACTGTGCCGGGCCACAGTCAGGAGCCTGGAATTCCAGCCAGGTCTCCAAAATGGGTGTCAGGAGCCCAAGCACTTCAGAGAGCGTTCACAGGGAGCTGGATCGACAGTCTCACGTGGGATATGAGATGTCTCACGCTTCAGCTTAGCCTGCTGCACCCACCAGGCTCGGGATGCCCCTCCCTGCCACCCGCCCCCGCATGCTGCTGTTAATAGCACTCAGGGCTGGCAAAGTAGTGAAGCAGGAGCTCTCGTCCTGGAAAGCAATTTTTGCTATTAATGGTCTTAATCATGTCCACACCCTCTGACCCACTGAACTTATTTCCAGAAGGAAAACAAAAAATAAAGAGAGACACGAGTGAAAGATCTGTGGACAAAGACTAGTACTACAGTATAATTTTCATAATACTGAAAAATTGTACATGGCCTTGGACAGTCCCTACTCAGGAAGGCAGCCAATAAGAAGCACACTGTCCAAGGATGCGCATTGTGTGTTTATGCGGTGAGAACGGCGTGTGCCAAGTTTTTAAAGGGATGAAGCCTATGGCCTGCCTTGAATTCCTCATGTACACGTGTGCTCGAGAACTGTGGTAGAAAGAAACGTACTGAATTTCCATGGGAAATGTTTACGATCTTTGTACACTGAATGACATTTTTTTTTTAATGGTACACTATCAAAAGCTGCTGCTATCATAGTCAGAAGCGACTATTGACTCCCACCTGCCCCCATTCCCCCTTTTTTGTTTTTTGCAAAGATAGGCAGGCTGTCGTGGCCTGGATTCATCCTTGGTTAGCAAAGAAGCCGATTTTCTGATTGGGCTTTTCCTTGCAGCCTCCCCCCAGGCCAGGGCTGTACCACCTGTGGGCCTGTATGGTCTCCCCCTCCTCTGTGCGTGCCTACTCAGTCCTGTGGCCCGGCCTTGCACCTGCTGTGGTCCACTGCACCCTCCCACTCCCGCTCGGATCCTCAGGGCTCCTGGGGCTCTGTGCTTTGTGCGGCAATAGCCTGCCAGTCCCCCAGCTGTAGAACCCCGTTTCTGGCAAGCCTGCCTTCTGTCCTGTGCTTCTACCGGCTTTCCTCCCCTGCTCTGGGCGCAGGACTGGGCCTGAGGAAGCAAATTAACATACACACCGGGCCAGTGTTTGCATTGCTTGTTTTCTGGGTCCCCCTTTGAGTCAGGAGAACTCACAGCCCTGTGGGTTGGGCCTCCTTTCTGCCTTCAGGTTGCTTTCTCCATGCGGCCCTGCCCTGAATGCCCCTTCATTCTGAAGGCCTCCTGCAAAGGCTTCCCCCGCCACACCCAAGGTTCTTCTCCAGAATGCACGCGCGCGCGCACACACACATACACACACACACACACACACACAGGTCTCTTTCTCAGCACCACCAATCTGGTTCACCGGTCACCCAAGCAGACAGCCCATCCGTGGGGTGACGCCCTGACACTGTTACCCACACCATGATCAAGTTCCTCTGGGGAGCTGCTTAAGGCTCAGAAGGGCTAACCCCAGCCAGGACCTCCGATTCAGCAGTCCCAGAACACACAGAGCTAGGGAGTTTGCTTTTCCAACAAGCAACAAGCAGAGAGCCAGGTGATCCATGGCTGCTGGCCCAGGGTCCACAGTCTGAAAACCATGGGCCTAGGGCACCAGAGTTCCAAGGTGATGTCCCAAGGGCCACACCTGATCCACAGGGATGTCACAGAAAACACCCCAAGTCCCACCTTCCTTTTTAAAAACAGTCTCTGTCCACACTAGGTCATCTTGTCCCCATGGCAATGCTCACAGGCTGCCCACTCCATCCCCAAAACCCATCCACACTGCCCTTGGCGGTCTCACCGGCTGGGGCCTCCAGGTCTGGCCACTGAGGTCTTAAGGCCTGGGCTGCATCTCAGCCATGCACAGACAGGCCCACGGGCTGCTGTGAAACCCTGTTCTCCTCGCCTCCCTCTGAGCCTATAGCCCAAACACTACCCTGTCACCTTCACCAGGACCAAAGGTGGCAGTGGGGAGAAAAGGGGTCAGCAGCTGCACAAACATGGCCACCAGGCCACACTTGCCCACTAGCTCCAACCCCTCCCTACAGGGTCTGCAAAACGAAAGAGGAAGCTGGAGAGAGGTCAGGGAGTAATGGCGGGGGGTAGCACATGTCCCACTGTGCAGTTGACAAATGAGGCCTGGCATCCTTGCCCCTGTGGCCAGCCACATCGGAGCTTAAGTAGCATGTGGAGTAGCAGACGCTCCACCCCGTTCTCATTCAGTGTCATCTGGAACCCAGGACCCTTGCAGAGGTGTTTACCAGAAAGATCTCAAGAGGAGAGGCTGCCAGGCTTAGGGGTGGGGCCCTAAATACAAGAAGAGCAGAGGACAAAGCCTGGGGGAAGGGGAAGGAGGGGTGTGGTCACAAGCCAAGGGCTGGCGGGGCCCAGAGCCAGGCAGGTTCATCCCCTCCCACCTTCAGTGGGAGCAGGTCCCAGTGGATTCTCCGCTCTGATTTCTGCCCTGCCAGACTGAGAGAAAATCTGTCACTGGTGTTCTGAGATGCCCACCCACAGGCAGTCTTCACTCAGGCAGCCAGCTGTCCCTAGTCCCCTCTTCCAGGCAGCACCCCCTTGCCCACCTGCTGACCCCTCCCCTTCCCTCACCTCCCCATTAGTCCTAAGCTCCCTTCTAGGACCATTCTGCACTGTGTCTCTCACTCTCACTTCCGCTCGGGGAATGGAAGGTTCATGTCAATTCTGGCCAGCACTAGCAGATGTGTCATTAAGGGTCGCTGCACTTTCCCTCCCCCTGCCTGAGCCCACAAGCCCCCCTCACCCAGGGGGCTCCCTATTCTCCAGTGAGGCAGGCATTCTCTACCCAGTTCCCAAGGCCTCTGCCCCACAAAACCCAATCCAGCTCTCCAGCTCCAGCTTCCCCAAGCTGAGCCTCTGCTTGTGCCCTGCCTTGATACCAGACTGCTGCACCTAGCAGCTCACCCCCACACAACCTAAACGCTTCCAGGATGCCAGGGTCTGCTAGGTCATCTCCGTCCACAGTGGTGAGGGGGTAGGCCCTGCTCCCCTCTGCAGTCGCTGCAGGCTCCGGCTCCCCCAGACTCATTTGGCTGGCACACAGGTCCTGAGCACCTGATGTGTGCTGGACCATGTGGGCAGGTGAGGTCTCGCTGCCATGGCCCTGACTCCCTAGTGGGCACGTGGGAGACACCAGGAAGACAGGTTGAATTGACTTTCCATTGCACTGAACCTCAGATGATGACAGGCGCTCAGGCCTGCCACCTGGCAGACACGAGACATTTCCAGATAGCCTCCTCTGTGTTTCTCTATCTTCATTTTCAACTTACTCTTCTGTCTCCACAGCACTTTGATTCTGCTTTTTAGTGTGTGCTGTGCTGCGAATGGAAGGGATGGGGATGCCAGGGGGTACAGGGCTGCCTTTCCAGGCACCTGGGTCCCTGCACTCTTTCTGGAGCAGCCCCCCTCGCCCCACCCTACCCCCACCCTGCCCACCCGTAATGGCCACACCCAAGCAAGTGGAAATCCTCTCTACTGCCTCTGTTCCCATAGCAGTCCTGGCCTCAGCGCATCTGAGAAGGTGAGCTGCTGTTGTCCAGCCTGCTCACAGCATCCACCGGGCCAGAGCCTTATGCCTGGCATAAGGGCGGAGAGCAGGTGTGGGGGGAGGAGGAGCGAGCCATGGAAGTTCCACTGTGCACACCTTCAGATACATTGGGAAGCATCTCAACATCTCACCAGTCAGGACAGGTTGCCGTGGTTACGGCTGAGCCTGGCTCTGGGCCAAGGCCACGGGGAAGGAGGGGGTCACAGGAGGTCAGGTACCCAGGGGATCCCCAGTACTCACAGTGTACCCAGACGAATCCCCAGGGCATGGTGGTGGGCTGGGTCCTCTGAGAGCAGAGGCGCTGTCCCCCGGCGCTGTATCCACAGAGGCCTGAGCTTGGGGGGCCTACATGGCCTCGGGTGAGCAGAGGTGGCCACCAAGTCAGCAAGGGCTGGCCCGAGGGCGGGGCTGGGCAGCAGGGGGTGCCAAATGCTCCTGGCTCCCTATCAGCCTAGCAGTGGGGAGGGCAGCCGGGGCGTGGCAGCAGCCAGGCCCATGGTAGCCCCTGAGCCGGCTCAAGACTGTGGCCTTGGGGTCTTCCTTCCTTCCGGAGGAGGAAGGCGAGAGGCCCCAGCAGGCCCCTGGAATCCGGGGCTGGGTGGCGCTTTCTCGGATTCCTCCGACCGCAGCTGCTCAGTGTGAAGTCTGGCTCTGGAGAGAGAAAGGAGGAGAGAAGCCGATTATGTAAGAGCAGTGCTGCCACTCAGCCATCAGCCTGGCTCCGAGCATCCCTGAAGCGGATGGCACCCGCTACCCCACCGGCACCAGGAACCACTGGTCCTGGCACGAAAATGCTTACTGTCGCCAGACCGGTACTGAGTCCTGGTGATGCCTTTGGCAGCCGGCCGGCCATGGGTCTGAACAAAAGCAGATCGGGAATGCACAGGTGATGGGAGCTCATCTATCACGGGGGGCTGCCTGGAGGAGGTGGGATTAAGGGAGAAGGCCGTGGAGAGCCCAGGCCTCAGGGAGTTTGGGAAGGCAGAGACTGACAACCCTTCTGTTCACTTAACATGCAGCTGAGTTCCACCCTCGCACGAGGGTACTTTCAAAAACCTCGTGGAAAATATGTATCGCGACAAAATATACAGATTTCAAGATCTCCATTTTTTTGGCACAAGGATTAAACTTATCTCTTAAATCCATTCTTTTTTCAACGAACTTTTTTTTTAAAGTCCCCCCCTCTTAACCCAGATCTACTTCCTCTATTAGTAGGGCTGCCTTGGTTTAAAAAAACAAAACTGTGCATCCAATTAAATCTAAATTTCACAAAAATAACAAAAAATTCTTGTTTCAAATAAACGTGTTACAAACAGAATTTTAGAATAATTATCTGCCAAGTGTGACATAGAAAACAGACAAGGCTCGGACAGAGGGCATGGGGGGAGCTCAGTGTGCCTCACATAGCGCTGACTAGCACCCCAGCTGCCTCCTTGGTCCCACCACGGCAGTCTGACTGTGACGACTGCGATCCTGCAGACACCAGCTGACCATGACCCGTGGTCAGCACGACTTTTGGTGATTTTCAGCATTAATTGAGGTATCATCTCCATTCATCAAAACTAACCCTTCTCAGGGCAGAATTCCCAGAGAGTCCGGGCTAATACATGCACTCAGGGAAGCACCTCAAAGATGAAGATTTTAAACACTTCCACCCACGCCGGAATTCCTTGCTCCCGTGGTTTGTGCCCAGCTCCTCCTCTCGCCCTGACCCTACCTCCGGCCCCAGCCCTAGGGGGGCAGCATGCCTATCCTCTGTTCAGCACATTCGCTTTTTTCTAAAATCACATCTCCAGGCAGTTGGTGGGTGTAGCCTTCTGTGTCTGGCATCCATCACTCAGCACATGCATTTGGGACTCAGCGTCCTAGTGTTAGTTCACTCCCGTTCCTGGCTAAGTAGTATTCCATGGTACCAAGGGGTCACTGTCTACCTGTCCACCTACCAGTCTGCAGGGCATCTGAGTTGTTCTGCCTGATGATTATGAATAAACAAATAAAAGGTCCTGGAGCACAGGCTTTGGAATGGCTGGAAGTTGTCATCTCATTTAAGTATAATGTTTTTGAACAATTCATTCAGGCACACGCTTATTTGAAAAGGAAACAGACAGAGCTCCCATCCTCTGCTCCACTCCCCAAATGCCAACAGCTGGCTCTGCGCTGGAGCCAAAGCTAAAAGCCAGGAATTCAACCCAGGTCTCCACTGACTACTTAATTTGCAACATCTGCATTAGCAGGACACTGCAATCGGGAGCCAGAGCTAGGGGCATGGACATCCTAGCAGGTGCCTTCACCAGAGCCCAACTGTCTACTGTGCTGCAAGCCACCCACAGGGACTGCACCACAGGTTATAGGCTGCCTTGGCTCTGCTACACATGGGGCTGGGCACTCCCAGAAACAGGCCCTTTATCCTGCCCTAGCCCATGGGCTCTGGTGGCAGCCCTTCGCTCTAAAAAGAACCCTGGTGCCAAGCCTCACCACATGGCGTCCTGACTGCCAGACCCTGATAATGAAATTAAGAGATTGGGTCAGGTTATGTTCAGGATGACTGTGGTTCCACCAAGACAAAGAAATGTGACCAGCTGTCGCAGAGGAGCTTAAGCAAGAATGACCAAGACGACATTGGAGCCAGAATGGGGACAGGGCACGGAGAAGGCACACCATTCTGGAGGTCAGGACTGGATATGGAGCAAACGCCTCTGGGGCCCTCCCTGGCAAAAGAGGACTAATCAGGGCCCCTGGTGAGCCTTCTGCCCACGGGTGAGTGGCCTTTCCTGCTTCTGGGAGGGCACGCATCTAGCTGGCTGGCTGGCAGCTTGGCTGCCTGTCTCTAGGGGTGGCAGTGGGGCGGGTAAAGCACTTGGGTGTGTGCCCAACTCGCCCCACCCACTCTAGCCCTGGCCTCAGGGAATCCTTGAGAAGCTAGCATAGATCAAGTTCTGCAAGAAGGCACAGTAGGCAGGGCAATCTGCACAGCTCAGCAGTGGAAGGCATGTTCACAGTCATCATGGCAAGGGGAGAGAACATCAGTATTCATTTCATCAAACCAGGGACTTGGGGCATGAGGGCATGAGGGGCAGGAAGGAGGCGACAAGGTACTAAGTTGTCCATGGGAGAGGCCATGTGGAGGGCCCTGGTGAAGGAAGAACAGGGCCAGGCTCCATGCTGGCAGCCTCCTCTTTACATTTTATTCAGGTATGCCAAGAGCTTAGATTTTTCTAAAAAATTTAACAGTGGTGTAGGGCTGGTGTCATGGCACAGCAGTTTAAGCAGCCACCTGTAACACTGGCATCCCACATGAGCGTGGGTTCCAACCGTGGCTGCTCCACTCCCAGTCTAGATCCTAGAAAACCTGCCTGGGAAACAGCACAAGATGGCTCCAATGCTTGGGCCCCTGCTGCGGATATGGGAGAGCTGAAAGAAGCTTCAGGCTCCTGGCTCCGGCCTGGTCCAGCCCCTGCCATTGCAACCATTCAGGAGTGAACCAGCGATGAAAGATCTCTCTGAATCTCCCTCTGTTTCTGTAACTTTGCCTTTTTAATAAGTAAATAAATTTACAGGAAAAAAAAAAAAGCTGGAGTAGTCTTGGTTCAGTGGGTTAAGGCGTTGATAAGGACACTGGAATCCCATACCAGAGCATCAGATCAGGTTCCACGTGCTGCACTTCAGATCCAGCTCCCTGCCAGTACTTAGGGGAAAGGCAGCAGAAAATGGCCCAAGGGATGGCAAGCACCTGCTCACCGCCGGAGTCACTGACTCTGCCTTCCCATGCCTCCTGCCTTGGTTCCTCTGTCCCCTACGTGGGTACCATACTAAGATCACCTCCTAAGAATAGGACCAGCAAAAAAAAAAAAAAAAAAAGAATCAGAGCAGCAGGACCTTGAACTGCAAACCTGGTGGTTTAACGCTGGAAGTTAACCCTGAAGGGGAAGTGTGTTCAGACCACCCACAGCCAGTGAGAGACCTCTCAAGCACCCATTCACTTGGCAGTTCCATCACAGATCAGCTTGGAATTTGGTGGCTGAAAACAACCATTGCAGATGCTTTTTCACAAGCTATGGGCTGGCTGGGCTGGCTGGGCTGTGCTGGGCTGATGGAGGTTTGACTCCGCTGATCTCCACTGCTTGGCTACTCAGGGCTAGGCTGGATTGGGCTGAGCTGGGCTGGGCTCAGCTGACCTAGGTGAGCCTTGCTTATGTTGGTGGGTCTAAATTGGCTGCACTGGGGATGACTCATTCCCGGCAGGCTGGTCTAGGCTTGTCCATCCTGATAACAGTAGTAGGGTTCTAAGAAAGATAGCCATCGAGTCACTGCACCTTAAGCTTAGGCTCAGAACACTCACAGCCTCCATCACATTCTTCGGGCCAAAGCATACTCAGGAGCAGGGGTAAAGACTCCATTTTCTGATGCGAGCAGCTGCAACATCTCACTGCAAAGAGTACTGAGGGGGCAGAGTGAAGAGTGGGGGCCATTCCTTTAACCAGCCCCTCATACCCAACCATGCCATTATTCTTCCCAGACAGGTCCAGCCTGACCATTTGCCCACAAGCAGGATAGGGCCCAAATGAGCCCCAGAGTCATTCCATACAAGCAAGTCCACATCCTAGAGTTGAAGGAGTACAGACAAAGTAGGCAGGCTGGCCCAGGGCCTATGGCTTCTGGGGCCCCTCTACTCTGCTCTCCCATTGTGACTTCAGCCACTGTCCTCAGAGAGACAGCAGGAACTAGTCAGAAGGAGTGAGTCATAGGTTTCTCTGTAAGGAAGAAGTGGGAGAAAATTGGACTGAGTTTAGACCAGAGAGAAAGGGAGGCAAACAAAGGCAGAAATAGGGACTATTAATTCTGGCTCATTCCATTAGCCCAGGATCTCTTATTTCTGAGAGCTTTTTACCCACCACCCCTGTTCTACCAGGAGAAATAAGATTCTGAATCTGGCATTCACTAAACACTCAGCTCACTCCCACCCACACGTCACATGGCCATCTCAGGCCAAGGGAGCCTGGGCCCAGTGCTCCTTAGCACTTTGGGCCCCCAATGCACTGCAACGTACTCTGCAAAGGGTTCTTGTTCCTCCACTGCTGGAACTTGGGCTTGGCTATGACTCATTCTGACCAGTGGGACGTACACTTGTGCCCTTGGATTTGCTCACTTTTGCTGCAGGAGGAGTTCACATCCTATGAATCTGGGCAGTGTCCCAGAAGAGATACTGATGCCTCAGATATTTTGGGTGAGGCCATTGTGGCTCTGCTGGTCCCAGGGCAAGCCAGCTCAGAATCCCTGTCAACTCACAGGATCAGGAGCAGCAGTAACTGTGTGCTTCTGAGCTTTGTGGTGGTCTGGTCATGCTGAGAACACATAGCTAACCTCTCTGAAGGCTGCTCCAGCCCAGAGCATGTTCTGGGAGTGGCTTCTTCTTTGGATTCTTCTATGGATGCAGTGGCTGGGGCCGGAGCCAGGACAAAGCCAGGAGCTTAGAACTCCATCTGGGTCTTCCACAATGAGTGCAGGGGCCCAGCACTTAGACCATTTTCCACTGCCTTCTCAGGCACATTAGCGGGGAGCTAGATCAGAAGTTGAGCAGATGAGACTGGCATTCATATGAAGCACTGACATCACAGCTTGCCCCACTGCACCACATCAATGGTTTCAACATGAGTTTTCTAGAATTCCCCCTACTCTGCCACATTTTTTTTTTTTTGGTAACATTTGATGTGGAAATTTTCAAATAAAACGGAGCTATTACTTAGCTTCAAACATTGATCAGAATTCTATCATTCAAATTTTCTCCTTGGACTATTTTAAAGTACTTGTTAGTATGAAGATTTAGAATGTGAAGAATTATAATAGCATTATGGTACACCTCCAAATTAATAAATCCTTAATAGAATTTAACACAGAATCCACATTCCACATTTGATTTTTCCTGATTTTTTAAAAGCATTTATGTATGTGTGCATTTGAAAGGCAAAGAGAGAGCAACAGAGATCTCCCATTTGCTTTTTCACTCACTAAATGACTGCAACAGCTGATGCTGAGCCAGGCTGAAGCCAGGAGCCAGGGACTACATCTAAGTGTCTCACATGGTTAACAGGGGCCCAAGTACCCAAACCATCTTCTACTGCCCTCGAGGCACATCAGCAGGAAGCTGGACTGGAACCACAATAAGTGATTGCGCGCCAACTTAGGGAGCGGGTGGTTTAACCTGTTGTATCACAACATGGGTCACACTCCTGGTCATTTTTTAAAAAGTTTTTTTTAAGAGTTGCTTTTTAAAAAAGATTTGTTTATTTATTTAAAAGATTTATTTTTATTGAAAAGGCAGATATACAGAGAGGTGGAGAGACAGAGAGGAAGATCTTCCATCCGATGGTTCACTCCCCAAGTGCTGCAATGGCCAGAGCTGAGCCTATCCGAAGCCAGGAGCCTGGAGCCTCTTTTGGGTCTCCCACGTGGGTGCAGGGTCCCAAGGCTTTGGGCCATCCTCAACTGCTTTCCCAGGCGACAAGCAGGGAGCTGGATGGGAAGCAGGAGTTGCCGGGATTAGAACCAGTGCCCATATTGTATTCTGGTGCATTCAAGGGGAGGGCTTGAGCTGCTAGGCTACCATGCCAGACCCTAGAGTTGCTTTTTGCTTTTTTTTTTTTTTGAACGACAACTAGGTATATTAGACTGCTGTGTCTCCTAAGAGCTTCTTAAACTATAAAAAAAAAAAATTTTTTTTTCACTTATTTAAACTGTGCAGTTCCTGGGGCAGGCATCTGGCATGGCGGTAAGAAACTGCTTGGGATGCCCGCAACCCACATCAGAGTGCCTGCATTCAAGCCCAGGTTCCACTTCCAATTCCAACTTCCTCTTCACTTGCACCTAGAGGGGCTGGAGTAGATGGCACACTTACGTGGGTTCCTGCTGCCCACGTGATGTACCCAGGTTGAGATCCAGGCTCGTGGCTTTGGCCTGGACCAGCCTCAGCCATTTCAGGTGTTTGGGGAGTGAACCAGCCAATGAAAGCTCTCTTTCTGCCTATATGCGTCTCTCTGCCTCTTAAGCAAAAATCAGTTTAAAGCATACTGTTCAGTGCGGTGGGTGTTTTTTGTTTGTTTTGTTTTAGTGCCCTTACAAAACCGTGTGGTAATCACCCACTCTCTAATTCCAGAACATTTTCATCACTCCCAAAATAAGCCTTGTATTCATTAGCAGTCACTCCCTGCCCTCTGTCCCCCACCCGGCCCTGGCACCCGCCACCCTTCTTTCTGTCTCTATGGGTTTCCCCGTCCTGAATATTTCATGCAAATGGAATCATACACTATGTGATCTGCCATGACTGGCTGGCTCCACTCCGCCCGTTTTCAGGGTTCCTTTTGCTGGTAGCATGTCATGAACTGAACGTTTATGTTTCTCCAAATTCCACAGGGTGACAAGCCACAGCCCCCCGACCTCTGGACACCAGCAATACAGCCCGCAGGAGGTGGCTGAGGGGTATAGGAGCCCTGCGGGTGCTGAGGTCAGTGTTTGGATGACAGGGGACACCCTCCCTGCCCCTGCCTGTTCCCCATGCTGCCATGCGGCTCCCGGCCGTGTCCTCCTGGAACAGCGGTAAGGGGAGCATGTGGTAAGGCGGGGGCTACTCCGTCCGTGGACCTTGGCTACGGCAGCCCTGACATGTATCAGTGCCTGATTGCTTTTCACAGTCAAGTAGCACTCCACTGCACACACACACTCAGCACTGCCTCTGACCGCTCACCAGCTGACAGACACTGCAGTTGTTACAGCCATTATCAATAATACTGACGGGAAGATTTGTCTACAAGTTTTTGTGTGGACCTATGTTTTCAGGTCTCCTGGATTATATCTGAGTGCAATTGTTGGGTCATATTGTAATGCTAGGTTTAACTTTTAAAAATCTATATATTTTTATTGGAAAGGCAGGGTTACAGAGGCAGAAAGAGACACACACAAGAGAGAAAGGTCTTCCAACAGCTAGATGGTTTGAAACCAGGAGCCTGGAGCTTCCTGGCCTCACCAAGGAAGCATGTAAAACCCAGCTTTCAACCTGAGCTGATGTCGGCATCTGTTGACTTTTTCATGCCCACATCCATTCATTCATCAAGAGTTGCTAACTCATCCTGCTTTCTGATCAAGTCTTTTCCCATGAGGCAAGCAGAGACAGCAACCGATCAGTAGCTGTGCCAAGGTGCCTGACGGGAACAGAGTGATTCCTTCCTATGGTGGCGTCCCTCAGCAATCAGACTTCTCCTGGCTGTGTGACTTGTTCCCAAAGCTTGCTTCTCAAAACAGGATTGCCTGGGTTTCTGGATACATACTGAGTTTTCCACCCTCAAAGCCATCTGAATGATTTTTATCATGTATGGGTCTAGGAACAAAAGTGTTAAGGAGGTGTTGAAAATATGATTAGCATGCAGCTGACTCTTCCTCCAGAGCATGAGTTCTCAGCTCCTGGTCATCCTGTCCCCTTGGGGACTTTTGGCTCTGTCTGGAGGTAGTCTCAGCTGTCATACACTGGGAAGTGAGGGTGCTGCAGCTATCCAGTGGGACTCAATATCCACAGAGTATTGCAAGCAGCCCTATAAAAGGAATCTACTGAACCTGGCATGATGCTCAATGGCTAAATCCTCATCTCGCAAGTGCCAAGAGCCCATATGGGTGCTGGTTCATGTCCCAGTGCTACATTTCCCATCCAGTTCCCTGTTTATGGCCTGGGAGAGCAGTGGAGAATGGCCCAAAGCCTTGGAATTCTAAACTCACATGAGAGACCTGTAAGAAACTCCTGGCTCCTGGCTTCTGCTCAGCTCAGCTCCAGCTTTGCAGCTATTTGAGGAGTGAAGCAACAGATGGAAGATTTTTTTTTTTCTGTCACTCCTTCTCTCTATAAATCTGTTCTGCATTTTCAACAAAAATAAATAAATATATTTTTTAAAAATTTCCTGGGCCCGGCAGGGTGGCCTAGCGGCTAAAGTCCTCGCCTTGCAAGTGCCAGGATCCCATATGGGTGCCGGTTCTAATCCTGACAGCCCCACTTCCTATCCAGTTCCCTGCTTGTGGCCTGGGAAAACAATTGAAGATGGCCCAAAGCCTTGGGATCCTGCACCCACGTGGGAGACCTGGAAGAAGTTCCTGGCTCCTGGCTTCGGATCAGCTCAGCTTTGGCCATTGTGGTCACTTGGGGAATGAACCATCGGATGGAAGATCTCCCTCTCTGTCTCTCCTCTTCTCTGAGTATCTGCCTTCCCAATAAAACTAAACTCTAAACTCACATGAGAGACCCTGAAGAAGCTCCTGGCTCCTGGCTTTGGATTGACTCAGCATCAGCCATTGAGGCTACTTAGGGAGTGAACCAACAGATGGAAGATCTTTCTGTATCTTCTCTCTGTAATCCTGCCTTTTCAGTAAAATATATATAAACTTAAAAAAAAAACTGCTCCTATATTCATATTATGAATAATTTATAGTTCAAAAAGTAGAAAGTATTCCAATTATCCATCACATTGGTTACACAATCACACAGTGGAATACTCAGCAATGAAAAGAAACAACCTATACATGTATGCAATGATATGCATGAACCTCAGCTGAAGAGGCCAGGCATAAAAAACACATGTGGTATATATGTGGTATATAAATCACATTTACTCACATGCCAGAACGGGGGGAAAAAAAACACACAAAACACAGTAATCCATGGTGATGGAACTCTGAACTACAATTGTCTGCAGTAACGGTAGGCAGTAGGAAATGACCAGCAAGAGGCCTGAGATAATGCTTTGGGGAACTGGGGGATGTTCTACCCTTTTTTTACTGGAGTAGTCACCTGGGCACATAACCATTCATGCTGGATTAAGCAGTAGAAACAGTGCCTGGAATCTCAGAATGGGGCCTAAATATCAATGCCGGGATTGGTGTTCCCACAGGTAGAGAAAACAGACACACACCAAGAAAATACCACATGACCCCCAAGGCAGAGCTGGGGGTGACATACACGAGCCCAAACATGCAGGGACTGCAAGCGGTCAGAAGCAGCTGGGTTGAAACGAGGCGAGGTTCTCCCCTGGAGCCTCCAAGATCATGACCCTGCCCACATCTTGACTGGCTTGCTAGGCCCCAGACGCAGGAGAAGAGATACCTCCTCTGTTTTAAGATACTGAGCTTGTGAGACTCTGTCACAGTACTGAGAGGAAACACATATGTCACTTGACAGCTATTTTAAGTAAGTTGCCCTCCCAATGTGAGAAGAGAAAAATGTCATTCTGAATTCTTACAAGGGGCTCCACTTCAGCACTGGTCATCCAGACCCATCCCTGTTCATCGCATGGCCAACAATGGCCTCTGTATCTCTTGAACACCATGCCACACCGTCCACGGGCACTTCACAGGCGCCACCCACCCACCCTGCACCGCTGCAGGCAGCTCCCACCTCAGGGACGCTCCTCATGTCCACTCTCGAGGGAGCGCCAATCCCCAGAATCAGCATCCAGTTGGGGGCCATGGCCACTTGACCAACACTTTTGCCCTGCCCACTGACTGACACAGTGGTGATCTCCACTTCTTTCCTTTACCTTCTGCAGCTCACACACTCACAGAACAAGAGGGTGATTTATTTGTTTGTTGTTTTTTAATGTCGTGACTTTGCTTCCTGGAGGAAGCCCGTCACTTGTGTAAGCACAGATTACCAATCTCTCCCTGCATGAGGATCAGAGTTGGCGCCCAGGATCCCACGCTTGCCACCTGCCCACCTTGTGTCAGGCTTGAACCCACTCAATTCTCCGCAGAGGTACAAGACAGGAGTTACTGCTCTCTTCTCTCTTGATGAGGAAACCAGAGGCCACAGGCGTGAGGTACCTTGTCTGAGGGGACATGAGCCACCAGCTGTCGAGTTGTGGACTTGACTTCCTGCCATAACCAGGATCACAGAAGTGTTTCCTCACGACTCACTCACATCCTGTTAGCTTTTTTTTTTTTTTTCATGGTCCCTGAGAAACTTTAAGATGGTTTGCCCCAGACTTGCTACCTTAATAGCCCAGAAACTCCCAAAGGCTACAGGATTATCCTCCCAAATAGGATATCAGCAAGACTGAATATAAAGGGATAAAGAGGCCTGGCTTGGTTTTGAGGGCTTGGCCATGTTACAGTATATGGTTTCCTAGGGGTTTTTGTTTTTGTTGTTGTTGATATTTATTTTTACAGGAAAGGCAGGTAAGATTTACAGAAAGAAGGAGATACAGAGAGAAAGGTCTTCTGTCTACTAGTTTACTCCTCAAATGGCCACAACAGCCAAAGCTGAGCCAATCTGAAGCCAGGAGCCAAGAGCTTCTTCTGGGTCTCCCATGCAGGTGCAGGGTCCCAAGGTTTTGAGCTCTCCTCAACTGCTTTCCCAGGCCACAGGCAGGGAGCTGGATGGGAAGTAGAGCAGCTAGGATACAAACTGGCATCCATGTGGGATTTTTCTTCACATCCATGCCAGCAGGTGTTGTTAGTAGAGTTGTGAATGTAGGTCAATCTCACTGAAGGTAGATGAAACCTCAATTGGAATATATCCAAAAGAAATTAAGTCTGCATATGAGAACAGGATCTGTAATCCTATATTTACAGCAGTGCAATCTACAATAGCAAATACATGGTAACAACCCAGAAATCAAAGGAGGAGTGGTTTAAAAAAAACTGGTACATTTACTTCGGAATACTACTCAGCCATTAAAAATAATTAAATTCTACCATTTGCAACCAAATGGTTCTAACTAGAGAGCATTATGGTCAGTGAAATAAATCAAGCTCAAAAAGACAAATAACAGGTTTTAATATAAAGCAACCTTCATGCAAATGCAAGATTAATGCCTCTTTCAATACTGTTTGTGCTACATCTCAGGGGTCTTGATAGTTTTATTTTTATTTTTATTCTTATTCAAAAAAGTTGTATTCTTATTAATTTCCTCACTGACTCATAGGTCACACTGTACCACTGTTGGCTTCAAGAAGGTTTTTGATTTTTTCATTTCTTTAGTAACGCATTGGTCATTCAGTAGCATGTTATTTAACTTCATGTTGTATTAATTTACCATTTCTTCTTTCTATTGTTGATTTTGTTTTATGGCTTTTCATTTAAAGGTATGCATAGTAACTGTAATAGAGACTAGCATATTGAGATGCAATCCAGTACTTATCTCTACTTCTAAATCAAAGATGGACTCCCAATAAAACTGTTAAACATATCCTGATAACAGGATGCTGGACTCACTGCCATTGTCCATACCTCCAATGTCAGGATACACTTAAATAGCCGAATGATGGACTTATGACTGATTATGAAGGACTATACTATTGTAATAATATAGAGGGAATCAGTGGAGGGGGAGAATTTGCTGGGGGGTGGTGAGAAAATCCCAGAGCCTATGGAACTATATCATCAAATAATAAAATAATTAAAACACACACACTCTCTCTCTCTCTCTCTCTCACACACACACAAACACACACACACACAGAGGAATGAGTATTTGGCATGGTAGTTAAGACAGCACTTGAGATGTCAGCAGGTGCCTGGTTTGAGTCCTGGCTCCTCTGCTTCTGACCCAGCTTCCCACTAATGTGCATCCCTGGAGGCAGGAGGCAGTGGCTCCCATGTTTGGGTTTTGTCACTCACCTAGGAGTCTTGGACTGAATTCTAACCTCCTGGTTTTGGTTTGGCCAGTCCTGGAAGTGAGCCAGTGGATTACAGATTCTTTCTGCCTATCTTTCTCTCTGCCCTTTGAATAAAATGAGAACATTTTTGTTTTGAAAATTTTAAAAAGCACAGAAAACTCAATTTATGACAGAAAAACAAAGATGACAAGTAGCTTTCAGAAGGAGGGTGGGGTATTTTGGGCTTTGAGGGGGCTTCTACGTGCTGACAGTGTTCTATTTTCAAACCTGTTTCAAGGACATGTTCACTTTGTGATAATTCACCAAGTTACGTACTTGCCATTTAATCACTTTCCACTAGATGTGTTAAGCTTCGGTTTTTTCTTACAGCTAGTGCAGTTAAAACACCCGCCCCACCATTAGACATTAGATTTTAACACTAAAATGGAAAAACTTAACAAACAAGAAATCAGAAAACAAGGGGAGTGTCACCTCCACACAGGAGAGATATTTTTTAAACATTATAAACCTTAATGAACAAAACAGTGGGAACATGAATGAACATGAATCAAGAAGTCAGTGCAAAAGAATAGCACGTTCTGGAATAGATCCAAATATATATGGGGAAAAGAGACTGTGAGAAACAGCTTTTGATAAAATAGCTTCTCAGCTTAGCAAGGGAAAGAGAGCCATCTGGAAAGAAAGCAGGCTCAGCGTGCACGGCGATGCACACGACGGGAAGAATTCCAAATTGACCAAACATTGAATATTTGATGCTGGGGAAGCGTCTTTGAACCTATGATCCAGCATTATGAAATCATACAGGCAAAGACAGATACAGCTGCATTAAAATAAAAACTTTTGCATAATCAATCAATCAGGGCTGGTACAATTTGGCAATCCTATCATCCTATATTGGTGTGCCAATTTGAGTGCTGGCTGCTCCAATTTCCATCCAGTTCCCTACTAATTCATGAGAAAGCTGTAGTTGATAGTCCCAGTGCTTGAACCCCTGCCACCCATGTAGGAGACTCAAATAGAGCTTCTGGCTTCGGCCTGGCCCGTCCCAGCTGCTGTGAGCATTTGGGGAGTGAACCATTTGACATCTCTTCCTTTCTGTCCTTCTGTGTTTTTCATAATGTTTAATTAAGAGTGTATTGAAAAAAAGAGTGTATTGAGTCATTGTTTTTCATTTATCAGAATGGTAACAAGCCAACAATGACAACTGAACATATTGGTAATTGATAGGAAGATATGAAATTCTCATCCAAAGCCACTGTGCATGTACCTTATTAACCCTATGGGGGGCAAACCGGCAGTCTTTCACAATGACAGATACAGATGCTCAGCAACCCCTGCTTCTGCACACTTATCTTGCATCTGATGCACACCTGCAAAATGCCACAGGTGCAGAGATAGTCATCTCAGCAGCCTCTGGGAGAGTAGACTGAAAACAACCAGAATGTTCCCCACCCCACAGCACCAGGCGACATACTCAAGGAAACAAGGCTCAGGCCAGGGCTGTTGGGAGTCAGCTCGATGGATTCACTCCACCAGATCCCCAACCTCAGGCAACACCACATGGAGGTCTTGGAGCACGTTGTGGGATTGGATCACCCCCACTGCTAACTCTGTGTAGGGAAAAGCAACGTATCGGGAAGCACACAAAAGGCAGACTGGAAGACCTCTCTGGCCCAACAGAGGACCTTTAGAGACTCACCAAAGGATGCAAAGAAGAGCAAGTTGAATAACACTACAGGCCAAATTCTCCACCAAGCACCTAAGGCTATGGACAAACCTGAACAGACACAGCCAGCCAGAAAGTATGGGAAATGGTATCTCACAGCTGGTGCAATGAAGCCAATACCAGCTCGGAACGACCCAGATGAAGCAAGGAACACTGCAGGAAAGTCCTCCCCCCAATCAGGGCCCCTGGGATGAAATCAGAGGACCATCTCTGTCCCCTGGCACTGATGATCTGGCAGCAAACAGCAGCATGACAACTCCCTCCCATATCACTCCTCGTGTGGTCGCAAGAGGAAGAGCGGGATCTTTTCCCTCACCCATCTCTTCCCATCCCACCCAGAGACCTGAATGGGCCTGCCATCACCTCACCTATGTAACAAACAGTTAAAAACAAATTTAAATTAAAAAAAAAAAACACGAACAAGGCTCAGGAGAGTATATATGATTAGTGGAGATGGAAAAGCCTTTTGTAAAAATTTATATGCTTCTATTTGTAGATACTGCATGTTAGAGGAATTCGCACCGAAGCATTAAAGGCTACTATGCTCAGACACTTGCCAGACAAAGTCTGTGTTTTTAGAAGATACTTACGGGGTTGCCGAATCGTGGGTAAAAACTGTTGCCTGTGACGCTGACTTCCCTTGTGGGCATTGCTCCACTTCTGATCCAGCTCCCTGCTAATGTGCTTGAAAAAGCAATGAAGACAGTCCAAGGGCTTGGGCTTCTGCATTTCTGTAGGAGACCTAGATAAAGTGCCTAGTTCCTGGCTGCAGTCTGACCCAGCCCCAATCGTTACAGCCATTTTGGAGAAAAAAAAACAGGTGTGGAAAATCTATCTGTCTTTAAGTCTGCCTTTGAAATAAATAAATACATCTTTAAGAGAAAGATTTTCTGTCTACTCTTTCACTCCCCAAATGGCTGCAACAGCCAAGGCTAGGCCAGGCTGCAGCCAGGAGCACAGAATTCCATCTGTCTCTCACATGGATGCATGAGCCCAAGTACCTGAGCCAGCACTAGCTGCAGAGAGCTGGACAGAAAGTAGGGCAGTTAGGACCAGTGCTCATACAGGATGCCAGTGGCTCAGCTTGATGTGCCATAATGCCAGTCCCCTGGTGGACTTATTGTTGGGGGGTGATAAAGTCAGTTGAAAGAACGCAGACACTTGCAAGCCCAGATATTTAGTGAAGACATTAACGAGAGTCCTCAACTTCTCCAAGGTGTGGCCAATTTTAATTAGATCAGGCCCAGTAAACTAACAACTGTCACCTGGCAAGTATGGGTACTGGATGATTTGGGAACAGGTGTGGGAAACAAGCTTCTCCCTCAAGCTCTTCAATAGGTGAAATTCCAGCCAAACGAATGGTACCTAACCTGGCATCAAGCAGTACAAAAGAGGAATTGACATAGAGCCAGCATGATGGCTCAACTGCCTGTTCCTCTACCTGCATTTGCTGGCATATGGATGCCACTCTATGTCCCAGCATGTCCCAGCTGCTCCACTTCCCATCCAGTTCCCTGCTTGTGGCCTGGCAAAGCAGTCAAGGATGGCCCACAGTCTTGGGACCCTGTACCCGCGTGGAAGACCTGGAAGAAGCTCTTGGCTCCTTGCTTCAGATTGGTTCAGCTCTGGTCTTTTTAAAATTATTATTATTAATTACATTGCATTATGTGACAGTTTCATAGGCTCTGGGATTCCCCCAACCCTCCCCCCATGGTGCATTCCTCCACCTTGTTGCAATATTACAGTTCAAATTTACTCAAGATTCTTTCTTTGCAAACATATACCAAGCATAGAGTCCAGCATCTTATTGTCCAGATAAATTCAACGGTTTCTTGGCGAGACCATCTCTGGTCTGAAGGTAGAGCTGGCAGAGTATCATTCGATCAATTAAAAGCCCCAACACAACATCAACAACAATTTACAACATTATGGAATTGACATGGTATTGAGTAACCAATATGTTAAAAAAAAAAATGCAAGTTCTTAACCACATCCTATGACTACTTCATTGACATTTCAATGTTAGTTTATATACGGAACCGGCTGCTATACACCTTAAAATGGCTATAGGTACTATTCAGCTGTCTCGTGTCTATTTTCATTTTAGTATTTCAGCTCTGACCCTTTTGGAAGTGAAACAGTATATGGAAGATCTTTCTGTCTCTCCTTCTCTCTGTAAACCTGCCTTTCCAATAAAAATAAATCTTTAAATTTTAGAAAAAGGCACCCCTGAGCTGTGCCAACAGGCTCCTGGTCATCAGTCAACAGTAACATGAAACACTTCTGAGGAGTTTATTACTGGAATCACTCACCGGCTGACGTTTGCCAGAAGCACCTTATGGTAATAACGCTACCTACCGCAACATTGCCGAGACTGAAGCGGTTCCAACACTCACTTCGCTTCTTCCTAAAGCCGCAGCTCTCTTCTTGGTCAGAGCAAACACGAGGACAGAATGTTGTGGGGGCAGCCAGAGCACACAGGTGTAGACACTTCCTGGCGGCACAGCACAAGCTCAGAACACTCAGCAGCTGCTCTCGCCCACACCTTGGCTAATAGCCATGTCAGGGCTGAGCAGCCTGGCTTCTTGGGCCTCAGCAGGGAGAGACTATGAAAGCTCTAGCTCCTGGACGGCGCCATTGGGAACACATGATTCAGTAGGCCTGGGACACAAGAAGCCGCATCACCAACCAACTCCTCCCAGGTGATGCTAACCGCGGCTACTCCAAGAAGCCCACGTGAAGGGCGGGTGTTTGCCACAGGAAGTAGACTGTTGCTTGAGGACACTCACAGGTTAGATCTGACTAGCTCGACTCCCTGCTAATACACACCCTGAGAGGCATCAGGGAATGCCTCGAGTGCTGGGGTCTCTGCCATCCAGGCAGGCTACCTGGATTGAGTTCCTAACTCCTGGCCTTGGCCAGGCCCAGCCCTGGCTATTGGCAGGCATCTGGGGAGTAAACCAGTGGATGGGAGAGCTGTTTCTTTGTTTTTTTTTTTTTCAAGTAATATAAATAAGTATACATAAGTATAATTTAAAATCACATTTGAAGGGGCCCGAGATTTGGCCTAGAGGTTAAGATACCCAGACCCAGTCGGTTGGCCCAATGGCTCAGCTGGCTAATCTTCTAACTCCAAGTACAGGTACCCCATATGGGTACCAGTTCGTGTCCCAGCTGCTCTGCTTCCCTTCCAGCTCCCTGACTGTGGCCTGAGAAGGAAGAAGAAGATGGCTCAAAGCCTCAGGACCCTGAGTCCACATGGAAATCCAGAACAAACTCCTGGCTCCTGGCTTCAGATCAGCTCAGCTCCAGCTGCTGCAAGCACTTGGGGAGTGAGCCACAGAACAGATTTTTCTCTCTGCCTCTCCTTCTCTCTGTGAATCTGCCTTTCTAATAAACTAAATCTTTTTTTAATGTATTTTTATTTTGAACTATGAATTATGTGGTACAATTTTGTATAGGCTGGGATTTCCCCCTCCCAAACTTCCCCTCCTCATCAGATTTTTCCCATTTTGTTACAATAGTGTAGTCCTTCATAAGGAATCATAATTCTATCAGTCTCTTATTTAAGTGTACCCCGACATCGTTGGTACAATGTCAGACAGTCCAGCATCCCATTGTCTACACATGTCCAACAGTTTCATTGGGAATCCATCTTTCATCTGAAAGCAGGGATGCATGTTCCATTATACCCCAATGTCTGTATATGACAGACCCCAGTACTCCATTACTATACATTACCATATGTGAGAATAATAAATTAAATCTTTTTTAAAAATTGCCCAAATCCTATATCAGCGTTCCTGAGTTCAGGTCTTGGCTGTGCTCCTGACTCTGGCTTTCTGCTGATGCAGACCATGGGAGACAGCACAGATGCCTCAAGTAACTGGGCTCCCACCACACCCGCCACACTCGTGGGAAGCCTGCATTGTGTTCCTGCTTTCCGCTCTGGTCTAGCCTAGGCCCTGCCACTGCCGGCATTTTGGGGGAGGGAATAAACAGCTGAGATTTCTTTTTCTCCTTTTTAAGACGCACATTCAAGAGGCTGTGGCCAACAAAGAGCTCCTCACACCGTGATATGCAAACGAAACCCAATCCCCACCTCCCCAGCCACTGGACTCTTGCTGGAACACGGATTCTGCATCAGGAAGTCGAGACGGGAACCCTTGCTGCTAACGGCTCCCAGGTATTGTGGGTTCTGCCGAGGTGCAGGCTATACCTTGGACCAAGGTTTTGGAACAGTGACGGCACTTGCTTCTGGTCCCTTGCCTTCCTCGGGCAGTGAGGAGGCCGTGGGAACCTAGTGCCCTCTACTTGTAGCACTTGGCTCTTCCGGGAAAACAGGCCCCTTGCCGGGAAGCCCTGGCCACACCTCACCCCGCCAGGCGCCCGGCTCTCACAAAATGCACTCTTGGCAAAAGCGTCCCCTCAACTGAGTCATCTGCCCTGCCGGGGACTCACACCTTGTCAGGCCCTGCTGCGGGGGTGACCTCTTTCCTAACATGTGGTCAGATTAGGGGGAGAAGTCCGTATAGGAGTGGAGGGAGCTAAGCTGCCAGCAGCTGAGTCACCCCAGACTTGCACCCCATGCCTTATTTCTGGCTCACTCTGTCAGCCTGACACAAGAGACTACTATGGAATTACAGACTTATTTGGGTTACAGAGCCTGTTTCTAGCAGCTTCTGAGCTACCAGTCTTCTACAGGTTAGTGCGAATCACACTAATGCAGAGGGCAGGGAGTGGGACCCAGCAGTTGGAGGAGGTCTCCTGGGGGGTAATTAAGGCAGAGGGACTTTGCTTGCCTGAGCTCAGGCAACACAGCTTTTAGGAGCCACATTCACCAAAGGCGCCCAAGCTCCCAAACCGCGACCCCAGCTTGCCTTGTGATCTCAGTAAATCACAGGCTCCAGGACATGGAGGGAACAACCCTCGGGGACCACCCAGTTTCGTGATCCCAAACCCCAAATTCTAGCCCCACAGAACACAGGGTCCATCATTCTCCCTGAGGCCGCTTCTACCAAAGCAGAGCCTGCAGCAACGACTTAACCTCCCCTGATTTGTGATCTAGACAGGGCCCTCGATAGAAACCCAGGAGGCAACCAGGGACATGAGTCATGCCTTTTTTCATTTTCATCCATATCTTGCTCTTTTGACAAAAAAAGAAAAGAAAAAGATTTTTCTATTGATGGTTCAATCCCTGAGAAGCCACACTGCTAGGGCAGGGCCAAGAGAAGCCAGCCCTCCATTCATGCCTTCCATGCAAGTGGCAGGGGCTTAAGCACCTGGACACTTCCAGGCACACAAGTAGGGAGCTGGACGGGAAGCAGAGCATCAGGGCCTTCAACCCCTGCACCCCAATCTGGGAGCAGGCATCACCCAGTGGCAGCCTCCCGTGCTATACTATGCACACCTCCACTTCCTATTTTTAAAGAGCACCCCAGTGTCACCCACTGTTCTAGCCTGAGACTGAGAGGCCACGCTTTGTGACTGTCTGTTCCCCTGAAGGTGGAGAGTGGACATGGAGAGGTGCCACCCTCTTTGGCACGATGGCTCAGACAAGACCAGGAGCCCGCTGTGCTCCACAGCCACAGCCAGGACAGGGGTGCACCACCACAGGGAGCCCTTTCTTCCAGTTCTGAGAGCCTCTTAAATGCCTCCAAAGGAGAGGTCCCCAAAAACCACAGGCGAGAGCATGGGAGGGGAAGAACACAGGCATTTTTTCATTCCCAGAAGAATCCTGGAATCTGCACTTGGAGTCAGTCCTGCCTGCCGCCCCTGGATGCCCGCCTCCTCCCCACCCCCGCCCCATCCCTGGTCCCTGCACTGGTCATCTGACTTCTCCTGGGGAATCTGCCTTCCCTCTGCCTGGAATGTTCCACCTAGATGTTTGCTCCTTGTTGTCAGTCCAGAGACCACCTTTTCAGAGATGCCTTTCTTGACCTCTCCAGGCCATTCTCTGCCCTGTCCCCCATACAGGTCACCCAGCCCCCTCACCCACAGTGTCCCTCTTACCAGGAGGTGGCCTCCAGGGGGCAGAACCAGGCACCAGCTTGGCATGCAGGGGACTCTATGACATCTGGAAAATACCCATATGAATGGGGTAGACCCTAACAGGTAGCTGAGATGAACACGCTGACCACCACGTACGTTGCTGGCAGCACCATCCGAGGAGACAAGGTGTTCAGACACTACGTCAATGCAAACTGCAACCACAACGTAAGAATTTTACATTCAGGGCTCAGCGGCGTGGCCTAGCGGCTAAACTCCTCGCCTTGCAAGTGCCGGGATCCCATATGGGCGCCAGTTCTAATCTTGGCAGCTCCACTTCCCATCCAGCTCCCTGCCTGTGGCCTGGGAAAGCAGTCAAGGATGACCCAATGTTTTGGGATCCTGCACCCGCGTGGAAGACCTGGAGGAAGTTCCTAGCTCCTGGCTTCGGATCAGCAGAGCGCTGGCCGAGTGAATCATCGGACAGAAGATCTTCCTCTCTGTCTCTCCTCTTCTCTGTACATCTGACTTTGTAATAAAAATAAATAAATCTTAAAAAAAAAATAGAATTCTATACCCCAACCCCTCCCCTGACCCATGCAGTCATCACACAAGAGAATGGACAAGCAGAGGCCCCTCCCTCTGGATGCATTTTGTGGGTATTTACTGCTTGCACACCCCGAGGTCAGGCTAGGGCTCCCCTAGAGGGAGAAAGTCTTTGATAAAATCCAGTATGAATTTCTGAGAAGAATTCACCAAATTATGAACAGAGAGGACCTTCCTCTACCTTCAAGGAGCATCCGTGAAAGAGACAAGCGGATGGTAAAATGCCTTCCCTCTAAGACTGGGACGAGGGCATTTGGGACAGTGGTTCAGCTACCACTTGCGAGTTGCCTGCATCCCGTACTGAGTGCCTTGTTCACATGCTGGCTCTGCTTCCAATCCAGCTTTCTTGGTCACCCTGGGAGGCAGCAGGTAACAGCTCAGGTGCTTGGGGCTCTGCAACCCACAGGGAAGACCCAGACAGAGTTTCAGGCTCCTGGCTTCAGCCCGGCCCAGACCAGATGTTTGCAGATGTCGGGGGAGTCTGTTTCTCTGCCTTCCGACTACAATGAGAGTAAATACTTAAATGAAAAGTATCTGCTCTCACCACTTCCCGTTCAGCCTTTTACTGGAGATCCCAACCAGTGCAAGGAAGCAAGGAAAAAGAGAAGATGACTTGTGCATACTGGACAGGAAGAAACAAAACTGTTCTTGTCTCCAGGTGACAGTGTCACCATTGTGGAAAATCCTCAGGAGCCTATAAAATTATAACACTGTGAAATGAGCTCAGCAAGCTGGGAGGATCCAAGGGAACAGAGATGGGCCATTGTGGTGCAATGGGTTAAGCCGCCACGTGGGGTGCCCAGATCACATGTGAGAATGCTCCTCCATCTGTGGATGGAAGATCTCTCTCACTCTCACTCTTTCTCCCTCCATTCTTCCTTTTCTCCCTCTCCTTTTCATTCTGCTGTTCAAATGGACATTTTAAAATTTGATCAACATGGGCCTGGCACAGTAGCCTAGTAGTTAAAGTTCTTGCCCTGCCTGCACCAGATCCCATGTGGGCACTAGTTCATGTCATCCATCTCCCATCCAGCTCCTTACTTGTGGCCTGGGAAGGCAGGTGAGGATGGCCCAAAGCCTTGGGATCCTGCACCCACATGGGAGATCTGGAAGAAGCTCCTGGTTCCTGGCTTTGGATGGGCTCAGCTTTGGCCATTGTAGCTACTTGGGGAGTGAACCAACAGACAGACGATCCTTCTCTCTGTCCCTTCTTCTCTCTGTAATCTTGACTTTCCAATAAAAAAATAAATAAGATCTTAAAAAAAATTTACCAACATACAGAATCAAACTGTATTTCTACATACAGCAACAAAAGCTGAAAAGAACATAAATACCCACATTTGAGTCAGCATGGTGGCTCAACAGGCTAATCCCAATTCTAACATGCAGTGCAGGAGCCCAAGAAGTAATTTAACCACTGCACCTAGTGCCTACCCTTGTAAAATTCCATTTATTTAAAACTAGAAAATCAGTGATTGTTGGGTGACTCTGCATCAGGTGGGAAGAATTACAAAGAGGCACAAGAAAATTTGGGCAGGGGCCGGTGCCATCCTGTAGTAGGCTAAACCTCTGCCCATGGCGCCAACACTCCATGTGAGCACTGTCTCAAATCCTGGCTACTCATTTTCCAATCCAGATCCCTGCTAGGGCCCCGCAGGGTGGCCTAGCGGCTAAAGTCCTCCTCACCTTGAACGCGCCAGGATCCCATATGGGTGCCGGTTCTAATCCCGGTGGCCCCACTTCCCATCCAGCTCCCTGCCTGTGGCCTGGGAAAGCAGTCGAGGACAGCCCAAGGCCTTGGGACCCTGCACCCGTGTGGGATGCCCAGAAGAAGTTCCTGGTTCCCGGCTTCAGATCGGCGCAGTACTGGCCGTTGTGCTCACTTGGGGAGTGAATCATTGGACGGAAGATCTTCCCCTCTGTCTCTCCTCCTCTCTGTATATCTGACTTTATAATAAAAATAAATGAATCTTTGGAGAAAAAAAAATCCCTGCTAATGGCCCAGGAGGACAGATCAAGTGCTTAGGCCCCTGGCTCCTGGTTTCAGATAGGCCCAGCTCCAACCTATGCGGCCACTTAAGGAGTGAATCAATGGATGGAAGATCTCTCTCTGTGTCTCTTCCCCCACCCCCTCTCTCACTCTACCTTTCCAATGAATAAACACATCTGTATTTTTTTAACATTTATTTTATTTTGTTGAAAAGTCAGATATTCAGAGAGGAGAGACAGAGAGGAAGATTTTACGTCTGTTGATTCACTCTCCAAGGAGCCACAATGACGGGGGCTGAGCTGATCTGAAGCCAGGAGCCCAGAGCCTCTTGCGGGTCTCCCACCTGGGTGCAGGGTCCCAAGGCTTGGGCCATCCTCAACTGCTTTCCCAGGCCACAAGCAGGGAGTTGGATGGGAAGTGGAGCCACCAGGATTAGAACTGGCACCCATATGGGATCCCAATGCGTGCAAGAAAGGACTTAAGCCACTATGCTACTGCACCAGCCCTGAATAAACAAATCTTAAATAAACTAGTCAAATTCACGGACAGAAAGTAGAATGCAGCTTAGGAGGATGCAGACTTCTGTAACTAGACAGCGGAAAGGTTTCACTGTGAAGGTATTAATATGACCGGATTGTGTGTTCAAAATTGGCTATAATTGGGACCAGCAAAGGTAGCCTAGTGGCTAAATCTTCACAACTTGCATCCATCAGAATCCCATATGGACACTGGTTCATGTCCCAGTTCCCAGCTGCTCCACTTCCCATCCAGCTCCCTGCTTGTGGCCTGGGAAAGCAGTACAATGACACAAAGCCCTGGGACTCTGCACCTGTGGGCGAGACCTGGAGAAACCTCCTGGCTTCCTGGCTTTGAATTGGCTCAGCTCCGGCCACTGAGGCCACTTGGGGAGTGAGTAGTGGATGGAAAATCTTTGTCTCCTTCTCTCTGTATATCTGCCTTTCCAATAAAATAAATGGCCATAATAGGGCTGGCATTGGGGTACAGTGGGTGGGGTAAGCTACCACTTGCAATGCCACTGTCCATGTTTGAGAAGAGGAGTATCCTCCACCCTTCTCAGCCTTCCAGGGAATCTCTGTCCTCCAAGTCAGCCTTGCCTCCCCTCTGTCCCATGACCCAGCATGCCCTGCAGAGTCAGGGGTCTGTGCCTGCAGCCCCCTCCATTAGCTCCACCAGCTGGGACGAGGGGCTGACCTCAGTCCCTCAGCTACTGCTGTACTGAAGACCCTCCCCACTCCCCCCCCCCCGCTCTGACAGGCCTTCCCCCTCTGCCCCCACACAGGTGCACATACCTACTTGCATACGCGCGCACACATACACAGACACACAAGCTCTCTCACTTAGAGCCACAGGAGGAGCTTGCCTCCCCTCCGACCTAGCTGCCCCTCTCCAGAAGGGCTGTCTGCCCCGCTCTGTGCCCCAGGCCGCTGCTCCCCTTCTCCCTTTACCTACTCCTGCGTCCTGTGCATCCATTCTGTGTCTCCGTGTCAAGCTGGGACCTCAGGACTACTCAGGCTTGGCCCAACTCCTTCTGCTTCCCAACCTTTTCAGTCCAGTCTAGACCTGGGGTATGGGCCGGTCAACTGCCAGGGACCGCCAGGCAGACCCAGTCGCCTTTTCACTGATTCAGGAATGTCCCTAGCAGAGAACAATGGGCAAAGCGGAATTCTTGAGGGGAACAGAGCAGCTTTGTTTCATTCTCTTGGCCGGCAGAGGATCCGTCCAGGCGGCTGGCCTCATCGTTATTGACTTTGGGTTCAAGACTTTCTCTGCCGTGTATGCTGGCTGGGACATGCCTGCCCGCCCCCACCCCCCAGCCCTGGCTCATGGGCTCCCCAGCCCTGGTGTGGGGATTTTTGCTCTGTAACATCTTCTATAACAGTGAAATTAATCATTCATTCATAGTTTGTCCCCTTCTGCCTCCCTCCCCCACTAGAATTCCAGGCACCTAACTCATAGCCCCATTGTGTTAACTAATTAAGGCAGGGAGGCCCACAGAGGAGGGAGGTGGGGGGGGGGGTTGTCCTTTCTGCTCATGGATAATGACATGTCCCCAGAGCCACAAGGGAAGAGACAGTCTGCGGCTAGGGGAAGAAGGGGTTGGTCACCAGCCTCCACCAATCCCCCAGCCCACCCCAGTCCAGTCCTTCTTCCTGGATAAGGAGCCCAGGAGAAAGAGGCGGCCCCAGCAGCCAGAGCCAGCACCAACAGTGGTGGGAGAGAGGGAAGGCCCCCCACTGCCTTCCTAGCAAAGCATGAGAAATGAGCTCTCATCTTCACCGTTTCCCAGAACAATCCTGCGAGAAGGAGAAATCCAAACTCAGTGGGGATTTCAGGGGATGAGTGCCTCAGGAGAAGACCCAGCTGTTCCAGAATATCCAGCAGCAGCTGTCATCGGAGCTGGTGGCCTGCAGGGCAGTGGTGAGGGAGTCTCTCCCCAGCTCTCCAAGCAGCGCTCTGGCCTCATGCTCCGAGCCTGCCAGGCACAACTGGTATCCTAACACAGCCCCCATGAGCTCTCCTGGGGTCCTTTGGCCTCAGTTCATCTTCCATCTGCCTGGAACAAGCTTCCTTCCAGAGACTTCTCACATGTGCAGCTCCCTACAGCCCTTGCTACCACTCCAGAGCACCACTCTCTCTCTCCCCTCTCCATCCCAGGAGTATAACACTCCCCTAAAGCACCTAGAACCTCAGAATGTGACCTTACTTAGCAATGCAATCCTTACAAAGTAATTACTCAAAGTCATCCTAGAGCAGGTGAAGCCACTGCCTGTGATGCTGGCCTCTCACATGGGCACCAAGTCCAGTCCTGGCTGCTCCACTTCCAGTCCAGTGCCATGCTGAAGGCCTAAGAAAAGCAGTGGAGGATGGCCCCAAGGACTCGGGACTCTGTATCCATGTAGGAGACCCAAAGGAGATCCTGGTTCCTGCCTTCAACCTGGTCCAGACACAGTTAATAAGGTCATCTGGGGGATAAATCAGTAGATGGAAGATCTCTATCTCTCCCTCTCCCTTACTTTCAAATAAACAAATAAATCTTTCAGAAAAAAAATGAGGGCATCCTGGATTGGGATGATCCTTAAATCTAATGACTGGAGAAGGTCATCTGATAACACTGTGAGTAGACATTATCAACCCCTACAGGCGCTTGGAGTCCATGGCTGCTTCACTTCAGATCCAGCTCCCTGCTAAGGCCTGGGAAAAGCAGTAGAAATAGGTCCATGTGCTTTATACCTGCTACTCATGTGGAAGACTGGGATGAAGCTCCTGGCTCCATCCAGAGAGTGAGCTAGTGGATGGAAGATGACTTTCTCTCTCTCCTCCGTACCCCAACACTCTCCTCTCCTCTCCTTCTCTGTCTCTATCTCTCTCTGTAACTCTTCACAACAAATAAATATTTTTTTAAAGAGAGAAAGTGAAGTAACACAGCTGCAAGCCAAGGGGTGCCCAGAAGCTCCAGAAGGGAGTGTTCTCCCCTACTGGCTTTAGAGGAGCATGGATGCAGCCCCCGCTCCAGAGGACCCTCTAGCCTGAGCCAGTGACAAGCTTCTTCCAGGCCTCTCATGCCGGTGCAGGGTCCTAATACTTTGGGTCGTCCTCAACTGCTTTTCCAGGCCACAAGCAGGGAGCTAGATGGGAAGCAGGATTGCCAGGACACGTACTGCTGCCTATTATGGGATCCCGGTGCGTCCAAGGCAAGGATTCAGCCACGGCACCAGGCTCCAGCCTTTCTTTTCAGTAATGTCCAATCCTCAGCTGGCACAAACCATAATGCAATGACTCTTTGTACAGCTTTATTCCCAGCGAGGGTCAAAGGGAGAAGCACAACTCCCTGGACAAGTGTGTGGCAGGGTGGGTTAGGTCACCCTTGGGATGTCCACATCCTCTATGGGAAAGGCAGATTTACAGAGAGAAGAAGAGCGTCCATGCTCTTCCTTGCCTCCGTGTGCTCTGCCGGGCCCATGCTACTCCACTTCTGATTCAGCTCTCTGCTACTATACTCGGGATGAAGCAGGAGATGGCCTATGTCCTTGGGTTCCTGCCACTCACAGGGACGACCTGGATGGAGCTCCTAGCTCCTGGCTTCAACCTGGCATAGCCCTGGCTATTGCAGGCATTTAGGCAGTGAACCACTGTTTAGAAACTCTCTCTTTGTCCTCCCACTCTTTCTCTCTGTAACTGCCTTTCCAGTAAAAATAAACAAATATTTTAAAAGAAGAAAGGGCCTGGCACAATGACTCTGTGACTAAATCCTTGTCTTGGAACCACTGGGATCCCTTATGGGAACTGGTTCATGTCCTGACTGCTCTTCTTCCCATCCAGCTCCCTACTTGTGTCCTGGAAAAGCAGGACACAAAGCCTTTGGACCCTGTACCCATGCAGGAAACCTAGAAGAAGCTCCTGGCTTCAGTTCGGCTCAACTCTGGCCGTTGCAGCCACTTTGGGAATGAAGCAGCGGATGGAAGATCTTATGGCTGTCTCTCCTTCTCTCTGCAAATTTGATCTGCCTTTCCAACAAAAAAGAAATCTTGAAAAAAAGAAGAGTTCACTGTTGAGGAATAGGAGATAGGCTGCATATATTTAAATGTCAGAAAGCTCTTGCAAAAAGACATTTCAAAAGAAATCAGAACAATTCATACCCTTTACAAGCAATATGAGAGTTGTTTTCCTTTGGATGGCTTGGGTTTCTGGGTTCCCGGAAGAGAGAGCAAAGCACAAAGTTCCCACTCATTCAAAGAGGAGAAGCAACCCTTCTAGGCTCTGCACTGGTAGGAAGCTGGATTCAGGAGCAGAGCCAGCACCCTACTGCAGGCACTCAGACACAGGACCCAGGCATCCTACGCGTCATCCCAACCCCTGTGCTAAAAGCCCGCTCCAGCTAGTTGGGTTTTGATTGCCATTGTTTCTTAGTTTCCATATCCTGAATGCAAATGTGTTGTCAAAAGTGAAACAACACAAGGTAGGGATTCAAGCTTGTGACTGCATCTCTCCCTCCTGTTATGGGAACTACCTGCCCTTCCAACTCTGTCCCTGCTCATTTTTCTCCTTTTGCCATCACTTAAGCCAACACTTAACTCTTTGTCACACTAACACATGTGAGCAGGGATATGAGCATGTGACTAAACAGCTCTTAGAAAATGCGTATTATGAAAAAAAAAACACTATGTATGGACTTCAAAAATATGCTGTGGGTCCAGCATGGTAGCCTAGTGGCTAAAGTCCTCACCTTACACATGCCGGGATTTCTTATGGGCGTTGGTTTGTGTCCCAATTGCCCCACTTCCCATCCAGCTCTCTGCTTGTGGCCTGGGAAAGCAGTTGAGGATGACCCAAAGTCTTGGGACCCTGCACCTGCATGGGAGACCTAGAAGAGGCTCCAGGCTCCTGGCTTCAGATCGGCTCAGTTCCAGCCATTGTGACCACTTGGGGAGTGAATCAACAGATACAAGATTTTTTCTGTTTCTCCTCCTGTATATCTGCCTTTCCAATAAAAATAAATAAATCTTTACAAAAATATGCTGCACCCAAACTTATCCTTTTAAAAAATGTATTCACTTACTTGAAAGGCAGAGTCAGAGAGAGGTGGAGAGGTACAGAATGAGCTCTTTCATCAACTGGTTCACTCCCCAGATGTCTGCAACAGCCAGGGCGGGGCCAGGCTGAAACCAGGAGCCATAGCTTCCTCTGGGTTTCTCCAATGGGTGCAGGGACCCAACCATCTTCTGCTGCATTCCCAGGAGTATTAGCAGAGAGCTGGATCAGAAGCAGAGCAGCTGAAACTTGAACTAGTGCCCATATGAGATATCGGTGCCGCAGGTAGCAGCTTAACTTATTGCATCACAGTTCCGGACCTTAAATTGATCTTTCCATTTCACTTTTTTCCCCTACCAACTTTTTAAAGCACTCTCCTACGCACAGAAGGGAAGTTTGCTTGTTTGTTTTTAATGCAATCAAATCACCATATTCATATAACTCTGTAATGTGCTTTTTTCCCCCCACTACAAGCCAGGATTTCTTTTTTTTTCTTAAACCCTGCAGATACAAACAAGCAGTGACAGATATTTTCCATAAATAGGATCCAAGCAGGCATGCTGAGTGTTGTAGATATTTTCAGCTCCCTCTCTTCCCCCCCCCCCGCTCCTTTGCTGCTTCTCCCTTCCCCTCCCTTGCAACCCCACGCAGGAGCCATGTCGTGCAGCCCTGAGGACTTTTCTTCACACTCATATAAACCATGGACATCACACACGCATGACTGCAAGTACGGTGCTCTGAGTCATTTGGAGACATCTGCTTTATAAAGTGGGATCAGCAGGGAGCATTTAGCCGAGGTTATGAAGATGCCTAATTCCACACTGCAATGCCTGCTCATTTTCCCCTGCTAACGCATGTATTGGGAGGAGGCAGTGATGGCTCAAGCGATGGGGTTTCTGCTACCCAAGAGGGAGACCCAGACTCAATTCTGGGCTCCTGGTTTTGTACAGTGGGCATTTGGTGTGTGAATGAGCAGAGGATCTCTGTCTCCAGACTCTCAAACACATACAATGTCATATTAAGAAAAGTGAGATTATATTTGTATGTACCTCCATTTCTTACTTTTCTCATTCAATATAATTAGTCAGGAAAACCCCTCCATTTGAAAGGGAGAGAGACAGAAGTCTGTCTTTGATCTTCTGTTTGCTGGTTCTCTCTCCAAAATGCCCACAACAATCAAGGCAGGACTCAGGCTGAATCCAGGAGCCCAGAAATCAATCCCACACTCCTACAAGAGAGACAGGATACAAGCACTCGAGCTGCACCAGTGTTGCAGGTAGCATCCCTTAAGAAAATACTGAGGGGTCAGTGCTGAGTAGCATGTAAGCTGCTGCCTACAACTCCAGTGTTCTATATAGGTACCAGTTTGAGTCCTGACTGACCCCTTTCAAATCGAGCTTCATTTTTTTTAAAGATTTATTTTTATTACTTTTTTTTATTGGAAAGGCGGATATACAGAAAGGAAAGACAGAGAGGAAGATCTTCCATCCGATAGTTCACTCCCCAAGTGAGCGCAACAGCCGATACTATGCCGATCCGAAGCCAGGAGCCTCTTCCGGGTCTCCCACGCGGGTGCAGGGTCCCAAAGCTTTGGGCCGTCCTCGACTGCTTTCCCGGGCCACAGGCAGGGAGCTGGAAGGGAAGCGGGGCTGCCGGGATAGAACCGGCGCCCATATGGGATCCCGGGCGTGCAAGGCGAGGACCTTAACCACTGCGCCACCGCGCCGGGCCCTCGAGCTTCATTTTAATGTAACTGGGAAAGCAGTGGCTGAAGGTCCAAGTGCTTTTGGGCCCCTGCCCCCTATATAGGGGACCCAGATGGAGTCCCTCGTTCATGCCTTCATTCCAGCCCAGCCTTGGCTGATGCCACCATTTGAGGAGTCAGTAGATGGAAAATCTGTCTCTCTGTCTCTTCATCTCTTCCCCACCTCTTTCTCTGTTACTCTGCCTTTCCAGCAAATAAATGCATAACAAATAAATATAAGGAGGATCAGCCATATAAAGAAATCACATCTCTGACTCAATAAAAAAGGCAACATTCAATAGACACAAGGGCTGAGCAAGTAGCATGTCAGAAAATACTTCTCTCCTCTTGGAATTAAGGAGATGTGTGTGGTTAGTGCTCACTGATCAGACTTCATTCTTTTTTTTAAAATTCATTTAGTTTTATTGGAAAGGCAGATATACAGACAGAGGAGAGACAGAGTGGAAGATCTACCATCTGATGATACACTCCTGAGTTGGTCACAACAGCTGGAGCTGAGCCAACCTGAAGCCAGAAGCTTGGAGCCTCTTCTAGGTCTCCCATATGCGTGCAGGGCCCCTTTTCCAGTTCTCCCACATGGGTAGAGGGTCCCAAGCTTTGGGCCGTCCTCGACTGCTTTCCCAGGCCACAAGCAGGGAGCTGGATGGGAAGCGGGGGTTGCCGGGATTAGAACCAGTGCCGATAAGAGATTCTGGCTTATGCAAGGTGAGGACTTAAGCCACTAGGCTACCGTGCCAAGCCCCAAAGGCTCCAATCTTTCTGGACTCATTCCTACTTGGCATTGTAATAAGAAAAGTGGCTGAGTCCTAGGAGACAATCCAGTCACAAGTGGCCTACAGCTCAGGAAACGGGAGCCGAGGAATCACTTAAAGCCCATTGGGAGGGAAGATCTCAACTCCGGTGCCGCAGGTGCCCGTCAAGTTGCTAGAGTGAATCACTCAAAAAAACATGCTGAGCTAGGGAAAAGGATCCCTCTGCATATGCCTGAGCACTGAATCCTGGGCTCCCAGGAGAAGCGACAGAGTGCTGTGAGCACAAGCCCAGGGTTGGCTTCAAAGCCCCAGCTTCTTCATCCATCACATGGGGATGAAATTTGCAGTAACTAGCCCTGAGTGTGGTCAGTGGTCCACACTGATCACTCTACACTTGGCACACACACCAACAATAACAGCTCTGCCTTCACTGTGACTGAACACAACCACCAGGGATGCGAGGAGAGGTGTATCGTCACTGGGAGCCCACTGGCTCCAGTGCCTGAACTGTGACAGGAAATGGGGATGCCACACAGCCCAGCTCTCTAGCTGGAAGAGTTGCCTCCAGCCTGCAGTGGAGACCCAGGCAGGAAATCTCTGACCCAGGGTCCGGCACTCAGACGCCAGGTTCACAGCAGTTCACTTGCTGCCTCAGCCTTGTCATCCCAACCTGTCACTGCCCTGGGGGACATTACAGCTGCCTCCCTTGGCAGTGTGGATCTCAGCATGGCTGAAGGGTGCTGTGATCTGAATATTTGTGTTTCCCTAAAACTCACAGGTCGAGAGCCTAAGCCCCCCAAGGGGATGGTGCTCAGGAGGTGGGGCTTGTAGGATGCAATCAGATCATGAGACTGGAGCCCTCACAAACAGGATTAGTGTCCTAATAAGAGATCCCAGGGAGAACGCGTGCTCCTTGCACCACAGAAGCCTACAGGGAAAAGATGGTTGTTTAGGAACACAAATTCCTCATCTGCTGCCCAATCTGCTGCCAACTTGACCTGGGTCCTCCCACCCTGCAGACTGTGTGTTGCTGACAAGCTACCCAGACTGAACCATTTTGCTATGACAGCTCAGATGGACTCAGATACATTGTTTCTCCTGAAGGAAGTCGGAACAAGGTCAGGTTCTTTCCCCAGGACTGGAAAGGAAAATGAAACTGAAACATTAAAATGCAAGCACCTGTCCGGAAGGATTCCAAGCCCTGGCATCTGTATTCTGATATGAATCTGCTCCCATGACGGGACTGGAAGCCTCCCAAGGCCGCCTCTTTCTTGTCCCCACCCATTGGTCTTGGAAAGCAGCCCTTCCAGCCCGAACCAGCTTCCCTCAGATCTGAGCAGCAGCAACTTTCCCTGGCTCAGGTAGGAGCAGTTCGTCCTGCTGAAGGCCTTGGGGAGCCCTCCTTCTACCTTTGTTCTCTCCACAGGGACAACAAAACTTGCAGGCAGATGCAACGGAGATGCACAAACATCAGCTCCAGGAAAACATCATGTCCCTTCTGAGACTGGCCCAGAGTAACTGGCTTTGTTCAATGAGCTTGAAGACACTCACACACTCTCTACAAAGACCCACAGGAACCTGGCATCAGTGGTCTAAGGTAGGGAGGTCAAGGGACCTGGGTGAAGTTACAGGCTCAAGGCTTCAGCCTAGCTCAGCTGTGGTCAATGTGGCCACAAGGGAGTGCACCAACTGATGAAAGATATCTCTCCCCGAGTCTGTCCCCCCCTCATCTGTAACTCTGCTTCTCAAATATACATAAATATATCTTGAAAAAAATTTCAAACACAATACTGGGAGAGTATTACATCTAGCAGTTAAGATGTCCATGTATCTCATCAGCATATGTAAGTTCAAGTCTTTCATCTGGTTCTTGACTCCAGCTTCCTGCTAATAGGCATCAAAGGCTCAAGCACTTGGGGCCCTGGCACCCATTTGGGAAATCCAGATGAAATTCCTGGCTTCTGGCTTCAGGCCCTGCTATTGTGGACATTTAGGGGGTGACCCAGCGGTTGGAAGATCAGCATCTCCCTGTCTGCCTCTTTTTCTCACTGGGTCTCTCTGCCTTTCAAATAAAAAAAAAAAAAAAAAAAAAAAAAAGACGCTGGGGCCGGTACAATAGCTCAACTAGCTGATCCTTCACATTTAAACACCAGCATCCCATATGGGTGCTGATTTGTGCACTGGCTGCTCCATTTCCCATCCAGCTCTCTGCTTGTGGCCAGGGAAGTAGCTGAGTACAGGCCAAAGTCTTGGGACCCTGCACCCAGGTGGGAAATGCAGAGAAGGCTCCTGGCTCCAGGTTTCAGACTGGCTCAACTCTGGTTACTGTGGCCATGTAGGGAGTGAATCAATGGATGAAGAAATCTCTTTGTGTCTCTCTTCTCTGTAACTCTGCTTTTTAAATAAAAATTAAAAATCTTGGGCCTGGCGTGGTAGGCTAGTGGCTAAAGTCTTCACCTTGATCGCACTAGTTCTAATTCCATATGGGTACCAGTTCTAATCCCAGCAACCCCCACTTCCCATCCAGCTCCCTGCTTGTGGCCTGAAAAAGCAGTTGGGGACGCCCCAAAGCCCTGGGACCTTGCACCTGTGTGGACCTAGAAGAGGCTTGTGGCTTCAGACTGGCTCAGCTCCAGCCATTGTGGCCACTTGGGGAGTGAATCATCAGATGGAAGATCTTCCTCTCCGACTCTCCTCCTCTCTATATATCTGCCTTTCCAATAAAAATAAATAAATCTTAAAAGAAAAAAAAAAACCTCTCTTTTAAAAAATAGAGTAAGGTGGAGGAATAGACTGTTTTAAGAAGCATTTTTAAAATGAAATTATCCAGTATATGCTATGGGCTTGGACAGTTCAGGCTTTAGGCTGCAGATCCAGGGCCCGGTGTGGTGGCCTAGCAGCTAAAGTCTTTGCCTTGAATGTGCCGGGATCCCATATGGGTGCTGGTTCTAATCCCGGCAGCTCCACTTTCCCATCCAGCTCCCTGCTTGTGGCCTGGGAAAGCAGCTGAGGACAGCCCAAAGTCTTCGGACCCTGCACCCGCGTGGGAGACCCGGAAAGAAGTTCATGGCTCCTGGCTTCGAACTGGCACAACACCAACCATACTCTCACTTGCGGAGTGAATCATCGGATGGAAGATCTTTCTCTCTGTCTCTCTCCCTTTCTGTATATCTGACTTTCCAATAAAAATAAACAAATCTTAGAAAAACTTCAGATCCAGCACTCTCACATCAGTCCCAGCCTGCCTTCCTCCTTCAAGATGAGAATCAACTTAAGAGTCAATAATTCTAGAACTCACTGCAGAAAGAGAACCAGAAATGATGTTGCCTACATGATATCCATTAACAGAGAGAGGGGTGGAGTAAGAGCAGAGAAGGGGAACAGGAATGAGCCAGAACAGGAATGAGCCAGGAGCCATCCTCTCTGGGAAGTTTTCCCACCTGCAGGAAACCCCCTGGCCCAGCCTGGGCTGGTGGTGACCTCTGTACCTGAGACTGTCCCTCTGAGAAGGCGAGGGGCAGGCCTATGGAGTCTGTGCCCCAGGCAGTCGAGGTGGGAAAGAACCTGAAATGTGCTCCAGTGCAGCTAGAGGTCCCCTTGATTGTCCTGGAGTACCCCTTCCTAGTCTGAAACCTTGGGGAGATCCCTGAGGAGCTGCTTCTCCATCCATAAAAGACCCTTACCCAGGGCAGTGGAGAGGGCCTAGAAAGGGCCTAGAGAAAGCTTAGCTGCATACTCCATCCCCCGAGCTACAAGGGTACTAACACTCCTTCCATCAGATCCAGCAAATGAGACAGCTGCAGGGGCACGGCAGGGAGTCGTCCTCCCTGAATGTCAGTTTCCTTTTCTACAGTATGGGAGCAGCCACAGGGCTGCTGGGCTCTCCGTGAAGCCAGGGGAATGTCCAGGACTTGGGCTTGGCACCCTGTTTGGCTCAGAGGGGTCATCCCAGCTCCCCGGGTTGTCCTGCCAGGGCTTCCTCCACTGCAGCTATAAACATGGTTGTAATCCTGCCTCACATTTGAGGCCAGAGACCGTGGTCCCTGCCAATGAGGTGCTAGGATGGAGCTGGACAAATAGAATCACGAGGACAAGGTCTTGGCAACCTGGTGACGCAGGGCTGGAAAACCTAGCTGCCAAAACGGCAAAGGGAACTCAACAGCTACGGGAAACGCCTGGAGCCCTTGAAGAGACTCATAATCAAGATCCTGTTGAATGGAAGAAGAGAGACATTGAGTGTTGTGGAACCTGGCTCTCAGTCAAGGCCAGCGTTGTCCTCAGACCCTGGGAGCCAAGCAGCTTGGCCTGGCTCCTCAGAAGATCCAGCACTGAGCTTGTAAGGTCAGCCAGAGGGAGGGGACAATGCTGAGTCACGGACAGGGGAAAGCAGGGGAAGTGTGTCTCGTGAGGACGAAATCTATCCATCAGATCCCTGGGAACAGGCTACCAGGGTGCAGGGGGTGGCAGGGAGTGGCCTGCATGGAGTCAATGGACTGGGGAATTTCCACCAAGTCACACTGCCTGGGTTCAAATCCCAGCCCCACAACCTACTGGCTGACCTTGACCAGCTGACTTCACCCTGGTACCTTGGTTCCCCGGTGATAACAACATCCACTGCACAAGGCTGAGGCAGACGAGGACTAGACAGTCAACCTATTCAGCATGTAACAGTGCTTGACCGAGTCAATGACACCAGCCATTGTTACTGTCACTGAAGGGAGAGCCAGGGATAAGGCTTGCTGCCTGTCTGCTCCCTCTCCCTCTAAGCTGGGTCCCCTGTTGATACAGGCCTCCTGTAAGCAGCTTTGCCTGGACTGGGTCACAGCAGAGAGAGGCAAGGCACCTCAGAGATGCCTCCTGGTTGAACCTCCACCTCATGCTGGATTCTCTGCCAGGCTGCTGGTCTCTGCTTACGTGTCTCTACTGACAGGGAGTTCACTGCCACCTCCACCCTGCAAACTGCCCCTTTTGGGAAGTGATCTTCCTGCCAGGGACTTTCCGATGTCAGGAATCCGCCCATTCTACAAGTCCGAGGAGCCCAGTCACTCCTCCAGGGAGTCTCCCAGAAGCTGAGCCTTCCCTACCTCCGAGCAGCCCTGGCAGAATGGTGCCATTCCTCCCACAGGGGCACAGGCACACACTCCAAGGCCTGGATCTGTTGTCTGCTCTTCAGCACCACCCCCTCAGAGGCAGAAAAAAAAAAAAGCCTGGGATTTCCACAAGCCTGACTTGGACAACAGTTCACACACATTGCCTCACCAAGTCCCTATAAGGGATCTATTATTTTTCTCCCATTGTTCCCATTTTGAAACCTTCCCCGCCCCCCACATACACACAGATATGTTATATACTAAATATGTAAAACATCGAAAGCACCATCTCAAACATTTTTTTTTCAGTGTACAGTTTATACGATGTGAAGTACATTCACAGGCACTACCATCATCATCCACTTTGAGAAATTTACATCTCACAAAATAAACTTTATACCTTCCCAAACCCTGGCAACCATCATCTCACTTTCCATTCCAATAGGTTTGACTACTCTGACTACCTAATGTCAGTGGAAGCGGACAGTGTTAATTGTTCAGTTTTTCCGGGTCTGGTTTACTTCACTTAGCACAGGGAGCCCCAGGTTCAGCCATGCTGCCATCTGTCATGGGATTCCCTCTCTTTCCCTGGTGTGTCTGGACCACCCTTTTCTCATCCTTTCATCTGTCCACGATGGGTTTCTTTCCATCTCATGCAAATAGTGCTGGCAGAAACAGGGGCATACACATAGCTCTCTGCAGCTCTGCTCTTGGGGCCAGTATTGTGGCAATGGTAAGTTAAGCTGCCTTCTGGAATGCTGGAATCCCATCTGAGCGCTAGTTCAAATCCCAGGGCTGCTCCACTTTCCAATTCAGCTCCCTGCTATTGTGTGCCTAGGAAAGCAGCCTAAGATGGCCCAAGTATTACCATCATTAGGAAGTCTCTTTGCACATATGGGGCAACACTATTCAGCTCTAAAAGGAAAGAATCCCATCACACACTACAACCTGCAAGACCCTTGGGGACATTATGACAACTGACATCAGCCAGTCTCAAGAAGCCTGAAAGACTACACTTCTATCAAGAATCCAGGGGGATCCAAGTCACAGTCAGAAATAGCAAGGTGGTTCCTGGGTAGGGAAGGGGGACTCAGTGTTTGCTGAGCACAAAGTTTCAGTTTTGCAAAATGACAGCATTCTGGAGATCTGTTGCAGCTGTTGCTGTTATGCTGGTATCACAAATAAGCAACAGTTTTGAGTCTTGATCCAGCTCCCTGTCAACATAACCAAGAAAGCAGTCAAAAATGGCTGAAGAGCTTGGGTCCCTGCACCCAGTTGGGAGGTCCAGATAGGTCCTGGCTTTGCCCTGGCACAGCCATTTGGGGACTGAATCAGCAGATGAAAGAATCTGTCTTTCACTCTCTCCCTCTGCAACTCTACCTTTCAAATAAACAAATCTTGGGGAAAAAAAAAGTGCTAACAGTGTCTAGCATGATGGCATAGTGCCTAAATTCCTGCCTTGCAACTGCCAGCATCCCATATGGGCGCTGGTCACTGCTGCTCCACTTCCAATCCAGCTCCTTGTTTGTGGCCTGGGAAAGCAGTAGAGGATGGCCAAAAGCCTCAGGCCCCTGCAACCGTGTGGAAGAACCAGAAGAAGCTCCTGGCTCCTGGCTTCGGATAGGCTCAGCTCTGCCATCTCAGCCAATTGAATCAGCAGATGAAAGATCTTTCTGTCTCTCCTTCTCTCTGTATATCTGCCTAAGAAAAATAATAAATATTTTAAAAAAAAATCCTTGCAAGATCTTAATAATGACATGAGAAAAGTAGGAAGACAAAGAAGCAGGAACGTGACAGTTCTTAGGAAAGAGGTTGGTTGGGATTGGAGGGAAGGAACTATTAAAGAAAACATGGGGGGGCCCGGCAGCGTGGCCTAGCGGCTAAAGTCCTCACCTTGAACACGCCGGGATACCATATGGGTGCCGGTTCTAATCCTGGCAGCTCCACTTCCCATCCAGCTCCCTGCTTGTGGCCTGGGAAAGCAATCGAGGACAGCCCAAAGCCTTGGGACCCTGCACCTGTGTGGGAGACCTGGAGGAAGTTCCTGGCTCCTGATTTCGGATCGGCACAGCATCAGCCGTTGTGCTCACTTGGGGAGTGAATCATTGGACGGAAGATCTTCCTCTCAGTCTCTCCTCCTCTCTGTATATCTGACTTTGTAATAAAAATAAATAAATCTTAAAAAAAAAAAAAAAAAAAGAAAACATGGGGGCGGGCATTTCAGCTACCACCTAGGTTGGCTGTCATTCCAAATTCAAATGCCTGGGATGGAGTCCCTCCTGTACTTCCAATCCAGCTCTTGCAATCCCGGGGAGGCAGCAAGTGATGGTTCAAATACTTGGGTCCCTGCCGTCTCCATGAGAGTCCCAGGCTCCTGGCTTCAGTTTGATTCAGCCCTAGCAGTTATAAGCATTTGGGGACTCTCTCCTTCTTTGATTTGGCTTTCAAATAAGCTTAGGAAGAAGAAATGTGGATGAATGGGGGTTGGGACTTTGTCAGAGCCCTGGGCTAAGGGTGGACTTTGTCATATTATGAGAGGTGGTAGCCTCCCTGAAAACTTTGAACAGTGGCATGGTCTCTCCAAGTGGGTAAAGTCCTGAACCTTCTCCCTGTAGTGAAATCCCAACCCATTCACATCCCCTTAGCCCTGACCTCCAGAGAGCTGTTTTTCCAAGCATGGCCAATGGGGCCTTCCTGGATGCAAGGCATAGAGTGAGCTCTCCAACCACGAGGGAAGCTCATGAGGGAGGTTTCTGATGGATAGCAGCCCAGTTTCCAGGAAGTACCATCCATCACTCACAGAACATGGATCTCACGCACAAGCACGCATGACAGCTGGAGCCCAGAATGCCCGTGGGGACTCTCCCAGGCCTGGGGTGAGGGGTCACAGTTCTTAGGACTTCCTGATGTTTCTCTTGGGGGTCAAAGGCCCAGACTGCCCATTTTAGCCAAGAGGTCTCTTCCTCCCAAAGCCAGGTCAGTGAGGGACACAGGATAGGATTGTATTGCCTCTGATGGGGACTATGGCCTCCAGAGACATTCCACAGATCCCCAGATGAAAAGAGACGGAGAAAACCTAATTGCTCTAAGCTTATCTGAAGCTGAAGAGAAGAACATCTTTGCTGATGGAGGGAAACTGGAAACCAGGATCCCAGAACCTAAGGTCTCCAATTCCTAGGCCAGGTTTTGCTGCATCAGGCCTCTCCTGGGAATCATACTCTACAGTAATTCAGTTGGAGTCCCACGAAAGCCCCGAGATGTGGGAAAGCAGTGGGAGATGCCCCAAGTCCTCGGGACCCTATATCCACAAGGAAGACCCAGAGAGCCTCCTGGTTTTGAATCAGCTCAGCTCTGGCCATTGTGGCCACTCAGGAAGTGACCCAGCACACAGAGAATCTTTCTTCCCTCTGTAAATCTGACTTTCCAATAAAAATAAATATATCTTACAAAAAATAACCTGAGATGCGGTTCAAGGCTGGGAGTATCCCAGACCTCCAATTACCATCCTCCAACCCCCACAACGCTGGCAGAATAGCTCCAAGCCTGCTAGCATCCCTAAATCATGAGATCAAGTCAAAATTCTCATTTGATCTCCATGGTTCTTCAGAATCCATACCTTGTATCACCACCCCCAATCCTCCCCATCAACTTCTCTTAAGAGAGATAATTCATGCACATGGTATATCAAGCTGTAAGGACCAAGAGAGCAGACAGTGCAGCAGTTACCCAGTTACCTAAATGTTGCCAACAGCTAACAGTCAAAGCCACAAGCCAGGAATTCACTCAGGTCTCCACGTGGGTGGCAGGGTGTGCATCAACAGGAACCTGGACGGGAAGCAGAGTTAGGACTCACGGCAGCTCACGCAGCCCTCCCGAGCTTCCCGTCCTTCCCCAAGCTCTGTTCAGCTTCTGCATTTTCTCCTACTTCTGCCACATCGACTGCTTTTCACTCTTTAGCATGGAGCCACCCCCTACTTGTCTCCTCTGCCTTTATCACAGGCAGGGAGCCTGCGTTGTACATACCGCTCCCTGCCCGTCTGGTTTCCGGCACTGGGGCCAGCCAGCCGGCCCAGGAAAGGGAAAGAACAAACAAGTGACTTTTTGGCCTTCTGCAGCTCATCCTGGAGCATGGCCTCAGCTTCTCTCAGCAATGGGTTTATCAAGGGGCTGGTGCTTCTATGGCATGGGGATTCATGTTTCCATTTCGCAGACAAGGAAACTGAGGCTAAGCAGTTCAAGGACTGCCTCACAGGTAGGAACTGATAAAGCCAGCACTGGAACCCTGCCTGATTCATATTGGGACCAGAGTTCATTTTGCTGTGTCATTTACACAGTCTCACAGTGGCCCGCCATGGTGGCAGTGGTGTGGAGAATGGAAGGACACAATGACATCCTCCATTCTGTTTAGGGCAGTGGCTCTGAATGAGGTGGCTGAGACACTAAAAGGGTGGCATCAAAATCTGACGGGAATGAGATTAGTACTGCAGCACAGCCAGCTCAGATGCCACTTGCCACATGGCATCCTATATGGGCACTGGCGGCTGCACTTCTGATCCAGCTCCCTGATAAAACACCTAGGAGAGTAGTGAGGCTGGCTCAAGTGCTTGGGCCCCGGCCCATGTGGGAGACCCAGAGAAAGCTCAGGACTCCCAGCTTTGGCCTGGTGAAGCCTTGGTTGTTTTGGCCATTTGGAGAGTAACTGTGATTGGAAGACCTCTGTCTTCCCTCTCCAACTCTACCTTTTAAATAAATAAAATATTAAAATAAATAAATAGAGAAGATCTGATGGCAGGAGCACAGCAGGTTAAGATAAGGCTTGCAAGACAAACATCTTATAATGGAGAATTGGTTCAAGTCCCAGCTATTCTGATTCCAACTAAGTTTTCTGTATAATGTGCCCAAAGGCAGCTAAAGATGGCCCAAGTACTGGCAGTCCTGCCACTCACCTGGGAGACTAAAGTGCAGCCCTAGGCTCCAGGCTTCAGCCTGGACCAGACCTGGCTGGGGTAAGAAGGGTGAGGGCCTGGTGGTCTTTCAGAATGGGGCCTTCAGTTTGGCAAAGGTACAACCTAAAACAAAAGTAAAGCTGACACCACTGGCATCCCATAATCTTTTTGGATCCAATTTTTTTTTTTTTAATTGAAAAGTCAGATATACAGAGAGGAGAGACAGAGAGGAAGATCTTCCGTCCGATGATTCACTCTCCAGGCGACTGCAATGGCCGGAGCTGTGCCAATCCAAAGCCAGGAGCCTAGAGCCTCATTCGGGTCTCCTACTGAGTGCAAGGTCCCAAGGCTTTGGGGGCCGTCCTTGACTGCTTTCCCAGGCTACAAGCAGGGAGTTAGATGGGAAGTAGGAGTTGCCGGGATTAGAACCTGCACCCATATGGAATCCTGGCACATGCAAGGCAAGGACTTCAGCTGCCAGGCTACCACACCGGGCCCAATAGATGAATATATCTTAATATATTAAGAGGAGAAAGGGAGAGGGAGAGAGAGAGGGAGAGAGAGGGAGGGGCAGGCTAGGAGAAGCCCTTGGCCTTTTCAATTCCGCAGTTTGTAAAATGGCTTAGATGAAACTGCAGTTTTAGACAAGCCCTGTGGGTATGCTAACCGGATATTGACTAGCACCTATATGAGATTTCAGTGTTTGAAAGGTGAAAATTTAGGCATTGTGCCAGAAATGCTTCTTAAGCCACCAGACATTGCCCAGTAGTGAGGCATACCACAATAAAATTCTGCCTATAGTGCCATCATCCCATAGGGGTGCTGGGTCAAGTCCCAGCTGCTCTAGTTCTAATCCAACTCCCTGCATATGGCCTGGGAAATCAGCAGAGGATGTCCAAGCCTTGGGCCCCTACACCTACATGGAAGAACCAGAGGAAACTCCGGCTCCTGGCTTCAGAGCAGTCCAGCCCCAGCTGTTGCAGCCATTTGGGGAGTGAATCAGTAGATGGAAGAACTCATTCTGTTTCTCCTCTCTATAATTCTCCTTTTCACATAAAATTAATTTTTATTTAAAAAACAAAAACACCACATCAGACATCATGTTAGATGCTTCACACACACTATCTGGCTCCTAATGTCTTCAGTCTTACAACCTCAATCTTACATATGAACTCACATAACCAAGCTGTTAGGTAACAGTAAGGCCAGGATAGTTTGCCTTCAAATGACAAGCTCCTAACTTCTACACTAAACCGTCTCACTCTTCTTTCTCCCCTCCAAGCCACTAAGAATCTGGACATTTAGAAATCTGAGTTGATGGCATGTCTCTTCAGTGAGCTACAAAAACATTCTTGCCCTTGGCCCCAAGTATTCATGCTGGACATAGAATAAACACTAAGGAGAGAAAACAAAGACACCAAAACAAACAAAACCCCACACAACTTAAAAGATCGAAAGAAGCTATTTCTACAGTCGTTCAAGTTGCAAAACACCTGAAAGTAATCTAACTTCATGATCTAGCAAGAAAGGCTGCGTATCCTGGGAGGGTGCTAACATGGCAAAAAACCTGTGCAAACTTTCAAAATGAGATCTAGTTAGCTGATTTAGGTGCACTTAACATAAACGTATAGTAACAGAATACTTCATTTTATCTTAACTTCAGAAATACCATCTGAATGAGGGTGGCTGACCTAGGGCAGTTTGTACCTTTTTCTTTAAAAGAATTTTAAGTCAATTAATTTTTGAACAACTAACTCATGCAGAAATAATTCATGCACATGGTATATCAAGCTGTAAGGACCAAGAGCAGACTGTGGGGCAGTTACCCAGTAACGCATGTCATTTTGGAATGCAGCCTTTTCAACTTAGTTATGTGGATCTGCTTCTGTTTTACAAGGCTGACGATCACAAAAGTTAAAAAGTGAAACCTGGAATAGACAATTCACAACACTTCTCTGAGACGTACTTCAGACTGGGACTGTTGTTATCACATCTAACCCAAGTCCCTCCTGTTATGACCATGAAGAAAGAGCACAGTATCAATATGGTGAAGCCAGGAAGCAGCAAACAGGGCATGTGAGAGAAAGCCATTGCCTTACCTGCTCGTGTGCCAGGATGCAGTCTCCTCAGGCTTGCTGCCACCCTTCAGCAGCTCCAGGGCCCAGGAGCAGGTGCCCAGTTGTGGGCACAGGGGAGGCTACGGCTTCCCTGTCTGATGAGAAGGGTGAGCAAGGCTCGCCACTGCAGCTCTACTCAGGAATTGGAGCCAGCAAGGGCGGGGCAGGGCCACGTGGCCCCAGCCTGCCTTGGAGTAGGAGGGAGCCTCAAACCCGGAGGACCAGCCAGGGAACTATTCTGAAGGGCGAGCTGTGTTGGGAGTCCCCCTAAAATCTAGCCCTTCCTGGTTCCCAGGAAGATTAGATTTTAAGGAACTACACAGGCTCCTTTCCAGAATCCTGATAAACCACATCTCACAACTTAGTAACGGTGCAGTCCTTGTGCTTTTTGAGTGTGGCTGGTGTTGGGGTTGGAGGGCCTTTTCGAACCATAGCACTACTGAGGCCCAGGAAGTTGGCCAGTCTACAGATAGGGAATATAGTCTGAGCTCAACTCTATGTAGTCTAACCCTAAGGCCTCAGACAGCCTTCACGGTAAATGCCAGGACAGAAGCACTCAGCCCCTCCTCCACAAACTGAGTTCGTGGCTTTACCTGGATCACAATGCCTAAGCCGAGGATAACCTTGCCCAGAAAAGCTCTATGGCCACCCAAGAGACTGTCTCCACTACATTTTCATAGCTCACAGACATAAGATTCCGTTTGTGGTTCAGCACAGCCAGTACTGCAAGAGACCCTTTACTTCTTCCACTAGCAGGCATTGCAATGGCATGAGTGCCTGTGATCAATTATCAAACTGAGTTGGCAGGATTTTCCTGAATGTTAGCACGCTTTTCATTTAGGGGAAATCTTCTGACCCAAGACTCCAGAAATGCTGATCTAAGACATGACAGCAGGTCTCATTCTGAGTGTCAGAGCCAGGGATTTGTTCAGGACATGCTTTCTGAGAGGACTAACACTGAATTCCTAGTTTAGCCCTGAACTTTTAGCAGGGCATTAATGCCCACACAGGGATGTAACAAGCTAATTCCATTTCTACCCTGTCCCCACCCCAATGTCAGTGGCTCCCATGGACACACCCTCTGCCAGGCCCTGCTGTGGAGTTCTGCCAAGCTGTTGATTCACTGGGAGAGCAAGAGTCAAAAAAAAAAAAAAAGTCCAGAATGGAAGTGGCTTCAGGTCTTCCAGAGTTATGCCTCTTTAGACCCAGCACTTCCTGTTACTATGATCACAGGGAAGGGTTCATTCTCCCCATTTCATAGACAGGAAACCAAGAGCAGGGTCTGAGGCTGGTAAACACATCCAGAGCTTCTCATGGAACTTCATTCTCACTTGGCATTTGACAGATGAAATTTCTGATGGCTTCATGTGGCAAAGATGGTGTTCTCCAGTTACAGCATCAAGTACTTAAAGCCAAGAAGTTCCCTAGTGTGTTTTTGTAACAGCATTAGGCCCCCATAACCCACAGTAACATCATTAGCATGCACACATATAACCATGGTCCAAAATTAACTTTGGAAAAACTCTCCTCAAAGGACCTAAAAGAATTGGTTTGCATTCAGAGAAGGAGGTTTTACTGGGTGGCCTGTGGACTGAAAATCAAGTTTTGGAAGGCAGTCAGAGGTGGAGAGAGTTTGCCTATGGGATTACAAGTGGAGTTCTCCCAGAGCCGTCGAGTACAGGAGAGGGCTGTGGGGTGGGTGTTGATTACTGAATAGGGTACTTCAACTACTTCCAGTTGAACTTTACCAGATCATTTCCAAAACCAAAACTTCCAAACTTTGTCAAAATTTTTGTTGCACTTTGAGCAAGCAGCAAGTCCCCTCATTCCCCATAACAGAAGATTGTGAAATGAACAAAACTCTAGTCTTCAGGCTAGCACACTGGCATAGCAAAATAATCTTCCACGTACAGCACTGGCATCCAATATGGACACTGGCTCAAGTCCCAGCTGCTCTACTTTTGATCAAGCTCTCTGCTAATGGCCTGGGAAAGCACAGCCCAAAGCATTGGGCCCCTACACCCATGTGGGAGACCCAGAAGCTCCTGACTTAGCTTTGGACCAATCCAGCTCTGGTTGTTAGAGCTATCTGGGAAGGGAATAAGCAGATGAAAAATTCCTGTCCCCTCCCCAACTCCTTCAAAATAAATAAATCTTTTTTTACATATCACCAGGTCATCAAGCAGTTACCTACCACCAGTCTGAAGTGCAGACCACCAGGTTATGAATACCCTCCTTGATTCTCTGGTGAGGAGACCTGGGAAATGGCAGCACACTGCTTATGCTCAGTAAAAACTTGAATTAACAACTCCGTGCTAACGCACATGGCTATATGGAAGATGGCCCAAGCATGTGAGTCCTTGCTACCCACACAGGAAAGGAACCCAGGTGGAGTTTTGTACTCTTCATTTTGGCTTTGCACAGCCCTGGGGAGTGAACCAGTGGATGAAGATTTGTCCTTGTCTTTCTCTGTAACTGTACCTTTTAAATAATCTTTAAAATCAAGCTGAAACAGAAAGCTGATCTAAACCCTTGTGTAAAAAATGAATCCAGGAGGCTCTTCAGCAGGCAAGCGAGTGTCCTAAGCTTGAGATACTTGGGTCCTCTGGCTTACTGCTAGGCGGTCTATGTCTGCACTTTTCATTTACTCAGATTCCACCTGAGCACTATCTGAAGCAGTGTAAATCCATCAATTGCTAACACAGGACTGTCCTGGAGTGAACCATTTGTTCCCCATCCCCAGTTCTATTTTCAGAAGTCTGCCTGTCTTAAGTAACAGAGATGTTTCTGCAGAGATATAGAGCCCTTGAAAATTAAGGGTGTAAGGCCTGGCCTAGTAGCTAATGTCCTCACCTTGCACACACCCGGATCCCATATGGGCACCAGTTCTAATCCTGGCAGCCCCACTTCCCATCAAGCTCCCTGCTTGTGGGGTGGGAAAGCAGCTGACGACAACCCAAGGACTGGGACCCTGCACTCATGTGGGAGACCTGGAGGAAGCTGCTGGCTCCTCAGGATCACCTCAGCTCTGACCACTGTGGCCACTTGGGGAATGAACCAGCAGATGGAAGATTTGTCCCTCCTCTCTGTAAATCTGACTTTTCAACAAAAATAAATAAATCTATAAAAAAAATTAAGGTTGTAAAAATGTCTTAAAATTGTTTGCATGTGGGCCCGGCGCAGTGGTGCAAGTGGTTAAGGTCCTCGCCTTGCATGCCCGGGATCCCATATGGGGCACCTGCCGGTGGTTCTATCCCAGCAGCCCTGCTTCCCATCCAGCTCCCTGCCTGTGGCCCGGGAAAGCAGTCGAGGACGGCCCAGGGCTTTGGGACCCTGCACCCGCGTGAGAGACCCAGAAGAGGCTCCTGGCTTCGGATCGGCATAGCACTGGCCGTTGCGCTCACTTAGGGAGTGAATCATCGGACGGAAGATCTTCCTCTGTCTCTCTGTATATCCGCCTTTCCAATAAAAAAAATAATAAAAATTAAAACCTAAAAAAAAAAAAGATTATTTGCATGCAATATTCTAACTGCAAATGAATAACTGTATAACTTTTCACAAAAGCATATTAGTATTTTAATAGAAAACTCGGAATTTTTAAGAACTTGCCCCATTTCCCTCTCATGAGCCTTGCAAGCCACAGGAATAGCACATCCCAGAGACCAACATTCTGTGAGTCAAGTGAACCCAACAGCGTTTCCCAGCCCGGCAGCTGTCCTGCTAGCAATACATTTACTCCCCCCCCCCGCAAAGCAACATTCCATCTATGGTTCAACTTGAACCCCTTTTCCCCACAAGAATGCTATTTTTGGCAAGAGATCTTCCAAAGGAAATAACATCTGCACAACCTCTGTGCATAAGGTCAGTAGAAAGCTGAGGCAGCTGAAATCTTCTCAGTCCTTCTTAGATGGAAGTTGCAATAACTTCACAGAGGAGAGCACTGGGAAGCAGCTTGATAACCACAAGCAAGGACCTTGAGCTCCAGGGACTATCCCTTCAAACCCAACAGGAGTTCTCTTGTGTTCTACAAGGCTGACGGCAGTTTCCTTTACTCAGCTGCTCCATCAAACCAAGGGAGCCGATTAAGTCCCCTAAGCTTAACTCACTATCTTCCAATTACTAAATGTTTGTGAAAATCCCTTCTGAAGGTCTTGAGGTAACACATAAAATTTCTCCTCTCACATATTCAGGAAGTCCTGCGTGCCTTCTTAGACATGAAGCAAATGGATGGATGGGCCTGCAGAGCAGGTTCAATGGGACAATTATTGATTCTTTTTGTATAATTCCTACTATGGTAATAAGACTATGTCAAATGAGTTAGGAGCGGCTACGAACAAGGAGCTACTACTCAAATGTCTAGACAATGTATCTCAGCTTCACTCACGTCAGCATCATACAACTCCGAAACAACAGATGTAGGGCCCCAGGAAAAGTCTTGCAATTTAGCTTTTCACTCGTAACTCAAGCATTACCTATCATGCAGACCCATGCACTCAGCTTAGGGATTGAATTCTTGGCAAGAAAGACCTAGGTCTCTATTGACTGATCTAAAATTCAGTCATGGGGGCCAAAGTTTGCTAAAGAGATTAAGTCACTGTTGATCTATCTCAGACCCAACTTCCTGCTAATGAGAGGCAGCAGATGATAGTATTTATGCAACTATGGTATTTATACAGGAGACCCAGGTAAAATTCCAGGGTCCTAGCTTCTGCCTGGTGTCTCCCTAGCTGCAGTAGGTAAGTGGGGAGTAAACCAGTGGATGGAAGATCTCTCAAACAGAAGTTGAACATGAAATAAAATTTAAGAAAAATAAAGCAAAGTACAGCTCAAGATCCTTATTTCCAGAGAATGACATTAGAAAACTCCCTCTGCATAGAATTCTGGGTTGTTCAAAATAAAGATCATGTCCAAAATCTGCATTCCTAACCCAAACCCACTCCTTGTTACGGAGAATCTCCTCAATTTAGAGGGCTGTGCATTGCTAAACCAGTGCTGAGAACAGCATGGGCCGCAGGTTTCCTCAGGTACAGTGCAGATGAGGTGCTGCCTAAAAGATAAGGGCTTCCCACACAGCCAAGAGAAGATGTTTTCCAGTGTGGGCTGCAGTATTTCTTAAACTGAGCCACTCCTGCTGCCAGGCTCTAAGTGCTCCTCCTTAAACCCCAAAGACTATGGAACCAAAGTGTGAGTGTGTATGTGCTGCAAAGCAGGCCACCCCTTGATTATCCATGTGCCTTTAAAAAGGGTCCACCTACTCCAAATTTGTACCCCAAGGGCAGGTTAGTACCTGGCTCCTTCTATACTTACTGACCTCTCCTAGTAGTAATAGCACCAAACATCTTTACAGGAGCTGTAGAAGTAAAGAAAATGCTTGTTACATGAGAATATCAAGATGGTACTCATGCTTAACTGCTTAACCCATCATTTCAAGACATCAAAGCAAGGAAGCAGGGGGGTAGAGATTCAGCCACTCTACCTCCATATCCAACAGGAACAAAGGTGAGTGTTCACATGGTTATTGAACCCAAGTTTCAACTGAAGGGCAGAAAGAATCAGGGGAAGTTAACAGAACTATCACAGAGCCAGGCAAGCTGGTAGCCAGAGTGTGCTGGAAGTCTAAGTAGGTACCCAGAAGGAAGGAGGCCATTCAGTCTTTACTCAAGGATAGGCTGAAATCTCCCACTAAATCCTCATTTACAGAAAAAGACACATTGCCACCAGCCACCGTAAAAAGTAGGTTTGTATTTCTGTTTCAGTTTCACACAGTGAAGGAACTCGGGAGCAATACTATATCCACCCTAGTTCCCACCAAAATGTGCCTCTGCCTCCCCCCTACAAAGGCTATTATACAAAACTATATTTACAGAAAAATCAGTTAAAAATTAAAGGTGTGTACAAAAGTAGACAGGAGAGGCAGATCTATCAATGCAGGGATGGCCGCAGGGAATATGGAGCAACATGTTCCACACCAGAATGCAGAGATTTATCTTCCACTGGGCACGGAGCAGTACAGTAAATCTCCATGACAATTTCAGGAGGAACCATTCCATGGGAAGAGATGAAGGGGAATGAGCTGTTGGTTTTAACAGCAAAGTCTTAATTAACCAGTCACCTTTCTCCTGCCATTTGGCAGAAGCGAGGTGGTGAGGTGCCAGCAGGGAAAAGAAAACACAGAATCTCTTGGTAGCTCCATAGCTAAAGAGAGGAAGGGCTCAGAAGGCATAACGGGTCCGGATATCCTCAAGCTTCTTGGACACTTCAGGTGGAGTTCGGTCAAGCTCCTCAGAAACATTTTTTTGCTTGTTGGGTTCCATGGAATTGAACTGCTCACAGAGGTCTCCATCAATCACATTCTAAGACATGAAAAAAATCAGAAGGGAAGGTAAGATGCTGAAAGGCAATAATTAAGTAGTCCCAAGCTGTGCTGCAGCAAATTAAGCTAGCGCCTATAACACAGCCATTCCCTAAGTACTGATATGACTCAACAGCTTTAACGTGCCTGGAAAAGCAGTGAAGATAAGATGGTCCAAGTGCTGTGGCTCCTGCTAGGCACAGGGAGACCCTGAGTGAGTGTCAAGTTCTGGCTTGGCTAGCCATTGTGAACATCTGAGGAATGACCAAGTAGCTGGAAGGACACTACGCACTCTTTCTCATAACAACATTCAAAGTGAATACATTCATTAAATAGAAGGGGAGGGAGGAAGCAAGGAAGAAAACAAAATGGCACAGGGTCAAGGAAAGATTTTCTCCCAGTTTCTTGAATTACTCCATCTGGCAAAACTAGGTATACTTTCTCCAGTTGAGATCTGGCCCAAGTGGAAAAGCTTCTAAATATCATTGCCAAGCAACCCTCAGCACTGACTTATCAACCCGCACCCATGCTACTTTTTCACTCTGGATTATTCTGATTTTTAAGAGATGCCAGCTCAGAGAAAGGCTCAGCTGAATGGGGTGATCCCCTCACACTACCTTTACAGGGAAGTAATAGGAACGAAAGCTGAGGTGGTCCCGTCCACAGAGAGGGGGGTGCTCAGACCGTAGGTGCATTTCTACATGCTGGAAGAAGTCATGATCCTGGTAGAAAAACAAAGAGTCTATCACTAAGAAAAAAAGTATTTTCAACCATTACAAGATAGTTCCAAAAGCACAATGAGCAAGTAACTGATTTCCTCCATGCACACAAATCATAAACATCTAATAATACTCTACTAGGAGCATAAGTACTTCAGATATGACAGGATGGCTAAAGGCAAAAAGACTTTACTATATTTGCAGTAAAAGACAGAACACTGAAGGTAAAAAACTTTTTTTTTAAATTTATTTTCTTATTAGAAAGTCAGATATACAGAGGAAAAATCTTTTGTCCAAAGATTCATTCTCCAAGTGACCACAACAGCTGGAGCTATATCAATCTGAAGCCAGGAACCCAGAGTCTTTTCCGGGTCTCTCTCGCGGGTGCAGGTCCCAAGGGTTTGAGCCGTCCTCCACTGCTTTCCCAGCCCACAAACAAGGAGCTGGCTACGAAGTGGGGCTGCTGGGATTAGAACCAGCACCCACACAGGATCCCAGCACATGCAAGGTGAGGATTTGAGCTGCTAGGCTACCATGTTGAGCCCAAAGAACATTTTTTGAAGTTATATATTACTGATTGGAATTTATTCAGGTAAAACAACATTACTGACTCGAAGTTATCCAGTTAGAAGGACATAAATCAGGCCAGCACAGTGGCCTGGAAAAAGTTAATCCTCCACCTGAAGCATCAGTGTCTCATAAGGGAGCCAGTTCTGGGACCCTGACTTTCGATTAGCTCAGCTGTGGCTGTTGTGGCCATTTGGTCAGTGAACCAATAAATGATTTACTCTCTGCCTTTCAAATAAAAATACATTCTTGAAAAAAATAATATAAATCAAATTGAACCGATTCTAGAGTTAATCCACGGCTTAGTACAGCAGGCACCAGCATGCCACATGGACACCGATTTTGAGTCCTGGTGCTTCACTTCTGATCCAGTTAATGGTCCGAGGAAGCAGCCAAGAATGGCCCAAGTGCTTGGATTCCAGCACCTGCATGCGAGACCTGGAAGCAGTTCTGAGCCCTAGCCCAGCCCTGGATGATACACCCAACTGAGGAGAGAACCAAATAGCTTTGTTTCTCTCTATAAGCCTTCCTCCCAAAAAAGAAAATCTTAAAACCACCAACAATGTATGGAAGGCAGGGTGGAGGATACCAGGATTCTTATCTTCCTGGGAAGTGGACTTCTGTCACCCATCCTTTTACTGGTTACTGGTTACAAGATTCAGCATTAGAAGTCAAGACCTGAGCGGTCTGGGAACTCTTACCTCATGGGATGTGAATGGAACCAGGATGCCAATCCCTCCAGATAAGGTGGTATAGACAAGAGATTCTGAGCCTCCAGGAATCAGTGTGGTCTTCTGTAATGATAGCACTGTCTCCCCAACATGGTAGTTCATGATCACCTCTGCCTGTAAGTCAAAAAGCAGATAAGCAATCTGAATGTCACTGGAAGCCGGTTCAGGATTTCCAAAGGCAAAACAGCACCCTCAAAGGCACTTGTCATCATCTTTTAGAAATAAAAGTTACCAAAAGCTAGAAATATTTCCATGGGAGTGGCAGATGATTTCTACATAGTTGGGCTCCTACCACCCAAACATGACAGCTGGATTCAGTTCCTGGCTGTTGACTTTAGTGTGGCTCAGCTATGAACATATTAAACATTTGGTGATTGAACCAGCAGATGGGAGAACTCTGTCCTCCTTATCTTTCAAAGAACAATGATGTGGTCAAGTTATGTCAAATTAACATTTGTTCATTACTGATTACCAGCTTTGGGATTTCCAATAAGCAAGTCACACACTGGGGAGCACTAAGCATAGTCATCATATGCACTGTGTAAAATTCACTAAAAACTGCCAGTGAGGGCTACTGAAAATGTACTAAGGGCACCTTTCTCATGTGAGCCATTTGTGAAATCTTACCTTCTGTGAGGCCCCATTGAGCAGGCCCCGGTCCCAAAGGGCCTTGTTTCCCGTGGGATCCTCATCCACTTCATCATTAGTGTTAGGTGGGAGTCTCACCTACAAGAAAGTGACAAAAACCATAGGGCTGGGTCCTACATGTACTCATATGGTTCTTGAGGCAACACGCTTTCCCGCCCGCTGCCGCAAGTCTTTGCTTCACAAGCCCAGGAACAGGTCACAATCCTGGGATCCTCCCTGGTTTTATCCCAAACAATAAATGGAGTCAGCTTTCCCACACCTCACTAAATGCAAGTAAACATCAACTCACCACACAAATGTTGCCAAACTTGTCTGCCCCAGCCACAGTGTCATAGTCCAGGAGGCTAGCAGTGGTGACCCATCGGGGATAGGTGTCATCAGCGAAGATGATGAGCTGGTTCTCATTACGTTTGTAGCGCACCCAGATGAAACTTTCTTGGACATCAGACACAATGACTCTGTGCCCAATAGTCTGAATCCCAGATATATAGTTGGCAATATGCTGGGAAAGACAAGGACAGCCATGGGTCTATCAGAATTGAGAACTCACAGACATTTGTCCCTGACCACAACATATATGGACTATGCAGAATATGACTCCATCAAAGAACACCAGCTAAAAACAAAGCCCTAAAGTGTGGAAGAGGGCAAAATAAATTTCAGTCTCTCAATTCAATTCTGGATCTTGGTTTGAACAGCCAAAGAATGAGATGACTTTTCATTTGAACAATAAAGGGCCAATTATGGAGGCCAGAACTGGGGATGATACAACAGAGGTCTAACAGAGACATATGATTTAAAGTGTCTACCTCCCCAGCACTAACTGCTACCTCATTACACAGATCCTAGTCCCCAGTATATTTACCTTATTCTCACACTTTCGGAGTAATTTCTTCTTCCCCAGGTCATAGACACGCAAAAGCTTCCCCACACCAATCAACACTCTTCCCTGGAACGGGGCAATGGCAGCAGGGACTTCTTCCACTGGAGTCTATGGGAGGAAAAGCAGGTAATGCAGCTATCAGAATGTACAGCCACATGCCATCCCACCCCCTTGGCCCAGAACTGCCTTGCTTTCACAGGCACCTGTCGGGAAGACATAAAGTGAGGGATCTTGTTCTGCATATCAAAACGGATAAACAGCGCTGTAATTCATCCAACCCTTAAACTAGCTGTCAGAAGTGCCAAGAGGTCCTATGTCTGGCAAATGCTGCCCTAGAGTTTCTGCTCAATTTCTCATCTTGAACTACAGAGTTTAGGGACTGGCACTGTGGTGCAGCAAGTTAAGCCAGCACACAACACTGGTTCCTCTGCTGGAGTGCTAGCTATGCTAGTTCGAGCCCTAGCTACTCTGCTTACAATCAAACTTTCTGTTAATGTGCCACAGAAAGTGACGGGTGACAGCTCGAGTATCTGGTTCCTGCCACCTGTATGGGAGACACAGAAGTTAAGTTTTGGGCTCTAGGTTTGGGCCTAGACCAGTCACAGACATTGTGACCATTTAAGGAACACACCAAGAAATGAAGATCTCTCCCTATGCCTTCCAAACAAACAAAAAAGAAAACACATATCACCAGTACTGAGCACATTCAGTGTTGTGCTATCATGATCAACATCTCCAAAATCTTTTCACAACTGGCTACTCTGAAACTATACTAGGTAAGCAGTAACTTTTTCATTCTTTGATTCACTCCCCCAAATACAACAACAGCTGGGGTTAGGCCAGGACCAAGTTAGAAGCTCAGAACTCAATCCAGGTCTCCCACATGAGTGGCAGGGACCAAGGTACCTGAGGTATCATCTGCTGCCCTACAGAGTGCACTGAGGTACCGAATATGGAAGGCAAGTATCTGCAGCACAACCACCAGTGTGTTTAACCCTATTAATTTAAAATTGGCACTTTCATCTTCTTTGTGGGTAGTTAGCACCCACGTTTTCTGTGGGACTCCCAAGCACCGGGGCATCACTAAAATATGACGGTCCCAGCAGTTTCCATGAGCTCACAAGAAACGAATTAGACAATGTGGCATGGCAAGTTAAGCTACCACTTGGGTTGCCTGCAATCCATGTCAGATCGTCTTTGTTGGAGTCTTGTTCCACTACTCATGTGGAAGACCCAGTTCAAGTGCTCTGTTCTTGTACAACCCTCAGCTGTTGCATGAACTTAGGGGAGTGAGTCAGCAGATAGAAGAATCTCTCTCAACTCTTCTGTTGCTCTACTTTTCAAATAAACAAAAAGGGAAAGAATCATTGAGCTGGACCCTCAAGAACTGACCCATAACTTAAATAAAGGTGGGAGAGTCCAGTAGGATTTAACACACAGGAGAATCACTGGCTAGTACCTTACCTTATGCAAGAATTCCAACTTTTCCCCATTGTTAATAAGCTTGTAAGTATAGACAAAACCTCCCGCCACAGAGCGGGGATTCAGGATCAGGTCCTTGGCCACACCCACCAGCACATACCAGTCTTCACCAGTGTTTGAGAATCTGCACACAGCCACACTACATATAGGAAAAAAAAAAAAAAAAAAAAAAAAAGTCGGACATCCGCATCAGTTGAACGCAGAGAACTCCTATTCCAACCCTCTAAACCTTGTACTGTTCTAAACCATTTACCTGAAGGCTGCCTCATTCTGTTCCAGTTGGACAAGGTCAAGGGTATTCCCCTGAATAGGATTCATCACCCGGATCACAGATGCCCACTGCCCATTGCCAGCTTTCGGAGCTCCAAAAATGGATTCCGGCAGGTTTTCATTGAGGAAGGCTGCTGCCATCTCTGCAGCCAATTCTCGTTCATCCTCCCCTGCTGCTTCCACCATTTCCTAAATCCAAAAGGCAAAGGAAGTAGATGTAGTCAGGAGGGAAGTGCATAAGAAGTGGACAAGGATCAAGGACTCAACACAGCAGTTGAGTCTGTTATAGTATACTAAAGAATGAATCAGACACAAATTAGTATCAAGTGCCAAAAAAGAACACTAGCTACAGCAAACATTAAATTACATGTCTAAAGGACATACACACGAGGGACTAGCAGTAGGGTAACGTACATAAGCTGTTGCTTGCTGGGTCACATCCTCTACTGAAGTACCAATTTCAGTCCCATATACTTAGCCTAAATCCACGTTCCTGTTCATGTGGCACAAATACTTGGGTCCCTACACCTCACCAAGGGAGAGAGGATGGAGTCCCTGCCTTAGTCGTGGAACAACCTAGCTGCTGCAATCATTTGGAAAGTGCAATAGCAGATGGAAGAACTTTCTCTCCTTCCCCTCCCTTTGTTTTGCTTTTCAAATGAAATAAATCTTAAAATAAAAGACCCATTTGAAAAAAATGTAACTGGCCTAAACTGCCCTTGCTCAGACCACTCACCTCTTTCAGAGGGGATGCTGCCTAATACGGCTATTTTCTTTTGACTGAAGATAATTTCTGAAAACAACTGGTAATGGGATGGGATCTGGAATCAGTTTCCTTTGGACCCAGATAAAGGAAACATGCACCAACCCATTTTGGAAACCTACAGAACTTTTCTTAAAAAAGCATGTGAAGTTCAAACAGACCAATTTAAGTTAAATAGTCCTAGAACACTGCAAAGCCTCTAAAACCCAAGAATTCAGCAAAAAGATTCTGCTTGAAAGGATAAGCATACAGCCTGCATCTCAAAACAATAGCAAGGAATATAATCAACAATAAAAGGAGCTTAAACTTGTCAACACAATTTCACACACAAAAATTTTTTAGCTGACCCCCAGGAAGTCAGTCCTGCTACCTCGGCCATCTGTTGCTTCCTCTGAGCCTTGGTGGCCTCAGTGTAGGCATTGTGGTCTGTCTCAATGATGATAAGGTTGTTACTCTCAGGATGGATGACGAATTTCCTGGGTGTGTACTGCAGTGGAAAGGCTACTTGATTGAAGACAGCACCAAGCTTCTCCAATGCCAAAATCCTAAGAAAAAGGTAAGGGAGTTACTAACTCAGGACCTAGAGCACACATCAATGACCCAATTAGTGAGTAGTCCTGGCGAGCACACAATTTCTGAGACTCTAAACTTCAGCACTCCAATCTCCAAAAGTTAACATACAAACAAGAGACCAAGGAAGGGCCGCCCCTTCAGCAACAGCCCAACACTACTGAAGGTCGTTCTTTCCCCCTGAACCAAGAATCTTTCTGCCACTCCAATAATAATGTGGAAGTGAAAAGAACTTAGTTATTGAAAAACCCTGAAAAACAGGGATATAAAGTCCAACTTGTTGTGAACTAATTATTTGCACATAAGATATATATACTGATCGTTACTTTATAACATAGGTGCCCCTGTGACTAAAAATCACTTCTGTTCTAAGAAATTCAAGACAGTAAACAGATGACAAACAGGGAAACCTACAAACATCTATAAATCAGTCACTGAGATCACAACTAAACCCTACCACATGCAGAACCCAGATATTCACTGTAATGTTAAATACGTTTAAGATTCATTTTTTATTTGAAACAAGGAATCAGACAGGAAGATGTTCTTTCTGTGATGCAACCTAAACAACACCAACAGCCAGGCCTCCTACATGGGCTCAAGGATCCACGCACGTAAATATTTTCTTTTAGCTGTTTTCCCAGGTGCACTATCAGGAAGCTGGATTGAAGGTAGAACAGCTGGAACTGAAACTGGTATCTACATGGCATGCCATGCCATTGCAGGCGAACCAAAATACTAGCCCCCTACTGGTGGAGTTACAACACTGTAGACACTAAAGAAAAAAAAATTCAAAGGAATAATAGCAAACAGAAATGAATTCCAAATAAAAATTTTTGAAGCTGAAAAGAGGTACAAAACCAGTAACAAATTAAGACTCAAACCTGAAAAGTTTCAACTAGAAAGAATCTCAGATATACCAGATTAATTTAAAAAGGAAAAATAAAATCTGGCTGAGTCTAATTTAGTAAAATAACAAATGAATACATCCTTCGTTCTAAAAGATCATTTAAATTCATGTGGAATGACACACATCAAGCTTACATCACAGTACTGATCAAAGCAAAATACTGAAAAAAACCACCTCTAAAAGAGGACACATTGTGGGTATGAAACAGCAGAACCTGTTCAACATGAATACTGATCAATTTTGAAGACCTAAGCAAGAAAAGCATGGTTTAAACAGTCAATGTGGGCCTGGCAAGAGAACCTAGTGGCAAAAGTCCTCACGTTGCACACACTGGGACCCAATATGGATGCTGGTTTTAATCCTGGCAGCCCTGTTTGTGGCCTCGGAAAGCAGTTGAAGATGGCCCCAAAGCCTCAGTACTCTGCACCTGTGTGGGAGACCAGCAGGGATTCGTGGATCCTGGCTTTGGATCTGCATATCTCTGGCCATTGCAGCCACTTGGGGAAGGAATCAACGGATAGATCATTTTCTCGGGTCCAGCGTGGTGGCGCAAGTGGTTAAGGTCCTCGCCCAGCACGCCAGGATCCCATATGGGCGCCGGTTCTAAACCTGGCAGCTCCGCTTCCCATCCAGCTCCCTGCCTGTGGCCTGGGAAAGCAGTCGAGGATAGGACCCTGCATCTGCATGGGAGACCCAGAAGAAGCTCCTGGCTCCGGTTTGGCTCAGCTCTGGCCACTGCGGCCACTTGGGGAGCAAAACAGCAGATGAAATATCTTTCTTTCTGTTTCTCCTTCTCTTTTTTTCCCTACATTTTATTATTATTGCTATCATTTTATGAAACAGTTCCATATTCCTTTATCCCCCCCACCTAGTTCCTCTTATGTTAGTAATGATATAGAGGTCCTTTTCTGTAAATCTGCCTTTCCAAAAAAAACAAAAATAAATCTTAAAGAAAAAAAAGAGAAAAGAAGCATTTACACACTCCCCAAGTGGCTGCCATGGCCAAAGCTAATCAAATCCAAAGGCAGGAACTTCCTTCAGGGTTTTCCACACAGGTGGCATGGTTCCATTGCCTTGGGCCGTCCTCGACTGCTTTCCCAGGCCACAAACAGGGAGCTGGATAAGTGGAGCAGCTGGGATATGAATTGGCACCCACATGGGACCCCAATATGTGTGAGGTGAGGATTTAGCCAATGAAGCACTGTGCCAGACCCAGAAATTAATACTCTAAGCACCAGGAGCTGGTGCTCCAAGGTACTTAGCTCCAAGGCACTTAAACTCTGAGCCGAAGGGCAATTTCAACCAACAGGAATCCCATGAAGAACATCAGGCGTGTGCCAGCTATTCAAAACTTCATCCAACATCTAGCTGAACCTAGTTGGAACCCTTGGCACAACAGTTTTCTGCAGGGTTGCCAACATGGGACTCACCTCAGAGTATTGGTAGAGATGGCCACAATTCCCTCAGGACACTGTTCAGAGGCAAAGCCTGATGCAAACTCCAGAGTCTCATAAGACAGAGGAGTCAGATGGAAGCGAGACTGGTAAGAATAGCTCAACCACGAACGGCTTGACATGGCCAATACCTTGAGGGGAAAAAAAAGCAATTCCAATAAACTTGAGTAAAGAATTCTAAAAAAAACCTACCCCCAAATTTTATTTCAGAAAACATCCCTAGAGATTTCAGAAACCTGAAAGTTTTCTAAGGAAGCCTAGAAAGGGGCTTGACGCATAGTCTAGTAACTAAAATCTTTGCCTTGCATATGCTGGGATCCTATACGGGATCATGTCCCGGCTGCTCCTCTTCCCATCCAGCTCCCTGCTTGTGGCCTGGGAAAGCAGAAAAGTACAGTCCAAAGCCTTGGAACCCTGCACCCACATGGGAGATCCAGAAGAGCTCCGGGCTTCTGGTTTTGGATCAGCTCAGCTCTGACCATTGTGGCCATTTCAGAAATGAACCAGTAGATGGATGATCTTTCTCTCTGTCTCTCCTCTTTGTAAATCTACCTTTCTAATAATAATAATAACAACAATAATAATAAAAGCCTAGGATAAACCATATAAGATTAAGCGAAGGTAATGGTGCCCTAGGTGGCAGTTGTTTCTAGTCATATCTCATACCTAGGTGCCCAGGCTAACAGCTGAAGAGATCAATTTGTCCATCTAACAATTACCAAATCATAGCAAAGTACCATAAAACCCCTGGGAAACTGAATTAAGGGACATGGGGGGCCCAGTTATAGCTTAGTGGCAGCTAAGTCCTCGCCTTGCATGTGCCGGGATCCCATATGGGCGCAGGTTGTAATCCTGGCAATGCCCGCTTCCAATCCAGCTCCCTGCTTGTGGCCTGGGAAAGCAGTCAAGGACAGCCCAAAGTCTTGGGACCCTGCACCCGCATGAAAGACCCAGAAGAAGCCCCTGGCTCCTGGCTTCGGACGGGCACTGTTGTGGCCGTTGCAGCTGCTTGGGGAATGAATCATCAGATGGAAGATCTTCCTATCTGTCTCGCCTCTTCTCTCTGTATCTGCCTTTCCAATAGAAATAAACAAATCTTAAAAAAAAAAAAAAGGTGACATATGAATTTCACATAAAGCAAACCAAAAATATACTTAAGGAATTAAAGCAAATTAAAGTAAAGTATTTGCCACAAAGAGTTGAATGTGCTGTCTGTCCCCTTTTATCACTTACAGCTTCCTGGCCTTGCATCCGAACACGAAACAGCTTCACAGGGCGGGATCCCAGGTACCTAGTGCGAGTGTCCGACAAATCTCCAGTGACAGGGTCCAGGACAGTTCTCAGCAACACACCGTTCTAATCAAAAGCAAAGGAGAGGTATGAAGACACGTGCCAACTTACACGGAAGCTTATCACAACTTGACAACTAACAAATACACAGCAGGCAAATCACTTAATTCATTCATTCATTCACTCACAGCCAGTCAATGTGTTTATGGAATGAAAAATACTTCTGGTGTGTTAACTCCTAAGAGAAATGACCAATTTGAGATCATGTCAAAAGCGTTCCTAATACATGCAAAACATCTTGTCAAGAAAATGAGAAGCCCTTAAAAGAAACAAGGCCTTACAAGAAATGAGCAGCAGATAGCACTGTTATCTACCCAATACCCATGATGCTGGCTTCCCAGTCTGAGTCCTGACTACTCAATTCAACTTCTTGCTAATGACCTGGGAAAAACAGCAGAAGATGGTCCAACAAACACCCTCTGAAGCCTTTCCAAACACAAGCAAGAAAATGGATCGAGTGTAGCAACTAGGGTTTGAACTGATATTCATATAGGATACTGGCATGGCAGCAGCTTAAACCTCTGCAACAGTGCTAGCCCCTCATGTTTATGTATGAAAGTCTAGACCTACCTACCAGTCTCAGGAAATGAAATACAGGAACATTAAACACAATAAATGACGTGAAAAATTCTGCAAGAGCAATGTCTGAAAAAATAAAAAAGCTGGGGCTTCTAGCACTGGTTAAGATGTCACTTGGGACGCTGCAGGAAATGGGCATTAACGAAAATAAGCAGCACAGTCAAGACCCTTGATTCTCATCATTAGGGTTGTGGTACTGCTGTCATGGAGACATCAGCTAATTCGGCAGCAGGGAGCACCTAGGGATCCTTACTAAGGGAACCAACAGAGATCTGCTAGGTAACTGATTTAAGAGCTGACCACTACGGGAGGAACGGGTGACCTTGAGGCTGTCTACTAGCTTGTATCCTAGGCAGCAACTGCAAAGTTATTTTGTTAGATGTGAAAATTCCCTGGATACTTTTTGTCTCTCCAAGTATTCTCAAAGAATGAAGAAAAGTGGAATTCAGAGCAACGACAGTTTTATCCATGGTGAGCATCAAACAAAAAAATGCCTGCATCTAACAAGAGTGCAGGAAATCTACAAACAGCTAGACACCAACAGTATGAGCTCCTAGATATCTTACCTGTAATCCAATATTCAGGTACAGGAAGCCAATAGAGCCCCTCTCACCCAGCTCATCCTGCTTCTCAGTGCCCCCCATTTCCACAATACACAAGGACTCAGGCTGGGCTGGGAGAGCCTGCATACTCAGAGGCTGCAAACAGTCCTGGTGAGGGGAGAGAAAAATCATAAAATCACAATGACCAATCTTAGAAAAAACATCTGACGGAAATCTAATTCTATGACTGAAGAACTATAATGAGCAGTGATTTCTAACAGGAGTGACACTGCGCAGAAAGCTTGGGGAAGAACATGTGCAATTTTTATCAAAATATATAATGGAGAAGAGTAAATAAGGCCACCTCTCTAAAAGTCATCAAAAGTCCTACAGAAACAAACAGAGGGATACAGATACCCTGCCTCACATCCAAATTCTACATCCAGTGAGGTAAACAGACAGGTTCTTTTCAGCTTCTTTGGGGACTTTTTTTTTTTTTTCCAACTGTACAACAAAGCCAAAGAAACCTGAAATAGCCTCAGATCAGCACCCTCAAATCAAACCACAGCAGAGGAACTTGGGATATGCTGAAATAACCATCAACGGACACAGGGACCATGGGACCTGGTCAAGCTAATCCCAAGAGAAAAAAAGGCAGGGGACATGGGGCTCAGGCTTAACCTGGAGGATCTATGAAGATCAGGGCATGACTCACTGAGGGGTCCAGGGAGATAATCCGGACAGTGTTGTCCACCAATCCCACAGCCAGGAAACGAGACCGCTGCTCTCCAGGAGGCACATTAGCCAGACTCATGCACACCACATCTGCAGACATCTCTTTCCGTTCTGTGTACTCGTTCAGCTGTCCTGACTACGGAAACAAAAAGAGGTCACTAAATCCAGAGAGACAGAAACTCCAACTCACCACCAAACGCTAGACCTGGAAGGGAGGCTTTGATATTTCTTTTGCTTTTCTATCATTCCTCTTCCAAGAACTGAGGCCAGTGCTGTGATGCAGCAGGCTAAGCTGCTGCCTACAGGGCAGGCATCCCATATGGGTAGTAGCTACTCCACTTGCAATACAGCTTTCTGTTAATATGACTAGGAATATAGCAGAGGATTGCCCAAGTATGGACCTTTTCCCTCTTTGTTATTTTGTCTTCCAAATAAATGGAACAATTATTTAAATAGCCAAGAATTTCTCTACACAGCAATAAATGCTTTAGCATTCACACACTAATTATAAAAAGTACTCCACAACTGATACTTGCATAACTTGCCACAAATTTTTTCAGCAAATCCATTCTCAGAAAATAGAACACATAAATTAGTAGTTCATGAGAATACCTTCAGTGAAAGGAATTTTAGTGTGATAAAACAAAGCACAGGTACACTTACGGCCAGACTAAAATACTGGCTACACTGGAGACTTCCAAAGAGTAAACTGAGTTTATCTAAGATAGTTCCTGCATTTCTGACAGAAGTTCAGATTGCAGACACCAATCTATGACCAGTATTAGTAGGAAAAGTGTGAATGCAGGACTGTGTCTTTGCAAAGATTAAGGTTTTCTTTTTTAATTATTATTTGAAAATCAGATAAACCATTGGTTCACTCTCCAAGTGACCACAACAGCTGGAACTGAGCTGATCCAAAGCCAGGAGCCAGGAGCCAGGAGCCTCTTCTGGGTCTTCCATGTGAGTTCAGGGTCCCAAGGCTTTGAGCTATCCTCTACTGTTTTCCCAGGCCCCAATCAGGGAGTTGGATGAGAAGTGGAACATAAGGGAAAAGAACCCGCACCCAGATGGAATCCCAGTGAACAAGGTGAGGATTTAGCCACTAGGCTATTGCACCAAGCCTGATATTTCTAATTTTAACTTTAGTATCACCTTGTTCTTTCCTCCTGTGAAGGGCCAGAATAGCTTAGGAAAGCTTTCACTACCCAATATTTTCCTGTGAATACAACCTACATGTCTGGACCACAACTTCCACTGTGTATGATAAAAATAACTTACAGGATCCATTTCAAAATAGACCAGCTCTCCTCCCGTCAAGGCAATCACAACTTGGCGCTGGTTCACTGCACACTTCACAATTGTCTTCTTTCCAGGAGTCTTCCACTCATTGACTCGCTTGTCTGCTCGGATGTGCCGAATGCCATCAGGATACACCTGAAGACGAAACAACAGGAACTCATGACTCACAGCAACCCTCAAATCCCATCAGCTCTGACCTCCCATTCCTATCTCTCAGCTGCAGGAGATCTTACGCCATTGTATCTGCAGTACCTGAATAGTCAACAACAAAGGCACCAAGGAAGACAGCAGGAGACGACTTACAAGCTAAGGGTCTGCCACACACACAGGAGTCAGAAAGGAGTTCTAGGTTCCTTCTTTCTTTCTTTACATATTTCAGTAGTTATTGCTTATATTGGAAAGGCAGTGAGAAAGATCGTCTGTCAGCTGGTTGGCTCCCCAAGTGGTCAGAATTGAGCTGATCCAAAGCTAGGAGCCAGGAGCTTCTTCCAGGTCTCCCGTGCAGATACAGAGTCCCAAGGTTTTTTGGCCATCCTCTACTGCTATCTCAGGTGCAAGCAGGGAGCTGCACAGGAACTAGATCAGCTAGGACATGAACTAGTGCTCATATGGAATCTGGGCGCGTGCAAGGCAAGGGTTTAGCCACTGAGCCATCTCACCAGGATCCCTTATTTTTATTTTACTTAAAAGTCAAAATTACAGAGAGGAAGAGATCTTTCACCCACGGATTCACTCCTAAAATGGTTGGCTGCAATAGCCAGATCAAAGACAGGAGCTACTTCCAGGTCTCATCACACCTTTCTTCTGTTGCTTTCCCAGACACTAACAGGGATAGGATTAGATTAGAAATCAGCACCCATATGGGATATGAAGCTGCAGACAGCAGATTTAGCCCTAAGCCACACTGCCAGCCCCATTCTAGGTTCCTAGCTTTAGACTGGACCAGTGCCGGGCAAACGGGGAATAAAGTAATAATGGAAGATTTCTTAGTCAAAATGCTTAAGAAAAAAAAAAAAAAAAAAAAAGAAGAAGAAGAAGGAAAGGAAGAAGGGAAAAGGCTTATCCAAAAAAACAAAAACAAAATTAACTTTACAGAAATTAAAGCAGTTATAACATGCTTCAGGAAAGAGAAATAGCAGACAACCTCATGTGCCACCCGGGATATTTAAACCCTGAAAGAGAAAAAGAAGAACACATACACACAGAGCCAAAAAACACATACAAACTGAAGAAATAATTTTTAGGGCAATTCCTAGGTTAATGAGCCTGAGGATAATGGCAAACACAATCTTATATCCAAGGATGGGACAACAAGCTAAGTAGGTAAGTAAGTCTGAAGAACCCTAACCTGCACCAGGGCATCATCTCCTAACAAGGAGCAGGACAAGGTTGGAGTGGTGCCCAGAAACCCAGAGTCAGTCACTTCTTCCACAGTCTCTCCGATGGACAGCACAAGGGTAGCATTCACGAAAGACACGATGATGTAAGCATCAAACTCATCTGTAAAAGGAAAGAAAGAATTTGGTGAGCTTATAATTCATAAAGATAACAATGCCAAATACAACACTAAGAATCATAACTTCATAGACCTTCCAAGGAACTTCCATGAACAAAATACAGGATGATCCAGGAGATACCGAAGACACACAAGCCCATAGAAACTCTTGCTTCCTCTGATGCCTAAAGACACTGAGTATATAAGAAAAGCAGTGTTTTCCTGATGCATTTGTATGAGAAACAAGAAAGGACAAGCCATGGAATCAGATCATGATGATATTACACGGTGGCATAGTACCTGTTGCCTGCAATGAGTCAATATGGGCACTGGCTCACCTCATGGCTGCTCCAAGTTCAACCCAGTTTCCTGTAAATGGCCTGAAACAAACAGCAGAAGATGCCCTAGCTGTTTGTATCCCTGTCATCACCCACATGGCAAGCAGGACAAAGCTTCCAGGCCACTGCAAAACTCTGGAGAGTGAACCAGCACATGGAAAATCTATCTCCATGGCTTTGACTTCCAAAGAAATATACCAGGCCCTATGCGGTAGCCTACCAGATAATCCTTGCCTTGCACATGCCAGGATCACACAGGGGTGCCGGTTCTAATCCCGGCTGCCTCGCTTCCCATCCAGTTCCCTTCTTGTGTCCTAGGAAAGTAATCCAGGACTACCCAAACTTGGGACCCCACACCTATGTGTGAGACCTGGAGGAAGCTGCTGGCTCCTGGCTTTGGATTGGCTTAGCCTGGGCCACTGCGGTCACTTCGGGAGTGAATCAAAAGACAGGCGATCATCTTTCTCTTTCTCTCTGTAATTATGAATTTTCTATAAAAAAAATAAAATCTTAAAAAAATGCTTTATCAACGTACAAAATTACACCAAATTTCTATATATAGCACCAAAAGCTGGAAAGAACATAAATGCCCACATTGGGGCCAACGTGGTTGCCGGGATCCCATATGGGCACTGGTTCTAATCCTGGCAGCTCCACTTCCCATCCAGCTCTCCGTTTGTGGCCTGGGAAAGCAGTCAAGGATGGCCCAAAGCTTTGGGACCCTGCACCCACAGGGGAGACCTGGAGGAATTTCCTGGCTCCTGGATTCAACTGGCTCAGCTCCAGACGTTGAGGCTTCTTAGGGAATGAACCATCAGATAGAAGATCTTCCTCTCTCTGCCTCTCTTCCTCTCTATATGTCTGATTTTGCAGTAACAATAAATAAACCTTAAAAAAAAAAACCTTAAAGGGAGAGTGAGCAGCTGTATTGGAACAGAAAGCGAACAAAACAGCTAGCTTAAATGTCCAAGAGGTTAAGTCATTACAGAGTTGGAAACCAGGAATCCTGGTTCCAATGGAATGAAGTAAAAAATATCAGAAATGTAAAAGTATAGTAGGGAGCAAGATAATTGTTTATATCCTCAGTCCTTCACTATTTAAAAATAGAAAATCCCATGGTCAAAGGCAATTCTACTAGGATTTGCTGCATGTAAAGAAACACAGATAAACAAACACTAATTAGTTTCCCAAAATCAGATGATCTGGTTTATACACAGCAAGTCTGCGGTTCCTCCAGCTGATCCCATCATTAAAGGCCATCTATTTCCCAAACTTCCACTTCCTAACAGTTTGCGTATTATGTCTCCCACACCAGCTTTTATTATAAAAGTTTGATGAATGTTGAGTAAAGGCAAGTTAATCTTTAAAGAGTTGAGAATTCCCTGTTTAACATCTGAATCTCTTTTCTGCTTTTATGATCTCATCAGTTAAAAACTAGGTAAATAAAGGATAGAACACAGGGCGGTGCTGTGGCAACAGCCTAATCCTCCACCTCTAAGCACCAGGATCCCAAATGGATACTGTGTGCCTGAACCCTTGCCAGAGCTCAGAATCACAGAACTCATCCAAACCACCCAAAATGTTACTCTTATTTTGGGAACTACAAATGAAATTATGCTGAGGTTACTAGATTAGCTCAGCAGATTTAATGTTCTTCAAGGAAGATGGGGTCATGTGAAGATACATTAGTGTGCCCTATGTGGGTTGTATTCAGTACTGATAGAAATCAGTATCATTTGAGCCCAGCCCAATAGCGTGGCAGCTAAAGTCCTCGCCTTGAACATGCCAGGATCCCATATGGGCACCAGTTCTAATCTGGAGGAAGCTCCTGGCTGCTGATCGGCGCAGTTCCTTCCACTGCACCGCCTGAGGAGTGAACCATCGGACGGAATATCTTCCTGTCTGTATATCTGACTTTGCAATAACAATAATAAATCTTTAAAAAAAATCAGTATTATTCGTGAAAATGCTTCATACACAGTAGGTATTACATAGTAATGCTTCTGTTTCAGTTAATAATACATATGTATACTTCCGTGGCTGATGAGCTAGAAACATACTCCACCAACCATGCACAGTAGCTTAGTGGCTCAAGTCCTCTCCTTGAACGTGCCGGGATCCCTTATGGGCATCAGTTTCTATCCTGGCTGCTCCACTTCCCATCCAGCTCCCTGATTATGACCTAGGAAAGCAGAAAAACCAGCCCAAAGCCTCAAGACCCTGTACTGGCATGGGAAGAAGCTCCTGGCTCCTGATTCTTTCAGCACCAGCTGTTGAAGCCACTTGGGGGAGTGAACCAGCAGATGAAACCTATTATCTCCTTCTCTCTGTAATTCTGACTTTCCAATAAAAAAATAAATAAATCGTAAGAAAAAATTCCACAATAAGAGTGCTTCAACAGCTAGCTGGAATCCACTCAGTAATTAATTAAGGAATTAACACTGGAAGAGATATTTTGTATTCAATTATTTTTACTATCTACATACAAGTTTGTTGTTTTTTTTAAAAAGCATTCACATATTTGAAAAGCAGTGTTTCAGAAGAGAGCGAGCTGATTTAAACTCCCAGATGGCTCCAATAGCCATGATTGAGTCTTCCCAAAGCCAGGAGGTTTATCCAGGTTTCCTATTGGGTAGCAAAAGCCAAAACATTTGATCCATCCTTTGCTACATTTCCCAGAACATTAATAGGGGGCTGGATTGCAATTGGAGCAGCCTTAAAATTTAGAACCAGTGCCCATATTAGGTACTGGTTGCCTCACACACTACACCACACCACCGTCCTAACATAATTTCTAAGAGGACATCTTATAGACCAACTTGGGAGAATTAAGCACTGTTCACTATCAGAAGCAACAACTTGTCCCTTAAATGAATGCCTAGTAACAAACCACAACAGAAGATCAATGCTCTGGTTCAGGGACTAAGCTACCGACTGCAACGCCAGCACCGTCTGAGTGCAAGTTTGAATCTCAGATATCCCAATTCAGCAGCTTGACTGGGAAAGTGGAGAGACAAAGACAGGCCAAGTACTCAGGCCCTAGCATCCACATAGGAGAACCAGATAAACCTCCTGGTACCAACCTGACCTAGCCCCGGTCATTGTGGCCATTTGTGAAATAAACCATCAGATGGAAAAATATCTGTCTCTCCCCTTTTTCTAGTTCTGCCTTTCAAACAAATTAAAAAACAAAATTTATCTACACATGACACAAAACTCTAAACCTAATATTTAGACTCAAAACTCCTCAATGCATCAAAGCAAAAAAAAAAAAAAAAAAAAAAAAAAAAACAAAAAAAAAAAAACCTGCTCTATTTTAGCATATAAACACCTCATCAATTCCTGTGTGCTCATTACTAAAATCTAATACCTTAAAAGCAGTAAGCAGGGTAAACTAAAGCAAACAAAGGATTCTGACTGGCCATGATATTTTAATCTCCTCAGTCAGGCAAAAGGAAGCTACCAAAAGACAGAACAAGCAATTTATATGGTTTACATGCAGGAGGATTGGGAGAGGAAGGAGGGATGGCTGAGTCCTCAACCACCCAAAGCTACAGACTGTTAAAATATAAAAAAATGGACTGAAATCCAGTAATTCGGTAAATAGGAAAACAATGACTATTATCTAAAGCTGTTTTTTTGTCTTATCTCCTCAGAATATGACCCAATGCTTTGTATACACTGCACTCTTCTACCCCTTCCATTCTGCAGAGGAAGCCCTAGAGCATTTTAGCTGTTATTACACAGGTAATAAGTTAGAGTTTTTGGGGCCTGCAGATAGCCATGCTATAGGGATACTGGCTCGTGTCCTGGCTGCTCTATTTTTGATCCATGGCATGGGAAAGCAGCAGAGGATGGCCCAAGGCTTTGGGCCTCTACAACCACACTGGAGACCCAGAGGGAATTCCTGGCTCCTGGCTTTGGACGGCTAAGCCCTGGCACTGTGGTCCATTGTGGAGTGAATCACCAGATGGAAGCTCACTCTGAGATTCTTCCTCTACCTCTCTAGTTATGACTTCAAAGAAAAAAACAAACAAACAAACAAAAAAACCAGAAAACGAAGCTATAGTTGAAGCTGAAGCCCTGTTTCCTTTGTATGGACTACAACTCTCACGTGAAAGAATACGAGCTCACACTGCAGGAAAGAGGCAGCCGTTGTCAGTTCCTAAGACCACCTGGGCAATGCCAAAGCAGCTGGGTAAGAGAAACTCAACTCTCCCACTTTCCTTGGGTCAGGATCTAAGGCCTCACTGCTGCTCACTGCAAAGGGCAACAAGAGTCATCATCGAGATGAACTGCAGCTCTATTATCTTATTCTCACTTCACATTCAGAATACCTAGGGCCTACAGTACTACAGCACAGTCCTGAATGTACTCAAGTGCTTTCTCTACACATTTTCAGCTAAATGAAAGACAATCTAGTCCATTTTTGATGTTCTATGGGACAAAACTGAGAAGCTAATTCCTGCCTCAGATCAAATGGGCTTGTATGACTAAATGAACACAGGAATCTAACTGCATAGTGACCCTTTCAGAGTCGCCCGTGGGGCAGCCTCAATATTTTTATAGTCCCTCTCCCTGGAAAAACTGTAAGACCCCACAGCAGACCCTGGCAGTAGGTACACACCTGTGGTGATCAGCACCTTCACCAGCAACCTGTGGAAGAGAAAAAAAGGCTTGGTATTGGTAGTATTCATCACCAAGTACCAGCCAAGGTTAGTATCGCCTGGAAGACTGCATCATATGTGGACAGAGGAATGTTCGCTCAACAGCGATTTAGGATATCTGGAAAGAAACTGGCCTGCTTTTGTAGAAAATTTCCTAAATTACAATGTCTAAGAGTACAATTTAATCTGAATACAATTTGTTCTTAGACTTTAATGTTTAACAGAGAAAATTTCTTGGACTATAATGTTGAAATTCTTTGGTGCAGCTTACTATACACCAGTTAGCAAGCATCTCTGCAAAGAGCCTGTACTGACCCTCCAACACAGGCCCACACACTGGACTCCAGGCCCTCACAGCAGGTGCGTGTGCCTTTCAACACGCGATCCTATTTGCTTGTTTTTTAGGAGGCACCCTGACAGAGGTTCTGAGTTCCTCACTGAGACCCTGAGGGCACCACAATAACTATAGAATGGAGGCACACAGTATATGCTGAAAGAACCCAGACAACACCCAAAGATCCCTACTACAGAAGTATCCATCAAAATGAGCACTAAAGTTGGATTCAGGAAGTTTTTTATATCCCTGTTATCTTAAGAGTCCACCCTTGTGACTCCGTCTTCTTCATTAAAACAAAGAGTTAACTTTTCTATAAACTTAAATCCATCTTAAAAGTTCATCTAAAAAGTTGGAAGAAAACAAATCAGATTTCAAAACATGTTTCTAGTGTAATCTGTCTAGACAATATGTCTAAAAGTCATATCAACAATCCACCAAGACAAAGGTATCAACACTGACCATATTCTCTAGGTAGACATTAAAATCAAGTATCTAATAATAATCATTATCTACGCGGCTAAAATCAGTCCAGGAACTTTTCTATAGAACTCATCAATCTGATGCCTATGCTGAAAACAAAATCTACAAAATCTGTTTTCCTCCTACACGTTTCCCAGTGCCCTTAAATCTGTTCCAAACAGCAAGAATATCTAAGTTTCAAGAAGAAGCAAACCTATTTTCTTGAAAAATCTTTGTCTACTGGCTAGGATGACCCTATATTACCGAAGAACACGGAAAATTGAACTCCAGGATCAGAAAGGACCTACAATCCCCAAGTGAATATAAAGAGAAAATGGTAACTGAATTTTATTTCTATGGGACTACAATTCAGTTGTTATAAGGCTTTCCTGCCAATGCACTACTTGTGAAGTTTCAGGTTAGCTGTATGTATCTAAGGACACAGACTCCTTTTCTTTCTTTAACCATCTTTGCTACTCACTCCAATACAACCCTGATTGCAACAACTAGCTGACAAGCTTTAAAAAAAATTAGACATTTCATTGTTGCCTTAGAAATGACAAAACAATTAAAGGAAAACAAAAATTAACAAGCTTCCCTCAAGTCATATCTTTTACACAAGTGGATTCAGTGTTATCTGTGAATAAGACCAAAGAACACCACACCCAACAGCTCCTCAGTACTGGAATGTTTGCGCAACCAAGTAAGGACAGAGGTTGTAAGCTCCCTTTACCATCACAGAAAGAAACAACATGTCAAAGTCTCCTGAAAGCCTTAAAACATGGTGTTGGGGCAGAGAAAATTCCAGTGTCAGAATAAAGCAGTGTATAGAAAGAATATGAACACAATCTTTCAAGTGTTTTGCATCAACGGCATCCGGACCCTCACTGACTACTGAGAAAAGGCTACTTACCTTCAATGTGCCGACGCACAGTCCAGACAGCATTGGGGTTACCGGGTAGTTCAGAAACAGCCATTTCTGACACCTGACAGAAGAGCCACACGTCAGTAAACTCCATGAGTGTCAAAATCAGCTGCTGACTGGCAACTACAGAAGAAAGTCCCCTACTCTACCACAGTAACATGGGAGGACAACAGTGGGTTGTGGAGGGAATGTGGACAATGCAAAGGGAAATCCCTGAACCTGTAAAACTGCATCATGAAAAAAACAAGAAATAAGGTTCCAACACCACGGTACAACTGCACTGCATCCTACAATCAAGTAACTGGAGAGTTACCCAGGCGGGTGGAAATTTACTCTCACAAAAAATAAAACAACCATTCTAAATTTAAAAGTTCACTAAGTATTTTTAAATGACCTAGAAACAAATCAGCTTAATACATTGCTTCATTTATGCAAACTTTGTAGGATGAATTCAGAATTATTTTTTTTCATCATTTATTGTGACAATAGCAGAAAAGCTAAGAATATTATTAATAAAACACCTCAAGTTTGCCACCTAATACCAAACGTAAAACTAACCATCACCTAGAGGAACACAGACCACAAGCAGACAAAGCACAATAAGATATGTAGGAAAAAAAATAATCAACAAATTAAAAACAGATTTGTCTTAGACAGTTGAATAAAAATGCTGATAGCAGTAACCAGGGAACTAAAGGTGCTTAACTGATTTGAAAGGCAGAGAAACAGAAGAGCCCCAAGAGGCAGACAGAGAAAATGATGCTGTGTACATCCACTACTTGGCTCTTCAAATGCCAAGAATGGTGAGGATTGGTCCAAGGCAAAGCCAAAAGCCCAGAACCCAACCTGTCTCTCCTACCAGAGAGGCAGGGATCCAGACTCTTGAGCCTCTGAAGCTGTCTGCTAGGAGGAAGCTGGAACTGGAAGTACAGTACAGCCAGGACCCAGCCCCAGACACTTTGATGAAAAATGCAGTCATACCTCTTACACTGTCTACAGTATGTACGGAGATCTTTCTCTGTGGATGTTCACTGAGCACCAGATTAACAGGCAAAAAGAACTACAGCTGTAAACGAGTCCATGTCACTTTAAATTTTGGACTGATATTTTGGCAGCTATTTTTTTTTAAATCCCCTAACACTTACTGAATATTAAAGCACACCACATTTTACCGTAAGTATCTCATATGCATCATCTAACTTAATTCACAATACTGTTCTTCCACGGGAAATATCATTATGCTACTATGTGGTGTACCCAGAATTTGCCATCAATGCTATCTTGGCTTTGTTTGAATAATAATAAAAAAAGCAGGCAGCAGGCCTTTTGAGAGCTCACCAGTATCAAGCTCTGAAACTGCAGCTTTATTATAATTCTAACACAGTCAAATCCAGACTCTACCACAATGCTTTGTGGTCATAAGTATTAGCACTTATGACCACAAAGAAAAGAGAACTCACTAAATATTTTTTGAAGCATATATCTGACAAAATGTTGCAGGCATTAAAAAGTGAAGCAACTGAAGCTGCTGTTGTAAACCTGGGCCTGCCACCTAAATGTGAGCCCAGGTGGAGTTCTGGCTTCTGGTTTTGAAATGGCCCACCCAGAGTCATAGAATCTTTCAGAGAACAAAACAAAACAAAACAAAACAAAATCAGAAAAAGGATATGAACATCTGCCTTTCAAGCAAACAGACAAATCTTAAAAAATGTTTTAAAAATATAGAAAGATATTAATTTAATAAAATCTAAAGCACATAGCATTACTATGTAAGCTGATAATTTAAACTATCTAAAAACTCAGAAAACTTAGACTAAAAAAAAATGTGGTAAAAATGAGAGTTCCTGCAATGCTGATATCCCGTATGAGGGTATATCCACCTCAGCTATGTAAACAACATTAAAAATTTAAAACTATATGAAAGAAAAATGTTATCCAGTCATTTGGGGGCAAGGGAGACACACTGATCCAAAATCCCTGAAACACTATTCAAATGATCCCAAAAAGTTGGACAGGATGAGGAGAAAGCCGCAAGCTAGAGCCAGGATCCCCTTCACTTCAACTGTACTTGCTGCTTCCCATTGTCTGCACCAGCAGGAAGTTACAGCCAGGAGCAGAGGAATTGAACCCAGCCACTGTGAGGGGCAACTAGACACCTCAAGCAGAATCCTCACTGGCAGGATTTATTAAAGTTTTAATAGGAACTATTTCTCAGGAACTATTTGAAGTATTCTCCCACATGATGCTCTATGCATCAGAGTAAAGCAAGAAACTGCTATGTCAATGCTAGCCTTCCAATCTTGCACAATATATAAACATTGCATTCGTACCTCAAGTCCATGCCTTAAGACTCTTAGAGATGATCGGGGTCCCCTGCCACAGGCCACATACAGCTGTGGAGTATCTTCATTGGCCAGATCAGCTATCTGCACAGAGAACACAGAAAGATGTTCACATGTGTTGACCTTTAAACCCAATTGCTTTCCAAAGGAAAAACAATTTTGGGGCTTGAGCTTTTATTATTGTACTTGCCCTGGGATAAGAACAAAAAAAGCTCAAATATTCACCAAATAAACAGTTTGAATAGCAAATTTTTCCAACAACAAAAAAAAGACCTTAGTAAAACTAAGTGCAATATACCCTCCAAGCGAAATTGAACATTCCTTCCTTTTAAAGATTTATTTTTGTTGCAAAGTTCACTACACAGGAGGAAAGGAGAGACAGAAAATCTTCTATTCAATGATTCACTCCTCAGGTGGCCACAACTGCCAGGATTAAGCCAATCCAAAGCCAGGAGCCAGGAACTTCTTCATGGTCTCTCACATGGGTGCAGGGTCTCAAAGCTTTGGGCCACCCTCCCTTGACTGCTTTCCCAGGCCACAAGCAGGGAGCTGAATGGGAAGCAGAAGCAGGGCCACCATGAGTAGAACTGACACCCATATGGAATCCAAACATGTGCAAGGTGAGGACTTCAGCCGTAGGCTACCACACCCTATCTGAGCATTCCTTTTCATTAAAGCTGTAACATCAGACCTACACTCATCATTCACAGAAATCATATACACATTACATTAAAACTTACAGATACATCAAACTGCCATCTTATCATTATCACTACTACAAAAATTCTATTTATCATACATATGCAGTTAGAATGCACACTATTGGGGCCAGTACAATGGTGCAGTATGTAAATTCATGCTGTGGTTCAAATCCTGGCTGTTTCACTTAGAACCCAGCTGTCTATTATATATTTCAGAGACACTGGACTCCATCCAGAACCCAAGATAATACAATATCAACATTGCTAGCGTTTAGTTGCCGTAGCTAAGGATTTCTGTGCACCTTGGATAACTGGGATTTGACTTATCACTAATGATCAACCTATACTATGTACTGTGGAAAACGTCCCACCCAGCTCCCTGCTTGTGGCCTGGGAAAGCAGTCGAGAGCAGCCCAACACCTTGGGACCCTGCACCTGTGTGGGAGACCTGGAATAAGCTCCTGGTTTAGGATCAGCTATATTCTGGCACTTGAACCAGCAGACGGAAGATCTCTGTCTCTTTCTCTGTACATCTGCCTTTCAAAAAATAAATATAAATCTTACTAAAACAAATAAGTAATTCCATATTTGAACTAGTAAATTTTTTCCTGCTTCCTTAAATTTGAACAAATAAACATAGTTTCTAGATTAAAAATAAGGTTAGGGCTATCAGGATGGAGGCTCAAGTGGCTAATCATCTACTTGCAAGTGCCAACATACCATATGGACACCAGTCTGAGTCCCAGCTTCTCCATTTCCCATGCACACCTGGACTAGTGTGGGAGGCCCAGAAGCTCCTGGCTTCAAATTGGCCACACTCAGCCACTGTGGCCATTTGGGGTGTGGCCTAGCGGATAGAAGACCTTTCTGTCCTTCTCTATATAAATCTACTTCTCCAATAAAAATAAACAAATTAAAAAAAATTGAAATGAGGTAAATTTTTCATTTTTAAATGTCTACTTCTAATTGCTTCCCCTTTACATAACTGTTAACAAATCTATTTATAATAACTATTTATAATATCTATGTAGAATAACTAACAAATCTATTCCTTTTCCCAGACCTTAAATTCAAGTAAGGAAAACTTTAAGCACATTTAAACATTACTCTAAAAAACATTTGGCTGGCAATGTTAATTATGAAGTTGTCTGGAAGGGTCCACACCTGGCAGAACAGAATGGGAGAAAGGCTATCCAACTCATCAACTAGCACAAGGTTTTTCAGTGGTCTTGGCTGAAAAAAGAATGTGTCTCCTTCTTCCAGAGGCATGGCAGATGAAAATTCAGGTTCTTCATCATCATCTCCAAGATGTGCAATTTGATACAGATAACTGCAGAGAAGCAGAGACTTTACTTTCAAATATATAAATAAATCCCAGACTACACTTTGTTAGATTGATAATAGGCAGATACAAATAATCCTTTAAGAAAATTTCCAAGAAACAAAGTAAAAACATACAAGATTTTCACATACTATTTATAGAATAAAAAGAATTAAACCACTTTAACTTATGATCTATACTTCCACCCAAAAAAGTCCCTTGACCATTATTAAAAGAAATTTACACAATTCTATCATACTGGAACAGGTGCTTAGCCTAGCAGTTAAGGCAACAAGGCTGCATGTGTGAACACCTACATTTGACACCTCACTTGACCTTCCTACAAGTGCAGAACCCAAAGGCAACTGCAATGGCACAAATTATAGATTTCTTGCCTCCAGTGTGGGAGATCTAAGTTGCTTCCAGATTCTGGCTTTGGCCTCTCAACTCTTGCAAGAATATAAGCAGTAAACCAATGGTTGGGAGCTTTGTTTCTACTTCTCACACACAAAATTTTTGACGTGGCAAAGAACTGAAAAGATTTTTCTCTAGAGAATATGGACAAATGGCCAATAAGCATATTCAACATTACTAATAAGAAACACAAATCAAAACCACAGTACAACACCACCTCATACCTGGCACATTTCCATACAATCTGTATGACATACAAAGTGGAGAAGCACTTACAAGAATATGGAGAAAAACTGCAACTCCCATACATTATGAGAAGACAGGTTTGTACAGCCATATTATTAAAACTCTGCTAGTGGCTTCAAAGTGAAACATGAACATATGTCATGCAACTCGATATTCCAACTGCTAGTTCACCCCATGATGGTCAAAAATGCCAGGGAAGGACCAGGAGACAAAAGCTTCAACCAGGTTTCCCTTGTGACTGGCAGGGATCCAAACACTTGGGCCATTCTCTCCTGCTCTACCCAAGCAAATAGCAGAGCATTTTCACATTTCCGATATTAGAATTGACGCATCATTAACAATTAACAAACGTACTAAATTTAAATTTGTAAGGATCGGTTGTGTGGATTGGGGAGCTGTTGGCACTGAAAGCTCCCATTTTAGATTTGTACACGTGTTTTTCTTTTACTAAAAGCAATTCAACAAGCATTTACTAAAATGCATAGCCAAAAGTATTTCTATTTTTACAGTACTCAAGAGCTACTGATTCAAGCTACTAAAGGGAGATAACAAAAATTATAAAGTAGAAGGAATAGTAAAACTTAGAGAGAAAAACTTGAAATACTCTTGTGAAAAGCTACCCAGCCTTAAACCCCATCTTCTTCCTGTTTAACCTTTACAATAACCAGGGCAAAGAGACTACTCACTGGTTTCCAAATTCTGATGCCACAAAAAGAAAGCCTGTTTTAAGCACACACATGGCTGCAGCAACAGGCACAGTATCAAAATACTTAAGCCGGATCTCAGTAACCTGAAACGAAAAGATTTAAGTGTAACTGAGCTACAGAAGGGAGCCACAGAGTACCTAAGATATTACACATTAAGAAGCAAGTAAGATACCACATTTACTATGGAACCAGGGAATAAGCATTCCACAAGCCACAGGCTAGCCATAGGTATCTGCTTATTTACTGTCCATGGATGCTTATGTGCTACAAAAGGCACAACTGAACAGGTAAGACACAGAGCACACTACAAAAGCAGAAAAGACAACAGGGAAATGCCTACACTGTTAAAAAGCTTGCTAATTGTCGATTTAAGCAGTAAATAAAATTTCCAATAAAGCGTCACTACAGGTTGAAAGAAGGAACACATCCAGTATATTATCAGCTCTCAGTGGACTTGAAGGTCTTTCTCTTCTTTATGCCAACTACTATCAGTTGAGAATAACAACTGGTGCCAGTGTTGCAGCACAGGTTAAGTTACTCCCCAGAATGACGACAGCCCATAAGGCTATGCCACTTGTGATGCAGCTTCCTGCTGTTCTTCCTGGAAAGGCAGCAGCAGATGGGGAAATGGGCTGAGCTCTGGACTGCTCCAGCCTGGCTGTGACACTATGACTGTTGCAGGCATCTGGACAGTGAACCAAGGAATGGGAGATTTGTTTAATTTTGTCTCTCCTTCAGTTACAGGGCAAGAAGGAGAAAACCCGGAGATCTTCCATCTATGGGTTCAACCCCTTAAGGCTACATCAGGCTGAGCTTGGCCAGTCAAAACTGATAACCAAGAACTTCTTTCGGATTCCAATGTGCACAGCCTACTTACCATATCTTCATCTGTCTCCAAAGTGATCTTGAAGATATCGCCCTGCTCTGTTTGGGCCAAGAAGAAGAACATCGACTTGGTCTTATGGGTTGCAGAGCAGACAAAAATCATTCCTCTTTCAGGGTCATCCAGGTCATTCTAGGGAAGTTAAATAGCATACAATCAAATCGGAACATATTTTCCTTTTTGTGAAATCAGCACCTTACCAAAAGGGCTTATGAAGGCTACTTAAGTCACAGCATCTTGAAACAGATGGTTAAAAAGTCTTATCTGCTACAAAATAAGTAAGAAATGCTGCATAATCAAATGAGTCACAATTTTGTTCTATCGCCTGATCAGATTAATAAGGCAAATTTATCTCCAGAGGAAAATGTCAGAGAAGAGACATGAAATTTAACTAATCATCATTTCAGGCTGTGAAATAAACATTCAACAAGTCCATGACACTACCTTCCAAACTCCACATCACTTTCCATGATTCCTAAAATGCACAGCATTACAAACAACTTTGGAATTAAAGAAAATTTCCAAAAAGATTTTCTCCTTGAAAAAAATATCCAACACCTTCGGTTTCTCTGCATTAGTTCTCCAAGAATTTTTACACTTGAATCAAAGCATCTGCTATAGTAAGGTTGACAATAAATTGTCCAATCAATTTATCAAACACAATTTAATTAACCAATTTATTTTCAAGTTTTGTACAACTGACAGAAGCTTATTCCAATAAAAAATATTATTAAGTCCGAAGAGGCTTAATTTCAGGACCAGTAAATTAAACAGTAGAGGGCCCAGCGCAGTGGCCTAACAGCTAAAGTCCTCGCCTTGAACACGCCAAGATCCTATACGGATGCAGGTTCTAATCCTGGCAGCCCCACTTCCCATCCAACTCCCTGCCTGTGGCCTGGGAAAGCAGTCAAGGACAGCCCAAAGCTTTGGGACCCTGCACCCATGTGGGAGACCCGGAAGAAGCTCCTGGCTTTGGATTGGCTCAGCTCTAACCATTCTGGATGCTTGGCGAGTGAATCATCAGATGGAAGTACTTCCTCTCTATCTCTCCTCTTCTCTGTATATCTGCCTTTCCAATAAAAATAAATAAGTATTTATAAATAAATAACACTGGCAAGGACAGGCAATGCAGCAAAACAGATTAAGCAAACACAATCTGAAACATCACTTAGTTTGAGTCCTAGCTACCACAATCCTGCTAGCATGACATGGGAAGCAGAGCTAAGTGGTTTAAGGACAGGAATTTGGCCACTTATGCAGAGTCCATGATAATTTCTGACTCCTAGTTTTGTGTAGCCCCATCACAGCTACTGTTGACACAATACATGAAATAGCTAATGGATAGGGCTTGGAGGCGTGGCCTAGTGGCTAAGGTCCTAGCCTTGAATGCGCTGGGATCCCATGTGGTCGCCGGTTCTAATCCCAGCAGTTCCACTTCCTCTCTCTCCTCCTCTCTGTATATCTGACTTTGTAATAAAAATACTACAAACACAAATATCTATCACGTATAGATAATTAAAACTTTACCCGTCTCCTGGGAATTGGACATCGGATATCCGGTTGGTCACCAAAGTTCTTGTAAGTGATATAGTTTTCAGAGCAAATCAGTACTCCACTTGGACCATCAGACCCTCCTGGAACTGCCAGAGAAAATTTAACATGGTTATTTGGTTAAATTTATGACTTACTAATAATGATGTAACAATGAACAACCTTGATTTCAACTTCTGTCCAGCACATATCTTTGTTTCCCTCTGTAAAGATTTATTTACTATAGAGGCCAAGCATGGCACAGTAAGGTAAGTCTTGGCCTGAGGTGCCACGGTCCCATTGGGGTGATGGTTCTAGTATTGGCTGCTCCAATTTTAATCCAGGTCCCAGGCTTATGGCCTGAGAAAGCAAGAGAAGATGGCCCAAAGCGTTAGGCCCCTGTATTCACATGGGAGACCCAGAAGCTCAGGGCTCCAGGTTTCAGATAAGCTCAGTTTGGCAACTGTGGCCATTTGAGGAGTGAACCAGTGGATGGAAGACACGCACTCATTCTCTCTCTGTAACTTTGCTTTTCAAATAAAGATCAAAACTTAACACAAAGCATACATAACGGGATACACATTTAAAACATTGGGGGAAAATTTACTACTGGATTTGAAGTTATAGCTGGGACAGGCCAATCAAGAATCAGGAGCTTCAACAGGGCTGGCCACATGGATACAAGGGCCCAAGCTCTTCAACCACTCACTACAGTTTTCCCAGGTTATCAGCAGGTAGACAAATCAGTAGAAAGGCAGCCAAGGAGCCTGATGCTTCCTCCACATCTCCATATGGGTGCAATGATGTACCAAGGCCAGAGAAAGCTCCTGGCTCCTGGTTTTAGATCAGCTCAGCTCAGGCTGTTTGCCACTATGTGGCTAGTGAAGCAATGGACAAAGATCTTTCTCTGTCCTTCTCTCTTAAAAATCCACCTTTCCAATAAAAATAAATAAATCTTTAAAATAAATTTAAAAAAAAAATAAATTCTAATCTCAGCAAAATAGAAACACGATAATCAGTTTAATATCAGATTATATTCCAAACCCTATTAAGTTGAACCTATTAGATAAGGAGATAAAATGGAATAAAAAGTGTATAGAGCTGCTCTGAGAAAAATACCTGTAATAAGGAAGTTGCCATGTTCCTCCAAAGGTTCACTGTACTTTCGGACCACATGATTTAAACCAAGGTCTAGCTCATAGAAAGTCAGTGTCTGCTGGGTATTAGCTGCTGCTTCTCCTGTTGGATCATTGTCTGCTTCCTGTACAAGAGTATATTTAAAGACTGATCAGTTTTTAAAAAATAAAAAAAGAGTAATCAGTAAAAAGAACCTTTAGATCTCAGAGAATAGAACTTGTTCTTCAAGAGGTCCATAGATGCCAAATAGTTTGACAATGCTGCTGCTACAGTATACATCAACTTCTAATTCTGGTTGCAGTAATCCTTTTAGTAGAAGAGGTGGCCTTCTGCTAAGCTTTGTATTTCTCTGTCAAAAAAATACCCCAAACACAGCTTCATCTTTCTCACATAGCTTTTCCCAAAATGCTCATGTCCACAGGAAATTGTTTAAAACAGAACAAGGACTACTAGATAATCTATGAACCCATGAAACAAACTGGTTCAGTAAGGTATTTGGAATATGTAAATTATTTGCTAGATTTAAGATACACACAATGAAAAAAAAAAAATGCTGTGAAAACACACAGGTGATTGAAAGAAATCCAGATAAAAAGCAAAATCACAGTCTCCATTACCTCATAATCCATTTCCAGACAAGCAAACATAGGATTTTCAAATCCCACATCAACTCCAACTACATGGTATACTAAAGTGTTTGCTTTGTGAGCCTCCAAGGGAGATGAAATGGTAAGGCGGGCTGCAGCATCTCTGTTCAAAATGTACACCAATTTCTGCTTTTCGATGGCACCTACAGTGGCAAACAACAAAACATACAAAATTTCCAGACAGTAAGAGATATTCAGAACAGTTGACGTCCCAAGATTTTCTTGAAAAGGGAAAAATTGGGTCCTTTTTATTAATAATCAACACTAACTTAAGTACAGTAGCTTAAGATTTTACTAGCACTGCAGACAATAGCATTATTTTGCTATATCTACTAACTACTCAAAACTTTTAATACACAGAAAAACTAAGCCGTAATATTTAAAATTGCCAGCTTTTAAAAAAAATTAACCTAACCATTTTAAGATCAAAAAGGTTGTCTTCTAGAAGCCTGATCAGACACAGAATTTTCTTCAAGAACTTTTCAGAGAAGAGACATGAATACAAATCATCATTTCAGACTTGTAAAAAACAACCATATCCACTTGTCCTATTGAAAAAAATCATTTTCATGTAGTTTTTTAGCTAGCAAATGATTGAAAAACACCTATTTTCAACTGGATAGGAAGTAGTATGACATGTTAGTAAGACTCCCTCTATTTTAACAGGTAAGTTGCATTTGTCAAATTTTACCCATGTTTAAGTGATACATACACTAGGACAGTACCAAGATGATACACTGTTGTTCTAAACTCAGCACTTATAAGAATCAAAAAATGCAGAACAAGAAGAGCAAGTTACTCACTAATCATAACAGCTCGCCCCTTGGGGTCCACAGCTAAAAACTGTCCAGGTACGATGCGGCGGCACCCACTCTTGCCAAAAGTTTCTTGGTGAATTTTCTCAAACATATTCTTAGAAGGCTGGTATTCCAAGATAACAATCCGCCCTGAGTCACTGCCAACCACTATGTAGTCTTTGGTGCCTCCTGTAAGCCTGAAGGCCATGAGTGAGCGGATTACACCAAACACTTCCACGGTGAGAAGAGTATGCACTTTGCCAGTGTTGGGGTCTGGCCGCAGCAGCTCCAAGATCTTGCCACGAGAAACAACAATTTCCTGTTGTTTGGTTCCTACCAAAACACAAAGATCATAAATAATTAGAACTAGCACAAAACTTAACCTGAATATGCATGTACTTTTTGCAGGGTTTTTGTTTTAAATTCTGTTTGCATAGGGCCCATATGAGATGCCAGGAATGCAGAGCATTAGTCTGTTGAGCAACATTTTCGGCCCTCAACTTCACTGTCATTTTTCTCTGCACCCAAGTGAAAACATCTGACTTCATATTCCCACTGTCAAGGCTCTTTTTAAATTATGTTGCATTTGAAAAGATAAAGAGACACAGAATGAGAGATGCCCATTAGAGACTACTAGTCTACTCTAAATGCTCAGAAGGGCCAGGGTAGAGCTGGGTCAAACTCAGAATATTATCTGGGGCTCCCACATTGCTGGCAGGGATCCAACTAGGTGCCACATCACTACCTTTCAGGGTGCATAATAATAGGAAGGTAGAATCAGAAGCGGAGTCAAGACTTAAATCAGGTACTCCCATGTGGGATACACAAGAGTTATCTTTTTTTTAAGCATTTATTTATTTGGGGGGTAGTACAGTGGCTCAACAGATTAAGCTTCTACCTTCAAGCACTGGCACTCCATATGGGTGCCATTTCATGTCTCAACTATCCCACTTCCCATCCAACTCCCTGCTTATGGCCTGAAAAAGCAGAGAGGGATGGCTCAAGGCATTGGGACTCTGCATTCCTTTTGGAAACACATAAAAATCTCCTGGCTTCTAGCTCTACATCAGCTCAGTTCCACTCATTAGTCATTTGGGGAGTAAACCAGTAAATGGAAGTTCTCTGGCTCTCTCCTCTCTGTAAATTGACCTTTCAAATTAAAATAAATCTTTTTTATTAAAGTCTCCAAAAAGATCTATTTACTCGAAACTCAGTAACAGAGACAGAGTGAGACAGATCTATCCACTGGTTCATTCCCCAAATGTTTACTATGGCCAGAGACGGGCCCATCCAAAGTTGGGAGACTGAGGCTTCTTTTGAATCTCCCATGTGGGTGCTGGGGCCCAAGGCCTTGAACCATCCTCTGCTAAGTGCTGGACTGGAAGTGCAGCAGCAAGAACTTAAACTGTAGCTAGCATATATATAGATTGCCACTGTTGCAGGTAGAAGACTACGTTGCTATGTCACAGCACCAGCTCCAGAGGATGCATCTTTTTTTTGAAATTCAACATATAAAGAGAGGAGGAGAAACAGAGAGGAAGATCTGCCGTCCAATGACTCACTCCTCAAATGGCCACAATGGCCAGAGCTAAGCCAATCCAAAGCCAGGAGCCAGGAGCTTCTTCCAGGTCTCCCACACAGGTGCAGGGTCCCAAGGCTTTGGGCCATCCTCGACTGCTTTCCCAGGCCACAAGCAGGGAGATGGAAGAGAAGCAGGGCCATCAGGAGTAGAACTGATGCCCAAATGGAATCCAAGCATGTGCAAAGCGAGAACGTTAGCCTCTAGGCTACTGCGACAGGCCCAGAAGATGGACCTTAGCTCCTGAACCAAACACCGCCACATACTAGATACAGCATTGTTAACCATTCCAACCCATTTTCACTTAATGCTTTTACTTATCTGGCCAAAATAACTTCCTCCAGAGATCAGATAAGAGCGAGCACTCCGAAGTGCCCTAGAAACTAAATCATTACACATACAGTTGGTGGCCATTTGAGGAGTAAATCAGTGGAAGATCATTATCACCCTATCTCTGGCTTTCAAATAAAAAGTAAACCTTAAAAAAAAACAAATTTACACAATCTGATCTTAACTTGGTTTTTCCAAAAACATCCCTCACTCTAGTTCACTGCATACGGCGCAAAGCGGCAAATGAACTGCAGTGACGTGTTTATGAAGTAGATCATCCCTAAACAAATTAATTAACTAAAACTCTACTATCTCCTCAAGCACCAAGCTCAGGTCCAAATTCTATACTTCTGCTCTTTCATAACCTAACAACTTTTAGACATTTTTTTTTCAAACTGATAAACACAAGGTGACACATGATCGTATCTTCCACACCTTGTTATGCTTCACAGGATTATGCTCACAAGCGAGTACCACATAGATAACCAAGAAACACACATCTCTGGTACTAATCAATGACATGAGCTAGGAAATGTCCCGGAAATTAAGAAAAAGATAGTGAACCTTAATGTAACATGAAATTTTATGTACTATAAGTCAAATGCCAATGGTTCACATTTACCTACAGGTTAACAACATATTAATTCACAACTTACCAGAGAAGTTGCCATGAATGGCAAAGCTAATGCCAGTGGCTCGCTGCAAGGTCAAGTTGTACAGGAACATTGTGGTTGCCAAACGGTGCTATGCAGAGCACCAGGTCCCAGTTACAGCAACAATATCAAATTAACGTAAGCTAAGGGAGAAAAAAAAAATTCCCATTAAACTGATATTTGTATAGACAATTCTTCTGGAAACTTCAGCTCACGGCAGCAAACTAAAGTGCATTGAAGAATAACGTACAAGTCAGAGTGCGGTCTAGGTCTGGTCCCGCGGTACAGACTTTCCCTTTCAGTAGGTAGCTTTCTATTCCCTTTACAGATAAGGGAATCGAGGATGAATCACCTCGGAAGCTCCTCAGCCCGTGTTGAACTGCTGAAGAGTGCCCCTAACAGAACACTTCCTGTTTATCCTTTTGTTGCCTGAACTAAGGTGTATTTTCATTGCATTCGAATAGGCTATATGCACATGGTTCAAAATTTAAAGGCACATGAAAACAGTTTCTCTAAGCCATTCCTAAAACACGTGCTTTCTCCCAGGGCAAATCCATTTACCAAAGCCATCTGCTGTCCTTTCAGGATTGTTTTTCTCTGTTGTTGTTTTTTTTTTTAATATAAATAACAAGCAACATTATCCTATTCTATCCTCCCTTTTCCCAGTGGTTGGGTACTGTGTTTTACACACTAACACTATAGGACAACTTAATCTACTTTCTTTTGTTTTTTATTTTATACTCGTAGAATAAAATAATCAGCTATATTGTTAAGTATTCCACTGATGAACATTTAGGAGATGGCAAAGAAAATTTCCGAATGTGAGTCATTTATTCAAGGCATCTACAAAATGTTCAAGGAAACACTACTCATGGACATGACAATTTGTTGACCAAAATAAACTTATCTTTTAATGCTGTTTCCCCACAAACTTTCTGAGGTGCTCTCAATCGTGCTTCTCTAAAAGTGCACAGATGGGTGCTGCCAGATTGCCTTTAAAGAGGTTTTTCTACCAATTTACATCCCCAGCAATGCATGGTCACCCATAAACAGCCGCGATGATATTTCCACCTTAGTTTATCGGTTGAAAAATTCTTAAACTGCTTTTAGTGGCAATTCTTACACAGCTCTCAATTTCAAAGTAGCTAGAGTTTAAAACCAAAACCTACTCACCATCAAAAACTGAAAAAACCTGAATTCATCTCCTAACGAGAAGGCCTCCCTACAAGAAAGTATTTCTTCTCAGCAGGTAGGACTGAAAACTGCAGAGTGAGGTACCAACACCCGCAAAAGCTAACACCAAGTCGCCAAAGAAAAGTAATTCTAATTATCTTTTCCCCACGTTCTCATGTAGAAACAAAAGCAAACGGACCTCAGCAATCCAGAGCAAGCACTGTGTAATGAACACACAAATCTGACATGGTTATTAAGCCAGGAAGAGAGACCTATTAGACAAATGTCCTCATCAATACTTCTGCGGTTCTCACTTCACAGCCTTGTGGCTACGACCGAGTGAAATACTTGCAGGCTCAGCAAAAAACAAGGCGAAACGATCTGTTCTCTCGGCTAGCCACAAATCCTAAGAGATACAGTTCTCACGTGAGGCTAAGGAACGCTTAGGAAAGTAGATTGCGGGGACATACCGCAGAAAAAGTACTTGCTCATAAAAAAAAAAACCCACAGGATGAGAAGTCATCTCCGAAATCCTGAACAGTTTGTCCCTAGGCTACTTCCACGAGACCGCTCATTACAAACACCAGGAATTCATCTCCCAGAGAGCGGGCCACATACAGCCAGCTAGGCTTTTACCCTGAGCAATGCAGCAAGGTGTATCCTGGGGGAGCAGCAGTCCACCACCACAGAAATGAGAGGTCCTCAAGACTTCGTGAAAAACACAGTAGCGGGAAAGCTATACCATGTTTTTTTTTGGGGGGGGGGCATTTTGTACCCTCAAATACTACGAGCACCCTAACGGGCAGGCCGGTCGTAGCAAGCGTCTAGCCATCCATCCCTCCACGTCCCAGATGAGTAGCATGGCAGTTTGAACTCGGACAAATCCTCAACACCACAGTAGGCCCCGTTTTGCAAAATATAAAACTGGGGTTCAGAGTTGGAGACTAGTTGCCCAGCCGCCTAGATCTAAATCCAACCCAAAGGCTTCGGCTGAGAAGACTGCTTCGTTATTTACCCTTTTCGTATGCTTTCCCCCGCTCGTGTACCGTTTACGCTCCAGAGATATCCTGCTCTCTGCTCACACTTCCCCCGTCTCAGAATGCACAAGTTCAAAAAAGGCAAGCTAATCTCTTATTTCGAGCTAAATTGGGGCGGCTGACGACTTTACGGAGCCGTATTCGCGCCACCGCGGTCCACCTACACATACCTGACCCTTGCTCGGACCTCTCGGGCCTAGACTGCCTAAAACCTCCCCCCACAATCGGGCCTCCCCTCCTGAGTGTCCGCTCTCCACATCCCCACGCCCGGGGAACTCGAGAGGCCGCTTTTTTACCCTGCAGATGTAAGGATGGTGGCGATATCCAACGGATGTCGAGTCGATTCACGCCTAAGCCAGCGTTAACGGCGAAACGCCAGCATCCGCCATTAGCCCTCTAGTTAGGGACCTACTGAGGGCGCGCGACGGAAAAAGAAATCCAATCCGCGCCTGCAACATGTGTTGAGATACATTTTAAAATGCCTCTTTCTTGCTTCCACACCGCCTTAAAACCCGTTTACGTAGACTATATGGCAGTAAGTTTTTTCTTGGATACCAGAAATACTAGACATTAAAAAAAAAAAAAAAATGCGAGTTCGTCGGGCACTGCCACGGACAGCCCCGTAGAACCGAAACGCCGACGGGGCCTCGTGGAGGCGGAAGTACCGAGCAAGATGGCGGGTGTCGAGTCCCCTCAGAAAGTACCCGCGGCGTCTCATCCTTGTGAGGGCGGGGGAGGAAGCCGCTGCTCCGAAATCTCCACCGAGCTCATTCGCTCCCTGACAGAGCTGCAGGAGCTGGAGGCTGTGTACGAACGGCTCTGCGGCGAGGAGGTCGGGAACTGAGCCTTTTTTTGTTTGTTTGTTTCTTGGGACAAGTGGGCTTTAGGACCTCTCAGTCGTGGGAAATGCAGTTCCTCTTGAGTGCAGTTAGACTGGATAGTATAGACCACGTCGCCTCATTCTCCAGGGAAGATTTGCCTTGGCTTAATGTGAAAACCACGACTTCTCATCCCGTTACCGAAGCCCTTGAAGCGCTCTTGCAGGGAAGGGTTTGAGAATGTCATTGCAGGGTTTCGGGTTCAGTGCACAACTTGTGCAAGTTTGAGCTGTCCAGTCTTGAAGAAATCTCGTCATCTCTAACCTGGGATTTTTTTTAACTAATGTTGAGCACAAAAAAAGGCAATGTCAGTCTGGGAGTGAGGAAATTTATTAATGTCACTAAATATTTTCACCTTCTGACTTGCACCAGTTTTCTGATAATGTTCCCTGGCAAGATGTATTTTAAAACTCAGTACTCTTGGTTTCACATTCCTTAGTTTGCGGTTGCTGGGTCAGCCGGCACTTTGGAGAGAAAATTAAAGTCTTACAAAAACAGTAATCTGTGCTTGTATTTGATGACGAGGGGAAGATTTTGTTTTGGTTTGTTTGTTTTTAGGTTTGTTATTTTCCATCGTACGGTTTTGTAGGCACACATATTTTCTTGTTTATTTTATCCTCATTTTATTACAGAAGTTTGGGAAAGTAGCTCTGTAGATCCTACTGGGCCTTTTTAATAAAAATGGGTAGCTAGTATTCAAGGCTTTTGTAACTGTCTGCTACATTCAGGTGTTCAACACATTGTACTTTACCCTGGGTGACTTACCTAGTTTAGGAGGTAAATATTTTTGTCTCTCTTACAGATGAGAAAACACAAGAAAGTTCCATGAAGTAAGGTAGCACAGGAAATAGCCTGAGTATTACATACATTCTAAGTGCAAAGCAGGATTTGTGTGTGTGTTTGTGTTATTATAATTGGGAAATTTTGTGCATTTAGTCATTTTTTAAAAATATTTATTTATTATTGGAAAATCAGATTTACAAAGAGAAAGAGAGACAGAAAGCTTATACTGTTTCACTTCCCAAGTGGCCACAATAGCCAGACCTGAGCTGATCAAGAGCCAGGAGCTCCTTCCAGGTCTTCCGCGCGGGTGCAGGGTCCCAAGGCTTTGGGCTGTCCTCGACTGCTTTCCCAGGCCACAAGCAGGGAGCTGGATAGGAAGCGGAGCAGCCAGGACACAAACTGGCATCCATATGAATGGGATCCTAGTGCCTGCAAGGCAAAGGCTTTAGCCTCTAGACTGTCAGGCCAGGCCCAATCATTTCATTTTAAATACCATCTTGTATTGGTCAGTCTGCTCATGAATGAATGTCTGTGTTTCCTCCCATGTGCATTGCTCACATGTTAGATGGAGCAGAAAAGGGAACAATAATGATGCAGTGTGATCAGTGGGAAAATGAACTGCTGTTCGCTCATGGCCAAAAAGAGCTTAGTGGAACTTAAGAAGTTTGAAATGGGATTTACCCCTCACTAAAAATAGTCATACCAAATGTTCTGATGACAAGAAATGTTTCTGTGTTTCAGAAAGTGGTAGAGAGAGAGCTGGACGCTCTTTTGGAACAGCAAAGCACTATCGAGAGTAAGATGGTCACTCTCCACCGAATGGGGTAAGTCTCCGGATCTTAGCAAGATCTAGCATAACTGCCAGCAGTGTTCTTTAGACAAGTTGAAAGTTTTCCTAGCTTTCTATAATGAACTTCCAATTGAGTTTGAAATGTACAAAAAAACTTATCTCAAGGAAAAATGAACAACTAAGGATCGGTGGTTCTCAGAGTCCTTGGAGCAGCAGTACCAGCATCACCACTAGACACTAGAAGTGCGTACTTTAGGATGTCACTCCAAGCTTACTGAATCACTCTGGGGATGAGGTCAGGAATTGGAGTTTTAACAAGTCTATTAAATGATTCTGGTGTACAACTGAAGTTGGAGAACCACTTTTTAATATACTTTCTATATTTGCTAGTCAGTAAAATGGTACTTTGAATTCAGCAACCTCTCAGATTGTTGGTTAATACGTGTTTTGCTCACTTAGTAATTGGGGGAATCTGCTCACTCCATATTCAGGGATGTGTTTGTAATGTTACATGTTTTTTGTTACGTATAGGTCTGTATTTACAACAAAACACTAGAAAGTTGTTTGTAGAGTGAACTGAACTATGAATTATAGGGAGAGACAAAAGAGGAAGAAATAGTTTCCATCTGCACAAGAAGCTTTTCATTCCCTGTGCCTATGGCTGTGTGAATGCTGTTATTGTATGTCTCCAGTCCCAACTTGCAGTTGATTGAGGGAGACGCAAAGCAGCTGGCAGGAATGATCACCTTTACCTGCAACCTTGCCGAGAATGTGTCCAGCAAAGTCCGTCAGCTTGACCTAGCCAAGGTAACCCCATAGAGCTCTTGATGGTTTTTAGTAGAATGCAGTAAAGAAGCCACACATTGGAGATCAGGGCAGCACCACTTAAGAGAAATTTAATACGAGCTACCAAAGCCAGATGTGACAGGAAAACTCCAAACCAATAGCTGTTACAAATATAGACTTAGAACTCCACAACAAAACACTAACAAAGCAAATCCAACAAACTTATATAAAAAAGATTATGTACCACACGAAGTGCAATTTACCTTAGCAGTGCAAGTTGCATTTAGCTTTGGAAAATTAATTAATATAATGGACTGTATCAGTAGAATGAAGAATCAAAACCACAGAATCATTTCATAGACTCAGAAAAGCACTGGACAAAAAGTTCAGTGCTCATTCACAATAAAACCACTCAGTGAGGGGCCAGTGTAATAAAGTCACTGCCAGCAATGCCAGCATCCCATAGGGCTGCCGGTTCAATCCCAAATGCACTACTTCTGATTCAGCCCTCTGCTAGTGTGCCCAGGAAAGCTGCAGAGGATGGCCCAAGTCCTTGTGCCCTTCCACTCATGTGGGAGACCCAGAAAAAGCTCCTGGTTCATAGCTTTGTCCTGGCTCAGCCCTAGCCGTTCAGACCATTTGGAGACTAAACCAGTGAGTAGAAGATCTTTCTGTATTTGCCTCTCTCTATCTGCAAATTTGCATTTCAAATAAACTAAATGCATCCTTTAAAAAAAAAATATTGGAGGGCCCAGCACAGTAGCCTAGCAGCTAAAGTCCTTGCCTTGCACCTTCTGGGATTCCATATGGGCACCGGTTCTAATCCCAACGGCCCCACTTCCCATCTAGCTCCCTGCTTGTGGTCGAGGAAAGCAGTTGAGGATGACCCAAAGCCTTGGGACCCTGCACCTGTGTGGGAGACCCAGAAGAGATTCCTGGCTCCAGCTTCGAATTGGCTCAGCCCAGACCATTGCAGCTGCTTGGGGATTGAATGGGCAAAACATCTTCCTCTCTATGAATCTTACTTTTCAATAAAAATAAAATAAATCTTTAAAAAAAATTGCTGGATAAAGCAGGAACTATATTTAGCCTTAAAATATAGTTATATATTTTATACATAAGATATAAAATATATATACATATATGAATGCAATGGATAGACTAGAACTTCCTCAGCCTGGTAAAGGGTATCTGCACCGACGTGTCACCAGCAGGTGCAACAGCCGAGCACAGCCTGGCCTGTGTCTGCTTGTCTTAAGAATGCCTACACATACTTACTTTATGACTTGGGTAATGTCATGGCCCCAGACATTGCATACCTTATGACTATATTTATATGCTTTGTAATTTTTAAAATTTTTAATATATTTTTATTTTGAATTTTGAATTACATGGTACAATTTCATATAGGCTGGGATTCCCCCCAAAACTCCTACCCCTCAACATATTTTCCCCATTTTACTACAATGGTGTAGTCCTTCATAAGGAATCATAATTCCATCAGTCTCTTATTTAAGTAAATTTTTCTTTATATACCTGAGAAGCAGAGAGTTCCATCTGCTGATTCATTTTCCAGATTCCTTAGCTATACAGGACTAGGCCAGAGCTGGGACAGGAATTCAATCCAGTTTTCCCCCATAGGTGCCAGAAAGCAAGTCACTTATGCCTTATTTTTTTTTTTTTTTTGTAAAGATTTTTTTTTTTTAATTTATTTTTATTGTTTTTTTATTGGAAAGGCGGATATACAGAGAGGAGAGACAGAGAGGAAGATCTTCTGTCCGATGATTCACTCCCCAAGTGAGCGCAACGGGCCGATACTATGCCGATCCGAAGCCAGGAGCCTCTTCCGGGTCTCCCACGCGGGTGCAGGTTCCCAAAGCTTTGGGACGTCCTTGACTGCTTTCCCAGGCCACAGGCAGGGAGCTGGAAGGGAAGCGGGGCTGCCGGGATTAGAACCGGTGCCCATATGGGATCCTGGGCGTGCAAGGCGAGGACCTTTAACTACTTGCGCCACCGCGCCGGGCCCAAGATTTATTTATTTTTATTGGAAAGTCAGATATACAGAGAGGAAGAGAGACAGAGAGGAAGTTTGTCCATGTGATGGTTCACTCCCCAGACACAACAGCTAGAGCTGAGCCAATCAGAAGCCAGGAGCCTCCGGGTTTCCCACACAGGTGCAAGGTCCCATAGCTTTGGGCCATCCTTGATTGCTTTCCCAGGCCAGAAGCAGGGAGTTGGATGGGAAGCAGGGCTGTCATGATTAGAATCAGTGCCATATGGGATCCCGGGCATTCAAGGCAAGGTCATTAACCACTATGCTCTCATGCCGGGCTCACTTGAGCTTTACTTAAGCCATCTCTGCTGCTTCCCGGAGGTTTCACTGGCCAGAAGCTGCAGTCAGGAACCAAAGGCAAGGGTTCAACTTAGCCACTCTCACATAAAATCAGGTGTCTTAACTGCTAGGCCAAGAGCCTGCTCCCCTACTTACAGATTCAGTAGGATAAGCCAAGTAGAAATACAGATTATGCCTGTTCCTGTTATGTTAAAATGAATGATTTGACCACATTAATAATATTGTATGGAACCTGTCAGAGGTCTTGGTCATCGTCACCATGACTGACAGTTTTGTGAGTGATGATGATGTTGTGAGCTTGCCACTGAAAGGTGAAGTGTACCTGTGGCTGACCAAATTCTCCTGAATCTGGAGATACTTGTTGCTTAATTATTTACTTTATTTTATTTAAAAGGAGACATAAATGGACAACACTCTTTAAGGGAAAGAAAAATGTTTATTTAAAAGGAAGTTACAGAGAAAAAGGGAGAGACAGAGTCTGCTGGTTCATTCCTGAAATGGTTACAGTGAAAAGAGCTAGGGAGTCTGAACCGAAAAGCAAAGAGCTTCTGCGTCTCCCATTTGGGTGTAGGGGCCCAAGCACTTGGGTCATCTTTCATTGCTTTCCCAGGCCCTTTAGCAGGGAGCACGTTTGGAAGTGTAACATCCAGGACTTAAAATGGCCCACATTCAGGATGCTAGCATCCGTGTCTGCAGCTTTGCCCATTAAGTCACATTGCCTACTGCCAAGCAGAGCTTGTAACTGCTGGTTCACTCCCCAAATGCCCACAATAGCCAGAGCTAAACTTGGAGCCCTATATTTAGTTGAAGTCTCTTCAGTGGTTGGCCAGAATCCAAGTACTTAAGCTTTTGCTTCAGAGAGTTTACCTCAGCAGGACACTAGAATCGGCACTGGGGGTGGAACTTGAGCCCAGACATTCTGAAATGGGATGTGGTATCCCACTGCTGTGTCAAAAGTCTAACCCTAGGAGCTGGCACTGTGATATAGCACATAAAGCAGCTGTCTGCAATGCCAGCTTATCATTTGGGCACTAACATGAGTCCTAGCTGCTCCACTTCCAATCCAGCTTCCTGCTAAAGTAGCTGAGAAAGCAGAAGATGACCCTCATACTTGGTCCCTGCACACACGTGGGAGACCTGGAAGAAACTCCAGGCTCCTGGCCCAAAATAAGACCAGCTCCAGCCATTTGAGGGGTGAACCAACATGGAAGGTTTCTCTCTCTCTCTCTCTCTCTTTTCCTCTCTGTCCCCCTCCCCCTTTGCTCTTCTGGAGTCCTTTCAAATAAGTTTTAACAGATACATACACAAAAACAACCTACTCCTGAGAGTGATTTTTTTTTTAAACACGAAGACACTATTTCTAAGCACCAGGTCTTTTTGCAGAACCGCCTCTATCAGGCCATCCAGAGAGCCGATGATATCTTGGACCTCAAGTTTTGCATGGATGGAGTTCAGACTGCTTTGAAGAATGAAGATTATGAACAGGCCGCAGCCCACATTCATCGCTACCTATGCCTGGACAAGTCAGTCATTGAGCTGAGCCGACAGGGCAAAGAAGGTCAGCATCCCTAGTGATTTCTAGTTCAATTACAAGCACTTGTAATCTGAACTTGACAAGCTCCCCAGTGAGACAACTATTAACTGACAAGTTTTCTTGTCTGCGTAGACAGTGTATACTTCCTATTCCGGCAGTGAGCAAGTGTTAGGCCCAGCTGACGGACAAGGAACTGAATCCACATCTGCTGATTGTCTGGCCAGTGATAATTTGCAGTTGCCTTAATTGCCTGTTTATAAATGAAATTCTGAGCTTGATATTTTGAGCATTTCAGGATCCTGACTCATCCTGTCTTTCTGGCTTTATTTTCTGCTATATACATTTAGGATACAAAAACTTTTTTAAAGATTTCTTTAAAGGAGTTTTTTATATATATATGTATGTGGAAAGATATATATGTAAATATGTGTGTATATATACATACATATATAAAAAGAAAGATTTTTCTGTCCTCTTGTCCCCAGATGACCACAGCAGCCCATACTGGGCCAGGTTGGCGCCAGAATCTTCCTCCAGGTCTGCTACGTGGGTGGCAGAGGGCCAAATGCTCATGCAGTCCTCTGCTGCATTTCCCAGGCCATTAGCAGGAACTGAATCAGAAAAGGAGCAGTCGGATCTCAAACTGGCACCCTTATGGCGTGCCTTGTCACAGGCAGCCAGTTTACTGGCTGTTCCACAATACTGATCCCTAGTGTATAAATATTTGTCAAGCTGGGGAAGGTATTGTTGCACTTCAGTTCAGACCACACCTGGTTCTTACCTGGCTGTTGCAGGATTTCAGGGAGTAAGCTTTCATCTCACTTTTTAAAACATTTTATTTCTGATGATGTTTACATAGTTGAGGAGGATAATTGCCCATGTTTCTATCACTTTCTGTGAAGATTTTTCTGTCACTCTGCCTTTTCAAGTAAATAAATCTTCCAAAGGAATCATTTGTTAAATAGCTGTTTATACCAAAGTATGTATCTTTGAAAAAATATATTAATTTATTTGAAAGGCAGAATTAACAGAGAAAGGAAGAGAGAAAGAGCTTCCATCCCACTGAATCACTCCCCAAATAGTCACAATGACCAGATCTAGGCTGGTCCAAAGCCAGAAACCAGGAGCTTCTTCCGGGTCTCCCAGGTGAGTACAGACCTTGAGCTCTCTTCCACTGCTTTACCAGGCTATTATCAGGGATCTAGTTAGGAAGTGGAACACCTGGGACTCAAACCAGCACCCATATGGGATGCTGGCACCATAGGTTGAAGCTTAACCTACTACACCATAATGCCTCTCCCGATGTTAAATATTATTATATTAGTAGCATGAATAATTACATATTAACTTCTCAAGCAGAGGCAGTCTATTGCAAGCACATTCTTTGCTGCCGGTTACCACAGGCTGTTTCAAGTTAGCCACAAAATTGAATACTGACACTGAATGCTGTGGAAATGCACTTTGCTCAGTAATAGTTCAGTAACTACAGTATTTCATTATCCATTTGACTGTTACAGAAAACTCCTTAGCTGTAATTGATGGTTGTTGCCGTAAAAGCCGTATTACCTCTGTTTCTCTCCAGCTGTAGTCTTTATGTGCTAGATTTGAACATCTCTGAGTCTGGGCAAGTGTACAAATCTTTTTAAAAGAACATGTTTATTTGCACAGAACTAATCAGTTTGAGAGGTTATTAATGTCCTTAAAGTGATTTTTGTGGTTGTGAAACAAATCTTGGGAGGTTGAATTGGTCCCTCTTTTATAGTACTGAAATTAAGACTGCTTAATTTAGCAAGTCATGTTCAAGCCTTCATTTTTTATATGTTTGCATCAATAAATATTGTGGTACTTGAAAAGAATTGTTACTTTTAGCTGAAAGACACAGAATACTAATAAAAAAAACACCACAGATGTGCAAAGAGAGATTTCTGTGTTCTTGTTCTCCTCTCAAATGCCCACAACTGCAATGGACCAAACCAAAGCCAACACCCTAGAAGTCAGTCTGGTTATTGCACAGGGCGCAGGGACTTGTATGCTTGAACCACCGCATGCTTCTTCCATTGATGCATGTTAGCAGAAAGCTAGACTAGACAGTGAAGCCAGGACTGGAACCAGGGCACTCAAATGAGATGCAGGCATCCTAAGGAGCCCAAGAACCAGCCCTTGTCTTGTCTATCTGTTCTGCCCTTTCTCTGTCTGTCTCTTCTCCCTCTTAATTCCTTCCGCTTCTCTGTCTCTACTCCCTTCCTCTCCCACTCCTCTGCCTCAGAAAAGAAGTTAAAAATATCTGTTTTTCGTAAGCTCTTTGAAGAATGAATTACTATTGTGCACAAAGCCTGGACCTGATGCACATTTCCTCTGCCTTGAGCAGGAAGCATGATTGATGCTAACCTGAAGTTACTACAGGAAGCTGAGCAGCGTCTTAAAGCCATTGTAGCCGAGAAGTTTGCCATCGCCACCAAGGAAGGGGATCTGCCCCAGGTGGAGCGCTTCTTCAAGATCTTCCCACTGCTGGGTCTGCATGAAGAAGGATTAAGCAAGTTCTCAGAATACCTTTGCAAGCAGGTACGGACCCTTGTGGCTTGGCAGTGTTGTGCTATGGAGCTCTACTTGCAGATGGGAGCCCAGCTGGTTCTAGTTTCTCTGGCTGCTCTCTTCTGAACATGATTCCCTTTTCTGATCTTCCTGCCATGCTGGGCAGTGTTGGATGCATGTATCCAGTCAACACATCCATCGTGAGCCTACTGTGTACCCAGCATGGCCTAGACATCAGCTGAGAAACTCTTTCTTCCAATAGGCCCAGTAAAAATAAAGGAAAAATAAAATTCAGGTTTTCTTAAAAGTGGAATCACCCTTTCCAAACTGTGAGAAATAACCAACTCTTTTAAGAGGATTTTTCTCTCTTTTTTTTAAGTTTTAAAGCAAGATTAATCAGAAGAGTTGAGAAAGAGGACTCCTGACCTAGTGACAGGAGGGGGCTTTGAGATAGAAAGGACCCTCATGCTCTGACCATAGTGGCAGGAGGGAAAGTAAAAAAGACCCCAGGTTTTTCATTAAAGAGAGTTCTTGATGAGCCTGAGTGTCAGAATATGCCGCATTGACTTGAAGGAGAGCAGGTTGCTTAGATTTCAATCCTTGGAAAGAAACACTTTGTCAGAATGTTTCAGAGTTTCCCTCCCTGACCCTTAGATGAGGAGAAGCACATGCAGCAGGCCTATATACTGAAGATGTGTTTTGTTTTGTTTTGAGATTGCTTTACTTATTTATTTGAAAGAATTACAGAGAGGAGTGACAAAGGGGAGAGTTGTTGCACCCACTAGTTTCCTGCCCCTCAAATGACTGCAACATCTAGCATGGAGCCAGGCTGCAACTGGGAGCCTGTGTCTACCACTAGGTTTCCCATATGGGGGTGCAGGGGCCCAAGCCCCAGGTTATCCTCCACTGTTTTTTCTAGAACATTAAACAGGAGCTGGAGCAGAAGTAAAGCAGCTAGGACTAAAACTGGTGGTGGCTTAAACTGTGGCACCACAACTCCAGCCTGGGCGTTTTAAATATATGTTGATAATGTGCAACTCCCTTTTGCCTCTCTCAGAAAAAGCTATCTTAGATGGAACACTACTCTGCCTTTAAGAAAAATTCAGAAAGTTTTGCAAAGGAGAGAATTCCATAAATGCTGGCGTATTTTACTCTAGCATGTCTCATGAAATTAAACAAGGTACAAAATAGTATGTTGGTCAGAGCATAATAGCCTAGTGGCTAAATCGTCACCTTGCATCTGCTGGGATCCCATATGGGCACCTGTTGTTATTCCGGCTGCTCCACTTCCCATTCAGCTCCCTGCTTGTGGCCTGGGAAAGCAGTCAAGGACGACCCAAAGCCTTGGGACTCTGCATCCATGTGGGAATCCAGAAGAAGCTCCTGGCTCCTGGGTTCAGATCAGCCCAGTTCCAGCTGTTGTGAGAAATGAACCAGTGGTACATATTATTTTTGATGATGTTTACATAGTTGATTGGGGAGGAAGTGTCAAGGATCAGGGAAAAGTGGGTGAAATTATTGCTTACGCATTTTCTTTTTCTTCTTCGTGTACCTGGGAGAGGCAGGAGTGTAAGGGGAGAAACCATCCCCAGCCTCCCAACCACTTCAATACCTGGGGCTGAGGAAGGCCACCCAATGTTATCCTAGGGTCCCCATTGTGGAGCATGTTTGAGGGTTCTGCTCAAGTGGTTTCAGTAGTTCTGAGATGTTTTTGATATTGCTGCTCCAAGGATGAGGAAATGCTTCCAAGGTCAGTTGGCTGACGTAGTCCACTTCAGAGTCTCCATCTGCCCAGAAATTTGCTGTCAAGCTTTGCTGGGTAGTTGATAAATTTGTCTGCCTTCCTTCCTCTGCAAACCAGTGGGTGCTACAGCCCAGACCAGTCTTGCCCACCACACACTCTGGCCCTCACGTACACCAGGGGGAGGTATAGCCCAGTTAAAGCAAACCGCAGTAACCCTCACTGGACTGGCCTCCAGCTCTGGTTCCTGTCCCTACCAGCATGTGCAATGGACTGATCCAGTCTGTACCACTTGCCATTCAGATCTTATATGCTTCGTTGGGTATTGAAACCTAACTTGACTCAACTGATTCCACCCTCCAGCTCCCATTCGTGCCATGGGTGTTAAAATCTTTTTAAAATGATGATAATAATAATAATAATCTGTCATTACTGTTACATGCAGGGACAGACCTTTATCATAGTTAAGTCAACATTGAAAAGTTGGTATCCCATACTAAAGTGCCTGATTGAAGCCCCAGCTTCCTGCTAACACTTACCCTGACAGGCAGCCACTGAAGGTGCACGTACTTGGATCCTTACTCCCCATGTTGGAGACCCAGATTAAGTTTCTGGCTCCTGGCTTCAGCCTGGCAAGCCCTGGTTCTTTTTGTTTATTTGTTCTTTAAAATCCATTTATTTATTTGAACATAAGAATTAAAGAGAAGCTGGGAGAAATATATGCTGAAGGGCCTGGTGTGGTAGCCTGGCAGCGAAAGTCCTTGCCCTGCATGTACCAGGATCCCATATGAGCACCGGTTCTAATCCTAGTGGCCTCATTCAGCTCCATGCCTATGGCCTGGGAAAGCAGTCAAGGATGGCCCAAAGCTTTGGGACCCTGCACCCACATGGGAGACCTGGAAGAGGCTCCTGGCTGGTGGCTTCAAATTGGCTCAGCTCTGGCTGTTACAGCCACTTGGGGAGTGAATCAACAAACAGAAGATCTTCCTCTCTGTTTCTCCTCCTCTCTGTAAATCTAACTTTCCAGTAAAAATAAAATAAATATGTTTTTTAAAAAAAAGGAAATATATGCTGATTCACTACCTAGATGTCTGCCAAGAGCCAGAGGCTTTGGAAAATCTCCCACGTGGTGGCAGGGGCCCAGACACTTGGGCCATTTTTGCTGCTTTTTTCCAGATAATTAGCAGGGAGCTGGATAGGAAGTAAAATATCCAAAATTTGAACTAGCACCCATATGAAATGCCAGGCCCCAGCCCCTGCAGTGGCTATTAGGGGCATTTGAGGATTGTGCCTGTGAATGGAGGATTTCCCTCTTTCTTTCTCTCTCTGCCCTTCAAATAAAGTAGAAATAGATAAAATTAAAGAATTTGCAATGAAGATAAATTCTTGCATAGTATAGACTATTTTGGGAAGGGAGAATTAGAAGCTTAACAGACATAGGTGAGAAGTCCCACCTGGCTGAAAACTTCTTTATTCTTTCTGAACATTGAAGAGTGTTTTACCCATTCTAAAAATTTAACTAAAAATCTTTAAATAATGCTTTTATGATTTTTTAAGCAGTTGTTTGCCACCTGAGACGTAGAAATGAGTTCTCTCCTCTCGTGGCACCCAGGTTCCTTTTCTGGCTCAACAAAGCACTTGTACTGGTAGCAAATTACATTGTGAGAAGGTTTCCAGGACCAAGGACTCTGTCCCTTTGCTAATGGCAGTCTGTGTCTCAAGGGGAAGAGGACACTGGCACAGTGCCCAGGTTCCTTGTCCTGCATGAGGGCAGCTTGCCCCACGCTACCTGGGAAACATCAGGAAAAGGAAACCAGTGGGAGATGCGCTCGGACACTGAGCTGTTCTTGGTGCAAGCTGTGGCTTCAGTCTAAAATACATGTGGATTTTTTTCCTTTGGTAGGTGGCCAGTAAAGCTGAAGAGAACCTTCTGTTGGTGCTAGGGATGGACACGAGTGACCGAAGAGCCGCAGTCGTCTTTGCAGACACACTCACTCTCTTGTTTGAAGGCAAGCTCTTCCTCCACTTGAGGGAGACTACAGAGGTTCCTGTGTAACACTTGCATGCTACTCTTTCTTTTCACCCTTCTAGTTTGATGTGTTTATTTTAATCCTATAGTTTAATGTGTTTCAGTTTATTGGAAAGTTAGCTTTCAGATTTAGTGGATTGTTAGGAAAGATTACTCTCTGGTATTTCTGTCTTGTCTAACTGAAAACCCAATGTTTATGGTAAATTCAACCTTAAAATTAGTTACCAGAGAATGATGTTAATTTCCAAACACGATGCAAAATGACATATATTACTTCCCATGTGCCTACTAGTATACATTGTGCATATTTAACAAACAAATATGCCTGGCAATGTCTACCACTCACAGGGCAGTTTTATGTTCTTTTGGGAAGTAAAGCAACAAAAAAGGATTTGGTTAGACTCTGCATTAGTCTTGGCTGGGAGAAAGAAATCTATCTTGTAATGCAGATGTTTGAAAGCCAACCTTCTCATGTCCTTACAGGGATTGCCCGTATTGTGGAGACCCACCAACCCATCGTGGAGACCTACTATGGGCCCGGCAGACTTTTTACCCTGATCAAGTATCTTCAAGTGGAATGTGACAGACAAGTAGAGAAGGTGGTAGACAAGTTCATCAAGCAGAGGGACTACCACCAGCAGGTGAGTGTGGGGAGCAACAGGCCATTCAGAGGTGCCTGCAACCAGGCACACTGAATAAAAAGTGGAAAAGAACAATGCAAGCAGGAAAAAGCAAATTCCACATGCAATCTGACCTCTGAATTTTGCCTGTCACCAGCTAGCTTCCAGCTGGAGGTGTTGAACGATGATGGCTTCAGTGCTGAAGGAACGGAAAATGTTAGACCAGTTATAGAAACAGTGCCGCCTGTCAACAGAATGAGAATTTTGTTTCCCAAAGTTACATTGGGAACTTTCTCCTTTCTTCCTTAAGTATAAAATGTTTGTCAAAATGTTATTTTTTCATCCTTTTAAGCAGAAAAACTATTACATTGAAATAGGAGAGACCTTAAAATTCTAGGACCCCAAACTAGGAGACTATAGACAGCAGTCATTGGAACATCATTAGCATTACTTGAAGCACAGTAATGGGGTGAGCATTAGCACACAAACTGGAAACAAATCTTTGGCCCATCATCCTGAAAGCCCGTGTCTGAACTAAAGGAAGGGCAAACCTAATGAGCACACCAGACCTGAAGCCAAAAGCTTGCGATGACCACCAAGAGCATTCTCATTTCTGTTTTATGTTGCAGTTCCGCCAGGTCCAGAACAACCTGATGCGAAATTCTTCAACAGAAAAAATTGAACCAAGGTAATAATCCTGTTTTCTTCCGCGTATGAAAGTTTGAATTATTACTCCTCATCTATCCAGTGGAGACACTACTGTACAGCAGTGTGCTCTGTGCTTTTCTGGCACTCTTTCAACTGCTCTTGTTTCATAGTGGAAGATCTGTAAACACAGAAGTATAGTTAACACATGTGGTTCATAAGTAAAGGATCTTTGCTGGAAGCTTTGACGCATCCAGATTGGTTCCCCTCCTTTTACTCCCACGATAGCTATTATCAAATTTCAAACTTTTTTTTTTTTGTAATACAAGTAATGGTTTACTTATCAAAAGGAAATGCAAACATAAAAATTTACTCAAACTTTTAGAAAGTACACAGCATGTGTTAGTCTTTCACGTGGCAACTAGCAAAATGAGCTAAACAGACATAACTTTTTTTGTAGCATCTGTGGTCTTTTAAGAAGATACTAATAATAAATAACCCATCTAGGTTGTGTATTATATGCCACATACAGTTCTAAGCATGTAACCATTATCAAATCTTTTAAACCAAGAGTTCGTTCTTTATTTTCACATTTTCTTTGTTTTTTTTTTAAGAATTATTTATTTTTAGTGGAAAGGCAGATATACAGAGAGGAGGAGAAACAGAGAGGAAGATCTTCCAATTGATGGTTCACTCTCCGAGTGGCTGCAATGGCTGGAGCTGAGCCAGTCCGAAGCCAGGAGCCAGGAATCTCTTCCAGGTCTCCCATGTGGGTGCAGGGTCCCAAAGCTTGGGGCTGTCCTTGACTGCATTCCCAGGCCACAGGCCGGGAGCCGAATGGGAAGCGGGACCGCAGGCATTAGAACCGGCACCCATATAGGATCCTAGCGTGTTCAAGGTGAGGACTTTAACTCTTACTCTATTGCACTGGGCCAATTTTCACATTTGTTTTAATATACTTGAAATGCAGAACAATAGACAGAGATGGCCACAATGGCCAGGACTAAGCCAGCCAAAGCCAAGAACCTGGAACTCCGTCCACTTCTTATACATGGGTGGCAGGAACCCAAACTCATGAGCCATCTTCCTCTGCTTTCCCAGGCGCTTACACTTGGAGCTGAATTGAAAATAAAGCGACTTGGGCCTAGCATAGTAACCTAGCAGCTAAAATCCTTGCCTTGCATGTGCTGGGATCCCATATGGTTGCCGGTTCTAATCTTAGTGGCCCCGCTTCCCATCCAGCTCCCTACTTGTGGCCTGTGCTAGTTGAGGACAACCCAAAGCCTTGGGACCCTGCACCCACATGGGAGGTCCTGAGGAGGCTCCTGGCTCCTGGCTTTGTACTGGCTCAGCTCTGGACGCTGCAGCGACTTGGAGAGTGAATCAGCAGACAGAAGATCTTTCTCTTTGTCTCTCCTCCTCTCTGTATATCTTACTTTCTAATTAAAATAAATAAATCTTTAAAAAAATAAATAAAATAATAAAGTGACCAGGATTTGAATAAAAGCCCATATAGGATGTGAGCATAGCATGTGGCTCCTTAATCCACTGCCGCACAGTACCAGCCCCCAAGTCAAGGTTTCTCCAGTTCATTATTCTGTTCTGTGTGGCTGAGTAATTTTTTTCTCTTTAGTCTTTGGTCAGGCAAAGAGGCACAAAAAGACAAGTAGATAGAAATCTCACATCTTCTGGTTTACTCCCCAAATGCTCACAGTGGCCAAGACCGGGCCAGGCCAAAGCTAGGAACCAGGAATTCTGTCTGATTATCCCATATGAGTGGCAGTGACCTATATTACCCACTATCATCATCAGGAAGCCAAAATCAGAAACAGAATTGGGCCCGGTCGTGTGACCTAGTGGCTAAAGTCCTCACCTTGAACGCGCCAGGATCCCATATGGGTGCCGGTTCTAATCCCGGCAGCTCCGCTTCCCATCCAGCTCCCTGCTTGTAGCCTGGGAAAGCAGTTGAGGACAGCCCAAAGCTTTGGGACCTTGTACCCCTGTGGGATACCAGAAGAGGTTCCTGGATCCTGGCTTTGGATCAGCATAGCATCGGTCATTGCACTCACTTGGGAAATGAATCATCAGATGGAAGATCTTCCTCTCTGTCTCTCCTCCTCTCTGTATATCTGACTTCCCAATAAATAAATAAATCTTAAAAAAAAAAAAAAAAAAAAAACAGAAAAAGAAACAGAATAGGACTGACCCAGGCACTATGATTGGGAATGCCTCAGAACCTCAACTTACTATGCCAAATCCCTGCCACTGGCTGGGTAATTCTTTGTTATAGTGGAACTATTCTGTACATTGTAGGATGGTTAGTGGTATCCTGGCATCTACCCCATTATGTGCTCGTAGTCTCCTGTGTCAAAATTGCTGAGTTGGAAATCACTGATTTAGCCCATAACCATTGTTCATAGGAAGAAGCCTGACAGCGTTGAGTGACTTACCTGAAGGCGGACAAATGGACAAGACAGAGCCAGAGATAGATCCCACAGAGTGTGTAACTAGAGAGTTTGTTCTGTCAATGACTGTGGTACATTGAGTGGTGTTCTAATATGTCACCGTGACATAGTAAGAGCATGTGGTAAGGGGACGTTCAAGGAAGATTTTCTGAAGAAATGACCTTAGATCTAAATTCTAAGGAGTAAGTAGGGGGTTCTGGCATGATAGCTTATTGGCTAAATCCTCACCTTGCAAGCCTAGAATCCTGTATGAACACCAGTGTGTCCCAGCTATTCCATTTCCCATCCAGCTCCCTGCCTGTGACCTGGGAGGGTGGTGGAGGATGACACAAAGCTTTGGGACCTGGCATCAACGTACAAAAGCCAGCTGGGCTTCTGGTTGCAGATTGACTCAGCTCCAACCTTTGCAGCCATTTGGGGAATGAGTAGGCGGACAGATCTTTCTATCTGTATAGCCTTCTTTTATAAGTCTGCCTTTCCAATAGAAAAAAAAAATAGATCTTTAAAAAAAAGTAGGGAAATAAATTAAAGAAGTTGCAGATAAAATAGAGAAACCTTGTATGGAAGTCCTGAGTCCGTGATTTACCAGCAGAAGAGCATGAAATGAAGTAAATGTGGAGAGTCATTCAGGAGCTTGTACCCTAAGAGGTATGGAAGCCGTAGGATAAGGCCTGACTGATGTTTTGTTTTGTTGATAATTTTTTTTACTTTTATTGAAAAGTCAGATATACAGAGAAGAGGAGAGACAGAAAGGAAGATCTTTTGTCTTCTGATTCATTCCCCAGGTGGCGACAATGGCTGGAGCTGAGCAGATCCAAAGTAAGGAGCCTGCAGCTTCCTCCAGATCTCCCACACGAGTGCAGGGTCCCAAGGCTTTGTGCCATCCTCAGCTGCTTTCCCAGGCCACAAGCAGGGAATTGGATGGGAAGCAGGGCTGCCAGGATTAGAACCAGCAGTCATACAGGATCCTGGCACATGCAAGGCTAGGACTTTAGTTGCTAGGCTACTATGCCGGGACCCTGACTGATGTTTTGAAAGCATCTCTTTGACCTGAGTGTACAGAGGGAATTAATTTTCACATATAATATGAGGTAGACAGTCAGCCATTCTTTTTAAATGGCAGTCAGTTGGGGGGAATCCCCAGTGCCTATAAAACTGTATCACATAATACAATGTTAATAACAATAAAAAAAAAAGAAAGAAAAAAAAATGGCAGTCAGTTGTCCCAGCGCAATTTGTTGAAAAGATCATTTTTTCCCTGTGGATTTGTCTTAGCACTCAAGGTAAAAAGTCAGTAGGCCATCTGGGCTCTCAGTTCTGGTCCACCAATCCTTAAGTCTGTGCTTAAGCCAGAACCACATAGTCTTGATTGTTGTCGCTTTGCAGTAATTTTTGAAAATCAAAAAGTGTACCTCCTCCAGCCTTGTTTTTTCCAGATCTTTTGGTTACTCATTGGGATAAATATATGGGAGACACCACTTATGGGGCTAAAGAAGCATTTTCTTGATGTAAAGCATAATTTCCACTTAGCCCACCCTTTGGTATTCACATATCCCTTATCAGAGTGCCAGTTCAATCCAGCTTCCTGCTAACGTATCCTGGGAGGCAGCAGAAAGAGGGGTCAAGTGCTTGGATCCCCACTATTCACAAGGAAACCTGGATGGTTGACAGCTGTGCTGGGTGGCCAGACAGCAGAGCGCAATGACCGTTACAGAGCTGACCCCTTATGGGTCATTTGGGGAGGGAATGTTAGGGACTAGGTTGTCCTGAGTGCTTATATCTGAGTGAATCCAAAGTCCTTCTCATTTCTTCTGCTTCATGTGCCACAGGGAACTGGACCCCATCCTGACTGAGGTCACCCTGATGAATGCCCGCAGTGAGCTATATTTACGCTTTCTCAGGAAGAGGATCAGCTCAGATTTTGAGGTGGGGGACTCCATGGCCTCAGAAGAAGTAAAGCAAGGTAAAAGATGTTTCTCGCAACTCTGAACAGGCTACTTGTGTAGTGGGCACTCTTCTGTAAGAATGACGTCATTATCTCTGACTAGGGAGACAACTGGGGCTTGTTAGTAGCTTACGTCTGTGGGCAAATTGACTTCTGGGAGGAAATCTTAATATATACCACATTTCAGAATTGACCTGGACCTTTGAGACCATATAATCATCTTACAAAGAAGGAAATCTCATGCCAGTGTTAAATTACTTTCCTCAGCTCTTTACCCCACAGCATATTTACCAGTTTCAGTTTAACCATTTATTGCTCAATTTTAGGAGGGGAAATGCACACATGATAAATAATTTGAACAATACAGAAACTTACAGATAAATGCAGTAGGGAACTTCTGGGAATGTTAGAGATATTTTAACACTGGATTGTAGCTATTGTTGCACAAATGTATAAATTAGACAAGTAAAATGAGTGAATTTTTTTGGAATGTAAATGATACCTCAAACTTGTTTCTTACGATTTTTGTGAAGATTTATTTATTTATTTGAATGGCAGAGTGACCAGGATCTTTCATCCACTGGTTCATTTCCCAAATGGTAGCAGCAACAGCCAGAGCTGGGCCAGGCTGAAACTAGGAGCCTGGAATCTATGTTTCCTACGTGAGTGGCAGGAAGTCAAGTATTTGAGCTGTCATCTGTCAACATCCCGTGCACATTAGCAGTCAGCTAGATAAGGAGTCAGGTCTTCAACGAGCACTGCAGTGTGAGATGTGGGTATTCCAGGCCATGCTAACCCCTCTGCACCACAATTCTTGGCCCTTCAGTAAACCTGTTTTATAAAAAGAGCAAATAATATGAAGGTCTCACACCTGCTCCCAGTTTCACTAGCTGCAACTTCTGAAGAGATTGATGACTTTGAAACAAAAAATATACCATGGCCACTTACACCACTTACAGATTAACTCTCCGGTGTGGCTCATGTTTACGATAGTAGTAGCTGTTGGTCAGAGCTGGAGCTACATGTGACTATTAAATTTCAAATTTAATCAGAAGGTTTTTTTTCAATCCAGTTAACCACATTTCAAGTGCTCAGTCGCTGCTACTGCCAGTAGCTTCTCTATATGGTATCTTGTAGATCTTCTCACTCCTATTACAGACTAAGTATTCCTTCTCCAAGATGCTTAGGAACAGAAATGTTTTGTGTTTCTTGAGTGTTTAATCATAATGAGATATCTTGAGGATGGGACTCAAATCTAAAACAAGAAATTTATTAATGTTTTAGTGTGGTGATATTTTGACTGTGAACACTTGCATGAGGTCAGGAATACAACGGTTCACTTATGGCATCATTGTCAGTGCTCAGAGTTTTAGATTTCAGGGCCAGCGTGTTAGCTCGGTTGGCTAATCCCCCACCTCCAAGTGCTGGTATCCCATGTGGTCGCTGGTTTGTGTCCTGGCTGCTCCACTTGCCATCCAGTTCCCTACTTATGCCCTGGGAAAGCATCAGAGGATGGCCCAACATCTTGAAAATTCCTGCGCCCAGGTGGCAACCTGGAAAAAGCTCCTGATCGGCTCAGCTCCAGCTGTCATGGCCATTTGGGGAGTGAACCAGCAGATGGAAGAGCTTTCTGTTTGTCCTCTGGAAATCTGCCTTTCCAATAAAAGTAAATAAATCTTTTTTTAAAAATCCACTTTAGAATGTGTCAGATTTCAAGATCAGAGATGTTCAGCCTATACTTAATACTGGAAATACAATAAAAATTTTTGTACAATAGTGCTCACTGTAAAGTCCACATACTATGATCTCCAATTGCCTTTAATTACAAAACATTTAGAAATAATCTGAATGTCTAAAAATAGGAGTTGTTGAAAATATAAGTTATCCACCTAATATGCCACGTAACCATTATAAATCACAAAAAATCCCACAAGAGATATGTAGAATATTTATGAAATAACGTTTAGAGCAGAATATGAAAGTGTCTGTACTATGATCATAATCATGTAAAAATTAGAAAGGAGTCTGAGAAAATGAAAAGAATTGCTATTTCTCGTGGGGAAGAAAAGTGAGTGTTCCTTTCTTGACTGTCCCCTAGAGCACCAGAAGTGTCTGGACAAACTCCTCAATAACTGCTTACTGAGCTGTACCATGCAGGAGCTCATTGGCTTGTATATTACCATGGAGGAGTACTTCATGAGGGAGACTGTCAATAAGGTAGGACATAGGAAACATGTCTCGGAAATGGGGCTTCCTCTCCAAGTAGCCAGCCTGAAGGAACCGACTGAGACCTGTCATTCTTGGTCTTGCTTTGTGAGACTGTTGCCTGCAGACTGAGTGGCACTGCTTTGTGTGGTGACAAGTGACATCTTGGAGTTCTTTGTATTTCCAGCTGAAACTCCTTTCCCAAGGTTTAGCAAAGAGCAGTTCAGCTCCTCGGTGAACCTACGTGTCCCCTGCCTCCCTGGAGGTGGGCATGGGTGAGGCATCTCTGGGAACTTGGCCTCAGCTGATGACTTTGATCCCAGCTTATGGATCTCCCCATGGTCAAAGCCCTAGAAATTGAATCTGCTAACAGTGATCAATAGGGAAGCTCTTTTGGCAAGGATTTGCACCAAGCTATGATGAAATAAACCATACTAAATAGGATATAGAACAGGCAGCAGAGCCAGTAATCAGTACAGTAAACAGAACTGTGTAAACAGAACAAACCAGGAGGCACAATGACGCGGGCTTGGAAACCTTACTAGATGATCTGTCCCTTGGATAGGCTGTGGCACTGGACACCTATGAGAAGGGTCAGTTAACTTCCAGCATGGTGGATGATGTATTCTACATTGTTAAGAAATGCATTGGGCGAGCTCTGTCCAGTTCCAGCATCGACTGCCTATGTGCCATGATAAACCTCGCCACCACAGAGCTGGAGTCTGACTTCAGGTACGATTGGCTCTTTCTCCTTTCTAAACACAAAGCTCCTGGTTTTGTTGACTTGTGAGATCCATTTATTTCTACTTTTTTTCCCCTTGTGCTTCTAGTTCGACAGCAGGGTTGAGGCTCCTGTTCCTAGCATAGCATCCTTGGTCCCAACCATCTGTCCAGATCCTGGATATCTTTAGGGTTCATTTTCTGCTCTGGGTTGCACTGAAGAGATTCTTAGCCCTCACATCTGGGAAAGAAAAAGGCGATTCAGATGAAACCAGGCATTGTAATGGCAGTAATCATTCGCGCTGTTAGAGGCCAGGCACTGTGTGCTCTCTGGCTCTTTACCTTAGGATATAGGCACTATTTGCTTTATCTTATAGATGTGGAAACTGGAGCTTCAGAAGGTGCCATTCCTTGAATCACATACCCACTTAAGTGGTAGATATCCAAGTCCAGACCTGACTGACTGAAAATCCAATCTCTCTAGTGTGAAACTTGCTTTCACAGAATTGTACCACCTCCTCTTTGTTGGAGCTCAGTGTGATAACAGAAAGCCTCCTATGAAGTAAAGAATCAGCCCATCGCCTCTGTTCCTGTCACGTCAGTGTCCATGAGGAGTGTAGGCCACTCTTACACGCTTACTCCTGGAGTCTCCCACAGGATTCTCAAGCACTGATTGTTCTTCCAGAAGAACATTGGATGTTAATGTTGCTGTGTCAGGGTGGTGGGTGCTGTCGTCCTGCTGACCCAGAGGCTGGGTTGAGCGCTGCCATTCTGCCCACAGGGATGTTCTGAGTAACAAGCTGCGCATGGGCTTCCCAGCCACCACCTTACAGGACATCCAGCGTGGGGTAACAAGTGCCGTAAACATCATGCACAGCAGCCTTCAGCAGGGCAAGTTTGACACAAAAGGCATTGAGAGCACTGACGAAGCCAAGCTGTCATTCTTGGTAGGTAACCCATGGGTGGGGAACTGGATCAGTTTGTCCTGAGGAATTAAGTAATGATCCCTGAATCATAATATGATTGGCCTTGAGCTGGGGACTCGTCCAGTATCTATATAAAAGGAAAGCTCTTCTTTTTGAATATTTATTTTAGTTTTTTGAAAGGCAGAATTAGAGAGAGAGAGACAGAAAATATCTTCCATCCCTTGGTTCACTCTGCAATGGACAGTCCAAAGCTAAGAGCCAGGATCATCTTCCAGATCTCACACAGGGGTGCACGGGCCCACAGATTTGGGCCATGTTCCACTGCTCTTTCCCAGGATGTTAGCAAGCAGCTGGTTCAGAAGTGGAGCAACCAGGATTTAAACTTGTACCCATATGGAATACCAGCACTGCTCACAGCACTTCATCCACTACACCACAGCACCAGCCCCTCTCCTGGTTTTTTTCTTTACAGCTTATTAAATCTAATCCTTTCCACCTTTCCAGTCCTCTTTCCCACACTGCTCATCTGTCTTATCCTGTAGGCTGGCCAACATGTGTGAGGTCACTTGCTGCTCTCATGAGGACCTCTCACTCAGCTTGTTTAAGAGCCCAGAAGATAAGAACAAGAGAGGTGATGCTAAATGCTTGGTGACAGGTTTCGGCTTTACTGACATTAAGTACTTAAAATGTCATCACTCTTACTATAGGACCAATTTTTTATGTCTCCTTGATTCATTTGGCTGTCAAGACAAATTTCCCAACTATACTGACATATCTATCAGTTGCCATAAGCAGGATAAGCCCAGTAAGTCTGGCTTACAACTACTGTCAGTACAAAGGAAACTAGAATCGATAGTGTTTGAAACCAAATCTATTTCCCCCTGTGACAGTTCCCCTGGGTGCCCTCAAATGCTTGGAAACATTCATGTGTGGCCTTCATCCTTCAGCTGTCAGGACAGTGCAGTTGTTTCCCTGGAAGCCTGTTGTGTTAGCCGTTGTGGGCCTTATCCATCCATATGGCAGCTTAGCCATTGTCAGGATGACAACATCACTGCTGGCTGCAGCGCTAAGCACTCAGGGACGTCAGGGATGTTGAGATTTCCTAATCTCATTCCCTGGGGCCCGGGGGTGCAGTGTCTCCTCTGAAATGCTCAAGTGTGACTAATGGATGTGTGTGTGTATGTGTATGTAAGTAATTGGAAAGTCAGTTATACAGAGAGAAAGAGAGACAGAGAGGAAGATCCTCCATCCGCTGGATCACTCCCCAAGTGGCCACAACAGCCAGAGCTGAGCCAATCCAAAGCCAGGGGCCAGGAATTTCTTCTAGATCTCCCATGCGGGTGAGGGTCCCAAGATCTTGGGCTGTCCTCGACTGCTTTCCCAGGCCACAAGCAAGGAGCTGGAGGGAAAGTAAGTAGAGCAGCCAAGATACAAACTGGTGCCCGTGTGGGACGCCAATGCCCATTTGGGATTGGGCATTAGCCGCTAGGCTAATGCTAATGCACTAGGCCTGTTTATTTATATCTAAAGACATAATTATTTGAAAGGCAGGGGTTAATGAGAGACAGAGAAATTGAGATCTTCCATCACTGGTTCACAAAGAGTCATATTGGATGGCCTATGCTGTGGCATCAGAGGTCAAGCCCTTGGGACACCTGGAGAGTGAACCAGCAAATAGGTCCTCTGCATCTATGTCTGTCTGTGTCTCAAATAAATACACTTTTTTCTTAAAAGGAAACAGGAAAGGGCCCAGTGCTGTGGCACAGTGGGTTACCTGTGGTGCTGACATCCCATATGAGTACCAGTTCAAATCCTGGCTTCTGCACTTCCAGTCCAGCTGCCTGCCAATGAGTTATGAAAGCAGTAGAGGACAGCCCAAGACCTTGGGACCCTGCAGCCACATGGGAGACCCAGAAGAAACTCCAGGCTCCTGGCTTCAGGGCCCAGCTGTAGCTGTTTGGCCATTTGGGAACTGAACCAATGAATGAAAGATCTCTCTAAATATGTAACTCTGCCGTTCAGATAGACTAATCTTACAAAGATTATAAACTTCACTTCCGTTTCCTTCTTTTAAAATTATGCATTTATTTAAGAGACAGAGTTATAAAGAGAAAAAGAGATATCTCCCATTTGCTGGTACATTCCCTAAGTGACCAGGCTAGGCTGAAGCCAGGAACCCGTAATTTCATATGAGTTTCCCATGTGGCAAGTAGAAGCCGAAATCCTTGGGCCATCTTCCACTGCCTTCCCAAATCCAGAAACTGGATTGGAAGTTGAATAACTGTGACTGAAACTCAGCATTCATATGGGATGCCAGTGTTTGCACATAGTGTTTTAACCCGCTGTACCGCAATATCAACCCCCCAAATTTGGCTAGTTGCACTAGCCATATTTCAGGTGCTCAAGTGCCACACATGACTGTGGACTGGCATTCTGAACACTACCGATTTTCATGGTAGTTACGATGCTCATTTCCCAAACTGGAGTATTGGTTTGCTATCCAGCTGCAGCTTCTAACTCCTCACTTCCTGCTGATGCAGATCGTAGGAAGCAGAGGTGATTTCAAGTAATTGGGAACCTGCCTCCCATATGGGAAACCCAGGTGATTGAGTTTTAGTTCCCAGCTTCCACCCAGTCTAGTCCCAACCCTCTGACATCTGGAGCTCTGTATCTCTTTTGTGCCTCTCAGATTTTTTTCTTACAAGGAGAAAGGAAAGCTGGGCAGTGCTGTAGTACACAAACAGCACTGAAGATGACAGGAAGATCTCTGCCTTCATTGGATCTCATTCTAGTGGAAAAGCTAGACAGGAAACAAATAACCAAGGAATATCCTAAATTACATATTGTCATGTAAAACAGATAGTGAACTAGGAAGAGGCTGGTGGGGTGAGGTGTCCTCCCCTCGACATCAGGATGACGTCCTGATCTTGTAACTTAGCCACCAGCCCTGCCCTGTATCCTTGCTTGACTGTACAAGACCAGAGCAGTTTTTCTATCCTCTAAATAGCCATCACAGTCTGCGCCTTAATTGTTACTTTTATAACAGGCTGTATTTCATTATTGGACTTCAGTAATATAGGTGACTTGGCAAAGAAGGAGCCATTGAGTGGCAGCAATGGGATTCTAAATTTTGCTCAAGCTTTGTGACCTTGTCACTCTGAATTTCTGTCCCTATATCTGCATTTTGTCAAATGCCCGTACTTGTATCTAACTTCCTTTCTGGAATGTCAACATTAAGAGAGAGGAGGGTTTTAGGGGTTGTTGACTGTGTTCTCCCCGGAGCCTGGCACGTCACAAGCACTCAGTAAATATTTGCTGAGTCTATTGTTGGTGCACGTGGTGAACTGTTTTACCTTTTGAGGAGTCTCATTTCCTGCTACGAACTGGGTTTGATAATACTTATGTTGTGGGGGTGTTTGGCAGGGTCATTGAGGTAACAGATGAGAACATGCTTCACGGGTGGCTGCCTGGAAGCCTTTTTGAATGAATGTCAGACCTTGCATCCTGGGCTTGGCAGTTTAGAGCCACAAGACTTAGGCTAGACTTGTGTGCCAGAGCCATCACCAGTCTGTAGGTAGCATAGAGCAAAAAGACCTGAAGACTGGCTTACTGCCTCTGAGGTCTCAAGGACATCATGACCTTCTTGTCAGGGTCAACTGGAAGCCTGAGGCTGGCTCACTACTATTCTTCCTGACCCAAGATCCAAACATGTTGCCTGGTGACAGTGGGACAGGTTTTCCTTAGCTTGCAGCTGCACTCCAGCCAGCCCTCCTGGGAGACTGCTCACTGCAGCTGTCAGACAGTGTGGCATTGCAGTAGGCAACGAATGATAGTGCAGGAAGCCATATTCTTCCTTCATCTCCTAGGTGACTCTGAACAACGTGGAAGTCTGCAGTGAAAACATCTCTACTCTGAAGAAGACACTTGAGGTACAGGAGAAACTGTCAGCTTCCAGTGGCCCTCCATACACTCATCCTTGGGGACTAGATGTGCTCTGACAGGAAACCACATTGCAAGGATGCAGTGCCAGTCAGCATGGCAGCGCAGTAACAGGAGAGCACTGGCAGATGAGTTGGAAGATCAAAAGTAAATTGGATCTTCCATCACATATTTGGCATGTGATCTTGGACAAGTGCCTTAAGTCTTTAAGCCTCACTGGGTTCTGTCATCAAGTAAAATACAGATCTCCATCTTGTGCTGCTTTGGTTTCTCAGGCCACCCAAACAGGTTGATAGCATTTTATAACAACGTCTTATATGACAAAGACTAAATCAGGACTTGAGCCTAAGAAAATCTTCCTCCAAAGCCATGAAAAAAAAGTCTAGTATTTTGTTTTTACATTCCCCAGGAGGAGGGGAAGCTCCATGGGGAGCCATGGAGTTTTCCAAAGCCCTGCCAAGGTTCTTGCTGATGCCAAGAAGGCTTAAGGAAGAGAAATGGCCAGCAGTGGTTTACTCATTCTGCCATGACCCAGGCACGCTGGTTAGTCTTACAGCAGTATTCTTCCCTAGAGTGACTGCACCAAGCTGTTCAGCCAAGGTATTGGAGGGGAGCAGGCCCAGGCCAAATTTGACAGCTGCCTTTCTGACTTGGCTGCCGTGTCCAACAAATTCCGAGACCTCCTGCAGGTAAGCCCCAGCTTCAGCTGTTAAGTGAGTTCTGAGCCTGTGGGTTGCTCGGAGAAGACTGTGAATTTGCACTTTGTGGGTTCCATTGTGGAGGAGGAGCAGGGAGGGGGGGTGACAGAGCAGCATGCAGAGTTGCACAAATCCCTTGAGACCAAAGACTCCTTTCATGTTTGTCATCAGTGCATTTGTACCATTTGACGAGCCATCTGGTCTCTAGAATCTCCACAATGACAAGCCCTCAGAAGCATGCTCAGAAGAAACAGGTTACCTTAACCTGCTGCCTGGCCTAGCCTAGGTGTTGCCTACCACCAGCTAAACTTGAGAATTGGCTTCAGGGCCTCATCTCTACCCTAGACCTGGATCAGGAAAGATCTTGAAAAGGATATTGTTTTCAGCTTCTTTCATCAGCAATACCTGTTGGTTTCCAGTAAGGCCTGCAGAAAGCCCCAGAGCTAGAAGCATGCCCTCCATCAGGACTGTATGGAGCAGAAGGCATGTTGTTCCCATGTCTAATCTGTCTCTGCCTTGTCCCATGCAGGAAGGACTGGCAGAGCTCAACAGCACAGCTGTCAAGCCACAGGTGCAGCCTTGGATCAACACCTTTCTGTCTGTCTCCCACAACATTGAGGAGGTCAGCCTGGCCACAGGCAGCCATCAAGCCCTGATCAGCCCTTGCCCTCACCTCAGAGGCTAGCTGCCCATTCAGGGGCTCAGAACCCACATCTCAAGGGACTTTGCCTTGGCCTGACTCATTCCTTGTTACTGGGGCTCTTCGTGTCCTACCTGTTCTAGATTTAGGAATTACCCCCTCTTCCCCCCACCCCCCCAGTAATTCTCTACTGTAGAATTTGAAATTTAAAGGGTGAATAAAGCACCAGGAGCCCTAGTGTACTGTGGGGGTCACTGTTGCAGTCCGAGGGTATTTGCTGGTTATAGGCATGATGCAGCAGCAGTTTCTGTTAGCCTGGGTGTCAAAATTGGTTTTTTGGTTGTTGATTTTTCTGATTTATTATTTGAAGGTAGAATGACAGGAGGGGGTAGAGGAAAGTATCTTCCATCCTCTGGTTCTTTCCCCAGATTACCTGCAACAGGCCAAATTCAGGAGCCACAGAGTCACCTTGGTGTCACCATGGCAGGAACCCAGCTAGATGAGCCATCACCACAGTGTCCCAGAGAGTGGGTGATAGTCAAGAGGCAGAGGCAGGTATGGCATTTGGCTTCTTAACCACCAGGCCACATGCCCACCCACAGGTTAATTGAATGCGTCTTACCATAGATTTCCTAAAGGTCCAGGGGTTGGCAGGGTAAATGGTGCTTAGAAAGAAGCCTATGGTAACCCATTTTGCTTCCTGACATTAGGAAGAGTTCAATGACTACGAAGCCAATGACCCTTGGGTACAACAGTTCATCCTTAACCTGGAACAGCAAATGGCAGAGTTCAAGGTGAGCAGATTCATGGGGTCAGAATTAACTCACCCATTTTCAAACCAGCAACCTATGTAGTTTTTCAGTATGCCCATGCTAGAGACCCTGAAAGCCCTTCCAGGCCATGGCCATCACAAACACTGATCTGTGGCCTCATGGAATTATCCCCACCATGTAAAGACTCCAATGCAGAGATAGGGGCTAGACGTGACTCCTGCTGATGACAAGTTTTTGTGTGCAGGCCAGCCTCTCCCCAGTCATCTATGACAGTCTGACTGGCCTCATGACTAGCCTTGTTGCTGTTGAGTTGGAGAAAGTGGTGCTGAAATCTACCTTCAACCGGGTAAGGTCAAGGGTACAAGGGTCCACAGCTCTTGTCATATCTCCTGAGAAGAAGACAAGTCATGCCCTTATACCCCAAAATTTGCATCCCCTCTCTGCACTGGGCCCTTAGTCCTAGTCCTCTCCCTATGTCCCTATGTTATTACTCCTATTCCTGCCCCTGCATCTGAGACCCTAAAACAAGACACCACCCCAAGATCTAGCTGCCTTTCCCACTCAGCTCTGTAGGAAATTGGAGACCAGTTCTGCTGGGCGAGAGAGCCTGGTCTTCAGCAATGACTGGGCTGTGTGTTCTGCAGCTGGGAGGTCTACAGTTTGACAAGGAGCTGAGGTCACTCATCGCCTACCTTACCACAGTGACCACCTGGACCATCCGAGACAAGTTTGCCCGGCTCTCCCAGATGGCCACAGTCCTCAACCTGGAGCGAGTATGTGGGGCCCTCTCAGCCAAACTAGAGAAGGGTGACTGGAAAGAGGCCCCCCAAGTTGTCTTTCCCTTCCTTGGTGCACCTACTCTGCCCTTCAGAGTCCAGGGTTTCCTCAGGATAGCTGTGCCTTGCTGACTAGTTTCTGTATTCTTCCCTACAGGTGACAGAGATCCTAGACTACTGGGGTGCCAACTCTGGCCCGCTGACTTGGCGCCTCACCCCTGCTGAAGTGCGCCAGGTGCTGGCTCTGCGCATAGACTTCCGCAGTGAGGACATCAAGAGGCTGCGCCTATAGCTGCAGGGTGGGCCTACACAGCCCATCACACTGCAGGGCCTCTTCCCCAAGTAGCCGCTGTGGTCAGGCAGCTGGGCATGACTGTTTGGGTTCGGGGATCTCTAGCCACAGGGAAATAAGGCCTGGATTCTGGCCACACACTGCCATCAGATGTGGCTGGGCAGTGTTCTGGGGGAAGCATGGGCCATCTCTGAGTGGCCACTCTCTCACCCCAAAAACATTTTCCTGTCAGCCTTAGAGGGGGACCTGGAATTAGGTTGGACTTCAACAAGAGGCTATGTTTACAAACCCTGAATAAAGACACTCCTAAAGAGATGCTAGTATGCTGCTTCCAGAGAAGGCTGACTGCTCTAGGGCAGGACATGCCCACCATTTGCACTGAAATGTGACAGCAAAATCCCAGGGCCTCAGCCACTCCCACACTCACAGCTATGAACAGCTGACTCTATAGCCCACAGGACAACAGGACCCTTTATCTAGTCCTGAAGCCTCAACCCCCACCAGATTGTCCCCTGGCAATTTCCCACAGTGCCACAGAAAGTGGAAATTGTTCAAGGTGGAAACAAAAAGCTTTCTGAGGACAACTTTGAAGGACCTAGTAGAATTTATTCCAAGAATGCGAGTCCTGAAAACCCACTACCCACAGGCACTGGGTCACTTGGCAGTCTGTGGCATTGCTGGTTAAGGATTGGGTGGACAGAGACTTAGTGCAGCACCACAATGACTGGCTGCCACAGACTTGGACTGGATTCCACTCCCCCACAAGCAATGAGGAGTAAAGGCTGAGGCATGAGGTCTCCTAAGTTTAAGGAAGGCCACTGAGGAGCTCTCTGGGTCCCTTACCAAGGAACCTAGCCTTCTGCCAAGGCTTCTTCCAGAATGAAAAGGCTGGGGCCCACACTGGGCCATGGGATTTGTAAGGCCTCTTGAGACACAGCACTTGGAGATATCCTTGGTCCAGATGCAGCAGAGGCCAAGCTTTGGCCACTGTGAGCCAGGAGGTACAATCCTGTTCCCAAGCACTGCTTCAGCTTGCCCTCGTCTTGCTCAAGTCTACGTTCTCTAGGAGCAGATGGGCAGAGGTGGGTGTGTAGGAGGAAGCTGACAGTTCTTTGGAGGAAGGAAAGGAAGGTCCACTGTACTTGAGGTGTTTGTTTCCTGCAGAGTTCAGCCTGATGGGAGGCGTCAGAGGGAGGCCTCACTCCTTGGCAGCGTCAGTCTCAGGCCTTGACTATCCACTTCCACCAGGTGGACACTGAAGTTCCCGAGGCCCTGAACAGGACAGACATTGCTTAGGGAGCTCTTAGCAGATCTCCTGCCTCCTGAAAATCAGACAGAGACTGCATGGCCAGGGAGACTTGGAGGGTACGCCCTGGTTAGACATACAGGTCTCTTGCCCCCGCCAGCTGCAAATCCAACACCATCTGTTACCTCAGTCTTGGCCAGCACAGCCTCCACAACCTCCTTTTGCTGGGGCTCCTTGGTCAGTAGATAAAGAAAGCCTCCACCACCTGCTCCTGCCAGACTCTGGCCGTGAACATAGGGAGCCAGCACATCCATCATCCGCCGCACAGCCAGAGGCTCACAACCTGGAGCCATACGCTTCTTCTGTTCCCAGTACGAGGTCAGGTACTGGCCCAGCAAAGGAAGCATTCCTAGAGTGGAGACAGGGCAGTGGCAACACACCCCACAAGCATGTAAAGACCTGGCATTGGACCTACAACCAGCATTGCCCTTGCATGCTCCCGATGCCTGCACCTCCTCTGGAAGAGGCACCTCACCTTGGCGGAAGGCTTCAGCACACTCTTCAGTTTGCCGCACCAAACTGTGGGCATTCTGCACCACGGCAGGCAGCCGGGCATACCAGCTCCTCAGCACGTCCTACAGACAGGGCCGGAGAGGGGTCAAGAGCCAGGCCCAGCAACATCTGCCTTCCTCCCTCATTCTAGGGACTCACCTGCAGCAGATTGCGAGCCAGGCGGGTCTTGCCAGTGTACACCAGGAGCAAGTGGTCATTGAGCTTCTGGATAAAACCCTTGGGCACGGCGATCTCTTCCACTTCCACTTTAAGGGGTAGCTGGGCCTTGGAGCGCCCCACCTTGATGCCAGGCATCAGGCCACCCACCTGGTCCTGCCAGCCACCTCCTGCAAGCCCAGGGCCCCATCACTGTTAGAATGTATCTGGCCCAACTTCACTCTACCAACCACAAGCTCCTGGCCCCGCAGCCCTGGCTGACTGACATCAACACAAGAAGATAGCTTCCTTAACTCCGCCAGGTGAGCTATGTGGCTTGTGCCCAGACCTGGAAGCAGGCCGTTCCCACCAAGGGGAAGAGCTGTTCTGCAGAGCCCACTTGCCATTCCTAGGCTCTGAGTTTTGTTGCAGAGCTGATCTGTAACTGGAATGTGAAGAAGAAAAGATTTTACTCCTCTGGGAGTCAACTCTAGGAGCTGTAGCCAGAGGAGAGGTGGCAGAGCACATTCCAAGTAGCCTAAGCCTCCCCCAGCCCCACATGCCCACTTTTCCTTTTGGTGAAGATGAGCTTTTCAGTACCTCCATCAAACCTGAAAGAGCCATGCAAATACCTGTAGTTGGGAACAGTATGGCTCTTTTTTTACCCCCTTGCAGCTTAAATGAACAAGACAAAAGTTGAACTACCTCTGGGACAGGCGACTGACATTTGGGAAAGGGCCTGCGAGGATTTCAAATGTAGAACGCCCGTAGCTGAAAGCATTTGGAATCTTGCAGCCAAAACATGGTGGCAGTGAAGGGCTCAAAAGATCAAGAGCTCCTAACTGTGACCCTCTCTCAGTGTGCCTAACACCGTTTGTCATAACTTACTCGCTTGCTTGGTTCCTGATGAATGTCTGCCCCAGCAAATCATACAAGAAGACTTCAAAAAGATTAAGTCAAATGTGCTTGTCCTCTACTTTTATTCTTCCATAATATTCTGAAATTCACTTCTCTGATTTTGGAGTGCAAGGGCCCTGTTTTTGCTCACTTAGCTCCAGGGCCCTACAGAGTGGATTCTGAACAGTTACCTGACCAAATGAAGAACTCAAAGGGGGATACCTCAGAATTGCAGCCATCTCCCCATGTGCCGCTTTTGCTAGTGACTGCCTCTCACAGGTCACTGTAGTGATAGCACGGGGCTGGGCCACCAAGTCACGGAAGCAGCCTAAGCCTCCATCTGCACGTCATGTGGCAGCTTTCTCCCAGACGGTGTCGGAGACAAGGCCTGGGTGTACAGAACACCTTAGGATCTGGAACCAAACCACTGGCTGCCCTACACTGGGCCTGGATTCCAGCTGACAGGAAAGAAGGGCAGCCTGATGCTAATAACATTGCCTCTAGAACATGGCCTCTGCTGGGCCCTTGGTTCCTACTCCTGTCAAGTCAAAGCCCAAGGGCTGGATATTTTGCTGAAGGGCCATCCCTAATGCCAGGCCCTGCTCTGCCCTGCAGGCCCTAAAGGACAGACAGCCTGGGTTGTGGCAAAGTCATGAGCAACCACAGCTGGTCCACGGTACTACCACATAGGCACGGAATCTGGCACTAAGTAGGTGCTCACAAAACATCAACCCCTCTGAAGTAGAACACTGCAAACCTCCAGAGGTCAGAGTGTTAAGAAGGAAATGACATCCATTTTAAGGAGCAGCACAGTTCTATGTTGTTGGCACATGGCATGCAAATCCAGGGAAGTCCTGAGAGGTCCCAGGTAGTGACCTGGGGCAGGCTCCTACCTGTCGTGAGCACCTGCTCCAGATGCAGTACTGCGTGGATCAAAGCCTCTGTGCCCACTGCTTGGCCGGCAGCCCGCTGCAAGGCAGCCAGGGCAGCACCTGCCAGGATGCTGCTGGTACCTGCAGGACATAGAACAGGACAGTGTCATGAGCAGCCCCTGTCCAACGCAGTGCTGCCCCATCTCCCACTTCTAGACAGAGGCCAAGGAAGGGGGAGCACAGGCAAGGCTGGGATCTCCTGACACAGGGTAGGTAGGCAGCAGGAGGTTAGGGCTCACTCACCAAGACCGGAGCCGTGGGGCAGCTCAGACCAGGTGTGTAACTCAAAGCCACCCCCAAAGGTACGTAGCAGCTGCTCACTCAGCGAGAGCTTGGAGTGGACATCCACTATGCCAGCACAGATGAAGGCTGCCTTCAGCAGGGCCCCTGCAGAGGGACAGGCACCATTCAAGGAACTTTGGCTCCTTGAATAGTCCACCCCTTTCTGCTGCTTCCCACCAGCTGGGACAAAATCCCCCACAACAGGGCAGGCCCCACTCCCACATCTCTGGCCTCCTGAACCAGGTAGAGGTGTCAGCTCGACTGACTGGCCTTATCCTTTCCTTCGGGGCTCCTCAACCACACAGGCAACTCCTCAGGCCAGGCCCCAGGGGCCTCCTGTCTCTGCAGGGTATCTCCCAGTACTTTCCCATCATCCAGCTAGCTGTATGTGCTGTCCCCACCTACAAATGTACCATGGTGTCCTGACCTGGGGCATGGGGCTGGCAATAGTCCTGCAGGTCGTCCAGGCTCCGGCATACAATTTTCATGGCCATCTCGTCCTGCTGAGGCCCCACTGCCAAACACAGCTCGGGCTCCAGGATGCGGCGTGCCCTGGCCCCGATGGGCCGGCGGCCATCCACTCGCACAGCCAAGCCCAGCACTGCCCCACCAAGCTCATAGGCAAGCGGTGGCGTGTCACTCCAGCCCCCTGTGGCAGTTTGTCAAAGCCAAGCTGTCACAAGGACAGCCATCGCAGCTCAAGGACAGCCATCCTCCCCCCACCCCCACAAGGGGCTCACCAGAGAAATCCACCCGAGCTGGGCAGTCAGCCACCACCCACTGCCCAGGGGCTGGCAGCTCCACTGGCTCTTTGGAGACAAACTGCTGGGCTGTCAGCACAGCCTGGCGGATCAGGATCTGCCCAGCACCCTCATAGTGCCGGGCAGCTCTCACCAGCAAGGCTGGCCTGCCAAGAAGGAAGGAAAGAGGAGCTGCTGACTTGGAGCCCAGGCTGGGGGCAGACTGTGTGGTTTGGGGAGCCCGACTGCCCTGGGGGACCACCCTGTCTGGACTTCCACCATCAGAGCCCACTTCCCTGGATAATAGGACCTCCTCAGAAGGTCTGTCTTTATTCAGTACCTGCTCAGCCACTTGTCCCTCTCCTGAGCAAGTGCCTCCACGCCCTTCGCCAGGTCTCTGCTCTCCAGGTATAAGAAGGACTGTGTCCATTCAGGGTTGGCCGCCGGCCCACTCCGCAGGCCTCCCTGGCCCTCTGCCATACAGCCCAGAACATCTGCCACACAGGCCAGTGCTCGTGCTGCCACTCCAGGGTCTCTCGCTCCAGCTGCAACTGAGAGACCAAGAATTAGGGTCAGCAGCACAGGGGATCTGTCCCCAGGCTGCCTGTTCCTAGAGACTGCCCAACATTCCCCAAACAAACTCCAGACCCCTCATAGCTCCTGGTTGCCGCCCCAAATGCATCCCTGCCTGAACGTGCACCCCTACTCTCTACCTGAAAGAGTTATCCTGCCACCTCTGCCCAGATGGCCACCTGTGTCCCCAGTAAGGACACCCATAGCTCAGGCTCTTGAACCACCAGGGCTCAAGTCTTAGCATCCACCACAGCCAAGAGGCTGAGGATGAGTGACTTAAATGAGGGTCGTGTTCCTCAGCCCACGGTGATGAAGTGCCACTTGGGAGGCCGAGGCTCTGAGCTTCACCTGGTATGCCTGCTCCCATGCTGAAATGTTGGAGTTCAAGTCCCAGCTCTACTTCGATTTCAGCTGGGAGGCAGCAAAGTGGGAACTCAGGTACTCAGGTCCCTGCCTCCCACAGGGGACACCTTGATTGAGTTCCAGGCTCCTGACTTTAGCCTGGCCTCACCCTGGCTATTATCTGTATTTGGCAAATGAAATATGGGTAGAAGATTTCTCTCTGTCTCTCTACCTTTCAAATAAAAATAAAATTTAAAGTGGATATGCTGGTGTTTGCAGGACAAGAGGCTCAACCCCTGACCATCTGGAAAAATGCCAGTGTTAACTTTTCACTGGTAGGGAGACACATGGCTCCCTGGTCACCTTATGCTGATGATTCAAAAGGCAGGTGGCCCTGGTCTGCATCCCCAGTCCTAAAGCCCAGCATGCTTACCCTGGTCCAGCTTAGCCAGCAGGGGCCCAGGGCAGCCCTCACGAACAGCAGCCCGGATCAGCGGGCGCAGGCTGAGGTCCTGACGGGCCTCCAGCACGCGCTGTGCCTTGCTCAAGGACTGGCGGAAGAACAGGTCCCGACGGGACGCCAGTGTGGCCGCGCGGTCCAAGCACGGCTGTAGCTGCTCCCAGGACAAGCGCCAGGAGGCTCGCCAGGTCCTCAGGGCCTCCCCACCATGCTCCTTAGGGTCCAGCATCCACAGCATGTCCTGGGGACCCAGGGTCCTCGAAGGGTGGAGCACAGGAAAGAGGCGAGCACTGGGCAGGCCACGCTGTGCAGGAGGTGTGTCTGGGTCCCACAGATCCCATTCTCTGATGTGGGGAGAGAGCATGTGAGGAGGAGAAAGGCCCAGGATCCCTCCCCTTCCCAAGCCCCAGGCACAGGACAGGTGTAGCATAAGTGGACCATCTCTTGCTGCTCTATTCCCCATCCCAGCCCCAGGGAATCCCTAAGTCTGAACACAATCAGGAATTTGGAGTTGTCTGAAGAAAAAGGGATATCCCAGGCCCAAGAGCATGATTGGGGTGTGAGAGGGGGTGCTAGAACTGCCACCAGAGCAACCAAAGTCTACAGAGGTCAGTAGTGGCTTCCCACTGTACCGTATGCCTGTCTTCTGGAAGAAGTCACTCCAGGACATGTTGAGATATGTGCCTGGGCCCTGTCTCTGGGAGAAGAGGAGGAAGCAATTAGCACTGCTAGGCCCACAGGAAGGGGCTGAGGACACCAGGCCATAGGCCCAGGAACTGCCTGGGTGGGAACAGGGAGAGAGACATGAGCATAAAGGGAAACAGTTTCCACCATGAAGGCCTGACCCCATGAAGGCACCTGGCATCTGGAGCAGAGACCTGGTCCATCACAATAGGCTCTGCAGCCCAGGTTGGATCACCTGCCTCTTTGAAGTTTATCTCCAACCCCACCCTGCTAACCTCCCTGGGCAGGAAAAAGAGCAGCTGCTGAGACTCTCCTAGTCCCCTGGTCCTCCCAGCCTCTCCTTCAGGCCAGGATTCAGAGAGCCTGTCCGGTGGTGATAGGGCCCGGGTTCCTCAAAATCTTTAGATTTTGCTGCAGGGCAGTGAGGGGATGGAAAGCAGTATCTACCTCCCAACTGTCCAGACGGCCAACGAGCGTGAAGGTTTGGCTTGGGCAGCCGTGCAACCGAGTGTGGTGTCCCTGCAGAATGAGGTCCTGCAGCTCCAGGCCACGCAGGGCCTCAGACTGAGCTACATCCAGCCCACTCACAAGGCAGCCAGAACCGATGTGCATGGGGCCCTAGCAGAGAAAGAGCGCAGAGAGCCTGGATGGGCAGCAACCCCATGTGTCCACTGAACATGCTGGCCAAGGGCCCCCTCTCCCCTTGCCCTCCCTTCCACTCTCCTCAGCCTCACCTGAAGATGACAGTGCTGCAGGACGCTCCCAGACCCCAAGTGGATGGGCCCCTCCAGCAGGCAACTGACCACACAACTCCCCGGCTCTAGGAGCTCTGGCTCCTGTGAAGCCAGGAAGGAGGAAGATGATGAGAGTGAGGGACAAGGGCCACGGCCACCCCACTACTCCTCTGCAGCCCATCATCTTGGTTTAGAACCTCGAGGCTTCCCTGTTCTCCCAGCCCCATCCCTCTGAGGACCTGCCCTGGCCACAGCCTGAGCCCTTTCCTATCCCACCTATGTAGTCACTTCCAACCCCACTGCCCTTAGAGTTACCTCTTAACTCTGTGTGCCCCAACCGAACCCCACAGCAGTGGTGCAGGCCATCACTTCAGACAGGCCTGTATCCCCAAGCAAACCCCACAGCTTCCCATCCAGGCTACTTACTAAGCCTTCTCCACGGCCCACAGCCCATCTGAAACCCAAACACCCAGCAGGCACCCAGGAGGGGTGGAGGGCTCACCTCCACCTGGGAGTGGACAATCTTGGCCCCAGGGCCCCTGGGCAGTGTAAAGTTCAGCAGGAAGTCACTGTTTGAGGTCATGTAGCTGTAGCTGCCTTCAGGGATGTAGGCTGCAAGGACACCAGCCCTGATGCCAGCACTGTGCCTACTATGGCTCTGGAAGTGGACTCTGGGAATGGGAGTGGGGAGCCACGCTGGCCCCTGCCAAGAGCCACACCCTTGTCACACAACAACAGGGCAGGATGGCAATGGGCACTTAGAGTTGATGGGAAAACTGAGGCTCTGGGGTTCAGTGACCTGCCCTAATCCCCACAATAGGAAGCAGGCACAGTAGGAAAGAGGTGAAAGGAAGATGCAAAGAGCTCTCTCCACAGGGTGCTCTGGCGGGGGGGGGGGGGGGGGCGGGAGAGGGGAAGGGGGGGGGAGGGACACTGTGCAGTCCACAGCTGGGTAGCCTGGTCCAGAATGCAAGCAGGAGGCTTCACTTTAGGGGGTCGTCAAAACATACCCATGGTGAGGGGCTGATCTCGAAGCTCCCGCCACAACTGGGCCCTGGCACTTTGTAGGTAATCTGCCACAGCTGTGTCACCGTGCCCCATCTCCGGGGGCCGTCCCACCAGGAAGTCCTCCCTGCTCACATTTCGAGCCATGCAGAGCAAGATGTCAAAAAACAGAGACAGCTGGGGCGAGAACAGGAAATACAGCTATTGGCAGGTCACAGCGGTGGCCCAATGTTCCCAAGGCTGAGCTGCCGGTCAGTGCCATCTGCACAGATGTTAACCCCCATGGTCTGCCTCCCCAGTGCACCTGGACAGGCCGAGCTCCGGAGTCCAGACCCATGTAGGTGCAGGCATCCAGAGGCGGGCTCACATGAGTGGCCAGGAGGTGCTCCGCAGTCTCCACAGAGAAGAAGACAATGCCAGAAACCTGGAGAGGCCCCCACAAGAGTCAGGTGCGAGGACAGCCTGGGCTGGCCCTGTGCACAAGCTAGGGAAGATGCGGACACCAGGTAAGGCTGTGTACCCCGCCATACAGGGGCTCCTATTGTCTAAGTCGCCCCAGCACCCAGACTCCAGGCTAACTGGGAATAGATTTGACTCAGAATTCCTGAGACCCTACTCTCACTTTTGGGCCTCCTCCTGTACCAACTTCACCTCCCCAGGGTCCAGTCCCAAATCCTTCCATTTCCACCCTTGGCCCTCATTCTGGAAGCACCCCAAAAGGCTGGTTCTAGAGCCCCTCCCAGCCACAGTCACACTCACTCCCCTTCTGGTTTGGGGCAAGATCCTGAATCCCAAGCCCCCTGCTCTCCACCCCCTGCTTTTCCTCAAACTCTGGGTGCCCCTGCTCATCTGAGAGCCAGTTCCAAGGCTCGCTCCCATTCCAGCTCTAGCCTGCCCTAGCAGTTTCTGGAAGCAATGGGCCTCTGCCCCAGGAAGGCAGGCAAACCCCCCTCCCTGGTCTGTAAGGTACCCCAAAGACCTCAACCCAGTCTCAGCAGCCATACCAGGGGCACATGCCCACCAGGCTTGACACACCGCTGTATCTCTGCCTCAGTGCCCTGGTAGTAAATGTCCAGCACAAAGCCCTGTATGGGGACAGAATTGGAGAAGAGTATGGGAGTAGACTGGGCAGGAAGGTACAAGCAGAGGCATCAGGAAGCATGCCCTCCACACAGGCCTGACAGGTACCAGCACACACACAGGCACACAAGCGAGCGACAAGTCTACCCCAGCAGCACAGTAGGCTTTGAACATCCCCACAGCCTTGCAGCGGAGGACAGAGCCCGGTCTCTGGCACCGCCAAGGGCAGTTCTTGCAAAATGAGCACCAGAGCTGTTCCCTGAAAGAGGTTCAAGGTCACACCACACAGTTCAGAGCAAGCATTCACTGGGACACACATGGAACCGTGTTACAGGCCAGCTCACCACCCCCATGGCTGCTCCAACGGCCCTACCTGGGAGTCGGTGAGGTACACACCATGATCCATGGCGTAGGTCGGGCTCCCTGGAAAGGCAATCACTCTGGCTCCCCGGAAGCCATCCCAGCTGATTTCTGTGGGGTGAGGGCAGTCAGGAGGTTCTCAGAGGGCACAACCCAAGGCAGGGAGTTCCCAGCCAAAAGAGGCAAGAGCTCAGGGTGATGTGCCCCACATCTCTAAAAAGGAAGAACGATTTCCAAAGCCCAACGACAGTCTCCTGGGAGAACGACAAACTCCTCCTCACCCGAACATCCTCCCCGAAGCCCGGTGAAGTGGAAAGGACAGGGCTGAGTATGTCCATTCTACAGACAAGCAGACCAAGGCTCAGAAGGGGAAACCCTGCCTCTGGATCTGGGCTTCATTCTCAAGAGCCTGTGGCCTCCCTTTCCAATAGGCAGAGGGGCAGGGCCCCAAGACAGGTGGAACCCGCCCCTGCTATGACCAGGGAAGGCAGCCCCAGGCTGTGGAAGGCTTACCAGGGTTTACGGGAATGGACAGCAGCATGTCGGTGCTGCAGACCCAGACACCTGGTGGGCAGCCTGGGCCCAGCTGCAGGGAGAGAGAGAAAATGTTCACCACAGCCTGGGGCAGCCATGGCTCTGCTCGCCACAACCCAGCCTGTTGCTGAAGGATTGGGGGCCTCCTGAACCCCAGGGAGGGCCATGCCACCCCTCCCCAGCTCCCAGCCACCCTCCTCCAAGATGACCAAGTTCCAGAAGCCCTGACTTGCTCTAGGAGTCCCCACAACTACTCTTGCTGGGATTGCCCACTTGAACCAACAAAGCGTGTAGCCAGCAGTGAGTGTGGGAGGAGTGGTGAGGGCCCAGCCTCACCCGGTGGGTCATGATGTCCAGCAGGCAGTCCAGGTTGCACACCAAGGCCTCCTCAGGGGCCTGGGGGCTTTCCAGAGGGAGGCAGGTGAAAGCCCGGCCACAGTCATCGAAGGGAAAGTCTCGGCCCTGAGCGGAAGCAGGCACTGCTGAGGGGGCGCTCGGGGCAGTCAGACCAGGACAGCTTATTAAGAAGGCAATCCTGGCGTTTTCTCTTACATTATTTTTAATGTATTTCTTTTTATTTTTTAAAGTTTTTTCTTTTTTTAATTGGAAAGGCAGATCTACAGAGAGAAGGAAATACAAAAAGATCTTCTATTTGCTTATTCACTCCCCAAGTGGCCGCAATGGCTGGAGCTAAGCCAATCCAAATTCAGAAGCCAGAAGCAAGGAGCTTCTTCCAAGTCTCCCACGCAGGTGCAGGATCCCAAGGCTTTGGGCCATCCGTTACTGCTTTCCCAAGTCACAAGTAGGGAGTTGGATGGGAAGTGGAGCATCTAGGACATGAACTAATGTCTATATGGAATACCGGCATGATGCAAAGCAATATTTAACCAGTAGGCTACCGTGCCAGGCTTTTTTCTTATCTTTTAAAACAGTTATTTATTTACTTATGAGACAGATTATATATATTATCTAATGTGTATAGAGAGAGAGCATTCCTACAGTTGGTTCACTCCTCAAATGCCCACAATGGACACAGGCTAACAGACAAAACTGGGAGCTAGACCCTTACTCCAGGCCTCCCACACCACCTAGTTGGCAGGAACCCAGTTCTCTGAGTCCTCACTGTTGCCTCTCAGGGTCTTGCATGAGCAGCACGCTGGGGTCAGGAGCAGAGTTGAGTTGTAAAACCAAACACTCACAAATGGGACAATTTTTTTCAAGGTAGATTGATACATGGGTAGATCCACAGACGCACAGTTTGAAAAGTAGAGTAACGGAAAGACAAAGGCATAGTGATCTTCCATCTGCTAATTCACTCCCGAAATGCCTACAATAGCCAGGACTCAGCCAGGCCAAATCCAGGAGTCAGAACTCAACCTCTACGTCTCACCTGAGTAGCAGCAGCCCAAGTGTCTGCACCATCATCTGCGGCCTCCTAGGTGTATTAGCAGGAAGCTGGATCTGGGAGTGGGGTGGGACACTATCCCAGGAACTCTTATATGGGATGTGGGAATTCCATGCAGCAATTCAAGCCACGGTGCTTACCCAGAACCCAAGCATTTATTAGCATCATAATCACTGGCAGAAATACTTACACCTCCCTCATAATTGTTTAAATAAATATGAATATTATAAAAACATATATATAGAAAACACAAATATGCAAAAACAATATCTCCCTTTGAGGTATATTCTATCAGAAGCAAATGGTCAGGGTTTAGCACAGTAGCTTAGTAGCTGAAGTCCTTGCCTTGCATGTGCTGGGATCCCATATGGATGTCAGTTCATATCCTGGTGGCCCTGCTTCCCGTCAAGCTCCCTGCTTGTGGGATCCAGGCTCCTGGCTTTGGATCGACTCAGCTCTGGCCATTGCAACTCCTTGGAGAATGAATCAGCAGATGGAAGTTCTTCTTCTCTGTCTCTCTTCCTCTCTGTATATCTGACTTTCCAATAAAAATAAATAAATAAATCTTTTTTTAAAAAAAGAAAGAAGTAGCAAATAGTCAGAGCTAGGCTGAAGCCAGGAACCACAGGCTTCTTCTGGGTCTCCCACTGGGTGCAGGGGTCCCAAGGATCTGGGCCTTCCTCTTCTGCTTTTCTGAGCACATTAGTAGAAAGCTGGATCAGGAGTGGATCAGCTAGGACTTGAACCAGGGTCCATATGGGAAGCTGGAAGTTTTACTTGCTACACCACAGCACCAGTCCCTGTTACACTACATATTATCAATTTTTTTCACTGGAGACATCTAGACAAAATCTGCAAAGACTCCTCTCCTTACTATTACTACTTTTTTTTTCTTTTTAATGTTTTTCAAAAGATTTATTTATTTGATAGGTAGATTGACAGAGAGGGAGAGAGACAGAATGAAAAACCATCCATCTCCTGGTTAACTCTCCAAGTGGCTACAATAGATGGAGCTGGTCCAGGCCAAAGTTGGGAGTCAGGAACTTCATCCAGGTCTCCCATGTGGATGGCAGAGGTCCAAGTGCTTGGGCCACCTTCCACTGCTTTCACAGGTGCATTATCGGGGACCTGGGTCAGAAACAGAATAGCCAGGACTTGAACTGGCACTCTGATATGAAATGTTGGCATTGTAAGCAGCAGCTTATCTGCTACACACAGCCCCTTCTTTTTCTTCTTGTTCATGTTTAATGAAGCCAAAAGCAACAGAGAGAGACACAGGTCTTTCACTCACTGATTTATTCTCCAAACACCTAGAAAAGCCACGATGGGCCAGGTTGAAGACAGAACCCCAGAACCCCATCCAGGTTTCCCACATGAGTAGGAGGGACCTGTATACTTGAGCTGTCTTCTGTTGCCTCTAGGCTATATGGGAAGCAGAGTAGCCAGAACTTGAATTGGCACTGCAACATGGGATGTAGGCATCCAAAGCCACGATTAACTCACTATGCCATAAGGCCCACTCCTCTCTCCTTATTTCTTACATGTTGATTTTAAATCATCCCAACCAAAACCCCAGTTAAGAAAAAAAAAAAAAAACTAAGACTGAGAAAGAAAACACAAAAACTAGTTAAAATAAAAGTTTCCAGGGCCAGCACTGTAGCATGGATTCAGTTCCAGCTGTAGCTCCTGACTCCAGGTTCCTGCCAAAGCAGCTGCTGCAAGGCAGCAGGTATAATCCATGTAATTGTGTTTCTGTCGCTCCCATAAATGACCCACACTATATTCCCATCTCCCAGCTTTGGGTTCAGCCCAGCCTCAGCCACTGCAGCCATCTGTGGAATGAATTAGCTGAGTGGAACTCTCTTTCTGGGTCCCCCTACCCTTCAAAGGAATGAACCTGAAGAAGCTGAGATCAAAGTCAAAGCTGTGGTATAGCACATTAAGCCTTCACCTAAAGTGCTGGCATCCCATAAGGGTACCAGCTCAAGTCCTGGCTGCTTCACTTCCAATCCAGGTCCCTGCTAATGCGCCTGGGAAAGTAGGGGAATATGGTTCAAGTCCTTGGGCCCATGCACCCATATGGGACACCCAGCAATAGCTCCAGGCTCCTGGCTTCAGACCAGCCCAGCTCTGGTCATTGTGGCCATTTAAGGAATGAGACAGCAGATAGAAAATTTCTTTTTGTGTCTCTCTTTCTCTCTGTAACTCTGCCTTCCAAATAAATAAAATAAATATTTAGAAGAAGAGAAACAAACCAAGATCATGCTATACAAACTTTTGTCACTGTCCCAACATGTCTAACTATGAAAACTCATTCACTGAGCACTCAGTGAGTAAGTCAGGCCTGACTGTTAACTGTTTACACCTTACACCACTTACCTTCTCAGCACACCCACCGGCAGCAGAAACTGCGGTCATTCTCGTTTCACAGATGAGCTGACTGAAGCCTAGAAAGGGTCGAGTACTTTGCCCAAGATCCTGGAGCTGGTAAGTCTCACTCCAAGCAAGTGCATGGAGCTCAATGGGATTCTGAATCACTGTCTGACACTGCGCCAGAAGCTCATGTTACTATGTCTATTTAATCAGCTCCCAAGCTGATTAAATTGGAGATGGATTCTAACTCCATGTGGTCTGGATTTTCACAGTGAACATTTGGCGCATATACACACTCACACAACCCAAGGCAGAACACCCCTGGTGTCCCAGCCAGTGGTAAGAAGCAGGCGTCATGTCTTCTGCCTGGCCCATGCCCCAAATTCCACTTACCAAATGCAGGATGAGGATCCAGGCCAAGTGCAGGACATCAGCCGTGACCACCTGTCAGGAGCAGGGGAACACTGATGAGTGGGGCCCACGCAGCCCCCAAGGCCCTTCACCTTTCTGTTCCCTATTTTGGCATTTTTAAACTTGTTTGTATTTATTTGAGAGTCAGATATGGACAGAGAGAGAAAGGGAGAGCGCGCTCCTATCTGCTAGTTTATTCCCCAAATGCCCACAACAGCCAGGGCTGGATGAGGCGGGACTCAGGAGTCAGGAACTCCATCAGCCTTCCCTCTTAGGTGGCAAGAACCCACGTACTGGAGCTATCACTTGCTGCCTCCCTGGGCACGGTGCCCAGTAGCAGGAAGCAGAGCCCAAACCTGAAACCAGGCACTCTGGTGGGATGCAGTTGTCTCAGTCAGGGTGGCCACCACCATGCCACGCATCTGCCTCCCTGCTTTGGGCAGGGGTTGCAGGCAACAACTCAGGGCTAACCAGTGACTCAGGGGAAGTCAGCTCCATGACTATCACAGAGAGAGTGGTTCCCTCCCCTGCCACCTCCTTCAGCATAGTGTGCCCCTGCCTGTGACCAGCTCACTCTGTATGCCAGGGGGCTATGCAGACAAGGTAACTGAACAGGATGGCTGGTGGGGGAGCGGCGAAACGGACCGCCTCAAGGGAATCACTTTGAGACACTAGCTCTGATCTTGGGGCCAGTGCTGTGGCATGGAGGATGTAGCCACTGCATGTTATGCCACTGCCTATATGGGAGTGTAGGGGTGAAACCTGGCTGCTCCGTTTCTGATCCAACTTCTTGCTAATTCCATCTGGGCCGGCAGCAGATGGGTCAAGTGCCTGGGTCCCTGCCATACACATGCAAGATCAGGATGGAGTTCCTGGCCCCTTGGAGTTCCAGCCCTGGCTGTACTAGTCATTTCAGCAATCAACCAGCAGATGGAACATCTCTTCTTTCCTGTCATTCTGCCTTTCAAATTAAGGGAAAAAAAAAAAAAAAAACCACCCTGCCTCCTGCCCACACCTGGATCCAGAGTCACAGAGTCTTCCCAGATCACAGAAACAGAAGCCAGATGCCAAACTGGCCAAGATGATGGAGCCAGAAGAGTCAGGGATCCTGGTTTCAAAAGAGACCAGGGCCGCAGGGGTGGCAGGCAAGGGCACTCACCGTGAAGCCTGCCCGGGCGCTCAGGTGTTCAGCAGCCACCAGCAGGGCATTGAGTGTGGCTCCTCCACTGCCCACACGCGTCTCGGGGTCCTCCACAGCCAGTACCAGTGTCGCAGCGGGGATCTGCTGCCGCTTCTGCCGCACCTCCAGCTCTGTGGCCAGAACCTGTACTGGGATCTGCTCCATGGGATTCTCCTGCCCTGACCCCAAGCCCCCCTGGAGCAAACTGACCAAGAGACATGTGTTCATTTCTGTGACTTGGCAGTTTTCCTTAAGCAGCTTACTAGCTCACCACTGATACATCACAGAAGCACTACCACTCAGATTTTACAGATGAGAGCACTAACACCCAATGAACAGACACAGCATGCATCAGGCCACACAGCCCACAGCGGCCGCAGGGAGTGGGCATCACCTACCTTTCTGAAAGACCTGGACGCTGTCCTTGTATTGGCATGTCAGGACCAGGACTGTCCAATCAACTCCCTTAGGCTGTGCCATCCTGGCCATTACACAGAGGGGCTTCCTAAGGCGGAGGTATACGGAGAGTGAGAACACAACTTCTTCACTTGTTTTCGTTTTATCTGGACATAGAGAGACAGAGAGACATCTCCCATCTGCTGCTTCACTCCCTAAATGCCCGCAGCATCCAGAGTGGGGCGGCACTGAAACAAGGAGGAGCCTGGAATTCCATGGAGGAAAAGCTGGGATCAGAACTAGGCCCAGGACTTACCCCTAGGCTCTAGTGTGGTATGTCAATGTGCTAAGCAGCATCTTCACTGCTATGCAAAATACCCACTGCTGATTAACCTTTAACTCCATATATATCTATATGATCTATTTATTTAATGGAAAGTTAGATTTACAGAGAGAAAAAGACAGTGAGAAAGACCTTCCATCCACTGGTTCACGCCCTAAGAGGCCACAATGACTGGAGCTGAGCCCGATCTGAAGTCAGGAGCCAGGAGCCCCTTCTGGGTCTCCCATGCAGCTCCAGGGTTCCAAGGCTTTGTGCTGTCCTCTACTGCTTTCCTAGGTCACAAGCAGGGAGACCTGGAGGAAGCGTCTGGTTTCTGATTTTGGGCCAGCCCAGCTGTGGCCTTGTGGCCATTTTAGGGGAAAACCAGCAGATGCAAGACCTCTCTCTGTGTGTTTCGCCCTCTCTCTCTCTGTAACTCTTTCAAATAAGTAAATAAATATTAACACCCCGCCCCAAAAAAGAGTCATGCAAGGGCAGGCAATGTGGTATAGCACATTAAGCCTTAACCTGTGAGGCCACTATAGCATATAAGCACTAGTTCAAGTCCAGTCTACTTCGCTTCTAACCCTGTTTCTTGGTAATACCCCTGAAAAAGCAGTAGAAGATGGCCAAAGTGCTTGGGCTCTAAGTGGGAGACCCTGATGGAGTTCTAGGCTCCTGGCTTTGGCCTGACCCACCACAAGTTACTGAGATTACTTGGCAAAGTGAATCAGCAGATGGAAGAACTCTCTCCCTCTCTCTGAAACTACCTTATAAAATAAATTGATACATGTTTTCTAAAAGTCACATAATGGAAGGCAAGCATTTGAAATTAGCTTCTTTCAACCAACACAACACAGCTGAGATTCATCTGAATTGTCACTGATATCAATAGCATGATTCTTCTGTGCCAAACAGGACTGCCTGGCAGTCTGTCTCTCCATTTCCCATGGAATGAGATCTGACAGCCTCCATGTTTGGGCAGTCATGAAAACAGAGGTGAGAAACCTCTGGGGCCGGTATGTATGAAGACAGGAGACACAGGCCATGGTCTGCGGGGTCATAGGTCAGGTGCCAACTTGCAGGGTTCATGCCCCTCCCCAGGAGAGAACACCAGGACACAGGGAAGGAGGGGGAGTTCTACAGTTGATCCCACCATAACCAGCAGGCCTTCATTGTTCCATCACTGGCTGTGATTTGCAGGGAAGGCAAACACTTGTAACCCCTGACAGTGGTTCCCCGGAGAAGCAAACAGTGTGGGAAGCAGACACGCACACGTGGGCTGTGGGAGGGGCACACAAGCTTGCTCAGAGGGTTCTAGGCAGGGCGCCAACACACCCACGCGAGGACTTCCCCTTTCAGAACCGCCAAAGCAAAAGGGGCTGCTCCTCGCCTGTCAGCCATCTTTGGCCATGGAGCTCTGAGCAAGGGGGTGGGGAGCAGGGATGCCAGAGTGAGATCAAGCAACTTCAGTGCCACCCACATTCCTCTTATTTGGGAAACCTATCCAGCTCTGGAGCCCCTGGCCTTCCCCTGCACACACATCCCCACCACTTGGCAGCAGCCACACTCTCTGAGCACTGATCTCTGACAGAGTCCTGCTGCTACCCCATGAAGCAGTCCCCCCAACATCACCTCTCCATGCAGCCCCCAAAGCTCCGTCAGGGCAAGCTGTATGCCACCAACAGAGACAGGCCCTGAGCGTACGCTGCACTGCCAGCCCACACCCCCGCCAAAACCAACAGGAAAGCAGAACCTCAGCAGCAGAATCTTCTGATGCCGGACTCTGCTGTCACCAAGCCTGTACTTAAGGCCAGACTCTGCTGTCATTAAGCCTGTGGTTGAGGCTGACGCAACACCCACACTGCCTTGCACCTTTAGGAAAAGCCTCCATCAGTAAGAGAAATCGCTTTGTTCCGTACTGGGACCAGAAAAGTGCTCCAAGTCTCAGCCAGGCACTTGTAGGCAAAGGCTATGCCCAGGATGGTATCTGGTTTTTTGGAGCAAAGTGGTGGTGAGAGACTCAAGGCAACCATTATGAATCTAACACACCTCAGCAACTGCTCCTCCAAAGACCCAAAACATTCATGGGAAGTACAATATCACCCCCTCTCTTGGTTTTAAGGAAACATCAACATGAGAAGCTCTGAGACTCTTAATCAGCAAAGCTGAAAGTAAGGGGGCAGGCTTTTAGCCCATTAGCATACCCACATCCCAAGCCAGTCCCAGCTCTCCTTTCCATTGCAGAATCCAGCTGATGTGTGTCCCGGGAGGTGGTGGATGATAGCCCAGGTCCTTGGGGCCTGCCATCTCCCTTGGAAAGCTGAACTGAATTTCCAGCTTATGGCTGTAACCTGACCCAACCCACAAGGCACTGCAGGCACACAGGGAGTGTACCAGCAGATGGAGGAGCTCTTGCTCTGTTATTTTTTTTTAAAAGAGGTATTTATTTCTATTGGAAAGTCAGAGGAGGAGAGACAGAGAAAAAGATCTTCCATTTGTTGATTCACTCCCCAAGCAGACACAACTGCCAGAGCTGCACTGATCCAAAGCCAGGAGCCTGAAGCCTCTTCCATGTCTCCCATGTGGGAGCAGGGTCCCAAGGTTTTGGGCCATCCTCAACTGCAGTCCCAGACCACAAACAGGGAGCTAGATGGAAAGCAGGGCCACCGGGATACAAACAGGCACCCATCTGGGATCTCAGCGTATGCAAGGCGAGGACTTTATCCACTAAGCTACTGTGCCAGGCCCATCACTCTGCTGTACACATATATTTTAAGGTGTAAGGATGAGTATCTATTTAAAGATTTTGCTTATTTTTATTAGATTTATGGAGAGAAGGAGAGAGACAAAAAAAAAAAAAAGATCTTCCATCCACTGGTTCACCCTGTGAATGGCTACAACAGACAGAGCTGAGCCAATTTAAAACCAGGAGCCACATGGATTACACAGTGGCATCATTTTCCACCAAGATTCCCCAAGAGACTTTTGCGTTTCCTTTTGTCACCCACATGTTGGTTACTCGGTGGTGCATTTTTTTCATAGTGCTATAATTTGTTGTTATTGTTGTTGATATTGTTGTCCTTCAGGCTGTTGTTATAACTCAAAAAAAAAAAAAAAAAACAGGAGCTTTCTTTGGGTCTCCCACATGGTTGCAAGGTCACAAGGTTTTGGGCCATCCTTTCTACTGCTTTCCTGGGGCATAAACAGGGAGTTAAGTGGGAAGTGGAGCAGCTGGGACACAAACTGGCACCCATATGAAATCCTGGCACTTGTAAAGTAAGCATTTAGCCACTGAGTCATCACACCAAGCCCAAGCATTATGATTTTTGTCATCCGAGGCGGTGACTAGCACGGTTAGGCCACTAGGGTGCCTGGCTTCAAGTCCCAGCTCTCCTCCCCTCTCCACACCAGCCTCCTGATGGACTGTGCATTCTGGGAAGAAGTAGCGGATGGCTTGATTAACTGGGTCCCTGTCATTCACATGGGAAACTCATGCTGAGTCCTGGGCTCCTAGCTTTGGCTTCGCTCAGACCTGGCGACTGCCAGAACTTGGGAGAAATGTGAATCAGTGGGTGATAGATCTCTACCCTCTCTGTCTTACAAATAAATGTATTAATAACAAAATTAAGTAACAGAAATACCAGAATTCCTTTTTTTTTTTAATCTGATTTTTTTATCCTTAAAATACAGTGGCTGAATCTTGCCCTGTATGCACCAGGATTCCATGTGGGTACAGGTTGGTGTTCTGGCTTTTCCACTTCTCTTCCAGCTCCCTGTTTGTGGCCTGGGAAAAGCAGCAGAGCATGACTCAAAGCCTTGGGACACTGCATCTCCATGGGAGGCTTGGAAGAAGCTCCTGGTTCCTGGCTTTGGATCAGCTCCTGTCTACCCACTGCAGTCATTTTAGGAGTGGATCAGTAGATGGAAGATCTTTCTCTGTCTCTCCTTCTCTCTGTAAACGTAGCTTTCTACCAAAAATAAATCATTTTCAAAGATTTATTTATTCTTTACTAGAAAGGTTTACAGAGAGGATGTACAGAGAGAAAGATCTATCTGCTGGTTTGCTCCCCAAGTGGCCACAATGGCTGGAGTGGAGCTGATCCTAAAGCCAGGAGCCAGGAGTTTTCTTCCGGGTCTCCCACGTGGGTGCAGAGTCCCCAGGTGTTGGGCCATCCTCTACTACTTTCCCAGGCCACAAACAGGGAGCTGGATGGAAAGCAGGATCGCTAGGACTCAAGCCAACGCTCATATAGGATCCTAGTATGTGCAAGGTGAGGACTTTAGTCTCTTGGCTACTATGCCAGGCCCTATAAATTTTTTTTTTTAAGATTTATTTTCAGGGTCCAACACAGTAGCATGGTAGCTAAAGTCCTTGCCTTGCATGTGGCAGGATCCCATATGGGTGCTGGTTCGTGTCCCAGCTGCTCTACTTCCCTTCCAGCTTCCTGCTTGTGGCCTGGGAAAGCAGTCAAGGACTACTCAAAGCCTTGGGACCCTTGGCCAGTGAATCATCAGATAGATCTTCCTCTCTGTCTCTCCTCCTCTCTGTATGTTTTCCAATAAAAATAAGTAAATGTTTAAAAAAAAGGATTTACAAAGGCCTTGTGAGTCAGCACCTGTGACCCAACAGCCCTCTCTGCCTTGGGCTCTTATCACACCCTGCAGATAGATAAGGAGCCATGGGCCTCACTGAACAACCTGCCAAGGTCCTGCCCAGCTAGTACCGGCAAGGTGTGTCCATCTCCAACCGAAACAAGACCTCTTCCTGGAGTCTCTGCCCTTCCTCACTTGCACCTAAATCTTGTCATTGCCTCCCACCATATTCCACTCCTCTACCCACTCCGAATTTCATCTGCTTGAGGCCGAGGTAAAATATCGGCGAATGGCCTCAGCCGAACGCCAGATGCGTGCCGGGGGCAGAAGAGAATAATAAGGCTTTTTCACTTTTGCTACAGAGTTGTGAAGAACAACAAAATAGGTCTATGAAAAACGGACTTGCTGCCTTCCAGAAAACAGGTAGTAGAGAACCTACTGGAAAGAAATCATTTAAGTTATTTGGAAAGCATGCAGGAGGTTCTTGCATAACCATCAACTCTCAAGGGGGTAAACTGAGGAAAGACGCAACCTCACAGAAGAAAAAAAAAACAAAACAGCAGCGGCAGCATCCCGCATCCAGTGGCCTGCGGCGTGACGAGACCTTGGGAACCCCTTCCCTCCCGGTCCCCCCCGCGTCCGCAGTTCCCGCAGCACAGGCCAAGTGCCCGGGGACTCCGGCTCAAACAACCTGGCCAAAGAAAATGGAAAGGAAGAAGCCGGCAGAGTTCCTCAGGAATCTTCCCCCAACTCCTTCCCAGAGCCTGGGGGCTCGAGGTTCGTTTGGGAGCACAGGTCCGGGATAGTCAGGGCACACATATGCTAGAGAAATCCGCCCGGGCTGACAGACTTACCAGTCGCCCTGGCGCGCTCGGCGGAGCGGGCTCTTTAACGAGGGTGCGCGTCCTTCGTGGTGCACCCTGGGAAATGTAGTTTACCTCTCCGTCCCAGCCCGGCGCCTTTCCCTGCAGACCAACAAAATCGGAGCTGCCGCGTCGGGCAGCGGTAAATGGTCAAAGCTGCACCTTAAAACGAGGCCAACATTCAGTTCGGGAGGGAGATGAGGCGACAGTAACGCTCTCTGGACACGCAAAACTACAACTCCCAGGGGGCGCCAATGCGTCTTAAAGGCACAGGCCCATTTTTCTTAGACTGGCGTGAGTTCCAGGCTGCATCCATCACGTGGGTGCTTCCAAGAGAAAACTTCCCAGTTCCGCGCTGGGAAACGGATCATTGGCAGGGCTTTTCGCGAACTTATGAATGGCGGCCTTGTTTGTCATATCCAAAAACCAGGAACACCCTCAGTGCTTCTCTCTCCCTAGTCTCAATGAAGATGGGGTACCCTCCCCTAATGCTATATCACATTTTCCAGGACTTTGGCTACTGCATCTCCCTGCCCATCTGTAAAATGGACTGACAATATACAAAGAAAACACAAGAACAAACACTGAAATCTTAAGTTGTGTCTGGGTAGTGGGATCAGAGAATACTATGAATACATGCATATGCCCCTTGCATACCATCCAGCTTTCCAAAAATAACAAGGTTTTTCTTTCGTTTATTTTTATTGGAAAGCCACATTTACATGGAGAAGGAAACAGAGAGAGAAAGTTCTTCCATCTGCTACTTTACTCCCTACTGGCCCAAACGGCCGGAGCTAAATTGAAGCCAGGAGCCAGGAAATTCTTCTGGGTCTCCCAGGTGGGTGCAGGGTCCCAAGGTTTTGGACCATTCTCTACTGCCTTCCCATGCCACAAGCGAGGAACTGGTTGGGAATGGAGCAGCTTGGACACAAACATTTGAGATCCCAGCGGTTGCAAGGCGAGAATCAAGGCACTGAGCCGTTGTGCCAGACCCCCAAGGACTCTGGCATGGAGAGCAGCTGCACAGGCATTTGAAGAAGCCGAGCTGCTTGTCCTTGCATGGCCGTTCTTCTGGGGCAATAGGGGAAGCTCCCTTTGCTGGTGACCAGATGCATCACTCTAGCAAGAGAAGTGTTGCCTTTTACGTGTTGTGGTGAGGGACCTGGGTGTTTGGCTCCCATTTCTAGCACTTCCATTGCAATGAGGCTTCCTGTCAGTCTCATTGGCATGAGGTTGTTGAGGACTTGGTCTTCTCTACAGAGTAACAGCCAGGAACTACTGAGGAAGTACCGAATATCTGGTCAGAATCCTGGGAGTTACCTACTTCCCCATCCACATCTGCACTGGCCTTTTGTTTGAGGAAAGAGAAACTCCTCTAACCTCTTCAGGTCCTGTAATGGCAGCTTTCAGTTTGGCAACAGTGTCTAAGATCTTTTGACTTTTGTCAGGTAATTTGCAAAGGAATGTTTCCTTGCAAAAGTCTCTCCTAGAGTTTCAACTTCTGCAGCTCCACCAGACTCCAGCTGCCCCAGTCCTCAGGAACCTGCGGCTCAAAGCCATATGGCAGGGTTTGAAGGAGGGGGGCAGCAAGGACATTGTACAGGGCACAAGGCTGGCGAAGCAACGGACACTGGATATTTTGCCTATAGACCCCGTCACTGCTGGCACAGGATCCTTGGCAGCCATCAACTCTGGGGCACCAGCGAGAGTCCCTTGGCTCGGATCTCACCAGCTTCAGCGCCTCTGAGAAGCGATGAGCCCGGCTGTGACTCTCAGCAGTGCAGACTTGGGCCACTGCTGTGGAATGGGAGGCAGGGAAGCCTGCAGCTGCAGCTTTGGCTGGAGCTCAAGAATGCGCAATGTGCCCCCAAGGAGCTCAAAGGCAGTGCAGGGTTTCACCCCACCACCTCCTTAGGCAGGCATGGTTGCAAGGGGGTGGGGGGGCGGGGAGATGGTGGCTCTACTGCCACTCTGTCCGGACTTCCCAGGCTAAGAAGCAAAGATATTCAAGGAAGGAAGATTTTAGTAAAAGATGCCATCTGTCAGCAGCAAACCAAAACGTGTCACCATCCAGAGGCGTTCCACTGGCTAGAACCTGCATGAAACACCCTTATGGGGTAATCAAGTGATGCACTCTGTTTGACATCAGTCACATCCACCCAGCAAACACTCGCCCTTTGAGGACTCGGTTTCCGCTTCCCAAGATAACAATAAGTATTTGTCTAGTCCGCTGGTTGGAAGAAATCTGCAAGCTAACTGCCATAATGAGTTTAGTACAGAACTCAGGGCCATTCTGCGTCCAACCTCCTTGTTCCTAAATATACTGCCACAACGAGAAAGTACAAGTGTGGAGCATCTTGGTGGAATCTTCAGGATGGGAATGAGACGCACGGCTGCCCCTGGTAGCAGGAAATCCCTTGGGAAGCCAGACCCAGCAAGCTGCTTCCGTTGATTTTCTGGACACAAGGGAGAGGTACTCTTGTGCCGGTGGTGTATTAGGAGAGTGAGAAAGGCAGAACAGGACAAGAAAAAAAGCCAAGCCATGACATGAATCCACCTGAGTCTTCTCTCAGTCGGATCTCTCAGTAGCTCTGGAGCATAAAATGCATCCGAGGCTTATTCACCATTGAAACAAGCAGTTGGACCTGTGCCCGCACATCCATCATTTGTGGACTGTGTCACGGGCAAGCAGAAGAGAAGAGAGCGTAAATTCCCACACATGAAGACAATTCTATAGATAAGAGTGAAACCGTGAGCCCAGCTAATGCTCACCAATTGACGGAAGCATGGGGCATTGCAGTGAATCAGGTTAAGTCCCTACTTGAATTGCTGGCATCCCACATCAAGGTGTGGGTTCAAGTCCCAGCTACTCCCCTTGGAATCCAGTCCCTCCTAATACATATGGGAAGGCAGCAAAGGATGGCTGAAGGACTCAATTTCCCTGCCACACGTATGGAAGATCGTGATGGAGTGCTTGACTCCTGGCTTCAGCCTGGCCCAGATCTAGTTACTGAGTCTGTTTGGGGAATAGAAGTTCTCTCTCTCTCTTGAATTATTTTTCTGGATCTTCCAAGGAGAAACTGAGTTTTGGGTGCTCTGCTATTATTACTATTATTACAGTAGAAACACACACTATCTCAATAAAGCTTTTAAATATGTATCTATTTTCATATAAGCATGTAAAGAGAAACCTTCATTCCTCTAATATCAACATCAGCAGGAGCTAGACCAAGAGCCAGCACCTCCCTCCAGTTTTCCCACGTAGGTGGCATGGTGCCAAGTACTGGAGTCATCATTTGAGTGCATATTAGCCGGAAGCAGAGGCCGCAACTACACCCAGACTCCAATATGGAATACGCATATCCCAAGTGGTAACTTAACCCGCTGTGCTGCAATCTCCACCCTTTAATAGATTTAAGCATGCAAAATAGAGTTGTTGAGTTACAGGCACGGTGTGTAAAGCCACGTATGGTTTCAAAAAATCAAGACAAAGCCTTAATAGAATAACCAAACAACCAACCCTTTCTGGAGAGCTATTAAGTATAATTATCATGAAGTGGCTACTTTCCCCATGTCTGACCATTGCCAATGCCAAAAAATCTCTCTAGAGTTGTTTCTCAAGAGTGATTCTTTGGATGTGAGTGACTGCTGCTGCAGAGGAGGTGTGAGATCCTTTCAACATAGACAGCTGGATCAAAGTTGAGTAGCTGGGACTTGAACTGTCACCCAAATAGTATGCTGGCATACTAGGTGGCATCTGTATCTGTTCCCCACAGCATTTGCACTGTTGAATTCCATTCATATGAAATGTTTAAGTAAAGTTATTGACACAGAAAACAAATTTGTAGTCACTCAGGGATGAGGGAGGTGGGAAGAATAGGAAGTGACTGATTCATGGGTACAAGGTTTTCTTTTGGGGGAATAAAAATCATTTGAATCTAGATAGAGGCATTGATTATAAAATACTATGGGGAGCCTAGCGTGGTAGCCTAGTGGCTAAAGTCCTCACCTTGCATGTGCCAAGATTCCATATGGGCACTGGTTCTAATCCTGGTGGCCCCACTTCCCATCCAGCTCCCTGTTTGAGGCCTGAAAAAGCAGTAGAGAATGGCCCAAAACCTTGGGACCCTGCACCTGTGTGGGAGACCCGGAAAAGTTCCTGGCTCTTGGCTTCAGATTGGCACAGCTCTGGTCATTGGGGTCACTTGTGGAGTGAACCATCGCACAGAAGATATTTCTCTCTGTCTCTCTCCTCTCTCTTTCTCTCTCTCTCTCTATATATATCTGAGTTTGCAATAAAAATAAATATTTTATATATTTTTATTTTGAATTTTTGAATTATGTGGTACAATTTCATATAGACTGGAATTTCCCCCAAATGCGCACCCCCAAAAAGATCTTCCCCATTTTACTACAGTGATATAGTACTTCATAAGGAATCATAATTCCATCAGTCTATTATTTAAGTGTGTCTCAACATTGCTGGAACAGACAATGTCAGACAGTCCCACATCCCATTGTCTGCACATGTCCAACAGTTTCATTGGGAATCCATCTTTCATCTGGAATCAGGGGTGCATGTGGACTTATACCCCACATCCGGATATGGTAGACCCCAGTACTCCATCACTATACATTTCCATTATTGACTAGCCATGAAATAAGGTAAACAACTGGTCTGAATTAGAACAACAACCTCAACAACAGCAACAAAAAAATCACAGCACAATGAAAAAAACGTTCCACTGAGTAACCAACACATGGGTGACAGAAAGGAAACAGAAAGTCTCCTGGGAATAATGATGCCACTGTGTAATCCATGAGCCAGCAATGAATTCGACAAGAGAAAAGAAAGTATTTGGAATATATAAAACTGAAATAAAAATCATCAAAACACATGGGATGCAGCAAAAAAAAAAAAGAAAAAGAAAGAAAGAAAAGAAAAAAGCCCAGTATAAATCGGATTATCAAAGTTACACTTTCCATGCTGGTTTCCTTATCTAAGAGAACATATGGTATTTGTTCTTTTGTGACTGACTCATTTTACTGAGCATAATGGTCTCTAGTTGGGACCACCTAGATGTAATAGTATAAATTCATTCTTCTTAATAGCTGAATAATATTCCATGGAAGATATTCCTCTCTGTCTCCCCTCTCTATATATATCTCTGACTTTACAATAAAAATAAATAAATCTTTAAAAAAAATAGTTGAAACGAAGGATAGCCTAAGTGCTTGGAAGGCCTGCAACAGGCTCCTGCTTCCAGGAGGAGTTTAGACTGGCGTAGCTTCATCCGTTGGGGCCACTGGGGGAGAGAACCAGAGGATGGAAAATCTTTCAATGTCTCTCCCTCTCTTCTTTCTATCTCTGTAACTCTGCCTTTCAAATTAATGAACAAATATTTTAAAAACGAATTAAAAGTCAATAAACAAATGCAATGTATTCGTTTCAGAATCAGCCATGTTTGTTCCGTACAGGGTCTCCCTGGAGTACTTCCTGCTGGATTCACTGGCCATGTTTCACTGGCATGGCTATTTTCTGTATCCTGGCAATTGACAAGATTTAGGGTGATTTTTTTTTCCCCTTCAGCACTGGGGTTTCCAAATGTCTGGATTTTAATTTTTTTTGGACATAAATGAAATTAGCTTTCAGGTGCATTTTTATGAACCTTTTCAAGGGACCTTTAAATTGTTAGGGAAACGTGGTCCTTCATCAGGAATCCCTTATCCATCTTCCAGGGATGCCAGTTATTTTCATTTTTCAAGATCTTGGGAGCCAGTGATGATTTTTGCTCAATCAATTAATTTATTCAGGATAAAGTTCTGTTTTTTTTTTAGCAGATGGTTTTCCAGTTGTCTCTGTACCATTTATAGAATTAACCACTTCCTCTCCTAACGTGTTTAAAATACAGCTTTACCGTATGTCAAATTTCTGTTAATTTGAGTTTATTTCTGGACTTTCTAATCTACTTCATTTATCCTATTTTTTTTAAGATTTATTTTTATTATTTTTTTATTGGAAAGGTGGATATACAGAGAGGAGGAGAGACAGAGAGGAAGATCTTCCGTCCGATGATTCACTCCCCAAGTGAGCACAACGGCCGATGCTATGCCTATCCTAAGCCAGGAGCCTCTTCCGGGTCTCACACGCGGGTGCAGGTTCCCAAAGCTTTGGGCCGTCCTGGACTGCTTTCCCAGGCCACAGGCAGGGAGCTGGAAGGGAAGTGGGGCGTTCAAGGCGAGGACCTTAACCACTTGCGCCACCGCGCCGGGCCCTATCCTATTGTTTTAACTTTAACTATAAAATGTGTTTAATAACTGAAATGGCTAACAGTACACTTTGCCTTATAAATTCCACTGCTTATTTTTCTAAATGCATGCTTAAATCAATTTCTCTTGCCCTTTAGTCCAATTTCAATGAAATCTGTAGGTATTTGTATTGGGATCACATTAAATTCATGGATTAATTTTATTCCTTTTTAAAAAACAATTTATTTGGGCCTGGCGTGGTGGCCTAGTGGCTAAAGTCCTCACCTTGAACGTGCAAGGATCCAATATGGGCACCGGTTCTAATCCTGGCAGCTCTACTTCCCATCCAGCTTCCTGCTTGTGCTCTGGGAAAGCAGTTGAAGATGGCCCAAAGCCTTGGGACCCTGCAGCTGGGTTGGATATCCTAGCTCCAGGCTCCTGTCTTTAGATCGGTGCAGCACTAGCCGCTGCTGTCACTTGGGGAATGAATCATTGGACAGAAGATCTTCCTCTCTGCCTCTCCTCTGTCTGTATACAAATAAATAAATCTTTTTTAAAAAATTTTATTTTTATTGTAAAGTCAGACAGAAGGAGATACAGATAGGCAGATTCTCTGGCCACTGATCCACTCCACAAGCAGTCACAACGTCCAGAGCCGTGGTGACCCAAAGCCAGGAGCCAAAAGCCAGGAGCCTCTTCCAGGTCTCCCACTTGGGTATAGATTCCTAAGGCTTTAGGCCGTCCTCAACTGCTTTCCCACACCACAAGCAGGGAGCTGGATGGGAAGCAGGGCCGTCGGGACATGAACGAGCGTCTATATGGGATCCTGGTGCATGCGATGTGAGGACTTGAGCTGCTGGGCTACTGTGCCAGCCCAGCTATGCTTCTTTTAAATAAATGGCATAAATAAGAATGCCTTCATGGTACTGAGGCATCTGACACAAATCTTTCTGAAGAAGGAAAACTCAGGCAAAATTCCAGACCTACAATCACTACTCTCAAGGGGAACTGAGGAAACCCAGTTCAGTATAAAATTGGGTGGTAGCAAGAATGATGGTATAGGCTCTCTCATCGGAACTGAAGGAAGCATCCTGCCCAGGAAAGGGCATTTGAATTCCTTCTGAATAATCCATAGACAGATAATTACAAGAAAGTTATACATTTCAGGGCCTGACGCAGTAGCCTAGTAGCTAAACGTTTCTCTTGCAATAGCCAGAACAGCCTTCTGCAGCAGAGTTCTAGTCCTTGATACCTGGAAGTCACCCACATTTACTGTTAATGGCTAGGTTCTGTTGGGTTCTCAGCTCAGCAGAAAATAAAGAGCCTGGGGGTGGGGTGGGATTGGGCAATGTGGTGGTATAGCAAGCTAAGCCTCCACCTGTGGCCCTTGCATTCCATCTGAGGCCAGTTGGAGTCCTAGTAGCTCCACTTCTTTTTTTTTTTGTTTTTCTTAAATATTTGTCTATTTTTACTGGAAAGGCAGATCTACAGGAAAGGAAAGACAGAAAGCAAAGATCCTCCATTGCTGGTTAACTTCCCAAGTGGTCACAATAGCTGGAGCTGAGCCCATCTGAAGCCAAGAGCCTGGAGCTTCTTCCAGGTCTTCTGCACGGGTGCAGGGTCCCAAGGCTTTGGGCCGTCCTCAACTGCTTTCCCCGGCTTCAGGCGGGGCGCTGGATGGGAAATGGGGCAGCTAGGATGAACCAGTGCTTACATGGAATTCTGGTGCATGCAAGGTGAGGGTTTTAGCCTAGACGATTTTGCCAGGCCCCAAAAGAAATTAAAAGTTTGTATTTGTTTGAAAGGCCAACTGAGAGGGAGAAAAAGAGAGATAGAGATCTTTTATTTTATTGGTTGGTTCAGGCTGGTTCATGTGACACTTGGCTATGGCAAAGTCAGGAGCTAGGAACTCCAAGCAAGGCTGGGTTCCCCCAAGGACTGACACCTGCGTGGCTTACACACCAATAGCACTGGTTATCACAGGAGTTCTCCACCACTAGCACAAGCAGGAAATTCATCCGGAATGCAAATTTGGGGGAGCACCCTAGAGCCATGGAGGAGCACACAGCTGGCAGAGGCAGCAACCTGCGTTTGAATAAACTCTCCAGGGTGCACTGAGGTTTGAGAATCACTGGCCTGTGGGCGGGGAAGAAGTGAAGGAAGGGAAGTGGTCGGTCTTCCACCTGGGGCTTTACAGAAGGTTTTTAGCTAGATTTGGAAGTTGGGGAAAGATTGTGCTAAGAAAAGACGCGGAAAGCAAAAAATGTGTAAATGCACACGGACACCTGACCCTTAACGGTTGGAAACTGAGAGGGCGACGATGAGGCCGACTGGACCGATGAGGTGCCTCAGTTGTTGAGGCCACTGTCTCCCATGTGGGGCACACTACGTTTGACGAAGACACACTCAGGCCTGGGCGCAGCAAGCCCACCGCAGCTCGGGCTTGTCAAGCACGGTAGGGAGCTGTTCCTCCACGCAGGGCTTAGCCCCAGCTGGCCTCAACCAAGTCTGAGATGCATCCTTGGCTGGTTTGTACAGGTAACCAGCCGGGGCACAGGTCACTCACTGTAGACCTCAAGCCTTGGGCTTCAGCTGCCCAGCTGCCCAGCTGCCCAGCCTTCAGGGAAAGGCGACTTCCCCTCCCTCGCTTCGACTCTCCCCGCTTCTCTCTCCCTCCCTGCGCCGTGGAGGACCCTTCTGTACAACTACAGAGCCCAGAACGCCCGGAGTGCGCGCGCCGTCTTCTGGGAGTGGTAGTCCCAAGATGCGCGACGGCCCTGGCCGCCTAAAGCCAGTCGGACTCCATATCCCAGCATGCTCATGGGCTTGCAGGAGGGGCGGGGAGGGGAGAGACTGAGAGGATGTGAATGGGGAGGGGGGAGCCCTTCTCCTCCCCCCCCCCCCCATCTTCCCTTCAACCCGGGCAGGGGTGGGGGGAGGGGCCGGGCTGAGGCTGTGGCAGCGGCTCTCAGGGAGGGCTGGGCTGGGCAGGGCTGGGCTGGGCTGAGCGAGGGCGGGACTGGCCCGCGGCGGGCGGACGGGAGAGCTGCGGAGCTAACGGGTCTGGACGCGGGCGGCGGCAGCGGGCGGCAGCAGCGGCGGCGGCAGCAGCAGGAGCAGCAAGCATGGCCCGCGCGGCGCCCGGCGCTGACTGAGGTGCGCGGGCGGGGATGAAGGCGGGTGGGATGCGAGGCGCCCCGGGGCCTCTGGGCTGCCCCAGACCTCTTCTTGCGCGGGTAGCTGGCTTGGCCCGGCGGCCCAGGCTAATCGGATCCGTCCAGCCGTATAACTTCCCCCGGGTCGGGGCTCTAGGCACCCCCGTGTGGGCGGGGGGGGTCCGCTCGTCTTGGCCTCGGTCCGGATCCCCGCCTTCTGCTCCTGCAGGGCAAGCCGCTCCCAGCCTCCCAGGCGCTCCTGTTCCACTGTTTGCCGGGAGACCCCCAACCCCAGCCCCGACTTGCAGTCCACTACCTAATAGCTACCCCCAGCCCCGAGGCACTCCGGCCTCTGCCTTACCTGGGGACCCCTGCCCCGTGCCTTTTGGCCAAGGGGGCTGGTTCCACCATCATCACCCCTCCTCGTTCCCTTTTCCCCACATGGCACTAACCTCAGCACCCTGAGTGGCCCAGTTCTTTCTGATAAGACCTAACAGCTTGACCTCTTTCCCACTTTGAGACAACAGTGCAAGGCACAAACTTGGTCAATGCACCAGGAAGCTGGCCTGAGCGCGGTGTCTGGTCTCTTGTGTCCCTTCCATGCCTTGCAGTGGAAGTCTTTTCTTCCCTCCAGTCCTTGGCTGGACTAAACTTCCCAGCCCCTGCTGCTACAGCTCAGCCTGTCTCCCCGTTAGCCTTCTACCACGTGTGTTGCCCCCTTCTCCTTCCCATGTTCCACTGTTGGCCCTCTCTGTAAAACAATCACCCTCGCCTCCCCTTGTCTGCTTGCTCGCTGGCTCCAGTTAGCCTTCCGATTTCTGTCTCTGACCAGCTGCATGTGCCTCACAGCTTGCTTTCCACCTGCACCAGGGACCAGAGATTGGTCTCTGGTGGTGGTCTGCAGAGAGGGAAAGGAGAGGAGCTGATGGGTGGTGGAAAGGGACCTGCAAAGTGAGGGGGTCAGGGACCTGGTGGGTAACTCACAGTCCTGCCTTGTCTTTGGGACACATGTGAAGGAGCTGGTGGGCCATTCGTTCTTCTTCTGTGTGGGCAGGGGCACTGCAGTCCCATTGTGAGGGACGGCGCTGGCACCTATCTTTAGGAAGAGGACTCTGGGAGACCACACACTCGTGTGCTGCCTCCGGCTTTTAGATGTTGCGGGGAGGGGGTCGTCACCCTGATTGCCGAGAGAAGGATGCCTGCTGGGTGCTGTGAGCTCTTGGGGCAGGAAGCCCAGCATCTGTGGGCGGTGATCTCATGTGTAGCTGTGGTGCTCAGGATGTGAAGGGAAGAGGGGACAAGGGCTCCAAGAGTTGGCACAGACTTGCCAGGGCAATTCCGTTTTGTTTTGTCTTGTCATCTTCCTTCAACAGATTTTTCTTCATTGTTTCCTTCTATTCCAGTCCCCAGTTTCCCAGTGGGAGGGAGTGGGCGCTGTGGGAGTTTGGTGGGGTCTCAATGAGCAGTCTTGATCTGAGCCAGATGGTTCTCTGCTTCAGGACCCCCACCCACTGCTCCCCTGCAGCTGTGACTAGGATACTTTTAACCTTGTAACTTGAGAGCGTAGGAAGGGACACTAGGGGGCCAGCTGTCTGTACTGGTGTTTATGTCTACATCTATACCCTGGAGTACAAGATTGCTGGGGACCTGTGGGAGTGGCCCTACCCCTGAGTGCCCTTGTTATGATGGGCTGTGGCACCAGAGGACACCCCAAGCAACTTTTTTTTTGAGCTTAAAAACCTCAGCTAGAGCCTATTTCAAGCTCTCAGGGTGTGGCTGCCTGGGAACGTTTGCCTCCTTACTACATGCTAAGTCTCAGGATCTGAGGAGCAGAGTGGGGGAAGGAGTGGGAAAGAGGTCCCTTTGCATTATTCAATGCCACATTCCATCTTGTCTGATGGTGCCTGTGAACTCTATCTGTTGGATATGGATGTTCTGATGTGTGCTCGTTTCTGAAACATCACTGTCTGACTCAGTACTTGGCTCCAGTCAGTATTTGAGTTAAAGCAGAGGGTCTCATGGTTAAGAATCTAGGGCAGGGTTCTTCACACTTGATCCAGGCATTAGGATTCCCTGGAGAGCTTATTAAAGTACAGATTGCTGGACCCATTCCAGAGTTTTCTGCTTGATCAGTATAGATGGCACCTAGAACTGGCATCTCTCTCGAGCCCCTCGAGGCTCTTATTTTGAAAACTACCCATTTGAGTCCTTTACAGTTGCTTAAGAAGTTAACACAGACAGGTGCAAAGTTTTATTTTATTGCATTTTATATGAAAGGGAAGGAGTGACAGAGAGGGATGATTTGTCTGCTGGTTTACTCCCCAGATGCCCTCAATAGCCAGGGCTGGTATGGGCCAGGGCAAAGCCAGGAGCTGGGAATTCTATGCAGGTTTACCATGTGGGTGGTAGAAACGCAAGCATTTGAGCCATCATCAGCTGTTTCACAGGATGCGGATTAGCAGGAAGCTGAAATTGGGACTGCAGCCAGGGCTTGAACCCAGGCACTAGGAAGAGGCTGCAGGTGTCCCGAGCAGTGTCTTAATTGCTGTGTCCAATGCCTCCCTCAGATGGAGGTCTTATGAGAGACCTCTCCTCCTTGCTTCTGGAGTCAAGCTTGTTCTGTAAATTACACAGATTTGGCCTCTTTTCTTTTTTGCTTTTCCATGCTGATTCTGCCTAGGGTTGTTTGTGCTCATGAGACGGGAGACTTGTTGTGTCTGGGACACCAGTCCTGCTATAAACCTTGTGCTGTTGATTATTGGCTAGAAGGGACACATGATCAAACAGAACATTGAGAAGGTAAAACTTTGGAAAAGAGTGACTGCATGCACAAAATAAGGCAGATGTGAGGCAGCCCTTTGTGTCCTGCATCTGTCTCTTAGTCTGAGTGGCCTGGGGCACCTGCCAGGTGAAGTCCTGCCCACTAAATAGGATGCTCGAGAATCTGATTTGTACACCAAAGAGGAGGAGTTATGTTGTGCTTTGCAAAACATTTCCTGTTTGTTGTTTTACAGGCCACTAACAGGTTTAAAAGGCAGGTAATACACCCAGGTAGGATTACTAAGGAACAGAGAAGTACACTGTGAGTCACACAGCGGCACCAGGGCTCATCATTCTGATGCTCCAGCTGGCACCTGCTAAGCCAGTTGCTGAGCCATTTTATGTGAAAGGATTCTGATAGCTTGAATAATGGCTGCCATTCATGGAGTGCTGTCTGCTAGCCAGGAGCTGTGCTACTAGGTGTTCTCATATGCTGGCAGAGCCACACAGCCACACTGGAAGATTGGCAGCATTGTCACTGTTCACAGATAAAGATAAGATATGTGTCAAACTTACAAGACTTGCCCAAATTCCAGTAGGAGAATGTGTAATTGAAACTCAAGTCTTTTGTTTGTTCTTTAAGATTTGATTTGCTTACTTATTTATTTGAAAGGCAGAATGATGGGAAGAGAAAGAGAATCTTCCATCCTGCTCGTTCACTCCCCAATGGCTGCAACAATCAGGACTGGGCCGGGCTGAAACCAGGATCCAGGAGCTCCTTTCTGGTCTCCCACATGGGTGGCAAGGGCTCAATACGTGGGTCATCTTTCGCTGCTTTGCCTGATGACCAGTAAGGAGTTGGATCAAAAGTGGGAAAGTAAAGACCATCTTCCCAGCCATCAGACTGGCTGGAGTTTGGCATTTCAACATTGGAGAATGTTGGTTCCTGGAGCTAAAGCAGGCATCCAGGAGGAGTTGGGGGGTGGGAAGGGAGGATGGCATGCCCTTGTTTTACAGGATTACCGTGATGCTGATTGTACACCACAACCCTGGCAAGCTACTTAATCGGGCCCTCAGTCATCTCAGGTTTGAGGGCTCGCTCTGAGAAGGTGGGGCCGTAAATCCCAGGGTCCTTCTGCTGGGTACTGGTACCAGGTACTCCTTGGGTAGCTCAATGCTTCAGCATCTCTTCCCTCCCTGCTTCATGCGAGGGTGGCCCTCCCTTTCCTTCCTCTGCTCTTCTTTCAGTTTCCAATCCCCAGCTTCTCCCAAATGTTTAGCAACACTCTGAGCCTTTAAGAGAGAAAGGGCCTGCCTGGCTCAACTCTTCCCCAGACACTCCTTGTCTGCTGAGAATGCTTGTTAATAAGTTCTGGGCCTGGCACAGTAGCCTAGAGGCTAAAGTCCTCAATTTGCATGTGCCAGGATCCCATATAGGCACTGATTAATGTCCCAGAGGCCCCACTTTGATCCAGCTCCCTGTCTGTGGCCTGGAAAGCAGTTGAGGACAGCATAAAGCCTTGGGACCCTGCACCCTCATGGGAGAGCCTGAAGAGTCTTCAGGCTCCTGGCTTTGTATCAGCTTGGCTCTGGCCTTTGTGGCTACTTGGGGAGTGAATGAGCGGACAGAAGATCTTCCTCTCTGTTTCTCCTCCTTTTTGTATATCTGATTTGGCAATAAAAATAAATAAATTAAAAAAAAAATCCTGGCTAGCTATTAAGTGGGTAGGCATCTCTAAGTGACATTTTTGTGAGGTGACGGTCTAAACTTGGCCTGCTTTCTGGGGAAAACAGGCTTTACCAGGAATGCCTGCCTGTGTCCCTAACCAGCCATTTTCAGGTAGTTATTGTTGCTTATTTACAAATGGTTGTTGTAATTGCAACATGTTTTCAATCTAGCATGAGTGTTGCCATTCAGGTCTTTCCTAAGGTTGCAGGGAGCTGACTGTTTTCCATTCCTACTATCACCTCCCCCACCATCCCACCCATAGCCCCTCAACTTTCTAGCTGAGCCCTTGGGGAGTTTCCTCTTCTAGGAATGAATGGCAGGAAGAGAAAGTTCTTCTCAGAGCCGAGATCCTCTGCCTGTTAGTTGCAGCGCAAGTGGATACAATATTACCTTCTATTAACAAAGCAGTTACTACTCTGTTACTATAAGTTGGACAAGAAATACCTAGAGGAAAAAATCTAATTTTTGTTTGTTTTCATATAGATGCTAACATTATTTAGTTTTTTTTTTCAAAAAAATATTTATTTGAAAGGAGGGAAGACTGAGAGAGGGAGACAAAGAGATGTTTTATATATTTGTTCACTCCCCAAATGCTACAATATCTGGAGCTAGGTCAGGCTAAAGATAGGAACCAGGAGCTCAGTTAGAGTCTCACACATGAGTGACAGGGATCTTAGTACTTGACTGATGGTCTGCTGCCTCCAAGCGAGTTCATGAAAAGCCAGGACTCAAAGTCCAGTGCAGCAGCCTGGTGGCTATCTTCCTCACCTTGAACACATTGGGATCCCATATGGGTACTGGTTCTTATCCCGGCAGCCCTGCTTCCCATCCAGCCTCTTGCTTGTAGCCTGGGAAAGCAGGTGAGGAGGGCACAAAAGCCTTGGGATGCTGCACCTGCATGAGAGACCCGGAACAAGCTCCTGGCTTCAGATTGGCGCAGCTTTAGCCGTTGCAGACACTTGGGGAGTGAATCATCAGAATGATCTTCTTTCTCCCTCCCCCTCTCTGTATATATGACTTTCCAATAAAAAATACATAAATAAATTTTTTTAAAAAACCAAGAGGGCCTGGCACAAGAGGACCCTGCCCCACGTAGGAGACCTGGAGGAAGTTCCTGGCTCCTGGCTTCAGATCGGTGCAGCAGCACTGGCCATTACAGCCACTTGGGGAGTGAGTGAACCAACGGATAGAAGATCTTCCTCTTTGTCTCTCCTTCCCTCTGTATATCTGACTTTGTAATAAAAATAAATAAATAAATCTTAAAAAAAAAAAAAAGGAGAGAGAGAAAGAGAGAAGCAGGACTCAAACCCAGAAACCCAGACACACTAACATGATGGGATACAGGCATACCAAGTGGTGACTTAACTGCTTTCCCAAAGACCCATCCCTCATTGTGTATTTGTGCAGCAATCTTACTCCACAACAACACACAGGTATGGTAACAGGTTGGTGGGCAACTCCTTCCTGCAGGTCTTCTGATCCTCTCTGTGGAGGAGGAAGTCCCAGAGGTGTAAGGGGGGTGGTTCTGCTGGGGGAAGGGAGCCCCCAGGACCTGCTGGGTCTCCTGCCTCTGGGACTTTGTCCACATCCCAGTTCCTTTCCCCCACTTTGCATTTGGTGTTTGACAGCGTCCTTTCCCCTTTCTTCTTTTTGGCTGGGTATAGGGTGGAGACACAGAGAAGGCAGTCTCACTTCTGTGTGGTTAAGACAGACCTCTCCAGCTCCTGGAAGAATGGCACTGCTGGGCTCAAGAGGTTCTGTGTTGTTGGACCTAACTAGATCTGGGGAGCTCTCCTCTCCCTGTCTGCCTTTTCCCACCTGAAGGAATCAAGTGGGAGGTCCTGCAGCTTCTGGCAGGGAATAGCTTCCTGGTCTCAGCAGCTTTCAGGGAAGAAAATCAGCTGCAGAGGGAAATTGCTGATCTGGAGGGGTCTACTCTAGTGATGAAAAAACCAACAAGTTACTTGTTTTTGTGCCTAAAGGGGCTTTGGAAGGGATGTGACTAGTAGTGAAGAAGGGAGGGTGATAAGTGGATTGTGGGAAAAGTTCTAAGTAAGGTGGGATTTTCCCTGTTGCCACACTGCCACTACACTCCATGTGACCTTCTCTACCCGCCTCCCTTTGCAAAGTTTCTTGAGTTTTAAGGGACATTGGTACCAGTGCTACTTCCCCATGGGTGGGTGAGATTACCCCCTGTCCTCCTTCCCACTCAAGTTCAGTTCAATATAAAATACCAGTCAGTTGGTACAGATAGCAACTTGGTATCAGTGCCAAGAGGAAGCGAAAGTTTCTGTGACCTGTGTTGAAAACAGATAGCAAGCATAAGCTGTGAGGCTGGGTGGGAGAGGTGGAGTCAGGGGGCGGAATGTACCCCCAAAGCCTCTGATGGTCATTTCTGTCTCTTGGGTTCCCAGGGAGCTGCAGGTGTCCTAAGTTTGTGACACCAGATCACATAGGGCGTTCCCAAGGGTCAGCCTTTTCTCTGTTCATTCTGTCTGAACATGCTCAGTATTTCTACGAACCCATGCCTGCTAAACCTCTGGCTGGTTCCTGGGGCTCCAGCTTAGTCTAGGTGTGGGCTACAGTGCACTGCCCAAGAGAACAGTAAACAGTCTGAGTCAAGGAGGTTTAACTCAAGGTCAAAGTGGCAACTGTTTAATGAAGGAATTTCCTTAGTGCCCAAAAAACAATGCACACCTGACATTAGAGCAACAGTGAATAAGTTTTTTGGATGAATGTGAGCATGTTTTTTTTTTCAATAATTATTTAGGGGCTAGCATTGTGGTATAGCAAGTTAAACCTTTGCATGTGATGTCAGCATCCCATATGGATACCATTTTGAGGCCTGGCTGCTCCACTTTCAATCCAGCTTCCTGCTTATGCGCCTGGGAACACAGTAGAAGATGGTCTAAGTGCTTAGGCCTCAGCACTCATGTGGGAGACCTGGAAGAAGCTCCAGGCTCCTGACTTCAGCCTGGCTCAGCCTTCTGCCATTTGGGGAGTGAGATAGTGAATAGAAATCTTTTTCTCTTTCACACTGTCTGCTCCTCTCTCTCTCTCACTGCCTTTCAATTAAATAACAATAAATAAATAAATATTTAAGTGATAGTTATTTAGTTATTTGAAGAGAAAAATGGAGTGGGGAAAGAGATCGGATCTGTGTGCTGATTTACTGCCCCAAATGGCTGCAATACCCATGGCTGGCCCAGGCTGAAGCCAGGAGTCCAGAGCTCCTTCTGGTCTCCCATGTATGTGGCAGGGGCTCAGGTACTCATATTGTCTTCTTTCCCAGGCATGATAACAGGAAGCTGGTTTGAAAGTAGAGTAGCAAATATTTGTACTGGCAATCCAGATGGCAGCTTAACTTGCATCCCCATGAGGCTTTGTTGTTGTTTTAAGACTTATTAATCTTTTATTGGAAAGGGAGATATACATAGAGAAGGAGATACAGAGAGAAAGATATTCCATTCCTGCCTTTCCTGGGTCTGTGGACCTGTTTGCCATTCACCTCGTGCAGAGCAGGGAGAGGAGTCTGCAGGGTTTCTGTTGGCAGCCAGCAGGTTCAGGAGGAAACCAGGGCTGGCTGAGGCTCCCCGAGTGTCAGAGCAGGGCTATTTGGCGCTTACAAGGGGGAAGCAGTTTTTTGCTTGGATCCCAGAGGACCTGAGGGTTTTCACTGTCCAGACTCTGTTGTTGTAAACATATGGGGTTCTTGGTGCCTTAGTTTCTGAGCCCTCTGCTCAGAGCACGTTGCTGTTCCCTCTTTGGGTCACCTCACAGAATTCTCATCTATGAATAAACAGTTTGAATTTCTGTTCCAGTATTTTCTTCCAAAGTACCTGGTTGGTAGAGGAGTGCTGTAGAGCATTGGGGTCCCAGGATGCCTACATGTGGTCTAGAAGTCTGATTATCGCCTTGCCCTTCTCTTGACCTGCTTGTTTGAAACAACAGCTAGCCAGCTCCAGCATCTCCTCGGAGAGCCTAGGGTCTTGTCTGTAAGGAAACTTCACCCCCATTTTCAGTGGTTCTTCCTGCCCATTTCCCAGCTCTAAATCTGGCTGTCCTGAATGCGGTCAAACAAAACCTGCCTGGTCTCTCATTCCTCTCATGTTGCACTGGTCACTGATTAAGCCTGGGAAGGGGACTGTTAATAGGGCTCCTGTGTGTTTCTGTTGCACTTTACCCCATCCCCCTCTGTCCTGTGCTCTACTCTACTCTAGCCAGTGGTGACAGGCTGATCACATGTCATAGCATGGTCACATGACAGACATTTGCTAGGGGTGGAGAATCGGCTTGGGGGCCAGCTTGGGTGATACCTCCTAGTCCAGGGGAAACATAAACACATGGCACCATGCAAAGTCCAAATTGAAAGACAGGAGTTGTTAGGGACTGCAAGGAGACCAGATGGAGCAGAGCAAATGGTCTCTTGGGTCTTGTCCGAGGAGGAGGGCAGGATGGAGGGGTCTGGCCACAAGATAGGGCCTCAAGCCCTACCCTGGGAGGAAGGCCAGGCTTTCCAGCAGCCTGTGGCTGGACTGAGCTGGTCACAGAAGAATTGTGTTTGCAGGAAGTGTGGGCGGGCTCGTTAATGACTGTTCTCACAGGCTGCAAGGCTGCCAGGGGTCAGCCTGATAAGAGAGAAGAGATAGGCTCCTGGTTTTTTTCACTCCAGGACAGCTGCCTTCCCTCTGAGGCCCCACCGACTCTGACAGTATCTTGTAGTGCTGCTCTTGCTATCATCTCTGTCTCCTCTAAAACACAGTCCCTGGCAGTTATCCAGCTGGGTTTTCCTGGTCTGGCCTGGCCTGGCCTGGCCCAGCTGCTAGCTTCCTTCCACATCTAGGGTCAGATGAGGTCTGCTCTGGGGTGCCACGCGGGCAAGGCCAAGCTGATTCTGAGCCTGACCCAGGAGTTTGAAGCCATCCAAGGAATGGGACCAGGGCTCTGGCCGACTGGTGACTCTCAAACTTTCCTATTTCTTTTAAGTCTCAGGGTTACTCTGCTTCTCAGCCAGCCAGATCTGGGGAGTCCTCCTTCTACCCCCTAGCAGGGGAAGGCTGGCTGTTTTGCTTGGGAAGTTGGAAAGCAGAATATGATGGAATTCATGTTTATGAAGATCATTTGGGCTTTCCTGGGAAGAAGTAATTGAAGAGGTTTACTTGATAGACTTGGGGCATTAGTAGTTAGGAGTCTACGATAGGAGATGACAGTTCCTTGGATAGAACTGATGGCTGTAGACATGAAGAGAAATACAAGGATTTGACAGAGATGTAACTTAAAAGCCAGTTTGTGTGCTAATAGATGGCTGTACCGTTTGCAAAGGAAAATCAAGGATGACTTCAGATTTCAGACTTTGATGGATGGCGGTCCCTTTCACAGGAAAGGGAAGTACAGGAAGGGGACTGGGTTTGTGGGACATAAGCTATAGCTGCAATTGTCTTGGGGGCATTGTTGAGTCTGTGGTGCTTTTGGGGTTCCTATGAGGTACCTCACGTAAGGGAGACTCTCCAGGAGTTAGTGGGGCCAATGGGCCTGGTGTCCCACAAGGTGTCTAGTGTCCCTTGAAAAGCCAGAGATGAGTCTGCAGGTTGAGAAATTGTTTTTGGAAACCTGTCTCCATAATATTCATGGGAAGATAACCAAATGGTTCCTGGTAGGGGCCAGGCTTGCACGGAGTAGGGATTCACGCTCCATAGCCAAGGTCCCGGCTCAGGCCATGGCTCAACAACAAAAGCCACAGGTCGCTCTCCTGCCAAATTTTCTCTGAGACTGGGGAATTCTGGCAGTGGGCAGTGTTCTGCAGGCCACCCTTACTGTCTGAATGTCTGGTCTATGCCCCTGGCTAGACAAGTCCTTGGGCTCTGGCCAGAGCTGAGCCACTGCCAGGAATCCCAGCATGTCCAGTACCCAGGTCACTTCTGTTCTTGGTGGGCCTCTGAGGTGGGTTAATTTGTCTGGAATGGGGATTTTTAAATGGTTCCAAGTAGCTCTTTTATGTGAGATGGCAAGTGATATGGTAAAGGGGTTTTGAAAATTCTTTTAAATGAAATGGGAAATGGTTATGCATGCATGCAAGGTTGTGTCACTGGGAGTTTTTCAGTGATAAAGGTCAACAAGAGAACGAAAGGTACTCTAGGATCGGAGGGAGTCTGTTGACTCATGAACGTTAGGCATGGCTGGCATTCAGGGGAGATGGTACCACTCTTTTTTCCTGTGTGTTAGGAGCCACCTACCCATAGTGTAAACCACTGTCCCTATAGCTTTTCTTCCCAGGGTTCCCAAGCACAAAAAAGCACTGAAGTCTTTGTGAATTGGCATCCATGCCCAACCCTAACTCTATCACTGGGTACATTTGATCCTGATTGGTTCGGCCCAGGTTACAAGAAATACAGACAGCAATTTAGGAGAGAAATGGTTATCCAAAGAGGGCTGGATTGTCATCCACTCTAAAGTATTGTGTTAGTACCAAGCATATATTTGGACCTGTGGAGACTTTATGGTAGCTCTACAGCCTTATTTGTATGTCAAAAACACTAAAGCAAACACCATGGATAAATTTCCCTTTTGAAAAACTGAATGCTAGGTGGCCAGCATTATGGCACAGAGGGTTAAGATGCCATCTGCAGTGTCAACATCCCATATCAAAGTGCTGACTGTTCTGGATGTTCTACTGCCATGCAGTTCCCTGTTAATGTTCCTGGGAAAACAGCAGCTGATGGCCCAAGACCTTGAGTCCCTGCTACCCATGTGAAAGGCCATGGTGGAGTTCATGGCTCTTGGCTTTGATCTGGCTCAGACCTATCTGATGTGGCCATGTGGGGTGTGAACTGTTGGGTGGAAGATATTTCTTTGTTTTTCTCTCCTCTTTGATCTCTTTCAAGTAAGCAGTAAGTCAATCAACCTTAAAAACAAACAAACAAACAAAAAACCCACAGCCCTGAATGCTAGGATGTAAACTAGAATTTTGAATCATTGAGTCATTGAATTTATAGATCAAGACATAGAGGTTGAGAAGCATGTCCATGAGATCCACATACCAGGATGTAGACTGAGACAGGAACCCATGGCCCCCCTTGGCTGGAGGCTCTTGCTAATTTCTCAGATAGAAGCCCTTCTTTGTTCTTGCTGTTTATCCTCAAGGAATTGTTCATTGCTTGGACTGTTGGTTCAAGAGCTGACCTGAGCAATGTTTCTTCTATGGTCCAGGGCAGTCTGAGTGAAGACTGGTATTGGGAGGTGGGTAAGACACTCCCCTGGTACTAATAAATAAAGGAGACATTGGCTGTCTGCATTCTTCCTTGGGACCATCTCCATCCCACACTCTGTCTCCTGTCATCTTGGCTTTTAGATTTGTTCCTTTTTATTTATTTTTCATCTACTTGAGAGACAGAAACAGAGATCTCCTATGTACTGGTTGACTTCTAAAATACCAGGAGCTGGGAACTCCCAGCGGGTCTCCCATATGGGTGGGAGAACCTAAGTACTTGAGCCCTCACTGACTGCCTCACAGAATGTTACCTGGAAGCTAGATTGGAAATGATACTGATACTTGAACCAGTGCTCTGGGAGGAGATGCATTTGTTCCAAGTGGCTGCTGTGCGTTCTGGATTGGGGGTGGGGGGGCAGATTACCAGCTGGGAATAGTTGTGGTCCCTTGTCTTTTCCTTCGGAAGAGAACGCCCAGGGCAGTGGCACCAAGTTCAGGGACAGAAAGAGGGGGAAAAAATTGTTCTCTTTTGGTCTTAGTTGCCCGTTATCTCCCATTGTGAAGGTATGATATTTGACCCACTTGGCAAAACCAAGAGTGGGGTGTTATAGTAATGGGATAGTGGTGTGTTCTGTGTGTTGAGCCTCTGACTTAGCAAGAAATCTCAAGTTTAGCCGTGTCTAGGCTTCTTGTCTCAAATGAGTCACTCTCCTGGGCTGTTGGTCTAGAAAGGGGGAACTTCCAGAAAGGTCTCGGACTGTTGGAGAGTATGGTGTTAGAGGCTAACAACGTGCTGCAGGTTTGGGAGCTTAGGGGCAGCTCTCAACAGGAGAGGGGAGAACCCTGCACTCAGGTTGTGAGAGGTGGACCTCCTCTGACCATCTCTGTCACGCAGCTTTCCTCCTGCCCCTCAGATGTTTGCTGACAGCCAGTTTCTTTTGAACTCTGTCAGTCCATACTGACCACTGTGTCCTGTCCTACCTTTCCTGTCCAGCACCTAGAGGCCCCTGGTCTGCCTGTTTCTGCATGAGACTAGACCTTTTTCTTTTCTTCTTTTTTTAAATTTATTTAATTTTTATTGGAAAGTCAGATATACAGAGGAAGATCTAACATCCGTTAATTCACTCCCCAAGTGCCCACAAGGGCTGGAGCTGAGCTGATCTGAAGCCAGGAGCCCGGAGCCTCTTCTGGGTCTCCCATGAAGTTGTAGAGGCCCAAGGTTTTTGGGTTACCCTCTATTGCTTTCCCAGGCTACTAGCAGGGAGCTGGATGGGAAGCTGGGCTGCCAGGATTAGAACAGGCACCCATAAGGGATCCCAGAGCATGCAAGGTGAGGACTTTTAGCTGCTAGGCTACTGCTCTGGGTTCGACATTTTTCTTTTTAAGGTTTATTTTGTGTATTTGAAAGGCACAGAGACAGGGAAAGGCACTGTTGGTTCACTCTCAAAATGACCACAATGGTCAGGGCTAGATCAGGACAAAACCAGGAGCCAGGAAGTCGAGTTACTTTGACCATCTTCCACTGCTTTCTCAGACACATTAGCAAATAGTTAGATCAGAAGTGGAACAATCAGGCTTAGAACCTGGCTGTAAATGGGATGCTGGTTCCTTGGAGCAGGTTTTAAATGGTCTCTCAGTCTTAGGCTGTGCTCCCTTCTTCCTTAGGCTAAGCCGTAGTGTCTCTTTTTATCCCTGCCTCCTTCGTTTCTGTGAGGCCATCTTATTGATAATCCCTTGGCATGTAGCACTTCACAGCCTGGCTGCTGTGTATTCAGTCTTTGCAGAGACTGTGTGAGTCTTGTAGGACACGTGTTATCATGCCTATTTCTTGAAGATAGGACCTGAGAAATACGGTTTGCCCAAAGACACACTCTTGGCAACTGTCAGAGTCAGTCTGCAATCGAAGTCTTCTGGCATTCATCTATAGTTCCTTGTTAAAGGTCAACTTACAGATACGTGTTGAGTTAAGGTTGCCCCAGCCTCCCTAGGGAAGGCAAAAGACTTTGAAAAGAGGCTCCAGGTCTCACCTCCTCCCAGCCCCAGGTCGCCCCTGCACAGTTCCAGACATGCCAGCACCATCTATCTTGGCAGAACTTGCCTAACCCCAAGATAATATGATAAAGTCTGACAGTAAAACCCACTCCCTGGAAGCCATTGTAATGGACCTAGGGCCTTGGGTCCCTCCCCTTGATTCCACCCTTCCTCCCCCCTGAAGAGTGTCATCAGTAGCATATGTTGTGACGGATCATCTGAGCACAGAGCTTCTAATGTGAGAAAGATCACACATTGAGGACAAAAAGGGGCACTGGGGAGCACCCCTGACTTGCCCCAGCTTCCCTTTCCTCATTCTAGAGTGATGGTTGGAGCAGTGCAAGTGGAAGGTCCTCTTTGGCCTCCTCCTAGCAGTTGATTTTGCCACTTGCCAGAGGTGCTAAAGTGATTACCTAGCAACCAGGGCCCAGCCTGAGTGGGTCACAGCGTGTTGCCTGCTCCTCAGTGAAGAGGACAATTGCTCAGCCAGAGCCTAGCGAAAAATGAGAGCAAGTGGGTGCTGGGGGGATTCGGGCAGTGCTGCTTCCTAAAGCCACCTGCGAGGTTGGTGCTGGAAGTTACCAGATAGCACCAGGCTAGCCACAGTGGTATCCTGACCATGCTTCCTAACTCTGTGAGAAAGTACATGCCCAGAAGGCACAGCGGCTGAGTAGGGCCTGGCTCTGTTCTCCTCCTCCATCTTTTTATTCCATTCGTCTCCACCTTGACACCTGGGAGAGTGGGACGGGGGCATCCCTGGTAGTCTTTCAGCATGAGCATGGCCTCTGACAACTTCCAAGTTTCCATCAGCATACTGCTACAGGCCGACCTTACTCAATATAAAGGGACAAGCCAGGTATATGAAGAGTAAAAACAGCCGGCTCATAAAGCACAGATTATTTCTTTCTTTCCAGGACTTTCAGACCCTGCCCTGCCCTACCACTCCTTGGAGATAGGTGCCTGTAGGGTCAGCATTCCCTTGTATGCCCTGTTGCCAGGCTCTGGGCGCTGACATTGGCCTAGCTCTCTGTCTTCCTCACTCATTGCTGCCCCAGCCTCCTCTCACCCTGGACTCATTTGCTGTGGGAGGGAAGGAGAAAGGGGATGTCTCCTTCTCTAGATTCCGCAAGGGATTGATACCTACATAAATAGACCTAGGAGTGCAGTCAGATTCCTAAGCAAGCCTTGTAATAGGACCCTTTCCTTGACTGGCACTTGGGCCCAGCACAGCCCCCAGGCTGCCACACTAAGGGCTGGTGATTCTCCACAGTGTCATCTTGGCAGGAACTATAGAAGTCTCCCCACCCAATGCTTTCCTCCCACTGGGCCCCAGAATAGAAACTGATAAGAAGTTGGCCTGCTGATGGAGGTTTTTTGGGTGTGTTTGGGGGGAAAGATTGTTCTAGGTTTGAAAGAACAACAACAAAAAAAAACTGACTTTGAAGTCCTGTGGTGCTGCTGAAGGAAGTAGATAAGAACATGACCTCAGAGCTGTCTCTGATCTGCAACACCCGGCTGGTTTCTGGGTGGGGCCGGAACTCTGCTCAACTGTGGATGGCTGAGTGCTGCCCACCAGCACCCAAAGTAGAGGGTTCAGAGGATGCCACAAGAAATCTAGAAACCTGCCACCTCAGGGAAGGTGGGGGGCAGGATGGATTCAAAGAGGAAGGTTGAGTCTATAGTTGCAGCCTGCTGCCCTAAACCAACTTAGCATCAATATTTCACTAGCATTTATTGCATTTATTGCTCTAGGTAAACCATGGGAACAGATAACCAGCTCTGCCTCATTACAAAATTGGGACTTGGGTCCAGTGTTGGTGTAGCAGGATAAGCCACTGCGTACAATATTGGTGCCCTATATGAACCCCAGTTAAAGTCCTGACTGTTCCTCTTCTGATCGAGCTCCCTGCTTATGTGCCTGAGAAATCAGAGGAAACTGGCCCAAGTACTTGGGCCCCTGTACCATGTAGGAGATCTGGGTAAAGCCCCTGGTTTCAGTCTAGCCCAGCCTTTACTGTTGAGGAGGCCATTTGGGGATTGAACTAATAGATGGGAGATCTCTCCCTCATTCTCTTTCGTTTCCCCTGCCCCTCTTCACTCTTGCCCCCTCCCCTTTCCTTCCCTCTTTAATCCTGTAAGCTTCTCAAATGAAGTAAGTGTCTAGACCTGGGGTGTTAGGACTTGGGTACTGGTCTTAGTGTTCAGCTGCCTTTTGATGCCCCCTCGGGAGGGCAGCCATCCTGGGGGAAAGCTGTTAGTGTCAAGAACCCTGAGTGGCGGACAGGCTGGTGGGGCTGTAGGGAAGTTCCAAGCAAAAACCCCTCCCTCTGCTCCTGCACCAGGCAGGAAGCTGGCAGGGAGGGCCCTCCACGCCATAGAAGGAGGGGCTTTGCAGCAGGGCTGGTAATGCAGCCTCTGGTGAGGATGGAGGACAGGCTAGGGCTCTGCCCCTGCTGGCTGCCACTCCCTGGTGCAGAGCCATAGGTACTTGTTGAATGAACACGTCTTCTGCTTTTCTCTTGCAATTCAAAACATACTTAGACAAGCACAGGAGGAAAGGAGGATCCTGATAGCTTCTCCGTGGCCCTTCGGTAAACATCCGTGGTGTGACTGAGATCAGAATTATAAGCAGAGATGAATCATAAGCCAAACCACCTGGTGCTTTGAACCCTGTCTTTAATGGAAATTAGAGCTGACTGTAAGTGCCCTGGGAGGGGGTGCAGTCAAGCTCAGTTGACCTTGGAGGCCCATAAGAAGGTGGAGTTGGGAGATGAAGATCCAAACCTCCAGGTTGCCAGACTCCTCTCTGGCTTCCCCTGGTTTCCCCTTTGTTTACATGGCTCCCTCCCTGCTTGCTCCACAAGTCCTCAAAGCAACTTAGAAATCTCTCCCTACCTCTTGACTTTCAGGGCCCCCCAGTTGTCTTCAGCCTGTCTTCAAGCCTGAGGCTTGCAGCCTTACATAAAAGATCCTTCTTCCCCTTGCAATCTCTAGAATCTGCGGCTGAGCTACAGAACCACAGGCGGGCAGCTATGGCATGGGACCTGCTCCTGTCAGGCCTCCCTCTCTTCTTGGTGGTCTGATGAAGTAGAGGCTAGGGAAGAGATGACAGGCCTGTGATCTGTGTGCTCTGTAACAAGATGGGCCCAGCACTCTTCTCTGCTCAGCCTGGGGGCAAAGGCTCGCCAAGGCTGAGCTGGCTGTGAGGCCTTGGCCTTCTTGGGATGTGGGACCTGCCACTGGGGGTAGCAGTGCCTGTAGTTATCCCAGGAAGGGAAGCTAGAGAGCAAGGTAGGGGCAGGCCAAGGAGAGGCTGGACGAAGGGAAGGATGCACATCCAGGGCAGGGCTGTGACCTTCAACCTGATCAATCTAGGACAGAAGCCACTGAGCTAGGAGCTTTTGGCTTCCAATCCTTTCACAGTGCCTTCAAGTTGGACTCTGGGACACTGCAGAAAGATCAAATGGTCAAATAGTAGTTTTAAAGTGGCAAAGCCAGCTGGCAAATCCAGGTTTTTTCTAGACACTTTGTTCATTTGTACAGGCTTAGAACTGAAGTGGACACACTTAAATAAGCTGGAAAGCCCCTGCTAGGGCCAACTGCAGCCAGGAGCCTGCAGCTCTTAGAGGAGCAACAGGAAGTTCCATGTGAACTGTGTCTGCTGACAGAAACTTGAAAGTGGGGCACTTACCCATGCCTGCCGACCAGGCATCTGCTTGGGTGCTTACACACACACACACACACACACACACACACACACACACACACACACACACACACATATCTTTCCTGTTGCCTCAGATCTGCTATGATCTGGCTTACCCTGAGCCTCAAGTTTGTGCTGGTCTGGGAGAAGCTGCAGAAAGTACTTCCTTGCAGAATGTCAGCACCAGGGGGTGGGCAGGATGTTATTAGCAGTCCCTCTGCACGCTTACAGAATTGATAAAAAAAAAAAAAGTTTGAAAACATTTCTTCATAACCGTGACTTCTTCTGAGGTTACATATGGAGAAGATGCTCAGTTGGGCAGGTGGGTATTGATGCCTATTATTAAGAAACAGGAATTATGGGCCCGGCGCGGTGGCGCAAGTGGTTAAAGGTCCTCGCCTTGCACGCCCAGGATCCCATATGGGCGCCGGTTCTAATCCCGGCAGCCCCGCTTCCCTTCCAGCTCCCTGCCTGTGGCCTGGGAAAGCAGTCGAGGACGACCCAAAGCTTTGGGACCCTGCACCCGCGTGGGAGACCCTGAAGAGGCTCCTGGCTTCGGATTGGCATAGTATCGACCCATTGCGCTCACTTGGGGAGTGAATCATTGGATGGAAGATGTTCCTCTCTGTCTCTCCTCTCTGTATATCCGCCTTTCCAATAAAAAAAAAAAAAAACAGAGCAATACATTAAAAAAAAAAAAAGAAACAGGAATTAAAATGTGGTTTTTGTGCCCTCAGAATTTGTTTTCTAAGTGAGGGAGACAGGTACAGATGAGCAGTGTAGGATCTTAATATATGTGGGCCACATTTAACTTGTGCTCCAAATTACTTCACAATCCCAAGAGGGTGGCATATGATGAGAGATGAGCCTTGGAGAGGAGGTCCTGGTTTATGGTTCTCTGAAATGCTCTCATGGTTATGAAATCTCACCTTGACCCCATGAATAAAGATACACTTCTTTTCCCCTCAAAAAAAAATATATATTTTTTTTAGTTGAGGCAGTGTGAGAAAGAATAATTTTCCATTTGCTGGTGTAATTTCCAAATGGTTACAACAGAGAGGTCTGGACCAGGCTGAAGTCAGGAGCCAGGAACTCCATCTGTGTCTCATACATGGATTGTAGAAGCTCAAGTACCTGAGCCATCCTTCCTAGACATATTAGCAGGGAACTGGATCAGAGGTGGAGCAGCCAGGTTACCAACTGGCACCCATATGGGATGCCAGCATTACAGGGGGCAGCTTAACCTGCTGTGTCTGCCCCAGGGTATCTTCTTTTTTTTGATAGGCGAAGAATCTTGACCTAGGAATTAGAAGCATTTTGCTGCTTGCTAACAGCCTGGAATGGAATTTGGCTCTTAAATCCACCTCTCTGTTGATGTACGTTGAAACCTTAGGTTGCTTGTCAGAGGAGAACTGGAGAATCAGGTGGACCTTTCCTTAAAGGTGTCCATCTGGCAGTAATGCATTTCTGACTAGCCCTGTGAAAGGTTCAGAGGTCAAGTGCTGCGGAAGAGGGCTGGTGGTTGGCGTTGCCTTTGTCGGTGTAGGCCTGCTCAAACCACATCTGAAAGATCCTGTTGGTGGAACTGCACATCCCCACCTCTGCCCCCTGCCATGGTGTGGACTAGAAGGGAAAAGGGTTTTCACTTGGGCTTTTATATATATATATATATATATATATTATATTTTATTTTATTGAAAAGGCAGATATACAAAGAGGAGAAACAGAAAGATCTTCCATTTGCTGCCTCATTGCTCAAGTGGCCTAAGTGGCCAGAGCTGAGCCAATCTGAGCCAGGAGCTTCTTCCAGGTCTCCTACCTGTGTGCAGGGTCCCAAGGCCTCGGAGCATCCTCTACCACTTTCATAGGCCTTAACTAGGGAGTTGGATGGGAAGTGGTGCAGCCAGGACACGAATCAGTGCTTGTATGGGATCCCAGTGGATGCTAGGCAAGGATTTAGTCACTGGGGCTTTTGCTCCACTTGCCCTAAGATATCTCAGTCAGCTCCCTTTGGTCTGCTGGCTGGTGTTCTACAAATCTCATCAGAGATGGTTTGATATCCCCTCCCAAGAGACGGGTATTGGCAGGCATCCCCAGTGCCCAGTAGGAATAGTTTAACCTAGTGGCACTGTAAATTGATACTCTTAAACACTCAGCAGTAACACATGAAAAGAGAAAGTCCTAAAAATAGCAAGACACTTCTCTCCCCACCCCTCAATGATAAACATCCCTGTGGGTGAGAAATAGGATGGGAACAAAAGGAAGAAAGTAAGGTAAAAGCTACTGGCCTGCTATGCTCTGTCCAAAAGTAGAAGTTTGGGGTAACAGCACTCTCAGGTGCTCTGTATAAGGCCTGGAAAGAGAGCTGGCATGTGGCTTGAACCCACGGCCTGAAAATAGGCTGAAGAAAGTTGCTCCAGACCATTTCCTGGTGCTGTGGCTTATTTTAATGATGCTTACAGCTTCAACCCAAGCTGAGTTGCTGCCAAGAAAGTTGATTCTAGACTGGGGGCCGTCTGGTGCAATAGCCTAGTGGCTAAATCTTCACCTTGCATGCGTTGGGTGTCATTTTGTGTCCCAGCTACTCTACTTCTCCATCCAGCTCCCTGTATTTCTGTCTCTCCTTCTCTCTGTAAATCTGTCTTGCTAATAAAAATAAATAAATTTAGACTGGGGGACCCGGGGAGGCAATGTGTAAACTGCTCAATGGAGAAGGAAAATAGAATACATAAGTTGTGATGGGCCTGGGTTCTGTAACAGATGAGGAAAACCAGTGAGAAGATAAAGTCACAAAAAATAAAAAATTTATCTCAGAAGAAATGAAAGTAACAGAAAGTAAGTAGGTTTTAGAAACAGAAAAATACAAACAAGAAAGGGAAACTCTGTGTCATATTCAAGAAAGATTATGGAAAGAACGTGGATATGAAAATATCTATTACAAGTTCTAGAAGAGGGCCCGGCACAGCAACCTAGTAGCTAAAGTCCTTGCCTTGAACGCGCCAGGATGCCATATGGGCACGGGTTCTAAACCCAGCAGCTCCACTTTCCATCCAGCTCCCTGCTTGTGGCCTGGGAAAGCAGTAGAGGATTACTCAAAGCCTTGGGACCCTGCACCCACATGGGAGATCTGGAAGAAGCTCCAGGTTCCTAGCTTTGGATTGGCTCAGCTTTGACCATTACAGCCACATGGGAGTGAATCAGCAATCGGAGGATCTTTCTCTCTGTCTCTCCTTCTCTCTCTAAATCTTAATTACCAATAAAAATAAAATAAATTGGGCCCAGCATGATAATCTAAGGGCTAAATCCTCTCCTTGCATGTGCTGGGATCCCATGTGGGCACTGTTTTATAGCTTGGTTGCTCCACTTCCAATCCAGCTCCCTGCTTAGGGTCTAGGAAAGCAGTAGAGAATGGCTCAAAGCCTTGGGACCCTGAAACCATGGAGACCACGTGGAAGACTTTGGAGCCATTGTGGCCATTTGGGGAGTGAACCAGCAGATAGAGGATCTTTCTATCCTTCTATCCATAGATTTGATCTGCTTTTCCAATAAAAGTAAATAGATGTTTTTTAAAAATTAAAAATAAAATATATCTTAAAAAAGAAAAACATACAGGCTGAGAATTCCACACTTGAGGAAAAGGTTTAAATATCAAACAGAGTAAACTAGTTATAATATAGTGAAACTTCAGGCAAGAATAAAGAGAATGTTAAAAACTATCCATGGGAAAAAAAATTTCAAAGGCTGTTGGGCTGACAAAAACGTTTCGTCAGCATTAGATGCCTGAAAAGAATAGTGTAGGAGAGCAGGACTGAGTTCCTGGCTTCTGGCTTCAACCTGGCCTACCTCTGACTATTGGCTCTTTTGGGGGAGCAAACCAGTATATGGAAGATGACTATGTGTGCCCTTCTCTGACTGTTATCTTTCAAGTACATAAGTAATATTTTTAAGAAGAGGCAAAGGCAAATAGATTAAATACCATGAATATTTTTCTAAGAAGACTTATTGGAAAGGCAGATAAACAGGAAGGAGATACAGAGAAAAAGATTTATGTCTTCTGGTTCATTCTCCAAGTAGCCACATTGTCCAGAACTGAACTGATCCGGAGCCAGGAGCTTCTTCTGTCTCCCAAATGGTGTGGGGCTGGTCACAAGGCCTTGGGCCGTCCTTGGTTGCTTTCCCAGGCCATAGGCAGGGAGGTATGTGGGAAGTAGAGAAGCTGGGACACAGACTGGCACCCACTTAGGATCCTGGTACGTGTAAGGTGGGAACATTAGCTACTAGATTACCAGGTCTCAATAAATACTTTTTTTAAATCTTGAAGCAAGGCCCAGCACAGTTGCTCAATTGGCTAATCCTCACTTCTGATAAGCTCAGCTCCTGCTGTTGTGGCCATTTGGGGAGTGGACCAGTGGATAAAAGATCTTTTCTGTCTCCTTCTCTCTGTAAATCTGTCTTTCTAATAAAGATAAAATAATCTTTGAAAAAAAAAGACAGGCTTGCTAGGCTGGGCTGTCATCTCCTTGGGACTGGGTCCTTGCTTGCCTGAACAAGATGATGGCAGAAAAAAGAAGGAAGAGTGGGTGCCACAGTGGCAAACCACACAAACAAAAACCAGTATGTAATTGCACTTTTACTTCTAAAAAAAAAAAAAAGAAGAAAGCTAGAATTATTAACCGTATAATCATGGAAGAATAAAATACTCAAGTTGGGATTTGTTCACAAGTCCCTGCTTTGTTCAAGAGAATGGTGCTATGAAAAACCATCGACCTTATCTGTATAAATTACTTATGCTAGCCAGTTAAGATAATCATTGAAGGAGGAAAAATATACTCTCCAAACCAGGGGAGAGGCAGAAGGGGTGATGGAGGAATGATGTATGAGCCCATCAAAAACCATTAAAAGAAACTGAAGGAAAAAAGTGGAATAGGAACAATGAATATAAGGCAAGATAGTAAGTCTAAATAAGTGTAATAATCCATTTAGTTAGTTATTTAATATTTGTTTAATAATCATGTCTTTAAAACAACAGACCATCAGATTAGATACAAAAAGCAAAGAGTGATCTGGTGCCTGGATAGAAGTGGCTTACAGGAAACAAGACTTCCTTGGACCCTGGAGCCAAGTGGGGTCCACCCCACAGGTGTTATGTTAGGCAGACCAGAGTCTCTTCCTGCCCCTAACTTCCCCCTCTCCTGAACTCTATCTGGGCTGTCTGCCAACCTATGCAGATAAACCTTGTTTTTCTAGGCTTTATTTCCTGCCTTAATGTAAATACGTGTTGTAAATTACTGGACTACATACACACCACATGGGAGCACTTTCTGGAAAAAGCAGGCCTGGAGCAGAGTAGGTTGTTGATCTAAAAGGACACTGGATCCTCATTCTGTCCCCCTTCCCAGCCCTTCACATGCCTCAGAGCCCAAGGGTTGCTCCCCTTCCAGGCAGTTTGTTGGAGTGCAGCGACGATCTTGGAATGCTTTTTCTCTATAGGACACAGCTGAAAGTTAGCCAGAGTTCCAGTCTTAGATTTCAAGAAGAGTGTAGGCTCCCACCTTCTGGTGTTCTGCTTGCTTGTTTTGGGCAGCATCGCAAGTACCAGAACTGAGATTTCGGAATGAATGTTGCATCAGGCTAGGTTCCCTGCAGGAGGCTGGGGTTCTGCTGCGGAGTATGGGCACCAGAGTCACTATGATGGCCCTAAGAGGCGGGTGCCTCAGGCGGCTGCTGGAAATGTTGCAATGTAGGGTGTTGTAATACTGTATCTCCAGTTAACCAAGCCTACGGGAAGAGAAGAAGCTAGTCTGAGACACATCAAGGAACACGCCTGGCAGGGTGTTGAGTGCTGTAAGGAATGAGCTTTGCATCTCTCTCTCATAATTACCGATCCCCCAGGGCAGCTGTGCCAGGGTTGTGGTTGCCTCATCCAAGAGATGGAGAGTGCACTGCCAGGAGTCAGGGGAGCAGGGATTCTTTCTAGAATGATACCCCACTCAGTGGAAAAAGCTTGTTTAGAATACGGTGGGCTGCAGTAGAGGAAGTACTGGGCCTGGAGTCATCAGACCTGGCTTGGCTGGCATTGACCGATCAGTTCCTCGACCCTTGAGTTGTCAGGGGCTGTCCTGAAAAAAGCTCAGATTCAGAAGGAATTGGTGTACAGCATGTGGTTTGGAACAGGGCTGCAAGATCCCCCTCAGCATTGTGTGCCCCAGTGTACTCCACCTATCTTGAGCTCCTCTCCCAGGCAAGTGGTCCCATTCTGCCATCCTCAACGTCGTTTTTGATGTTTCTCAGCCTGCCAAGAGGCTTGTGTGTAGCAGTGCTGGTCTGAGGCCGAGCCATTCTGTACTTCATTAGGTTAATTCGATGGCTGGTATCTTGGGATCTGACAAAGCATGGCTCTATACCACAGCCTCCAAAAATAGTCCCAGCTTCCCAATCCATTGTAAGGACTTCATCTGAACCCCCATTGGTTCCTTTTAAGGGTGAAAGGTGCCCAGATATACCCCCCTGACTGATGGACAGCAGGGCAAGGAAGGAAAACATAGTCTTTATCCACGCTTTCTTTTTTTCCCTCCCCTTTTGACGTAGCAAATTTGTTAAGATTATCATTCACATATCGTAGAGTTTGCACACTTGAAATGCTTAAGTCTTTGATTTTTAATCTACTTACATGGTGTGTAACCATCACCACAGTTTTCAAATATTTTATCACACTAAGAGGAAACTGCAGCCCAATAGCAGTCTCTTGCTAGTCTTCCCAACCTTTTCCCTCTGAGTGTGAATAATCTGTGTCTCAATGGAGTTGCCTATTCTGGACATTTACTATAAATATCCAGTACAAGACCTTTTGTGGCTGGCTTCTTAGTGATTTCAAGGTTCGTCCATGATGTTGTATGTGTAGGAACTCCATACCTTTGGGTTTTTGTGGTTTTTTTAAGATTTATTTATTTTTATTGGAAAGTCAGATATACAGAAAGGAGGAGAGACAGACAGGAAGATCTTCCATCTGCTGATTCATTCCCCAAGCAGCCACAAAGGCCAGAGTTGAGCTGATCCAAAGCCAGGAACCAGGAGCCCCTTCCAGGTCTCCCACATGGGGGCAGGGTCCCAAAGCTTTGGGCCATCCTTAACTGCTTTCCCAGGCCACAAACAGGACGCTGGATGGGAAGTGGGGCCTCCTGGACATGAATTGCTGCCCATATGGGATCCTGGTGTGTGCAAGGCAAGGACCTTAGCCTCTGGGCTACCTCACCGGGCCCCTCTATTACCTTTTTATTCCTAGATAATATATTGTTGCTTTGACATATCATGTTATTCATCTGTCAGTTGATGCAACCTTGAGTTGTTTCTATATTGGAGCTATTAAGAATAATACTGCTGTAACTCACTTATATATGGGCTTTTAGGTAGACATAGGTATTCATTTTTCTTGGGTGTTTGTCTAGAAGTGAAGTTTCCTGAGTCCAGTGATAATTCTGTGTTTGACCTTTTGAGGAACTGCAGCCTACTTGCCAAAGCAACTGTGCCATTGCACATTTCCACTAGCAACCAGCCATGTCTGAGGACTAGAGTTTCTTCACATCTTTGTTAGTGCGTATTATTAGCTGTGCTTTGATTACGCCATCCTCGTGAGTGGGATGTGCTGTCTGATGGTGGTTTTGTTTTGCATTTCCCTGAGTCTAATGCTGTCTGGCCTCTTCACACGTCCTTGTCGGCCCTTAGACTCCTCCGTCCCCCTGCAACAGTCATTGGAAAGGGTAGCATTGACCCCCCTCCAGCGGTCAATTCTCAGTCCTCATCTCACTTTCCCAGCAACATTTGAGAGCTCATTCTTCCTTCATCCAAGAGCCCTTCCCTTAGTTTCCCCATCTCCCTTCCTGTTTCTCCCCTGATTTTTTCTCGGCTATCTTCTCTTTTAGATATCAAAATGCCCCAGGTTCTGTCCAGGAACACCCTCTCTTGTCTGTGGCAAGCCCTCCGTTGCTTATTTCTCCTGGCCCTATAGTTTTATTAATGCACTGTGCCCTGGGAACTCTCAGCTGTGTCCCTCAAGCTCTGATCTCACTCCACTCATGTCCCAGACAGATGTGGCCCACTTCTGTCAAAAAGGCATCTTCAGTTTACTCTGTCACACACAGAATTCTTGTTTTTTTCCACCCAAACTCATTCATTGCTGGTCTTTTCTGGATGCACCCTGTCCCTCAGCTTGCTCAGGCTGCAGCCTGTGTCTCCCTAATCCCTCTCTTCCTGTCTCTCTCTCACCCTACTTCTTGCATCCACTCCCATCAAGTAAATCCCCTAGTTATTTTCCTGACACTTTCATCAGCGCCAGCCCCTGAGCTATAGTCATAGATCCTCTTTGGTCATATACAGTAGCCAGACTAGTCCTTTAATAAGACTTGTTTTAATCTTTAGAAAAATTTAGAATTTCCTAAAATTCAGGTTCGCAATTTTTTGGAGTGGTGTTTACATAAATAACAAGATGCATGCCTATGAGGTCCATTGAATAGGGTGAGGAGGGTCGAGGTGTGGGGGAAGGTGGGTGGAAAAAATGCTTCCAGTTTTCTTTTTCTTCCCTTTTCTTCTGTTTCTGGGAGCACGGGTGAGGGGGGTGAGGAGAGAGGAGGGGACTGCTCTCAGCTGCCAAATTACATTAGTATTCGGCGATGGAGCATGTCCACTTGATGTCATCTTAAATTCCCTGATGTGGAGAAGAATGTTCCAAAGGTATTGCTTAAGTAGCTTGATAATTCTGAGATGCTGTTGGTTTTGCTGCTCCAGGGTTGAAAAAAGTCGTTCCAAGGTTCATTGGATGGAATTCACCCAACTGCATCCACTCACACAGACATTTCCTGCCAAAGCTCCTCCAGGAGAGTTATCCGGCCCATTCTACTCTCCATCTTCTCTCATGGCATTTGATGTCCCCTGCAGGCCCAAACGAGCTGGTCATCTTGTCCCCCAGATGCACCTGAGCATGTTGTCTGCTGCGTAGACATCAGCAATCAAAGAGGCCCAGTCCTGACACACACATTCCAAAGTCAGAACACAATTCCTATAATACTCCCTGTGGCTAGAGTTTTGAGTCCAGTGGTCTAGTTTGGGAGTCCCCCAAGATATCACAGCTAGGGTGACCCCACATCTGACTCTTGCATGTGTCAGCCAATAGAATCCAGTTCCTCCCCACCATCGGACTACACACACACAGTGGTGATTTTCATTGTCTGGTCAGTTCTGTCCCCAGTCCTATGGCCTATGCAATCGTACAGGTGTCGTGGCCCAGCCCATCCCACCCTGTAGCAGACCTGGCCCTTAAGTGCACCAGTAGGCACTACTGTTTGGTTTTTTTTTTTTTTGCTTTTTTTTTTTTTAAAGATTTATTTATTTATTGGAAAGTCAGATATACAGAGAGGAGGAGAGACAGAGAGGAAGATCTTCCATCCGATGATTTACTCCCCAAGTGAGCGCAACGGCCGATGCTGTGCCGATCTGAAGCCAGCATCCAGGAACTTCTTCCGGGTCTCCCATGCAGGTGCAGGGTCCCAAACCTTTGGGCCATCCTCAATTGCTTTCCCAGGCCACAAGCAAGGAGCTGGATGGGAAGTGGAGCTGCCGGGCCGAAAATAAATAAATCTTAAAATAAAACAAACAGTTGGGCCCGGCTGCATGGCCTGGCGGCTAAAGTCCTTGCCTTGAACGCGTGGATCCCATATGGGCGCTGGTTCTAATCCCGGCAGCTCTACTTCCCATCCAGCTCCCCCTTGCTTTTGGCCTGGGAAAGCAGTGGAGGACGGCCCAAAGCTTTGGGACCCTGCACCCGTGTGGGAGACCCGGAAGAGGTTCCTGGATCCTGGCTTCGGATCGGCACAGCACCAGCCGTTGTGGTCACTTGGGAATTGAATCATCAGACGGAAGATACTTCTCTCTGTCTCTCCTCTCTCTGTATATATCTGACTTTGCAATAAAAATAAACAAGTCTTTTTAAAAAATATGTGCTCTTCTTGCTCAGTCTAATAGTTGTTTTGGTCATATTCATCCCTGCCAGTGTCTAAAACTGCAGTGCATTCCTTTTTCTTTCTGTGGGACACAAATGTGTCATACTTCATCCACTTCATTCTGACGTACCTTTGGGTTGTATAGAGTTTTCCACTATTTCATTCTCTTCCCGACTCCTGCTACATGTATGTGTTCATATGTACCTGATGGCAGACGTAGAGTGCGCTACAACACAGTTAGCTCTCTGAGTGCCTGAAAAGATGAAAGGCATGTAGCAAATAGGGCTCCTTTGCATCACTGGAAAGGTAAAATACTGCATCCACTTGGGAAAAGTATTTGATACTTTCTAGTCAAGATAAGCATGCATCTGTCTACCCTGGAGCCCAGCAGTCTCACTCCTAGTCATTTATTCAAGAGAAATGAGAGTCTAAGTTCACAAAAAAGACTTTGTACATGAAATTTGTGGCAATTTGACTGATAATGACTAAGAACTGGCAACAATTCAAATATCCTAGCAAGGATTCACAAGACAAGGCACACGTCTCCACAGCACTAGGCTGAGCCAAAGGAGCGGGTACGTACAAGGCCTGGTGTGAGTTACCCTCCTTGAAGCTCACACATCGTGGCATTCCACCTCTGGTGACACAAGCCAGAAAAGTGGCAGACACTCCTGTGGACACAGGAGGAAGAAAGAAAGAACCGAAACATTTATCTTACCCATCTCCCTTCCCATATTGACCTTCCCCACCCTAATCAGAGGCCCACAAGGACCTCTCCCAACTATGTAAACAATATGAAAATAAAAGATAGGGCCTGGTGCCGTGGCCTAGTGGCTAAAGTCCTCACCTTGCACGCGCCAGGATCCCATATGGTCGCCGGTACTAATCCCAGTGGCCCCACTTCCCATCCAGCTCCCTGCTTGCGGCCTGGGAAAGCAATTGAGGATGGCCCAAAGGTTTGGGACCCTGCACCTGCATGGGAGACCCGGAAGAAGTTCCTGGCTCCTGGCTTCAGATCGGCACAGTACCAGATCAATTGGGGAGTGAGTCATCGGATGAGAGATCTTTCTCTCTGTCTCTCCTCCTCTCTGTATATCTGACTTTGCAATAAAAATAAATAAATCATTTAAAAAAATAAAAGATAAAAAGGAAAAAGAAAAGTGGTGGAGCGGTGGGTCTCTGACAGATAGGAAGAGAACTTCCTGGGATGATGGAAGTAGTCCGTGTTTTTTGACTGGTTAGTCACACTGCTTTATGCACACGTGAAAGTTCATCAGGCTGTGCCTTGAAATTTTCTTATATTTGATTTAAACCTTCACACACACACATACGGATTGTCCCAATGGGGTAGGAATTTCTAGGATGAGGATTGAACACTATATTCAATACTGTTGAATTTCAGCTTTATCTTTTTTAAACTTTAAACAAGTATATTTATTTGAAGGAAAGGCTGAGAGACAGACAGAGGTCTCCCATCTCTACCCAGATGCTGGAGGTGGGTCAGGCTGTTTCTCCCACAGTGGTGGCAGTCTCAAGCACTTGAGCAAGAATTCGGATCATAAATAAAGGAACTGAAACAGGAACCAAGCATTTGAAGATATGATACAGTGTTTTAACCACTACTCAACTTTTTAATACTGGGATGTGTGTGGGCTTATCATGAACTATCAGAGAGAGCAGCTGTGTGAGAGAGAGAGAGCGTTGTGCTCGCTTCGGCAGCACATATACTAAAATTGGAATGTTACAGAGAGAGAGAGCATGTCCAGAGAGGCCTGAGTCGTCGTGGAGGGTCATGGGGTGCATTCACAGGTCAGATGAGCCATGTAAGGGTCACCTCTGAGGTTTTGATGTTATGTCTGGGGACCTCTGCTGTCTTAGTTTCTGGATCTTCATTTGGCTCAATACAAAGTTGATCAGGTTAAGCTCCTAGTCACAACCTGGACATGAGGTTCTCAAAACAGGGATTTGGGGTTTTCCCTACTCTTGCTAAGCATGTTGTCGAAGCTAAGAATTTTCCTCTCCCCGGCAAGGGAGGCTGGTTGCCTCAGATGCCCCTGTGTTGACTTAAATTCCCACGGAGCTAGTGAGTTCTGCAACAGATGTTTCCTGCAAGAAAGTTTTCCAGGGAGCCTTTCCCAGCCCCCACTCAGGGGGCTGTTCACCCAGGGAACAGGTCTTCCCAGGTGAGGCACCTCACTTGCAGCTCCTGCTCAGCTTGCAAGCTCACTGCCTCCTAGGGCCAGTTTTCCTCAGGTCATGGAAAACTGGGAGCAGGGCTCTGCAAAAACCCAGTTATTCTCCTTAGATATTGGACATGGAAATGAGCAAAGCAAGAATTGGAAGAGACAGTTAGCTGGCTTGCTGTTTTGAGACTGATCAGCCAGAGGTCATGCCCTGAGTCTGTTAAATGGGTACAGAAGGACACTGGTGCTGCTGAGGCCTCTGTGGGACACCTGGGCACCTGAGTGAGGTGTCTTTTTTTTTTTCTTATTTATTCTTATAGGAAAGCCAGATATACAAAGAAAAGAGACAGAGAGGAAGACCCTCCATCTGTTGATTGACCCCCCCAAGGGGCCGCAATGGCCAGAGCTGCACTGATCTGAAGCTAGGAGTCTGGAGTCTCCCCTACATCCCTGATGTGGCTGTACGGTTCCAAGGCTTTGAGCTGTCCTCGACTGCCCTCCCAGACCACAAGCAGGGAGCTGGGTGGGGAGTGGGGCTGTCGGAACATGAAATGACACCCTTATGGGATCCAGGTGTATACAAGGTGAAGATGTTAACCGCTAGGCTACTGTGCTGCCTCCCACCCCCCTTTTTAAGGCAGAGTCACAGAGAGAGTATCTGGTTTCAACTACTGGTTCATTCCCCAAAATGCTGCAATGACTCAGGCTGGGCCAAGCTAAAGTCAGGTCTCCCATATGGGGGCAAGTGCCATCTTTGGCTGCTTTCCTTGAATACATTAGCAGGGAGCTGGATCAGAAGTGAAGCAGCCAGGTCTCAAATGGCACTCACATGGGATGCCAGCACTGCAGGCAGTGATTTTACTTTGTATGCCACAGCACCTGCCCCCGTGGTGTACTCTGGACCATGGTAAGGCAGTTTCTGTCTTTCCTTCCATCTCATCCCTTAATTCTGGGCAGTTCAAGGAGCTAACGGAGTTCTTTTGATGGGTTGGTCAATTTCAAGTTTTGCAGGCCAGATAGATCTGAGCCAGATTTCCTCTCCACTCACAAACTTATAACCTGAGTCAAGTTCCACGTTTAGTGTGCATCGTTTACCCACCCACAGAGATGTCCGCACTATTGCGACATGCAAGTTTCATTCCTTGTTGGCTTTGTGGTTTTGGCCTGGCCCCAGAAATCTGAGCTGTTGCCACTGGAGAGGGCGGCTGGGTTTCTCAAACATAGAGCCTCAGAGACCTTGTCTGCAGCTGGTGGCAGCAGCCAGAGGTCTCCGAAGGGCTGGCTCGAGCCTTCCATAGGGAGGGGTTGGACAGGGAGACCCAGACTCCGGCCAGGTAAGGAGCAGAGTTGGCTGCATATGGAGAAGATGTAGTTTAAGTGATTCCCGGGGATGGAGACAAGATTCAGAGACTCTGCTGGCTTTCTGACTGTTGCTCCGGCTCCCTTGCGGCTGGCATGAATCCAAGCTCCTTTCGTTAGGGTAGACTCCCCAAACTGCCCTCCTAATGGGATCCTCTTCCTGTTCTTGTCTGCCAGGGCAGCATGGGGCCCCAGGCTGTCAGCGTGGCCAGACTGCCTGCACTTTGTTTCCTCCATAACATAGACAGAGGGCGGGTTGGTGGTGGTTTCCACCCCAGCAACCTGGTCCCTGAGTAGTCTGGTTCTCTCTGCTGCACCAGAGCTGGAAGGATTGTTAATGGTTCACTGCACTGACCCAGAATCGCCTCATCTGTGATCTGCACTCAGAAAAGGGGCAGGTCCAGGGTCAGCTCCCAGCCTTCCCTTCGTAGAGGGAGGGCTTCCCACAGGCTCTGACATCTCCCTGTCTGCCAGCCATGTATACCCTTAAAGATTCACCTCAAATTTACAGATAGCTAGACTAGAACTTTCTAAATCTGGTCCTTCCAGAGACTTGACACCAGGCTCTGGGGAAATCACTTTATCACACCCCTTGTTTACCTTCTAGGTAATGAGTGAGTCCTGTGAGGCAGGGAGTTACAAGAGTGATACTATCTGTGGGTAGTTACAGGGAGGAAAGCCTTTTCTTTTGTCTACCCTTTAGTTAAGTGGGCGTCTCCTCCACTGCTAGCTTTGTCCCCTGCGGGACTGGGGGTGGAGCTAGGGGAGTGCCTGTGTGTGTGTGTGTGTGTGTGTCTGTGTGTGTGTGTGTGTGTGTCTGTGTGTGTGATTTATCTGCACATTCTTTCTCTTTGCAATTTCAGGGTCATGCTGCGGCAGCCTGGCGCCTGACAAGTGAGAGGGAACCTGCCAAGGGATTTCTGCTTAGTGTGAGCTAACGGCAGGACAGGCTGGCCTCAGGGGAGCAGGGATGGGCAGAGCAGCCGCCCCAGAGCCTGGGCCAACATCCCCAGGAAGGAGGCCTGCGCCCTGGCAGGGAGCTCGGAACATGCTTGGCTGATGTGGCCTGGATTGGATGTGGCACCCCACTGAGCAGCAGCTGTTCTCTGCTCTAGAGGACCTCACAGCAGCGAGTGGGAGCTTTGTGACCACCAGGAGGAGGGACCAGCCCCTCAGATGGGAAGCAAACAAGAACCCAAGACAAAGAGCATCTTGGTCTTTGAAGCAGGACGTTCTGCTGCACACAGAGCTTGCTGGTTTTCTTCACTAAGGACTGCTATCTGGATCTTCTTGCCTAGGAGAGGGGTTGAACCAGGAGGGCTGTCCAGGGCAGACTCTCGCTTCGCATGGAATCCAAGCACCTTGAAGCTCAAGAGCTCCCTGTTGTGACTGCAACTGACGGACTTCCCCGCAGCAGGGGACGAGGGGTCACCTCGGCATCTGCTCATGAGCCACAAGGACTCCAGCTGCTCCAGACTGGGCCATTTCAAGCTGCCAAAGAGAGGGACGCCTAGAGCTGGCATCCAGCAATCCCAAGGAACTAGAGGGCTGGGTTGGACTGACCTTGCCCTGGCCAGGGCAGAAGGAGAGCCAGAGCCTCTGTGGCCCAGCTAGTGACTGAGAGACCTAATGAAGCACTGAGCAGGTGCCCAAGTGGCTCAGGGATAGAGGAGCGCCTCCTGCCCACCATACCCCCCTTTCAGTGGAGAGAGTCTGGCAAGGGACTCCTACCAAGGCTCGTGTCCCTATGCCCATTGCACGTGCTGCCAGAACAAGGAGGCTGTGCCGTGGCCAGCCCCTCAGAAGGCCGGGAAAGGAGTGGCCACGGTGACAACTGCTCGCCCGCTGGCACCATGAAGTGCTCCCTGCGGGTGTGGTTCCTCTCCATGGCCTTCCTGCTGGTTTTTATCATGTCCCTGCTCTTCACCTATTCTCACCACAGCATGGCCACCCTGCCCTACCTGGATTCAGGGGCCATGGGAGGGACTCACCGGGTGAAGCTGGTGCCCGGCTATGCTGGCCTACAGCGCCTCAGCAAAGAGGGGCTCACGGGCAAGAGCTGTGCCTGCCGACGCTGCATGGGTGATGCTGGCACCTCCGACTGGTTTGACAGCCACTTCGACAGCAACATTTCCCCTGTCTGGACCCGAGAGAATATGGATCTGCCCCCAGATGTCCAAAGGTGGTGGATGGTGAGAGCTGTTGTTCCTCCTCTGCCCCTCTGTGTCAGAGTCATTCTCAGAGCCTCCTCTTGGTTTTCAGCTATCTCTTCTTACAACTCCTCTGCACTGCCCCAGGACTTGACAATGCAGAAGACCCATTTGGTCAGAGCCGTGTACCAGGGTCACAAATTGTGGAAGGGCTGAGTGAGTGTTAGTCTAGAAGGGAAGAGAGCTGATATTTTCAAGTGCCTGTCAAACCTTGAGTAGACTCAGTCAGGTAGCATAGGAGAGAAGAGCAGGTGCTAATGAGGGCCATGGCAGTAGGAAAGGCAGCCACACCAGCTGTAGTACAGGGATGCAGTTCATACTGCCAACTCTTCTGAGCGAACCCAGAAATGCATATTTTTGTTGTCATTATTGTAACTATCCTAATTTGTAAATGTTGGCTCCATGTACTTATAAACACTACTAAGGCCACTCCCTTGATCCTTTACAGTTGCTGGACTTGGGTAAGGCGGTTCCTGGTGTAAAGCACCCCAGGGGTAAGAGAAGGGCCAGGGGCCTAGCTGGCTGTGGTTCCCCATCCTTCTGAGTCCTTTCTGCTTCTTTCCGTTCCTTCCACCTGGTCCTGTCATCTCGGGAGTCGTCATTCCCCAGGCTCTGCAGGGCCATCTGGTTGCCACCTGTGTCAAGGGTGGAGCTGTGCCAGGGCTTAACCCAAGCTCCCTGCATTCCTACCGAGCCCTTGGGAGGCAACTCATGGTCCCTGGTCTCCCCAGCTGGCAAATGGAGCACAGCCTGACTTCCCCTTTTTCTCACACTCAGGTAGCTGTGAGAGTGAGCTCATGTGATGAGTTATCAGAGTCACTCCAGAGAACTTTCCAGTGTCGCCAAAGAGCAGGGTCTGCAGAGCCAGGACCACCAGAAGCCTCATTGGTCATTTACAAGGCAGCCTGGAGCCCTCTAAGAGTTCTGTCTTTTGTTATAATCACAAAGTTCAGAGAATACATGGGGTTTGCCCAAGTTCATAGTCTCAGTGTTGGCAGTGTGGGGCCAGAGCAGGACTCTGGACAGGCCTCCTGGCCTTGGGAAACGAATCTGCTCGCCATTTAAGCAAGGAGCACGTTCTTCAACTAAGGTGCTTTTTCCCTAGTTGGGAAGAGTTTCTGCAAGAAGTCACTCTGATCTGTGGTGCAAGCCTGCATATCCCTGAGACTGTGTTCCATATAGCACCTTGCCCCTGAGCCATCCAGGGCATCAGAGCAGCTCTGGGGTTAGCAGGGAACCTGGAAACGAGTGGACAGGGTTCTTGCTATCCAGCAAGAATCTCTGCCCAAACACTGGAAGTTAAAGCAGGGTGGGGAAGGGAGGGCAGCCAGACACCTACCCTCCTCTCTCTCCCCTCCACAGATGTTGCAGCCCCAATTCAAGTCACATAACACCAACGAGGTGCTGGAGAAATTGTTCCAGATAGTGCCGGGCGAGAACCCATACCGTTTCCGAGACCCCCATCAGTGCCGGCGCTGTGCCGTGGTGGGGAACTCGGGCAACCTGCGGGGCTCCGGCTATGGGCAGGATGTGGACGGACACAACTTCATCATGAGGTGAGCCCCTGTGAAACTCAGCTGGCATTTGTGGCCTCTCCTGGCAGGGCTTGAGTTGCCAGCTATCGGGGGTTCGGTGGGACCCTGACACCTAGAGCTGCAGAGACAGACTGCTCTCTTCTCTCTTGTCTGTTTGGGGTGGAGATGTAGAATTCCAAATCTAAACTCTGCTTAAGGCTCACACTCAGTTTCCATGGCTCTGAATTCCTTGGAAAATAATTGAAACTAGACATCTGGCCAGTGTTGGGCAAAAACTCCCTTCTTTTCCACCTGGTCCCCCCAGATGTTGGTGCACAAGTGAAGGCCTCAAACTAAACTAGCATCTTGCCTAACAGCATAGTTGATTCTGGCAGGTTCACAGAAGACAAGACATTCTGTGCAGAGAAAGGAGCTGACTAGGACTTGCTCTGGATGATGTCTGCTACCTCTTGTATCATAAGGCTTAGGTTATGTGGGGGCTCGTTCATTCTAAAGACATCTGTGCCTTGCCTCGAGGAAAAGAAGAGTCAGAGGAGCAATGCAGGCCTGGGCATGACTTGTCACCCAAACACAGTGCCAAGGGAGGCATGGGAGGCAGAGGCATTTTTTTTTTTTTTAAGATCGATTGATTTATGTGAAAGGCAGAGTTACAGAGAGACAGAGACAGAAAGTTCTTCCATCTGCTGATTTACTCCCTAAATGGCCACAATGGCCTAGCCAGGCCAGGGCCGGGAGCTTAGAATTTCCCAGGGTCTAAGCTTGGCTGCAGGAACCCAAGCACTTGGGCTATCCTTTGCCGCTTTCCCAGACTCGTTAGCAAGGTGCTGAATTGGAGGTGGAGCAGCTGGAATACAAACTGCCATAGGCAGCATCTTTACCCACTGTTGCCGCACTGTTCCTGACCTTGTTTTCTGACTTCTTGGCTCCTTGGCTGAGGACAGGAAATACTCAAGTAGATTTTATTCTAGCCCAGTCCTTGGTGGAGGAATAGACTTAAGAACAGATACCCTGGAAACCACCCATTCATTGCTTAAGTCTTTGTTAGGATGAACATTGTAGAAAGACCAGGTTTCCCAAAAGGCAGAAGGAAGGCCTTTGTTTTAGACACTGATGCTGTCTCCATAGCAACATCACCACAGCAATATGTCTCGGAGGCTTTCAACATCCTTGCATGTTGGGAGTTAGTGGCAGGTCAGGGAGAGAGGAGGATGTTGAAGCCCATCCAGGACCTCAGAACCACCTGAGGTTATCCCCAGCCTTTCACTGCTGGTACCCCACATGGTCGGTAAGCTGGGCACGGGCCCTTCTTCACCCAGATGGTGGCTGAGATTTTGGTGAACAGGGCATCCACCACTCCAGTGCAGCTATGGGGTGATAGGAAATCCAGGAAAGACATCCTTATATTCCTGAAGTGTCTGCCTCCCAGGCCACTTGCACCAAGCAGGAGCTGTCATTAGGGGCTTCAGTCACAGGTGGCAAGCTGCAGGTGAGAAAAAAGGCTAGAGTGCTTAGGACCACCTGAATGGTCCCCAGTCAGGCTGCCTACAGGAAGAAGGTCACCAACACGCCCTCTCAGGGGCCAGGACACAAGATGGGGTATTTTGAAGTGGACCCCCAAGCTATTGATGAAAAAGGTTCAGTGATCCAAGTGAAGATTGGCTGTCTGTAGGTCTGTGTAAGCAGCTAGTGGAGATGATTCTGCCTGTAGGCATAGCTTATTTTAGATTTATTTTATTTTTTATTGGAAGGTAAGATATACAGAGAGGAAGTGAGAGAGGAAGATCTTCTGTCCATTGATTCATTCCCCAAGTGGCCACAACAGCTGGAGCTGTGCCAATCTGAAGCCAGGAGCCAGGAGCCTGGAGCCTCTTCTAAGTCTCCCACACGATGCAGGGTCCCAAGGACTTGGGACATCCTTGATTACTTTCCCAAACCACAAGCAGGGAGCCTGATGGGAAGCCGGCCCGCCAGGATTAGAACTGGCGCCTATATAGGATCCAAGCGCGTGCAAGGCAAGGACTTCAGCTGCTAGGCTACTGCGCCAGGCCTCATACCTTGGTTTAGTAGCAGCTGGGAGACCTACCTTCCCAGAAGCCAGACCAACACATTCCAGTGAGACGATGGCACCATCACCTGTCCCCTAGCTCACCACATTCTCTTCCTCCTCTAAGTCCTCTGAGTCTTGCTGACCATTCCAGTGTTCCTACCTCAACTGGCAAACAGATCCATCTACAACTCCTCAGAAAGCACCTGTGGGATAGTAGGCATGCCATAAATAAAAGGAGAAGTGAAACGGACCAAGCAGCCCCATACATAAGAGTGCAGGTCTACCTTGCCTCTACCCCTGCTCCTGCCCCAGGAGTTTCTTGACTGGGGGCAGCAGAGGCGGGTGGATTTCTGGAATGCTTTGCCACCATCTTCCTACTCCCTTCCCCTGTCCTTCTCCTGCTCAGAGGTCATGCTCACCCTTTGGCCCCTCTCCAGGACTCGCTTCTCCAGAATGAATCATGCCTCAAAACAAAATCTTGTTCCCAAAAGAATGCCACGTTCCTTCCCACTTCCTTGGAGGCTATGAAACATCTTTTTGGACTTCTTGCTCCATTGCCCCGACCCTTGAAAGCTGGCATCTTGCCGGCAAGCAGGAGAGAAGAGAGAGGGGAGCAGACCCTGCAGTGGGGCCGCCTGCAGCAAGCAAGCAGAGATGTCTTGGCTGACTGGTTTCGGAGGGGCTGTGATGGCTGGGACTGCTGGTTTAGTGGAGAAAGCAGATGGTAGTTCTTGAGAAACCAGCCTCGGGGCACCACAGCCCTTTGATCTGCTGGGCCAACTTTGCCACTCTGTTGTTCATCTTCATGAGAGTGCTTTTCCACATCTTGCTTACCTTCCCACAGCCCAGCATCTGAGAGAAGTTTCCCTGGCAGCTCTAACTTCAGCCCAACCCAAGTCTCCCCGCCAACATCACTTTAAGAACAGGCATACTATTCTTGGAGTATGTATAGAGCTGGAGCTGGAGCCTCCTAAAGATCAAGGAATCCTTGAGCCCCCAGAAAGGAGGCAGGGAGCAGATTTGGTCCTCGTCCTGGGGACAGAGCATAGTAAGTTCTATAAAACATTGTTGGCCTGAGGCCCAGCATGATAGCCTAGTGGCTGAAGTCCTCACACACACTGCGATCCCATATAGGCACCAGTTCTAATCCTGGCAGCCCCACTTCCCATTCAGCTACCTGCTTGTGGCCTGGGAAAGCAGTCAAGGATGACCCAAAACCTTGGGACTTTGCACTTGTGTGGGAGACCTGGAGGAAGTTCCTGCTCCTGGCTTCAGATCAGCATAGCTCCTGCTGTTGTGGCCACTTGGAGGGTAGATCAATGGATGGAAAATCTTGCTCTCTGTCTCTCCTCCTCTCTGTATAACTGACTTTCCGGTAAAAATAAAAAAATAAATCTTAGAAAGAAAACAAAAAACATTGTGGGCCTCTGCTTGAAGCAGGCTAGAGCTGAAGTGGGAAAGAACAAAGACTCACTGGCTAGACCCATGGCCTTCTACTCTGAGGTACCCGCCTAGCCCATCAAGGGAAGGGAAAGAGGCAGGAAACATTACGATGTCCACTTGCCAGGGGTGAGGCATCCTGGACACACTCCTCCCACATCCTGGACACCAGATCCTGTGATCCTTGTCAGCACCTTCTCTGAGTGTGGGGCAGCAGGCAGTCAGTGTGGGAGCCCATACCTCACATACAGCTTCACACAGCCCAGCTCAATAGCGCCAGCCACTGGAAAGACAGGGAACTTTCTACTGATTTTATTCCAGAGTTGGCAGAGAAAGCCAGTTGATGACATTGCGCTCTTCTGTGTCACTGGAGGAGCACCAGATTCGTGTCACCTCACCTTGCTAATTGCTGTTCCACAGGTAGCCTGCGGAGGATAGGAATGGCCTCCTAATAGTCATAGCAGTTTTGTGTTAAAAAGTTATTTCTCGGGCCCGGCGCGGTGGCGCAAGTGGTTAAAGGTCCTCACCTTGCACGCCCAGGATCCCATATGGGCACCGGTTCTAATCCCGGCAGCCCCGCTTCCCTTCCAGCTCCCTGCCTGTGGCCTGGGAAAGCAGTCCAGGACGGCCCAAAGCTTTGGGAACCTGCACCCGCGTGGGAGACACGGAAGAGGCTCCTGGCTTCGGATCGGCATAGCATCGGCCGTTGCGCTCACTTGGGGAGTGAATCATCGGACGGAGGATCTTCCTCTCTGTCTCTCCTCTCTGTATATCCGCCTTTCCAATGAAAAAAGATAATAAAAATAAATCTTTTAAAAAAAAAGTTATTTCTCATGTTTCAGAAGACACTGACTTAAAATAGGAGCTTTGGTTTTATTCAGCTTGTGTTTTGCACAAATTGGAAGAAAGAGAATGCCTTTGTGGCTTGTTAGACCCCTGGGATAGGAAGTCTAAACTTGCCATCTGGGATTTTGGGACACTGTATGTCCCCACACATGCAGCCTGGCATAGGCACTGTCAGAACTCAGGGCACACCTCTTGGAGGGTGGGCACTGTTAGAACTCAGGGCACATCTCTTGGAGGGTAGGCACTGTTAGAACTCAGGGCACACCTCTTGGAGGGTGGGCACTGTTAGAACTCAGGGCATACCTCTTGGCCTTAGTGGAACAGAATTTATAGCACAGGGACAGAGTGTAAAAGGGTGGCAGGCTTCTGTACTGCCCAGGAGACAGACTTCTTTCTTTGATCTTTTAGGAAAGAGAGTACAACAGCCAGAAGGTTAAAGTTATAGAAGGCTGTTCTTTTCCTTTTCAAAACAAAATAAAATAAACAGGGACAAACATTATGGCACAGGGGGTTAAGCTGCCTCTTGTGACAACCACATCCCATTCTGTAGTACCGGTTTGAGTCTCAGCATCTCTACTGTAGATCCAACTTCCTGCTAATATGCACCATGAGGCCACGAGGAGTGCCTGGTTCCTAGCTTCTGCTTGGCCCAGCTCTACCAGTTGTGAGTACTTAGGGAGTGAACCAGTGGATTTGCAATCTTTATCTCTAACTTTCAAATTAAAAAAAAAAAACAAGCACACTAAAAAAATTATAAAAAATACTTGCAGCTTGTACATATAAGGTATATACAGCATAAATGAATTTCATGTTTACAGTTGAGTCCCAGTTCCAAAATCTCTTATTATATAGATGATAATATTTAAAATCTAAAATGAAATCTGAGACACTTCTGGTCCAAAGCTTTTTAGATCTTGTAAACTTAATTTGCATATAAAAATTTCACATATATAATAAAAAGAGTCAATCTACCTAAGCCCATTTCCTTAAAGTTAACAATTATTTAACTCCCTGCTTGTGGCCTGGGAAGCTCCCTGTTTGTGGCGTGGGAAAGCAGTTGGAAACCTGCATCCACATGGGAGACCTGGAAGAAGGTCCTGACTCCTGGCTTCAGATCAGCTCAGCTCCAGCTGTTATGGCCACTTGAGGAGTGAACCAGCAGATGGAATATCTTTGTGTCTCCTTCTCTCTGTAAATCTGCCTTTCCAATAAAAGTGAATAAATCTTTAAGAAACTAGAAAGTGGCAGGGCAGGGAGCTGTGCAGCATGCCAGGTTACCTGTGATGCTGGCATCCCGGTTAGGTGCCAGTTTGTGTCCGGACTGCTCTACTTCCAGTTGGGCTGTCTACTAATGCACCTAGGAAATCTGTGAAAGATGGCCTAAGTGCTTCGGCACCTACTACTCCTATGGGAAACCTGAATAAACCTCCAGCTTCCTGCACTTAGCCTGGACCTGCCCTGTCTGTAGCATCCATTTTGGGAATGAACCACTGGTTGGAGGATATCTTTCGTGCTTGCTTTCTATAACTGTCTAAAGAAAGAAAAGAAGTAGGATACTTCACACAACTTGTTTCTTTTCACTGAATAACTTTTTTAATATACAGATTTATTTATTTTTATTGGAAAGACAGATTTTCAGATACAGGAAGGATTTTCCAATCACTAGTTCGCTCCCTAAAGGAGTAAGTCTAAAAAAATTTTTACTTTTATTGGAAAATCAGATATATAGAGAGGAGGAAAGACAGAGAAAAAGATCTTCTGTCCATTGATTTACTCCCCAAGTGACCGCAATGGCTAGCGCTGAGTTTATCCGAAGCCAGGAGCCCCTTCTGGGTCTCCCACATGGGTGCAGGGTCCTAAGGCTTTGGGCTGTCCTCGACTGCCCTCCCAGGCTACAAGCATGGAGCTGGATAGGAAGTGGGACTACCAGGATTAGAACCTGTGCCCATATGGGATCCTAGCACGTGCAAGGTGAGGACGTTAGCACAGGTTACTGCACAAGGCTCCCTTGGTTTTACTTTTACCAACACATGTATGTCTTCATTTGATGGCTACATCATACTCTACAGTATGAATATTGTAAAAAGTATCAACAGTCCTTTATTGTTTGACTCATTCTGCTTTTTGGTATTGTTAATACTTCAGCGATTATCTTCGGACACATATTTTTATGTACCTGTGCAACCATCTTTATAGAACAGGGTCCTAGAAAATACAAGTATTGTATCACAGCAATTGCCTATGTACATGTTTGATGAATAAGCACCAAGTTGTCATGCAAAACTCTGCTACTGGTTTCCATAGCATTTTATTCTCATGCCACCCTCTTGTCCCTGCAGGATGAATCAGGCACCAACTGTGGGCTTTGAACAGGATGTTGGCAGCCGAACCACCCATCATTTCATGTACCCTGAGAGTGCCAAGAACCTGCCTGCCAACGTCAGCTTTGTGTTGGTACCCTTCAAGGCCCTGGATTTGCTGTGGATTGCCAGCGCCCTGTCCACAGGACAGATCCGATTGTAAGCCTCTCTGCTGGCTGGGAGTGGCAGGACCACCTTGGGAAGAGCCTTTCTGGGGACTTGATGCAGAATCCCCATAATGAACATTTTAGTCAAAAGTGCTAGTGAGAAGGAAGGACTCAAAATGTTGAGTGAGCTGAGGATACAGCCTTCTTGTGTCACTTCTGTGTGGGTATCCTATGCAATGGTGGTAGGAAGGTGAGGAAAAGACAGTATGGTTTTGGTCCCCTCTCCAGGAGGAAACTTGTGACTATAGAGCTGTGTCTCTTGAGAACATTCTTTGGGGACAGTTTCTTCATCATAGCTGGGAACTCTGGGAAATCCAGTTCATCAAGAATTTTCTTCCAAGTTTTTTCTTGTTGTTATTTGAACCGTTTTATTGAGATGATAATTCACATGTCATGGTGTTGAGTATATTTATTGAGTGGCATAACCAAAACCACATTTAATTTTAGAACATTTTCATGTTCTAGGGATCTTTAAAGATACCTCTATGTCCCTCAGCCATTGTTATATCACCACCCCTGTTCTTCACCGAGAGTTTGTCTGTGGTCAAATACAAAGTTTACTCTGAAGTATTTTTTAAGTATACAATTGAGCAACACCACATAGAGCCACATTGTTATAAACGTCAGCTCTATCTGAGGTTTTCATCACCCCATACGGAAACCATACCCATTCAACAGTGTCCCCAATCCCCCTTCCTAACTTTAGTTACCCTTCTTATACTTTCCGTGCCCGTGATCTGATCATGCTAGGTGCTTTGTTTAAGTGAAATCGTACAATAGTTAGACTTTTATATCTTATTTAATTTAGCATAATGAGCTCAAGGTTTGTATGTGTCAGAATATCATTGTTTTTAAAGGTTGAATAGTATGTGTAGACCGCATCTTGCTATCTGTTCATCTGCCAATGGGCATTTGCCTTGTTTCTGTTGTTTGGACTCTTGTTAGCACGTATTTTTTAAACATAGAAATTACAATTTCCTGGCTTACCTTCCTATTTTATCCTGTAATGGGGCATCTACTGAGGGTTTCTGAATAAGGAAGGTATGACATTGATTAGAGAACATTCTGGAAGCTGATCAGTCTGGAAGTTGTGAGGCTGTCACCAGTCAGACATGAGGGGGGTGAGAGGTATCTTGGTGCCATGGGGCCATCTGAAGAGTTATCTTTCTGTCTGCTTGCAGCACCTATGCCCCAGTGAAGTCCTTCCTTCGAGTGGACAAAGAAAAGGTAAGCTCCTCATCTTCTCCTCTTTTTTTCGGTCCCACCTCAGTCCAAACTGTGGTCCTGCCTCCTGATGGTGCTTGGCTCAAGTACACCTTCCAGAACCTAGAGTCACCACGTGCTAATATTCCTGACCCCAGTGGAGGCCAGAGGAGCAGTTACCTGGAAGAACTGACAGACTACTCAGCACCTGGCTCCAATCTCATGTTGCTGTTATCTCTTCTCCCCAGGTTCAGATCTACAACCCAGCCTTCTTCAAGTACATCCACGACCGGTGGACAGAGCACCACGGACGCTACCCTTCCACAGGGATGCTGGTGCTCTTCTTTGCCCTGCATGTGTGTGACGAGGTAGGTCAGCCCTACTCGGGGCTCTGCGGGGCCTTCAGAGCCACTTGTCTTTGTAGGCAAGAAGCCAAGTGGCTCTGACTTCTGCTATTTATACAATGTGACCTGCACATCTGCACTGCTCAAACCCCAGGACTTTAATGATGTTGCCAAATCTGAAGTCACATCATGAAAACATTGAATAGACTAACAGCAGAAAAGACTATGGTCCACTTCAGCCGAGTGACCAGCCTGAGCCCCTGGCCTACTCTTGGGCTGCAAAATGCAGATAATTCATGTGAAGACCCACATTTCACCAGTGACCAGGTCTGTTTCACCAGTGGTCAAGCCTATCATGGCAGGAAAAGCAGTGTTTACTCCAGTGCTCCCATTTTTCCCAATAGACCCCCTTCACTGCTGCAAGTATTCCATTGCAAAAAAAAAAAAAAAAAAAAAAAGCAAGGAACTGGAAAGGGATCTGGGTTCTTTCTGCTGGACCTGGCTTCCCGCACGTTCCGTTCACCTGTGTCCCCTGCACCCAGCCCCTCCTCCAACTCCGCCCCCAGGGCCCTGCCCTCCATGGTCCTGGTACCCGGTAACCCTGCCCTCTCCCTAACCCCCAGGTGAACGTGTATGGATTCGGGGCGGACAGCCGGGGCAACTGGCACCACTACTGGGAGAACAACCGGTACGCGGGCGAGTTCCGGAAGACGGGTGTGCACGATGCGGACTTCGAGGCACACATCATCGACATGCTCGCCAAGGCCAGCAAGATCGAGGTCTACCGAGGCAACTGAGCCTGGCCCGGCCGCAACCCTGACAGCGTGGCCTCCTCTGTGAGGTGCAGCCACGCCTTCAGGCCCTGGACTCCAGGCCTGCGAGAAGGGAGCGAGCCTTGGCGTGCGCACCCCGCCCCGCCCTGGGCGTTGCCGGGCAATCGGGAGCGACGAGAGGCCGCGGTCTGGGCCTATCATGCTGCAGTCCAGCCAGCGCTGCCTGTCCTCCCTTCAATCATGAGACTCGTGAGCCGGGCCCGGCCCTTGCACCAATCAGCGCCGTCATTGGGCGGAGCCTTTGATTCTGACAGCCAATCATGAAGCTCAAAAGAACTTCCGCCACTGGTTTCCCCTCCCGTCTCCTCCAATCACTGACCTTTGGAGCCGGGCAGGCGGTGGCTTAATTTCCCAGTCCCTTTTGCTTTTTGATAGAATTTTCTTTTCCGCTTTTTAAAAGGTAGAGGTTGTTTCGGACCCTGATGAAGTATTTTTCCTCAGGGTTCGCGTCTCAGTGGCTGGCCGGCCGGGCTGCGGCGGGAGTGCTCGGAGCGGAAGGGAGTCGGCCGCTAGGGGGTGGCCCGGGCGTGCGCTGCCTTGCGAGAGGAAAGCTAGTGTCCTCCAGGTCGCCGCAGGCTCTCCGGGAGAGTCTTAGACCCGCACGTTTTCTTTCTGTGTCAGGCGCAGCCATGGGTGAGTGCAGACCCACCAAAGAGATGCGGTCCCAGGTGGCGCGTGGGCCCTCGTCCCCCCCCCCCACCCCCCGGCCGTCCTGAGGTTCCAAACGGGGGGCATTGGATTCGCCCTTCGACTTGGGAGTGGACTTGGCCTCGGTTCTGACGCGAAACACGAAAGTGTTGGAGAGGCAGGGTGGGAGTCCGGAAAGCCCCGCCGCGTCACTTGTAAGGTGCTTCACACTCCACTCGTGCCCTCGGCCCCTCCACCTCACCCGCGACCCTGTTAGTGTCTCTCTCCTCAGGCCCTGGGCCTCACCAGCCTACTTGTTGCTCTGGGAACCCAAACCGAAATCATAAAATTTGCCCTTCCGCATCCGCACCGCCACACACACACACACACACACACAGGTTCTGAGGAGGGCCGCCACCACCTTCCCCCGCGCCCCTAGGAGAGCAGGAGACCTGGAGTACCGCAGGTAGCCGCAGCCACCAGGGAAAGCGCCCAACAGTCCCACGTGCCATACCCCCATCTCCCCTTCCTCATGCCTGTCCCCCCACGTGTCCATTTTCCGGCCCTGGAAAGGCTGGGATACACCCGAAAGCAACTTTCTTGCATGATAGGACCCAGCTGCGGCCGGCAATCCCCCCTTCAAGGTCAGGGGCGCTCAGGAGGTGAGAAAAGGCTTCTGTGAAGCTCTCAAACCGCTGCAAGCCCCCCTCCTCCCCTCACCCCTTCCCCGCGCTGTCATCACCAATACCCGTTTTGCTCAGTGAACTGGCACCACCAAGCAGCCTCCATGGGGAGGAACTTAGAGAGGGTCCCTGCAATTGAATAAAGGGAGAAGGTAGCTTGACCATGTTCCCACTGGGGAAAGCCACACAGGGGTGGCCAGCAAGGGCCACTTCAGGAGCGCCTCAGGGCCTTCCCCTCTGCCATTTGAGGCACCCGCCATTCTTGCCAGGGTCCTGCCACTGCTGCCTCAGAGACTGTTGTCAGTGTTGAGGAGATCAATGCAATTATGCCAAACAGTATTGAGCAGAATAATTTATTTCTTCCCCCTTATATATATTTTTTTCTGGTGGGGGAGGGGGGTTCCTTTTTTTTGTTTAAATCATTAACCCTCATTTTGGAAGAAATAGTTCCCAGCATCCAACCCAATCTTCTTTATTGCAATAGTTATTTAAACCTTTTTAAAATTTTCCTTCCCTTTCTCTTTCTGAATTAAAATTGAACAACAACAACACTGTAGAGTCATTCATCTGTTATGGAATGTGTCCTGTCGTGAAAACTGTGTATTGGGAAATGGGAAGTTAGGATAGATAAGAATGGACAGAAGAGTGTAGCAGGCCAGGCCGCTGCCTGCTCTCTTCCCATAAGGATGTTGATTTGAGTCCCTGCTGCTCCACTTCCAGTCAGTCTAGCACCCTGCTGGTGCTGCTGGGAAAGCAGCCAAAGACTGCCAAAGTGCTTGGCCTCCGCACTAGCATGAGAGACTCTGAGGAAGCTCCAAGCTCCTGGCTCCAGCTTGGCCCAGTTCTGACTCGGGCCATTTGAGGAGTGATCCAGCAAATGCAAGATTTCCCCTCTTCTACTAGTTCGCACCCTCTTTGTAACTCTTTCAAATAAAAAATAGAAACTAGGTCTTTAGTGGCCAGGTGCAATGGCTTAACTGGTTAATCCTTCACCTCTAAGTGCTGGGATCCTGTGGGGTGCTGCTTCATATCCCGGCTGCTCCACTTTCCTGCTTGTGGCCTGGGAAAAGCAGCAGAGGATGGCCCTGCACCTGCAGGAGAGACCTGAAAGAAGCTGTATCCCCTGGCTTCAGCTCAGCTCAGCTCCAGCTGTTTTGGCCATTTGGGGAGTGAACCAGTGTATGCAAGATCTTTCTGTCTGTGAATCTGTCTTTCCAATAAAAATAAATCTTTTAAAAGGTTTTAAAAATAAAGAATGTTGAGTGGACACAAAGATGGGGATACAACTTTCAAACACCTTCCTGGACTCTGCTGAAGTTCCAAGACATATCTGAGGAACTGCAAGTATTTTGGTTACAAGTGAACGTTTTTCATCCTCATTAGTTCCCTGTAAAATAGGAATTAGTTGGAAAGAATTGTGGCAACAGCTTCTATAGTGGGATTCCTGAAACGACTTGGGTCTCCAGTAGGCTCCAGCACATCTGATTGTGCCATATCCTAAGCCATCTCTGTCTCTCTAGGAATGTTGTCTAGGCTTTGTTTTCCCTTTTCCCCCAATTCTAGCTTCACCCTGCTATGCCACAGGCCTTTCTGCCTGGAGTGCTTCTAAAGATAGGCCTGGGGTGTTGTGATCCAGAGGTGGGAAGCAGTGGTGGAGTGGATCATCTTTAGAGACAGCTGCTGAGAGTTATCCTGTGCATCCCCAGGACGAGGAGGATGTTCATTCTTTCCATGGCATTCATGGGAGGCTGTGTATGTGTATAATGCCCCTGAGGAGACAATCCAGGAACAGGCCAGACAGTGGTATCAAGTGGTGACCACAGACAGACTCTTACGATGGCCCATGCTTGGTAACTATCTCCCTTTGTGGGGCTGAGGAAATTTTTTTTTTAAGACCTATTTATTTATGTAGAAGGATTACAGAGAGAGAGGACAGAAAGATATTGTATCTACTAGGTCACTCCCCAAATAACTGCAACAGCTGAGTCTGGGCCAGGCTGAAGCCAGGTGCTCCTGGATTCAGGGACCAAAGTAAGTCATCTTCTTTGGTCCTCAGAGCAGACAGAACAGGAATCAGCCCCCAGAAGGGATGGCAGCATTTACCAGTTATGTTACAAAACTAGCCCCCAGAAATACTCTTAAAATTAGGCTGTGGTCTCACTGAATTTCCCGTGAGGAAATCTTGGACCAGAACGCAGGCTACCGTTAGCACCATCTAACTGCTGGACCATGTGGGCTTTCAGTTCTCAGAGCCAGTATCTAGTAGTAAGTCCTAAAGGTCCAGCATTTCTCTTTCCAAGTTCAAGATTACTCCAGTAAGTAAAAGTATGTGGAAGAGCTTGCAGGGAAGATTCCTGCTATATACCTGAGTTAATTCAGGGGGTTGCTCCTGAAATGAAATCCACTTGAGAAAGAGCTCAGGGTCTGGGGACACTATTGTGAACTAGTGTGTTAAGCCACTGCCTGTGATGCAAGAAATTCATATAAGCACTGGTTAAAGCTCCAGCTATTCTACTTCCAATCCAGCTCCCTGCTAATGCACCTGGAAAAGCAGCAGAGGATGGTCCAACTGCTTGGGCTCCTGTCGCCCATGTGAGTAACCTAGAGTTCCTGGATCCTGGCTTTGGCCTGGTGCAACAATGGCCACTGTTGCTGTTTGGGAAGTAAAACAGCAGATAGAAGATCTGTCACTGTCTCTCCCTCTCTCTAACTCTGCCTTACCAGTAAATAGAATAAATCATTTTTCAAAAGATTTTATTAGGTCCCCGACACAGTGGTCTAGTGACTGAAGTCCTCACCTTTGGATCGGCACAGCTCCAGCCGTTGAGTCTGCTTGAGGATTGAATCAGCAGATGGATGATCTTTCTGTCTGTCTCTCCTCCTTTCTGTAATCTGTTTTTGTTGTTGTTGTTGTTGCTTTATTATTTTTTTTATTATCCTTTATGTATATCTGACTTTGCAATAAAAATAAGTTTTTTTTATGGGCCCAGTGTGATAGCCTAGTGGCTTAAGTCCACATCTTGAACAAGTTAGGATCCCATATGGTCATTGGCTTTAATCCCGGTGGCCCTGCTTCCCATCCAGCTCCCTGCTTGTGGCCTGGGAAAGCAGTCAAGGGAGGATGGCCCAAAGCCTTAGGACCCTGCACCTGCATTGGTGACCTGGAAGAAGCTCCTGACTTCAGACTGGCTCAGCTCTGGCTTTACAGCTGCTTGGGGAGTTAACATTGGACAGAAGATCTTCCTCTCTGTCTCTCTTCCTCTCTATATATCTTCCTTTCCAATAGAAATAAAGAAAAAATTTTTAAATTTTACCATTATTATTGGACAGGCAGATTCATAGAGAGAAGGAGAGATACAGATACTTCATCCACTGGTTCAGCTCCCAAATGGCTGCAATGGCTGGAGCTGAGCCAATCTGAAACCAGGAGCCAGGAGTTTCTTACAGGTCTCCCACGCGGGTGCAGGGTCCCAAGGCCTTGGGCCAGCCTCCTCTGCCCTTCCAGGACACAGCAGAGAGCTGGATGGGAAACAGAGCATCTGGGACATGAACTGGCACCCACATGGTATCATGGCACTTGAAGAGGAAGGATCAGCCAATCAAGCCATTTCATCAAGCTCTAAAATCTTAAAACAAGGGATCAGCACAGTGGCATTTCAAGCTAATCATCTACCTTTGATGCTAATGTCCCTAAACAGCCACCAGTTCTAGTCTTGGCCACTCCACTTTTGATCCAGCTTACTGCTGATGACCTGGGAGGGCAGCAGAGAATGGCCCAAAGTCTTGGGATGCTGCATCCAAGTGGAAGAACCAGAGGAGGCTCTGGGCTCCCAGCTTCCCTGCTCAGCTCTGGCCATTATAACTGTTTGGGAAGGGAACCATTAGATGGAAGAGCTATTGCTCTGTCTCTTCTTCCCATCCTCTCTTTGTAACTTTAATAATAAATCTTGAGGACAAGAAAAAAGAAGAAAGGCAGAGTGATAGACTTTTTTTTTCAAAAGATTCATTTTATTGAAAAGTCAGATCTACAGAGAGAAGGAAAGAGAGGAAGATATTCTGTCCATTGGTTCACTCCCCAAGTGGCTACAGTGGCCGGAGCTGAGCTGATCCTAAGCCAGAAGCCAAGAACCTCTCTGTGTCTCCCACGCAGGTGCAGGGTCCCAAGGGTTTGGGCTGTTCTCAGCTGCTTTCCCAGGCCACAAGCAGGGAGCTACATGGGAAATGGAGCAGCAAGAATGTGAACCGGTGCCCATATGGAATCCTGGCACATGTAAAGTGAGCATTTAGCCTTTTGGCTATTATGCCAGGCCCAGAGTGGCAGACTTTTAAACTCCAAATGCTTGTAACAGCTAGTGCTGGACCAGGCTGAAGCCAGGAGTTAGGAACCCCACTTGGGGTTTCCCATAGGCTATTCTAGGCCTCTTAAGCACATTAGCAGGCAACTGGATTGGAGTCGGAGACAGGACTCAAACCAGGCACTCTGATTCGGGGTATGGTCTTCATAAGCAGCAGGTTGATGTACTGTGTCATAATGCCTGCTCCTCTCATGAATTAATTATTTATTTTCTTCCTTTTTTTCAAATAAATGTGAAATTATCCCAGTATCAATTAGCATAATATGATCCTTCCCTGGTGCTTTGTGAAAGTATTCATGCTAAGTCTATTTCTGCATTCACTATTTTGTTAAGATGTATGTGTTTGTATATGCGTGCATACTTTTTAAATTTTTTGAAAATTATAAAAAATCACCTTAACCAAGTAATCAGTGTCAATATCAGTCTGTACTTATGCTATGTGTTCAAATATATTAAATAATGGAGTAGAGGCAAAACCCTCTCAGGGGTAGATTCCAGACTACACATGTAGCTACTGTGCCCATAAGAAAAATCTGTGACACCCCGCTCAATGTGCTCTGCTCGTGGTGACTGCCTTCCAAGGGAAAGGAGAAAGCAGTAGCTGTGTAGGGGAGAACCCTGGCAATCCCCTCTTCAACCAGGCGATGAAGGTAGCTGCAATGTGAGCACTTTGCTTCTTGAACTCCTAGAGGAATTTAAGCCCCAGGCTTAGGAACAGTGAAGACATGTTCCAGTATGGGAGGTCCTTGGGTTACTGCGGTGTGCCCTTGCTAGGGTGGGTCACCATAAGCCCAAGTCAGGCCCAGCTGTCTTCTTGCTTTATTTCATGACTCATCAAGTGATCCTTCCTCTGTATTCTGCCGTTGCCATCCTCAGGTCTCCACAGACAGCTGGACGTGTGACAGCCAGCAGATCTTGGAACTTCTGAAACTGTGAGCCAAAATCAACTTTGCTTTTTCAGTAGCTTCTCTGAGATTTTGTTTGAGTGATGAAAAGCTAATGCTGAAAATGGGGCCGGCAGGCAGCGGTCGGGGAGAGATAATGAGAATGAATGAGTGTGTGTGTGTGTGTGTGTGTGTGTGTGTGGCGGGGGGAGATGTGTTACTAACTGTGTGGACATACGAAGGAGCATTTGGAATTGGCTTACTGGAAATCACTGAAAGTGTCTAGAGGATCAGGCTAGAGAATGCCTGCAGACATTGTTGTTTGGGATTCCAGTGGTTTAAATCACATAAGAAGCTCTGGATGCTTCTAGTATAAGTGAGGTTAAAGGTGGAAATGAGGCATCTGTGGGGATTGGGTTAAGGGCCACCTTGTTACATGGTGACAAAGAACCGGCCTTTTCCGTACACATGTATGTTCTGAGACATTGGTGCACATGTATGTTCTGAGACATTGTGTGTTGGGCGAGCAACAAAGTGCATGGATGTTACTGTCTGCTGTTAAGTTTTCCACCAAGAATCAGGAATGAAAAGTAACAGGATAGAATCATGGGGAAATTTGTACTTTGAGCAGAGGAGAAAAGAAAGAGTAGGAGTGTGTTCCTGATGGGATAATGTAGTTGTCTAGAAAACACTAGCTAAGAAACAATGGGAGAAAGCCCTCAAGGCTCTTCTGGAGATCTTGAGGGTGACTGTCCTGCCCAGAGGCCAGGAATGGCAGAATTTTCCCAGGAAACTAGTATCCTGACCCCAGAGCTTTCCCAAGACCATGGTAGGGTTTACTTTTCTCTGCTCAGCCAGTGAAGCATCTGGACTTGCAGCTGTGTTTCAAGAGCCCAGGTGCACCTTGTGCTGGTGGTACATCTTGGTGTCTCCCACTGGATGCTAGTTTTGCAAGTGTGCAGAGTGCAAGAGTTACGGGGTCATGGTGGCTTCCAGGGAGATTTTTAAAGGAAAACCCAACAGCCCCATGTGTTGTGTGAGCATTTGGGGAGAAAACCAGCAGGTAGAAGATAACTCTCTTCTGACTATGTGACTGTCTCTGCCTTACACGTGTATTTTATAAATTTTTTTTTAATGAAAACCGTAGGAGGTCAGACAGTGTTGTGCTTCAGGGATGTAACCCCTGATGGGGTGATGCTTAATGGAAGTGTGGGAGTGAAACCACAGTTGAGAAATTTAAACACAAATTTCTAGGACACAGAAAGCTCAGCAGTATGAGACACTCCCCAAGGACAGCTTGTAAGCTATGTGTGATGTGACCCTGGGAAGAGATACCACATCAGTGTGAAACCTTGGAGAGCAGTCATATGGGAAGGGAGTAGCAGAGGTGTGGCAGCATGATGGCCTCCATGATATGAAAGAGCATTGTAAACCATCAGAGACCCATTTCAGGAGTGTAACCGCTAGAGATAACTCCTGTCAGGACAGTGTCTGGTGGGACTGCCCAGACAGTATTCAAACCTGTGAGATCAGAATCAAGGGCTGTGACCAGCAAAGACATTAGGGACAAGGCTGCCTAAGCCCCAGGATGCTCATCCCCAGGCAGTGTGCCTCAGATGCTAGACATGAAACCGTAGATTTGATGATTTGCCTTGCTGGGTTTTGTCCTTCTGTTGCTCTAATTCTGTTCCCTGTCCTCATCTTTTGTAATGGGGATATGTGCTCCATGTCTGCCCTGTCACTGTATATTGGATATTTACAGACTCATGGCTGGAGGCTTTGAGATATGACTTGGGATTTTTAAATTAATGTTGCATTGAATAACTGAATTCAGTAGTTTGGTTGGACTGAAACTAGTAGGGCTGGAGTGATTGTTGTGAGACGGACATGGGTCTTGGAAGTTAAGAGCAGGATTTGTGAACACGATCTGGCTCAACACAGATCATTTCATTCCTAACGTTATGAACTGATAGTATTCCCAAGGTAAAGGTTGACCTACTGCAAGGTCTTAGGTCACTGCGGGCAAACCCTCCAAAGGCAATTCCTATGAGAGGATTAATTATGTGTATGTAAGTCAGGTCTGCTTCCTCTCTCACTCTGTATCCCACTCACTGCAAGTCTTCATCAGTCCCCAAGGTCACTGGATGCTGAACCAGTGAGCCTGTCAAGTACTGAAACAGAGACCCCCTGACATCTTGAGCCATAATAAATCTCATTCCTATGTAACTAGCTTTTCTCAGGTATTTGTCATGGTGATGCAAACTAAAATAGGCCAGCATCCACAGTGATGAGTCAGGGCCAGCGATATGCCACAGTGGGTTAAGCACCATTTATATCAGTATGAATGGCAGTTTGACTCTTGGCTGCTTCACATTCAATCCTGCTTCCTGCTGATGTGCCTGGGCAGGTAGCAGCAAACTGCCCAAGAGCTTGGGCCCCTGCTCCTGTATGGGAAACTGGGATGGAATTTTAGACTCCTAGATCCAACTTATCCCATCCTTTACTGTTCTGGCTGTTTGGAGAATGAACCAGTGAATCAAAATTTTCTGTCTCTACTTCTGTGTAACTCTGGCTTTAAAGTAGATAGATAATAAACCTTTTTATAAAAAGCAAAACTAAAAACAGTCTGTACCTTTGTTGTGTGATGAATGACACTTTACACAACCAATAACCTCGGTCTAATCATGGGAAAAACACCAAATTCTGGCAGTGGGGTATCCTACAAAATACCTAACCAATACTCCCAAAAACAAACAAATCTCTCAGGATCATCAGTGGTAAGCCTGCAAAGGGATGCTATGGCTAAGTGTACTATGGGATCCAGGCATAGAAAAAATGCACCAGGGAACAGCAGAGGAGATCCTGGCTTTGGATCAGCACAGCTCTGGCCATTACAGTCACTTGGGGAGTGAATCATCAGACGGAACATCTTCCTCTCTGTATATCTGACTTTGCAATAAAAATAAATAAATCTTAAAAAAAAAAAAAAGAAAAACACTATTTTTCGGGGCTGCCGCAATGGCTCAACTGTCTAATCACGTACTTCCAAGTGCCATCATCCCATATGGGCACCAGTTTGTGTCCTGGCACAAACCTGCACCTTTGGAACCCTGCACCTGTGTCAGAAGTTCCTGGCTTCAAATCAGTTCAGTTCTGGCCACTGTGGCCATTTGGGAAATGAACCAGCAAATGGAAAATCTTTCTCTCTGTAAATCTGCCTTTCAAATAAAAATAAATCTTTAAAAACAAAACAAACCCACTATTTTTTTTTCTTGTTAAAGATTTATTTTCATTGGAAAGTCAGATATACTGATAGGAGGAGATACACAGAGGAAGATCTCTGACTGCTGGTTCACTCCCCAAGCAGCTGCAAAGGCTGGGACTGTACCGATCCAAAGCCTGGAGCCTCTTCCAGGTCTCCCACATGGGTGCAGAGTCCCAAGGCTTTGGGCTGTCCTCAACTTCTTTCCCAGGCCACAAGCAGGGAGCTGGATGGGAAGTGGGGCCGCTGGGATTAGAGCCCGTGCCTATATGTGATCTTGGCATGTGCAAGGCAAGGACTTTAGCCACTAGACTACAGCGCCAGGCCCAACCATAATTTTTCTAACAGTTTGTTGGACAAGTTAGAAAAGCATATACTAATGGCAAAGTCTCATCTCTTCAATATTAGAGTTCCTGAAAATCCCTCAGGACTGACAAGGATCGGCCACTCACCAGATCATTAAATACAAAGATCCGATATGAACACTTGCCAGGCATCACTGAATGGAAAAAATAAACAGACAGTGACATAGCAAGTTTTAAAAACTGATAATTTGAACTTGGCAAGCAGACAATGGATATTTTTGGATTGCTACAACAACATGAATTGGGCTTAATTGGCAGCGTTTTTAAGGCTTAATAAACATTCGCTTTTTGACCCTACATTTACATTTCCAGGAATATGTCCAAGAACAATTCTCAACAGTGCTTAAAAGAACAAATGTGTCACTGTGACATTGTACGTAATAGCACAGGTTGGACATCCCAACGCTCTGCCCAGTGCTGGGACAGGCTGCAAGCTGGGATGGCAGCCATCCTCAAGTGAGAAAGATAGCAATGCTAGGTATGCTCACGTGTCTCAGGTGCTGAAGAATGAATAGGGTATTCATACTTTTGTAAAATGCACTGGTTTATGCAAATAGAAGGAAATTTTGGAGGCTTTTGTTGTGGTGTAGCCAGAAAAGTTACTACGTGTGGCCTCAACATTCCATATGGACAGCTTTATGTTCCAAAGCTATTCTGTTTCCAATCCAGTTCCTAGCTTGTGACCTGGGAACAGCAGAAGACGGCTTTGTTTGGGCCCCTGGCACCCATGTGGGCAACCCAGATGAATCTCTTGGCTTCAGTCTAGCTTTGCCCATGCCATTATAGTCACTTCATTAAGGAGTGAACCGGTGGGTGGAATATTTCTCTCTCTCTCTGACACTGCATTTCAAATAAATAAATAACATCTTTAAGGAAAAAAAAAATAGAATTGGTGGAAATGTTCATCAGAGTTCTGGCAGTGGTCATCCCAGAGTAGAAGCAGAGAATATTTCTTTTTTATAAATATACAAAATATATACACATACACATACAAAATTTTGATAAGCATAATATATTACGTTAATAAGAATAGAAATAAAATCAAGTCATGATTAGTAAAGCATTTCTCATGACTAAAATTTCTAAAAATGAATGATGCATATACAGCTACAATTTCTCCATCTGTGTTCCTGCACACAGTGTAAGAATTAAAGGAACCCATGAAGTCTAGATGAACAGCACACTCTTCTCACATGGTTGTAATTGCTCAGCCGCAGTCACTGTGTGATCCCATGGATAAGAACTAGGCCAGACGTGTTCATAAACCTAGCTGGTGCCGCTTATTTGCTATGATCAAAGACCAGGACCATGGGCTGATGGAGTGCTGGAGTGAGGAGGAGCAGAAGATGGCCAAAGGATTCCTTAGCCCCTGCCAGTCTTGTTGGAATAGCAAGATTCACCGATATCTGTGTTTTTTTTTCTCCAGATCTGTTATAAAACAGTAGCCAAGATGTTCACCAGGGAGAAACAGGGAGACCTTTTCTCCTAAAGAATGAAAGTAACAGGGGCCAGCAGGTTGTCTGTTTGTGAAACACAGAAGATGGCATTTGGGTCCTGACTCCTGACAGGCATAGCGGGTTGGAAGAAGTGCAGGTCCGGAGCTGCGCTGCTGCCTGCCCCAGGGCCCCCATGCTGGTGGGATTCACATCCATGCACGGTGAGGCTCTCACACCATTTCTCTCTCTGCAGTTTCTTCACAGAGCCCTTCTACTGAAAACAGGCAGAGGGTGCTTCCACAACTGATTATCAATAGCAACATGATTAGTGTAAGAATGAGGAAAACTGAGGCTTTTAAAAAAGGACCATTTTCCAAAATACAGATTTTTTTTCAATTTCTCATCGTCAATGAACAAAATTTGTCAAGTCCAAATGTAATTTAAAGTGAGGTAGGTAGTTTCTCTTATCACATCCCGTCTTCTTGGTGACTATCAAGGTCAGGTGTGACAGCTCTCGTCTCCCAGGCAGGGGCTGTGCCAAGGGCAGGCACCAGGGACAGGTGGAGCTTCTCAGTTGGCTATTTTCTCTATCTCATCCAAATCATCTGTGTCCAATCTTTCTATCTTCTTATCTGGGGGAGAAAGAAGAGTCAGAGAGAAGAGGATGGGCTTAGCAGAAGAAGTAGTGGTGGTTGGATTAGGAGGGACAGGCCCACAGGGAGGGGAAGGACAGGGGAACATGCCCTGCTCACCAGGGCAGAGTCTGACCCCAGGGCACCCAGCCTGGTCTTGGCTCCCTGAACTCTCCAGATATGCTGCTGGGACCTCCCAGAGGTAGGAAAGCAGAGGAGAGCCTAGGCAGAGGCCTCTCTGGGGGCCACAGGGAAACCTCCCCGCCCAGCCCCACCTACCCCAGAGAAAGGCATGCAGGCAGAGGACCCTGCAGGGACTCACTGAAATGCTCCTGGATTCGGTTCAGGATGTTCATGCTGTGCTTGCTATCAACCATGTTCACGGCCAGGCCCCTCTTGCCAAAGCGGCCCGTGCGCCCGATCCGGTGTAGGTAGGTCTCGTTGTCCGGGTTCCCATCCTTGTCCACGGGAAGATCAAAGTTGATGACGACAGACACCTGCTCAACGTCGATGCCTGCACAAAGCATGGTTGAAGAGACACAGGCGTCAGGGCAGAAACACAGTCAGGGCTGCCACACTCAGACCCAGGCACACCCACCCCAGGTGAGGGAAGGAGCCTCAGACAGGTGCCTCTGCGATGTGCAGAGAAGGCACACTGCAGAGGCCGGAAGAAAGAAGGGAGCCTTGGCAGGTAGCAATACAACTGCCAGCTCAGTCAGAAGCTGCAGCAGGCCAGGTCTGTCGAGCTGCAGCTGGAAGTGCAGGCTTCTGCACGGTTCCTCCCACCAGGGCAGGACTCCTGTGCAGCTTCTCACCCCAAAATCCAGCCTCTCTGAGAAAGCCACATCACGCCAACCATACCCACCGGTCGGGGCACCTGAGCATCCTCCATACAAAGATTTCTCAGGCTAACAGGGTCTGGACAGACAGGACAGCCATCTCTGCTCACCACGGGCACACACATTGGTGGTCACCAGAACCTTCTCTTTGCCTTCTCGGAAGCGCTCAATCACAGCTGCCCTCTGCTCCACCACCATTTCACCACTCAGCAGGGCCACCTGGTGGCCTTCTTTTGAGAGCTCTGCTGCCAGCCAGCTGGCTGTTTTGCGGGTCTGCAGTGCAAACAATTGCTTTTAAAAACACGTGGAAAACATATAGCTAGACAGACAGATAGGTCAGTTCATACTTGCAAAAAGACCTGTGGCATATAAAACACACAAAAGTGTTGCTGATTTAGTCCATTCAGCACAACAGGCTTCAAATGTCAGGGACAGAACTTCAGACACGTGATTGGTTTTGAGTAAACTAATTAATTGCTCTCAGCTTTTCATCTGGCAGGAGTGTGGACTGAGCCCAAACTAGTCTACACTCCTTAATGCTTAAAAATTGCTCAGTGCAGGAGCAGCATGTGATGGCTCCACTGGCTAATCCTCAGCCTGCTATAGCTAGCATGCCATATGAGTGCCGGCTTGTGTCACAGCTGCTCCACTTCCTATCCACCCTGCTTGTGGCCTGGGGAAGCAGTAGAGGATGGCCCAAAGCCTTGGAACCCTGCGGCCATGTGGGAAACCCAGAAGAAGTTCCTGGCTCTTGGCTTCAGATTGGCTCAGTCCCAGACACTGCAACCATGGGGGGAGCGAGCCAGCAGGTGGAAGATCTTTCTCTCTCTGTCTCTCCATGTCTCTACAAATCTTCCTTTCCAATGAAAATCAATACATCTTAAAATACAGATACAGAACAAAAAAAAAATTACTCAGGGGATGAGTTGAGGTTTTTCCAAGTGATCTCTGAAAAGTGGGATGAGGATTCCATCCCCCACACCAGCCTCCCCTGGGAAGTCAGCACAACCCAAGGGGACCACGCTCTGGGGCAGGTAGAGGTGATCCAGCACTCCTGCCTGCCTTTCCACTTCCCACTGGGCAGCTGGGTTCTCCCCAGCACTGAGGTGAAACAGCCAGGCACTGGGCAGGGCAGCCCAGCAGGCCCCTGCTACTGCTACTCACGTGGCAGAAGATCATGGCCTGAGCGATGGTGATGGCCCCGTACAGGTTGCACAAGGCCTGGAACTTCTCATCTCTGTTGCTGCACAGGACGTAGTACTGCTTGATGGTGTCCAGTGTCTCCTCCTCGCGCTTCAGTTTGATCACATTGGGGTCCGGGACCACCTTCTGGGCAAACTTCCACACCGAGTCTTCAAAGGTGGCAGAGAAAAGGAGCATCTGGCAGTTCCTGGGCAGCATCCTGCAACCAAGGCCCAGACATCTGGTGTGACCCCGAGTCTCCTGGCAGGGCCAACACCAACACCGCCTGCAGCTTGGCGGCCTTACCCCAGGAGGCCACAGCAGGTGTGCCTTCCCAGGGAGGACATGGGCAAGGGCTGAGGCCCAGGTCTCCTTTTGTAGCCCAGGGTGGGACTTTGGTCAGCACTGAAAAAGCAGATGCCCAAGTCCCAGAGTCAAGAGAGCAAGAAGAGGTGTCCCAGGTCATGGGACGTGAGGTGGCTGTTCAGCTGTGCCCTTGCCCTTGGCCTTGCTTCCAGCTCCTACCTCTGGATGCGGATGCTCTGATCCTGGTGGCCCTGAGTGGCTATCATCACGTCAGCCTCATCCAGAACAAACACCTTGATCTTCTTGGGGTCAATGAACTTGAGTTTGGAGCACCAGTCCAGGACAGTCCCTGGGGTGCCAATGACAATCTGCTCACTGATCTTCTGCCCTCTTTCCACTGTGGAGACAAGATGAATTCTTGTTGTAAAGTTCTGGTAATCAAATTCACGCACAACATAACAGAAATAGTAGATCCAGTTAAACCCACAATTCTTGTCTTTTTTGTAATAATGTAAAAATGAAAACTAAATAATATCCAAAACCTATTGCTAACTTGCCTGGGTGAAGTCCCTGTAAGCTTGTAATCCACTTTGCTAATGCATTCTGGTAGTTAGCAGATGATGAATTTAGGTAATGGGCTTCTGCAACCCACATGATAGGTTTGGGTTGTTTTCCTGGCTCCTGTGCCATCTGTGGTTTTTCTATTTTAGGAATGTACCAGTTAAGGAAATATCTCTCTTTCTCTTTGTGTGTATGTGCCTTTTTTTTTTTAAAGATATATTTATTTTTATTGGATTTGCAGTTTACAAAGAGAAAGAGACAAAAAGGAAGATCTTCCATCCCCTGGTTGATTCACCAAATGACCGCAACTGTCACAATGAAGCTGTTCAGCAGCCAGGAGCTCCTTCTGGGTCTCCCCCATGGGTGCGAGGTCCCAAGACCCAAGACTCTGGCCATCCTCCACTGCTTTCCCAGTAAGATTAGCAAGGATTGGTGGGAAATAGAGTAACCAGGATAGGAACTGGTGACAATATATAATGCCAGCACTTGCAGACTGAGGATTAGCTCATTAAACCATCACCCTGGTCAGTCTTTTTCTGTTTTTCAATGTTTTATATATAAAAAATTACACAACAGATTATATTTATTCATTTTCTTAAAGATCTATTTCAGTGTTAGAATCAGAGAGAGAGAAAGAGAAATTTCATCTATTGGTTCACTTCCCAAAGGCCACAATGGCCAGAACTGAGCTGGTCCAACGCTGGGAGCCAGGGCCTTCTCCCCAATCTCCAATGTGAGTACAAGGTTCCAGAGTACTTTGGCCATCCTCCCATGCTTTCCCAGTTGTATTAGCAAGTTGTAAAATAGTTAGTGAGAACCTGGCGTGATAGTGTAGCGATTAAAAAGTCCTTGTCTTGAACGCACTGGGATCCTCCTTGTTTGTGGCCTGGGAAAGCAATGGAGGATGGCCCAAAGCTTTGGGACCCTGTACCCACATGGGAGACCTTAGAAGAGGCTTCTGGCTTTGGACTGGCTGAGCTCCAGTCATTGCAGCCTCTTGGGGAGTAAACCATTGGACGAGAGATATTCCTCTCTGTGTCTTCTCCTTTCTGTATGTCTGCCTTTCTGATAAAATAAGTCTTTTTAAAAAATAAATAAACAAAATTTTAAAAAAGAAGTCTGCTATTAATGTGCAGTAAAAATGAGCTCACTTTAATAGACTGGGATCTGACTTCTATCCCCATACTAAGCACTGTGATCCCAATGAGGAACTTTTAAACAACTTAAGTCTTTTTTTACAATTTTTTTAAGATTTATTTATTTATTGGGAAGTCAGATATACAGAGAGGAGGAGAGACAGAGAGGAAGATCTTCCATCTGGTGATTCACTCCCCAAGTGACCACAACGGCTGATGCTATGCCAATCCAAAGCCAGGATCCAGGAACTTCTTCTGGGTTTCCCACACGGGTGCAGGGTCCCAAGGCTTTGGGCTGTCCTCAACTGCTTTCCCAGGCCACAAGCAGGATGCTGGATGGGAAGTGGAGCTGCCAGGATTAGAACCGGCGCCCATATGGGATCCCGGTGTGTTCAAGGCAAGGACTTTAACTGCTAGGCCACGGTGCTGGGCCCAACAACTTAAATCTTACTTTAAGACTGGAAAGGCCTGCTAACAAAAGAGCAATAGACTATACTTTAAATTACTATCAGGTATAAGAAGTGTTTGGCTTGCTATGTGAAGCAAGAGATCTATAACCGTTTCAGCTTATATTATGTTATGTTAGGACAATGACAATAGCAACCACATCAATTATATAATCAAAAGTGCACCGTGGGTTGATATGAGGTGGCAGTTCCTCTTCCCTGGGTACTATGATATGTGGAAAGTTGTGAGTGGTTTCCCGCTTTGTTTCTCCTCTTCCCCAGGAACAAGAAGAAGAAATAGCAAATTTGGAAGCAATGAATTCACCCAATTTTACCTATACCTCAATCATTCCTATCCTGATCAACCATATAATTATTATTTAAAAAATAAAATTTCTTAAAAAAAAAAAACAGTGCACATAGTAATGCAGTTGAACACCCGAGGTGTTATTGAAAAGTACCTTAATGTTCTTAGCAGAACTGGCGCTGCTCATAGGGCTACTGCCTTCAGTTAACTGTCTTTCCATAAGCTCTCCCCTTGTTGCCATGAATATTGCAGGTAATAAAAAAAATTACCAACAGACTAGCTAAAAGAAATGCAGCTTGGCTCTAGGATCAGACTAAACTAAGTTGAAGACATGCCATCACTCCTTTGAAACGGAAGACCCAACCACCTGCCTCATATTCAGTGCTGAGGTAGATACTCACATTTATTGCCACGAACAGCATAAGCAAGCTTTAGTTCTGGATAAAATTTGCCCATCTGCTCGATCACTTTTCCAGTTTGAAGTGCCAGTTCATATGTTGGGGAGAGGCAGAGACACTGACAGAGGAATTACAAAGGACATGTTCAGTGACAGCAGCCTCTCCAGCCATCAGCACCATGTGAACAATGCAGGGAACCAACCTCCCCAGCCAGGACACCTTTCAACAGGAGAATGAAGTCTGCAACAGTGAGCTGTGCCTGGCAGAGGCTTTTGGAAGGCATTAATTTCTAAGTTTAATTTCTTTTCTTTATTTGAGAAGAGAGAGATAAAATAAATGCCTGCTGGTTCATTCACAAAATGTCTGCAACAATTGAGGCCATGCCAGCTCCAAGCCAGGAGTTTTGAGCCCATCTGGCCCTGCCACGTGGATGGTGGGGACCAGATACTCTGGCTATGTGCTGCCTCCCAAGGCGTACCATGAAGCTGGAGTCAAGTGGAGCCAGGACTCTAAGGTATGGGATGCAGCTGCCCAAGGTAACACCTAAACCACTTGGCAAACACTGTCCGAGAGGCCATTAGTACTATTATCTTCCAGATGAACCATTACCAGGCTGGATCCTGGCATACTGGTGTGCTCTCTGCCTGAGACACAGTCTAAAGGGTTGCAAACAATCAGAGCTCTCATTAATCCTCCTCTTCTTCATAAATGGTACAGCTCTTCCCAGGGCAGGCAAGCCAGGGATGCAGGCTTCCACTCACCTGGGGGTGTCTGTCTCCTGGTTCCACTCGACTGAGCATGGCCAGCACAAAAGCTGCAGTCTTTCCAGTGCCAGACTGAGACTGGGCAATTAGATTCTGTGGGCTGAATCAAGAGAAAACGGAAATGAAATCAAGGTGGGGAGACACAATGAAGAGTAAATATGTTCTTTCTGGGTGGAAGGAATGCCTGCTCTCCTGTGACCGTCTTACACAGGCTTCCTGCACTAAGCACAGATTATCTTAGCAATTTTTAAATATGTTGTTAAAGAAAACTGTTTACATAGTAAGTCATAATCAACTGTTGTTTTAAATGGGTAATAGCACAAAATCTTCAGAACTCTGCCAGAGTGCCCTAGTTTTGTACCTCAAGGTTTCCAGAAATCATGAGGCAAGTCCCCAGTAACACTTTCTGCACAGCCATACCAAGTCCCTGGGACTCAGCTCCTAATGCAGGTCCTTTTTTCCCATTTTTATGGATGATGCAAAAATACTAGGTTACAGGTATGTTTTACAAAGAACTCTTATATTCGCTTCACATAACCAAGGTTATAAAAGAAAAAAACAACAGTTAATTGGGAGAAATAGTTGTATGACATCATCTGCTTGTTTAAACATAGAGAAACTCCAAGGACACATACACAGGGAGACAGCTATAAAGGGCCAACCACTTGCTGTTGGAGCTTTCTCAGAGATGTGAGAAAAGAAGGGAGGGGAGGAACCCTGGCTTCCAGGGTTCATGTCTTAGCAAGAGATGGCTACAGAGGTGTTCCTGGTATTGTTCTCTATCTATGTTTTCATAAGTCTTTTTATTTATTTATTTTAATTAGTTAATTATTTTTTTGTTTGCCCTGCCCCATCCCCAAGTTCCCCTATATTGTTACTATAGCATAGCTCTTCGTAAACAGTCACATGTTCATCATTGCGGGCATGGACAATGGCACAGTCCAGCCTCCCATTGTCAATGTACAGCTAATAGTTTCATTAGTAGTCCATCTTTGATCTGGAAGTAGAGATGCATACTCTCTTCAAAAGTCTTAAGGACTGATTTTTAAAATTGCAAATTTAAAAGTTGCACAGAGTAAAACACTGTGTCTATGGATACTATTAAGTAGGAAAAGCAGAAACTGTTCTATGTGATTTTCTCTGTACTCGCCAAACCTGTTTCTCCGAAGAAACATGTCGCTCCAAATGGTCAATGTTGTGTTCAGGAACACTAACAGCTATTTTTGAAAGACTTCAATTAGACCAAACCTGGAAGAAGGAAATTTAGGTCTGAATACTCACGGTTCAGCAAGCATCATAGGTAATGCGTTCTCTTGGATCTTGGATGGTCGATTGAAACCCATAGCATAGACTCCTTGGAGAAGTTGTGGTTTCCTAGCAGGTCAGAGAGACAGAGAGAGAGAGAGATGGATTAATTGTTTTAAAGGTCCACAATCTACATCTAACACAGAATGAAATCTCCCACATCTTAAAAACAAAACCACCGTCTTTTCTTCTGCTAATACATGAAAGTTCAAGAACAGAATTTTAGGTTTGTTTCTTCCATCCATCTATTGGTTCACTCCCCAACAAATATGAAGCCAGGCGGAAGCCAGGAGCTCGATCCAGTTCTCCTGTATGGATGGCAGAAACCCAAGTACTTGCGATGTCATCTGCTCCTTCCAGGTGCATGTACTGAAAGCTGGATCAGAAGTGTGGAATAACCAGACTCAAATAGGCACTCCAACATGTAATGCAGTGTTCCAAGTGGTGGCATAACCTAGTGTGCCACAATGCCCACCTGAGAATTTCAGTTTTAATTTTGCAGTGCGCAAATAAACTGAGCCATAGTCCATGGTCCTTCCAAAGTCAGTTGTGCAAATGCTCAAGACAATCAAGGCATGCAAATCAATCAAGTCTGGTTCCAGCAGCTAATGTACAGTAAACAGGTAAGGGTAGACGGACTATCATCCTGAACTTATTTAAAATGCTTAGTTTATGTTGGTCACAATCAAGACTAAGAATGTGCTAATTTCTTAATTAAATAGCTCAGCTGCATAGCAAATAATAAATTGAACTTGTTGATACACTGCACGTAAATTAAGTTCTCCGCTAGTGTTAAATTTACATTATGTTTAACAAAAATCATACTAGATTGTTTCTCAAGAAGTCAAATCAAGAAGCCAGGGCCCGGCGCGATAGTGTAGCGGTTAAAGTCCTTGCCTTGCACGTGCCGGGATCACATATGGGTGCCAGTTCTAATCCCGGCAGCCCCACTTCCCATCCAGCTCCCTGCTTGTGGCCTGGGAAAGCAGTGGAGGACGGCCCAAAGCCTTGGGACCCTGCACCCGTGTGGGAGACCCGGAAGAGCTCTTGGCTCCTGGCTTCAGATTGGCTCAGTTCCAGCCGTTGCAGCCGCTAGGAAGTGAACCATTGGACGGAAGATCTTCCTCTCTGTCTCTCCTCCTCTCTGTATATCCACCTTTCCAATAAAAATAAAATAAATCTTTAAAAAATATATATTAAGAAGCCAGAGCTTCTTTCAGTTCTCCCTCATGGGTTCAGGGGTCCAAGGACTTTGGCCATCTTTCATTGCTTTCCTAGGCACATTAGCAGGAAGCTAGATTAGAAGTGGAACAGCCAGGGCAATGCATGGTAGCCTAATGGCTAAAGTCCTTGCCTTGCATGTGCCAGAATTCCATATGGGGGCCAGTTCTAAATCTGGAGTCCCCACTTCCCATCTAGCTCCCTGCTTGTGGCCTGGGAAAGCAGTAGAGTATGGCCCAACTCCTTGGGACCCTGCACCTATGTGGGAGACCCAGAAGAAGCTCCTGGCTCCTGGCTCCTGGCTTTAGGATCAACTCAGTTCTGGCCACTGCAGCCATTTGGGGAGTGAACCAGCAGACAGAAGATCTTTTCTCTGTAAATCTGACTTTCCAAGATCAATAAGTAAATTTTTAAAAAGAAACAACCAGAAGGAGAAATAACAGATTTATAGAATAAAACCCCTGACAAAGGAAATATGCATTAAAAAGTACAACTTCAGGCTGGTGGTATAGTTCAACAGATTAATCCTCTACCTACAAGCATCAGTACCCCTTATGGGTACAGGTTTGTGTCCTGGCTGCTCCAATTTCAATCCAGTTACTTCCTTGTGGCATGGGAAAGTAGTGGATGATATGGCCCAGGTCCTTGGGTCCCTGCACCCATGTGGTCAACCCAGAGGAGGCTCCTGGCTTCAGATGAGCTCAGCTCTAGCCATTGTGGTCATTTGGGGAATGAATCCAGTGGACAGAAGATCTTTCTTTCTCTGTCTCTTCTTGTCTCTGCAAATTTCCTTTTCAAGTGAAAAAATAAATCTTAAAAAAAAAAAAAAGAAACTTCCCCTAAACGCTTAAAAGGTTAAAAAATACACTTTTTCTAAAATTTACTTATTTTTGTCTACAAGACACAGAGAACTAAAGAACTCCGACCTGATGGTTTCCTCTCTAATTACCTACAATCTGGAGCTTAGACAAGCTGAAACTGGGTGCCAGGAACTCAGCCACCTGATCCATCACTGAGCCCACTCACAGTGCCCATTTATTAATACAGTTAGACTCAGGAATGGAGCTGGTACTTGATCTCAGGCAAGGTGTCTTAACCACTAAGCTAAGTGCCTGCACTTAAGAACTTGCTTTTCACCACTACTTCATTAACAATTAGAGTCCTTTAAAAAAATTGCTTTGTGGAAAGAATGGTGGCTTAATTCTCTGCCTGTAGTGCCAGCATCCACATGAATGCCAATTCAAGTCTTGTCTGCTCCACTTCCTATCCAGCTCCCTACTTAAGGCATGAGAAAGTAGTGGAGGATAGCTCAAGGCCTTGGCTCCTGCACCTATGTTGGAGATCTGGAAGAAGCTCCTGGCTCCTGATTTCAGACTGGCTTAAATCTGGCTGTTGTGGCTATTTGGGGAATGAACCAGTAGATGAAAGATCTTTCTCTCTCTGCTGTCTGTAAACCTGCCTCTCAAATAAGAAAAATATATGCATCAAAACTTAAAACTGTTGCACCAAAATAACCTTAAAATAGTTATTTTTATTTGTATGAAAGGCATAGTTACACAGAGAGAATAAGAAAGAAAGAGAATTTCTATCCACTGTCTCATTCCCCAGATTGCCAGCCAAGGTTGGGCTGGGCCAAAGCCAGGAGTCAGGAGCTTCAACGAGGACTCTCACATGGATGACAGGGACTCAAATACTTGGACCATCTTCTGCCGGCTTCCCAGGCACATTAGCAGGAAGTGGGAATCAGAGACAGAGCACCCGGGACTTGAGCTGACGCTCTGATATGGGATGCTGGTGATATGAGGCTCTGCAACAGCACGGGCTACCACCAGCTCTTTCCTGTTTAGGATGCGTATTGTGTTCTTGCAGGCACCAAGAACTGTAGTGACACTTTGTGCTCCTCTTAACAATTCGTATAGTGCTAAAGTATGTAAACCAAGGGTCTATAAATATGTAACTTAAAGTAGAAAACAAAACAAAACATGTGTTACGGCCTTTTACAATTCACCACCTTTAAAATAATGCCATGAAAAGCCACACTGAGCACAATGCCGCAGGCATTAGACAGACTCAAGAAAAGCAGGTAAAATGTTCCTAAGACTGTCAACCCTAATGAAAGGGCTTACCTAACTAAATGTTCCTGACATCCAGAAATCACCTGTCAGCCAATATTTTATTGAAAGTTCTAAGAGTATAAAAGAGAAAAGACTTCCAGCTATGATGAATCAATCCGTGGCACTTAAAATCCCTGCCCTGAGAACCTGGAGGCCCTAAGACAAGGGTGGGAGTCTATGAGGCAAACTTTTTATCCTTTATGACTTCTCAATCATGTGACTTGTTACCTATTCAAAGAAGAAAAGACATGAACATTTTTTGAAATTCCAAGGTAAACAAAAGAATCCCCGGAGGACATCTCTCTGCTGCGGCATGACAGAGGGAGGGCTGGCAAGGAAGAGCGTGGGAAGGAGTGCACACTCACAGCCGGAGCTCCTCAAAGGACTTCACTGAGTACAGCGGGGAGCTGGGGTCCCGCTGCAGGACTTCCACTTGGTTTGTGTTATCCACGAGGTTGCTTCTGATCAGCTTGTTGAGCAAGGACTGGGCAGCTTTGTCCTCTGTTAGGAGGAGGCAAGAAATGTTTTCACACTCATCTGCACACCCCGCACTTGTGAAACCAGTCCCTCCTCTTCTGTGCACTAGTAGCTGTGCATCAGCCAAACACGGAGACACGAGCACACAAATGGGTCTCACTTGTAGTTCCTGACTAGATTCAAACAGGCTGCTCTGCACAGCAAGCCACTGTTTCCATGACCCACGTGTTTTGTTCTCAATTTCTAACCTCTCCACGTTCTCACTCACGACCACAAGCACCTGTACCTGTATCCTCATCTTCCCTCCCGTGATTAGGACGAACAACCTGTGCTCTCAACGCTCAGTGTGCTTACCTGATGTGTTCTGTCCCTTCCTACCCACAGTTCCCTTCCTGGTGGTCATTCCTACCAGCGTGTCAATCTACTTCCTCCTTTGTGTCACACTAGTCCCTTTGTGGAACATTCTCTAAAATTTAGTCTAAGTTCACCCCTACAACCCCCTTGTGTTTGAAGCACAGGGACTAGCATTTCTTATTTTTTTAAATCTGACATGACCTCAATAGGTCCGGTCAATCTTAACCATGATGCCCACAATGATCAATTTCTAATTTTAATCCTTCCCTTTATCAACTTTTCACCTAACTGGCACGCCCGGCTTCTTAACACTGCCTCCCGGCTTCTGTGACACACACTCTTTTGCCACCCCCGCCCCGGCTAGAAACTGCTACTTCTCAATGTGCTTGGCCGAGTCACTCACACCTCCCTGGTCTTACAATTCAGAGCCCCTCTTGCTCCATGAACCAAGGCCAGGCTCCTACCTAGCATCTCGCAGTACATCTTTTTTTTTTTAGTTATACTTGATTTTATGACAGTTTCATAGGCTCTGGGATTCCCCCAATCCCACCCTGTACCCTCCCCCCATGGTGGATTCCTCTACCTTACTGCAGTATTACAGTTCAAATCCAGTCATAATTCTTTCATTGCAAGCATGTACTTGGCATAGTGATGCATCCAGCATCTTACTGTCCAGATAAATTCAACAGTTTCTTGGGAAGACCGTCTCTGGTCTGAAGGCAGAGCTTTGGCATACATCTTTAAAAGAATGGTTACCTTTCTCTTCTTCATCTGTTTTCTCTGCTGGGTTGCTGGTTTTGATAACACCTACACAGGAAAACAGATACCATAATTAGAAACATAAACATTAAATTAACCTAAAAGGAAGGAAAGAACAGAACAACAAAATCTGTTATACTGATCAGAATAGAATGATTATTCATGTTTTAACATATTTTAAACATGTTTATCTTTTTAAATTATTAACATTCATGTTTTAACATATTTCAAGGACGTTTAAGTGCATCAGAAAAATTTTCATTCTTACAAAGTTTAAAAAGCATCAGAGTGGTGAGAACAGGTCACTTCTGACTTACCCTACTTTAAACTACAGCACTAGGGGTGAGTGTCTGGCATGGCGATTAAGATGCTGCCTGGGGGCCCGGCGGTGTGGCCTAGCGGCTAAAGTCCTTACCTTGAACACGCCGGGATCCCATATGGGCGCCGGTTCTAATCCCGGCAGCTCCACTTCCCATCCAGCTCCCTGCTTGTGGCCTAGGAAAAGCAGTTGAGGACGGCCCAAAGCCTTGGGACCCTGCACCATGTGGGATACTTGGAAGAAAGTTCCTGGATCCTGGCTTCGCATTGGCATAGCATCGGCTGTTGTGCTCACTTGGAGAGTGAATCTTCGGATGGAAGATCTTCCTCTCTGTCTCTCCTCCTCTCTGTATATCTGCCATTCCAATAAAAATAAAATAAATCTTAAAAAAAAGAGTGTGAAGATACTCGATGTACTGACATGAAAAGCTTGTCAAAACTTACTGCATAACAGGGTGATCTTCCTTCTGTGGTCCCAGCATCCCATATAAGATCCTGTTCAAGTTCTGGCTGCTCTACTTCTACTTCTAATCCACCTCTCTGTTTATGGCCTGGGAAAGCAGCAGAGGATGCCTCAGGTCCTTGGGACCTTGTACCCACGTTAAGTGACGGAGGAAGCTCCTGGCTCCTGTCTTCAGATTGGCTCAACGCTGGCCATCGCAGCCATTTGGAGAGTGAGGCAGCAGTTGCAGGAGCTCTCTTTCTCTCTCCTACTCTTTGTAAAATTGCCTTTCCAGTATCAGTAAACATTTTTTTTTTTAATGATTTTATTAGGCCCATGGCTCCTGGATTCAAATCAGTGTAGCTCTAGCCTTTGCGGCCGCATGGGAAATAAATCAACGGACAAAGGATCTTCCTCTCTCTCCTCCTCTCTGTATCTGACATTCCAATAAAAATTTGACAAAATCTTTTTGTAAAAAATTGTTTGCGCCCGGCGTGATAGCATAGTGGTTTAAGTCCTCACCCTGAACGTGCCAGGATCCCATATGGGGACCAGTTCTAATCCCGGCAGTCCTGCTTCTCATCCAGCTCCCTGCTTGTGGCCTGGGAAAGCAGTCGAGGATGACCCACAGCTTTGGGACCCTGCATCCATGTGGGAGACCTGGAAGAAGTTATTGGCTCCTGGCTTCAGATCGGTGCAGCACCAGCCGTTGTGGCCACGTAGGGAGTGAATCAGCGGATGGATCTTCCTCTCTATCTCTCCTCCTCTCTGTATATCTCTGACTTTCAATAAAAATAAGTAAGTCTTTAAAAAAATTATTTTATTGTTATTGGAAAGGCAGACTGAAAGAAAGGAGATAAAGATCTTTCATCCGTTAGCTCATTCGACCCATTAATATTAATCCTGAATGTAATCAGATTAAACTCATCAATCAAATGTCAAATTAGTAGACTGGATTAAAAAAAACAATACCCATCTCTTTTTTGCCTACAGGAGACGCATTTCACCAACAAGTCAGCGGAAGCTGTCTCTCATGGATTTTGATTTTTTTGTTTTTGTTAGTTTCATCTCTTCAGAGCAGTTTCTTCTGATTAAATTCTTCAAAGACTCATAGATCATACAGTAGCATATTTTCTTCAAGAAGGTTCTTGATTTGCTTTTTCATTTCTTCAGTGACACATTAGTCATCCAGTAACATTTTGTTTAACTTCATGGCGTTTTTAATTTCTTACTGTTGTTGATTTTGTTATGTGACTTTCATTTAAGGGGATGTATAGTAACTGTGTAATGGAGAATATCAAATCCAGATGTGAGGATATAATGCAGTATGCATCTCTACTTCCAGATCAAAGATGGACTCCCAATTAAACTGTTAACTATATCTTTTTTTTTTTTTTAGATTTTAAAATTTTATTTTTATTGCAAAGTCAGATGTACAGAGAGGAGGAGAAACAGAGGAAGATCTGCCATCCGATGATACACACCCCAGGTGACCGCAACAGCTGGTACTGTGCTGATCCAAAGCTAGGATCCAGGAACTTCTTCTAGGTCTCCCACACAGGTGCAGGGTCCCAAGGCTTTAAGCTGTCCCCAACTGCTTTCCCAGGTCACAAGCAGGGAGCTAGATGGGAAGCAGGGTGGCCGGGATTAGAACCAGTGCCCTTACTGGATCCCAGGGCGTTCAAGGCGAGGACTTTAGCCAGTAGGCCACTGCGCCGGGCCCTGTTAACTATATCTTGACAATAGGAAGCTGGACTCTCTGCCATTATCCATGCCAGCAATAATGGACATATAACTGTTTATGAAGAACTATACTACACTAATAATATAGGGGAACTCAGTGGGGTCAGAGAGGGAATTTGAGGAGGGGGAAAAGGAAATCCCAGAGTCTATAAAACTGTATAATAATAATAATAATAATAATAATAAAGTATTAAAAATTATTTTATTGTTCTTGGAAAGGCAGGCTTACAGAAAGGAGATACAAAGATCTTTCACCTACTAGTTCATTCCCAAAGTGGCCACACCAGCCAGAGCTGAGTTGATCCAAAGCCAGGGGTTTCTTCCCCAGGTCTCCCACGCAGGTACTGGATCCCAAGGCTTAGGGTCATCCTCGCTTGCTTTCCCAGCTGGATGGGATGTGGAGCAGCTGGCACACAAACCAGTGCCCATATGGGATGCCAGTGCATGCAAGGCAAGAATTTAGACATTGAGCCATTCATTGTACCTGGCCCAAAAATAAACAAATATTTACAAAAAATAGTAGGCTAAGGATACCATGTATTTCATGGATCCTCGTGCTGGGGAATAGCAAAAAAGGGCAGAGGGAGGAAGGGACACAGTGAACAAGAGATGCTATTCTAAATTGAAACTGGTCTCTTGCTGACAACATACAAAAAGTAGTACTCAAAGTAGATTAAAAACATTTTTTCACATAAAAGAAAAAGAGATGCTATTCTATATTTGCTGTGCATAATGGAGCTGGGAGGACAGCAAAGACTGAGTAGTAGTGGTTGCTTATAGCATAGTATAGTGTTAGGGCTTAAGCTGTATCCTCACAAATTCCAATGTTCATATATCAATCCCTAGTACCTTAGGATATTAAAAATTATTTTATTGTTATTGGAAAGGCAGACTTACAGAAAGGAGATACAAGAAAAGGAGATACCTCATTTTGATATGCCATTGCAGATACAATTCATAAATTAATAAAATAAAGCAATAAGAATAATGCCAGGGAAAGCGATCCTCCATTTACTGGCTCACACACTCCCACAATGGCTGTAAGAGACAGGGTTAGGTTGGGCTGAAGCCAGGAGCCAAGAACTCCATCTGGCTCTCCCACATGGAGAGCACAGGCCCAAGCAGCTGGGTTATCGCCAGCTGCATTCCCCAGGAATAAGAGCAGAGGAGGTGGATCAGCACAGTTGTCAGGACTCAAATAGGCGCTCTGATATGAGTTGCCAACATCACAAGTGGCAGCTTAACCCACTGCACTGCAACACTAGCCCTTTTATAAAATGGGGAAATTGGACACAGGCCCACAGCAGCATCATATAATAGTGAACGTAGACATTGGGCATAAGGAAGCCTATTTATTGGCTTTTGAATCCAGTGCTGTCATTTGCCGAAGGAGGCACGGAATGCTCCACTGCAGTTACTAGCAACTCACCATTGGATTCTGGTTTGACTTTCTCTTCCTTGATCTGCAAATTGCTTATCTGAAGAGGAATAAGAAAACAGTTAAGCAAATGACTCAATATAAGCTCCTTTGCCAAAGTCTAGTAAGAAGGCAGTCTCTCTGCCTTAAGTAAACGAAACTTTTTTTAAAATTAATTAAATTAAAAAGAACTTTGGGCCCGGTGTGGTAGCCTAGTGGCTAAATTCCTTACCTTCGACGCACCAGGATCCCATATGGGTGCCAGTTTCTATCCCAACTGCTCCACTTCCCTTCCAGCTCCCTGCCTGTGGCCTGGGAAAGCAGTCAAGGATGGCCTAAAACCTTGGGACCCTGCACCCACGTGGGAGAGCCAGAAGAAGCTCCTGGCTTCGGATTGGCTCAGCTCTGGCCGTTGTGCCACTTGGGGAGAGAACCGGTGGATGGACACTCTCCCTCTCTGTCTGTCCTTCTTTCTGTAAATCTGATTTTTTCAATAAAAAATAAGTAAATCTTAAAAAAAAAAAAAGAAAGAAAAGGAAATGTTGGTCCCAGAAAGCAGCCCTCGAGAGGCAGCATGCTAAGCCACCGCCTGGTTCTCCTGCACGCCAAATAAGAGTGCTGGCACTCGAGTCCTGCCTCGTCGTTTTCCTCACTGGCTTCCTGCCTATAAGGCAGGTGGTAAATCCAATCCCTGGGTCCCTGCCATTCACGTAGGGAGCCCAAGCCTGAGTTCCAGCCCCTTGGCTTCATTTAGCCCAGTCCTGGTTACTGCAGGCATATGGGGGAGGAATCAGCAGACAGAAAATTTCTTTGTGTTGCTCTGCCTTTCAAATAAATAAAATAAGCAGACATACAAACTACTGAAAATGTTATGGAAAAATGAATCAAAGTATATGTTTTGCAGCAAGAAGATACTTTTTATTTTTTTTTAAGATGTTTTTATTCATTTGAAAGGTAGAATTGGAGAAAAATCTTCTATCTGCTGGTTCACTCCCCTAATGGCTACCAACAACTGGAAGACTGAGTCAGGCCTGAGTTTCTTTCAGGTCTCTGAAGCTGATACAGGGCACCAAGTGCTTGGGCCATTCTCCAGTGCTTCTTCAGGCACATGAGTAGCCAGCTGGATTGGAAGTGGAGAAGCCAAGACACGAACTAGCATTAATATGGGATGCTAGCATCACGGGCAGTAGCTTTACTTGCTTTAGCACAATGCTAGTCCCGCAGCCAAAATATTTTAAATCCATGCATATAATAGGTCTTAAAAGTTCATAAAAACACACACTATGAAATACATGCATAATTTGGAAATCTCGTACATTTTAGACAGAATGACTATGTGAAAGGCTGCTGATAAGAACCCTGAATGAGGGCCCGACGTGGAGGCCTAGCGGCTAAAGTCCTCTCCTTGCAGTTGCTGGGATCCCATATGGGCACTGGTTCTAATCCCAGCAGCTCCACTTTCCATCCAGCTCTCTGCTTGTGGCCTGGGAAAGCAGTTGAGGATGGCCCAAAGCCTTGGGACTCTGTACCCGTGTGGGAGACCTGGAAGAAGTTCCTGGCTCTTGGCTTCGGATTTGCACAGCACCAACCGCTGCAGTCACTTGGGGAGGGAATCATCAAATGGAAGATCTTGCTCTCTATCTCTCCTCCTCTCTGTATATGCCACTTTGCAATAAAATAAATCTTAAAAAAAAAAAAAAAACCTTGAATGAGTCTATACTAAGTTTCCCTAACACCACCACCTCATATATATGGTGCCGGAGGAAAGACGTCCTGAGGATCTGCTGGGAGAGGGCTCTTTGCGCTCAAGCCAGGTTTTCTCCGGAATTAGCTGCATGAATCTTTTCCCTCTGCAAATTCTGCTTTATATCTTTTCACTGTAATAAGTCATATGCCTGTCCCATGTGTCCTAGCAAATCATCAAACCTGGATCTCTCTTGTGCCCCCCTAACACAGGTGCTTACCAAGAGGCCTCCTAGCCCCGGGAAGGCACTATACTGAATCTGCGCTTGCTCCCACTGTTCCTGATGCTGGCACTTCAGTAACAACTGTGGGGTCCAGGCTGAAAACACTGCTCTTCGACTCTATCTCCACTCTTTCTTTTTCCTCCCTATTATCATTCCTCACTTCTGCTGCCCAACAGACCCTTCATGTGTGGGACACCAGAATCACTTCCATAGAGCTCTCCTCCGCTCAGGCATCAATCCTTCTAACACCATCCTGCTCTCTACAATCCAGCACAGGATCTGCTGCTGACAGCATCCTGTTCTAAACACACACACACGCTGTCTAAGGCTACCCAATAGAGCTGCTGCTGTCTCAATTTTCAGCTAGGATCCAAAACATGCCCTGTGCTGTTTTAGAAATTGCTACTATTCCAATCTAATAACTCCACCTAAAGCATAACGTGAGTTCTGATTCCTGGTTCTGTAAGTAAGTCCCACACAAAAGTGTACTCTTCTAAGATGCCATTCACCTCTGCCTCTATCCTACATACGACTCGTTCTCTAATACCTTGTTCAAATGTAAATTTTACAAGAGATACCTAGAGGGGTGGGCACTGGGCCACAGCAGGTTAAGCTCCTGAGTGTACTGGAACCCTGTATCAGAGTTCAAGTCCCAGCTGTTCTGCTTCAGGTCCAGTTCCCTGTTAATGCACCCCAGGTCACAGCAGAAGATGGCTCAAGTTACTTGGGCCCCTGCCTCCCACTCGGGAGACCTGGTTGGAATTCATAGCTTCAGTCGGGCCCAATCCCAAATGTTGTGGTCATTTAGGGAGCAAACCAGTACAAGGAAGGTCTCTGCATCTCCTTGTCACTGTGCTTTTTTGAAGAAATAAAATCTTAAAAATAAAAAAAGAGGGCCCAACACAGTAGCCGAGTAGCTAAAATCCTTGCCTCACATGCACCGAGATCTCATTTGGGCGCCAGTTCGTGTCCCAGCAGCCCCACTTCCCATCCAGCTCCCTGCTTGTGGCCTGGGAAAGCAGTCCAGGAGGGCCCAAAGCCTTGGGACCCTGCACTTGCGTGCGAGACCTGGAAGAGGCTCCTGGCTTCAGATTGGCTCAGCTCCAGCCTTTGCAGCCACTTGGAGAATGAATAGATGGACGGAAGTTCTTCCTCTCTTTATATCTGACTTTCCAATAAAAGTAAATCTTAAAAAAAGGCAAAATAAAAAATAGAAATACCCCAGAATTCCTAGCCATAAATGTGCTCTGTGCTAAGAATTCTTTCACTTTCCCTGCCTGCACCTTTCTAACCAAACCATAAAGCTGACTGCTGCGCTCCACTGATTTTGTTCACCTCAGATTATCTGCTGATAAGCTGAAATCCTTCCAAAGCAAGAAAGAGCAGCTGGAGAGGAAATGTAATTTAAACATCAAGAAGATCATACAAAGGGGAGACTGTAGTAACCTGTACTTTGGTTCTCTGGAGGCTCCAAACATCAAGCAACGACAAGGAGAAGGATAGGTTAGTTACTTTGATTTGGTTAGGATATGTGACATATACTTCTGAGATATCACATTGAACCTCCAATATAGGTACAATTAAACAAGTTATGTGACTTGTGACTACAAGTTAAAAACCCTTATATTCTTAAAACTACTAGTTCATTATCACTAAACAAACCTCAAACTTGTATCCTAGCTGTTAAGAACAGAAACCCACTCTTTGCAGCAATAATTAACTGGAGCGTCATAAATCAGAAAACCAGTATATGAAACTATATGTCACTTGAAACAAGGGAAACAATGTGTAATGTCCTCCCTCCCCACAAATCTACAGTAGATTGAAACATTAAATCTGATTCTGTTACTCTAAGAAGAGTTACAAAGTGCCAATCACAGTAAGCAAGGATCTGGGGAACAGTGAACCCGAAGTAGGACTCGCACACAGCCTCTTCCTCTGCCATTCCTGACAGTCGTGCACCGGAGAGAAGCTGCAGCGCACAGACCCGGCACCGAGCACAGCAGGGCGAGCTCGGGGTGCAGCTGCCCCCGGGGCTCTCTGCACCCCAGGCAGGGTCCGCTCGGGGCCCCGATGCTCTGCCTCCGCGGAGCTGCAGCCACTCACCGACTTGACAGCCGCTTCCTGCTCGTCCACCGCCAGGGCCCAGGAATCGGTGGCCATGGTCCTGGAGTGGGAGGGCGACCGTGGAAGAACGCACAGCACCACGCGCGGACCCCGATAGTCCACTCACGCCGACGGGAAGCGGCGATGCACGAAAATGACGTTGGCGCCGACCGGCCGGGAAACGTCACCAAGCTGCGCCGCGGCCTGTCGCGCGTGTCCGCTCGGTGTTTTGCGTTGACTTGGGCGGCGGCTGCCTGGGCATTGCGGAACCGGGCAAGGGGGACGTGCAGGCCTCACGCCATCCCTGCTTGTTTTTAACCCGCCGCGTCTTAGATTAAGTGTGTGTGGGCAATACAGCTTTACACAACGTCGTCTTAGACTCATTTGGTGCGTTTCCACGATTAGCACGACTTGCAAAAAAACAAGAAGCCAGTGGACGGCCGTTAGGACGGCCCCACCCCAATGCAGCTCCCTGCTCCTGGCCTGGGAAGAGCAGTGGAGGATGGTTAATGTGCTTGGGACTGCGCACGCCTGAGACCCAGACAGACTTCTGGGTCCTGGAGCCCTTTGGGGAGTGGAAAATAACTCCTGTAACCCGGCCTTTCCAATACATACAATTTCTAAAAGTAAGGCTCTTGAACCCCATAATCACATCACTCCAATAAAGCACACATGACAGCGTTTTCTTTTTCAATGTGCTTCCAAACTTGTGCATATATACCACAGCACACAATTTTTGTAACGTCCAAGGCAAATATGCATCCGAATTTAAACTTGACCTTTTTACATAGCTATCATTTCCTAATTTATTTGGAAAGACGAAGCTACAGAGAGGAAGAAAAACATCCTCTATCTGCTGATACACTGTATAAATGGTCTCACAGCGGCTGAGGCAGGGCCAGACCCAAGCCAGGAGCCTAGAACTATGTTCAGGACCCTGTGTGAGTGGCCCGGGGCCCCAGAACTTGAGTCACCATCTGTTGCTTTCCCAGGTGCATTAACGGATAACTGTAGCCTCTGGGACTCCAACCAGAACTCTGATACCTGATGTGGACATTCCAAGCAAGTACGGTCTCAGTATTTAAAAAAATTTTTTTGTTTTTTAATTTTTATTGGAAAGACGGATATACAGAGGAGGAAAAACAGAGAGGAAGATCTTCCATCCGATGGTTTATTCCCCAAGCGGCTGCAATGGCTAGAGCTGAGTTGATCCGAAGCCAGGAGCCAGGAGCTTCTTCCGGGACTCCCATGTGGGTGCAGGGTCCAAAGCTTTGGGCCATCCTTGACTGCTTTCCCAGGCCACAGGCAGGGAGCTGGATGGGAACGGAAGCAGCCAGGACATGAACCAGCAGCATTAGAGGTCCTGGTGTGTGCAAGGTAAGGATTTAGCCACTGAAATCATGTAGACATGGTCTCTTCTTTATTATTTACTTTTATTGGAAAGGAAAATCAGATTTATAAAGAGGAGAGACAGAAAGATCTTCCATCCACTGGTTCACTCCCTGAATGGCCGCAATGGCTAGAGCTCAGCTGATCCAAAGCAACGAGCCAGGAACTTCTTCCAGGTCTCCGCATGGGTGCATGGTCCCAAGGCTTTTCAGCCATCCTCTATTGCTTTTCCAGGCCATAAGCAGGGAGCTGGATGGGAAGTGGAACAGCCAGGATATGAACCATCACCCATATGGGATCCCAGTGCATTCAAAGCGAGGATTTAGCTACCTAGCCATCACATTGGGCCCAGACCTGGTCTCCTCCCAAACCTATACTCCATTGTCATTGGTTTACCTGGATAAATTTCTATGCAAATTTAGCATGCATGGTTGAGAGGAAAATTTAGACCCGAATACAATTAACCTAGTTTACTTTAGTGATATAACTTGAGAAGAAGCTGACTCATGTCTTTTCAATGGAAGCAGGGAAGTTTGCTTTTAGGGATAAGCTGAAACTCTTACACCATTTGTCTATTTTTCAAGCGGGGAATCCCAAAGATGGTAGAATGTCACAAAGACTCCCAAAACATATAGCACGACCGCTAGCAGTTTCATTTAAGACATTACCTCCTCACCCCAAAGATGGCCATATGCCATGCTACAATCACATAAAACAAAGCCAGAAGGACAGTTTCTAAGTCAAGGTAGAGTAGCTAACATCTTCACCAAGCCTCTAATTTCACATCAGATGTTTGACACCATTATGGGGAAGCCTGGTCTCAGAGCTCGGATTAGGGTAGCATGGTATGGGGGTATCTCGGCATAAGCCCCTCAAGTTGTCCTGACCTCCACTGTGAGTTTTGGAAGAATGCTATAATCAGACTTGGGCTATTGAATAAAAAATATTTATTCTCAAGTAGGAAAGCAAAGTCAAGTAAAATCGCAGAAGATTCCAGGGGATCTGGTGTCCATATCCAAGCCCAAAAGAAATCTGCGGAGGGTCCTTGAAATTGACAATGGCGTGGATGTGTTGGTGAAAGATCCAGTTCCTCCTATCAAAGGTGGCAGCGTGACATACTGGCTGTGTGAGACTCAACCCTGCGTCATCAGTTCTTTTAAACCTCCTGCCATTTCCTTTCTGGGTGATTTTGCATAGGCAATCTCATTCTGAACAGCCATTTAACTCATTTTGGAATAACAAGATGGAGTAAGAGCCCACCACTCCTCCAGTAATCCTCCCTCTTTGTTCTCAAAATAACTGCTGGGTGATGGAACTTACACAATGAAACCTGATTTTTCGGCAGCCAGCTTCTTTCTCCCTCAATATATTTACTATCCTTGAGCATCTCTGCTAGACCAATTCTCCTCTACAATGTCATCATTTTCTTGCTTTAATAACCTAGGACAATGTGCTACTAAATCCAGACACCATTTGCTGTGGTTTGAATGATGGTATGCAGTCTCAAAGTCATGTTGCAACTTAATTCCAGGTGAATGTATTGAGGAGATATGGAAGTGACTGAAGGTATGGTGTGATTAGATTATGACTTGAGCTGGCACGACAGCATAGTGGTTAAGATCCTCACCTTGCATGCCCGGGATCCCATATGAGCACCAGTTCAATCCCGGCAGCCATGCTTCCCATCCAGCTTCCTGCTTGTGGCCTGGAAAAGCAGTGGAGGATGGCCCAAAGGTTTGGGACCCTGCACCTGCATGGGAGACCAGGAAGAAGCTCCTGGCTCCTGGCTTCAGATCAACTCAGCTCTAGCCGTTGTGGCTGCTTGGGGAGTGAATCGTCAGATGAAAGATCTTCCTCTGTCTCTCCTCCTCTCTGTATATCTGCATTTCCAATAAAAAGAAATAAATCTTAAAAAAAAAAAAAAGATTGAGTTCAGGGCTTACATGAGTGAGAACAACAGGGACACTCATGCCCTTCAACCTTTATGGCCCATGAGCGGGGATACAGTCTCTGGGAATGCAGCCGCAAGGGACTACCTGGGAATCAGAGCACAAACCCCACAAACAGCGACGCAGCTGTGCACTGATCTGACTTTTTTCTGTTAGTTATACATTAAGTCTCAGCTGTTTTATTATAGTTGCTAAAAATGGATCAAGATACGAAACAATCAAATATTCATATTCTGTATTTACTGTCACTATCTTCTTTCTGAATAGTTAGCCCACATTCTCTGGCTTACCAGTAGAAAAGGAGGAATTTTGAGTAACCCTGCTGTAATTGAGCAGGGCCCTTGGCTTATGGAGACATCCCAAATGCTCACACTGGGGCACTGTCAGCTCTGAAATAAAATAATATCTGGTCAGAATTATCCTAAGGAATAACATGTAACTCTTCATTTATGTCTGATTACATTTTTAAATTTGTTTAAGATTTATTTATTTTTTATTGGAAAGGCAGGTGTACAGAGAGGAGAGAGGAAGCTTCTGTCCAATGATTCACTCCCCAAGTGACCACAATGGCCAGTGCTGCGCCGATCCGAAGCCAGGTACTAGGAACTTCTTTCCAGGTCCCCCACGCGGGTGCAGGGCCCCAAAGCTTTGGGCCATCCTCAACTGCTTTCCCAGGCCACAAGCAGGGAGCTGAATGGGAAGCAGGGCTGCCGAGATTTGAACCAGCGCCCATATGGGATCCTGGTGCATGTAAGGTGGGGACTTTAGCCACTAGGCTAGCACACTGGGATTCCACATATAAAAGCTTAATAAAACCAGTAAAGCATCCCTAGAGACTGGAGGGTGCCAAGTGCAATACTGGTTTTTTACTTCAGTGGTGTGTCTCTAGGCACACAAGGTCACTGAGGCAGCTTTGGCCAGTTGAGCCCTGGGAACTAGGCAGCAGCATATATACCAATTGTATTGACACTGGGGTGACATTCCAAAGTCATCCACAAGTGGATTTTACCTTTCTAAGACACATATTGCTTTAAATGATTGCATATTCTCTGAAGTATTCAATAAACCTAACAAATTTCTAGAGGTCTAAGACGATTAAGAGTTGGTGATCTACACTTCTGCAAGATACTAACTCCTACCCTGAAGAGACCACAGCACTTCTCCCACTTTTATTAGGGCTATCACTGTAGATGAGTTACAGACATAAGAACGTGTAGGGGGATGAAGTCTACATTTCTTGGGCAGCGTCTCAAGAAGGATTGGAGTGACAAGATGCAGCAAGAAGCCTTTTCACAGTGAAGCACCACTGCTAAATCTGAGTCTGTGGCTCTCAGAAATGACAGAGTAAGGATGCACCTGTGAGTTCAGGATGGTCTCCTTCCCCAGGAGACTGAGCTGGCTCTAAGCACAGAATGCTTACAAAGAAGATGTGTGATTAAAACAGTCCTCCATCACACCAAACTCCTCTTCCAGGTCCTACATAACATGCCCCTGCACCCCCTGTGGCTGAGGTTCCACGTTGTTCTGGCAATTGACTCCAAAATCATCTGTGTCACTGTGTGGGCTCCAACAGCGTTAGCCAAGTGTGCATCACTAGTGTGTAACCTAAGTTATCTGCATATAGATATCAAGTGTAAGGATGAATAAAGGCATTAATGAATATAGTTGTTGGACATACGAATCAGTACAGTTCATCTAGTTTTATAGTTGCACTGAGAATTTTAAAAACGGTTAACACAGATGTGCAGAATCCCTCAACAATCAAGACACCAAATATTCAGGCTGGCATTGTGCTGTAGTGGGGAAAGCTGCGGCCTGTGATGCTGGTATTCCATGTGGGCACAAGTTGGGGTACCAGTTGCTCTACAATTGACCCAGCTCTCTGCTAATGACCCAGCAAAAACAGCATTAGGTGGCCTAGTTGTATGGTCCATGCAATCCATGTGGATTATGCTGATGAAGCTCCTAGCTCCTGCCTTGAACCTGACATAGCACAAATATGGTTCTTGCTAACAAACATGTTAGAGAACTGAACTCAAGCACATATAAAAGGTTCCAGATACTGGCATTTTGCTTTTTTGATTGAGAAATGTAGGACAGAGTGGCTCAGTCCTACCATGATGAGCTGCTTTGCACAAGCAGGAACTCAGACTCCCATGCAGCCTCTTGAAACCTACAAACAAAAGGGGTGGGATTACAAACCTATCCTGTTGTGGATCGTTCCCACCATGTTCCATCTTCACCATTATTCTATCAGTTTGATATGCACTAGAGATTGGCATGTAGCTCCAAGACAGAAAAAGGCAGGAGTTTGTATGTCAGATGCTGGAAAGTAACTAGCCACAGTATTTACATTAGCATAATGATGAGGATATGCTGGCAAAAAAACCAAAACAAAAAAAAACCAGACAGGATTTGCAAAAGGTAAATTTCTGTGTATTCACGCCTAATCATCCAGACTTTGTCAACGATATTTTCTACCATCCCCCATCATTTGCATAAAATTTGTCAAGTCCAAACGTAATTTAAAGTGAGGTAGGTAGTTTCTCTCATCACATCCCTTCTTCTTGGTGACTATCAAAGTCAGGTGTGACAGCTCTCGTCTCCCAGGCAGGGGCTGTGCCAAGGGCAGGCACCAGGGACAGGTGGAGCTTCTCAGTTGGCTATTTTCTCTATCTCGTCCAAATCATCTGTGTCCAATCTTTCTATCTTCTTATCTGGGGGAGAAAGAAGAGTCAGAGAGAAGAGGATGGGCTTAGCAGAAGAAGTAGTGGTGGTTGGATTAGGAGGGATAGGCCCACAGGGAGGGGAGGACAGGGGAACATGCCCTGCTCACCAGGGCAGAGTCCGACCCCAGGGCACCCAGCCTGGCCTTGGCTCCCTGAACTCTCCAGATATGCTGCTGGGACCTCCCAGAGGTAGGAAAGCAGAGGAGACCCTAGGCAGAGGCCTCTCTGGGGGCCACAGGGAAACCTCCCCGCCCAGCCCCACCTCCCCCAGAGAAAGGCATGCAGGCAGAGGACCCTGCAGGGACTCACTGAAATGCTCCTGGATTCGGTTCAGGATGTTCATGCTGTGCTTGCTATCAACCATGTTCACGGCCAGGCCCCTCTTGCCAAAGCGGCCCGTGCGCCCGATCCGGTGCAAGTAGGTCTCGTTGTCCGGGTTCCCATCCTTGTCCACGGGAAGATCAAAGTTGATGACGACAGACACCTGCTCAACATCGATGCCTGCACAAAGCATGGTTGAAGAGACACAGGCGTCAGGGCAGAAACACAGTCAGGGTTGCCCACAGTCAGACCCAGGCACACCCACCCCAGGTGAGGGAAGGAGCCTCAGACAGGTGCTTCTGTGATGTGCAGAGAAGGCACACTGCAGAGGCCGGAAGAAAGAAGGGAACCTTGGCAGGTAGCAATACAACTGCCAGCTCAGTCAGAAGCTGCAGCAGGCCAGGTCTGTTGAGCTGCAGCTGGAAGTGCAGGCTTCTGCACGGTTCCTCCCACCAGGGCAGGACTCCTGTGCAGCTTCTCACCCCAAAATCCAGCCTCTCTGAGAAAGCCACATCACGCCAACCATACCCACCAGCCGGGGCACCTGAGCTTCCTCCATACAAAGATTTCTCAGGCTAACAGGGTCTGGACAGACAGGACAGCCATCTCTGCTCACCACGGGCACACACATTGGTGGTCACCAGAACCTTCTCTTTGCCTTCTCGGAAGCGCTCAATCACAGCTGCCCTCTGTTCCACCACCATTTCACCACTCAGCAGGGCCACCTGGTGGCCTTCTTTTGAGAGCTCTGCTGCCAGCCAGCTGGCTGTTTTGCGGGTCTGCAGTGCAAACAATTGCTTTTAAAAACACGTGGAAAACATATAGCTAGGCAGACAGATAGGTCAGTTCATACTTGCAAAAAGACCTGTGGCATATAAAACACACAAAAGCGTTGCTGATTTAGTCCATTCAGCACAACAGGCTTCAAATGTCAGGGACAGAACTTCAGACACGTGATTGGTTTTGAGTAAACTAATTAATTGCTCTCAGCTTTTCATCTGGCAGGAGTGTGGACTGAGCCCAAACTAGTCTACACTCCTTAATGCTTAAAAATTGCTCAGTGCAGGAGCAGCATGTGATGGCTCCACTGGCTAATCCTCAGCCTGCTATAGCTAGCATGCCATATGAGTGCCGGCTTGTGTCACAGCTGCTCCACTTCCTATCCACCCTGCTTGTGGCCTGGGGAAGCAGTAGAGGATGGCCCAAAGCCTTGGAACCCTGCGGCCATGTGGGAAACCCAGAAGAAGTTCCTGGCTCTTGGCTTCAGATTGGCTCAGTCCCGGACACTGCAACCATGGGGGGAGCGAGCCAGCAGGTGGAAGATCTTTCTCTCTCTGTCTCTCCATGTCTCTACAAATCTTCCTTTCCAATGAAAATCAATACATCTTAAAATACAGATACAGAGCAAAATAAATTACTCAGGGGATGAGTTGAGGTTTTCCCAAGTGATCTCTGAAAAGTGGGATGAGGATTCCATCCCCCACACCAGCCTCCCCTGGGAAGTCAGCACAACCCAAGGGGACCACGCTCTGGGGCAGGTAGAGGTGATCCAGCACTCCTGCCTGCCTTTCCACTTCCCACTGGGCAGCTGGGTCTTCTCCAGCACTGAGGTGGAACAGCCAGGCACTGGGCAGGGTAGCCCAGCAGGCACCTGCTGCTGCTACTCACGTGGCAGAAGATCATGGCCTGAGCAATGGTGATGGCCCCGTACAGGTTGCACAAGGCCTGGAACTTCTCATCTCTGTTGCTGCACAGGACGTAGTACTGCTTGATGGTGTCCAGTGTCTCCTCCTCGCGCTTCAGTTTGATCACATTGGGGTCCGGGACCACCTTCTGGGCAAACTTCCACACCGAGTCTTCAAAGGTGGCAGAGAAAAGGAGCATCTGGCAGTTTCTGGGCAGCATCCTGCAACCAAGGCCCAGACATCTGGTGTGACCCCGAGTCTCCCGGCAGGGCCAACACCAACACCGCCTGCAGCTTGGCGGCCTTACCCCCAGGAGGCTACAGCAGGTGTGCCTTCCCAGGGAGGACATGGGCATGGGCTGAGGCCCAGGTCTCCTTTTGTAGCCCAGGGTGGGACTTTGGTCAGCACTTAAAAAGCAGATGCCCAAGTCCCAGAGTCAAGAGAGCAAGAAGAGGTGTCCCAGGTCATGGGACGTGAGGTGGCTGTTCAGCTGTGCCCTTGCCCTTGGCCTTGCTTCCAGCTCCTACCTCTGGATGCGGATGCTCTGATCCTGGTGGCCCTGAGTGGCTATCATCACGTCAGCCTCATCCAGAACAAACACCTTGATCTTCTTGGGGTCAATGAACTTGAGTTTGGAGCACCAGTCCAGGACAGTCCCTGGGGTGCCAATGACAATCTGCTCACTGATCTTCTGCCCTCTTTCCACTGTGGAGACAAGATATTTTCCACAAGAATTCCCATGAGAAAGTCTTTTTCACTTCTCTGACAAAACCTGAAGTTATTATACATTTTAATACAAATGTTTTGTTGTGTGTATTAAAATTTAAGGAATGGTTAATTACCCTTTAGCATCAATAGATACACAGACACAGATTTTGAAAAGATATGCTAAGTTTTTTTTTTTAAGATTTATTTTTATTGGAAAGGCAGATTTACAGAGAGGAAAACAGACAGAGAAGATGATGTTCCATCCAATGATTCACTCCCCTAATGGCTGGAATGGCTGGTGCTGCATCGATCTGAAGCCAGGAGCCATTAACTTCTTTCCAGGTCTCCCACGCAGGTACTGGGTTTCAAGGCATTGGACTGTCCTCAACTGCTTTCCCAAGCCACAAGCAGGGAGGTGGAGGGGAAGCGGGGCCACTGGGATTAGAACTGGCACCACATGAGATCCCAGTATGGGCAAGGCGAGTTTAGCTACTAGGCTAGTGTGGTGTAATTTCTAAATGCGTTCGCATGCATCTCCCAAGTAATTGTTTGGCATATTCATTAAAGAAAAAAAAAAAAGACATATTCTCGTGAATAACTAATAACCAGTATATCTTTATTCTCCCTCTGTGGTCCACAAGGGGCTGTTTTGTTTTTATCCAAAATTGAATCAGTGCTTATGCAGTATTGTTTGATTGTTGCAGTCCTTTTTTAAAAAAAACTGGTTTTCCAATACACAAATGTGTGTTTATATATTTAAAAGGCGGATGGGTGGCAAAAAATTGTAGTATGCTAATTTGCGTCTGTGGTGCCAGCACCCTATATGGATATGCTGGTTTAAATCTAGCCTGCTGCACTTCCAACCCAGCTCCCTGCTAATGACCAGGGAAATGAGTAAAGGATGGTCCGAGGACTTGGAACTCTACATCAGAGTGAGAGACTTGGCTGAAACATCTGGCTCATAGCTTCAGATCGGCTCAGCTCCAGCCCCAAAAAATCAGCAGTCGGAAGATCTTCCTCTCTGTCTCTCCTCCTTTCTGTATATCTGACTTTCCACAGAAATAAATAAAACTTAAAAAAAAAAAAAAAAGAAAGAAAACACAATGCTTGCAATTTTTAGTGAAACCGTTCAATGAAAACATACACACAAATGTTCAAAAAAGCACATATGGCATAATGTTAATTTTCTGAACTTAGGAGGAGAGCATACGTGTAACACTCTTAGCACTGTTATCATAACTACTAAGTCTCTTCAGATTTTAAGTATCTGAAGAAGTAGTTAGGTTAATGATACAGGATCACATCTTCGTACTCACATTTATTGCCACGAACAGCATAGGCTAGCTTCAGCTCAGGGTAAAATCTGCCCATCTGCTCGATCACTTTCCCCGTTTGAAGTGCAAGTTCATATGTTGGGGAGAGGCAGAGACACTGGGAGGGAAAGAGTGAGGCATGAGAATAACAGCCCTTTGCAGCATTACCATTACGACACAGTCAGTCTTACAGCTGGAGAATATTTATTTTACAGGCATGGTCAAAGAGACCCAGAGAAGGGTAGAGATAGATCGTATTTGCTGGTTCACTTCCCAGGTGGATGACAGCCTGCTAGGAGCTCAGTTGAAGCCAGGAGTGAGGAGTTTCATCCAGGTCTCCCAAGTGGGTGGCAAGGGACCAATCATTTAGGCCATCCTCTGGTGCCTTACTAGGCACATCAAAGAGAGCTGGATCAGAAATGGAATAGCCATGACTCAAATGGACCCCGTAAGAGATGCTGGCATCTCAAGTGGACTACCTGAAGACACTCCAGAATGGGGGCTCCAACAACTATGTAGGGGCCAGTACTTTATTTAGCTGAGACACTTGAATATGGCCATTCACCACTGGAGAATGACACCATCCAAAGGAATGATTTGAAATTCCAACTGGAGCCCTGGCACAATGACTCAGCTGGCTAATCCTCCCCCTGTAAGTGCCAGGATCCCATACAGGCATTAGTTCATGTCCTGGCTATTCACTTCCCAGCCAGCTCCCTTTCTGTGGCCTGGGAAAGCAGCCGAGGACGGCCCAAAGCCTTGGGAACCCTGCACCCGCATGGGAGACCTTGAAGAAGTTAATGGCTCCTGGCTTCAGACTGGCTCAGCTCTAGAAGTTGCAGCCACTTGGAGAGTGAATCAACAGATGAAAGATCTTACTCTGTGTCTCTCCTTTCTGTAAATCTGACTTGTCAATAAAAAAAAATATAAGCATTTGAAAAAAAGATTTATTTATTTTTTTATTGACAAGTCAGATATACAGAGAGGAGGAGAGACAGGAAGATTTTCTGTCTAATGATTCACTCCCCAAGTGACCACAACGACCGGTACTGCGCCGATCCAAAGCCAGGAGCCAGGAGCTCTTCCTCTGGGTCTCCCGCACAGCTGCAGGGTCCCGATGCTTTGGGCCATCCTCCACTGCTTTCCCAGGCCACAGACAGGGAGCTGGATGGGAAGTGGAGCTGCTGGGATTAGAATCGGCACCCATATGGGATTCCGGTGCGTTCAAGGCGAGGACTTTAGCCACTAGGCCTCCTCGCTGGGCCCTAAATAAATCTTTTTTTAAAATTCCAACTGGAGATTATTTTCATCTATACAGAAATTTCTGGAAACCCTCTTATAAATGCCAACTGCAAATAAAGAAAATTTTCCCCACATACAATGAAGCTGAGCCTGTCAGCAGTATCTCGGAACTGACACATCATCAAGAGGGATGCAACATTTTTGGCAACATGGTCAAGCACATTGTGTTCAACTTGAAGCACTCTATGTACTAAGCTGAAATACAAGGTGGGCATTTTGGGGTAGCAGTGATGCTGGTCAGAAAACATTTGTTTCTGATTCCAGCTTCCTACTAATGATCAGCCTAGGAAGCCAACTACCAGGTAAGCTGGTCATTTAAAAAACCCAGATTAAGTTCTGGGTTCTTGGGCCTGGCGTGGTGGCGCAAGTGGTTAAGGTCCTCGCCTTGTATGCCCGGGATCACATATGGGCACCGGTTCTATCCCGGCAGCCCCGCTTCCCTTCCAGCTCCCTGCCTGTGGCCCGGGAGAGCAGCCGAGGACGGCCTAAAGCTTTGGGATCCTGCACCCATGTGGGAGACCCAGAAGAGGCTCCTGGCTTCGGATCAGCATAGCATCAGCTGTTGCGCTCACTTGGGGAGTGAATCATCGGACGGAAGATCTTTCTATCTCTTCTCTCTGTATATCTGCCTTTCCAATAAAAAAATAATAAAAATAAATCTTTAAAAAAAAAAAAAAGTTCTGGGTTCTTGTTTTAGCCTGGCCCAGCTCCAGCTTTTCCATGCATTTTGCAAGTAAGGAGCAGAGAGATATGTTTTCTCCTTTTGTCTCTTTCAAGTAAATAAAACAAATAAACAATATTTAAAAAGTAACACTTTGCTTTTAGTTCATCAAAGGGAATTTCCCTCCTAGGTATACTTAAACAGAGAACAGGGGCCTGTGTCATGGCACAGTGTGCCAAGGCTCTTTCTGCGCTGCTGACATTGCACATGGTTGTCGGCTGGAATTCCAGCCACTCCACTTCTGATCCAGTTCCCTGCTAATGTGCCTGGGAAAGCAGCAGAGAATGGGCCAAGCCCTTGAGCACCTGCACCCATGTGGGAAACACAGGAAACGTTCTGGACTGTTCGTTTTAGACCAGTCCAGCTCTGGCCATTTGGAAGAGTGAACTAGCGGATGGAAGATCTGTCTCTCCTTTTTGCTCTATATAATCTGCCTTCCAAATAAAAATAGATCTTAAAAAAAAAATCAAAATGAGCAGATCCTTACCTGTGGGTATTTGTTTGCAGGTTCTACTTGGCTGAGCATGGCCAGTACAAAGGCAGCTGTTTTACCAGTTCCGGATTGAGACTGGGCAATTAAATTCTGTGGGCTACACAAAAGAACAAACTGTTTAAGGGCTAAAATTTCAAGTAACCTTCAGTTAACCAAAAGTGAACCTGCAGTCATATAGGATGTCGGCACTATAGGCAAAAGCTTAACTTACTATGCCATAGCACCAAGCCCTGTGTCGTCTACCTTTTTAAAGGGGCCTTTTTACTGGGGCCAGTGTTGTGATAGATTAAGCTGCTGCCTGTGATGTCAGCATGGTTCATGTACCAGTTGCTCAACTTACAATCCATTTTTTCTGCTAATGGCCTAAGAAAGCATTGAAGATGGTGCATGTGATTCAGCCCTGCCACCTACGTTAGAGATCTAGATGAAGTTCCTGAATTCCACCTGGCCCAAGCCTGGCCACTGTGGTCATCTTGGGAGTAAACCAGTAGATGAAGTTCTTTGTCTCTAAGTTTCCCTCTCTCTATGATTCTGCCTTTGAAATAAATAAGTAAATCTTTTAAAATATATACATGTATAAAATCTAGGAAAACAATTTGAAAGGCAGAGTGACAGAGAAAGACACAGAGAGATATCTATCTGCTGATTCACTCTTCAAATGGCAAAGTAGCTGGGAAAGGGCCAGGCCAAAGCCAGGAGCCAGCAACTCTCCAGTTGACCCAAGAGCCCGAGTCCTTGGGCCATCACCTGCTGCCCCGGATGCATTAGCAGGAATCTGGGTAGACATGGAAGCAGGACTCAATCTCCGGCATACACGTCTGGGATGCTAAATCCCAAGCAGTGGTTTAACACACTGTACCAGACACCGATCCCTTTCTCTGTTTTCTAAATTTTCTATAGAGCATACACTATTAACATAGTAATAAAAATTAATGCAAGTTTTAACATAAAACATGAAAAATGGAAGCTAGCTGTATCAGGTTACTCACGGTTCAGCAAGCATCAAAGGCAAAGCATTCTCCTGGATCTTGGATGGACGGTTGAAGCCCATGGCGTAGACTCCCTGCAGCAGCTGTGGCTTCCTAGAGCAACAAACATGGAAATTGTAGTCTTTTCAGTTGAGGAACAAGCAAGAAATTTTTTCTCTTACTAATATAACACGTAGTTTAAGACTGATGATCACTGCGTTGTGCTGAACTCAATACACTGTACGAATGCTGACAAAGTCTTTGGAAGATCGTTATTAATAGTCCAAAGCAGCAAAATTTATTCCTCCCTCCCTCCCTTCCTTCCTCTTTCTATTAGAAAGACAGATTTACACAGAGAAGGACAGAGAGAAAGTTCTTCTGTCTGCTGGTTCACTCCCCATGTGGCTACAACTGCCAGAGCTGAGCCAATATGAAGCCAGGAGCCAGGAGCTTCTTCTTAGTCTCCCACACAGGTGCTGGGTCTCAAGGCTTTGGGTTGTCCTCGACTGCTTTTCCCAGGCCATAAGCAGGGAGCTGGTGGGTAGTGGAGCAGCAGGGACAGAATCAATGTCCATATGGTATCTCAGCGCTTGACAGGCAAGGATTTAGCCACTGAGCCATCACACTGGGCCTAGCTAATTTCTTTTATTAAACTTATTTATCTAAAAATATTTTGCATGAAAAAGTATGTGTAACAAGTTTAGAACACCTCTCTAAATACAAAAGGGAAAGTTGGAAAATAAACAAATACTCACAGCCGGAGCTCCTCAAAGGACTTCACTGAGTACAGTGGGGAGCTGGGGTCCCGCTGCAGGACTTCCACTTGGTTTGTGTTATCCACGAGGTTGCTTCTGATCAGCTTGTTGAGCAAGGACTGGGCAGCTCTGTCCTCTGTCCAGGAAAACAACAAAGTTTCAAAAGTCCATAACCCATGAGTTCACTCACTGCCCCTGGTATGTTAATAATCTGCAACTGTACTAGTACGTGGTACCTGACAGTTTGATCTATAATTAACAGTTATTTTACTAAAAAGAAAAACTATGATCCTCATACCATCCCCTGTGAATAACCTGACAATCCTCCTTTCCTGAGGGTATCAGTTTCTTTAGACCCAAACACATACTCCCAGTTTGTATGCAAGAGAGCCTGTTATCTTCACATATCAAGTTGATCACAGCCTGTCATTCACAAGATATCACTGAGCTTAATATTTATTATTGAGGATGCAACCTAAAACTTCTTTTAAAATACCCAATATGAGAATCTTTAAGGGAATATTTCTGGCTGTTTTTTAAGTTCATCAGATGTTCAATATAAAAATTTCTCTCATAGGTAAATGGTTAGAACTTCTTCACTTAATAACTGCTGAACAATACTAACACCGTAACTACTGCTTCAGTCAAACTGCATATCAAAACAATGCCTTCTAATAACCTGTTCTTAGAACCTCATCTATAAAGCTCTAAGGTTGTTACCTTTCTCTTCTTCATCTGGGTTCTCTGTATTTGCAGTAGCTCTGACAACAGCACCTTTTTGAGACACAAAATGGCCATCAGTCAAAATATCTCATACCCAACAGTTGTGGCAATTCAAATTCTATGACAGGGACCAGCATGATGGCGCAATTGACTAATCCCCTGCCTGCAAGTGCTGGTATCACATAAAAGCACCGGTTTGTGTCCCGTTGTTCCACTTCCATTCCTCCTTCCTGCTTGTAGCCTGGGAAAGCAATGGAGGATGGCCTAAGACTTTGGGACCCTGCACCCAAAGGAAGGTCCTGGTTCCAGGCTTCAGATCAGCTTAGCTCCAGCAACTGCGGCCATTTGGGAAGTGAGCCAGAGGATGCAAACTCTTTCTTTGTGTTTCTGTGTAATCTTTCTAATAAAGATAAATATTTAAAAAAAAATTTCATGACACAAAGCTCTGGGGAATAAAAATTAGTAAGCAAGCCCAGCCACTGATAAAAAATTTTTTTGATAGTTTCTAAGTCAGCAAAGTCCACATCTTTCACTCTACATCAATATCCAGCATTTAGTTATAGTATCATTATCTCCAAAGTGTTACAGAAAGGTTGACTGTAACAGTCAATGATCAGAAAACACTTTGATGCTTAACAGGTAGTATGTATGGAAATCATAAGTCTGTCATTATGTGAACACAATGCCATTTAAAGCCCGTTTATATAAACTGCTAAACAGTAAAAGCATAAACATGTCATACTGAAGAATATTACTATATGAAGTCAGAGTGAGGTAAATTATACATTTCTCCCCTATAATAATAATACATCAACAAAAATAGTGTTAATTTTAGTTATTATTTTAGTATAATCAGAACAGGTAAACTCTCAGTGCTCATGCTCACTCCAAATTTAGGAACATTTTAAAAAGTAACAACATTTGGCAGTATAGTCTGACAGTTTGGAATAAATTTAATAACTTACAAACCAATTAGGTAGCTTCATTCTTAAAACAATCACTGTGTCATTACACAATCCAGTTTGTTAATCCCCAAACTGAACGACTGCCAATATCTGTCTGTCCTTTGCAAACACCATTGTTCTCTAGGTACTTTTATGCCAAAACAGACGTACTCAAGGTAATCACATTTGTTTTCAAACTAGCTTTTAGTTACTCACCATTGGCATCTGGTTTGATTTTCTCGTCCTTAAGATGCAAGTTGCTCAACTAAATGGAGAATATGGGGGGAAAGGGTCAGGAAAATCACTCACGAGGTTTGAATCCAGAGCGTCCCTAACCAAGAGGAAGGAGAAGAGCCCCTCTCGAGACAAGACCTGTTCATCAGCTGTATCCTTACACTGCATTCCTTTTGTTTACCAAACTTTGAATGAAAAGAAACAAAATTACAGCAGTAGGAAAAAAAATTACAAACACCTTAAATCCACATTTCCTAATTTTAGCTCCTAAAGAGAATAACAATTTGTGAGTTTAACACCTCATTACAAAGACTGTCAGGGAAAAATCATTAGATTTTCCATTCACTTACAGTTCAAACAAATAACATGGAAGAGAACCAAAGAAATACAGTCACACTGGAGACAGAGCCAAGGTGGGAGGACTACCAAGAGCAGCACCCCAGGGAAGGAAGCAGTTTGGGGCAAGACCTGCTGGAGCCACAGCACACAGCATGCTGACACACAGCCAACATCCAAATCACCTTGTGTCTGAAACTCTAAGTGGGAACAGCCTGGAGCATCATGGCACCGTAATCACAATACCCACCAGGCTGAAGTGGGGATAGAAAGGAAGAGACAGATCAGAGACACATTTCAAAGTAACGATTCTTTGAGCAAACAATGGCAATTGGGCATCTCCTGGCAGGACTTATCTCCCCACTTGGAAGCAGGTATTGTGACACAATATTAAATAGAGAGCTGCATACCCATATCAGTGCCATTTGGGGTACCTGCTTCTGCTTTGGACCCAGCTTCCTGCTAAGGCATCTTAGGAGGGAGATGATAGCTCAGGTTCTTGGGTCCTACCACCTGCAAGGCAGACACACAGATGCCATTCTGCACTCCTGGCCCAGTCTTAACTATTGTAGGCATCTGGGGATAGAAGCACATCTGAGTACACTCTCAGGGTCTCTCACTCAAGCTCTGTCCTCAGTAGAAGAAACTACATAAACCTAAACAAATTAAACTCTCAGAATGACAGCAGAGATTTCTATTTATTATTATTATTATTATTATTGGAAAGACAGATATACAGAGAGGAGAGACAGAGAGGAAGATCTTCCATCTGGTGATTCACTCCCCAAGTGACCGCAACGGCCGGTGCTGCGCCAATCCAAAGCCAGGAGCCAGGAACCTCTTCCAGGTCTTCCACGTGGGTGCAGGGCCCCAAGGCATCAGACCGTCTTTGACTGCCTTCCCAGGCCACAAGCAGGGAGCTGGATGGGAAGCAGATCTGCCAGGATTAGAACAAGCACCCATATGGGATCCTGGCGTGCTCAAGGCAAGGACCTTATCTGCTAGAGGCCACCATGCCAGGCCCTAGAGATTTCTATTTTTAATTGATCTCTGGATCTAGCATAAGGCAGCTGCTCAAATCATAAACTATAGGACCCAGTGCCGTAGTCTAGTGGCTCAAGTCTTCATCTTGGGATCCCATACGGGCAACAGTTCATTTCCTGGCCACTCCACTTCCCAACCAGCTCTCTACTTGTGGTCTGGGAAAGCAGTAGAGGTTGGCCAAAGCCTTGGGATCCTGCACCCACGTGGGAGACTCAGAAGAAGCTCCTGGCTTCTTGACTCCATATCAGCTCAGCTCTGGTTGTTGCAGCCACTTGGGGAGTGAACCAGGGAATGGAAGATCTTTCTGTCCTTTCTGTAAATCAGATTTTCCAATAAATAAATAAGTAAAAATAAAGACGTGACTAGTGTTTTTGCGCTTGGTGTTTGAGAAGGCTTGATGAACACACTGAGTAGTCTGACAAAGAAGGAACTCACTGTAAAATCCACAGACATTTAGCCTAGAGGATGTCAGTAGAGTTGCCCCATCATACTTCCAAATGCCAGGTCTGATTCCCAGCTCCATCTCCTGACTCCAGCTTCCAGACAATACACACCTTGGCAATTAGTAGTGAATGGTTCCAAAAGCTTCCTAATTCAAATGGAATTGGGTATCCAGTTTCCGTATTTGGCCGTGCCCAGTCATGACACTGCAAATATTTAGAGCAAGGGTGGGGAATATACCAGCCCATAGGCCATCTAAGGCCTGCAAAATCATTGAGTCTGGCCCTGCCAAGGCTATCACAGGGAGGACTCAAAATTCAATAAAATCTATAGCAGGCTAGTTTTTAATTTGATTGTGAACCGCCTGCTACTAATGTTCTAGATATGCAAATGACAAACGATTTTAGGGACTGAACCACCAGATGGGAGCTCTGTCTGGCTGCATCAGGAAAAAAAGCCATCAGTTCTGAAGGATTTACACTAAACAGCAATAAATACGAAGGACATCACAGTGCAGAGTAGTCAGTAAACAGACACATTTTAATCTTTGCTAAGGCACTCCACCACATTCTGTCAAAAGAGCTAGTTTACTCCTTTATCAAGGTCTCCCATGCAAATGTAGGGCCCAAAAGCTTGGGACCATCCTCCACTGCCTTCCTAGACCACAAGCAGAGAGCTAAATGGGAAGTGAAACAGCTGGGATTCAAACTGGTGCCAATGTGGGATGCTGACACCTGAAAGTGGAGGACTAGACAGTTGAGCCATCTCACTTGCCCCAAAGATCTATTATAAGTCTTGCACCTTAGGATGGGTCAAAACAAGAGGAAGGCAGGATGGGGTGGGAAGGAATTTCTGGCAATGTTTATAGGAATAATCACACGCTTAGCTTCAACTGTTTCAGAATGTGATTTATGCTGTACCTGCCGACATCCTGTTACTGGTTACCTACACTGTTGTTGATATGTTGATTACTATTGATATGGTGGCTGCTCAAGAACAATCGGTTTTGAGACCATGGCATGCCTTGCGTCCCAGTTTCTCCTTTCCTCCCTGAGCCTTAGTTACTGAAGAATATAAAACCCTCAATTAAAAGCAATAAACTGACAGCTTGATCAGACATCCCGTCTTGCTGTCAATTCTTCATGTCTCTTGTCCCTTCCTCTCCTTGGTTGGTTGCGACCCCCGTTGACTGTCCTGCTGGACGGGACAACACATATTTTAAAATGGTCCAGTGTGCAATTTCAACATAGCTATGTACACACCGACAGTACATACTCAAAAGTTTCCTTCCTTCATAAACAACTAAGAGAATAAAACAGCTCATGCACTCAGTTAGTGCCTGCTATACTAGGCCCGAGAAAACCAAAGGACACAAGAGACATGAAGGCATTTAAGGTCAAAATCGACAAGCCCTACTCACATGCTTACAGCTCCCACTGAGCTTTTACATATGGGTACCCTGGGCCCAGTGCTATGCTGCAGAAGGTAAAGTCTCCATCTACAGTGCCTCACGCCTTGAGGGCACCAGTTTGAGTTCTGGCTGCTTCATTTCTGATGCATGTGCCTAGGAAAGCAGTGGAAGATGGCCCAAGTATTTGGACTCCTACAGCTACATGAAAACACAGATGAAGCATTTCTTGGAATGGAGCAGCAGACGGCACCGTGCAGGTGGAGGTGCAGGGCAAAGGAGCGCTCCTTATGGATGGGGATGCACAAGAGCGCAATCTCTTGGGGAAACAGTCTGGCAGGTAAATTAAGTTACACATATGGGCCCGGCGCGGTGGCGCAAGTGGTTAAGGTCCTCGCCTTGCACGCCCGGGATCCCATGTGGGCGCCGGTTCTAATCCCGGCAGCCCCGCTTTCCTTCCAGCTCCCTGCCTGTGGCCCAGGAAAGCAGTCGAGGACGGCCCAAAGCTTTGGGAACCTGCACCCGCGTGGGAGACCCGGAAGAGGCTCCTGGCTTCGGATCGGCATAGTATTGGCCATTGCGCTCACTTGGGGAGTGAATCATCGGACGGAAGATCTTCCTCTCTGTCTCTCCTCTCTGTATATCCGCCTTTCCAATAAAAAAAAAAAAAAAAAAAAAAGTTACACATACACGCCAGCCAACTCCTTCCTTAAGTGACACAGCAGTAATACAGACATGTCTGTACTATAACACAGAGTCGCTTTGCTGGAACTACCCCAAAGTGGCAAACGCTCAAATACCATCTACAGAAGAATGAGCAAGCTCTGCTACATCCAGTACAACTCTACTCTGCACTAACACAGCTGGCTTTCAAATGCATTATGCTAAAGAAGACTTTTCAAAAGGTTACATATGGTATAATGCCACTGTGTGTCATTCTGGAAAAGGCAAAACTAGTGCAATGGGGCCCAGTGCAACACCCTAGTGGCTATGGTGCTTGCCTTGCGTCTGTCAGGATCCCATGTGGGCGCTGGTCTGTGTCCCAGATGCTCCACTTCCCATCCAGCTCCCTGCTGTGGTCTTAGCAGTTGAGCACGGCCCAAATCCTTGGGACCCTGTGCCTACTTGGGAGACCTAGAAGTTCCTGGCTCTTGGCTTTCAATCAGCTCACGTCTGGTCTTTGCGGCCATTTGGGGAATGAGCCAGCGAATGTATTTCTCTTTTTCACTCTATATATCTGCTTTTCCAATTAAAAAAAAATTGTGTGGGTAGTGGAAATTTTCCACATGTTGAATGTGGCGAAGATACAAAATATACCTCATTAAAATTCACAAAAATCAAAGCACTAACGAGTTAATTTTACTTCATGTAAATTATACTTTTAAAAAACCAACTTAAAAAAAACCTGGTACGGGTCCAGTGCTGTAGCCTAGCAGCTAAAGTCCTCGCTTTGCATGCACTGGGATCCCATATGGACACCAATCCTTTTTTAAAAAAAAAAAAAAGATTTATTGGGCCTGGCACCATGGCGCAGTGGTTAGGGTCCTCGCCTTGCACACCCGGGATCCCATGTGGGTGCCGGTTCTAATCCCGGCAGCCCCGCTTTCCTTCCAGCTCCCTGCCTGTGGCCCAGGAAAGCAGTCGAGGACAGCCCAAAGCTTTGGGACCCTGCACCCGCATGGGAGACCCGAGGAAGCTCTGGCTCCTGGCTTCAGATTGGCTCAGCTCTGGCCATTGTGGCCGCTTGGGGAGTGAACCATTGGACAGAAGATCTCTTTCTCTCTTTCCTCCTCTCTGTATATCTGCCTTCCCAATAAAAATAAATAAATCTAAAAAAATAAATAAAAAGATTTCTGGAAAAGAAGGACTGAATATACCAACCACAACATCTCAGGATCCCACATGGTACCAGTTCATGTCCCGGCAGCTCCACTTCCCATCCAGCTCCCTGCCTGTGGCCTGGGAAAGCAGTCGAGGATGGCCCAAAGCTTTGGGACCCTGCACCCATGTGGGAGACCTGGAAGAAGTTATTGGCTCCTGGATTCAGATCGGCGCAACACTGGCTGTTGCGGTCACTTGGGGAGTGAATCATCGGACGGAAGACCTTCCTCTCTGTCTCTCCTCTCTGTTTATTTGTCTTTCCAATAAAAATAAATAAATCTTTAAAAAATTACATCCAAATTATTATCCAAATGATAAAGAATGGATCCTTTAAAATGCAGTATTTAGAAAGGAAAAAAATTACCTCCAGAGAGCTGACCAAAGACTACACTAACATAAAGAAATAAATCAAGACAGATGAAGACAGGAGATACATAAAGTGGAGAATAAAACGCAACAGAAAGAAAATGCCAGAACAGCTGTTGGCAAACCTCACTTGCTCCCCTTGACTTTCCAAAACACCTTGTGCTCTAGACACACAGGTGCCTGCCCCAGTCAGAAACAGATCAATCCTGTGAGAGGTGGAATTGATAGGACAGTCAATTGTCTAAACATTCAGATAAGCTTAGACAACTGGCAAAAAGGTTAGGGATGAATCCATAAGAAATGCAAAATATATGAAGCAAACACAAAGAGCAATTAAACAGTGCATGTGTGGTGTGGGAAATACAGAAAAACTTAAAAGTCAATATTTAAAACTGAAAATTCAAGAGGTAGCAAAATGGTCACGTTACTTAGGGAGTGAAGAGTAAACACTAGTCCCTCAATCTCAACAGCAAATGATGCTACAAAACAAGTAAGAGAAGGGCTGTGTTGTGAGGAATTCATATATCTACCAACAGAAACTGTAACACTTTTTACAGTGTTGATGTACAAGAAATTAACTCGAAATGGTAATGCTTAAATAATTTCCGCACTATATGTCAGGGAAGAAAAACTACTAAGCAGAGATGAGGCGAGGCTTTCCTGGCAGACCTTCCCACCGCAGTGTGGAGTGCAACCTAAGACAGCCCTCAACGCGGGCGGCAGCAGGGCAGCTGGGCGCTCGGGATGGGATGGCTCGGCTCACCTGCGCTTACCTGTGGAAGGGGGTCCAGGCTCCATCATCCCCCCCCCCCCGAGAGTCCACCCCAACCGCGAACCATCCGGGGAATTTTCTTTACCAGGGATCAAGTGTCCATTCACAACTGGTCCCTGGATACTTTTACGACTGAAGCCAACCCACCGATTCAGCCGCCGCTTCCTGCTCATCCACCGCCAGGGCCCACGAGTCGGTGGCCATGGTCTCGGGCGCAGGTGGGACCCTCGATCTAGTGGATTCGCTTACAGGGGCGACGCGTCCGTGGACTCCGGGGCGTCGCAGCGAACCGAGCTCAGGCCCCGGTCCCGCCGAGGGGGAACTCATCCCCTAGAGCCGGCCCCGGCGCACTACAGTGACGTAAGAACGCGCGCCCGCCGGCGCTGCAGTTTCCGTCGCAGTCACATCCCCGACTCCCCTTCCCTACACAATGCAAGCTTCATTAAGAGTAACCTAAGATGCACAAACTCAGGTCAACTGACCTTCCGACCAAAGCACAAACTCACATCGCGGCCCAGTACGGTGGCACAGAAAACGTCTACATAGATCCATTGTACCCAAAAAGCAAGCCATCACAGTCACCAAAATGGGCATTAAAAATGTCTACAGATTGGCAGTCAGGCCCACAGACGTGGGGTTAAGCTCGGCTTGCAACGCCGGCCTCCCTCCCAGCACCCACCTCAGGGCTGTTCTGCCAGGCGACTGCCCAAGAAAACAAAGAGCAAGCAATTTTGTGAAACTGAACAGGTCACAGTTCCGGGGGAACTGACCCGAGCCAGGTTTGAGGCGGCTGAAAAAGGGCTCCGTCCACAGCTTATAGAGCAAATAAAGCGGTGACCGATGCCAGGTCTCCTGGGTAAAAGTTATACATGTGGGTAAATCTTTAAAAGTAGCTTGGACAGTGAGAATAGGTAAACAGGTTTGGCACATTTGCTGTCCCCAAACTACAAACAAGCTCCTCTCCTTCCAACGGCCCTAGAGGAATGTCAGACATCTTCCTGCCACCTGAGACGGCGAATCCAGAGTTCTCTCATCCAGCCACTCTTCCACTACAACGAACTGACTTCCCTGCAGTGATGGGAATGTGTGGAGCTGGGCCAGCAGTGTGCAGGAAAGGGGTAAGCCGTCCTTGCTAAGCTTCTTCTCCCCTGCACCCTTAGAGGAAGGAGAAAAGGACCTTAAGGGGAGGGTCTGCAGAAAAGAAAAGGCCAAGCCATGACGTGTGTCTCCTGTCAGCTGTCAGTGAGGGAATACCGTGCCAGAGGAATCCAGTGTTTCACAGAGCACAAGGAGGCTAAGGAATTGCCCAACAAAGTTTGTAAGTCATCAGAGGTACAAGACTATATATAACAGGCTCCATTTGTACAAAAAAATAAAACACCAAAAAAAAAAAATTTAAAAAAAAACCTCACATGCATTTTATGTATTTTATAGAGGGAGTATATACAAGTACTATAGAAATCACATGACCTACACAGAACTGGAGACGGGGCTGCTTCCAGGAAGGGGCTCTAGAAGCCTGGGGTGGAGGAGTACTTCCTCCTCAGAGTGTACACTTTACCTTGCACATCACTGGTGGTGTGTATGCTTTCCTTTAGCAACTGTGTCTCAGGGACAGCCGATGGGGGGTGGCCTGCTTCTGACGTCCCACATCTCAGTGTTTGCTCCCCTCCAACCCAGCTCCCCGCTAACCCACACTCGGAGATGGCTCAGGGGTGGGTCAGGGATCGGTACCACCCACAATCAGGTTGAGACCACTGGCTCCTGGCTTGAGACTGGCCCAGCCCAGGTTACTGCAGGCACTTGAGGAGCGAACCAGCGGATGGAAGCTCTCTTTCTATGTCACTCTGCATTTCAAATCTACAGATACTGCAAAAACTATTTTGAAACATCCAGCTTTCTGCTTGTGGCCTGGGTTAGCAGTCAAGGACGGCCCAATGCCTTGGGACCCAGCACCTGCATGGGAGACCCAGAAGAGGCTCCCGGCTTCACATCGTTGTGGCCACTTGGGGAATGAACCGTGGGACAGAGGATCTTTCCTCTCTGTCTCTCCTTCTCTCTGTATATCTGACTTCCCAATAAGAATAAATCTTTAAAATAAGAAATACTTGCTATCATTTCATTATCCCTTGCCCTCCGTTCTCAGGCGTGGGATGAAGAAGGCGTCCAAAGGCGACAAGGGAAGCGGGGGTAAGGTCTCGCTTCTACTCTCCCAGACACTCACAGCAGATAGTGGCAGGGTGAGCGGGAAAAGCCTCGGGGCTCGACCTCGACCTCGGAAGCGTCCTGCAGCCCGGGACATCGCCGCCCTCCGCATGGCGGTTACACTGCCAACTGCCACGCCGAGCCCGCTGAGCCAATCAGCTGCGGAGATGGAACAGCTTCCGGACATGCGCAGACAAGAACAGGTCTGCCATAGGGCAAGAGCTGGTTTCCGGCGCCGTCATGGTGTCTCTGCAGGGCTAGACTGGGAACTGCATGAGGGCAGAATGGTGTCAGCAAAGCTGCAGAGGGCGCCCCAATAGCGCGGTGCCCTGCACCCCTGCGTGGGAGACCTGAGCAGCTCCATATCTGCACAGCAGCAGCCCGTGGGGCCACTGGGGGAAATGAACCAGCGGATAGAGAGGCTCTCTATCCTGCTCTGTAATGCTGCCTTTTCAATCAATAAATCTTTAAATTTGACTCAGCTTTTGGGTGGTTTAGGTGAAATATAATTTAGGAACTAATTTTTAGATCGAAATAAATACTTGTCCTTCTTTGCTACATTGCCTTTCTCGGTCTTTCTTTCTTTCTTTTTTAAAGATTTATTTATTTTTATTACAAAGTCAGATATACAGAGAGGAGGAGAGACAGAGAGGAAGATCTTCCATCTGATGATTCACTCTCCAAGTGAGTGCAACGGCCGATGCTATGCCAATCCGAAGCCAGGATCCAGGAACTTCTTCCGGGTATCCCACAGGGGTGCAGGGTCCCAAGGCTTTGGGCTGTCCTTGACTGCTTTCCCAGGCCACAGGCAGGGAGCTGAATGGGAAGTGGAGCTGCTGGACCATGCCACCGGACCATGCCGCCGGACCCTTCTCCGTGTTTCTTAACCTCTCCTTCATTGCTTTTCTGTGAAAAGCGAATAATTCATTATTAGGTTACTGTGGGGATTGAAATCTTAGCCCAGTGCCTGCTGCACACTAACTGGTAGGGAGTCTTAGGATTCCTACCGAGTTTCTATGAACCTGGAAGTCAAGTCCTTCTTATTGGCTTTTGAGCTTGACCTTCTATTTGTACAAAATGCTCTTTGACACACCCACACACACCCAACAAACAAACAAACAAACCCATATTTCCTGAAATGTCTATTGTATCTGAGTTATGACCAATAGTACAATTGTGTTTGCATGCAAGTTATATCTGGCCGGTCAGTCCAGAATCTTTGATTCCCTGTCTAAAATGAATAGACTGTATCAGGACCTGCGGCCTTTACCAAACGCATTTACCAAAAGTCATTCCCAGGAATGACGTCAACTGTCGGTATTTTGCGTTCGGAAACAAAAATGTCGGCCTTCAAGAGACCTCTTTGGTGTCTTTCACGTGACGCGCCTTTCCCCGCCATTGCATCAGCCTATTTCGATAGGCTGTCCATCAGAAAGGGACCAATACGTTGATTCGTGCTCAATTGGAATGGCATGTACTTAGGCCAATCATATCTCGGGAGGGGTGGGCTCAGCGGGTAACTTTCCTTTGGAGCGCTCTGATTGGGCCTGGAGGCGCCGGAGGCAACGGGGTCGTGGACTGGGGTGGGGACAAACTGCGCGTCTGTGGAGAAGGTAACCGCTGCATGCTGGCGGGCGGGCAGAGGGGAGGCATCTGGAACGGAAGCTGGGCAGCGATCCCCCAAAAGCTCTGTGGCGCTGCGAGGCCGGCTGAGCCAGGAGCTTGGGTGAAGGTGCGGCGGCCGAAAGGGGACGCCGGGCGCAGGCCCCACGCGGCCCGAGGAGGCACCGGGGCTGCGGCCGGGAGAGCCGGGCTCCGAGCCGGGTTTGTCAGCTCTGCTGGCGTGCTGGGGGCGAAGCGGCCGTGGGTGGACTTGCTGAGGATCGCGACCTTGAGAGGATCACCGTTGCCTTCCGGGACCTGCTCATAGCCGAGGTTTTTAATTCCTCCGGGGGCAAGGGTGTGTGTGTGTGAGTGTGAGGAGTGGATAAAGCCACCAAAAAGGGTGGAGACCCGCTATCAGCCATTTCCTAAATTCTTAACGAATTAACCGGTACCTGTCTAGAGGATCTGTGCTACCACGTTTTATGAGAGATCATTCGGATCATGAAATAGGGTGTACTGAGGGAACAGCGTTGTGGCAAAGCCTCGCCACCGGTCGTAATTCCCACCGGAAAGCACTGGGCATTAACCAGGCATCAGAAGATTATGAAGAGAGAAATAAGTTTTCTTTGGAACGGGATATCACAAATGAGGAATTGAGAAGGGAAAGGAGTGAGGGTGAGGCTGACAGGGTTCCCTGGCAAGCTTTCCTGAAAAGGCCCCCAAGTGCCACCAGTGTGGTTTGAGAATCCCAGGACTTGCCAGGTCCTGCCGGCCTAGGTGCCTTCTGGTAGACTGATGTTGAGTCGGTGAATGGGTGGTGAGGCTGGGGACACAGCTTTGAGTAGCCGCGACGTCCATAGGGCTTCTCAGCTAATATCTTACCTGCAGCTCTGTGATTCTCTATGTGTCTTTCCTAGACCATAGACTATTCACTGTGTTGAGTGAGTCAGCAAAAATGGAAAACTTCTTAATTTATTTAAAAGCGTTACAGAGAAAGAGAGACAGATCTTGTGTCTGTTGGTATACTCCCCAGGTGGCTGCAACAGCCAATAACTGGTCCAGTACTGAACCCAGGAGTTAGGGTCTTCATTCAGGTCTCCTATGTGGGTGTCAGGGTCCCAAACACTTGGGCAGTCCTCCCGGAGCACTGGCTTTCCCAGGTGATTAACGGAGAACCGTGTTGTAAGTTGGAGCAGGCAGGACTCTATGGGCACCCCCATGAGATGCTGGCGTTGCAGGCGGGGCTTCACTCACTATCACAAACGCCCTCCTCTCTGCAGGCACCCTCCCTCCCTTGTACTGATAGCTCCATTCCCACATGCGCTGCTGTCAACACAGGCCCCACCAAGGCACCACGTCAAATGTAAAGGATGCTGGCCTGAGAGATAAGGGAGTTGGTACAGTGAAGAGAGCTAAGAAGATCTTCACACATCATTGGGCAGGCCCTCCTTGTATTGGTGAACTGAAGGGGTTATGCGCCAGGTTAAGCTGACCTACTTATGAGCACAAGATCAGCCTGGCCAGAGCTGGCTGTTGGCAGCCATATGGGTATAAACTTGTGGAAGAAAACTCTTCTTTTTCTTTATCCACTATTAATCTTTACAAATAATTTAAAAAAAAAATCTGTGACTACATTTTCTCTTTTTTAAAAGCTTTATTAATTGACTTGCGGAAAGAGTTACACAGAGAAAGAGATCTTCCATATGGTGGTTTATTCCCCCAGATGGCCGCAACAGTCAGGGCTTGGCTGGGCCTAGCCCGGGAGCTTCTTCTAGGTCTTCTGTACGGGTAGCAGGGGCCTAGGCACTTAGGCCATCTTGCACTGCTTTTTCCCAGCCGTTAGCTTGAAAGTGAAACTGCTGGGACATGAACCAGTGCCCAAATGGGACTCCAGCACTGTAGGCCCGTTGCCACAATGCTGGCCCCTGTGACTGTTTTCTAATTCCCAGCCTAAAGCCTGACACACAGGGGGTGTTTGTTAAGTGGATGAGTGTGTGAATAAGCCTGCTGTCTTGGTGCACTGTTGGATTGAGCCTGCTGAGGCTGATGCGGGATGGAGGGTTTGAGGGGACTGAGGTCCGCTGGATGTCCTGCCTTGATGACAACTTTGACCTTGGGCATTGCAACATAGTTTTAGGACCAAACAGCTTACTTGGCTTGAGAAGCTGGGAGTCTTGTGCAATGCCTACCTTCTAATTTTTTTTTGCCCTTTCCCCCCCCCTCTTCCAGGTAGTTCTTTCAGCTGACTTTCAAGATGAATTCTGTCCTAACGGCAAGTGAAATCCGGCAGCGATTTATAGATTTCTTCAAGAGACATGAGCACACCTATGTTCATTCGTCTGCCACCATCCCTCTGGATGACCCTACTTTGCTCTTTGCCAATGCGGGCATGAACCAGGTAAGAGTGTTTTTATTTTTTTATCTACTTAGAGGCAGTGCAACAGAGAAAAGGAGACAGAAAAAAAGATCTTCTGACTGTTCTGTTGGCTCAGTCAGCAAATACCTGTTACAGGTCAGGGTTGAAGCCGGGAGCCAGGAACTCCATCCACGTCTCCCACATGGATAGCAAAGGCCAAGCCCTTGAGCCTTCATCTGCTGCCTCCTTACCCCTCACCTCTACCCCTCACATGGTGTGTTAGCAGCAAGCTGGATTGAAAGTCCTGGACTCATGTTGTCACTCTAACATGGGATGTGGTGTTCCAGGGCACTTGACTCTATTTATTTTAAAAGCACAGTGATTGGGACCAATGCAAAGCTCAACTGGCTAATCTTCCACCTTTATACACTAACTCCCACATGGGCACTGGTTCATGTCCCGGCTGCTCCATTTCCCATCTAGTTGCCTACTTGGGTTCCAGGAAGAAGCTGCTCTGCAGTCAGCTGCTTCTGCTTCCTCTCAAGCCAGCCCCCTGCTTCTACATTGCAGGTTCACTGGATCCTAACCTTAGCTTGCATGTGGTTCCCTCCTCCTGCCACCTTGTGGCCACCAAGCATAACCCAAAGCTCTGTAAAGGTTGAACTTTTCCGGGCCCAGCATAGTAGCCTAGTGGCTAAAGTCCTCGCCTTGAGTGATCCGGGATCCCATATGGGCACCAGTTCTAATCTCAGCAGCCCCGCTTCCCATCCAGCTCCCTGCTTGTGGTCTGGGAAAGCAGTCGAGAATGGCCCAAAGCCTTGAGACCCTGCAGCCATGCAGTAAGAGACCCGGAAGAGGCTCCTGGCTTCAGATTGGCTCAGCTCCAATTGCTGTGACCACTTGGGGAGTGAATTATTGCACAGAGGAGATCTTCCTCTCTGCCTCTCCTCTTCTCTGTATATCTGACTTTCCAAATAAAAATAAATAAATCTTTAAGGAAAAAAAAAAAACTGAACTTTTCTATTTCCATTTTCAGTTCAAGCCTATCTTCCTGAACACCATTGACCCATCTCACCCCATGGCGAAGCTGAGCCGAGCTGCCAATACCCAGAAATGCATCCGAGCTGGGGGCAAGCACAATGACCTGGATGACGTGGGCAAGGATGTTTACCATCACACCTTCTTCGAGATGCTGGGCTCTTGGTCCTTCGGAGATTACTTCAAGGTCAGTGCAGAGCAGGAGAACCAGTGGGGTGTGGGGTAAAGTGAGCATTTGCATCGGGAACACGGGTGCTAATCTGCTTCTTTTGGAAATCTGGAGTGTTATCCAGGAGGGTCAGGAGCAAAGGACATTACAAATGCTAAGGTTTCCTGGAAGGAGCACCTGTCATTCAATGGTTTATTTCCATATTGGATTTGATATTACATTTCTGAGACAAATTAACCCTGAGTGTGATTGGGTTTATCATGAAGACAGTTTTTGGAACTTTTCTCAGAGTTTTGTCTTTTATATTTACACAAAGTAGATTCTAGCTTCTTCATGTTCCACACCTTTTTTTTTTGTAGGAATTGGCATGTAAGATGGCCTTAGAGCTTCTCACCCAGGAGTTTGGCATTCCCATCGAGAGACTCTACGTGACTTACTTTGGCGGGGATGAAGCAGCAGGTTTAGAACCGGATTTGGAATGCAAACAGATCTGGCAGAATTTGGGGTAAGGACGCATCTCACTTGCCCAGGATAGGCGGAGTGAAGTGCTCACAGGTGGGGGCTTAGCAGCTCAGTGCCCACGTGGGGGGTCTTACGTATTTTTAAAAATTGTTCATCTAATGCATATGTTGTAAAATTTCAAACTGTGAAATCACAGAAAATAGGAGATACAAGAGTGCTAAAGAGAATTGTCATTGATAGTTTGATAATACAGAGAAGTTCCCCAGGCTTTTATATTTCTGTATCTGTGTGAATGTGTATGGTATTCTTTGTATGAAAGCTTGTTTTCTGTAAATTCAGTGACTTCAAACAGGATTGTGACAGATTTGAGAGAGAGAAAAAGCTCTTACCTAGTGGTTCACTTCTCAGATGCCTACCAAAGCATTTGAGGCTGTGCTAGGGCAATCCTGGCAGTTGGAAGCTTCCTGTCGGTCTCCCACTTAGGCAACAGAGACCCAGCTGGTTTGAAAGGCAGAGTGACAGAGGCAGAAAGAGCTCTGAATGCTGGTTCACTCCCCAAATGGCTGCAACAGCTGGAACTGGGCCAGGACAATAACTCCACTGTATCTAGGTCTCCCACGTGAGTGGCAGGGGCCCAGGTACGTGGGACATCCTTCCCTGCTTTCCAAGTTACATTAGCAGGGAGCAGCTGGAATTGAACATGGCACTGCCGTATGGGATGCTGGCTAGCCATCACAAGCACGGGCTTCTCTGACCCCTCTCCAGTAGTCATTCTTGAGAAGAGTTGAGTTCTGTTTGTTAAGCAGGTTCCTTGTACAGACTTAGCATTGGTAATTGCCAAGACTGGGGCTCCTATTATGGTAAATCATAAAGATCTCTTTTGTGGGGGCAAGTCTGGACAGAATACTTGTCAGCACTCTAACTGGCTTATCTTCCCTATCTGTGCAGCTTGGATGACAGCAGAATCCTCCCTGGCAACATGAAGGATAACTTCTGGGAGATGGGTGACACGGGCCCGTGTGGTCCCTGCAGCGAGATCCATTATGATCGGATTGGTGGTCGGGACGCCGCGCATCTTGTCAACCAGGATGACCCCAATGTGCTGGAGATCTGGAACCTGGTGTTTATCCAGTATAACAGGTGACCTTGGTCTTTCTCCCTGCCAAGCGCAGACCCTTCCTTTTGGTGTCTGAGAAAGAGCAAGTCAGCAGCATGATAGGGATCCCTTCTGGAGGCGCCTGTGGGTGCCCCCTCCCAGGGAGTCAGTGCAGCAGATTTGGAAGCACCCTGATTGACCGCTTTCTGCTCTGGTCTCGGGACAGGGCTGACTTACTCTTTTACAGACTAGTCTTATGTCACAAACTCTTTCCTGGAGGCTTTTCCTGTAATGCCATTCTGGCTTTCATTCAGGCTGCTGCTTTAAAGCTCACTTCCTTGAGACTTGCCTCACTTGTCACTTCTCCCTCCACTCCCTCCCCTGTTCCCACAAAAACAAGGCAGAGGCATGTGGCCAGCAGTCGCTGCTTGCATGTTCTGTCACACCAGTGGGTTTTAACCCATCCCCAGGAGCCAGAGAGGTGGGAGCTGGAGGCCCCGCTGCAGCTTCCTTTTCCTCTGGATCCTAACAGGGAGGCGGATGGTGTTCTGAAACCCCTTCCCAAGAAAAGCATCGACACAGGCATGGGCCTGGAGCGGCTGGTGTCCGTGCTGCAGAACAAGATGTCCAACTATGACACTGACCTGTTTATGCCTTACTTTGAAGCCATTCAGAAGGTATTGGTCCTGTTGGACACATTCTAAAATTTTGCAGTATTTCCAGCTAGAATTCTTAGCAGTGATGTCAGAGATGCAGTGACCTTGTCCTTGGCCAGCTGCGGGTCCCCATCCCTGCCTGCCTGCCTGCCTCATTGTAGGTAGCGTGAGGCTGTAGGCAGAAGGCAATGTAGGGGTCTGGATGGAGGCTTGTGACTGTCCATCCTGTTTCCTTGCCTGGGGTTGGCTATAGGATCTAGTGAGATGGTTGTGCCCTGGGAGCCCCCTGGGTCAGGAACCACCTTGGGCCAGCCTCCCCATGGGCTGTCTCCCGCCGGTCTCTGTTGTAGGGCACAGGTGCCCGACCATACACTGGGAAAGTTGGTGTGGACGATGTGGATGGCATTGACATGGCCTACCGGGTGCTAGCTGACCACGCCCGGACCATCACGGTGGCTCTGGCCGATGGCGGCCGGCCTGACAATACGGGGCGGGGGTAAGTATGCCATGCACTGAACGCTGCTTATAGTGACCCCATGACTGTTGGGACTGTGGAACTGAGAGCCGTGCTTTGTTAACTGTCGCCTTTGTTCAGGGCAGTGGGGGGCTCTTTTACCCGCCTCCACCTTTTCTAAGTGACAAAAGGAGATTCTGCTTATGTTAGTGAGTTTCTAGTTTAAATACAAGATGCTAAGGACTGTATTTAAGGTTTTGTGGGAGGGATATTGGCAGGGACAGGGTAGGGACAAGTAATGATAATTCCTGGGACCCCGGTTGCTGACAGCTAGGGTCTAGGACATCCTGTCTGTACTCCCTTTGGGCAGCTGGACGTGGGGAGGACACAGACCAGAGTTGACCCTGGACAATTTGTCACCTGTATTTGGGGGTATGTTACTGACGCATGTGCTGGGATTAATCTCAATGATCTTGGAGAATGCAAAAAGAAGCAGGTTTAGGATTAAAAAAAAAAGTCTCTGAAAGAGAATTCTCTGGCTAGAAGTGAACAGGAGGCTCAGCAAAGCCTCCAGCTGGGATTGTTCCGCGTCTTGCAGGTATGTGTTGAGACGGATTCTTCGCCGGGCTGTTCGATACTCCCACGAGAAACTCAATGCCAGCAGGGGTTTCTTTGCTACATTGGTAGATGTTGTCGTCCAGTCCCTGGTAGGTACTTGCCCCTTCTTAGCTCTTAAGTGCGAAAGCGGTGCTTGAAGAGGGACAGGAGGGGGCTGGTTAAGTATCAGTGGGCGTTTTTAAGCGGAATCATGGACTAGTACCTGACTTCACTGGGTGCCATGCCCGTTTCTCTGGTCAGGGGGATGCATTTCCTGAGCTTAAGAAGGACCCAGACATGGTCAAAGACATCATTAATGAAGAAGAGATGCAGTTCCTCAAGACTCTCAGCAGAGGGCGCCGCATCCTGGACAGGAAAATACAGAGCTTGGGAGACTGCAAGATCATTCCGGGTAAGGCCCACTTGGGCCCTCTCTCTGTCACGCTGTCTGCTGCTGGAAAGGCAGGCCTCTTTTCACAGGCTGCCCACCGAGTCCCTTGTTTCTCAAACTTGGATAGTTCGACTCAACCGCTTTTGCTGTCAAATGGGACTTAAGAGTAAAATGATAAATGACACATTATTTTAGTAAAGCATTCAAAAAGGCAGAAGTAAAAGTGTGAACATCTCTTCCCCACACTCATGTTTCAGATGTAACAGCTCCTAAGAGTCGAGGGATGAAAAAAAAAAAAAACAGGAAAAAAGAAGATTTGAAGTATAACCATCAGAATTTTCCTCTCCACGCAAATGCATGTAGATTGTCTGTATACTTTTAAGGCAGAAATGGGAGCACTGGCGTATATTGTGTTACCACTTGCTTTATTTTTTGCCCAATGGGAAACTGAACCCCCAGTTTTGCTTTTTAATTGCAGTCTAATGTATAAGGGGGAGACCTGATGGGCTTTCCACAGTGAACGTAGCTAGTGTTCAGATGTGAAACAGACCTTACAATTTCATGTGCTTTCTCCAGGTCAGTTACAAAAGATCGGATGGACATTCTGGCAGGCACAAGGGACCCATCCTAACTCACTTTGTCTTTGAGGCCCCCAGACCCTCGGCCACTCCCAGCAGCCCCCTCGGAGGGCTTGATGTGGAAAAGGGGGGGTTACCATTCCCATTTTGACCCAGTTGCTTTGTGTGCTGCAGGAGATACTGCCTGGCTGCTGTATGACACGTACGGCTTCCCAGTGGATCTCACTGGCCTGATCGCCGAGGAGAAGGGCCTGGTGGTGGACATGGATGGCTTCGAGGAGGAGAGGAAGCTAGCCCAGGTAAGGAATTTGGGGAATGAGCAGGAATCCCGATGCCTACCAAGGCAAGTTGGTTTTGTGCAAGTCTTTAAAATTCTTTCATCTCTGGACTAGCAGTTCTCGGCTGGGGATGATTCTGTCCCCGAGGGACTCTCTGCAAAGGTTTGCAAAGACTGTTGGTTTTCGTGCCTGAGGGCTGGATGCCTTGCCTTCCCACTGCGCGTTAGAGGCCCATTGCACACAGGCGCACCCACGATGCCTCTAGTGGCAAGACTGGGAACCACAGTCGGAAAGCTTCCCACAGGCAACAGTGTAGAAGTGTGGTTTGTCAGTTCTTGTTCTACTTAAAGGTGGCTTAACACTTGCTTCTCTCCCTGGCAGCTGAAATCACAAGGCAAGGGAGCTGGTGGGGAAGACCTCATCATGCTGGACATCTACGCTATTGAAGAGCTCCGGGCAAAGGGCCTGGAGGCCACAGATGATTCTCCCAAGTACAATTACCATGCAGACGCCAGCGGGAGCTATGGTATGTCACTGTGCCCGCCGCATGCCGAAGGCTCGTAAGAGGCCCGTTCCAAGGTCAAGACCCAGCAGGTGGCTGGCAGCGTCTCCTGTAGAGCTGTTGGAGTTCACGCTAGACACTGAAATTCATGGCCATGTTGGCTGCTGATTTTTTTTTAACTCTTAGATTTTGAAATGATTATGCTTGTAGGAAGTTATGGCAACATTTTCAGGAAGGTGTCACGTAGCCTTCATCTGTAACATCTTATAAGAAATCAGGTAGTTTTCACACAAATGACAAATAAAATAGGCAATACATCTTTTTGAAATCTTGCCCTGGCAGAGGCGACACTCATCCCTAACTTCATTGAAGGAAGCCCACAGGATGCATACTATACGTTCTGTTGGAAATAACCTTGGACCTGGAAAGTTTTTACTACTTTACTGAGGCCACCAAGTTTCTGCACAGTAGCTCTGAGCCATCCCAGTTGGCTTAGTGACCACCATAGAAGGCTCTCCCAGAAAACCCTGAGGCCTAGAGCCCACTGGTCATCCTGCTGAGTGCAGCGCCCTCTGGTGGACAACCAGCATGCTAATAAGGCCATTGGTGGCATCTAATGGGCTTGCTTCCAAAACAGTTAAACTGAAGAAGAATGAGAAACCAGATTCAGCAAGGGTCAGCTCAGCCTGTGTGGCCGAAGTCACTGACCCCATCCATTTTCCCCACTGTGTGCAGTGTTTGAGAGCACCGTGGCGACAGTGCTGGCTCTGCGCAGGGAGAAAACATTCGTGGAAGAGGTGTCCACCGGCCAGGAGTGCGGAGTGGTGCTGGACAGAACCTGCTTCTACGCCGAGCAAGGAGGGCAGATCTACGACGAAGGCTACCTGGTGAAGGCTGACGACAGCAGCGAGGACGTGAGCCACTATAGCTTCTTCCTCACGGGGCAGGGAGGGGCTCATCCCATGATGCAGAGTGCTGGGTTGAGTGTGAGGCCGAGGGAGCCGTTTGGATTTGCAAGTCGCCTCCTGCCTACGGGATGTCCTGCGAGGAGGATTCTCGCAGCCAGGGTGCTGAGGTTGACCTTTGCTTAGCGTAGTTTGCCGACAGATAGGGACAGGCAGTTCTCCAAAGGGCAGACATCTGGGGCAAAACCCAGCTCCAGCTCTGCCCCTGCTGAACTTGACCTCGGCTGAGTTGTTAACCTGTTTTCCTAGCCGTCAGCTTCCTTAAAGGAGGGCTGTTGAGTTCTGGAAGATGCTCCTTAACTTACGTGTATATGAGAGAATGGTCATCTCTCTCAAAGATCCCTTAGTTAGTGGTGCCCTCCTGGCTCCTCTTAGAAAACCGAGTTCACTGTGAAGAACGCTCAGGTGCGAGGGGGCTATGTGCTGCACATCGGGACCATCTATGGCAACCTGAAGGTGGGCGACCAGGTCCGGCTCTTCATCGACGAGGTGAGTGACGCCCCCCAGTGGATCTCCTTGGCCTTCACACGCCTCGCTGAGGCAGGAAGTGTGTTTTGGTGCAGTTTGTGAATTGTGAGAGATGTGACCAAGAGTTCACGGTCTGTTCTCAAGGAAATTCACAAGTGATCTCATTTGAAATCTTCCTGTAAACATGGTTTTATGGGTTTCTTTTCTAACCTCCAAGAGGTTAGGCGACGGGGATCCTGTCCTGATTCAGAACTGCCCTCTGAATCAGCAATATATTTTGCACCTGAAAGTCCACACTGAATCTTGGGGCACAACTTTTCCTCGCCTGTTCCACCATCATTCCTGGGGTGTTGTCCTTGATTTGGCGTCCAGGGAAGTAGGTGTCAGCTTTATTGTTCAGGCGCCTTTGCCAGCGAAGTAATTCTGGCTGTGTAGACTGCGCTTTCCGTCACTTAACTCTGCTGTTCAGTGAGTAAGCAGCCGTACATGATCTGTAAACGGATGGCCATGCCTGCATTCCAAACGATTTTTTATGAAAACAGACTGTAGGTAGCATTTGCCAGATCCTGTTCCAGGTCGTGGAAGAAGGGGCGGGGGGGGGGGGGGGGTCACGTTCCTGACCTGAACTTGGTCACGTGTTTGCAGGGAGCTTCCAGGGATGCTGGGAAATAACCTTCCTTCTCAGACAGCCATGTATCTAACTGAAACTTGCAATACCTGAGGAGAGGGGTGGACACGTTCTGGGGATGCCCAGCGCTGTGCCACAGGCCTCCCCTAGCTATGTCCACTCTTTCCAGCCCCGACGGAGACCTGTCATGAGCAACCACACCGCTACCCACATCCTCAACTTCGCGCTGCGCTCGGTGCTCGGGGAGGCCGACCAGAAAGGCTCGCTCGTGGCCCCTGACCGCCTTCGCTTCGACTTCACTGCCAAGGGGGCCATGTCCACACAGCAGATCAAGAAGGCTGAGGAGATTGCTAACGAGATGATTGAAGCAGCCAAGGTGGGTGGAATCTTGAGTCACGAGCCTCACCCCTGCCTGCCCCGCCACTTTCTGCCCAGACGCACAGCGCCCAGGTGCTCTTGCTGCACCGTGCCACACTGTGCCCTGCATGCAGGCTGCTTTAGGCAGTGCTTCCCAGACAGTGCTTTGTAGGGCGGGTGAGGAGGGAGCTCTTGGACCGCCCTTCCTAAGGCTGCAGAGCCCTTCCAGCACTTCCACCCACATTCAGTTTAGTTCATGCCTTATTAGATCCAGTGTGAGCTGCCCTTGGCTTTTCCATGGTGCACCTGCAGGTCACAGCCCCCAAACTCCGGCAGCTTCCTGCTCCCTTTCCAAAGAAGATCTTTCCCAACTTTTTTTTCCTCTTCCTGTGGCAGCCTGTCTACACCCAGGACTGTGCCCTGGCAGCAGCGAAAGCCATCCAGGGCCTGCGGGCTGTGTTTGATGAGACCTACCCTGACCCTGTGCGGGTTGTGTCCATCGGAGTCCCAGTGTCCGAGCTCCTGGAGGACCCCTCTGGGCCTGCTGGCTCCCTCACCTCCGTGGAGTTCTGTGGGGGAACGTGAGTACCGCGGGATGAGTGGCAGTAGCTGGGGTCTCCTGCCCTCCTGCTCAACTGACGTCATCCTCAGGGCTGTGGGCATTTGGTTAGACGGCTCTCAGGGAAGTCTCCGGAAATGCAGCCGTTGCCAGTGGGTGTTTCCAAGAACCTCAGCAGTTTCGGTGCTGTGGGCCCTCTGGTGTCTGATGTTAAGATTTTGATGTCCAGGTTTTTTATCAAATGTTCTCCCCAGGAGGACAGGTAAAAGATACAGTATGATGCCTTATCACACAGCTACCTGCTCTGGTTCACCGGGCTGATCCCAACCAAGGGCCATTGGGAAGTTGGGATTCAGCAAGGCCCTGGCGTTCTCAACTTCCAGTCTAGTGCCAGCCCCTTGCCATTCATCCCTGGCACCTGACCCCACTCTTTGCCACCCTGAGCAGCATGTAGGGAGTGACGCCCCTCCACTCAGCCCCTGAGGAGATCCGTATGGCCTGGACAGTCCCCAGAGAACATTCAGAAGGTCACGGCTGAGCCCATGGGGGTCGGTAGGCCTCTGGCAGGCAGGGATTGTAGCTAGATGGATCAGGAGCAAGCGGTTGCATCCCAGGCCCCTAGCCAGCTGAGAGGAGCCGTTAGCCGAGTCCTGCTTGCACCCTGAGTATCTATCTCTTTGCTCACACTGTAGACAACAGGAGTCAGGCTTTAAAGACCTTGTACCATGCCTGCAGGCTGAAAGGCAGCATTTGAGATTCCTGAACAATTAAAGGGTAAAACCTGTTCCTTTAAGGACTTATGTTAACATTTTTAAAATAGTCCTCCCCAGTGCTCACTTAGCAGACAGAGATACAACAAGATTGCTTCTGTTCCATTGGAAAACCAGAAGCTCACAGAGCCTAAGGGCAGTATCAGATAATGGGGAGCGCAGCGTTTCCACCTCATGTGGTTTCCACAGCCGCCACACGAGGGCGCATTCTCCCCAGTCTTACATAGGAAGTTGCGGCTGAGACGGCAATGCTGAGAGTCAGGCTTCTTCCTTCTGTATCTCTTGTCCTTGTTCGGCAAGAACCACGTTCTGAAAGCCCCTTAACCGTGATGGGCCTCACCAGTGCTCCCTGTTGAGTGCATCCCCGGGAGAGATTGCCTCCCAGCCAGTGGCTCCCAGCGGGCAGGATGGAGGCTTCTGAGCTTCCTCCCCGCCACACACTTTGTGTCTTCTCTTCAGGCACCTGCGGAACTCAAGTCATGCTGGAGCTTTTGTGATTGTGACCGAAGAAGCGATTGCCAAGGGCATCAGGAGGATCGTGGCGGTCACAGGTGCCGAAGCCCAGAAGGTGAGCAGATGGGACTACTTGGGGTTGTTTGAGCAAGGCAGCAGGAGCCGAGCCTGAGTCCAAATGGCCTGCAGTTCTGTAGCTGACGCCCCTACAAGGTCTTCAGGTCACCTGCTAGCCCGGGAGAAGAAAGCCACCACTGCCCCAGTGTGCCCGGCCCTGGTATCACTCACTTTTCCCACCACTAGAACAGGATGCCCGGCAGCCCAGCTTCCTCAAGGAACAAGGCTTGGTTTGCTCACCATCCTAGAGGTTCCCTGTCCAGGCTTCAGTGGGCCTGGTTGAGCAGAGTCCTGGGCTGGTTCCAGACCTCGCCTGGCGAGAGACAGGGAGCATGCTCTGTATCGCTGTGGTCTTTCTCCCAGGAAGCCGCCAGGGTTCCATCATGAGAGTTTCAGCCTGCTGTCCTCGTCCTAGCTCATCACTTCCCACAAGGCCTCGGGGATGGAGCTGAGTGCAGGGGCCCAAGCATCCAAGCCACAGCCTGCTCTGGCACTTGCTTTCCTGCAGTCAAACCCAGTTCAGCTCCGGCATAGCTGTGTGTAGGAGTGGAGGCCATGGTGGTGCTAGGGTTCAGATGGCCTCGCGTAACCCCTGTCCCCCAACAGCTGTGTGCCTCGGCTAAGATGCGGACAGTGGAAGGACAGTCGCTCCAGGGGTGGGAGTGACAGCTCAGTGGGGGGATTGGTGATCGCAGGGTATGCAAAGGGCCCCTGACCCCCAGTTGTCAGTCACATCTGGAACCTGAGCGAGCATGCAGTTCCTGCTGGCCAGGCGGGTGAGGAAGGGGCCGGTCTGGGGTATGAGGCTGTCTGGGAGGAAGGAACATCATGGTGCCACGGGTGCTGGCATAGTTGTTCGCAAGCAAGACAGGGAGGCTAATGGGGAAGTTGCCCGTGCCCGGGCTCACAGCTGACTGTGCCCCTCGCAGGCCCTCAGGAAAGCAGACAGCTTGAAGAAATCCCTCTCGCTCATGGAGGCCAAAGTGAAGGCCCAGACCACGCCAAACAAGGATGTGCAGAAGGAGATTGCTGATCTCGGGGAGGTGAGGCATGACCTCCGTCCCCAGCCCGCTGGGACCCCCCCAGTCGCATCCTGGATCTGTGTGGCATGGGCTGCTGGGCCGACTTCTGTCCCGCAGCCTCGCAGAGGGGCATGGCAGGTCCTGACCCCCAGACCCCTGGGCCCTACCTGCGGCTGCCAGTGCAACTGGCAGACTGGCTCATTGTGAGCATGCGTGAGCACTGGGCAAGGCACCCAGGAAGGTGTTGTCTCCAGCCTGTCTGGTGTGGACTGGTATGGGGGACTGCCAGTGAGCCCACCACAGGCCGCAATCCCAGCCTGGTAAGGAGCAGGGCCAAGTGAGCCCTGTCCCCGTGCAGCTTGTCCCGGCTGCTGCAGTGGCTCACGCTGTGCTCAGGGGCCCCAAAGGCCTTGGTGTTTGCTTTTTCTCTTTCTGCCTGGACACTGGTCAGGGAGGACTTTGGGTGAGTGGGCCGGAGCTTCGCAGCCTAGCTCCTTGTGCCCCAGGTGCAGGTGGTCTGTTGTGGTTCCAGGCCCTGGCCACCGCCGTCATCCCCCAGTGGCAGAAAGATGAGCTGCGCGAGACGCTCAAGTCCCTGAAGAAGATAATGGACGACCTGGACCGCGCTAGCAAAGCGGACGTCCAGAAGCGGGTGAGTCCCACCGCGCGGCCGGCCGGCCGGGAGCCCTGGGAGTGTCCCTGGCGGGCGGCCCCATGCCTGGGCTCCGACCTGAGCCTGTGTGCGGCCTGATCTCTTGCAGGTGTTGGAGAAGACGAAGCAGCTCATCGACAGCAACCCCAACCAGCCCCTCGTCATCCTGGAGATGGAGAGCGGCGCCTCGGCCAAGGCAGGTCCCCTTCCCCGCGGGTCCAGTCAGCCCTGTGCCGGCTGCTGGTGGGCTTTGTGGCTCAGAGGGCCCCGTCTAAGATGAGGCTGGGCTGAACCACAGAGCAAGCTGGTGGTTGGGCTGCTTCGAGGACCTGACCCCAGTCCTCCCTCAGGCCCTGAATGAAGCCCTGAAGCTCTTCAAGACACACTCCCCAGAGACGGCCGCCATGCTCTTCACGGTGGACAACGAGGCCGGCAAGATCACGTGCTTGTGTCAGGTTCCCCAGGTGAGAGCTGCCACGGCCTCACGCATCCCCTGCCAGGATGGGCGTCACCTGGGCTTGCCTGCTGATACCCACGCATGTGTGTGCAGCCCGGCTGCAAGTGGATCGGCTCCACTAGTGTCCTGCCCTCACTGTCACTGGCGAATGCGTCTGACTGTACAGGTGTTACCTGGCCGTGGTCCAGCCTGGCAGTGGCCACTGAGTGCTCCTTGCACCGCTGTGGAGGTCTCAGCCTCCAGCCGCCTCGCCTAAGGCAGGAGTGGCGTCATGCCTCTCCCACCAGTTCCCTTTCTCTCCACTCATCCCCTGATCCCGTCCTCTGCCCTGACCATCCTTCCTTCCTGTGTTCCAGAACGCTGCCAACCGGGGCCTCAAAGCCAGCGAGTGGGTACAGCAGGTGTCAGGCCTGATGGACGGCAAAGGCGGTGGCAAGGACGTGTCTGCCCAGGCCACAGGCAAGAATGTAGGCTGCCTGCAGGAGGCATTGCAGCTGGCCACTTCCTTTGCCCAGCTCCGCCTGGGAGATGTGAAGAACTGAGGGGGCAGCTTCCGGTGGGAAGCTTCACCCCCCACCGTCCATTTGCGTCAGTCCAGCCCAGAACTCTCCATCTGCCACAGACACCCAGACCGTGGGGCCTTGAAACAGCCCACCCGTCCTCCTAGCCCAGCAGTAATTGGAACCCACATGGGAACTGTCCCGTGACTCAGTCTCCCTCTACGTTCTCGCCCTGAGGCTGCACACTGGCACTGCCTGTCCAGAACCAAAGCCCAGGAGCCAGCTCATATCCATAGACAGTTCTCGGGCGACCCGAGGCCACTGGGTCTGCTCGGGGGACTCTGCTGCAGAGAATAAAGGACCATGTGCAATACTTGGTGCCATCTGATCATTAACTCCCAGCAGATGCCCCCTGGCCACCTGAGGGTCCGTACAACACGGTGCTGGTCCCAGTTGACAACTGATGGAGTGGTGCGCGGGGGGCACAGTGGAGTGAGAGGAAGTGGAGGGTGTGGGGTGTGGTCTCTGGGGTTACTTGGAGCAGAGGTGCTCCAGCAGGACACCTGCCGAGGTTCACGTAACCCCCCCCACACACACACACATACATGCTGTTAGCTAGTGTGGGGTCAGGGGTGAGGTCAGAGAGCGTCTCCAGTATGGAAGGTATTTAGGATACAGCTCTTCTTTTATTTATTTTTATTGGAAAGGTAGATCAGATTTACAAAGAGAAGGAGAGACAGAGAAAGATCTTCCATCCGCAGGTTCACTACCCAAGTGGCCACAACAGCCACAGCTGAGTGGGTTCAAAACCAGGAGCTTCCAGGTCTCCCACACGGGTGCAGGGTCCCAAGGCTTTGGGTCATCCTCTATTGCTTCTCAGGCCATCAAGAAGGAACTGGATCGGGAGTCAAGCAGCCAGGATGTGACATGGTGCCTACATGGGATCCGGTACGTGGAAACTGAGGATTTAGCCATTGCGTCGACATGCCAGGCCCGTGGATGCAGCCTTTGCCTCTCCCTACCCCATTATTCCTGTTTGCTGCAAAGACTCCCATGAGGATATAGGGCCTGGAGCGGACCCAGGGGGGTTGGGGATAAAGGTACTTCTTGCCTGTGCTGGCTTCAACTGATTTCATATCCTCTGGATCCAGCACGCTAGCTTTAAGGCGAAGGCCCTGGTTGCTGACAGAGCAGGGAGGAGGAAAAGCAGGGGCATGCTGGAGTGACGGGGTGTCCCCAGGGAGGGGAGGAGACAGATGGAGGGTACTATGGTTTGGCATGTACCAGACAAGGGGCATTAGTGACAAGATGATTACAAGGTTCCGAGCAGGAGGTAAGACTATCCTCCATGCAAATGTTAATGTCAGCCAGGGGCACAAGCATGATCAAGGCCAAGGTCAGTGCAAAACAGTTAGGATTTGCACAAGTCTGGAAGAGTGTATCCCGGGGTAGCCTGGCTGGTGGCCCTAGGCTGCGGCGGCTCTGGCAGTTCTCCCTCCGGGCCACCAGGAGGCAGTGCAACCGCGACTTGGCTGCGACTCTCCCGACAGCCCCTGCGCGGGCGCGCGTCTTTAAGCGGGCGGAAGAGCCGGTGCGCGCGAGGTAGGAGGACGGGCGGAAGCGGTGCGCACGCCAGGCGGCCGCCATGCCCGGTGACCATCGCCGCATCCGCGGCCCCGACGAGTCGCAGCCGCCGCAGCTGTACGTCGTCGGCGACAAACCAGAGGCGCCCGCCGCCCGCGACCCGACGCGGCTGCGGCCGGTGTACGCGCGCGCCGGGCTGCTGAGCCAGGCCAAGGGCTCGGCCTACCTGGAGGCCGGGGACACCAAGGTGCTGTGCGCCGTGTCGGGCCCGCGCCAGGTGGAGGGAGCCCCGGCCGGAGCCGCGGGCGGCGGCCGGCTGCTGTGCGACTTCCGCCGGGCGCCCTTCGCGGGCCGCCGGCGCCGGGCGCCTCCGGGCGGCAGCGAGGAGCGGGAGCTGGCGCTGGCGCTGCAGGAAGCCCTCACCCCGGCCGTGCGCCTGAGCCGCTACCCGCGCGCGCAGCTCGAGGTGTGGGCGCTGCTGCTGGAAGACGGCGGCTCGGCCCTGGCCGCCGCGCTCACGGCCTCCGCGCTCGCCCTGGCCGACGCGGGCGTCGAGATGTACGACCTGGTGGTGGGCTGCGGCCTGAGCCGCGCGCCCGAGCCCGCGGGCCCCTGGCTGCTGGACCCCACGCGCCTCGAGGAGGAGCGCGCCGCCGCCGGCCTCACGGTCGCCCTCATGCCGGTGCTCAATCAGGTGGCCGGGGTGCTGGGCAGCGGGGAGGGCTGCGCCACCGAGAGCTGGGCCGAGGCCGTGCGGCTGGGCCTCGAGGGCTGCCAGCGCCTCTACCCCGTGCTGCAGCAGTGCCTGGTGCGGGCCACCCGCCACAGGGCCGCTGCCCCGCCGTGAGCCACGGGGAGACCTGGGTGGACAGGAGCTCGAGGACCGGTCGTGGTGCCCGCCGCCCAGCAGACTGCACCAAACCAAGAGAGCGGAGCCCCGGAGCGAACGTCGGGAGGTGGGGACCCGCCGCACCGCTGCGCTGGGCCGTTGTGTTGGAATCGGCGTCTTACGGACCGACATTGAAGGAGCTGGACCCTGCAGCTGCCATCACCGTGAAGGTACCAGGGAAGGACTTCAGCCGGACCCACGGGTGCGGGCCAGCCAGCGACCCCCCCACACACACTGGACTCCCCAAAGACGGACAGGCGCTGTGCCTTCTCGCATCTGGACTAAAGCAACAGACCCCCCTTCACCCACCCACCCTTATTTTTCTATATTATATCTGGAAACAGTTGGTGTTGTGGTTCTTGGTGCAGGATCTGGGAGACTAAGCTGGGTGATGCCCCTTGGATCGCAGGTGTTAGAGAACGCAGGGCAACCCTGCCTCGCGTGTGACAAAGACGGGTTGATACCTCCTTGCAGACGCTTTCCGCAAGCTGTCGCCCTCCTTCCACCCCAGGTGGCAGCAGGATGAGAGAAGGGCCCTGGGGCGCTCTGAGAGCCTCCTTGTTGGCAACTCTTGGCCCTGCGCTGGGGCAGGACGGTCCTGGAGAGTTGCTCAGGGGGTGTGCTGTGGCCGGGCGTGATGCTGTCCCTCCGTGGCCAAGTGTCAGAGTAGTCCAGTAAGAGGCTCCTGCCCTGGCTCCTGGGCCAAGTGGCGTGGGCAGGACGGCTGAAGTGCAAGTGTGAGTTTTTGGATCCTAGGAAAGCAGTGTGGCTGCGCTGTGGGGTGGAGCTGGCCTGGCCAGCAGACTTTATCAGGTGGGGAGGCCTTGGGTAGGACTCTCCCCCTTCTCTGCACCCCAGGTCAAGATGAACTCCTAAGCTTTTTATCTTAAAAGCTTCTAGGAAGGGGGTTCCAAGGCAGCCGGAAGGCCAGGGTGAGAAACTGGAAGCCAAGGGGCCCCTGCAGGGCGGGGTCAGACCGGGCAGCTCAGCTTCAGGAGGGAGGGGGACCAATGGGAACCAGAGTCTTTCCTGTTGGGATGGTGGTGCCTGGGACCACCGTGTGGAAACCACCTCCACCAGAGGCTGTCCTGCTGGTCTCTGCTCAGCCTGCATTTCCCCCAGCTCCTAAACAGCTACCACTAAGGGGCCTTCAAAAGCCAAGTGGAGGCCGGGAGCTGCGGGGGAGGGTTCCCACCAGCTACTACTTCGCCTGTGGAGAGCATTAATTTCAGGCCAGCAGAGCACCAGGCTCCCCCAGAGAGCCTGGACTTCTGAGCAGCCAGGCAGAAGAAGGCATGCTCTGGGGAGCCGGTCCTCCAACAGGGCGGAGCTGGGCAGGTGAGCGATGGGAGCCCAGGGTGGAGGGGGTGATAGCAGGGTGTCGCTGTTTTTGTGAGATGTCCTAGCTACCTCTGACAGACCTGCCATCCCTCCTTTGCTCACACAGAGGCCCAGACACAAGCAGGGCCGCTTACCTCCTGCTCTGCGCCTGCAGTTGATCGTCTGCTCCTGTACTCTCAGGAGCACACCTGGAGTCCTCATGTCCCAGTCCCTTAGCTCTGTGCAAACAGGCACCAGTCAGCTGAGGTCTCTGCTGGCCCCGGAGAGACACTCGGACCCCAGATCAGCAGGTTCAGGGGTGGGGGAGTGTGCGCTGCCTCCGGAAATTACGTGTGGGTGGTGGGACAGCCCAGGAGCCACGGAAGAATTCAGCAGGGGTCCTCCTACGAGGGACCCCTACAGACCAGCAGAAAACCAAAGCAGGGTTCTCCAGCATCGCTGGGAACGGCCTGGAAGAGCGTGGGCTGGGCTGACCTGCAGGTTCTGCAGCAGGCTGTCCACACAGGCTTTGATCCGCCTCAGCCGCTGCCTGAGGGAGTGCAGCTCCTCGACAGTGGGGACTGTGGGGAGAAGGGCCCAGATTGGTGTCCACCCTGGGCATAGGGGCTGCGGGCAGTGCTGCCAGAGCTGCCCACCCAGCTCCACCCTAGGGCAGCCAGCCAGGTGGGGTGCTCTCTCACGCTTTGTCAGCTGTGGGAGTCAGGTGGCTGTCCCTGGAGACCTTGATTGCAATGTCCCTGTGGGTCCTTTGGATCTTGACAGGCACATGGTTGGTGAGCAGGGCAATCCTCTGGTGTTCATGCATCCTCCGAGGACAGGGACGCGGGAATCTGGCCGGTGTGTTGCCCCATAGAGCTTTGTTCACCCAGAGGACCGTAGGGTGGGGACCCACTCCTGTAGGGGACATCTCGGTACCGCTTGTAGTTCAGGTTACAGTGGCTTCTGCTGCTGCAGAAGCGAGAGGGTCACTGACCAGGGCCAGGGTCTCTGCAGAGCCCCAGCTGGATGTCGGGGAGACTTGGACCCACTCATTCCTGAGAATGCTGGATTCCTGCTGTGACGAACCCCTCAAGGCCTGCCCAGGGACTAACCACAGCAAAGCAGCCTCCTCCTGCCTGGCCTCTGAGCAGGGGCAGCTTGCAGGTGGCAGTAAGGGGACAATGGCCCACTGGCTTCTGACAGGCCCCCCATACAACCTCCATGCCTCCAGTGGCTCCTGTGCCCCAGCCAGGAGGCACTGCTGGTCCTCGGCCTGCCAAAGGAAAGGGTCAAACCCCAAAGCTGCAGTTGGGGTGTGGGAGCCTTTTCTTTTAGGACTGATTAACTTTTATTGGATAGTCATACACAGACAGGAGGAGGTTCATTCCCCAAATGGCTGTGACAACTGGAGCTGAGCCGATCCGAAGCCGGGAACCTGTAGCCTCTTCCACATGGATGCAGGGTCCCAAGGCTTATTGGGCTGACTGCTTTGCCCAGGCCACAAGCAAGGAGCTAGATGAACTAGGGCCTGTATGGGATCTCGGGCGTTGAAAGTGAGGACTTTAGCTGCTAGGCTACAGCGCCGGGCCCATAGGGATTCTTGCATGGGGCAGGGGGGGAATGGCCCAAGATGCAGGGCACAGCACCAGCAAGGTCAGCAGGCAGGCAGGCAGGCAGGCAGGTGGCCGGCCATCTCCCCCGTGCGGTCGGCTTTGGGACACAGAATGACATACACACCCCATCCCATTGTAGATCCCAGGCTCTCAGGCCACAGCCCCCACCTCGCGGCATCCTGTTCTCCAAAGGTGTGTCCCGTGGCGGGGAGAGGCAGGCGAGGGCATGAGAGTTTGGGCCAGCACCAGGCAGGGAGCCGCTGCCAGTGCGGGTGAGGGGAGGCAGCAGAGCTAGAGGGGCGGCTGCTGGGCCAGGAAGGCCGGGCACCCAAGTGGGGTCAGGATCCCGGCGAGGCTGGGGACCATTGTGAGGTGGTAAGTTTTTGCGGAGCAGCTGGGAGTGTTCTGGGTTGGCCAAGACCCTCCCGTTTGCGTGGAGTCAACCAGACACGCAGCTGCTGACTTCCTGAGATGCGGCGAGGACACTTGTAGCCGTTTGCATTGGAGGTTCAGTGGTAGAATTCTCGCCTGCCACACAGGAGGCCTGGGTTCGATTCCTGGCCAATGCACACTTGCAAACTTTTCATCAGTTTTTAAATTCTAGCCTTCATCCTTTCTTCCTATTTTGAGTGTCATCCTTGAGTAAAGGAATGGGATTTTACTTCCTGGGTTGAGACAGGCTAGGTGGGACAGTGGCTTAGGCGAGCCTTCCCTATTCTTTCCAGTGTCTTGGCCCTAACCCCAGTGGACAGGTAACTGTGCTCTCTTTTTTTTTTTAAGATTTATTTATTATTGGAATATTTATTTATGTGTTTATTAAATTATTGGAAAGGCAGATATACAGAGAGGAGGAGAGACAGGAAGATCTTCTGTCCGAAGATTCGTTCCCCAAGTGGCCCCATGGCTGGAGTTGCGCCAACCTGAAGTCAGGAGCCAGGAACTTCTTCCAGATCCCCTAAGCCAGTGGCAGCGACTGAGCCCCTGAAGCATCCCGTGCTCCCTCCCGGTGTGGGCATTGGCACGAACCTGGAATCAAGTGTTGGAACTGCGACTCAAACCCAAACACGCTGATGGGGGACACTGGTGTCCCAGCCACCGTTCCAATATCTGCCCCACATTCTTGTTTTAGAAAACTTTTTTTTTCCTGTTCATTCCCCAAGTGGCTGCAATGGCTGGAGCTGAGCCAGAGCCAAGAGCCAGGAGCTTCTTTGAGGTCTCCCGAGTATACAGTGCCCCCGCCCGTCCTCTTGTGCACACAGGTGCCACCTAATGCCAGTGCCTGCCGGGTGACCATGTGCTCAACAATCTTGGCCTGGGATTCTTCTACTTTCCATTCAGGTGAGAAATAGATTGCGGGTAGCTAGCAGTCAGCGTTTCCTTAAAGACACCCAGGACGAATTTCTGAGTGTTTCTCCAGACTTAGTAAGTTGGCCAGTGGAACACAGATGGTCACCCCGCCAACACGTTGTGGTGTTTGTTGTCAGAGGCTGGTTGGGTGGGGGGAATGTGTGTGGGCACTCCCAGCTACTGGTTCATTCCCCAAATGCCCAAATACGTGCCAAAACCAGGCCCTGGAAACTCACTTCAGGCCTCCCATGTAGGCAGCAGGGACCCAGCTCCCTCGGCCATTGCCAGTTGTCTCCCTGGGTGAACAGGGAGCTGGATTCAGGGACGAGGAGGAGCTGGGACTGGAATCCAGGTATCCCAATCTGGAATTTAACCAATGGACCAAACGCCCAGGCTGTGCCGGCCAGTCATAAGGCCCCGCAGGTGGCTTGGTCGAATCCCTCAGCTTCTCCGAGCACGGCCTGAGCTCGCTCGCGCTCTCTCTCTCTCTCCTTGCCGCTCTCGCTGTCTAGGGGCCGCGACCCCGCATCCAGCAGCACCTGCCTGCTCCACACCCGACTCACGGCCCGCTTGCCGCTCTCTGAGCACGCCGGGCTGCGCGGGCCCAATTCCTCCTGTCCACGGCAGAGGGCGCACTAGCGGGCAGGGACACTCCCGGAAGGGGGCGGGCCCTCGCGGCCGCGCGTGCGCAGGCCTGGTTCCTCCTCCACGGACGCGCCGGGCGCGACTGTGCGCCCAGGGCCGTCGGAGCTGTCCTGCGCCGTCGCCGGCCGGGCACTGCCGGACCGGACAGGGGGCCTGCTCTCCCGCCGTCCACGAGGCAGTAGGTGAGTGACCAGCCAGCCTCGGCTGCTGAGGCTCCTCCTCGGCAGGTGGTGGGCGTTGCCGAGCGCCCTGAGGGCGGCCGCTGAAGTGTTTCCTTGTGCGTCCCAGGTTAACTGGCTGAAGGTGGCACAGACAGTGGAGAGGCTCGTGAGAGGGAGTGTGGCACCACCCCCCTTCTCCTTGAGGGTGTGTGACCCACTTAATACTGTCTGACGTCCTCACCCGCCGGGGGGGGGGGGACGCAGTTAGCGCCTGCGACCAGGGAGTACAACCCTTACACCTTGACACTCCCCCTTCCAAATGAGCATGTGCAGCTTCGTGTGGATTTATAACTTAGTTTAATCCTTTGTGGGATGCAGCTGACGTGCAAGCTGCAGCTGACCCAGCAGACGCTTCCCACTGGTGAGCCTGGCTTTCTGCTTCAGCACCCAATTGAAGCCCAGCCTCTGCACTGACGACCCTAGCCTCCCTTCCCATCCCCCCTCTCAGCTGGGCTTTTCTAAAAGCCACTCCTTCCCTCCCCGCACTGGCCCCACTGACACCCCCCTCTGTGTTGTGGCGGATCTGATATCCCCTGGAACGTTGGGCAGGCGGGATTGTCCTTGCTTGGTCCTTGTCTCAGACAGGTGTGGGGGGCAGGCAGCAAGCTGGTGCACCAGGGGGCTGGCGAGGGAGCCGCATGGTCAGACCTCATGGTCCAGGGTCCCATCGAGAAATGTGGTCTCGGGCTACAAGCGAAGCAGAGGAGGGCAGGCTTGACGGCAGCACAGCTGTCCTGGAAGGCGGAGCGGTGGCTCGCTCGGCCCTGCAGCTCCCTCTGAGCTGTGGGGAGCCTGGGTTCCCCCTTCTCTGTAGTGCCCTGGGCAGTCCTGGAATGGACAGATCCACACAGCTTCTCCAGGCCCTTTCTCTGGTGGCTGCTTTCATGGTGGGACGCTAGGGGAATCGGACAGGGACCCGAGGACAGGAACAGAGAGAGCCGTTTCGAGATTTACCAAACTGGCAGATGTAACGGTTCCGGGTTTTACAGCGTTGGTCGTTCCAGTTGAAAGCAGCTGAGGCCTGCAGCTCCACGCAGTTACCAAACCTGCCAGGCCAGGGTGTGGGGTGCTCAGGGCTAGAGGAGTGGATCAGGTGTTAAACCCTCTCGCCCAACCAGTCCACTGCATGTGTCGGAGAAACCCTGGTGCCCTGACACATGTTCCAGATCCACTTTACTGCCAAGCCACAAAACTGCTTCCAGTTACACCTGCTTCTCAGGTTACCCATGTGGTCTGGGCAAGCCCCATTCTGGCCCCCTCTCTTCCAGTGCACACGGGCCGGTGGGGCTTGGCCCGGGACAGGTGTCATCCCAAAAGGGAGGAAGTGTATGGGGGGCCCCTTTGGGGCTGGGCTTCCTCCTGGTGATAAGCCAGGAGCACAGGCCTGGCTGCCAGCAAGGATAGTTGGAGTCCTTGGTGGCCACACAGCCCAAGCACCTCTACTCCTGCCACCTCTGTCCCTAGCATTCTCAAGCTTTGAAGACCAGGGTTCTGGGTCCCTGATGCAGGCCGGCTGGTGGGTGGATGTGTGCGTGGATGGGTGTAGGTCATATGGGTGGTCAAGGGATGCTGAAACTGGGGTGTTGATGGAGGCACAGGACAGGTGGGGGGAGGGAGGTGAGTGGGCCATGGCTGGAGGGAAGGAGAGGCTTGGCTGAGGTTCCTTTTCATCCACATCTCTGTCACCTCGGCATTGTGTTCACACCGGCTGAGCCCCGGCTGCCCTGGTACCTGGGCACCAGGCAAGGCCCAGACTCTCTGAGGACTCAGCCAGTAGGTGGGGTGTGGCTCTCCGCCAAGTGGCCCAGGAGAGAGAGTAGGACGCTCAGGTGAGGGGGGCATGGAAGACTCACCCTTGATTGTCAGGCTGCCCAAAGGCAAAGCTGGTGAAGGCGTGGTGCACCCCCGTGGTCCAGCGGAAGGAGTCCTTGCCGGCCTTGTAGGTCAGCCCTGGGCAGGACAGAAAGGGTTGACCCTGAGGGCTGGGGGGGCCCCAACTGCCTGGAGCCTGCTGCCTGTGCTCCAGACTCCCTATTGCCCCTCCCCGCCTTCCTCCTTCACAGCGGAGGGGTGGGCAGCAGCCCGGCCTCATTGTCCCCCTGCTCTCTGTGGGGGCCGCTCAAAGTTGCCTCAGCCCAGCCCAGCCCAGTGTGGTGGGGGCACTCACCCTGCCTCCAACCAGCCCGCCGGCTACTCACCAATCCAGAAATTGCTGGTGTTAGAGTCGGTGTCGGGCACCTCGTTGGTGGGCTCCAGGCGACCCAGGTAGAAGGCGAGGATGTCCTGGACCTTCTGACTCTCAATCTGGGCTAGCACAGCACCCTGTTCCTGTAAGCCCCTCCCTTGGTCACACTGGCAGGCTCCGCATGAATGGCCAGGCCAGCACCACCCAGCCCTGATGGACCCGTGCTGGTAAGCTTGTGGGCAGACTGCCCTTCCTCTCCCGTGCCTGCTTTGCTGCCGTCAGTACACAGTGGCCCAGCTGGCCACTCGCAGGCCCAGGCCAAGCCATGTCCAAAAGGGTTTTGTTTCTCTTGTGCAGTGTGTTGACTGCTAGCATCCATGAGTGGAGGGATGCTGGTGGACATGGGAGAACTCTGGGATTCTGGCAACTCGGAGCCCGCACTCCTGTGTGGCTGCCAATGGCAACCGGAGCTCCCTTAGGTAGAGGCAGGATGGGGTCTCGTCCTGGGACCCCTCAGGTCAGTCAGAGCTTCTGTGCCACTGACCCCATGACCCTGGCTTTCTGCCCTTGGAAGGAATGGGATCAGGACCCATCTGTCAGTCTGGAAGCCCTCCAGGAAGACCCTTGCTTGGGGCACCCCAGGGGAGGCAGGGCTCAGCGGTCACCTGACACTTCATCTTGGCCCCGTAGTAGGTGTCTGCCTCTGAAGACACTGTGAAGCAGTCTCCATCAATCTGCAGGTCGCACGCATGGAAGGGAAAGTGCACCTTGGCTAGGGGAGGGAGCCGGAGTTTACGAGTGACCTTGGAAAGGGGAGCTAAGCTCAAAGTGCCCACTTCCTGCACAAAGTGGGGCATGTGTGTGGGTCAGGGATGTGTTGGTAGAGACAGGATGGTGGACTAAAAAAAAAGAAAAATCCATGGTTTCTGGTATTTGCCAATTTCCCACCCCTTCCCCAAGGTCAGTGTCAGGGACTGATTGTGATGCCAGGAGTCCAGAGGAGATGCACACAGGGCGCTCCTGGGAGCTGGCAGCAGCTTGCACCGGTACCCCACTCTGAGGGAGGGGCCTTGGGGGCAGGACTCACTAGCACACTGGGTTCCCCCGAAGCCGGTCTGGCAGACACAGGAGCATTCCTCCTCCCGGAACTGGCCATGCACGCACTGCACGCTGCACCGCACTGCCAGCACAGGACAGCGAACTCAGCACCTGTGGCCACTGTGCCATCCCTGACAGGCCCTGGCCATCTGGGAGTGTCAGCCGCAGCAAGAACTCCCCGGTCCTGGACACGAAGCCCACGAGGGCCTCCTGTGCTGCCATGTGTGTCATCTTTGGTTTGGTCCCCATTGTAGAGAGAAGAAAGTAGGGGTCTGTGGTCACACAGCAGGGTATCCATCTTCCTGCCACCACCACAGAACACAGGGGCCACGTTTGAATCCATTGTGAATGCCCCATGTAGCTGAGGCTCTGGCAGGTGGCTGATGGGCAGAGAATTCTGGGCGACTGAACATATGCAGAGTACACACTCAGCGGGTCACAGTGAGCACTCCTGAGGCCCCTCAGGTACCCTCAGTGGGTGCATCAGCCCCGGGACCCACCTGGGAAGCAGCTGTGTGTTTGGCCTCCCTTCTCGCCCCCTCTGGGTCCCCTGCCCAGGTATGTGCGTGCTGCTTACCTTGGCAGTACCTGCCTGTGTAGCCAGGGGGACAGTGGCAGCGGCAGGTGCTCACGTTGAGTTGTCCGCCGTTCCGGCAGCTCATGCGGCATGGGTTCCTGGGGACCTCTGGGCAGAAGGGGTGGGAGCTCTGTGAAGGGATCCTCCTCCCGGCAGGCCAGGGGCCACTGCTCAGAATGCTGCCACCCACCCAGGGACCACCAGCCCAAGCCCTCAGGTGCCTGCTGCCCTGAAGGAGGTGAGCCAGGTGGGATGCTTACCACAGAGCCCTCCAGCATGGTCCCAGGCTTTGAAGCAGCCTGAAAGCTTGGCTGTGCAGAGTGAGCACCAGGCACCTTCCTTGTAAGGGCTGATCGTCTTCCCGTTCACCTCCCAGTTGCCTCTGTGGGAGCAAGTGCCCCAGGGGCTGCCATGGCCTGACCCGGGGCAAAGCAGGGGCAGGGCCTTGTTGCCTGTCCCACTGCCCCCCCAGCTCCCCTCCCCCAGCCGGGGGCAGGATCAGGGAGCAGAGAGAGACAGAACCTTCTGTACCCTCCCCCTTCCTGCTGCTTTCCTCCCCCACCAGCATGCACACTGAATAAAGGCCTTCACGGTGTCTCACGCTGGGAGGGTATATCTTATTCCACCTCTAGCCCCATAGACAGCTCAGCTGTCCTGGGAGCTTACCCGGGGGCATACGCGCAGACGAAGGCTTCCATTGCCACCTGGCCCACGGAGCATGGGTGCCACCCACAGCCCAGCTGGCTTGAGGTGGCCCACACGAGCTGCAAGAGACACAGTAGCTCAGAAACCTTTTGTGGACTACCCCTCCTTCCAATCTGAGATTCAGTGGCATAGACTATGGCCGTGGTGGGGAGGGAGGGACATGACCTATGCTACCATCCAGCTGAGGCTGGCCAGGGACGGACCCCTCACTGTATGGATTGGAAAGGCTTCCTGGGTGCAGGGGTTGGAGGGTGAAGGTTGGCAGACTCAAGGGATAGGCAGAGGGAGATGGCAAGACAGACCGTGATATCTGGGTCCAGTAGTTGATGGTGAGATGACTTCTTGCTATACCCTCCTTGCTCGTTTTCTGTTTTTATTGTTTGAAAGGCAGAGAGAGACAGAGAGAGGACCTCCATGCTGTGGTCCATGACAGTCAAGCCTGGGCTGGGGCTATGTCAGACTGAAGCTGGCACTGCAACTAAGTCTCTCCCATGTTAGTGATAGGGACCCTAGGACTTCAATCATCATTGCGATGGCCCCAGCTACTCATGTGGAGGCTGGGTGGAGTTCCTGGCCCCTGGCTTAAGTTTGGCCCAACCACAGTCATTGTGGCCATTTGGGAAATGAACCAGTGTATGGAAGATATTATCTCTCTCCCTCTATGTATATGTATATATATATGTGTGTGTGTGTATATATATATATGCTTTAATAAATCATATTATATGTTTATATAATATGATTTTTTAAAGTTTTTTTTAACGATTTATTTATTTTTATCAGAAAGTCAGATATACAGAGAGGAGGAGAGACAGAGGAAGATCTTCCATCTGATGATTCACTCCCCAAGTGATCCCAATGGTTGGTGCTGTGCCGATCCGAAGCCAGGATCCAAGGATCCAGGAACTTCCTCCAGGTCTCCCATGCAGGTGCAGGGTCCCAAGGCCTTAGACCATCCTCTACTGCTTTCTCAGGCTACAAGCAGCAAGCTGGATGGGAAAGCAGGTCATCGGGATTAGAACTGGTGCCCATATGCGATCCCAGTGTGTTCAGGGCGAGGACTTTAGGTGTTAGGCCACCATACTAGGCCCAGTGTATATGATTTTAAAAATGATGAAATGAGAACAGAAGATAGAAAGGTCAAATAATCATTATTGAAAGGGAATGACAAAGAAAGTAAGAGAGAGTGATGTGTCCATTCCCCAGGTGTCTGCAGCAGCCCCGCTCGGGCCAGCTGAAGCCTGGAGCCATGGGCTGCGTCAGGCTCTCCTTTGTGGGCAGCAGGGACCCTGGCACTGAGCCGACGTCTGCTGCTGCCAGGCGAGTGTGTGGCGGGAAGCTGGGGAGCCGGAAGCTGACCCCAAGTAGTCCTCTATGCAGTGTGGGTGTCCCAAGCAGCTACGTGACCTGATGTGCATAACGCTTGCCCCAGTGCTGGGCAAATAAAAAGGCCAGAGCTGCAGACACAGTCAGTATTTTTTAGCAATATCAGTTTAACTGCGTTTTTAAGTCTCTGTTCAACAATGAACAATTATAGCCCATAAGTTAGAAAGGATAAAGTGGACAGTTACCTAGAAAATAGAACTTGTGAAAACTGGCTCAAGAAGAAATGGTTGAATCAGTAGTTAGAATCCATTCATATATGTACACACACACACACACACACACACATACTCCTGCATCACATTGTTTTGTATCGTGACACACCAAGAAGGCAGGCATTCAGAAATATTTAACCAGTAGCACTGGGGTACTTGCCAGGAGCGTGGAGAGCCGCTGCCGGGCCAGGCATTAACCCCTTGTTTCCAGATCCTGGGCTACATCCCAGAAAGCCCAGGGACGCAGCCTGGCCAGGGGCATTTGGGAACTCAGTGTAGCATCGCGAGATGACCAACAAGCACCTGGCTGTTTTAGTACTTTGGCTAACGGTGGTAATGTATTGTGCATAGTTGATAGCTACACAAGTGGGAATGAATGCAGAAATGGTTAACATTTAAACGGAGGTTGAGTATAGGCAGATTTACGGAGAGGAAGAAAGACAGATTTTCCATCCACTAGTTTCCTTCCCAGCTGACTGCAGTGTCTGAAGTTGAGTTGATTTAAAGCTAGGAGCCTCTTCCCGGTCTCCTGTGTGGGTATAGGCTCCAAGGGCTTTAAGCCATCCTCCACTGCTTTTGCAGGCCATAAGAGGGAGCTAGATGGGGAGTGGAGCAACTGGGACATGAACTGGTGCCTGTATGGGGTGTTAGCCAGTTGAGCCATCATGCCAGCCCCTGTGAATTTGCTTCCTAAAAAGAACTCTCCTTTAGAGATGTGCATTTAGTGACTTCCGGGTAAAATGATGCGATGTCTGAAATTTGCTTATACTGATAGGGAAGAAGGAAGTAAGGGTATGTGTGAAACTATACGTTAGTAGTTGTTGAAACTGGAAGTGTATTATACCATTCTGACTGCTTCGTTATGCTTGAAACTTTGTGTAGTGAAATGCTTGAAGTTACCAGGAAGATCTGGTGTCACATCACAGCTTTGTGTGCATGCGCACACACATCATTCATGTATTCCATCACTTGAACTGGTCAAGAAAGAACCATCTACTTATTTGAATCGAGGCAGTAGACGCATTTGACCAATCACAGGCCCAGTCATGACTTTAACAATGCCCGGCAGGGCCCTGTGCGATATAGCCTGGTGCTAAATCCTCGCCTTGCATCTGCCCACATCCCAAATGGACACTGGTTCATATCCCAGCTGCTGCACTTCCCTTCCAGCTCCCTGCTTGTGGCCTGGAAAAGCAGTCGAGGATGGCTTAAAGCCTTGGGACCCTGCACCCGCGTGGGAGACCTGGAAGAGGTTCCTGGCTCCTGGCTTCGGATCAGTGCAGTTCTGGTATTTGTGATCACTTGGGGAGTGAACGAGCAGGTGTGCACTCTCTGTATCTCTGTTTTTCCAATAAATTTTTTTTTACTAAAAAAATAATTTTTGTAAGATTTATTCTTATTGGAAAGTCAGATTTACAGAGAGAAGGAGATACAGAAAGATCTTCCATCCACTGGTTTACTTCCCAAGTGGCCGCAATAGGATCAGGATCCAAAGACGCTGGGCAGTCTTCTTGCTTTCCCAGACCAGAATCAAGTAGCTGGAAGGGAACTGCGGCAGCCAGGATATGAACTGGTGCCCACATGAGATCCCAATACATGCAAGGAAGACTTTAGCCACTAGGCTACTGCGCTGGGCCCAAAATAAATATTTAAAAAACAAAAATACTTGACAGCCTAGATGAGAAGGAAATGTGTGTTCATATACACACACACAATCCTGCATCACATTGTTTTGGGTCTGGCGGTTGCTGCGTGCAGATGGAAAACCTGTCTCTCTCTCTTTGCCTTTCAACTGAATTAAACAGGTTTTTAAAAGATTTGAAGACATTGCCAAAGGCTATGAAAGGATAATGAGTGGGACAGGAAGTACCTTGGTCTGACAGATGTTCAGGAAAGTGCCAGTGAAAACAGCAGGGCTCTCAGCCCCTTCCTTTTGATGACAAGGAAGCAGGCTGACAGCACTTGGGAACTGGTTTGCAGGTTTCTGCTGCTGGTGTGTGCCCTTTGGAGGTGACCTGTGGCATTGTAGGTGCATACTCTGTATGACCAGCTGTTTGCCTTCAACCGTTTGAAGGCAAACTCCCGCCTCTTTGTGAGATGCCTCAGCCAGCCTGGCCATTGCTGGACTCACCTGAGTGTAGTGACTGCAGGTGGCATTGTGGGTGCACTCGGCTGCTGCATGGCTGTACCACTGCCCCTCTGCGAACCACAGGCCAACCACTTGGATGAAGGACGCCGAGCCCTGGGGCAGCAGCTGCACATTCCAGCCCACTTGGGGGTCATGCTGAGACGCCAAGGCTGTGCTGGGGACTCCTGTGCAGCAGTGGGCTGCCCTGGCTTGAGCCAGTTGGGCCAGGCTCTCACTCCAGTCCTGGGGGGAGTACACGTGGAGACATGAGTAGGAGTTGTTTTGGGTGAAGAATGAGACTCGTGGACCAGACCTCAGCAATCCAATGCCCTCCTCCCTCCCCACCCCGGAAGTGGTCACTGGCCTCAGGCGGCACCATGGCAAATGTGGAAGAGGAAACTGCGTGAGGAGCCCAGGCCTCACCCTCTGAGCCGGTGACTCACTGCAGGGGGCCAGGGAATGTCAGCACCTATCGAGGCTGTCCTCCCATGAGTCCCAGCCTCCTCTGCAGGAGCACCCATTGCTGGGCAGTCACCACTGGGAGCACCTGGGTATCCAACACCCAGGCCCGAGGAAGGGCAGGGCTCTCAGGGCAGGCTGGAGTAGAGTGAGTGGGGAGAGAAGTAACCTCCCTCCTGGCAGCCCACCCCCACCCCTGGGAAACTGACACTGGAGCTTCAAGGTCGCCTCTGTGGAGGAGTTTATGGGAGGCAGCCATGGGGAACCCTGCCTGCCCCCACACAGCCCTGTCCTCCCTCCCCATGCTGGGCTGTTAATGTGGGTCCTATTATGGGTCCAGTGTTTGTGAGGCACAGGGTATTAGCCCCAGTGGGTGGTGGGAAATCCTATACCCTTCCACCTCCGATGATGCCCCTCCTTGGCCCCTGCCGTGAAAGAATGAATGAGGGTGCCACTCCTGGGTGTCCAGCTTCACTGGGGAAGGAGCACCGGGTCCTGGTCACACAAAAGGCCGCCCCAGCCCAGTGGGAGGCTTCTCCCTTCCTGTCCCCTGTCCCTCCCATCCTGTGGCACTCCTTTGTGGGCTCCTGTCCCTAGAGGATGAGATCCACAGCTGCTTTCATATCTCCTGATCTCCATGGCAACGGGAAGCCAAAGAAGGTCTGCCCTGCAGGCCAGAGGGAGCCAAGGGCCCTCCCCCAACACCAGCTCTGACACCCTCCCTCCAGAAGGAAGCCGCGAAGTTGCCGGCCATCAGGGCAGGTGTCCCCCAATGCAGGCAGTGACCACTGTCCCCTCCCACCCTGCCCTTCTCCTCCAGGCCTGGGTACTCACCATTCTCTGCATGTTGGCCGCAGGGGGCTGGACCCGGCTGCGCAGGCGGTTGTGTAGGGAGAGGAGCAAGAAGCTTTCCTTCCTGCTCAGGCCTGGGGCTGGGAGAAAAGGCTGGGCTGTGGACACAGCTGGACCCATCCCGGTCCCCATGGCCAGATGGGAGTGCACTCTGCCCTTCAGTGGAAGAGGGCAGCCGAGGGATAGAGGTGGGGTAAGAGACTAAAGTAGTGCTTGTACTGAGTGCTGGGCTGGCCGTGCAGCAGCTTCCCATTGGGACTCTGTACCCTTGAGTCCCCGTGGGGCCTCCACTGCACACTCTAGCACGGCATGCCTCCTTGACTCGTATATCCCAGGCCCACCCCCTCACTCCTCTTTCTCCCCAGCACTGCCATGACCCCTGGACTATCCTGCACCCCCTGGTTGGATCACACCAGGGCTGCCTGGGCTCCAGCTCAGGTCCTGGCTCCTTCCTGGGGCTCCCCGTGGCCCCACACCTCCATCTTCTCAGGTGTCTCTTACCTTTGGGCACTGGAGCAGTCTCCTGCAGCTGCTGCAGCCTCACCTCTGTCCAGGCTTCGCCGAGGAGGAGAGCCAGGAGTACTGGCAGAAGAGCGGGCTGGTGGCTCCGGCCCGCAGGCCCCAGGGGAAGCTCTGGCTGAGGCATGGGCCTGTTCAGTGCTGTGAACACTGGCCCCAGCTCCACCGTCCAGCTCGCTTTGCAGACTGGATGGAGCTGTTAACAGCCTCAAGGAGTCAGGCTGCACTGGCAGACAAAAGGGGGAGGCTGATGAGTAATCAGTGTCCTAGCAGCCTCCCTTTGGCACTGGCATGAAAAGAGACAGCTCCCCAGGACGTCTCTCTGTCCCGTCCCAGGGGCTGACCGGCCCGCCCCACCGACAGCAGGCTGAGCGGTGCGCACTGACCCCGTGGCCCCTGCTAATCATTGCAGGATTATTAGCGCCCTCGGGGAGCCCCCAGAGACTCCGCTGATTGGCTCACAGACATTCCAGGGCTCCAGATGAGAGACCGATGGTGGTGCCCTAGCTGGGAAGGTGTCCTTCAAGGCCATGGAGGGGCTTGCACTCCAGCGTCTGGCACTGCGAGGAGGCTGCGCCTGGGTTGTGTGCCCCTGGGTGGGCAGGAACTGGGCAAGACCTCAGGGGAGTTCTTTCCTTTCTCGGGAAGCTCATATCAACCTCCAGTCATGAATTAAACATAGGCCGGAGGCAACCACATACCACACAGGTGCCACTAGTGGGCTGTTAGGAAAGTGGGCTAGGGCTGTACCTGGAGGGGAGGGGTGGAGTGTGCCTTTGCATGTAGTCTGCCTGGATGGAGATGGGGGGGCAGGGCCAGTCCTGGTGAATGCCAACATCGCCCACGTGATCATGGGGGGGGCGGGGTGGCAGAGGCAGCGAGGAGGGGAGCACGTGATGCACTTGGCTGACTCCAGAGCTGTCGGGAACAAGTCAGCCTTAGAGGAGCAGGCCGTGGAGAGAGCTGTAGTGAGTGCCACATGGCCAGGACCCCTGCATGCCCGTCAGAGCAGGCTGGAACAGGCACTTCTGCTGCCCCCTCAGCCCACATGTTCTTAGGGAATGCCCACATCCCCCCTGGGCAGGTCCACGGTAACTGCACTGTGCCCAAGGACAGCCGGGCAAGCCCGCCACTTCCTCCTTGGTCTCTGACCCCTCAGCTGGCACTGTCTTCAGCCAGGCATCTCTCCGCGGAGACTCCACTGAAATGCGAGTTGGCTTGTCCGCAAGAGGAGACCCGGCTAGGTTGTGCCTACCATTGTGGGTGTCAGGGAGCTGACCTGTGCTGGGCACACTCTGAAGCCAGAGGGCTGTGTTGCCATGATCCCCAGGGCCTCAGGAGTTTCTTCTTCCATAAGCAGGATGACCCAGCAACCTGCAACTCCGTGCATGTAGGTCTCATATGTGCCTAACAAAGGCTGTGATTTTTTAAAAAAATTTATTTTTATTATTATTATTTTTTTAATCGGAAAGGCGGATATACAGAGAGGAGAGACAGAGAGGAACATCTTCCATCCGATGATTCACTCCCCAAGTGAGCGCAATGGCTGATGCTATTTCCGGGTCTCCCACACGGGTACAGGGTCCCAAAGCTTTGGGCTGTCCTCGACTGCTTTTTCCCAGGCCACAGGCAGGGAGCTGGAAGGGAAGCGGGGCTGCCGGGATAGAACCGGCGCCCATATGGGATCCCGGGAGTGCAAGGTGAGGACCTTAACCACTTGTGCCACCACGCTGGGCCCTGTGATTTTTTTTTAACTAATTAATTTATTTTTTATTAGAAAGGCAGATACACAGAGAGGAGGAGAGAGAGAAGGAGATCTTCTGTCCAATGGTTCACTCCCCAAGCGGGTACAATGGCTAGAGCTGAGCCAATCCGAAGCCAGGAGCCAGGAGCTTCCTCTGGGTCTCCCACGTGGGTGCAACATCCCAAGGCTTTGGGCCGTCCTCGACTCTTTCCCAGGCCACAAGCAGGGAGCTGGATGGGAAGCAGGGCCACCAGGATTAGAACTGGCACCCATATGGTATCCCGGCGCATTCAAGGTGAGGACTTTAGCCGCTAGGCCACCGTGCTGGGCCCTGCACGGTCACTTACCAAAAAAAACTGATTTATTTTATTTTTATTGGATAGGTAGATTTATAGAGAGGGAGAGACAGAGAGAGTTCTACGCGCTGGCCCACTCCCCAAGTGGCTGCAATAGCTGGAGTCGAGACAGTCCGAAGCCAGGAGCCTCTTCCAGGTCTCCCATGCGAGTGCAGGGTCCCAAGGCCTTGGGCTGTCCTCATCTGCTTTCCCAGGCCACAAGCGGGGAGCTGGATGGGAAGTGGGGCCACTGGGATTAGAACTGGCGCCTATATGTGATCTCGGCATGTGCAAAGCTAGGACCCCAGCTGCCAGACCACTGCGCCGGGCCCGAGTTTTTCTTTATAGCACTTCACATATGTCATCCTGTGGCCTTCCTGCACTCTTCCTGATTTCATGATTTGTCTTTTTAAAAAACATATTATTTATTTATTTATTTGAAAGATAGAGTTACAGAGAGAAATTGTCCATCCATTGGTTCATCCCCTCAAATGGCCACAGCAGCCAGGGCTAGGCCAGTCTGAAGCCAGGGAGGGGCCTGAAGCTTCCTCCATGTCTCCAAGTAGGTGCAGGGGTCCAAGCAGTTGGGCCATCCTTTGCAGCTTTTCTAGGCCATTAGCAAGGAACAGGACTGGAAGTGGAGCAGCCAGAACTTGAGCCAGTGCCCATAACACCTGCTATACCACAGTACCAGCACCACCTGATTAGTCTGTATGTGTGTTTATGTATGTGTGAAGTTTATTTAAAAGCTGAGGAGGTCACACAAATACATTTAGGGATAGATAGAGTGAGCTGAGAGTGGAAAGGTGGGAGAGAGGTGTTTCTGCTTTTCTCTGGTGTCTGTAGGGGAAAGAGCGAGTTTACGAGAGAATGTCGTTCCCCGTTGCCTGGCTTCTCGTGAGCTGAGGAAGAGGAGTGGTTACATGATACCACCCCCAAGTCCCTGGTGAGGGGGGTTACATCCTGGGGAAGGGACCACTTGACTGACAAGTAGGCAGACTGTACTACGTAGGGCCGGGGAGGTATGGTTTCCAGTTGGTAACTCTAAGCTTGTTAGCTGCCTGTCCCATTTCATTCTCCTCTGAGAGATTTCTGATTCCTGTTCTCAAGGGTTGCTGAAGGATGGTTTATCTCATTCTCACTTCCTGTTGATTAGGAGCGTAGGTGTTGATGGCCTGGGTTTGGAAATCTCTCCTTATCCATATAAAGTGTGGCCAGTGTCACTGGCTGTCTCCCCTGCATTGTCATCTCTCCAGAGGTTACTTTTTTTTTGTCCCTTGGGGTAGCACCTGAGGTCCTCGAGTGGCTCAGAGGAGCAGGCCAACTCATCCTTTGTGTGTAGCTGGGCACAGTCCTCTCCCCTGCACAGGAGTGATCCCAGGAGGCGGCACAATGTGTACCATGTGCCTCGGTCCAGCATATGCACTCCACACTGTGGCTCCTGAGGTCGGCAATCATGTGGAGTCTGAGACCAACCAGATGCAGGAGCCTGTGTCTCTTGGTGATGCCAAAGGCCATCCGTGGGGTCTGCCCCCCCACCCCAGTGTGACTATGTGCCACAGCTGTGACCACCTAGAGCCTCTCAGGTCCCTGGCCTGCTGCTTTGACTGGTGTGGTACTGTGCAGAACATGTGGCTTGCCCAGGACCCTTCAGGCACTTGGCCTGCCAAATGTCAGCAGAGGAGCGGTGGCTGGTCTTTCTGACAGGTTGTCTGAGTGTGAAAGTCTGCACATATGGCAGGTACAGTGCACGGAGCACCTGGCTCTATCGACTGGCTTCTGTCATCGTAGGCAAGATGGAAGGCACTGTGATTTTTCCTGGCCTTTCTCCTGGGATTGCCATGATCCCCATATGTACCCTGCTCTGCTAAATACCCAGGTTCTGGAGGGCTTTGCTGTCACTCGGACTTTGCTGTGCTGTGGTTCTGCTAGACTTCCGTTTGAAAAGGTGGTTGTGAGAGAAGAGGGGCCAGCCTGGTGGCGCAGTGTGTTAAGTTGCTACCACCATCCCTGCTCAGCACCAGTTCAGGTCTCTGCTGCTGTGCTTCCAGCTCAGGGAAGGGAGCAGAAGATGGCCCAAGTACTTGGACTCCTGCCACCCGAGAGGGAGGCCTGGATGGTGACTCAGGCTCTTGGCTTTGGCCTGGCCCAGCGTTGACTGTTGTGTTGTGGTTCTCTGGGGAAACAAACCAGCAATGGAAGATCTCCTTCTCTGTTGTTCCCTCTCTTTGTCACTCTTTTTTTAAAAAAAATCTTTTATTTATTTTATTGGAATGTCAGAGGTACAGAGAGACAGAAAGAACTTCCGTCTGCTGGTTCACTCCCCAAGTGGCTGCAATGCCTGGAGTAACAGACAGGAAGATGCTTGAACCACTGTTTCACTCCGAGGCTGAAGCCAAGTGCCAGCACTCCATCCAGGTCCCCACATGCGTTGTAGGGACCCTGTCACTTGGGCCACCAGCTACTGCTTTCCCAGGAGCACTACTGGGAATCTGGATTAAAAGCAGAGCAACCTGGATTCAAACCCGTGATCTGATACGGGATGCTGGAGTTGTAATGTTTTAACCCACCATACCACAGACTCAGGTCCCCACCATCTTGGATTTCTGAGGAGGAGCTGGAGCCAAACGATGCCCCAAATGGAAGGGTCTGAGGGTCCTTGACTGCATAGAGCTTTTTAAGGGAGGGAACAAGATGAGGCAAGGACTCTCTGAGACAGCAGCAAAGGGCCTTGGCCCTTCTGTGTACAGGGGGAGCCCTGGGAGGGCTTGGATTTCTAGTCCTTCCCCACAGCGTCCCCTCACTCTGTGGGACTGGACCTCAAATCACAGGCCACAGCGCCACCTGAAGGTGAACAGGTCTGGATGGGGCATCTTTATTTGATTTGCACTTTGGCTTAAGTAACTGGGCCCTTTTACGCTTCCTTCCCAGCAGCGATAGCAGGAAGCTGCTCTCCAATATGGATCTCTGAAGTCGCAGGCAGCAGCGGCTTATCATGCCGCGCCACAGCCTTGTGGCCTTCCAACCCCCCCCATCCGGTGCCCAAGGACTTTGGAAACAGCTGCTAAAAATACTCTTCCCACCTGCTGTTCTCTGTCCTTGACAAGCAGAAGCAAGGGAGATGTTGGCAAAGGACGGGACGTGAATCCAAATGTAAAAATTTTTACTCCAGAGAGCAAAGTTGTTTTTCTAAGGGACGTTTCGCACACAGGGAGCCAAGAACCAGAGATGCTACGCTTCAGACGCTCCACAGCTGCTCGGGACGGAAGGGAGCCCGCGCTCGCCCGCGCCTGCGCCGCCCACGCCGCCCTCGCGGTCACGCCCCGACCTGGGCGGGGCCTCGCGAGACCCAAACAAGCCCACGCGGCGGGGGCGGGGCCGCCGCGGTGACGTCACGGCACGGCCGGGGCGGCGCGCCCGCCGTACCCTTGCGGAGGGAGCGTCGAGCGCGGAAGGTCGCGGCCGCGGCTTCCTCGGAACTTTGTTTCTCGGGGGTCGCGCCGCCTCAGGGCGCCCGGTCCTCGCTGCCGGCCTGCCGCGACCCCCGGCGACCGTCGCGGACGCCCGCTCGCTGCCGCCGAGCCGTTCCGGAGCGGGAGCCCGTGGGGCCCGTGGGCCCGTGAGGTGAGCAGGCGGCCGCGCGGCCTCAGCGCCCCGGGACCCCCGGCGTCTGCGCGGGCGCCTCGGTGTGGCGCGGGGTCCCGGGGTTCCGTGCCCCGGGCGTGCGTGGCGCTCGGTGGCCAGGGCGGCCGGTGGGCTGGCGGGTGGCGGCCCCTCGGCGTGGAGCCGGCTGGTGCGTCTGGGCAGGTGCGGCGGCTTTTCCCGCGTTGAGGCGCCGGCTGCGGCCCAGCTGTGCTTCCCGCAGGACCGGGCGAGTGTGGGGAGTGGGGCGGACAAGGGCGGGCCGCGCCGTGAGCTGTCGTGTCGGTGTGTGTGATGGGCAGAGCCGAGCCCGGAGTCAAGTGCATTTGGCTCAGCTGTGTAAACGGGATAGGCAGTGTGGAGTGGGATTTCGGATTAGAACTCAACGCGGTGGCCTCCTAGCGGCTAAAGTCCTCGCCCTGAACGCTCCCAGGATCTCATATGGGCGCAGGTTCTATGGCAGCTCCACTTCCCATCCAGCTCCCTGCTTGTGGCCTGGGAAAGCAGTGAAGGACGGCCCAAAGCTTTGGGACCCTGCACCCGTGTGGGAGACCTGGAGGAAGTTCTTGCTCCTGGCTTCGGATTGGCGCAGCACTGGCCATTGTGGTCACTTAGGGAGTGAATCCTGGGAAGATATTTCTCTCTGTCTCCCTATCTGTATATTTTACTTTGCAATAAAAATAAATCTTAAAAAGAAAAAAAAAAAAAAAAGAACTCAGCCAACTGGACGTTCTCCTTGTTGAGAACATAACACCTGGGAGCAGCAGCTCCAGAATCCCCAGAGGGAGATTTGGAAATCTTTGTGAAAGACATTTATTTATTCGAAATTCCGAGTTACACAGAATGTGCGACAGAGGTTTTTCATTTGTTGGGTCACTTCCCTCAAATGGCCTCAGTCAGCCTGGGGAAGAGATCAGGCTGAAACCAGGAGCTTTATGGGGTATCCTCCAGGGGTGGTAGGGACCCAAATACCGAGTCCATCTTCCCGCATCTTTCTCAGGCCGGTAGCGAGGACAGGAACCGGTGTGCCACTTGGGCTATCACAGCGCTGGATGGGACATCTTTTAGACAGGTGTCCTGGGTATTGCTTCTGTGGAGGCGAGAGAGGTGGTATCAGTGCAGCCATGCTCACACGGGCTCCCTGGGGGCCACCCTGTGTGTGTGTGTGTGTGTGTGTGTGTGTGTGTGTGTGTGTGTACGTACCATTAGCATACGGGACAACTGTCACCTTGCTGATTGGTATGAGTAGATCTGAGTAGAACCAGTGTCAGCGTTGTTGGTTTAGCACAAGTTGTTTTTAGCAGAAAATATTGCGTGATTTTTCCAGAATTTTAATACTAGGAGCATTTCACAGTGGTATGTGTTCCATATACTTGGCATCTCTGCTTTTTTGATGTGTGTGACTGTACGGTCACTTCCTGGCAGTTCATGTTTGCTTTGGTATTGCTGCCGCAGCTTTGTCCTCTGCCCCTGCCACTCTTGGTATCGGCATGAGGAGCTCAGGGTGAGAAATGCTGTTTTGCCTGGTTCTAAATCACCTTCGGCTTTTCATTTCGTTCATTCTGCCTGAAACTCATCTTGGTTTCTTCCACTGTCGTTTCCACTTTGGTTTTCCTGCTGGGTGTGTGCGGCTTGGCCCTGTCCTCACAGGGTTTTGATAGGCTGCATGGAGCAGTGATCACCTGGGGACTCTGGTGGCGTCTGAGTCCTGGCTGTGACACCTGCCAGTGCACTGGGTGCTGGAGGGTTGCTCTTCTGTGCCTCTGGCCTGCAGCGTGGAGGTGCTGCTGACTGTCTCAGGGTGGGGCACAGCAAACGGAAATATGCCTGGCATTTTGGGCCTACCTGCAGCAATACAGGTGTTTGCTTTTGTTATTGCTTTATTTTTAATTTTTTAAAGAAGTTTTATTTGCTTTTATTTGAAAGACATTATTAAAAGGAGAAACAAAAATGTTTCATGCATTGGTTCATTTCCCAAAAGACTGCAGTGGCCGGAGCTGGTGTAGTCCAAAGCCAGGAGCCAGGAGTTTCTCTTCGTCTCTCACATGGACAGCAGGGGCCCAAGTACTTGGGCCATCTCCCTCTGCCTTCCTGGGCACATAGCGAGGGGTTGCATCAGCAAGGGAAGAGCTAGGACTTGAACTGGTACCTGTGTGGGATGCCAACATCATAGATGGTGGCTTAATGCACTGTACAGTGAAACTGGCCTCAGATTTTTCTTGTAAAAATTGTTTCTGGTGCTTAGGTATCCTCTGAAATGTGAGGGGCTATCTCTGAATTCTCTGGAATCAAAGTTTTGTTGCCATCTACAATGTTTGACACAGAAAATTACTGCAAGAAGTTGATGAGAAATGGAGTTGAATGACTGCTTTATGCCACCATAAACTTACTTTGCTATTGCATTTTCCATGTACTTTTTGAAGTTCTCTTGGTACCTTTGGTGGATAACATGCAGTCTGAGAGAGGTATAGTTCATCCTCGGAGAGTCCCATTATCACTTGGGAGTCTGGACCATGGCGTGCCGAGTGCTGCTTGGGGTCAGGTACCATGTTCTACCTGCACTGTATGATTCAGTGTTGGCAGCAACTGTGTAAAGTGAATGTTCCTACACAGGTGGGTAGAGGAGGTGCCTGAGGCCCAGCAGTGGAACAGCCAGCAAGGGGTGGGGATGATGGTCAAACCCAGATGTTGGCCCCAGACCCCGGGTCCCCAGTGGGTTACCCCTAGGCAACGTGATGATTTCTATCCTGGGGAGAGCCAGCCAGCCAACGATGGGGATGGCATCCGGCAGCATCTGAGGAGAAGAGGAGTATGGCAGGCGGGAGAGCAGCCTGTGCCCAGGTCCTGGAGGTGGAAGTTCACACCTGACATGGTGGAGGAATTACAGGAAAAATGACAGGAGAATTAAGAAATCCTTTGTGAGGGGCCTTGCCCTGAGGGCAGAGGGAGTCCTGGGCGCTGTGCTCTGAGAAGAGGGTGTGTGAGACAAAGGTGTGCAGGGCTCGCCTGGCAGCCCCCAGGAATCCACGGGAGCCCCGGGACAGTTTGTGTGCAGGTGCTGGCAGTGGAGACAGCGAGCAGCACCTGGATTGAGGTGTAGACGCCCTGGTCTTGATGGCTGCACAGGGGACATGAGGGAGAGGGAAGCGCCCAGGACAACCCCAGGGGTCCAGGAGTCCATGTCCCCGGGGACGAAGGAAGTGGGCAGTGTGGAGGTGGGGAAGGTGGGTTCCTGTTGGTGTTTGGTGCAGCTATGGACTGGGTGCAGTGGGCCCTCGGCACTGCACCTGCAGGTCTGCAGTGGAGGGTTGTGGTGGGTGAGCCGGGAGTCGCAGTAGAGTCGGCAGCCACTGTGGGAGAGGGTGCAGAAGTGGAGAAGGAGTGGGTCTCAGAACCCTGAGGGACTGCAGGGCACCAGGGATGTGGTGGGCAGGATGGGGAGGGGGAGCCAGCAGTGATGCCATCAGAGAGGGTGCTGTGGAAATATCTCAGGGCACCATGTGAGGGAGGAGTAGCCAGTGGTGTTGGCAGCTGTAGGAAGGTCAAGTGCATGGATGGTGTGGCTGAGAACACTGGTCAGCGAGCACTTTTGTCTCAGGGCAGAGCGTGGGGAAGAGTGCTTATTTCAAAGAGTTCTTTAAAGGCAGAATTAGGGGCAGGCATTTGGCACAGTAGTTAAGCCCCTGTTTGGGACACTGTTTTTGCATTTTGGCATAACTGAATCTGAGTTCTGCCTCAGACCCCTTACCACAGCTTCCTGCTAATGTAGACCCTAGGCGGTGGCCGGGAGGACACTAGTCACTGTGTCAATGAGCCCATCGTGGGGGACTGGGAAGCCTAGCTTCCTGCGGAGCACACCCTGGGAATCTGGGGGAGTGTGGTCGGCTGGGTCCCTGCTGCCCGTGTGGAAGCCTGAATTCTGAGCTCCTCCAATCCTGGGTGCTGTATGCATTTGAGAAGTAAGCTCCAACTGTCTGTCAACTTAAATGAAAATGAAAGAAATTCATTGTTTTTTCATAATATGTGTTTCCATGAGCTTTTTTAAGATCCCTCATATTTTGTCGTCAAAGAAGTCCGTGTTAAAAGTCAATTTTGCTAGGGCCAGTGTTCTGGTACAGTAGGTTAAGCTTTTTTCTAAGGTGCCAGCATATATATAGATGCTGGCTCAAGTACTGGCTGTTCCTCTTCTGATCCCCCTCCCTGCTGATGGCCTGGGAAAGCAGTGGAGGATGGCCCAAGGGCTTGGGCCACTGTGTCCATGTGGGAGACCTGAAAGAAGCTCCAGGCTCCTGGCTTTGGACTGGCTCATCTCTGGCCATTATGGCCATTTGGGGTGTGTACCAGGAAATGGAAGATCTTTCTTTTTATCTTTCCTTCACTCTCTAAATCTGCCTTTCAAATTAAAAATTTAAAATAATTCTTAGAAAAATGAATTTTGCCTAAGAAACCCTACCAGCAGAGAGTGTAATCGCTAATGTAGGACGAAAGGCCTTGGGACAGTGGTGATAGAAGACATATAGGCATCAAGGCAGCCGATTGCTGTACAGACTGCAGTTCTGGGAGATAACTGTGGACACTGGTGTTGGTGATCTGTGTGTGTGTTGGTGGTTGCTAGCAAAGTCCATTCCCAGCTTGGCCTTTGCCTTTGGATGCTGCAGCCTGGCTTGTCCCAACTAGCCCCCAGTCCCAACTCTTGCTGGTGGTTGCTGCAGCCTAGTCTTGCCCAGCTTCTGCCCATCACTGGCTTTCATGCAAACCAGTAGGTGTGACAGCCTAGCCCGGGTATGGCCCATATCCCATCTTGGCTGCTGCACATGCCGGTGTATCTGCCACAGCCCTGTGCGGTCCGCCCCCAAGTGCCAACCCACACATGCTGACAAGTCAGCAGCATTGCCTGGCCTAATCAACACCCAGCCCTGACTCCTGTGCTCACCAGTGGGAGCTATGGACCACCAGTGGTGTTCCCCAAGATTCCCTGCCAGGTCCACTCCAAGACCCAGATCTCATGTTTGCCTGCAGATACCAAGCCCTTACTTGGCATAGTCCACCTCCCAGTCTCGGCCTTTGTGTGTGCTGATGGATGTTGTGGCCCGGCCTGCCCCACTTCCAATTCTTGGGTGCGTCTGTGGGTACTGCAGTCTGGACCAGGCTGGCCTGTTTTGAATACCAGTACTCATGTGTGTCAGAGAGTTCAATGGTTATACTTAGTTGGGTGCATCACTGCCCCCAGTTCTTGAGCAAACCAGCTGATACTGCAGTCCTACAGGGGTCAACATATTCCCCTCAGAATCTGCCCCCCGAACCTGGTTCTCTCGCTTGCTGATTAGTGTCAGAGCTCAGCCTAATGTGGCCCATCACCTGGTCTGCCACTTACTGGTGGGTACTGTGGACCAGCCCTGCAGGGTACTCCTGCCCACCACCCCCTGTCCTAGCTTTCACGTGCACTGGTGGGTGGTGGTCAGTGCTAACTAGCCCAGCTCAGGTCTCAGATGGGTGGGTGTATTGATTTGATCCGTAATGATCATTTAGTTTCTCTACTTGAAACCTCTGGGCCTCAGCCCCCTCTCTTACCAGCAAGTACAGTGGCCTTGTCGGCCAAAGGACCACAGAAGTGACTTCTCCACCTGTAACATACTCCTTCAGCAGTCCCTATTCAGCAGTTCCTCCTCCCACACATCCTATACCCCCTCCCCTGTGAGCACATTTGTTCCCCAGGACAGTCTTCTGGGGGTGGGGATGGGGTGTGGCATGCTGACCTGAAGCCCTGCCTGCACACCCAGGAGCTCAGATCTAGTGCTGTGGCACACATGCCAGCCTGGGGCCCTACCCCCTCTGCCCATCTGGGATTCAAGCATGTTGACAAGTCCCCAAGCCCAGTCTACCAGCATACCATGCCAGCATGTCAGCCTATGGGACTCTAACCTCACGGCCCCCCACCCCCACCCCATACTTTCGTCACTGCAAAATCTGGCAGTAGTCTTCAGTGTGTTGAAACTCCAACAGTATTATGTTTTGCATTAGATTAATTTTATTAAAACCTGCCTTTATTATATTCAGCCTGGGGTAATTCAGTATTGTATACTGGACCATGTCAGGACAAATATCCAGAATATTCCATGACTTTAGCTCTACGTTCTTTCATTTCTTCCCACTCAGTATTCATCATGTACAATCTGGCTTCCATATCAGATATCTTCTTTTTTTGCATGAGAAAGCAACAGAGCCACAGATGTCGTCCATCTGCTAGGTCAGGGCTGGACCAGGCCAGAGCCAGCAACTCTGGCAGGAAGCCCCAGGATGTGCATAGTAGAAAGCTGGATCAGAAGCAGAGTAGCCAGAATTTGAAACAGATATTCTGATGTGGGATGCAGAGGTGTTTTTTTTTTTTCCCCAGATTTATTTTTTTGGAAAGGCAAATTTACAGAGAGAAGAAGAGACAGAGAAAGAGCCTCTGTCTGCTGATTCACTCTCCAAATGGTCACAACGGCTGGAGCTGAGCCAGTTTGAAGCTAGGAGCCAGAGGCACTTCCTCCATATCTCCCATGCAGGCGCAGGGTCCCAAGGCTTTGGGCCATGCTTGACCGCTTTCCCAGGCCACAAACAGCTGGAAGGAAAGTGGAGCAGCTAGGACATGGATTGTTGCCCATATGGGATCCTGGTGGACGCAAGGCAAGGATTTGACTGAGCCAATGTGCCAGGCCTGGGATGCTGGTCTTCTAATTGACATTTTAATGGCTGTGTCACATATCCTAACCTACACACTGGGTTTCTTACTATTTTCTGCAAGTATGCATCATACTCAGCTTGGTTGTGTTTTTGTTTTGTGTGTTGTGTTTTTCCTTCTTTGTCAAAAGTTGGGCCCTGTTTACATGTTTCTTCAGGTTCTTTCTGTGGTGGCTCAGCCTTCATTCTTCCTTCTCTAGCTTTATGTATTTACTGTCTTGTGGAATTAGGTGTCTGTAGATGACCTGTGACTTCTGTGTGAATGAAAGGTTTCTCATGTGGCGAAGTTTCTCATCTCTACTTAGTCTCCACCATATCACCCTTTGGTTGGATTCTAGTCCTGTCTCTTTCCTTCTCATGGACCCCATTGTCTACTTCTATGGGATCTTTTTCATAGTAGTGAATCATCTTTGATACCTTCAAATGTATTTATCCATATTTATTTACTTATTCATTCACTCTTTCATTCATATTCTCTGTCTTTAAGATTTGTTTCATTTGAAAGACTCACAGAGGGAGAATTGCTTTTCTTTTTAGATGGCTGCAGCAGTAAGAGCTGTACCAGGCTGAAGCCAGGTGCCTTCAGTTCCACCTGAGTCTCCCCAAGGGTGGCAGGGGAGGGTACTATATCCCAGTACTTGAGTCATTTGTTGCGGTTCAATATCAGCCCCTTCTTCCCTACAATCTTATGTTGCTTCTGTGTTATTTTTCTGCCTGCCTTCAGAGCAGAAGGTAGAGGTGCTGTCTTTACCCCCTTATCACATCTTCTGTTCAGTTTGCTTGAGTCTTGTGTTGTCCTTCTCCCCTCAAAATGATTTTCTTCAGGACGCTATGGCGAGCTTATCATCCTGCTTGACTCCTCAGGGCCATGTGTATTAGCTTCTTCGTGGAACATTTGGCTCTGGGCTTCTGGATCACGCCTTGGCCGTTCTTTCTGCCTTACCACTGCTTCTCTGTAGCCAGTTCTCTCTCTCTCCCTCCCTCTTCTTCTTCCCCTCCCTCCCTCTCCCTCTCTCTCTCCCTGTCTCCCCCTCTTCCTCCCTCCTTCTCTATTTTCTTTCTTTTTTTTTTTTTGCCTGTTTTCTCTGTACCTGGCCGCTCTGGGAGTCTGCCTCCAGTCTGCAGATGCTGAGGAGCCCATTTCCTCCATTCCTCTCTGACTTGCAGTGCTTTGATGTGGTGATGCTAATGACTCACAGAGCTGCCCCAGTTTCCAGCTTATGGACCAGCAGCTGGCTGGGATTTCCACTAGATTCCTGGCAGGCATATCACCCCTGACATGTCTGAGAACGTCATATTTTCACACATATCTCCCTCTCTTCCTCTCTGTATTGTTTGTTTCCTACACTGTAGTAATTGACATCAATTGCTTAATTCAAAAATAGCCATTGTCCTTATTTCTCCCTTTCCTGTCACAACCAGTTTGTTGGCAAGTAATTTTAACATTTAATTATTTCATTTGCATTTATTTATTTAATTTTTATTTGAAAGAGAGAGAGAGAGCTTACATCTTCTGGTTCGCTCCCCAAAAGCCTAGCAGTTGGCAGTGGGCCAAGTGAAAGCCAGCAGCCGAGAACTCCATGCATGTCTCTCAAGTGGATGCCAGGGACCTGACCATTTGAGCCATCATGTGCTGCCTCCCAGGGGCCACATGAGTAGGAAGCTAGAACCAAGTGTTTTCCATGGTAAACAATTCTCAAGTTTTTCTCTTTAATAAGTTTACGAAAAGTAATTATTTAAAAAACAAATAAACAACCTCTTTCTGGGACTGGGATTTCTTGGGACTGAAGACCAGGCACTCTGATTTGGGATGTGGGCCAAATGACATCTGAAACCCTCAACCCAGTGCGTGTCCCATAAACAGTCTTATTCCTGTTGCTCTTCACCTGTCAGTTCTCTTTTCCAATGTCACTTTTAAAAATCCTTTCCTCACCCTCCTCTTTGAAGTATGCCTTCAGTGACTGTCCCGTTAGCTTGGTTGACTTGCTCGTGGATTGTCCCGGTCCACACATGCACATGCTCTCCAGTGTACATTTCCTAAAAGCGGCAGTGTCTTGTTTGCTGGTGTATCTGTGCACAGCAAGGTGTTAGAAGAGCCTGTAGAGCCTCAGGTATTTATTGAATGGATGATTATTAGTCTCTTTTTCTTTAAACTTGTGCACCGAGTTAAAGAGAATGACGTGTTTCATTTTTTCTGTCTAGTTTGGAGATTTCGGCTGAGTGAGACCACGTCGTGAGGCTGGTGACAGACGTGATGTTCTATCGGTGGCTCTCAACTGTTCGAAGACAAAGCACCCACCCAGCATGGCAAAAATGGCCCTCAGCAAGAAGCAGCACGTCAGCTGCCCAGGCACACTCGGTCGCCCTGCCTGCCCAGGCCCGGGTGGTCATCTGTGGGGGTGGAATTATGGGGACATCGGTGGCCTATCACCTCTCCAAGATGGGGTGGAAGGATATCATCCTTCTGGAGCAGGGCAGGTAAGGATGTAAACGGAATTGGCATGTGACTGAGCTGCATTCTGTAATCATATAGGATTCTTTATTTCTCTTGCATTCAGGATAGTGTCCTATTGATGGTTAATCTTAATGTTGCCCGGTGGCATGAGAAAAGTCAAAGTGAAATCTCTCTCTCCTTATAAAAGTACATTTATTTGGGCCCGGCGCGATGGCGCAGTGGATAAGGTCCTTGCCTTGCATGCCCGGGATCCCATATGGGCGCCGGTTCTAACCCTGGCAGCCCCGCTTCCCATCCAGCTCCCTGCCTGTGGCCCGGGAAAGCAGTCGAGGACGGCCTAAAGCTTAGGGACCCTGCACCCACGTGGGAGACCCGGAAGAGGCTCCTGGCTTCGGATCGGCATAGCATCGTCTGTTGCACTCACTTGGGGAGTGAATCATCGGGTGGAAGATCTTCCTCTCTGTCTCTCCTCTCTGTATATCTGCCTTTCCAATAAAAATAAAAGTAAATCTTTAAAAAAAAAAGTACATTTATTTCAAGGCAGAGTTACAGAGGGAGAGACAGAGATCCTCCTTGTATTGGTTCACTCTCCAAATGACTGCGAACAGCCCAAATCTAGGAACCTGGAACTCCCATCTGGGTCTCCCGCATGCATGACAGAAGTTCACACACTTTAGCCATGGTCCACTGCTCTCCCAGATGCGTTAGCAGGGAGCTGGATCAGAAGTGGAGCAACTGGGAGTTAACCCAGTTAAGGTGATGGCTTACCCACTGCTCCACAATAGTGGTCTCAAGGTGAAATCTCTTATGCTTTGTTTGGTAATGCATAATAATGTCTTTTTAGTGAGGTGGCTGATATAACAAAGCAAGAATTGTCATTGAAGGATATATTTATTTTATTTTGTTTTGTTTTTGTGGTGTTGTGGTCGTTTAGCAGCTTAAATCCTGTGGCTCGTTAGCTTTCTCTGTAAACTGAAGGGAAGCTGACTACATTCTCCCATTAGTTATTTTTTTTGAACTGTAATAATTTTAAAACTATTTTAGACTTAAAGGAAAATTGAGCTCCGTTCTACCCCGTACCTGTCAAAAACCATCTTTTATTATTATGAATCTTGCAATTAATGAACCAAGATTTATGTATTAATATTATCCACATTTTAGAATTAATTGGCATTAACCTGGGTTCGACAGGTGTTTCTGGCTCCTGACTTGGTCTTCCTACTAATGTGGACTCGTAGAGTTTTGTTTTTGTTTTATTTTCCTGATAACTGTAACCCGTTTGACCTGTCTCTGGGGCACTGCATTACTCTTGGTTTCTTTCTCTTTCTCTCTCTCTCTTTTTTAAAAATTTACTTATTTATTTTTGTTAGAAAGATTTACAGAGAGAAGCAGAGACAGGGACAAAGATCTTCCATTTGCTGGTTCGCTCTCCAAGTAGCTGCAACAGCCAGAGCTGAGCCAGTCTGAAGCTAGGAGTCAGGAACTTCTTCCTGATCTTCACGCGGGTGCAGGGTCCCAAAGCTTTGGGCCATCCTGACTGTTTTCCCAGGCCACAAGCAGGGAGGTGAAGGGAAGTAGAGCAGCTGGGACATGAACTGGCGCCCATATGGGATCCCAGCACATGCAAGGTGATGATTTAGCCTCTAGGCTATTGCACTGGGCACTTTTACTTTTTTATGGTTGCATGGCATTCCATTTTATAGGTAGACTTCAAACTTTTAAATCAGTAGATATTCAGATTGTTTGCATTTTTTGATACTATGATACTATAATGAGGGGCTCTGCACTGGTTGTATGCACAAGTGAGCATATGTGACAGCATTTTGCATTCATTCTGCAGGCTGGCTGCAGGCTCCACACGGTTCTGTGCTGGCATCCTGAGTACAGCCAGGCACCTGACCATCGAACAGAAGATGGCAGACTATTCAAACAAACTCTACCAACAGTTGGAACAAGAAACAGGGATCCAGACAGGTAAACAGGCCATTTACTGGTTTTACTCAGTATTGCATCTGGTCCTGTACCAGATTTGACTAGGGATTTGATAACTAAGACTTGGATTTTGGTCCTGGCTCTGCTTCTGCTAGGTGTTACCTCAGGCAGCTCCCTTAGCTTGCTGAGCTATCCTCAGTTTCTCGATAAAATGAGGGGATTTAATCAGATGCTGTAATTCTTGTTATTTGAACTGACACATTGTTAAAAATAACAAATGTGGCAATTGGACAGAGAGGAGGAGAAAAATATAGGTGTGTGGCAGTTAAGTTGTTGCTTAACTCACTCAACTTCACCAGTTACTATAAGGTATATATCTGATTGTAAAGCATTTATTTAATATTTCTTATCTGTGTAATTAGAGGGAAAGCTAAGTAGTACTGGAGTAAGTAGGAACCGTGGGAAGAACGTGAAAATTGGTCTTCAGCTTGTCCCCATGCAATACAGGGTGGAAGAGAGCCTACCAATCTGATACATGGTCTCGAGTTCGTCAGCCCTGGTCTAAAGTACTCACTCACCTCACCCTTACCTAGTCATCGAAGCAGCAGGATGTGACCACAGCCAGGCTTCCTTGGACAGATGAGGGCTACTGCATGAACACAGCAGAAGTACTTCTGCACTGTCTCTGGCTTTCCTGACAGAAAATGCCTCTACATGTGGGCATGTTGGAGACAGGTCCTTTCAGTCAGAGTGCATTTGGTGGCAGTAGCTGCTGGAATCCAGAGGGAACTAGAATTCAGGTCAGAGAAAATGCCCCAGAAAGGGACTTAGTTGGCAAGGCTGACTTCAGTGTCTGCGCTGTGGTGAGCTGTGCGTTGCTCCATTGGTTGGATGTCAGAGGAATCAAGATTGTAGGCTGCTTTTCTATAAAGTTGGCCCAGCCTTAGTGGTGGGTCACAGTCTGGAACTCGTCACTTGGCCTCTGTGTTGCTGTGGAGCATGGCTGAGTTGCATGTGGAAGCAGTAGCAGACAAGGGCGTCTGGGAATCAGAACCTCCCAGTTCCCTGGTAGTTGAGCAGAGACAGTGAAAGATGGCTTAGGGCTTCAGCCATGGAGATGTCTACGACCAGTGTGGTGTGTGTGTGCGTCACTATGATTTTATTCACTGCACTGCTTTTCCTTCATTGAATAAAGATGAATTGACATGCACAATCTAGAGTTAGATGAGTGCTGTTTGCCAATCCTCTGAAAATAATCCATTCAGGTAAAATGTGTGTCAGTGGAAATACTGGGTCATGTTGGTTCCACAGCCCTTGACCTCATGTACCATGAGTTTCTGACATGTTTCCATTTCTGTATGATAGTTTTTTTTTTAAAGATTTATTTATATTTTTATTGCAAAGTCAGATATACAGAGAGAAGAGACAGAGAGGAAGATCTTACGTCCAATGATTCACTCCCCTAGTGACCGCAACAGCTGGTGCTGTGCTGATCCGAAGCGAGGAGCTAGAAATTTCCTCCAGGTCTCCCATGCGGGTGCAGGGTCCCAAGGCCTTAGGCTGTCCTCGACTGCTTTCCCAGGTCACAGGCAGGGAGCTGGATGGGAAGTGGAGCTGCCAAGATTAGAACCAGCACCCATATGGCCTCCCAGTGTGTTCAAGGCAAGGATTTTAGCCGCTCGGCTATTGCACTGGGCCCATGATAGTTTTTCAAGTGAATGGAATATATTTTCGTCTAAATATGTTCATTTAAAAGTTTTAGTACTCTTCAAAATCTTTGAAAATTTAATTGAAATGCAGAGAAAAAAAGGAGTGAAGAGGAGAGAATGAAAAGGAGAAGGATCTCCCACCCACTGGCTCATTCCCCAAATGTGGGTCACTCCCAGGACTGTCCACTCTAGCTGGGAGCCAGGAACTCCACTTAGTTCTCCCACATGGGTGCTAGGGCTGTTGTGTGCTGCTTTCCAGGCACGGCAACAGATCTGGAGTGGGAGCAGAGTAGCCAGGACTTGAACCAGGACTCAGACATGGGACGCCGATGTCCCAAGTGGTGATTAAAGCAGCATTACCACCGTGCCTGCCCTTCAAGGATGTTTGGAAAATACACCGTGTCTTGTACCTCGCTTGATGTTTGCGGAAGGAGAGGCCGTGCTCCAGTCGGGTCGGGCAGTTGTCTGCAGAGGCGCAGGTTACTGCTGAGCTCTGTCCCACTCCAGTGGTTTAGGGTTTGTTTTTTAATGCCAGTATTATGTGGGTTTTTTTTTTTCTTTTTTTAGTATCATGTGTTTTAATTAGGTTTATTGTCTATTTTACTCAAGAGATTTTAATACTTCCTACTTTGCTCTTTTTTGCTCAAGATTGCTTTTAGCTATTTGGGGTCTTTTGTGGCTCCATGCAGGTTTTGTTTATTTGTTTTTTACTTTTGAAAAAAATCACATTGGGTGATAAAAATTGCATTACATCTGTGTAATGGGTAATGTGGACAATCTATGCACTGATCCCACAGGAAAATAACACTGCCTACGCCATCATAGGGGTCAAAATAGGACCCTGTGGCATCGGACCTGACAGCCAACAGCTTTTGGCAAGATCAGCACCACCAACAACCTAGCTATATAGGGCTTCTGGTGTCTCCCAAATCCTTGGACCTGCTCCAGCCGGAAGTGGGAGAAAGATTGTACAGACAACGGTGCAGCCTCAGCATGCTGTAATAGGAGGTGGAGACTGGTGAGCCAGGAGTTGGGGCTATGGAGACCATGGTGGAAATCTAACATAAGAATCCAGACCTGGAACTCAGTAGAGGGAGTGTCACAAGTGACTGCAAACAAAGAGTCGCGTACCAACTGCAATAAGTCAAATTGAACTGTAGACTTGTAGATGACACAGCTTAGAAACCTGTCACAAGGAGCAGACTCTGATAACCAGAAGTAAATGACCAAGAGCAAAAGAAGAGACAGAGGCACAATGAATATTACTGAAGACTCCCCTGCAAAGGAGCAAAACCCTTAGCCAACTTCAGAGTTAACTGAGGAAGACATCAAGAAAATGGGGGATGCAGAATTCTTTTTTTTTTTTTTTTTTTTTTTGCAGACAGAAAAGTTTATTTGCGAAGGGATCAGGTGACCAGGGAAGGGAAAGGGAAGTGTAAGCACCTCTGGAGAAAAAACCGGGAGATGGGTTACCTCCTGAAAGGGGAGGGAGAGACAGACACCAGGATGCAGAATTCAAAGCACTTACTATAAAACTTAACAACAAGAAGCACGTAAAGCAGGCATTCAAGGAATATGTCACACTGGAAATGAATCAAATGAAAGCTGATACATCAGAAATGAAGAATACAGTGAAGCAAATTAAATTACAGTGGAGAGTCTCCAAAATAGAATGAAGGAGGCAGGGCCTGGCGTGATAGCATAACAGTTAAAGTCCTCGCCTTGAACTCGCCGGAATCCCATATTTGCACCAGGATCCCATATAGGTGCTGGTTCTAATCTTGGCGGCCCTGCTTCCCATCCAGCTCCCTGCTTGTGGCCTGGGAAAGCAGTCCAGGATGGCCCAAAGCCTTGGGACCCTGCACCTGTGTGGGAGACCTGGCTTCGGATTGGCTCAGCTCCAGCTGTTGCAGCCGCTTGGGGAGTGAATCATTGGACAGAAGATCTTCCTCTTTGTCTCTCCTTCTCTGTATCTGCCTTTCCAATAAAAATAAATAAATCTTAAAAAAAAAAAGAACGTACGTAAGGAAAACATCCTTAAATGTGCACGTGAAAAAAAAAAATCAACTGACATATATAAAGGAATGCCAATTAAACTCACAGGAGATCTCTCACAGGAAACTACAGGCCAGAAGAGAATGGAGCAATATATTCCAGATTCTAAAAGCCGAAATTTGTCTGCCCAGGATAAAGTACCCAGCAAAGCTTTCCTTTGTGGAAGTGAAACACTTTCTTCTGATTAAATTCTTCCATGACTCATAGATCATACAGAAGCATTTTCTTCAAGAAGGTTCTTGATTTTCTTTTCCAATTCTTCACCGACACATTAGTTATTGAGTAGCATGTCATTTAACTTAATGGTGTTGTTAATTTTTTTTTTCTTCCTGTTGTTGATTTTGTTTTGTGGCTTTTCATTTAAGGGGATGTATAGTAACTGTGTAATGGAGACTATCATATCCAGATGTGAGGATACAGTGCAGTTAGGATGCTTCCAGATCAAAGATGAACTCCCAGTGAAACTGCTTACTATATCGTGACAGTGGGATGCTGGACTCTGCCTTTGTCCATGCCCACAATGATGGACATATGACTGTGTATGGGGGACTGTACTATGGTAATAATATAGGGGAACTTGGTGAGAGGGGAAGGAATTGGGGAGGGAATAAGGGAAATCCTAGGATCTGTGGAACTGTATCATAAAGTGATAATAAAAAGAAGTAAAAAAAAAAAGTTAACAGATTTGGCAGTTACATTCACTTTGGATTTGTTACTACTCAGCGTAACCATCTACTGCCTGTCATCCATGCAGTGCCAGGACTTAAGACAGATGGCTCTGAAGTCATCTTGAGCTCTTAATTTCTTTTGAAAATGATTTATTTGGTGTAGAGGCACCACTTTTCTTTCCTCTTTCCTAAGAGTTGTTTATTTGACAGGTATATTAGAGAGGGAGAGACAGACAGTTCTTCCATCTGCTAGTTCACTCACCACGTGGCCATAGCCACTGGAGCTGGACTGGTCTGGAACCAGGAGCTTCTTCCAAGCTTCCCTCCTGGGTGCAGGGGACAAGTACTTAGCCCATCTTCTGCTGCTTTCCTGAGTGCACTAGCAGGGAGCTGGATCAAAAGTGGAACAGCTGGGACTGGAACTGATGCTCACATGGGATGCCAGCCTGGCTGGTGTGGCTTTACCCACTGTGCCAAACCTGAATCTTTGCGTTTGAGAGACTTGCTGATCCAGTGGAGTAGTGGTTACACTTCAGGCAGGTTGCTTGCCAACAGCAGGAGCTTGCATTGGCTGGCTGGGACAGGAAGGCATTTGCTGGAAGCACACCGAGAGCCACGGGCTTGGCAGAAAACTGCCCCGTGGAGGGCCAGGAGGCCAAGATGCTGCTGCCCCTGAGAGGAGGGGTCTCTAACCACTCAGCTCCTCTCTCAAAGCCAGTGTTTGAGGAGAGACCTGGGGACTGAGCTTAGGTCACGTGCCCACTGGCTAGGATTTCCCTCCCCAAGAATAGAAAGAGGGAAGGGGCCAATGCCTGTGGTCTCAGCATTCCTTGTGGACGTCAGTGTGAGTCCCAGCTGCTCCACTTTTGATCCAGCTCACTGCTAATGTGCCTGAGAAAGCAGCAAAGAGCTCCAGGCTGGTCTGATACTCCATGAGAGCAGAGCAGTGTCTGGCTCTGATCCAGCTCCCTGCAGATGTGCCTGGGAAGGCTGTAGTGGATGGCCCAAGGGCTTGATCTCCTGCACCCACGTGGGAGACCCCAAAGAAGCTTCTGGCTCCTGGTTTCACCTGGCATAGTCCCAGCCATTCAGCATTTTGGGAGGGAAGTAGCAGATGAAAGGCCTCTTTTTCTGTCCCTCCCCGGCCCTGAATCTGCCTTTCAAATTAAAAAAAAAAAAAATTTAAATTAGGGGCTGGTGCCATGGTGTAGTACTCTAAGCTTTGGCCTGTGGCACTGGCATACTATATGGGCATCAGTTCGTGTCCCAGCTGTTCTACTTTTGGTCCAGCTGCCTGTTTACGGCCTGGGAGAATAACAGAGGATGGCTCAAGGCCTTGGGCCCTGCACCCAAACGGAAGACGCAGGAAGAAACTTCTGGCTCCTGGCTTTGGATCTGCTCAGTTCTGGTCATTATGGCCACTCGGAGAGCTACAAGATCTGTTTTTTTCTCTCTCCCCCTTTTTCTCCGTAACTTTGCCTTTCAAATTAAAAAATCTTTTTAAAATAGTCAAAATTAAAACAAGGAAAGGTGAGATTTTCTAAAAGGTATGAAACGTAGATATGGACTCTGCTTCCTCCCTGCCCCCCGATTTTTTTCACCACAGTGTCTTTTTTTATAATGATGTGTGTTGGAATGTCATTTGATTCTCACAAAAGTACACAGTTAGAAGGGCTGGCGAGGGAATGGAAATGTGGCTATATCATTGGACACTGAGTTTTCATTGGGAGCTCTGAGCAGGCTTGCTGTTTGCTTGCCGAGGACACGAGTGGCAGACCCATGGTTCAGGACAAGTCTTCCAACCTTCCAAACACAGCCTGTGCGTTTCTTGCCTTTTCACCTTAGCTTGGTCTGTTCTGTCTCACTCAAAGCTGTTTTCTCTTACAGGTTACGTGAGGACAGGCTCAATCTCTTTGGCCCAAACGCAGGACCGGCTGATCTCCCTGAAGCGCATCAATTCAAGGCTGAAGTATGTAAGAAGGCTAGACGCCTGTCCCGACTTTGCCAGCTGACCTGTGCCAGAGAGCCAGAGAAGGTCATTGTCCCCTTATGTTCTGTGGCAGTGTCATAGGCATCCCTTCGGAGATCATCTCCCCTAAGACTGTGGCGGAGCTGCACCCTCTGCTCAACGTGCACGACCTGGTGGGCGCCCTGCACGTGCCTGAGGACGCGGTGGTGTCCTCTGCGGATGTGGCTTTGGCCCTGGCAAGTGCCGCCTCCCAGAACGGTGAGCAGGAGGCTGGAAAGGGCTGAGGAGGAGGTGATGTGAACTCAAGGTTAGAAAGATTACTGATGAGTGCATTTAGCTTCTGTCTGGGAACACCAGAGTTAGGATTTAGAAATGCAGTATCTGTTCAGTAGTTGCCTTCAAGACAACATTGTTTTTTATTTTTAAAGTGCTAAGGAACTGCTTTTACTGCTAATTAATACACATCAGACTTTAATGAGTATTTTTATGTACTACAAAACTTAAGATGCTCCAAAGTTAGAACACAGCTTGGAGATTTAATGCACAATTTGAATTTTTGAATCAATGAGGGAAAACCAATGTTTGGTACTAATGTATCTTGGATTTACTTGGTTCTTTTTTTTTTTTCCTTAAAGATTTATTTATTTTTATTTACAAAGTCAGATATACAGAGAGGAGGAGAGACAGAGAGGAAGATCTTCCGTCTGATGGTTCACTCCCCAAGTGACCACAATGGCCGGTGCTGTGCCGATCCGAAGCCAGGAGACAGGAACTTCTTCCAGGTCTCCCACGCGGGTGCAGGGTCCCAAGGCTTTGGGCCGTCCTGGACTGCTTTCCCAGGCCACAAGCAGGGAGCTGGATGGAAAGTGGAGCTGCCGGGATTAGAACCGGTACCCACATGGGATCCTGGCGCGTTCAAGGCGAGGACTTGAGCTGCTAGGCCATGCCGCCAGGCCCTTACTTGGTTCTTAATGTAGGAACTGGCCCCTCCTGGCCTTGTACTGTATGATTCCTAAAGTTTAATTCTTGTGTGCTACACAGTTGGCCTGCAAGTTTCTCTCTTCCAAAGGCCCATGAGCAGTCTGAGGATGTGGGTTCTAGGAGTTCTGTGTTTTTGTAAATGAAAGCATTGATATGTTTTCCTTTGTGTGGACAATCTGCTGCAGGTGTCTTAGTTCAGGAGCATTAGATGATGTTTTAACTGTTACCTTGTAACAGGTGTTCAGATTTATGACCGGACAAGTGTTCTTCACGTTATGGTCAAAAAAGGTCAAGTTACTGGTGTGGAAACGGATAAAGGACAGATCGAATGCCAGTATTTTGTCAACTGTGCTGGTCAGGTAGGGTGGCAACAGTCATGGGTTCTGCTTTAATCTTAACGGGGTGTTTGGTAGAGACCTGCAAAATTCCAGGTTCTTGTGCTGTAGGTCAGAAGCTGCACGTGTTCCTTGAAGAGGAGTCCTTGACCTTCATCCTCTGTGCCGGCTGTTAGGCCTTGGCCTGACCCGTGGTGGGGCCTCACGGCCTGTTGTGTCGCGTGCTGTAGCCTGGTGCCACAGCTGCTGATCGTCTCAGGCTGGGATTCCCTTTCGGAGAACTAGGCCGCGTTACTTATGGTGTCTTGGTCCCTGCCCTCTATTCTACAGTGTTTAATGTTATACACCTTTTTATTTGAAAGTCAATATTACTGAGAAAGAGAGGAACAGACTGAAAGGAAGAGCTTCCATCCACTGATTCCCCAAGTGGCTGCGACAGTGGCACTGGGCCTCTCTGAAGCTGAGAGCCAGGAGCCTCTTCCAGGTCTCCCATGTGCGTGCAGGGGCCCAAGGACCTGAGCCATGCTCTGCTGCTTTCCCAGGCCATTACTAGTGAGCAGATGGGAAGTGGAGCAGCCAGGACACAGACCTGTGCCACAGTCAGATTAGCTCGCTCTGCCAGCCCTGCCCCTCTGCAGTATGGAGATGACAAAGGGAATAGGTTTTGAAGTTCACTTAGTGATTAGTATGGGGTTTGTGGTTGAGGACAGGCATCTTATTAAAAGGGCCTTCTTTGTCCTGCTGGTAGGTGTGTCTTTTGCTCTCACCATCATGTTTGTGTTTTAGACAGCATATCGCTGCCTCTAATCCGTTTTCTTGATGAATGCCAGCTGCACCTTGGCTTCCTACCACCACCAGCATAGCAGGAGCGCACAGAAACCACTTGAAATTCAACATTTCAAGAGGCTCAGTGGCTCATTTGTGTTTCTGTTCCTTTTCTCACCCCAAAATAAATCTGTCCCTTTGTAGTGGGCCTACGAGCTGGGTCTGTCCAACGAGGAGCCGGTTAGCATTCCGTTACACGCCTGCGAGCACTTCTACCTACTGACGCGCCCCTGGGAGAGCCCTCTGCCGAGCAGCACGCCAAGTGAGGACTTGGGCCTTGTTCTCTGTCTCGCTGCCTCTCTCCGTCCTCATACAAGGAAGGCTTCCTGCCGAGGACAGGCTGGGTCTGGAAGCATGTGCAGGGAGTGGCCGCAGTTGATACTGTTCATTTGGAAATCTGTATGAAGGATGGCCACAGTGGGCTTTTCACTAAGCAGGGATTTTTTTTTTTTTTTCAAACTGACTCTTATAGGTTACTGAAAATATTTGGGATGTAAAGTGGGAGTTTTTAATTTGAATGCTATAAATTACGGAACTAACAAGCTGGTGGTTCCCACACTGTGGGAGTGGGTATGATGGCGTTTGGGAGTTCTTGAGGTCCAGTGGTCCCTGCAGTTCCTGTCATGGTGGACCTTGGCTGGCACGGGGCAGGCTGCGTGGTTTGGTTGTCAGGACTTGTCAGGGTTTCAGTGCCCATTTGGCTAGAGCGTTTACAGAAGCAGCCTGGGCTCGGGAATCGGTGTGGGAAGCGCGTCCACAGGACTGCACAGCGGGTTAGAGCGCGCTGATTGGCTGTCTCCATGAGGCCTGTTTGTTAAAGCCACTGGCGTGTGCGGTTGGTTTCTCTATCCAAGCTGACCCGGTGTAACCACTTGTTTTTCTGTTCTGTCCCCACCCCCTCATGTCTTTCTCAGCTGTTGTGGATGCTGATGGAAGAATTTACATTCGGAACTGGCAGGGTGGCATCTTGTCTGGGGGCTTTGAGAAGAACCCCAAGCCGATCTTCACTGAGGGCAAGAACCAGCTGGAGATCCAGAACCTACAGGAAGACTGGGATCACTTTGGTGTGTGAACCAGATTTTCACTATTCATCTTATATTTGCCTCAGATACTGTATTTTTAAAAGCATTTCAGAAAAGGTTTCTGATGAAATTCCTACTTAACCTTGACTGACTTCCTCTTTTTTTCTAAGATTTATTCATGTTTATTGGAAAGTCAGATATACAGAGAGTAGGTGAGAAAGCGGGCACGATCTTCTGTCTGTACATTCATTCCCTAAGTGGCCGCAACGACCAGAACTGAGCTAATCCAAAGCCAGGAGCCTGGAGTCTCCTCTGGGTCTCACACAGGTGCAGGGTCCCAAGGCTTTGGAATGTCCTCGACTGCTTTCCCAGGCCACAAGCAGGGAGCTGGATGGGAAGCCAGGCCGCTGGGACACGACCCGGCCCTGCATGGGATCCCTGTGCATGCAAGGCAAGGACTTTACCTACTAGGTTACCGCGCTGGGCCTGCTTCTGTTTTATTAAAGCAAGCTCTTATGAGAGATCCAAAATTGTCAGAGTGGATTGGAAGTATGATGGCTGCAGGCTGGTCATACCTGTCAGCATGCTGCCACTGGCTGCCCCAGTTGGGGAACACAGTTCCAGGGCCCATCTCTGCAGCCTGGGGAGGCACATTGAGATTCCCCTGTGCTGTGTGACTCCTTTAAAGCCTGGGGTCTAAAGAGGTTTCCTTTATGGGCTTAGGTACAGTAGCTTAGCAGCTAAAGTTCTTGCCTTGTACACACTGGGATCCCATATGGGCGCCAGTTCTAATCCTGGAGGCCCTGCTTCCTATCCAGCTCCCTGCCTGTAGCCTGGGAAAGCAGTTGAGGACAGCCCAAGGCCTTGGGACCCTGTACCTGTATGGGAGACCTGGAAGAGGCTCCTGGCTTTGGATGAGCTCCTCATCTCTGTATATCTGATTTTCCAATAAAAATAAAATAAACCTTAAAAAACGAGAACAACAAAAAGGTTTCCTTTCCTCTTCCTCCTTCCTTTTCTCGTTCCCTTTCCTGTTTTGTATTTGAAAAGCAGAGTTAGAGAGGGAGAGACAGAGATCTCTTCCATCTGCTGGTCTCCCACCTACGGGTACATGGGCACATGGGCACATGGGCTCAGGCCCTTGGGCCATCTCCCACGGCTCTCCCAGGTGTGTTACCATGGAGCTAGATCAGAAGTGGAGCAGCCAAGATTCAAGTCAGCCCCCATAAGGGATTCTAGCATTACAGGCAGTAGTTTAATCGGCTATGCCACAATATCTAAGAGTTTGTTTTGTTTCTCAGCCTTTCTGCCAAGCTTTCTACTTTCTGATAAAAATTCCAGTTAATTCTTTTTCAAAATATCTTTCAAGAAATTAAAAAAAATTTTTTTTTAGGTGGAGAGGGAGGTTCCATCTACAGTTCACTCTCCAAGTGCCTGCAGAGGCCGGGCATGGGCTGTGGCCAGTTCCAGAAACTCAGCTCAGGTCTCCTGTGAGGATGCCAAGAGCCCAGTTGCTTGCAGTCTTTTCTGTGGCCTGCCAGGGTCTGCATTAGTGGAGTCAGGAGCTGGAGCTGGGGCTTGAACCCAGGTGCTCTGCTGTGGGAGGAAAACGTTTCTCTGTTAGGTTAAATGCCTGTTCTTCCAAAGATTTCTGCAAGAAGGGTCAAAGAAGTTGAACTCCCTGAAGGTGGGTTTGTTTCTGTTGCTTAGAGCCGCTGCTGAGTTCCCTCCTGCGCAGGATGCCCCGCCTGGAGACCCTGGAAATCATGAAATTGGTGAACTGCCCTGAGACCTTCACACCAGACATGAGGTGCATCATGGGCGAGTCCCCCATAGTGCAGGGCTACTTTGTCCTGGCAGGAATGAACTCGGCTGGCCTCTCATTCGGTGGAGGAGCTGGCAGGTGAGTCTTTGTCACTGTGATCCCTGCACATGCATCGGCTTGCTGAACTCGCTTTGAGATTCACACACTGCTGATGTGTGGTTCATCTGATCCAGTGGGATGGTAACAGTAGATGCATGTAGTTAGAGAATTGTCCCCTTCAAATCAATCATCTTGGGAGCTTTGTCTGGCCTAAAGATGTGATTCCGTTGTGACTTTACAGAAGGAACTCACCAGGTGTGTAAATTAAAGTACATTTGTTTTAATTTCTTTACACATGTGTACACGTGTACGTTTGTATGTATTTAAAGATGCATTTATTTATTTAAAAGGCAGAGTCACAGAGATTTTTCCATCTCGGTTCACTCTGCAAATGGCTGCAAAGGTTGGAGCTGGGAACTTCATTTGGGTCTGCCACATGGCGGCAAGGGTAGAAGCACTTGGGCCACATTCCGCTGCTTCCCTAGGCCGTGATGGAGGATCTGGATAGGTGGTGGGACAGCCAGGAATTGCGGGCAGTTGTTTATTTGCTGAGCCATGGTGGTGGCCCTGAAGACTATCTTTTTTTTTTTTTTTTTTGTCTTAAGATTTATTTATTTATAATTGAAAGGCAAATCAGAGAGAGAAAGGAGACAGACAGGGAGACAGGTCTCCATCTGCTGGTTCACTCCTCAGATGGCTGCGATGGCCAGAGCTGAGCTGATTCAAAGCTGGGGACATGTAGAAACTTCCAGGTCTCCTATGTGGGTGCACGGTCCCAAGGCTTTGGGCCATCCTCTCCTGCTTTCGCAGGCCATTAACAAGGAGCTAGATGGAGAGTGGATCAGCCAGGATATGAAACTGTGCCCACTTGGGATGCCAGTGCCACAGGGCAGAAGATTAGCTTGTTGTACCACTGTACCAGCTCCCATAACCTAAACATTTTTACAGAATCTTAAGCCTTAGTGCAAATTCTTATAGTAATATTATGACAGTAGTACATGATCTTTGCTGGTTTATTTCAGAAACATTAGGGAATTGACCAGAACTATTCAGCTGGTGACAACATGGGATCTTTTAATTCTGTGGTGTAGATTTGTAGAACATTGTTTATGTCTTTCTGGGTGTAACATCTGACAGCTCGATCTAAATAGGTATCTCGCTGAATGGATGGTACATGGTTATCCCTCAGAAAATGTCTGGGAATTGGACTTGAAACGTTTTGGTGCTCTCCAGAGTAGCCGGACATTTTTGCGCCACCGGGTCATGGAAGTCATGCGTAAGTACAGGTTTGTCACAGGTGCACCTCCTGGCAGATGTCCTTGGGTTTTTCTTGGGTCGTTCACAGGGCAGCCTGTTCCTGAGCTCTCTAGTAACTGCTTTGAGTTGGGCTGTGGTATTTGACTGTCCCAGGCTGAGTAAGGGAACTGGTATTCCTTTTGACCTGTATGGGTTCTTTTTCTCACTGGACCTTGTCGACATGGGCAAACTGGATGGCAGACTAGGATGTGCAGGTGGTTGGCAGCAGCTTGAGGTGCATGCCTAGCCATGCCGCCTGCCTGCCTGCCTGGAAGGATCCTCTGTCACCGTCAACTTTTACATGCTTCTGAGATCATTCCTTTCTTTTCAAAGAGTCTGCCACATTATTTTCAAAAGCAGGCTTCTCTGAGTGACATATAGCAGCATGTTGGAAATTCACTTTTCATAAATGTACCACAGATATTCCTGTTTTTTAAAAAAAGATTTGACAGGCAGAGACAGACACACTTAGACACAGAGATCGATTTTGCAGCTCCTAATTCACTCCCAAGATGGCAATAGCCTGGGCTAAAGACAGCTGCCAGGGACTCCGTCCAGACCCCTCAGCTGAGAGGCAGGGACTGCGGTTCTGATCCATTGTCTGCTTACAGGATGCATTAACTGACAGGTAATATGAGTAACTGAAACCCAAACTGGCATTCCTGTCTGGGCTGTTACTGTCCTAAGCAGCAATTTACCTTGCTGTACTATAACATTTTTGCTCCATTTCCTATTCCTGTTTCTTTCCCATCTTGAAGATACTAGCCAGCAGTATGTTTAACTGCTAAGGTTCTTCAGTTTTAACAAATGTTTGTTTTGGTTAAAATGTTGACCTGTTCTAACTTTGGACTCCCTGGTCTGGTCACGCTAGAACTTATATGCAACATCATTGTGCCTGAGTTTCTTCATGGTGATAGGACACTCTTGGCTGCCCTCCCCGATTCTCCTAAAATGGAAGTTGCAGATGTCATGGAAAAGATAAGCAGAAGTTAGGACACCAGGGAAGGAGGACCAGTGGCCACAGCAGGACTCAGTGTGGCTGCTGTCTTGGTCTTCTTCCCACTCCTCATCCCTGTAACTGGTTTGGGAGAAATGGTGTGAGGTCACTTCTTCCCGTCGGTGGATTAGAGCTCACGTTCTTTCTGGTTGTTTCTACTTACTGCTGTTGCAGATTGGACATTAACAGAAATGAATCCTGACACCAGCTAGGCTAGGTGTTAATGTCACCGGGAGGATACAGTGAGCCACAAGTCAAAGTATGTTACCTACCCTTCTCCTGAGCGATGGTGTGAACGTGAGAGGACATGCCATGGTGCTGCCTGCCATGTCTGGCTGACACTTAGCCTTCGTCTGCTTTGTGGGACTCTTCATTGTTTCTGCCTGCTACTTGTGAAGTTGTAATTGTGATTAGAGACCAAAATCTGCTTATGATGTAGCTTTATGGAGGGATAATGCCAGCTCTGGCAATATCGTCCGGTTTTCCTCAGCATGCTTGTTAGCACTGGATAGGGTTTGATAAATGAGGCCACCCTGGCTGCCAATCAGGCTGTTCTGGATAGGAGCGACTCCAGAGTCTACTGGCGGTTAGATAGACCTGTGGAATCTGTGCCTGATTTGTGTTCTTTTCCGTTGTAGCTCTGATATATGATCTCAAGGTCCCCCGCTGGGACTTCCAGACTGGGAGGCAGCTACGGACTTCTCCTCTCTATGACCGGCTGGATGCGCAGGGAGCCCGGTGGATGGAGAAACATGGGTTTGAGAGGCCAAAATACTTTGTTCCACCTGACAAGGGTGAGTTTTGTTTTTGCTTTATTCTCCATGAGAGTTAATAGAACTTAATTGTGAATGTAAAGGCTTAAATTGTGAATGTGTTCCCAGAGTAACTTACAGAACCTGTGAGGTTGTCCCAGCCCTCCTGGAGGACCGCCTTAGTAAATTCCTTCCTTTTCCCCCCACTTTTATTTTCCTATAGACCTGCTTGCCTTGGAGCAGAGCAAGACGTTCTATAAGCCAGACTGGTTTGACATCGTAGAGTCTGAAGTCAAGTGTTGTAAGGAAGCTGTGTGTGTAATTGATATGTCATCTTTCACCAAGTTTGAAATAACAGTAAGTATTTAGTGAACAGGCAAAAATTCCTGTTTTGTATTCTTCCTATTGAATGCCTCCTGTTTTTTTTATCTGTTACTTCAAAACTGATTCTGGGAACTGTTGCTGTGGCATAGCAGGTAGGGTCTTCACTTACAGTTCTGATATCCAACATGGGCTCTAGTTTGAGTCCCAGCTGTTCCAGTTTGATCCAGCTCCCTGTTTATAGCCTATGAAAGCAGCAGAGGATGGTCCAAGTCGTTGGGCCCCTGCACCCACGTGGGAGATCCAGAGAAGGCTCTGGACCAGCTAGTTCTAGCTATTTCAACTCTCTCTAATCCTGTCATTTCAAATCTTTAAAAACAAAAACTGATTTTGTAAGAAATCTGTTATTTTTAGTGTTTCTGTCTATTCTGTTATTATCTATATATACTTCTTTTTATGAGAAAGACAGAGTAAGAGAGGAGAGGAGAGATCCTCCATCTGCTGATCCACTCCTCTGATGTCTGCAACGGCCAAGGGCTAGGCTGGTCCAGTCCAAAGCTAGGAGCTTCTTCCAGTTCTCCCACGTGGATGCAGGGGTCCAAGACTTGGGTCTTTCTCTGCTGATTTCCCAGGACATTAGCAAGGAGCTGGATGGGGAAGTGGAGCTGGCACCTCTATGCGGTGGTCACTGGTGGAAATTTACTGTGTTACATGATAGTGCTGACCCATTTCTGGCTTTTAATTTAGAGAAGCCCATGTATCCTAATAATCAGTGCCAGCTTCCTTAGAGCTGCTTACACTGAAGTGGTGGCAGTTTTCTCATCCAAGGTGCGCTGTTCTCCTGTGCTTACTCTAACCCGTTTCCTGCCCTGCAGACCACCGGGGATCAGGGATTTGAAGTCCTGCAGTACCTCTTCTCCAATGACCTGGACGTGCCGGTGGGCCACATTGTGCACACTGGCATGCTCAATGAGGGTGGCGGCTATGAAAATGACTGCAGTATCGCCCGCCTCACCAAACGCAGGTGAGCTCAGGGCCCGGTCTGCTCTGTCCTCTAGTGCACCAGCTTCTCATGGCCACTTGGTGACCTAGGGTGTCTAGCGCGTTCTCCAGGGCACAGTGATGACCTTATGGACTGAGTTTCCTGAAGTCAGGTCGATCAGCAGCAGCCCTGACCCACACAAACCATGGGGAAACCCTGCCCCTCGATGCTGAAGCTACCTGCATGGGAGGACGCGTCTGTAACAGGAAGTCTAATTTGTTGGCACTCAGAGGACCCTCGGATTGTATTTTGTCCTTACGTTTTATCCTAAGATGGTGCTGCTGGTTCCCCTGAACTAAGCAGTCGTCTTCCAATATCTAGAACAGGGTTGCTGTCTATTCCTTCTTGTTGCCTAGTACTGATTATTCTGGGGGGTCTCACTTTCAGTTTCTTCATGATCTCTCCAACCGATCAGCAGGTCCATTGTTGGGCCTGGCTGAAGAAGCTCCTGCCCAAGGACAGCAGCCTGAGTGTGGAGGACGTCACCTGGAAATACACTGGTGAGCCCGGGGCCGTTTCCATGAGCATCTTAGAGGGTCATGATTAGCATCAAAGCCGTCTCCCATCATAGGAGTGTATTTGTAATACACTCACACTTTTGGATAAGTGGGTTGGTGCTTTGGTTTGTATTTCTGTTCCTTGCTGTATCCCTGAGAGCCAGCATATAGAAACCCAAATGTTTGTTGATGAATAACTCATATTTATTGTCTAGATGTTTCTTCAAATTTCCCCCCTCAACACACTTTTATGGAACACATAATTTTTAAGGATGGCTTGATTTTCCGATGATCTCTTCCTCAGCACTTCTTGGGGATCAGCCCTGCTTCCTCACTCGAGGCTTACTGAAGTCACATTGGGAGGAGGCAGAGAATAGGAACTAGGCCCAGGGCATTGACCACATGTTCACACTTGGTCTGATTACAACCTAACTGCATGGGGCCTCCAGCAGAACATAGTCCTGCACACTGGGACAGGAAAAAGCCACCCAGGCTCTCACTTGCCCAGCCAGTGGTCAGGACGGCTGACCTGGCAGCAGGGCTGTATTTGCTGGTTGGTGTGCTGCATACCCATGTCCAAGCAACAAACGGATGCTGCATGGTCTTACTGTCTGCTGGCTCAGCCATTACCTGAAATAATCTGATGGCTCTCTATCTTCCCCTTTAGCCCTCAATCTGATTGGCCCTCGAGCTGTGGATGTGCTGTCCGAGTTGTCCTATGCCCCCATGTCTCCAGACCACTTCCCAAGTCTCTTTTGCAAGGTGGGTAAACCTGTGTTTTGTTTGACTCATTGGTGTGCTCACATATATACTAAAATTGGGACGCATTTCTCATTGGAAAGACACAGGTAGTTGCCTTCCTAAATGCTCAATGTCCCAAGCCAAGAACCAGCTCTTCCCTTGCATGTGGCAGGGGCCCAACTATGTGGACCCTCCTTTGCTGCTTCCCATGCACACAGCAGAGCGCTGGACTGGCAGTAGAGAAGCCGGGACTCAACCAGTGCTCTTATACCATGCTGGCATTATACCACATTGCTTGACTTAAGGCTTTTTTTTGGAACAGCATAAATATTATTTTAGCCAAACAAATTACTACATGACAGTTAAGAATAAAACTCGTAAAATGGTGATTTTCATGAGAAGAAATGTAAATACTTCCCTTCTGACAAGCCTGCTCCCGGGCTCACCTCCCTGCTCCTGTCCTTGCAGGAGATGAGCGTGGGCTACGCGAATGGGATCCGGGTTATGAGCATGACGCACACAGGGGAGCCGGGCTTCATGCTCTACATCCCCATAGAGGTAAGCGTGCCGTCTGTGGAAAGTTGTTTATTTACATAATTGACATACTTACATGACCTACAAACAGAAACAGAAAATTCAGTGGCATTTGACCAGTTGCTGCTGGCTGATGTTTGTACTGGTTGACCTCCAAAGCAGTCACAATGGCCAGAGATCCTCCTGCAAGGGTCAGCCTGTCTACAGGGTCTAACACGACGCCCCTACTGCTCCCCTGGCTGGCTTTGGGATATGCTGGACACAACTGCTGCCCCGGGTCCTTCTTCAGAAGCTCACAGTGCGTCTTCCCTTTAAGGCATTGCTTCCACCGCAGGGCCTCAGGTACACTGACAAGAGAGGCAGGAGCCCAGAGCACACTGACCATGGCTGCGCTACATACTCACCCAGCCTGTCCATCTTTAGATGGTTTTCTAGGAAGTAGCCCTTTATGCTATGTGTGCCCCTGTTTGTCACTTGATTTATGGTAGGGTTTTTGTTTTTTCATGTCGAGTTTTACTGCCTGTCAATGCTAATAGTGTCATCTCTCAGCATTCCAGACAGAAGGACTGCATGTATAAGCCTAAACTTTCTTCTCTTCCTACATGAAGTATGCTCTGCATGTATACAATGAAGTGATGAGTGTTGGACAGAAGTATGGGATCCGGAATGCTGGGTACTATGCTCTTCGCAGTCTCCGAATTGAGAAGTTTTTTGCCTTCTGGGGTCAGGATTTAAACACCCTCACCACACCTCTGGAATGTGGACGTGAGTCCCGGGTCAAATTAGAGAAGGTAAGATGTCTAATCTGCTCCGGTTCACAGGGGAAAAGCTGACATGGCAGATCAGGGGAGGAGGGTGGCTCACGATGAAGGCCTTGCCTGTGGGAGAGACATCTGTGAACACATACCGGCTGTCTGCAGTGCTCTGCCTTCCAAAGCCCGAGAGCTTTCAGGGTCGACTCACCAGTCATCTTGCTGTTAGCTGCAGACAGAAAAAAATCCTCATTCAAGAGACTGCCAAGCTGTGGGGCGCACACTCCAGGGAAACCTCATTGACTGGTACCACCCCCAGCTGTGTTGCGCTTTGCTCTTTCCGCAACACAGTGTTGGCAGATGTTCCCTGTAGGTCAGACTACAGTGGTATTCTTTGAGCACGGGTAATATATAATTGACTTCAAAAAAGAGGAAAAATGTGAAAGGTTTGCTCAGAGATAACCACTGTAGTAGTTTCTTGTATTCTGGTCTTACCACAGAACCACAGGCACTGAGTGTTTATACACACCCCCAGACTTGCTGGGATTAAAGAAAAGCAGTTTGGAATGATCCTAGGAGCAACTCTTGAATATCTGCTTAACAGAAAATGTGCACTTATGTTAGGAATTCTCCCTTTTAACACCCTGAATGCAATTTGTCATAGAAAACTGGTGGGAGTGGGCAGGGGCGGGGGCAGGGATGTGCTGGGCAAGCAGGCAGGGCCAGCGTGTCCTCTCTCCCAGGGCATGGATTTCATCGGCCGGGACGCTCTGCTGCAGCAGAAGCAGAACGGTGTGTACAAGCGCTTCACCATGTTCATCCTGGATGACCACGACACAGATCTGGACCTGTGGCCTTGGTGGGGAGAGCCCATTTATCGGAACGGGCAGTATGTGGGCCAGACCACAAGCAGTGCCTACAGCTACACCCTGGAGCGCCACGTCTGCCTGGGCTTTGTGCATAATTATTCAGAGGACACGGGGGAGGAGCAGGTGGTGACGAGTGATTTCATCAACCGGGGAGAATACGAGATTGACATTGCAGGACACCGGTTCCAGGCCAAGGCCAAGCTCTACCCTGTGACCTCCCTCTTCACACACAAGCGGCGGAAGGATGATGTGGAGCTGAGTGACTTGCACGGGAAGTAACACAAGGGTGGCCTCACCTCCTCCTGGGGGAGCATCGCCGCCCCGCTTCACATGACCTTGGCTTCCCAACCTCGGCATCATTTTCAGCCTGACCTTTGAACCATTTTGCTTTCCATCTTCACCCTGCCGCCTTATCATTATCAGGGCTCTTCCTTCCGCCCATCTGCACGTGCAGATGCCCATGGAGGCAGGAGTCGGTGAGTCAGGCAGGCAGGACCGGGACGAGCTCCAGCTGTGGAAGTGGGTAAAGGTGACACAGAGCGGCTTGGGCTAACTGCAGGCGGGCTGCAGTGTGTGCTGCAGCCTCGGAGTAGCTGTGCCTTCCAGCCAGGCAGACTGTCCCCTGTCCCACTGTGCTATGGCCAGCACCTGAAACCTCGAGTAAGAGGACCATCATCTACCTCACTGAGGGAGAGACAGCGCAGGGATGCTGTCTGGTTTGCAGCAGAGCAAGCTGTCCACCTGGCCCTGTCTTCTCTCCAGGATCAGTGAGCTGGGCCTTGGGCAAGGGCAGTCTGCCTGTAGTTTGTCTCATTAATATCTGTAATAAAATCCTGCTTTTTGTTTCTTAGCTGAGTAACAGGCCCTAGTGCTTGAGAGGGAAATGCCGTGCTGCCTTTCTGTTGCTCGAAGCCTACTGCCTGGCTCAGAGCCCTCACCCCAGTCCTGCTGCTTCTCCAAGGGGCTGCAGCCATCCAGCCTCACCTTTCCCCTCTGTAGTGACCCAGGAGTTCCACGTACATGGGTCACTCTGGAGCTAAGAAGGGGTGTGGGGTGGAGTGGCTCCCCCTCCATGAGTAACTGAACTTGCTATGCTGACTTCCAGAGAGCTGCTGGGACCTCCAGTTAAGCCTCCGCAGCACAGCACAAATAAGCCACATGGAAATGATGGCACCGGTCCAGGAGGGGCCGAGTATGAGGGTACGTTACAAAAGGGCTCCTTTTTCTCATCTCTCTGTACTCTGAAATCGACGGGTTCCCCCAGAGTGTCCTGAATGTCACACTTCTGTTTCCATGGGATATAAACTGCTATTACAAGACACCTTCTACGTAAAGAGGAGCCCAACAGTGCAACAGCAGTGGTGAGAGGCTTCGGGGGAAGAAGAGGCCCCAGGGTCAGAGCTAACCTTCCCAAGCACCTGATGGAGACCCCAGGTTACTGGGCTCCCACACACAGCGAGGACTCCTCTCCAAAACCATTTCTGGAACTGGATCCAACCAAATTAAGCACATAAAAGCCATCTCAATAGTTTCAAATTGAGGTATACCATCCTCCCAGTGTATCGAAGAGAAGTTTCTAGATTTAGATCATCTTTTCTGTACTTACTTCTAGCTAACCTTTTTAGGAGGGACTTTGTTGATGTGACATGCTTTGCTCCTCTTGCTGGAGGAGGGGTCAGTGAGGTGCCGGGGCACTGAGGACTGCTCAGAAGCACACGTCAGGACAGACGCAGCCTGCTCCGACACTGGCCACAGCAGTGAGGACCCATCATGGGCAGTGCCAACCCCTCATGTTCTCTTAGGTCCTGATGTGAGCACCCTGCAGGTGACAGTGAGGGGACTTTCCTTGCCTGTGCAACTGCTTTGTCTCTGTTGTCACAGTAGCCTACAGGAACCAGAGGAGTGGGAAGTGGAACTTTCTAGCCCACTGATGTCTGGCCTCTTGGAAACATCATTTGTGCCAGGGGGCCCCTGGGTTCACCATGGGGAACCAGTGAGTTTGACATCTTTCCCCAGGGATCTAGGCTTTGTGAACATGTGGCCTTAGATGGCCAGTACTTACCTCCCTGACCCATCCAGCACTCCAGCTTGTGCTCTCCGTAGCCAGGGGCTCCACACTCTGTCAGGTCAGTGTTGGCAGTGTCACCATTTTTTTGAACCTGGGAACAGAAAATTACTGGCCTCAAATGAAGACCCAGGAGGTTGTACATTTTCTGCAAAGGTCTTTTTTCCCCCCACATTGTTAAAAATAACAACTTATTTTTATTGGAAAGTCAGATATACAGAGAGAAGGAAAGACAGAGAGGAAGATCTTCAGTCTGTTGATTCACTCACTCCCCAAGTGGCTGCAATGGCCGGGGCTGCACCAATTTGAAGCCAGGAGCCCGGAACCTCTTCAGTGTCTCCAATTCGGGTGCAGGGTCCCAAACTCTTGGGCCGTCCTCAGCTGCCTTCCCAGGCCACACGCAGGGAGCTGGATGGGAAGCAGGGCAGCCTGGACTAGATTTTTCCTCGTGTTCACAAGGACTTCTCAATTCTGAGCAAACTCCTCCTGCCTTCTGGTTTCTGTCAAAGGCAGACGCTGCAGAGGCAGACAGGGCGTTTCCCATACATGCGTGTGGCCCGGGTCATGTATTTGCCTTCACGAAGACCAGCACCGTGTAGGAGACAGTTTCCAGAACTTGGGTACTAACGAAGAAATGCAGTGCTTGCTTGGCTGGGGAGAGGACACCTGTGACCCTTCTCTGAGGCCACCTGACTGAACACCCAGACCACCCCTGCCTGTGGAGTCAGGTTTGGGTGGCAGCGAGTGTGTGTCCAGGCTCACTCCCGCAGGAAGGGCAGAGTCAGGCCAGCCAGCGATGGTTCACTCAGCCTGCCTCCCACACGCAGGCTGAGCACCCGGGCGGTGCTCTCACTGCGTCAAGGAGACACCACAGGCTCTCGGCGGGCCGGCAGCTTGCTGCTGCTGCTGCTCGTCCCCCAGGCCCACGAGATAGCAAAGCGCACAGTTGGGATGCAGCTCAGAGCCTCATGGCCAGACGAAGATGCCTGGACACGGGCTGCCCCCAGTGCTGCAGCCTGTGCTGCCTGTCACCACGGACCGCTCCTGCTGGTCTGTACACGGTCATCCCCAGACAGTCCTGGGAACAATCTCCAAAGTCCACACAGCAAACTTTTAAGACACCTGTTTGTGGAAATGTGAGCCATTCTAAAGATCATATAAAGGGGACTGATTTTGTTTGGGGGCTGAGGTGCACTAAATTTTAACATCCTACCTCTATAATTTCGAAATGGTAAATACAAATTATCAGAGTATTACTTAGGGGCTTGAACAGTGGCATAATCATCTAATCTTCTGCCTGCAGTGCTGGCATCTCCATATGAGTGCCGGTTCAAGTCCTACCTGCTCCACTTTCAATCTAGTTCCCTGCTGATGCAACTGGAAAAGCACTGGAGGACAGCCCAAATCATCCACGTGGGAGACACGCACACAGCTCCTGCTATTGTAGCTATTTGGGAAATGAACTAGCGGGTGGGAAGAAATCTGTCTTTCCCTCTAATTCTGCTTTTCAAATAAATTAGTCTTGGGTCTGGCATGATAGCGTAGCAGTTAAAGTCTTTGCCTTGAATGTGCTGGGATCCCATCTGGCAACTCCACTTCCCATCCAGCTCCCTGCCTGTGGCCTGGGAAAGCAGTCGAGGACGGCCCAAAGCTTTGGGACCCTGCACTCACCTGGGAGACCTGGAAGAGGTTTTGGGCTCCTGGCTTCGGATCGGCACAGTTCCAGCTGTTGTGGCCACTTGGAGAGTGAACCAGTGGATGGAAGATCTGTCTCTTCTCTCTGTAAATATGACTTTCCAATAAAAAAAAGCAATCTTGAAAGAAAAAAATCAAAATTTACAATCTGTTCAGTGGTCTTTTCCAGGGATATGGGAACTGGAAGCAGCACCACCACTTGGTGAAAAAAATACTCAGCAGGGCCTTCCACGGCCCCCGGGACTGGCATAGGAAGGGCTGGATGTCCTCAGGTAAAAAGGGCTGTGCTGTCCTGATCACCTGAGGATGCAGCCTCTCAAACTTCTGTGGGATACCCTGAGGAGCATGACCTGCGTGGCTAACTTGGGGGTGCCGTCGGTGCAGTTGGTAGGGATGGGCGTGACTCATTCCGCTTGCAGCTGTTGGTCCACCAGGGGTCAGTGTCTGAGGGAGGATGGGTTACAGCAGCCGCCAGGCAAGGAAAACAGGCTAACCACCACATATAATAAATCTTAAAAAAAAATCTTTAGGTACAAGGGCTCAACAGGCTAATCCTCCACTTTATAGCTCTGGCCTCTCATACAGGCTCCAGTTCTAGCTCTGTCTATTCTACTTCCAATCCACCTCTCTGCTTATTGCCTTGGAACACAGCAGAGGATGGTTCAAGTCCTTGGGCCCCTGCCCCCATGTGGGAGACCTGGAGGAAGCTCCTGGCTCTTGGCTTCCGATCAGCCTAGCTCTGGCCTTTGCAACCATTTGGGGAGTGAACCAGTGGACAGAATGTTTCTTTCTCTTCTTTGTAAACTTTCTCTCCTCTGTAAATTCTGCCTTTCGAGTAATAAAATCTTTAAATAAACAAAACTTACAGGGAAAGAGGGAGTAAAGAGGGAAGAGACACGCAGAGAGAAATCTAGCTATTAAAGGTTCACTCCCCAAGAAGCTTCAATGGCGAAGCAGAGCCAGGAACTTCAGCTGCGTCTCCCATGTAGATGGCAAGGACTCAAGCAACTGGGCCATCTTCCAGTGTTTTCCCAGGTGCATCATCAGGGAGCTGGCCTTGAAGTGGAGCTGCCAGGTCTGGGAACAGTGCCCGTATGTCGAGATGTCGGTCTCACAGGCAGCAGCCTCACTTGCTGTCATAACTCTTAGCCCAAGTTAAAATACATCCGATGGGTCCCATGTGATAGCGTAGCAGTTAAAGTCCTTGCCTTGAACGTGCCGGGATCCCATATGGGCACCGGTTCTAATCCCGGCAGCTCCACTTCCCATCCAGTTCCCTACTTGTGGCCTGGGAGGACAGTTGAGGATGGCCCACAGCCTTGGGACCCTGTACCCGTGTGGAAGACCCGGATAAAGGCTCCTGGCTTCGGACTGGCTCAGCTCCAGCTGTTGCAGCCACTTGGGAAGTGAATCATTGGACGGAGGATCATCTTCTCTGTCTCTCCTCCTCTATCTGCCTTTCCAACAAAAAATAAATCTTCCTTCCCCCCAAAAAAGAAAAGTGAGAATGTGGAAACAATGGTCTCACCCACTTTCCTCTAGCCCTTGACCATTTGCACCCTAATCAGCTACGTAAAAATTATCAAAAGTAAAATAAGAATATATCTGATACATTCTTGAGCAGGCACAGCAAAAGTGGAAAGAGTGACGGAGAACGAAACCCTCCACAATCTTTTTTTTTTTTTTTTTTTTGTGAGGAGAATGCCGATTTATTTGAAGTCAAGCTGCATCTTTTATAGTCTGCTTGGCCCCTCCAGGCATTTCCCAAAGCTTAAGCAACACCTAAGCTCCCCCGAGGGTATGTAAAAAGGGGAGAAGCAGGGAGGAGGGAACTTGCCAGACAAGCCGGGGGCTGAGTGCATCAGGCCAAGATTGCCCATCCTGTTACACCTTGAGAAAGAAGTTGAGCTGTGGTGTTAACCCTTGGGAGACCGGGGCCTACATGTCCCCCTTTTTTGTTTTTTAATGGACGCCTGTCTTAGGTTGTCCAGCAGTCAGTTGATGCCTTACCCGTCATGGGGAGCCCCACCCGGGGCATGTGGGATCCCTGCCTTAGGTTGGTCATCAGCTCTGCCAGATCTTACCCGTCTCTGGCTGCCCACTATGCATCATGCTCAAACATACTTGAGCTCTAGGGTTTTCCACAGCTAAAGCCGTCATAGTTTGTCAAATGATGACCTGCTCTCGGGCTTGTTGCCTGCATAGGCGGCAAAGAGGAGTAAACAGTACTGCAATCATGGCTGTAGCCATCAGCCCCATGGCCAAGATTCCGCTACATTCCTTAAACATCTCCTTAAATATCCATACTGCCAGTCTAATGCCATTTACAATAACTTCCCTTGACATGAGGGGAACTCGGGTCTTAACAATGTACAAGTATTGTTGAAAATACTAACAATCAAGAATCTCACAGAGCTAAAATGTTACATGTATACCACAAACAGTTTTAGCAGGAACCGGAGACCCCAACTACTTATCATCCCATCTGGCTCTTACATTTCCAAACAGAAATGGACCCCAAAAGTTCTTAGGGAAAGGGGCGTCGTCATCCGCTCTTAGCTTCTTCCTGCTGAGTGGGGGGTGCAGTTGGGTAGCAGCAGCAGTTGGGGGTCAGTCCATCTAGTGGTTCCTGATGGAAGGCAGAAGTCATCAGGTGTTTGATCGGAACCATTCAGCTGAACAGACTTTGTAGGTGCTGAGAAAACAGAAACAGACATGCCTCTCCAAGAGCTTGATTGTGCATCCATACATTATTTTCAAAAGGATTTAGGTTAGCAATTGACATTTATAAATATTCTCATCAGTAAGCCAATTAGGGTAGACTATATAGCTTGCCACATAAACATGTACATGTATATCAGATAACACATTATAAAACAAAACTGTTTTTGTAACAGCTACTTGAGATTTCTTGAGATTTGTGTAAGTTACCAATTGTTTAGAATTACATTTTGCTCTTAATAATCTGCATAAACCATACCTAGAGTTTACTATTAAACTTTAACAATGCCCCCCTAAAAAAATTTTTTTTTAAACAGATTGAATCAGTTGTCTGTCCTACAATTAACTTTACCAGCTGAAAGATACAATCTTTGAATTACATTCTTCTGACTTTGAGGCTGCTAGTGAGAGAGGAGTTAGAGTGGGTAGTAGGCAGTTAGGGTATTCTGGGTCCCTGAGTAAAAGAGAATTTCCCCACCATGTCTTGAACTCACTCTCCCAGGGACAGGGGTGCTATTAGCATATCAATTCCCCACCTGAAGTATCGGCCATCCCCTCTGGCCATTGTGGGAGGGCCTCAGGCTGATCTCTTTATCATTGAAAGGAGAGCAGGAAGAGGTAATACACATCTGCCTAAGGCCTGGAATGTCCTATGTCTGGCACCTCTGTGGCCTTTTGTCCCAAGGCCAGGTACCATGGAAACTAGGAATTTTCTTTGTTCATGGAGAAACATCTTTGAGGGAAACCTTTAAAGGTGCATTCCCCACCATTAATACGGGTTCTCATTTTCCTCCTGCCACTATGGCAGAGCACTAGGGTTTTTGGGTTTCTTCTTTTCTCCTCCTGCCACTATGGCAGAGCACTGAGGTCCTTTTCCTCCTGCCACTATGGCAGGAGGTAAGGGTCTTTTCTATCTCAAAACCCCCTCCCGTCGCTAGGACGGGAGTCTTCTCTTCTCAACTTTTCTAATAAATCTTGCTTTAAAACTAAACTGCGTCCGCATGAAAATTCTTCTTTCCTGCGAGACAAGAATTTGAGGTTGCTGCCATACTCGGAGTCAAAATTCCTGTAACACTAGGGGCCCATCTAGAAATCCCAAAACCAGAAGAGTTAAGTCTATTAAATATGCCAAGAGGCCTTAAAATATCTGATTGAAGATGCCTCATTATAATGTCCATCCTTTTAGTCAAACTGAATCGAACAGTAACATATGAAAAAATTTCTATCACATGTAAATGATCACCCAAACATTTCAAAGTAACAGAAAATACCCTTGAAAACACAGCTTTTATAACTTTTTAAGAATTTTACCAAATTCAAAGGTTTGAACAAGAATAGAGCTTACTGAACCTGGATAGACATTTGATAAAGTTTCCAATTAAACTGAGACTATCTAAAGTTCAATGCTTCCATTTTTTAACACCTTTCAAAATTTTAAATATAATGGCCGTAAGCAATTCTCAACCATTTCTCCCAATTCATGGAAACACATTTTAACACAAACCGGCCTCAAAGCTGGGAAAGAGAAGTTTTTTCAAACAACCTTCTTCTGAATTGGCAATTTACCCCCATTCAAATGAAGGCAGATAAAAATCATTACAACAGGGACAAGAACAAGGTCTCAAATTCTTGGAAGGGCCAACTCCATGCATGCCCCTCCCTTGTTTGTGGCTGGAGGGCCAGAAGCTCTTCCTTAGTTTTTTGTTTTCTTGAAGTCAAGAGAGCTGAAAAAAAAAAACTTCAATTTGGCTATTGTCTTGGGAGATTACCTAGAAATTTACTAGAGTTAACAATAAGGTGAAAATAACTTTAAAAGAGATGTTAAAACACTGTTGTTTCTCACAAGGAATCAGACTCCAACTCCATGGTCTTAAAGGCAAAATTCAGAAATCATACACATCATAACCAATTTCACTGTACAATTTAAAAGAATTTGTTGTTTTCCTGTAAGGCAAAATCTCACATACTTCCTTGTAAGTAAGAACACAAACAATTCACAATTTCATAATCAGGAAACATCTGATAATCCAAATTATTTTGAATGACAATTACACTACTCAAATTTTTGTCTCAATCTTTGAGTTCCAGGGATCCTACTAGAACGCTCAAAGTCATGAGACTTGGTTTAGAACTCTGAAGAATTTAGAGTCTAAATAAGTTAAACAATAAAATACCTTTAGCATTTAACTGTACACTAGACCTAATCAATGCCAAGATAACACTGTAAGCTGAACATCAAACATCATAGAAGAAAACATTGTAGGAACTTTTCCCCAGTGGAGGTGGAGAGTCTGGTCTGGCCAGGGCCTGTTAAATTGTTAGACCTCTCTAAAATTATTCACCAGGAGAGAGAAAGGAGTAGGTCATTGTCCGTCCCATCTTGTCTGTCAGTCAGTCACACACGCACCCAGTTCTGAACAAGAACAACTTAACAATTCAAGACAAAGACAGAACTGGAGAAAGAATGTTAAAACAAAATCTAGTTTTTGTCCGGACAAAAATAATAGAACAACAACAATAATGACTAAACATATGCACAAACACCAAACACATCAGAACAGAGACATATAACTCTTAAACACTTTGCAATTTCCAACCTCTTCTTTGACATACTTTAACCTGGAGAGATTTTATAAAACAAGTACTTAGGTTCCTCTCATGTTTTAAGTTAATTTAACAGTGGACCACTCTACATCAGATTATTTTTGCTAAATTAAGTTACAGAACACATGTCTTTCTTTAATCTTTTTTCTCTTACTTTCCCTTTTTTTCTCTCTTTTTTTTTCTTTTATTTATTTTAAATCTACCTTGCTTGAACTGCTTAACTCTCTGGTCAGCCTGTTCTGACCAACAGCGTTCCCCATTTTATGTAGAAGTTCTTCAAGCTCAGTGACCAATTTATCCTGGGAGAAGGCTGAACCCATTTTATTGTCCTTTTCGCAGGATGAATTAAACACCAAGACCTTACTATATTTCAAAATAAATCTAAAACCTAACTATGCCTCAAAATAAATTTAAAATGTTAACTATATTTCAAAATAAATCTTAAACCTACCTATATTTCAAAATAAAACTCCCTTTCCTACCAGTTTAGGAAAGACTTACAATACGTCCCACTTACCTGCTGGCCAGCTTCCCGGGACGACCCTTCGTCGTGTATCCTCTCTTTCTCAGATCTCGGTGGAACCTCCATTTGTGGGCAACGCCCGCGTCACCACGCACCCCGAGCCGAGCGGAGGGACTAGGGTTATGAGACAGACAAGACACACAACACACAGACAACACACAGTGGGTCATTCTTGTGAGGAGAACACCCGACAATCTTTAAGGAGATGATATGGTGGTAGCCTCAAAGGGCTCAACCTTGCTTGTAACCGCATGAGACCAGCAGGTGGCGCTCATCCTCCTGACGGGTGCGTGTTGTCAGCTGTACCCCTGAAACTCCTCCCACAGTTCCCTGCAGTCTGGCCTCTGCACAAGGAGGAACTCAGCAGGGATTTCTTGGTGCAGCCTCACAAAGGGCTGGGCCTTATCCTCAGCCCCTGTTCCTGTGAAAGGCTCCATGCAGTCCAAGGACAGACCCCAGGCCCTTCCATCTGGGCGACCATTTGGTCCAGCCCCTCAAAATCCTAGACTGTGGTGTTTGGTCCAGAGCAAGTCTTTGGGCTGGGCCTTCCCTAACTCTGGACGCCATCATGGCCTCATTTGCTTTCCTAAGTCAGTTTGGTTTTTTTTCCCCTAAAGATCTGTGTATTTGCAAGCTTGGCAGTGGTATAGTATGTTAATCCTTCTCCTGCAATGCCAATGCCAGCATGTCATATGGGTGCTGGTTTGAGTCCCGGCTGCTGTACTGCCAACCCAAGCTCCCGTTAGTGGATTGGGAAAGCAGCAGAGGATGGCCCAACCCAGGGACCCTGCACCTGTGTGGGAGACCCGGAAGAAGCTCCTGGATCCTGGCTTTGGATTGGCTCAGCTCCAGCCATTGTGCTCACCTGAGGAGTGAATCATCGGACAGAAGATCTTCCTCTCTGTCTCTCCTCCTCTCCATATATCTGACCTTGCAATAAAAATAAATAAATCGGGCCCGGCGCGGTGGTGCAGTGGTTAAGGTCCTTGCCTTGCATGCCCGGGATCCCATGTGGGCGCTGGTTCTATCCCGGCGGCCCTGCTTCCCTTCCAGCTCCCTGCCTGTGGCCTGGAAAAGCAGCCGAGGACGGCCCAGGGCTTTGGGACCCTGCACCAGTGTGGGAGACCCGGAGGGGGCTCCTGGCTTCGGATCGGCATAGCATCGGCCGTTGCGGTCACTTGGGGAGTGAATCATCGGACGGAAGATCTTCCTCTCTGTCTCTCCTCTCTGTATATCTGCCTTTCCAATAAAAAAAAATAATAATAAAAAAATCTTTAAAAAAAATAAATCTTTTTTAAAAATCTCCTTTTCAGATAAAAACCAAAGCAAAAGAAAATAGCTCCTCTTCCCCACTCTTACTACATACCAGGACTTAGTACCGGGGCCTTCAATTCCAACCCAACACTACAGGGTTCCTTCCTGTAACTTCCTTTTCCAACACCGAGATGCCTGACCCTGTGTCTTCAATAGACACATTCTCTTCCATTTCCATGAGTTGGTCTCAATGGAGCCATCACATCAGCTGAGAATATCATGGCAAAAATGTGTTTTGGGGAAGAGGCTGCAGAGCAGGCTTGATACACACAAGATGTGTATCAAGCACCTGTGACTGCCAGCTCCCCAGTTCCAACCAAACTTCCTGCTAATACACTTGGGGGGCTCCTATCACTCACATAGGAGACCCTGATGGAGTTCCTAGCTCCTGGTCTTCAAATAAATATAAAAAAGTTTTATTTGGGCCCGGCGCGGTGGCGCAAGTGGTTAAAGGTCCTCGCCTAGCACGCCCGGGATCCCATATGGGCGCTGGTTCTATCCCGGAGGCCCCGCTTCCCTTCCAGCTCCCTGCCTGTGGCCCGGGAAAGCAGTGGAGGACAGCCCAAAGCTTTGGGACCCTGCACCCGTGTGGGAGACCCAGAAGAGGCTCCTGGCTTCAGAATGGCATAGTATCGGCCCGTTGAGCTCACCTGGGGAGTGAATCATCAGACGGAAGATCTTCCTCTCTGTCTCTCCTCTCTGTATATCTGCCTTTCCAATAAAAAAATAAATCTTTAAAAAAAATTAAAAAAAAGAGTTTTATTTGTATTTACAGGCAGAGCAACAGAGAGGGAGGGAGAGTGACAGTTATCTCCAACTGGCCACGACAGCCAGGGCTGGGCCAGGCCAAAGCCAGGAGCCTGGAACTCCATCCTGGTCTTCCACTTAAGGAGCGGGGTTAGCGCTCCCAGGCATTAGCATGAAGCTGAACAGGAAGTGGGGCAGCCAGGACATGAACTGGCATTCCAGTGTGGGCCACCAGCATCATAAATGGTGGTTAACCCATACTGTCACAATGCTGATCCCTAAATTAACCTTTTAAAAATGCATTTAGGGGGAAATCCTAGGGCCTATAGAACTATCATAAAATGACAATAAAAGGTAATATTTTTAAAAAATGCATTTAACACACCAAACCCACTAAAAACCATAGCGCGGCCTGGCACCTTACACATGCTCAAATACTCACATCAGACAACATCGCACCAAATCGCCGAATGCAATCGTATTCTAGAAGAAGCTTTCGGAAATCTCACATAGACTCCCATGTGCATTCTGTAGATATGACGGGAAAACACAATCTTCCAAACATGGCTGCACTAGGCTCTTGCTCAGAATGGTAATGTCCCCTCCTGACGGAGGGACCAACAGGACTCTGCTTGGCTGCTTTCCCAGCATCCGGAAACAATATGGCCACCACAGCTAGTGTGGGCATGAGAACAATGTCAGAAACCAGCTACACTGACCACTGAATGCCTGCTACTTTGTCCCCACCAGAAGCCACAGCTCCTAAGTCAAATGTTGGTGATTCCGGAGCACCTGTATCGGCTCTATCCTGGACCACACAGCCAGTAGAGATGCCCATACCACACTACCATAAAAAACAAACTGGCTTGTCCATCATATTGCTTCCTAACATTATTTACTCGAAAGGCAAAATTCGAGCTCTTCCATCACATGACTCAATCCTGAAATGGCTACAATGGCTAGCACTGGGCCAGGCTGAAGCCAGGATCCAGAACCTTCACTCAGGTCTCCCATACGAACGCAGGGGTCCCAGCACTTGCGCTGTCCTCTTCTGCTTTCCCAGGCACTGGCAGGGGGATAGATCTGAAGTGGAATGGTTGGGACAAGAACTGGCATCCATATGGGATGTGGGTTCTTTGGATGGAGACTTCACTTACTATACCGATGTATCAGCCCTTCATTCTATCTCTGAGAGGACCAACTGGGGCTGCTCTGAAGGTTCAACTGATTAATCCTCTACTGCCAAGCACCAGCATCCCATATGGTTCATGTCCCAGCTGCTCCAATTTCCTTCTAGCTCCCTGCTTGTGGCCTGGGAAAGCAGCAAAAGATGGTCCAAAGCTTTGAGACCCTGCATCGGTGTGGGAGACCAGGAAGAAGCTCCTGGCTCTGAATTGGCTCAGCTCCGGCTGGTGCGGCCACTTGAGGAATGAACCAATGGATGGAAGATTTTTCTGTCTCTCTATGTAAATCTGATCAGCCTTTCCAACAAAAACAAAATTTTTAAAAGGAAAGATTTATGTGTATTTTTGGTCATTACTTTCTACATTCTGCTCTACCCTGAGACAAAAACGTTAGCAGCTGGGGGGGGGGGGTCTGTCCACCACACCACAGACAGTGCTCTCAGCTGCATCGCCAAGGACACTCCTGGGCACCATCCATGCACTTGACCTTCCTACAGCTGCCAACACCACTGGCTACTCCTCCCTCACATGGTGCCCTGAGATATTTCCACAGCACCCTCTCTGATGGCATCACTGCTGGCTCCCCCTCCCCATCCTGCCCACCACATCCCTGGTGCCCTGCAGTCCCTCAGGGTTCTGAGACCCACTCCTTCTCCACTTCTGCACCCTCTCCCACAGTGGCTGCCGACTCTACTGCGACTCCCGGCTCACCCACCACAACCCTCCACTGCAGACCTGCAAGTGCAGTGCCGAGGGCCCACTGCACCCAGTCCATAGCTGCACCAAGCACACCCAACAGGAACCCACCTTCCCCACCTCCACACTGCCCACTTCCTTCGTCCCCGGGGATACGGACTCCTGGACCCCTGGGGTTGTCCTGAGCGCTTCCCTCTCCCTCATGTCCCCTGTGCAGCCATCAAGACCAGGGCGTCTACACCTCAATCCAGGTGCTGCTCGCTGTCTCCACTGCCAGCACCTGCACACAAACTGTCCCGGGGCTCCCCGTGGATTCCTGGGGGCTGCCAGGCGAGCCCTGCACACCTTTGTCTCACACACCCTCTTCTCAGAGCACGGCGCCCAGGACTCCCTCTGCCCTCAGGGCAAGGCCCCTCACAAAGGATTTCTTAATTCTCCTGTCATTTTTCCTGTAATTCCTCCACCATGTCAGGTGTGAACTTCCACCTCCAGGACCTGGGCACAGGCTGCTCTCCCGCCTGCCACACTTCCTGTCTCTTCTCCCCAGATGAAGACAATCTCCTGCAACACCAGCTTACCTGACATGCTACTGGACACCCCTCCCACATCCATGGCCTCCTTCTCTTTTTAACTGTCTTGGAGTTTGTAATTCGATTTCTATGCTTCAGATTCTTCACTGTAACATGGGTAGCAATTCATCTTACATTATTGCTGCAACAATTTAATCAGACAATTCAGAAAGAATATGACAACTGGCACCTAAGAGTCATTAGTAAATGGTGGTAAATATTCCCTTACCAAAACTGAAATCTTTGAAGGTAGGGACTTTGACATTCAGCATAGGCACCTAGAAAACACTATGGGTATATAAAAGTTTATTTAAAAATCTGCAGGGCCCGGCGCGATGGCACAGTGGTTATGTCCTCGCCTTGCACGCCCAGGATCCCATATGGGCGCCGGTTCTAATCCCGGCGGCCCCACTTCCCATCCAGCTCCCTGCCTGTGGCCTGGGAAAGCAGTTGAGGATGACCCAATGTTTTGGGACCCTGCACCCACGTGGGAGACCCGGAAGAGGCTCCTGGCTTCGGATCGGCATAGCATCGGCCATTGCACTCACTTGGGGAGTGAATCATAGGACAGAAGATCTTCCTCTCTCTCTCCTCTCTGTATATCCGCCTTTCCAATAAAAATAAAAATAAAAATAAAAATCTTTTTAAAAAAATCTGCATAACAGGGCCCAGCACAATAGCCTAGTTGCTAAAGTCCTTGGCTTGCACACACCCGGGATCCCACATGGGTGCCGAATCTAATCCCAGCAGCCCTGCTTCTTATCTAGCTCCCTGCTTGTGGTCTGGGAAAGCAGTCGAGGACAGCCCAAAGCCTTGGGATCCTGCACCCACATGGGAGACCCAGAAGAGGTTCTGTGCTCCTGGGTTCAGATGGGCGCAGCACCGGCCATTGCAGCATGAGTCATCAGATGGAAGATCTTCCTCTCTGTCTCGCCTCCTCTCTATATATGACTTTCCAATAAAAATAAATAAATCTTTAAAAATATATATCCATTTATCAGGGCCAATGCAATGACACAGCTGGCTAATTTTTTGGCTGCAGCACCAGTATCTCACTGTAAGTCTGTGCTGCTCCACTTCCAACCCAGCTCCCTGGAAGGGCCTGGGAAAGCAGTGGAGGAAGGGACAAGGCTTTGGGTAGCTGCCACTCACATGGGAGACTTAGATGGAGCGCCTGGCTCCTGACCTAGAAGAGTACTGGAAGTGAACTCATGGATCAAAGACCTAAGTGCACCTTTCAAATAAATAAACAAATCTTACACTGCTCCCCTTAACCAGGCGCTACCATGGTAGTACAGCAACTAATCCTGAATCCTGAGGCACCGGCATCCCATACGGGCACTGGTTCGTGTCCTGGTTATTCCACTTACAACTCAGCGCTCGGCTTATGGCCTGGGAAACAGCAGCAGATGGCCCAAGTCCTCGGGAGCCTGTGCCCACGTGGGAGACCCACAAGAGGCTCCTGGCTTCAATCAGCTCAACTCTGGCTGTTGGAGCCACTGGGGGAGTGAACCAGCACTCAAGATTTTCTCTACTTCTTCTATGCAAAATCTGCCTTTTAAATAAAAATAAACATTTGCATGCATACATATTACACACATTTACGCAGTTTACCCTCAGCTGAAGGAATTCGTAACAATCACACACTCAGGCACCCACTGGGTTAAGCCGCAGCAAGGGGCACAACACCCCACTTGAGTGTGGGTTTCCACTCCTGGGGAGGCCGGACTCAGGGCCTTGGCAACAAGAATTTCCAAAGGCTCCCAATGCCAGAAACTGGCCTCTGGTGGACACAGATGACAGAACTGCCACCCACGCGCTATCCCCACCAACAGAGAAAGTTACGGCGAGTCTCCACCAAATGCAAACCAAAATTCAAACCTGTAAACAGATAAATTCCAGTCCCGCCGGAACAGACGGAGCCAGGACTGGAACCCCACTCCATTGGGCCACCCAACAGGACTGAAGGCTCAGAACGCCGGGACACCTGATGGCCACGAGTGTCTCGCTCAGCCCTCCGCTGTGGCATCTCCAATGGGGCGCTTCACCTTCTCTTGCATAAACAAACTTTTGCCATACTTCCTGAAGGTTGTTTCCTGGCCTTTATTTCTACGCTGAGCAGAAGAAACCAGCCTTGTAGTTCTTAATACCTGGCTACTCACTCCAGCCCACACAGCTACCTGCTCCAGGTCTGGGCAAAGAACGCAGCCGGTGCAGATCAGGGGCTCGGGCCCCAGGCCCACTTAAGCACCTGACAGCCCTGGACTCAGTCCCCGCCCCCCTAGCTTCAACAGGGCCCAGCAACAGATGCTGCAAGTTTTCCCGAGTAGTAAATCAGCAGATGGAACTCTGAGCTCCGGGTACACAAAACCATAAGTCCACACACCAGGAGGTTCTGACCCCGCGGCTCCTTACACGCCCAGGCGGCCCCAACACTGACAAAGCGGATCCTCCAGCTGGGTGCGAGGCACCACCGCCTAGGCCAAATGCACTTGACTCCGGGCTCGGCTCTGCCCATCACACACACCGACACGACAGCTCACGGCGCGGCCCGCCCTTGTCCGCCCCACTCCCCACACTCGCCCGGTCCTGCGGGAAGCACAGCTGGGCCGCAGCCGGCGCCTCAACGCGGGAAAAGCCGCCGCACCTGCCCAGACGCACCAGCCGGCTCCACGCCGAGGGGCCGCCACCCGCCAGCCCACCGGCCGCCCTGGCCACCGAGCGCCACGCACGCCCGGGGCACGGAACCCCGGGACCCCGCGCCACACCGAGGCGCCCGCGCAGACGCCGGGGGTCCCGGGGCGCTGAGGCCGCGCGGCCGCCTGCTCACCTCACGGGCCCACGGGCCCCACGGGCTCCCGCTCCGGAACGGCTCGGCGGCAGCGAGCGGGCGTCCGCGACGGTCGCCGGGGGTCGCGGCAGGCCGGCAGCGAGGACCGGGCGCCCTGAGGCGGCGCGACCCCCGAGAAACAAAGTTCCGAGGAAGCCGCGGCCGCGACCTTCCGCGCTCGACGCTCCCTCCGCAAGGGTACGGCGGGCGCGCCGCCCCGGCCGTGCCGTGACGTCACCGCGGCGGCCCCGCCCCCGCCGCGTGGGCTTGTTTGGGTCTCGCGAGGCCCCGCCCAGGTCGGGGCGTGACCGCGAGGGCGGCGTGGGCGGCGCAGGCGCGGGCGAGCGCGGGCTCCCTTCCGTCCCGAGCAGCTGTGGAGCGTCTGAAGCGTAGCATCTCTGGTTCTTGGCTCCCTGTGTGCGAAACGTCCCTTAGAAAAACAACTTTGCTCTCTGGAGTAAAAATTTTTACATTTGGATTCACGTCCCGTCCTTTGCCAACATCTCCCTTGCTTCTGCTTGTCAAGGACAGAGAACAGCAGGTGGGAAGAGTATTTTTAGCAGCTGTTTCCAAAGTCCTTGGGCACCGGATGGGGGGGGTTGGAAGGCCACAAGGCTGTGGCGCGGCATGATAAGCTGCTGCTGCTTGCGACTTCAGCGATCCATATTGGTTCTGCTCCAGCTGGTGCAGTCACTTGGGGAGTGAATCATCGGACGAAAGATCTTCCTCTCTCTTCCTCTCTGTATATCCGCCTTTCCAATAAAAATAAATAAACCTTAAAAAGAGAGAGAGAGAGAAATTATGCCTAGGGAAGTGCCAAACACAGCTTGGTCTTGCCCAGGTTCTGCCACCAGCTTGAGGAGGGCCCTCCCGTCCCTTGCTGGCCCCCTCGTTGCCAGTCTAGCTGTGCAGCAAAGGGGACAAAACCTACCCCTATCCTTGGAGAGAAGAGGGATTCTCCCACCTGTGAAACGGGAATGGGAACGACCCCTGGGAGGACAAAGTGACCAGGGAGGAGCCCTGGTGGTGGCATGGGGCAGTAGCCTGTGGAGCCAGAATGAGACAGAGCTTTCTGCTGGCCTGTCCTTCACAAGCCCAGAGCAGACCCTCACAGACGTGGTCTCCTGCTGTCTGGGGAAGCCCAGTCCTGACTGTGCCCTGGATGAGGTGCTGGTCTTGCCTGGTTCCAGGCTCCAGGAGAACAGCAGACACTGCCTTGTGAGGCCATGCAGGAAAGATCAAGTCCTGTCCCCAGGAGAAATGCCCGCTTCTCTGCCTCTCTGAGCTTGTATCGACACAGGGCGTCTGCAGCCTCACTGCTGTGCTGTGGGTGTTTTGGGGGTGATGTGAGTCCAGGGTCAGCAACGCCTGGAGGGATAGGGAGATAGCTGCACAGGCTCCCAGAAGAGCCCTCAGAACCCCCTAGAATCTGGCAGACATGAGGGAGGGTTCTGGTGTGGTCATCCATGCAGGGCAGATGCACTGCCCACAGCTTTGGCCCCTCAGCTCCCACCTCTGCATCTGGAAGGATCCGTGTCGGACAAGCAGGCCCCATTCTGTGCACAGAAATCACAGCAGTAGAACAGTGCTCAGTCTAGGGTTTCTGCTGCGCGGTTCAGGCCAGGGTGCTGGTGCTATGGCGCCCCCTGGGGCTGGGCCGAGTGCTGACATGGAACTGGAGGCAAGGTCCCCTGCACAGGATGGGGGTAGGATGCATGCCTGAAGGTTGCCCCAGACTCCCTGGGCAGAGGAGCCAGAGCAGCCAGCACTCAGGTCCCAGGCCCCCAAGGCCCCTTCTCCCTTCTCATCCACCCTTCCTCCATTGCCCTCCCATACTTACCAGCCTCCACGTGGCGGCTGATGACTGCAAATTCAAGGTGTTTTGCAAAGCCATCCTGCACCCCAGGTCACTGTTTTCTCTCTTACTACATGACGTGTCACTGTGACTGCAGTAGGGATGTTACCACTTCAAGAAACCCCCACTACCAGGCAGTTGTTTTTAAAACCCACAGGCTAGCTCCACTGAGAGCAAGGCAGGAAGAGAGGCCCGCACAGGCCTCAGACCTGGGGACTGTGTGCAAGGGTGGCACTCGGGCACAGTCCGCAGGCCTGTTCCACCCCAGGGACAGGCTGCAGTGACTCGGGACACATCAGGCTCCCTCTCTTACACAGACCGGGAGCTTGGGGTGTGAACAGCAAGCAGCTGGCAAGTACAGGCCCTGCCTGCAGCTCCCCAAGCGTGTCTGAGCCAAGCAGGTGGTTGGAGATTCCTCCCAGTCACCACAGAGAAGATGTAACAAGTAAAAACCTGCAAACTCTTTATTAAATTCTCCCGTTTCATTCTGTACAGAAAAAAAAAAAGCACATTATGTTCAGAATCTCAGTAACATCTCAGAATCACACAGCATGACCATGTAAAAACAAGGACCTGTCAGGGTCTTATACAGAGAGGAAACCCATTTACAAAGAGGCCGTTCATTGTACTTTTTTTTTCTTGCTTAAAAAAGAAACCAAACACCCCTCTACCCTGGGCACCGTAGTCTGACCTAGGCACCTGGCAGAGGCCCTGCTGGGCTCTGGATGCCACCTTTGTGTGGTGGGTGGAGGCAAAGCGCAGGACAGAGGTACTGCCTCAGCTTCCCCTGCCACCCTGTGCTGAGAGGGCTGGAGGGTGGGGAGAGCCCAGCTCTGCTTGCCAGGCAACAATCAGTTGGCTCCGGGGAGCCCACCTCCTGGAAAATTTTGTCTGGGTTGGGTGGGGAGCTGCATTTTAGACATGACTGCTCTGATGTGGGGCCCTGGGCCTGGGGGAGGTTACTGGGAGATGGGGGCACCTGGGAAGCAGAGCTTGGTGGTGAAGGGTTGCACAAGCGTCCTTGAGGGCCAGGAGAGCTCAGGACGCCAGGACGCTGCCCAGGCGGTAGGTGGCCAGCTCCTAGCAGCTGAGGTCGGTGCCCATGCACCCACACTCGGCCTGTTGTGTCAGGCTGGGCTGACCTCGTCCCGAGGGACCCAAGCGTTTACTTCAAGTCAGTCAAACCTGTCCTCCTGGTATAACACATGGCAGACCTGTGGAACAGAAACAGTGCCACACGTGGGAAGGACAGGAAAGTTCCAGAAGCCATGCTCATCTGCCAGGGGGAATCTTCTCTTGGAAAGGATGCAGAAGCTGTCCACACCCCCTTTCTCCTTGGCTGGTAAGGTACCAATGTGGACATCTTCACCACTGGGTTCTGCATAATTTGGAAGAAATGAAATCTGACAGCAGCCTTCGGGGCATCTTTCAGGGAAGCGGCGTCTCCTGGACCTCTCAGAGGAAGTGAGGGCAGAGACGTGAGGTAACACTTGCTTGTCAGCAGCGTGAGGATGTCCCCAGCTTCCGAGGACAGAAGCAAGGATGGGTGTGAACCTTGGCCTGTGCTGTGGCTCCCTGTTTGCACATCTAGCCTGCAGACTCGTCTTGGGACAGCGGCAGTGAAGATCAGGGTGTGCCAAGGTGAAGGTCAGGCTCCAGGGTCACATGTGCAGCAGGAGCAGCTGATTTGGTCCCTGATACGGGATCCAGGCTTCTGAGCAGCCACCCTGCACCGCCTCCAGGCAGCAGCCCGGGCTCCTGGGACTTTGGCGGGTGGTGGAACTCACGATGGCGAGGAGTCCCTAGCCAGCGGTGAGGCCACAGGACAGGGAGCTGCTACTGTCCTTCAACAAGTGCGTGAAGCCCTGACCTTGGCAAAACCTCATGACCAGCTCCCACATCTGAAGAAATCAAGGCAAGGGTCAGGGTCCACCATCGGCTCGTGCACCTGGGGCAGGGCTCTCAAGCAGGTGGTTCTCGAGCACCCAGGTGGACCTAGGACACCAGGGTCAGGACCCCACGTGCCCATTATGCAAATGAGATGCAGATGCACAACAATCTTGGCTGGGCTGTGGGTGCAGATGGTGCCAGGTCACCTAGACCTAAGGAAGTTCAGGTTTCTGCCCGGGAGCGCCCAAGGGCCCATCACGGGACCTCCTCCACGGGGACAACAGCTATTTGAAGACACCACAGTGGGACTCTTTCTATCCCAACTGCTTCTAAAGGCAACAGATATCCCACAAACCAAAATCATCATACTTTTCACATCTACTGCGGACAGCTAGCAGGCTTTTTGCTCAGGTGAAAGAACAGAAACATGGGACATGGCAGAGGTGGCAGACCTGAACCCTGTCCTGCCAACCATGGGGCACCTGCTCTTGTAGCACACTCACAGCACTCGTGCTGAAGCTTCAGCATCCCAAACCAACCTAGAGGGGCACCCCAGAAGCAGGTGGGATGGGTGTGTTGCACACATGTCATGTGGTTCAAGTTGTAAGTGGTTAGAGAATCCCAGCGTGGGCGCAGAGTTAGAAAGGCCTAAGAGCTTGACCGTGGGTGCCCGGGGCTCTGCAGCTCCCCCTGGAGGCTCAGACTGCCCTGGGCAGATACACAGGTGGCTCCTGGAATGCAGTGCCTCCAGGAAAGGCAGCCAAGGAGAAAGGAAAGGAAGAAAAACACAGAACCCAAACAGATGTCAATCAGGTAGGAGGGAGGCAGTTGGAGCAGCTGCCCCTCGTGCTGGATCCACTGTGGGGAACACAGCCAGCTCCACGGGCCTCTCTCGGGGAGCAGAGGGAAGGGCCCCGTGCACAGGCTGTGGTGTGGGGACAGTTGTAGGCACGTGATTTATAATACTTTGTGGACATCTAACAGGTTAATAAAATATATATTATATAAATATATCTCCTACTGTACATGTCGTTCTGTGCAGCCCCTGGCTGTAACGGTCCCACTTGGGCGAAGACATGCCCACCTGGACACGCTGCTGCTGCTGCCGCCCCCCACATACCCCAGGCCTGATGGTCAGCAATACTGCCCCTCTGGAGCATGGCTTCTAGAAGAGAGCAATGGACCACCAACGGACAACATGGAGCCAAAGCCTACCAGAACACTCACACGCAGCAGACGACAAAAAGAAAAAACCGGAGAAAAGTCCTCCATGTTTTAATGTAGGAACTTGCACACACTCTCCTTGAAGAGGCCCGGAGGAGCTTGTCGGGGGAGTTTGCCTGGAGTGTGCAGAGCTCAGGCTGCCCGCTGGCTGCACGCCGAGCCCACCCTGAGCCCCTCAAGGCCGCTGCCTCTGACCAGTACTGTCGCAGCAGGCAGCCAGAGCCCTGTTCTTCCTGCCTGCACCGCATCCCCTCCCCAGTCACACCTCAGGCTGAGGCAGGGGACTTCCATGGGGCTGATCCGAGGTGACTGAGTTCTGGGGGAGGAAGTTTCTGGGTACTTGGATCCTAGCATCTGGGTGCAGCATGATGGATGCCCAGCCTCATCCAGCTTTGCAAACTTCTGATGCCCTCCTGTCCTACGAGCCCTTGGCAAAAGGGGGCTTGTGCTTTGCTCCACTGAGATGAGATCACAGGAACACCCGTGGCCGTGTGGCTGTGCCCTGCAGGGCCCTGTGGCATGGGAACAGGAAACATCACTCCTGCAGCGGCAGCCTGGGCAGTGGCTTCCTACTGTCTGGCGTCTCTCCCTCCTGACCTGTCTTCATATCACAGTTACACAGGAGGAAGAGCCTCACTGCACACGTGTTCTCCTTTCCCAAAAAACTGCTTTCTCCTTTTTGTGGGTTTAAAAAAAAGCGTTTGAGTTGCAGGTCAGTGAGCTGGGGCTGGAAGTCCTGGCCATCTGTGGGCGAGACGCGTCTACAGGCAGGGACACTGGAGTCGACCAGCAAAGGCAGTCACTGAGCGGCCAGCTGCCGAGGCTGCACCGGGGGCCGAGGAGGAGGAGGCACGGCAGACACGGCAGATCTGGACGGGGCGGCGCGGTGGATGCCTGCTGCTGCTCTACCGTGGGTGTGGTGTCACCTCCGAGAGGCACGAGGCGAGCGGGGACACTATACAGGAGGGCTGTACAAACGGGCTCTGCACAGGCAGTTCCTCTGGGGTCACGGCGACTCTACCTGTCCTTCAGCTCCCGTGTCACTCGCTTGGTGATGCGTCCGCACATGAGGCCAATCAGGAACAGAATACAGATGCTGCCACTGATCACAGACAGGATGTAGTTTTTGGATGGTGACGTCATCACTTGCATGGCAAGGTCAGAGAAGCCGTCGGCCGGGGCCACCTGGAATGAGAGAGACGCGTCCGCTGAGAACGGGCCACAGCGGGCCTGTCCCTTTAACATGTGCACTGGACAGCTGGGGCTCTGGGCCTCATCACAAATTGCCCACGCCCGACTGCTCCCAGTCAGACATGGTGCCCAGTGCTTCGGACACTGCCTGCCCCTCGTGCCTCCCTCCCCGACCCTGCTGCAGAGGAGGACCCGCGTGTGCTGGGGTGTCACCTGAAAAGGCTCACTGTCTCTGCCTCTTCATCCTGTTTGCTGCCTTTCTGAGGAACCAGAGAAAAGAAGAGATGGTTGATTCTGCATTCTTTTTCAGAATTATTTTATTTTTACCTGAACACTATTTTAGAGAGTTACAGAGAAGGAGAGCCAGAGACAAGCCTCCCATCTGCTGTTTCATTCCCCAATGGCCGCAAGACCAATGAGCTGGTCCAAAGCCAAGAGTCAGGTGCTTCTTCCTGGTCTCCCTTATGGGCACAGGGTCCCAAGGACTTGAGCTATCCTCTGCTACTTTCCCAGGCCACAAGCAAAGAGGTGGATTGGAAGTAGAGTAGCTAGGACTTGAACTGGCACTCAAATGGGATGCCAGTGATGCAGGCAGAAGCTTAACCTACTATGCAGCCAGCCCCAGGCCTCCAGTTTTTTTCTCACGATGTTGTCATCAGCACTTCCTGCATCAAGCAGGGGCTGGTGTTCTGGCGTACCACGTAAACCTGACGTCTAAATCCAGCATCCCATATGGGCACTGGTTCGTAGCGTGGCTGTTCCAATTCCAATCTGGCTTCCTGCTACCCATGTGCGAGACACAGATGAATCTCCTGGCTTTGGCCTGGTCCAGCTTTGGCTGCTGTAGCTGCCTGAGGAGTGAACCAACAGATGGAAGAGATCTCTGACTTTTTATTTATATAAAAATAAATCTTCAACAGAGAAAGAGATGCACACAGGCTCCGGACAGGAGACCTCCCTGCTCCCTCAGTGCGCACACAGCTCTACAAGGCTCACCTGCAGTGAACTCTGCAGGGCTGCAGGGGTGCTGTCGGCGCTGGAAAGCTCCCGGCTGCTCTGAGCATCAGCCCGGATGCAGGGAAGGGAACGACTCATGCACATGTGGGTGACCCTGTGTCCATCCCGTGTGCACACAGCAGAGCGGCAGGTGTGAGATGATGGAGATGTGACCATCAGCGTTGGCCAAGGTAACCACCAGGGATCACTGTGAAGCCACGTTCAAGTACAGCCACTCAGAGGGGCAGGGCGCAGCCATGAGGCAGCCTCTGTGACGGACACGATCCCCTCCAACTCCCTTCGAGTTAGGTATGAAGACCACTGATCAGGCCCTCTAGCCTTGTAACCTGTGACCTTCGAGCCTGTGGTCAAGTTCTTCAAGGTCACTGGGTCTGTCTACCCTAGTGAAGGCTGAAACAACACCTGAGACTACACCAGGCAGTCAGAGTTTACAGGAAGGGGGACCTGGCCTGAGGTCAGGGTCAACCTGTACCACAAAGGGACAGCCTCACTGCATCCCCCTGGGGACTCAATGTTTGAATGAGGGGGTGCCTATTACACTGCTCTGCAGGCTACAAAATGGCAAGGCTCAGAAAACCATAGCACTCTCTTCTCTATGAGCCTGGACTTCCACAGGAAAAAAAAATCTCCCCAGCCCATTCCTGCCTGGGCATCAGGCACACCCGCTAGTATTCCGTGATTCTATTGCTCTGCTCCAGGTTCCAGGACAGCCGAGTACCGGTCTCACACACATATCCCCACATCGTGAAAGAAGTGTTGGGACAGCGGAGGCCGCGTGATAGCCCCCCTCCCTTTGGGTGATTCACTTTCCAGTGGTTGGCCCTGGGAAGGCCTGCAGACAGGGTCCGTGCAGAGACAGTGGGTCCAGGCTTGTGGAAGCCAAGGATGGCAGGCCTCCAAAGAACAAGAGCAGCGCAGGCCTCTCGTGGCGGAGGCGCTGGCGCTTACCTTGGCAGCGTAGCTCCACATCTCGATCCGGTCGTTGAGGCGCTTCTTGCACTCGGGCTGCAGCCGCACACGCTTGTCCTCCAGCGCCTCCATGAGGCAGGACATTTCTGTGGGAGGGCACGGAGGAGAGGCTCTACAAACGCATGCCACACAGGGGGGCGCAGAGCAGGGGGCCGGCCAGAGAACTCACGTGTGGAGGCTCAACAGAGCAAAATCCATTCTGTGACCTGACCTTGGCCCCAGCATGGAGAAACGATGGCTAACCCCTGGACTAGCTGTCCAACCTCAAAAGGCCACCTTTTTCTCAGGCATGCATGGCTCAGAAGCAGCTTTGTCACCTGTGGGGGTTCCAGCTTCAAAAGGCCTGCTGACAAAGCCCTCTGTGGCCACTGGGAAAGCTGAGGAAGCTGTTGTTATCTGGGCAAGGCGGACATGTGGCCAGGGTGAGGACCCACCTTTTGCTTCTGGCATATGATTGGCCCCTTATTAAACATTTACTCCTGGTTAGAGCTATGCTGGCCCAAACCTGAATAATGCTATAAAGGCCTAATCCTGGCACCACCCAGGCCCTGGGGATATTGTCTCTGCTGGGGTGATGGGGTGCTGCTATGCAACAGAGCAGCACAACTGACATCCAGAAGGGCCGCTTCCAGACCTCCCGAGACAGCAGGAGCCGGGATGGGCGAGGGCGAACACAGCGACTTACGGCGCCCACGGCCGGGCGTGATGGCTGCGCAGTGGTGTTTAATGTCCAGAGCACAGGCTGTGTGAAGAACAGGGTCCACAAAGATGTCTGCTTTGCTCTCCTTCAGCATGTTTAACACTTCCTGGAAGCAAAGGTCAACAGGGAGAGAGCCTACATAGAGGGACATGCATCTGATCTGTTGCCTGCAACTCTACACACACACACACACACACACACACAGCCAAGCATGGAGGGCTGAGGGTCAGCCACAGAGCCTACAAGAGGGGGCAGGCAAAATACAGGCACTCAGTATTCCTCACGTGTTTACAGTTGTTAATGCAGTCATTCTGTTACTTCTCAAGAAAAATGAAAAAAAAAAAAAAAATTAAAGAGTCTGATGTGTTACATTAAAACACCCAATCAAACAAAGGTATTTTGTTTCACGACACCTGTGTCACACACAAAAGAAAAAAAAAGAAGATGGGATAGCACTTCTACACCAGGCATCCTGTGAGGTAAGATGCTCTGGGAGGAAGGGACAGAAACGGCTCAGGCATAAGGCTCTGGCTCACTCTGGCTGCACACAGCAGGGAGAGGAGGCCAGACACCGGCCTGTCAAAACCAGGCTGCTCGCTACAGACAGGGCACAATCCACATGAAGCAACAGTTACTAAACAAACTACCAAACCACACCAAGCCAAAACCCAGGGGAGGAGGTTTAGTCTGTGGTTAAAACTCCAACTAAGGTGCCTGTGCCTTGCACCTGAGTGTGGGTTTGACACCGGCTCTGGCTAGGGATTCCAGTTGGCAGCGAGGCAGCCGTAGGGCTACAGTAATCGGCTTCCTGCCAGCCACATGGCAGACCTGCAGTCAGCTTCAAGCCTTGGCCCGGATAAAGAGTTCTTATGCTTATCTGGGGAGTGAACTAATGAGTAGGGGCTTGGCTCCTTAAGGAAAGAAAGAAAAATTTGAAAGCACTGGAGGAAGGCTCAGGTATTAGGGCTACTGCCACTCACATGACAGACCAGGAAGCTCTCGCTTTGGTTGGGCCATCCTGGCACCTGCAGCCCTTTGAGAAGGGAGCCAACGGATGGAAGTTCTAATTCCAAATTAAAAAAATAAATCTTTAAAAATAAAAGGCATGGGCCTGGCACGGTGGCCTAGTGTTTAAAGTCCTCACCTTGAACGTACTGGGATCCCACCTGGTTTTAATCCCAGCAGCTCCACTTCCCATCCAGCTCCCTGCTTGTGGCCTGGGAGAGCAGTTGAGGATGGCCCAAAGCCTTGGGACCCTGCACCTGCGTGGCAGACCTGAAGGAATCTCCTGGCTCCTGCCGTTGGGGAGTGAATCATCTGATGGAAGATCTTCCTCTCTGTCTCTCCTCCTCTCTGTATATCTGACTTTGTAATAGAAATAAATCTTTAAAACAATAAATAAAAGGCAAAGTTTTTCTAAAAAATGTGATATTTTAGTTTCAACTCTGCGAAATAATGTGAGCTTAGTAACCACATTTTCATAAGTCTGCTTTTATGGCACATTTTTGAAATGAACTGAATTTGTGTTATTTTTTTTTTAAAGATTTATTTTTACTATTGGAAAGGTGGATATACAGAGAGGAGAGACAGAGAGGAAGATTTTCCATCCGATGATTCACTCCCCAAGTGAGCTGAGCGCAATGGCCAATACTATGCCGATCCGAATCCAGGAGCCTCTTTCGGGTCTCCCACGCGGGTGCAGGGTCCCAAAGCTTTGGGCCGTCCTTGATTGCTTTCCCGGGCCACAGGCAGGGAGCTGGAAGGGAAGCAGGGCTGCCGGGATTAGAACCGGCGCCCATATGGGATCCCGGGCGTGCAAGGCGAGGACCTTAACCACTTGCGCCACCGCGCCGGGCCCTGAAATGAACTGAATTTGTAACTTGCTGGATTTTCATGAATGTCGAATGACAGAGCAGTTCTGGCATTCTGCTTTAGCACTGCACTCGCAGTTCCCTTTGACAGTGGTTCCATAGCAAACAGGAGACATACACACCAGCAGCTCGCAGAAGCGAGAGAGTACTCAAATAGCAGCTTAGCAGTTAGTCCAGATTAAAAGTGTGGGTTTCTGGGGGGAGGGAGTTTGGGCAGGAGGTAAGGGAAATCCCAGAGTCTATGGAAATGTATCATAAAATTAAAGGGGCCTGGCACGGTAGCCTAGTGGCTAAAGTCCTCGCCTTGCACACGTCAGGATACCATATGCGCACCAGTTCGTATACAGGCAGCTCTGCTTCCCATCCAGCTCCCTGTTGTGTCCTGGGAAAGCAGTTGAGGATGACTTGAAGCCTTGGGACCCTGCACCCATGTGGGAGACCCAGAAGAAGCTCCTGGCACCTGGCTTTGGATCAGCTCAGCTCTGGCCACTGCGGCCACTTGGGGAATAAGACTCATCAGATGGAAGATCTTCCTGTCTCTCCTCCTCGGTATATCTGACTTTCCAACAAAAACAAACAAATAAATAAATCTTTAAAAATATTAAAAATAAAGAGAAAAAATTAACTGAAAAAAAAAAAAAGAGCGGATTTCATGACTAGGTGTGCAGACTTCAGCAACAAAGGAAGAGAGAAGGCGGAGAGAAGGAAGTGAGTGGAAAGGAAGCGGTGCTCACCTTCTTGCACATTTCCGTCTTGATCTTGAGCAGGTTCACTTTGAGACACTCCTCCACTTGGCCTGTCTGCTCTTGGGCTGCTGCTTCTTCCGCACAGAGATTGGAGATCTGTTCAGACAACAACAAGGTCTCCACTCAGAGCACAGACACGAGCAGTTTCCAAAGCACATGAGAAGCTGGAGAATCCAAGGAGCCCTGTACTTCCCCAGTGCTGGCTGGCTGCTGGGTCACCAACAAGGGGTGATGCTGTCATCACCAGACCTGGGGGTCACACAGCTCCCTGCTGGACTTCACGCCTCTTCTACTACACTGGCTGCTAGACTGGTAATTGCATTTGTAACCTTACTGTTACCCTTGGCCGGAGGCAGCCTGACCCAGAACTTGTCCCTGGCTCTGCAGGAGGAAGGTTACAGAGCCAGTAAAACAGTGAAAGCAAATGCCCGATCCAGACTTTTAATCTGCTGGCACCCACAAGAAGTGTGAAGGGCTCAAAAACAAAGCCCATAGCAAAGAAATAAATTTAATTTTACATGGGAAGTTCTATAGTAGGCTTCTTTAAAACATGTTAACTTTGATCTCCTGACATCAACATATGTGGAACAGGGGTCTCCACATGGCTATGAAGCCAAGTAACTTCCAAGGACACGCTTCCTTTCTGCTCTTTTGCACTTTAACCTTTCTGGGCTATATTTGGGCATTCTGTATTGACCACATAGAATAAAGAGAAAAGAAAAAACAAGTCATGGGGGACAGTTATCACCAAAGAATGCCCTCACTCAACAGAGAAATAAGGAACCAACACTGGAGGGTACAGGACCACCACAAGCCAAACTCACTGTTGCGAAGAACCAGGAATTTAGTCAATAAAGGGCCCAGAAGATCGGCTTCAGTGGACCCCAGACCCAGCTCTGACGGGACATGATAGTAAAGGACTTCCCCAACCAGCTCTGTGCCCATGTCCTACCTCATCTGAGCAGTGCAGCTGGAGTTGGGGATCCAGCCGGTAGTCCAGGGCCGACTCTTGGATGATGACTCGGATCTGGTCTTCACAGTCTGAAGACAGGCGCTGTGTAGGACGGAGGGAGGACATGTCAGCCCTGACCTGGCCCTGAGCCCCTGGCCTGGGGAAAGCACGAAAAGGTCTTGGGAAATCAGGAGCAAGCCAGGGGTTTCAGAAGAGGATGCTCCAGGAACAGAAGTAGCACCACAAACCCCAGCTTACCTGGTCGGCATACCGCAGCTTTAGGCAGGAGATGACCTGGCCTTCCAGCTCTGAATCGTCCTTGGCCTTCGTCAGGATACTGTGACAGAATTTAGGTATGTCGGCCTTACAGGCTTTCCTCAGCACGGGGTTTAAGCGGTAATCTAGAGCAAGAGAAAGCATCACACTGGATTACACGTTTTTGGATTTCCTCTGTCCTGTACGGGACATGTCAACGACCTGATAACAGCCACTGCTTTTGTTTTTACAGATTTATTTGAAAGGCAGAGGTAGAGACACACATGCATATGCACACACACAGAGGGAAAGATTCTCCATCTACTGCTTCTCTGAGTCTCTGATATTGGTACACGGACCCAAGGACTTCGGATAGCTTCTGCTGCTTTCCAAGGCAAAAAGCAGGGGGCTGCCATCAGAAGCAGAGCAAACGGGAACTCAGACTGCCATCCATATGGGAAGCCAGCCAGCAGTATGTGTCCACTCAAGGACATCCCAGGGGTTTGTGAAGGACAGTGTTGTGGTGCAGTGTCACCTGCAATGCCAGCATCCTATATGGGTGCTGGTATATCCCAGCTGTTCTGCCCATCTAGCTCCGTGCTAGAGCATCTAGGAAAGCAGCAGATGCGGCCCCAATGCCTAGGCCCTTGCCTCCAATGTGGGAGACCTGAATGAAGCTCCTGGCTTCAGCTGTGCCCAGTTTTGGCTGCTGTAGTCTTTTGTGGATTAAATTAGAAGAGGGAAGACCTTTCTCTGTAATCTGGCCTTTCAAATAAATAAGTCTTAGAGAGACAGAGAGAGAAAAAACAAACCAAAACACACACACACACACACACCACACACACACACACACACACACACACACACACACACACACACACACACACACACACAAACTAAAAAAAAACAAAAAAACCGACTGAGACCAGAATCAGACTCCCCTGTAGCTGACTCGGCCGACCACACGTCCTCTCCATCGCGTTGCACTGGGGTGCGTGCTCACCTGTATTCTGGGTGATCTGACGCTTGGTGATCATCTGCTTGCACTTGGGGTCCATCAGTTCACTGTTTTTATTTTGCTTTAAGCACTGCAGCATGGTTTTAGAGTCTGCTTCTGGACAGAATCTCTGCAAAGAAACAAGGTTTCAGAGTCATTCCACTGAGCCCATCAGTGATGAGGCTCCTACACGGTGTGAGAAGAGCCAGGCCAGAGCAGGCGCCCACCCCAACTCTGTCGTCCTTACCGAAGCTCAACTGCATTTCTCACATTTTTTCCTACTGCCTCACTACTTGCTACTCTGTGTGGGACTGATTTCCAAACCACATGGCTTTACTAAATTACATGGCATCCCATGAGCTTCATTATTATTTAGGCACCAATGTAACACTGTACCTGGTGGGCATCCAGCCCTTAAACCATATTTAGCTATGCCCTAGTGTGAACGGGGATGTGTGGTAAAAACCATCTGGTTCCCCTAGCTGAGCGGCTAGTGTACGTGTGCTGTACTGGCCTGCCTGCCAGAAGTGAGTTTTGGGCTAAGTACCAGCCCCATTTCTGTCTGCCAATCCACAGGAATTTAATTGTCACATTAAATGACAAACTCGAATTGGGACACTAGTGCATCATGGCCCCATTCTCAGCTGTCTCACTGTGTGTGATTACAACCTATCACTGAATACAGGGACAGCGCCTGTTGGTGGAATTTTCTTTTCCCTCTTGAGATTTGTCTCTCCCCTCCCCTCTCCTGTCCTTTTGATTAGGGAGAAGGATAGTATCTTCCAGAACTGCATCCTGACCTCACACATGGGTGGCAGGGGTCCAAGTACTTGGGGCATCATTTGCAGCCTTCTCAGGCACATTAGCTGGATTGGAGGTAGAACACTGTGACTGATACGACACGTCAGCAGTGCAAGGTGGCTTAGTCTGCTGCATCAAAACACTGGCTCAGGCCTGGTGCAATAGCCTCGTGGCTAAATCCTCATCTTTCATCCACCAGGATCCCATATGGGCACTGGTTCATATTCCAGCTGCTCTGCTTCCCATCCAGCAACCTGCTTGTGGCGTCAGAAAGCAGTAGAAGATGGTCCAAAGCCCTGGGACCCTACAACTATGTGGGAGACAAGGAAGAGGGTCCTGGCTTTTGGTGCCAGCTTCGGATCAGCTCAGCTTTGGCCTTTGTGGCCACTTGGGGAGTGAAACAGTGGATGGAAGATCTTCCTCAATGTATCTCTCTGTATATCTGAGTTCCTAATAAAAAATAAAATGAACAAAACAAAACAAATGCTGGCCCTGGAAATTCATTTCCTTCTCTTTTTTTAAACAGAATCTTCATTACTAATTAAACAAACAAGCAAACCAGAAAATCCTCAAGTGTACCAGGCCAGCTAAGCAGATTTAGGCTTCTAATGTTCGAAACTCTCTTTAGAATTGCTGTGAGAATGAGAAAGTGGCATATGATTTCAAAGGAAAACTGAAACAAGGAGTTGGAACCTGAAGGTTCATCTCCACGTATCTGGACAGCTGAGGAGCAGCTGAGACTGTCCAACAGGAGGAAGCGAAGCAGAGGAACCTGCCCAAAAGAAACATCTAAGAGTGGGCATTGACACCTGAAGGGCAATGGTAGTGGCTTTCTCGGGGTGCCTACCACTAACCACCCACTAGCCAATCTTATATTGCCATCTTTATGTGTCGGGCAAGGTTGTGAGTTTTAAACCTGAACATGTACCAGCACTGTGTGAAGGCCTGTGTGACAAGAGTCCCTGCACCTCTCCCTGACACTCTGACTCAGACCTGGGCTTGGTGCAAGTCTGTGTAAGCTCCCAGGGGAGGTGGCCACTGCCAGTCTGGGGACCACAGCTGGTGGCTGTCTCAGCTGCAAAAACAGGCTGCACACGTCTGTGATGTTGTTTCCACCTTTCCTGTGCTGGCCCTGGTTTTGGACCTCTTACCTTTATCATCTGCTTACAGACTCTCATGAGGGTGTAGTCCAGTTCCGGGTCCATCATCTCTGTCTCCTGTAGCTTGAACACCTTCTGGTGGCAACGAGTACTCAGCTGCTTCTTGTTTTCTTTAAGGCATTCAATAATCTGTGGCATAAGATATCAGGTTAAGTATCCGGGATGGCTAACCCAATAGCTATGTGAGGAACACTAATGCTACAAGAAGACCGTGCATATATTAACCAAGGATTCAAAACAGAGGGACTACGGTCATAGGGTGATGAGAGCAAGCTGAAAAATACATTAAATATTCTCAGAACCATTCAGAAGGAAACAGTAGACAAGCACCAAGAAGAGAGAGCTGTAAGAAGAACCAAACAGAGATCCAAGAAATGCAAAACAAAACCCAACTCGCACAGAGCTGAAGAATAAACTGAGGCAGGGAAACAGGATTGAAGAAGCCCTCACATGCAGCAGAGAGAAATGGAAGATACAGGGACCACCAGAGGGAATATTAGAGACATGAAGACCAGTCTTAGATGTCCAACTGCCTGGGTGAGCTCCAGAAGCCAGGACAATCAATGTCCTAGTGGAAGTAACAGTGATGAAGGGGCCAATGTAAGGTCACTGCATCTGACACTGGCGTCCCTTGACCAGGGCACTGACTCAGTGCTTTGCTTCTGCTCTAGCTTGTGTGCCTGGGGACACAGCAGACGAAAACACAAGTGCTTGGGACCCTGTTGTCTTCTGCCTGGAATCACAGTGGATGATGACACAAGCGCTTGGGACTCTGCTACGTAGGTGGGAGCCTGGTTTCAGACTGGTACAGCCCTGTATGTTGTGACCACTTGGGGAGTGAATCAGTGAAAGGAAGATCTCTCTCATCTGTCTTCTCCTCCCATGAAAAGTTAAGTTTAGTTTGGTAGGAAATAACAAAAGATCTTTTATTAATTTGAAAGGCAGATAGAGAACGAGAAAATCTCTTATCTACTGGGGTCAATCTCCACAAACAGGGAGGACCAAGCAAGGCTAAAGCCAGGACCAAGAACTTCCGGGTCTCCCACAGGAACCTTCCCAGGCAGTGGAGCCAAATTGGGAGCAGCCAGGACTAGAATGAGCACGCCTCTCTGACAGTGGTGATTCAAGAGGGGGCTTGCCACATGCATGATGCTATGCCATAATGCTGATGGCAGGAAAGACTTATAATGGAAGAACTATACATGTTCTCACAAATCATGCTTTGCATTTGTGACCTATTACACTATAAGTAAAATGTTCTAGAATTACTTCTACTCCATTGCTCATAGCACACAAGACAGTCAAAGCAAGTAAGATTCCCCTAGTCACAACTTTCCAAAGAACTGAGAAAGGAGAAGAAATGGGAATGGATTTGTTAGTATTATTTCTATAGCCACCATACACACAGTGGGTTCTTCCTTGAATTGAGATGAGAAAGCACCCTGCCAGTGAGAGTGGCTCTTTCCCCTTAGCTTAGTTAGAGACCTTCTCCATGAACCTTTGCTGGGCCCACCATCCTGTTCCAGTAGCCAAGGCTGGCGCAGTGATGGCTGCTTCATGACCACTATCCTTAGACTAAGTCTGACATAGCAGCAGGACCACATTTGGGGGCTGCTTTTGGCAGGAAGCACGACAGACCTAGCCTTATTTATTTGAAAGGCCGAGTGACACATACCCCTCAACTGACCAATAATCAATCTTTCATCTGTTGGTTCAATCCCCAAGTGCATGTAATAACCATGGATTTAATAATCCCAGGCTCTCACACAGGCCACAGGGAACCAAGCACTTGAGCTGACATCTGCTGCTTCCTAGAATACATGAGCAGGAGGCTGGACAGAAGTGGAGTTTTGGGGCTGGTGCTGTGGCATAGCCAATTAAGCTAGTACCCGGGACACTGACATTAGGCATGGATGCTGGTTTGAGTCTTGGTTGTTCCATTTCTGATCCAGCTCCCTGCTAATAGGCCTGCAAAAGTAGTGCAAGACAGCCCAAGTGTGTGGGTTCTAGCATCTATATGGGTGACCAAAAAGAAGCTCCTCATTCTTGGCTTCGCCTTGGCCCAGTCTCAGCCATTGTGGATATTTGGGAAATGAATCAGAGGGAGGATCTTTCTCCCTCTGCCTCTGTAATCTTGCCTTTCAAATAAATAAATCTTAAAAAAACAAAACAGAACAAAACAAACAAACAAGAAAAATCAAACCACACACATACCACAAAACACTAAACATTAAAGCCTAAAAAGTCATCTTTTTGTACATCATTCCTGGTGGTTCTGGATAGGGCACTATTTCCCACATGAGGGGCTGGCTTCATGGTATAGTGCATTTAAGTGGTTGCCAACAGCACACATGTCCCACATTTGACTCCCACTTGCCTGGCTTCTGATCCAACTTCCTGCTAATGAACCTGGGAAAGCGTGGTAGATGCCTCAGTACTTGTACCCTGGTCACCTACCTCAGAGACTAGGATGGAGTTGGGTCTCCTGTCTCCTTTTACCCACTCTGGGCACTTGCAGCCAGTTTGGGAGTAAACTAGGAGTGGGTGTGGAAGAGTTCTTTCACTCTCTCTGACTTTCAAATAAATATAAAATTTTTATATAAATAGGCTCTAAAAATCTTTTAAAAAAATATTAATTTTTATTTGAAAGGCAGTTTTGCACAGAGGAAAGAGAGAGATCTTCCATCCACTGGTTTACTCACCAAATGGCCACAATGGCTGAAGCTGAGCAAATCCCAAGCCAGAAGACAGGAGCTTCCTCTGGGTCTTCCACATGGGTGCAGGAGCCCAAGGTCTTGGGCCATGCTCTGTTGCTTTCCCAGGCAATAAGCTGGGAGCTGGATTGTTAGTGGAGCAACCAGGACTAGAACTGATATCCATATGGGATGTTGGCAGTGTAGGAGGAGGATCAACTTGTTGAGCTAGGGTGATGGTCCCCAAAAGAAACAAATCTTAAAAAACGTTTCCCAGGTGATTCTCATGTGGCCTCTAATAAGAGGTTCTGTGTGATGGAATAACTGTCCTTGGAGTCGCTGAGTGTTGGGAAAGCTACAGAGAGGAGGTAGCTGCCGAAGGATCATTAGACGCACATCAGGCAGACAAGGCGGGGAAGGCTGGAGTAACCACAAGGGCAAAGGAAAGGAAGGAGACGGAGGAGGGCACAATGTGGAGCTTTGCCAGGCAGGCCGGACAGCTTCAGACTCGGGATACGTGTGCACAGGACAGCTGTGGCCTGTCCTACCGGCAGAGGAGGAGTCATGAAAATGCCAGCTTCACGTAATGTTTCCATTTAAAACAAAGGCAAAGGTTACCTGTGCATTGCCATACTGCACAGTGGAGCAGTAGTTTTTGATGTCGCTCTTGCAGGCCTCGTACAGATCTGGCTCCAGGCGGATGTCCTCTGTCTGGATGCGAGGGAGTGGTGAGAAGTGAGCTTGTCATATGCATCTAACATTCTAAAGCCTGATTTACCACACGACTACACCGCAAAGGGACAGTGGCAGCACCCAGACAGGAAAGCCTATGGCTGACTTCCATTCTACCACACGTGGCTACACGGCCTTGAACATGTCTTCCTTGTGAAGCAAAATGACATATCCACCCAGCAGGGGCCCACAGTTGGACGATAATGTGACAACCACAATACAAAGGTAAAACTACTGTTATGGTAAGGTTCTACTTCTTTTTTCTTTTTAATTAAAAGACGTAGGCCCAAAGTTTGTAAATTAAACAAGTCTCTATCATTGCAGCACATGTAGGCCACACTACTTTAAAAAAACCACCAAATCACTGCCACTGTATGTGGAAATGGGGTTGAGTAATTTTTGGGGTATTAATGGGGCTTGGTTTCCATTGCTCAGTTTTGCTTACAATGAGGTGAAATAAGTACATACTGAGGCATTAAATACCTCAGAGCTATTTTAGCTGTCTCTGAGCTATCATTTTGGCTCTACTCATAAGTAAAGCAAGAAGTCCCTTGCAGTGCACAGTGTGGACACCTTCACAGTACTGCTCCCCCCCCGGCAGACAGTGAGCTCTTCGGGCACGGGATCCCTATGAATACCCCTGGTCAGGGAATGGCAAGAGACTCTCCATGCTGACAGAATCAAGCGCAAGGGAAAGAGGTTTCTCTCCCAATCTCCCCCCATACTTTCTGGATGCACACTGGAGCGGGAAGCCCGGGGCTACGGGAAGGCAACGTGTGGGCAGCTGGGGACACACCTCCTCAGCAGAGGCAGAAGCAAAGGCCCTGATCTTTGGGAGCACTTCTATCCAGCGATCAACTCACACATTTATGGCTCATCTTACAGCCTGAATTCCAGGAACTTAGGGAAAAAATGTTCTATGGACATTAGCGAAACAATGAAGCAAGAAGCTGTACACATGGTGAAACTTTAGTACATGGTGGCCTGTCTTCACCAGCATGGCAGAGGCTGCAGTCCCCCAGCCAGCCCCAGCACCTGCCATTACCATCTCCAGCTCCTCCACACGGAGCTGCTTGCGGCACTTGAGGGACACTCGGTGCTCCTTGGCCTCCTGCAGAGTGTCGTTGCGCACGGTGGTACTCAGGCAGATCACCACGTCCACCCTGCCGGGAAGGACAAGGCCGCGTCATTTACTCACAAGTGGTACCTTCCCTGACAGTCTCACTGCTTTTTTTTTTTCAATTTTAAAAGCAGAAATTTTGCATAGTAGTTCCCCTTATCCAGTTTTATTTTACAATCTTGATATTTTGGGTCAACCATGGTTCCAAAATGCTAAATGTATAATTCTAGAAATAAACAATACTGGAGGGACTTTAGGGAAGCAGAACAAATCAATTAAAAGCTACATACTTCTTTTTTATGTTGGGGCAAAGTTTCAACACATCTTCCTTGCATGCCATCTTAAACTTGTAAGAGAACCGAAAGTCCTTCATCTGTACCTGAAAGATGATGAGAAATGAAGTTAGAAGTGTGTGCAGGCTGCCAGTCTGGTGGGTGACATCTTACTCACACAGGCTTTTAGACCCCACTTAGAAGAGGGGAGGCTCTGACCTGGGTGACTCTGGCCTACTTCTCATCCTCCTCTGCTACAGGAACCCAGCCTTCACCATCATTCCAACTCCACATGTGCCCCTTCCTTCGCCCTAACAACTCCATTCCCGGATCTTCCTGTGATTGGCTCTGCTACTTCCTTGAGATGTCTACTGAAGCACTTCCATTTGAAATCCTCTTTCCTTGTAGCCCTTGCTGTTTTGTTTCTCTTCACAGAAGCCCTGGAGACTACATCTGTATCTGTACACAGGGCAGGGGTGTGCCATCTCACCACTGTCTCCCAGCGCCAGGCACTCATGGAATACATAATCAGCAAGGCCCTGGGCCCTGGGGAGAGGTCATTACCACAGCTGGCCAGACTGCCACTTCTTGGAAGGAAGTTACCTCCCTCAAGTACATGTGGTAATTGTCAAGAGGATGGTCTAATTTAAAAGAAAAAAGATTCAGAGTTCAGTGTATTCGCACAAAACCAGTACAAAGACACAACGGTTTCAGTGAGGACATGGAAGGGGAGGCTAACATTCCTGAGCGAGTGCAGTGCCTGCAGCAGCAGACGCCTGCTCACTTGTCTCAGTCCCCAGCAGACTGGACCATGTTCTACTCAACGTCACTGAATTTCAAGGGCCTAACCGAGTGCCTGGCCACAGCAGGAAAAACTGCCTTTGCTGAGAACAAGCAGCAGGATACGCGTTTGGAAAGAGTGAGCGTTCACAACAAGGAGGGATTCAGTAAGTACCAGGTGGCAGGGACAAGATCAACAGCCAGATGTCACTCACCAGTTGGAAGTGGGTGACTCCAATGGCACACTTCTCGTTCATTTCCTTCTGGTGTTTGTTCTGAATCAGACACTCCATCAGGTCCCCTGAGTCTATCTGGTTATCTGCCACGTCCTAGTGAACACAGGGCACATTTATTCCTTTTTTGTAATAGGTGATGAATAAAGCTTGCTGCTTAGACCATGAAACACGCAAACTGGACAGATTCTAGAAGCCTTCAGGAGGAAGACACATTCTGTAAGTTACAGCAAAAATGAACCTGAGAAACCACAAAGCAAACACTTAGCAGAATGAAAAGCACACGGCAGGTGTTCTGCAGGAGGCAAGAACACACATGACCAGTGCCTTTCATGGTCTTCACAGGGTGGCAACCATACAGCTCCTTGCTCTGTAGAATCTAACAGTCACAACTGATCTTTTTCAATGAGTTGAACAGCCAATAAAGGAACAGAATTCACTCAATCTTAAAGTATGAGGAGAGAGCTGGCAGGAGAAGTCACTGCTGCTGCTAACAGCTGCTGGGCTGCTGTCTGGGAAGTGACAGCTCTTCGTTGCAAAGGGCATCTCAGTGACTGCTACTAACTACACACTTGCTGGATCCTTCAAAGGCTCATCAAACAAGGTTTCTCAGGACAGTGGCTCCTCTCTTGGGATGTTGTTTACATGTTCAATCTTAACTTGCCAAAGCTGGCTGTCACTCTGGAGTAACACACTGAGAAGAGTCCGACATACTCAGGGCCCCGTCCCAGGGAATTTCTCCAGGTGTCACTTACATGGCAGAAGTTCTGAATGATGGGCTCACAGGCTCTCATCAACAAGGCTTCAATTTGAATATCCTGTAAAAGATGAAATACCTTAATAATTCTGCTTTAGAAAGAGCCAGGGCTGGAGGAAGAGGATTTTCTCTTTCATAATCAGTAGCATGTGAAGGGCAAATAAGGAAGTGTGTGCATCTGGGGAGGACCCCGGTCCTTATGTCAGGCAAGGCCCGCAGGCAGAAACACTCCTCCACCATTCTCTAGAAGACAGATTTTTTTTTTCTGTAGATTCCCCTCATGTCCAAACCAAAGAGAAGCCAGAATTAAGAAAAGAGGGAGAAATAACCATTGGAGTTTTTTGTTTTTTCGTTTTTAATGCTGTCAGTGATAAGTTCCTACATCAGGCCAGGGGCTTCAAACAGAGGGCAAGCCACTGTGACAGGGACACGCACACACACCTTCACTACTGCTCCACAGCATCTTCTGTTCAGGAGCTGTGCACCCACGGATGTCCTTGTAAACCCACAGGACATTGAGAAATGACAGAAGGCTGAGAGGAGGCAGCACACCTTTGAATGTTACAAATCAATGAAGGACCAGGTGGGAAATGTAACTATATACTGCCAATTTGGACAATTCAAATAGCACAAAAAGTGTGTGATAAAAAAAAGGCAATTCTCCATTTCTGCAACTTCTGTTCTTATATTACTTTCAGGGTGGAGTCTTTTTCTTTTTTTAAACAACAATGACAACAAAGAAGTTTATTTTTATTTATAAGACAAGGAAGGTGTCAAAGGCCCAGGCTCTTGTGCTATTAGTCACTGCCTACCAGGCACACTACTAGGAAGCCAGGTCTGAAGCAGATGAGCTGGGACAGTGGCATCCCCAGCAGGGGCCCACTGCATCCCTGACATTCTTACCTGCACTCCTGCCATGCTAATAACCTCTGTATTCGCAGACAATATGTCCACGCATAAGGTTTCTGAAATTTCATGTTTTGAATTTTAGTGGCTCTCAGGAGACAACAGGGATAAACTTGTCTTCTATGTTCCAGGTTCACGTGGGAGTTTCAGGCTTTTAGTGCACTAAACACCCAGACACTGCTAAGCAGTATAACAAACAGGAATGCCCCTCAGTGGGCCACCCTTCAGTGGGAGGACAGTGGCCAAGTGTTCCTCCAGCAAAGGTGTAATTGCTGGGCTAACTCACGAGGAAAACAGCATAGAATGTTTTTCTAGAGAAGAGGGAAGAAGCCAGGAAGCAACGTAGTACATTTCTTTGTAAAGCAAATGGGGGAGCATCTGATTAGATTTCTTTTGATTTCTACTCATAGCAGAAGTAAGCAGAGCAGGCTTGGCGCTGGCAGGCCTTGTTCTCAGAGGCGTCGCAGGCCACTTACCTCGGACTCTAGCTCGGTGAGGTTGCCGACTATATCTCTGCATTCCACAGCCAAGTCATCCAGGTGGTCCTGGAGGCACTCAAGCTCCTGCAGACAGGAAGGCAAGCCCGTGGCATTTAGCAGGCACAGAAAGAGAGCGGCAGCCAACACACCACTGCTCCTTTTCTCTTCTAGAATACCATGACCAGAACAAAAAGGCTTCGTGTCATTCCTCAAAATCAATATGTTCAAAAGATAATTACTTGGTTTAGCAGAGAAAGGAGGCCAAAGGGTAATTTTACTTGTAAATCCCTCTTAAGGCCAAATTTATGGATCTAACAAGAACAGATCCCCAGATATGCTCGCAGTCTGAAAAACCCTAAAAGGCCTTTACCCTACTCTATCAATGCCCCGCTATTCTGTGTTTTGATCATTCTTACTTCTGATCTAAAATATACACTTGATAAAGATCATCAGACAACTCCATCCTAAGGAAAAGGCAGGATCACTTTAAGCCTATTCATGGGCAAGGCAGGTGGCACCTGGAGTCTGGGACAACACAGAGTCGACAGCTCCTGCCAGCCAGATCTGGGGTTCTAATCCAGCCACATCAAACAGACCCTTTGGGGGAAATTCCAAAACAGACGGGCAGACTGAGGCCTGGGAATCATGTTCCCTAGTCTGGGCCTTGGAAGCCAAGGTCTGCGCAGAGGACCACCTACCCAGCTAATCTGTACTACTGCATCTTTGTCCTTCTTAGATCAGACATAGCTTTCACAGAAACCGCCCATGGCATGCAGGTAACTAGGGGGCTATTCCTTCTTTCTATTTATACCTGTATAGACAGGCTAGAATTGAATGGAAATACATACCCAGCCAAATTAAATTGAGAAAACAATTACATTTCCACCTGTCTTGTAGAGCCATTCTAGGAAATCCATTCTATTTATATATAACAGTCTTTATGTAAAGATGTATATACTGACATTTTCCTCACAGAAAAGGACTTACTGTAGCTTGTAAAAATAAGAAAAAGGCAAGACCTTGTCGCTCACCTGCCCCGTCTCTGTCTTCTCACTACACCACTTCCCCAGGTCAATCAGGCATTTATCCTGCAGGGCCGGGTCCAGTTTCACGTCCATGGCCCGCTGGTGCAGGATCCTCTGGACTTCAGCACGGCACTCACGAGAGAGCTGCATGACACAAAACGAGCAGGAGGTGTTACAGGAACACACCAAGGGTGAGAGCGCTTCGAAAGTTTGTGAAAAATGGAACTAAAAAATAAGTGCAAAGAAAATCTGAAATAGTTGGGTTTTTTTTTTCTTCTTTTTTTTAGAACATGCATTCATCACGTATGTTTCTTGGTTTTATTTACTGAAAAAAATATTTCCCCCCCTTGAGTATTAACAGTCCTTGGATGCTGTGGATTTCAAATTTTGTACCACAATTAATTTTTAATCCAATTTCCATGGATTGTTTAATATGTGCATATACATGAAAATACTAGATCAAATTTGCTGTCTGGGAACAAAGTACTTTAGCTACCAAACTTTATACATCTGGTTTTTTCTAGAACAAGAGCTAAGTGTTCCAGGAGGAGTCTAACCATCCTTATCTCTGGAGTGCAACTACACACACATTTTCTAATCTGCTACATAAAAGAAAATCCTTTTCTGAGACAATCTTGATAAATGTAAACTGGATTCAGTAAGATTAGACAGTTTACTGTTTATTTAGCAAAACTACTTTGTCATTCTGTGAATGCAATGTGGAATGCACATCCAATTCTAGAGAAAATACACACTTGGTTGGGAGCAGTGAGTTCAAACTGACCTGCCCAGGCACCCACATACATGGGACCAGCTCCTCTGCATGAGGGTGGCAGGATTAGCAGAAGGAGGAGACTGGCAGAAAGCTGATACGGACGGGGATGGCCTGTCTCTCCATCATGAAAGATAAACTGTTTTGCAGGTACCGGGTTCCTTTTGAAGTCATGGAGTATTTTTAAACAAGACAGAGATGCTGGTCACACACATTGTATGAATACAATAAAAACCACTGACTTTCTTCACATTAAACTTCACATTACGTGAAATTCATTAAAAAAAAAAAAAAAAGCTTATGTACCACATTGCAATCCTTTCTTCATTTCTAAGAGAAGAAACGTTGGGGGCCTGGCAGCGTGGCCTAGCGGCTAAAGCCCTCGCCTTGAACATACCAGGATCCCATACGGGTGCCGGTTCTAATCCCGGCAGCTCCACTTCCCATCCAGCTCCCTGCTTGTGGCCTGGGAAAGCAGTCGAGGATGGCCCAAAGCCTTGGGACCCTGCACCCGTGTGGGAGACCTGGAAGAAGTTCCTGGATCCTGGCTTCGGATCGGCATAGCATCGGCTGTTGCACTCACTTGGGGAGTGAACCATCAGGCGGAAGATCTTTCTCACTATCTCCTCCTCTCTGTATATCTGACTTTCCAATAAAAATAAATAAATCTTTAAAAAAAAAGAGAGAGAAGAAACTTTGGGCCAGGAATGCAGTTACTGAAACACAACACTGCTTCCCTACATGAGGGGTAGCAATGGGTCCAAGAGCAAGGCTTCCACGTGAAGCTCAGAAGGGTCTTTGCAAGCATTCATCTGAAGAAGTACCATTGTACTTCTGTAACCAAGCAGGAAGGACTAGTGACTCAGTATCTCAGAGGGGGCGAGCCAGCAGCACTGTCAGTGTGGCACCCAGGGCCAAGCACCTCAGAATATTCTGCGAAAGGCAGCAGTCGGGAAAGACAGCGACCGAGAGGCAGGGTGTGGATGGAGGCTTCCGTTGCTACCAGCGAGCTGTCGGGGAAGCATCATCAATATCACATTATGAGTCCAGCTGCCAAGGACAGAAGCCTGAGGAACCATTTGTATCCTGGCTAAAAGCTTCTAATGGATCTTTAAAGCTAAATAAAGTTAGGACAGCAGAATTTAATTGCCCATCTGTGATTCAGATTTCGGTAATTTAAAGAAAAAAAAAACCTGGGAGTTTCCCCTAATCACTTTGTCAGTAACATAAAGCCAGGTAGAAAGCAGCCGGTAGGTCAAGTGCAGACACAGCAGCTGAACGAAGAAGCTCCGGTACTGACAACCTCTCCCCACCCAATACACTAAACAAGTTTTCCTTGGCGATGACGGGAAATCATAGCAAGTTATTGAGAAACACAGGATGGTGAGAAGAAATGGGGCCAATGTGGACGCATACCCTTCTTCCCTGCTCTTCGGTGCGGTAGGCGTGTCTATACAAACAGGAGAACACGGCGCCAGGAGGCATGAGTTCACTGGTCTCGTTCCAGCCGTGGGTGTGGCAAAGGCGAGAAGCATCTCCTTGGCACTTGCGGTAGAGGACGGGGTCCAGCCTGCGAGGATGAGAGGCCAGGGGTGACCACTGCTTCCTACACATCCTTTCCAGCATACACCGAGTACTCGCTGATGACCACTTCGGGGCAGCGGAGACAGAAGGTGGCAAAAGTACACTCCTGATTTGTGTTCATAAATCACACAGCATGGCCCATACGTACGAGTTTGCTCACCCTCGTGCAAGAGTAAGGTCTGCCTCAAAGATGTCACTTTGGCTAAGTAAGGGACCTCACACTGCCATTATGGACAGACACCCTGGCTGGAATAAACCAAGGTAACAGCTGCCACCAAGTAAGGCACGGCTTTCTTTGCTTAGCACTTTTTTTCTAAGTAGAAATGAGGTCCAATCCTACTTGATACACTGGACTTTGTGAGATCAGAAAAACGGCCAGAGAAACAGTCCCCAATCTGACTTTCTTGAAAAAGCATTTTTTCCCATTTGTTCTTTCGCTTACCTGAGCATGCTCACTTATTTACAGAACCTGACATAATTTCCAATGTAGGGACAGTGGATTAGGCAATAACCCTGCTTCTCCCCGAAGTAAGACTAAGGGATGCTTAATTTTGTCCACGTTATATTATCAACTTCAGGTGGGAGGACTATTGACTGGGGGAGGAGCCTGTATTTATTGAGTGCTTTTTAATAATACAAAGCATTGTTTTTAATGAAGAGGGAAGGTATCAAAGGGGACAGCATGATTTTGACTAAGGTGGTATACTTAGTAAATTACTGGCCTGAACAAGCACAGGGAAAATGCTTCCCATCTATGTATACTCCTTTCCAAAGCTAAGCTGAAATAACCGACACAAAACCACACTCAATCTTCTTCTACATGAGTGATACATACATGGATTCCAGAAAAAGTTATGAGCCCCATCCCACGGCTGAGACAACAGAAGCTGCAAGCAGCTGAGCCTGGGGAAGCGGAGCAGCAGGCAGAGGCACTGGGCTGCACTGCAGTGGGGGTGGCGGGACCCAGACCAACTGGATGATTCAGGGTAACAGAGCCTACTCTTACCCCACCATGCACTCCCTCCACCCACGCTTCTTTGCTAACAGGATGAGAAGGGAATTAAGAGAATTAAATTGAAACTTACAGAAAAGATTTTTGCTTACGACAACACAAACAATAACTTTGAATATTTAAAGGAAATAAAAGGATGTTCAGGACAAACTGGCAGTGGCTCTGACTTTGCTTGAAAGCAATAAAGGACATGTTGTTGGGCCCATTACAGTAGCCTAGTGCTAAATCCTTGCCTTGCATCCACTGGGATCCCATGAGCACCGGTTCATATTCCGGATGCTCCTCTTCCCATCCAGCTCCCTGCTTATGGCCTGGGAAAACAGTGGCAGATGCCTAAGCCCTGGGGACACTGCACCTGCTTGGGAGACCCAGAGGAAGCTCCTGGCTCCTGATTGGCTCAGCTCTGGTCATTGCAGCCACTTGCAGAGTGGACCAGTGGATGGAATATCTTACTGTGTCTCCTTCTCTCTGTAAAACTGTCTTTCCAATAATCTGCTTTTTGGTTTATTTTTTTGAGGGGTGAGGGGGGACAAGAAGCAGGGGATGGAGTACATTATTAGCTATCCTATAACCTCAAAAGATAATTCCCTGCTGATTATTTTCAAATTCATGGGTGACGGTGATGAAACAGTGGAATAGCCTGAGGCAATACAGTTGCTCTCCCTTCAAAATACTCACTTCCAATCTCGGGAGATGAAGTACTGCAGCTCCAAGAGACGGTGCTCACAATCTTCCACCATCTTCTCTGTGTACAAATGCTCCATCAAGCACGAGAGGATCCTAGCCGCCAAACAGCGAGAATGGAAGAGACAAGTGTTCTGATTAATTTTCCTGAGGATTACTCAACTGAACCTGATTGTGACACTGCCATCAGTCTCAGAGCCACTTACCACTCGGGACTCAGGGGGCACGAGATCTGTGCGAAGCTGCTTTGTTTTTAACTGCTGATTAGGAAAATTTCCCAATGCACACAGCAGCACCCATGTAACAGCCACCTTTCCTCTCCAGAGCTTTATCTAAACTCTAGCATGTCTTGCTGATATTCTAAAGCAGATCCCAGATACTTTACCATTTCATTAGGAAATACACTTCAGAATGCTTCTCTAAAACGAGAATACCACTGGCACAGCATCAACAAATTAATAAAACATCCTAATGTCACATGAGATTATGATTGTTGTCAAAGTTTTCCAATTATTTCATGTCTTTTATGTGTTATTTAAATCAGGACCCAGAAAAAGTCCATACAGTGCATGAAGGTGAGATGACCTTCCATCTACTTTAGCATGTCCCTCCTCTCTCTCCTTTGTCTGGCGTTGTTATTTCTATATTGGTAAGAGATCCTGGTTAGTGTCTGTCTCATCTAAACACACAAAAACATACAGAAATGTGCTTGGTGTTGTGGCACAGCAGGTTGAGCTGCTGTGATGCCAGAATCCCACGTCAGAGTGCTGACTGGAGTTCCTGCTGCTCCACTTGGGATTCAGCTCTGCGATAATGCGCCTTGGCAAGCAGCAGAAGACGGCTCAAGCACTTGGGCCTCTGCCACTCAAGTGGGGAACTGGGTGGAGTTCCTGGCTTTGGCCTGGCCCATCCTGGACTGCTGGGAGCACATGAGTAAATCAGTGGATAATCTTGCTCTCCCTTTCTTGGTCATTCTGCTTTCCAAACAAACAAAATGAAATCGTTTTTAAAAATTAAGGAAAATGGCCTTGGTTTTTTTTTTTTTTTTTGGTTCCCCCACAGAGCCTGGATAGTAGGAGTTTGCACAGAACAATGACAAACATGGACTCTACACACTTTGCCTTTGGGTACTGCCAACTACAGGCTCTGAAGGTTTTTATGGAACGGGAAACCTGCTCTTACTAGTAACTTGGTTTTCAGATTACACAAAATCACAGCAATGTATGAAAATGAAATACTCTATGATAGCATCTGTTCAGCCTTCTTAGATGAGAAACTAGTATTTATTTTGTCCATGAACACAAACCCCAAGTATCATATTCTGTTTCCTATTTCAGTTATAATTGACTATTTTCTAATGATTATCAAGCAGCCAGTGCACAAGAGTCAATATATAGAAAACAGGATGAAAAGCACATAGGCCTATCTATGTGTCACCTTATCCAGAGTGCTTCCCTCATACTTGACCGTTAAATGAATTTATTTAGTGACTTAACATAAAAGACAAGTCCATATGTGCTCAGTCGATCAACAAACATCACCACGCTGCTGGGTTTAGGTGTGTCTTCATAACAGGTAAGAGACTTGAAGTTGCAATGACAACATTAGTTTTGACACAAGCTAAGATTTGTTTTTTGTACAGCAAAATTTCAGGTATGTAGTAAACCGCTCAAAAGTCATATGGAGGGGGGATGTTTTCTGTGCTGTCAAGTAAAACACCAGATGGCTTAATACCCGAGATGAGCAAACCTACATTGGGTCTCCGGATCGTATGTGTTTGCAGGCTGTCTGTATCACAGATTCACAGGCTTCATTCAAAGCTCGATCAATGCGGTAATCGGCCCCGGGGTCAGTCTCCTGAATCAGTGTTTGGAGCTAGAGTAAAAAGAAGGAAGGCAGAAAGTCACCAGTGCATCAGGGAAGAACATCTCTTCACACAAGCAGCTGTTCCGCCTGGCACCTCACTACACGCCCTGAACAGGAGCTCCAGGTGTCGCTAGGCAAGCTGAGGAGCTCCTGCCAGACTTCCCGATGTGGCTTCTCTGCCTTCCTGAAAGGTGTTGTGCTTAAATCACTGTGAGGGCTGCCTGCGCACCTGTCCTGACCATTCCAGGACATAAACAAGAGGTGTTTACAATAGAAATTATGAAGACAAAGTTGACACTCAGGGTCAAGTTAGAAGTGAGTGGAGAAGACAACTCCAGTCAGAGACCCAATTTGGTCAGAAAGATCTACAATGTGAAACTTTAGGCAATGACACAAGTATAAAACAAACATACTCTCGGCCTTGGAATCCCCACATGCCATATGAGAATGTCTGGTTGCAGTCCTGGCTGCTGTGTGACTCCAACTCAGCTCCCTGCTATTGCAACTGGGAAACTATCAGATTGATGGTGCAGTTGAGTTCCCACCAGCCACGCCTGAATGGAGTTTTTGGCTCCTGCCTTCAACCTGGTCCAGCTCTTGCTGTTTTGGAAATTTTAGGAAGGGAGATCTCTGTCACTCTGATTCTTTTTTTTTTTTTTAAAGATTTATTTTTATTATTTTTTTTATTGGAAAGGCGGATATACAGAGAGGAGACAGAGAGGAAGATCCTCCGTCTGATGATTCACTCCCCAAGTGAGCGCAACGGGCCGATACTATGCCGATCCGAATCCAGGAGCCTCTTCCGGGTCTCCCACGCGGGTGCAGGTTCCCAAAGCTTTGGGCTGTCCTCGACTGCTTTCCCAGGCCACAGGCAGGGAGCTGGAAGGGAAGCGGGGCTGCCGGGATTAGAACCGGCGCCCATATGGGATCCCGGGCGTGCAAGGCGAGGACCTTTAACTACTTGCGCCACCGCGCCGGGCCCCACTCTGATTCTTAAATAAATAAATCTTAAACATACTCACACTCCTCTGTTTTATTAAAGACAGAGGACATTTAGTTTAATTTAGAAAAATAACAATTACAGAAATCAAGAAAATACATTTTATAATTTGCCATTTTTCCCCTTGGTTATTTTGCTACAACCAGCAAGTAAACCAAACCACGCTCACGCTAAAAAGACGGCAGACCTTTCTGCATTTGGAAATGAGAACGGTCAGTATTTACTTTCGTGTGGATCATCTTTTGTCACAGAATAAAGTAAAAGGTCATGAGAACAGGTGTCTCATGTTTGGCTTTTCTGTCTTTGAGAAAGCAACTGGGATGGCAGGGGAAAAAGCTCCGTATCTGGGACCAGAAGACCTGAACGTTACTTAGAGCTCTGGCTTTGTCAAACACTCGCTTTGAGGACACGGACAAGTTGAAAAAGCTCACCGCTTCAGTTTCTTTAACTGCAGAAGACAATCATGTATGGAGAAAGACGAGGTAAACTGTAATGCATTTCACAAACATAAAAAGATCATTATTCCTACAGATGGGTAGCAGATGGTGTTTTGGGGTGGGAATCTCAAATAACAGAAAGCAAATTTGGAAACTACCATTCTTATGATTTGGGCTCGTTTTTTTTCCCCCTCAAGATTTTTGAGCGCCCCTTGTGTCGCTAGTTTAGTGTCAATGTGAGGCTCCCTTAACCTGAATGTGTGTGACCTGCGACTACCATGGGAGCATATGAAGGTATTGGCACCTGCATATAGTTACTGCACAAAACACAGCAAAGTGGAGTAACAGAAATTCAGTTCCATCATCTTAAAATAAGTCAATTGTCAACATAAGAAAAATATGAAATATTTCTAATATTCTAGGAGGGAAGTTATTTGTGCCAATTCTTGGAGGCCATCTGTAGAAGCTATGTATTTTCTGTAGTTTGCTGGTCCAAAGGCTGTCAAGTTATTAGAAATCTCACTTATGATGTTTGCCGACAAAAAAACAAAACAAAACATATACATCTTTTCTAAAGGAAGTTAGAAGCACCACAGACATCCGGAAGTCTCTCCAAGGACCATGGCAGTCAGATGATTAAACCAACACAATCCTGACAGGACTGCGGGGTGGAGGATCTTGACAGTCTAATCTCCATGACAGGCACACTTTGAGGTTAACACTGAATATACTAGACTGCAGTTACTAAAAGAGAACATGAGGGGCGGGGAGGAAGTGGTTTGGGGATGTAGTCTGGAGATGCTGCCTGAGACAGCAGCATTCCACAGCAGAGCGTCTGTGTCCAATTTCAGCTTTCTGTTAACGAACACCGCGGGAGGCAGCAGGTGATGGCTCAAGTAGTGGTGATCCGGAAACTCACATGGGAGAACTAGACTGATTTTTTGGCTCACTCTGGCCTTGCAGTTGTGGAAATTTGGGTAGTGAGCTAGAGAAAGGAGTTTCATCTGCCTGCTTCTCTTGGTGTGTCTCAAAATTAAAACTTAAAAGTATCATTGAATGCTGTATAGAGCCTAGCAGGCTAGCGACTCAAGGGGATGTCTGTTGCTAGGAATTCAGTGACAGAGTACGAGAAATAAACACAAAAAATGTGAATTGCACATAAGTAAACGCCACTTCTAAACCCAACGCACTCAGAGAAATGTGGAAATACCACAGAGATAAGATTTGTCCAGAGACTGCTGAGCAGTGCTGTTTGGCCTAGGAGAATACGGGTCCATACTACTTCAGCCACAACTAATAAGAACTTAGTCACTCAGCACCATGGCAAATCTGAAGGAGAACGCACTCATTAAGACAGCTTCTCTCACGTGTTACAGTTCACTACTTGTTCAGAGATAATGAAACAGAGAACTGGGAAGATGAATGGCCAACCACAGATACCAAAGTCTGCTGTGTTAAAGGGGAAAAAAATCTACTCAAGACAAATTACTTAAGAACATGCCTTAATTTGACTGAGGATGGACATGACGTGGCAGTCAGGCAAGTATTTCCCTGTGGGTCATTTATACTTTCAGTTTTTGTGAGTAAAATCTAAAACCATGTGCCCATAAAAATAAAGTATATTTTTCCCACATGGTTAAATTCATTGTGGGCAAAACCACACATTTCACTATGGGAAGCTACCCTTCAGGTCTGGGAAGCACTTTTCTTTTAGGGCACAAAGGGTGAATTCACTGCTACTTACCCACTGAGTCACTTACTCTTTTAACAAACTAAATTTCAAAAAGCCCTAAAGGTAAATGTGGTGCTTTGGAGTAAGTCAAACCTGGAGCTATGGTGTAGCAGCAAGGGCTACCGGCTGCAGCATCAGTATCCATATGGGTGCTGGTTTGAGTCCTGGTCCAGGTCCCCGGGATAGCACCAAAAGATGGCCCAAGAGCTTGGGCTCTTGCACCCAGGTGGAAGACCTGGAAGAAGCCCCTGGCTCCTGACCAGCTTAGCTCTGGCCACTGGAGAGAGAACCAGTGAAGACTGTTTTCATCTCTCCCTCTGTATGAAATAAATGTTTTTTCCTTGCCCTGAACACGATGGGATCCCATATGGGCTCCAGTTCATATCCCGGCTCTCTGCTTCCCAACCAGCTCCTTGCTTGTGGCCTGGGAAAGCAGTAGAGGATGGCCCAAGGCTTTGGGACCCTGAACCTGCATTGGAGACCGGGAAGAAGCTCCTGGCTCCTGATTGGCGCAGCTCCAGCCATTGCAGCCACTTGGGGTGTGACCCATCACAAGCAAGAGCTTCCTCTCTGTCTCTCCTCCTCTCTGTATATCTGCCTTTCCAATATAAATAAATGAATGAATAAAAGTCAAATCAGCCTATTTCACCCCGCCCCCACCTTACACTGTAGCCTCAGGGGGAAAAACATGGACTGTTTTTTGCCTCAACCGTTCCCTGGGGAATTTTAGCTGAAAAGCAGACACCACACAGTCTGTCTCCTGACTGGGCCTGTTTGGATCCTGGGTACAAACACTGGTGTGCAGGTTTCCTGGGACAGATTTCAGCAAGGCCCGTTCCTGAGGAGTTCCATTCAGGCAAGGTAAAGCCACAGCAGAGACCTGAAGCCTGCTTTTTTAGCCACTGGGTGTTCCAGGGAAGGGACTGCGCTGGCTTGTTCTTCCCACCACAGGATGTGTGTGTGTCCCCACGTAAGAGGTGAGGTGAGCTCTACCCTGGGAAAATCAGGCTAAGTCATAGAAACTAATAGCAAATTTTATTCCACAGAAAAGTTCATAGAAATTTACTGTTTCAGACTATATAATTCGGATTCTATAGGATTCGCAGGAATAAAAAATCAAGGACCATTCAGCTTTTGATAAAAATGCCAACTAAAGGGAGGAAAGCTGTGGTATAATGGGCTAAATCTGCAACAGGGTTGTCCCTGAAACATGGGGATCCTATAAGGGTACCAGTTTGCGTCCTGGTTGCTCCACTTCTAATTCAGCTCCGTGCTAATGAACATGTGACAGCAGCAGCAGATGGCGTGAGTCCTTGGACCACTACACCGAAGTAGGAGACCCAGCTGAGGCCTGGCACTTGGCTGTCTTTATGGAATTCTACATAGAAACTGCCTTTATAGAATCAACTGAAAAGTTCAAGGTGGAGAAAGAAGGGCCTAGCAATTCACAGATGACCCGACAGGCTTCCTTTCCTGCTTACTGTATGCTCAGGCTCCTGCTCCACAGCACCTGCCGTGTTTTGACCAAGAGGCACCTGAGGAAACAACATTCCAAGCCTGGACTCAACAGCTCATGGTTACTGGGATGCCGCACAAGATCCAGATAAAGCAATGGGGACAACATCCGGAAGAGGCATGAGCTGGTAAAATAGGATTTTCAAAATGGCAACAGAAAATGTTCCCTTACCGCCTGCTGGCAGTTCATCCCAAGGTTTCCCTTTTCGCCTCGAACAACTTTCATTAGACAATGCAGGGTGCGTCCTTTGCGATGTAATCCGGAACAGTGGTGTTCAATCTCCCCCCGGCAGCTTAGGATGATCTCAGGGCTCAAAGAAAAGTCCTCCATCAGCATGCGTCGGTAATCCAGCATCTCCCCCTGGCACTCACTGCTTACCTGCCGCCCTGAGTGAGGATCAAAGTCACAACACAGACGAAGGGTGAGGATCAACAACCATCACATTTCCAAACTTTTACCTGGAACATCACACAACTGCCACAGTAACCGCTGCATGACAGCTCAGAACTCCAGAAAAGCCTCAGCAAGAGGCGAGTGTGGACGCCAGAGGCGTGGACTCGTCCTGCCAGCGCTGTACACTGTCCAGACCTCAGACTCCCAAGCTGGCCCAACACAAAGCTCTGCCCGTGCATGGCTCACCAACAACGCAGCTACCATGCTACAGAGCGACAGTCCCATCTTTGCTGGTCATTGTAGATACAAATGGGAGAAAATACACTCAGTTCCCTCTACTTCTTTGAATTCTAAGTGTCACACTGGGAAAACCTAAGTCGCTTAAAAAAATAATAATAATAAAACACAAGTGGCTACCCAGCCAGCTAGTCTAGTGTTAGACTCATACTTTGAAGCTGAGTCTCTGTCCCAAAGCTCATGTGTTCAATCACGCTATCCTGACTCGTCTAAAAAATGTGGCAGTTTTTAAAAATCAAAAATATGCCTAGACCAAATATATGGGAAACCTAACAATTACAGGCATGAAAGGCTTCCAGTGCTGAACCTGGAATGGAATGTAAGAAACATAGACAATCAGATGGGCACCTCTGTGCACAGCCGACTCCAGGCACATGAGCAGGTAGGAGAGCCTGGCCTCCCGGGAGCGAGGCAGGTTTTCCACGTTGCACCGGTATTTCTTGAGGTCGCTCTTACAGGACTTGGCCAGTGAGTAGCTGACTTTGTAATCCTGGGCGATCAGCTTCTGCCGCGTTGTCAGAGCTTCACGACACTGGGAAGAGAGCGGGCAAAGCGCTGTAAGTCCCCCTCATGTGCCCCACAGGTACCTCCAGGACAGTCAGGTGTGCATCAAATGCCCCCTTCATGTGTGGTTACAATTCAGCATGAGAATGCTTTATACTGTGGCAAGAGGTGGAGAGCCTTCAAATTCTTTTTTCTTTATTTTAAACATCCATTCAATTTTATTGGAAAGGCAGACTTACAGAGAGAAGGAAAGACAAAGAGAAAGATCTTTTGTCCTCTGGTTCACTCCCAAAATGGTTGTGATGGCTGAAGCTGAGCCGATCCAATCCAGAAGCCAGGAGCTTCTCCCTGGTCTCCCATGTAGGTGCATGGATCATCCTCCACTGCCCTTCCAGGCCACAAAAGAGCACCCACATGGATCCCAGCTTTTGCAAGGTGAGAGCCATTGAGTCATGGCACTTGGCTGGGGGCCTTGAAATTCTAGAGTGAACTGCTGGTTGTTGTTTCACCAGCAGCCGTCCCAAACATGTAAATATCTGGTAGACACCAGCACACTGAATTGATATAAAGTATTGTTTTCTACCTCAACAACATCTGTGCTGTAAATTTTAATGGTGCTGTGGTGCAGAGGGTTAAGCTTTTGTATGCTGGCATCCCACAAGAGGATCAGTTCAAGTCCTGGCTGCTCAATATCTAATCCAGCTTCTAATGCACCTGGAAAAGCAGCAGAAGATGGCTCAGGTCCTTGGGCCCCTGCCACTATGTGGGAGAACTGGATAGGACCTCAGATTCTGGCTTCTGCCGGGCCCAGCCCTGGCTACTGTGGCCATAAAGGTAGTGACGCGTGTCCCCATCAATGCCCCCTGCCCATTATCTGTAACTCTGCCTTTCAAATAAATAAATGAACATTTTTGTTTTTCCCCTAATATTAGAAAGATCTGAGAAAACCTCAGAAAATTAATGAAATATTTGCTTGTTTCAAATACTGACCTTTTCACTCATGGATTCTTCAAATTTATGGTTAAATAGGCACTTATACACTCTGCCTTCACCAGCTTGTGTCTGTAAGATAGATCATACTTAAGTAGTTATGCTTTGTATCATCCACAATCTCGTACAGAAATTTATATTAAGTTGTAATTGTACTTGTGAGCAAGTGTCTTTGCTATTTGTAAAATGGAAATGCCTTTGAAAGAAGCAGTAACTGCAATAAAGATGAAGTAAATTTTTCATGATGTCTGGCTATTGTCATTTATTCCCAGAAATACTGTTAACTAAGGAACTGACACAATGTTGGAGTCAGTCTCCTTTCTTACTTCATGCTAGAGTCAATAAAACTCGTACCAGTGGCTCTGAGAGTTTATTAACTACAAGCAGCAGCCAGGAGGAAATACACAATCCACCCTGGGTCCTCTGTCATAAGGGTAGAGATTTCTCTATTATTTTCTTCACCTTAGCTAGAAACATATAAATATGTAATGTGTCAAAGTCACTGAGCAGGTCAAGCAGCATCCCGTGCTAAAACAAGACGCCCAGATAGAAAGCAGATTTCCAAGAACAAAAATGGAAAAGGAAGACAAAGCAGACCAGACACCTGTTGAGACTGTCAGAAGCCGAGTGCTAACTAGATACTAGATCATCAAGGCTGAGCATCCAAGACCATTTTGTTAGGCTGGGACCAACTGCACCTTCCATTTCACATTTCTGACAGTCCATTTTACTTGGCAGTAGAGAAACTATAATGTTTAGAAAGGAAAGGAAGAAAAGAAGAACAGCTTCTGAACTAACTCACATTTTCACAAAAACGTTCACGATCATCTCGACAAGCGAAATACAAATGCCGGTCCAGATGAAAGTCATCGGAGGACAGCTCAGCCACGCGAAGAATCGCCTTCTTGCATAGTTCAGACACTTGAACCTTGGGTTCATTCTCCTCAGCCTCTTTCACCAGGCCTTTCTCCAAACATGACACCACTTCACCCTGTGAATGTGCATCCTAAAACACAAAGAATATTGGTAGTTTAAAAGGGAGCCAGAAAAGAGTTGGAGCAGTCATGACTACACCTATGAGATGTCAGCACTGCGGGTGGCAGCTCAAATCACTGCACCGCAAAGCTGGTACCCATCTGTAGTTTTTTCATGATACCTATCTTCCACGATTTTTTTGACTATCTCTATGCATGTCCAGAATGCTGTAGATTTTTAAAAGGAGTGAGACCTGGGATTAGATATAATCTCCAACACCCTAAATAAAAGCAGAAGAGCTGCTTCTTTTTGGTGACTGGGCCAAAGCTGTGAAGGTAACAAACCCAATTCTTGGCAGATGCTGCCCCACACCATATTGAGACATTTTGTTAGAAACACACGAAATATGTTCCCAAGCCAATCAGCTCAGCCTGTCTGGTCAAAATTCTTTCAACTTTCAAATTCTTTCAACTTTAAGGTTACCTGTGGTCTAAACGCTCCCTCGCCAAGCCATACAAAGCCTTCTAACCCCCGATGCTCCTAAATTCTCCAGGAGGGGAAGTCAATGCAGTGGGTTACCTTTTCCCCAAGCCGAATGCTGCCGCATTTCAGAATGTTGATGTCATTTTTGCAGTCATCCATGAAGCCACAGATTAGGCGGTAGTCGCTGAAGATGATGGCCGTCATCTTGGTGATGTACTGGTGACACTGGTACTCAGTGATGTTGCCACGGTGATCCACAAGGCAGGAGACCAGGTACCCCTTCCCAACTGGCTCATCGGCACATTCTTTAATCTGCTCAAAGCAAAGTGGCTCTTTTACACAGGTACTCCATGCACACATGTTGTCCTCTCCATCTTTTCATTTGGGACACAAAAAACTGTTTAGAAATACATATGTTTGAAAGAAACACAATGTTACCATCTCTGCCTTCTAGGAGATGCTGAACCTGTTTGATAAGAAAGTAAGGCATATCCAAATGCTTAGTTAGATAGGATTCATTTCTAAACAATGTTTTTTAATTAATTAATTTAAAAGACAGAGTTAGAGAGAGAGAGGACAGAAACACAGAGAAAAAAAGATCTTCCATTTACGGGTTCATCTCCCAAATGGCTGGGCCAAGGCACAGCCAGGAGCCCACAGCTTCTGGGTTTCTTACATGCGTGCAGGGGCCCGAGTCCTTGAGCCATCCTCTTTGCTTTCCCAAGTGAATTAACAGGGGGCTGGGTGAGAAATTAATCAGCTGGGGCTTGAATCAGTTTCCATATGGAATACAGATGGCAGTTTAACAAACTGTACAACAGGGCTGGCTCCCAAAAAAGAGTTAATATCTATAGCTTTAGTCATAGTCTGAGAAGCCCATTTTACCAGACAGTGAGATGAATCCAGGAAGTGGGTCTGCAAAACTGGCAACTCCCAAGTGCAGTGGCCTGTTCCAAGCCAAGCTGCACACAGCAAAGTACTGTCACTAGATAAATCCACTTGTCATCAGGCCGAGAGGAGGAGGGAAGGCAAGGCATAATGTTGTTTATTTTATATTTTGAAGAGCCTTTTATTTTAGCTGGAAGACAGTTAAGAGATAGAGACAGATCTTCACACTCTGGTTCACTCCCTAATGGCAGCAAAGCTTGGGGTTGTGCCAGGTTGGGAGCCAAGAGTTAGGAGCTCCATCTGGCTCTCCAACAAGCGCACAGGAACTTGGGCCACCTTTTGCTGTTATCCAAAGTACACAGCAGGGAGCTGGACTTGAGGTGGAATAGCTCAGACCTGAACTACTGCCCACAAGGCAGGCCAACATGAAAGGCATCAGCTTAACGCTCTCTGCCACAATGCCAGTTCCCATAATGTTACTTTCTGACATGACATTAGTGTGCTGTAAATTGGCTACATGAACATGTGATTTTCAATTTAGTAGAATCCAAGCTTAACCAGTGTGGTCTGGAAGATAAGCATATTTTAAATGGTGCTCGATGCAGTCTAGCAAACTGGGGAAATGCAGGCCACCACCAACCTCATCTGGGTGGTGCTCACACACAATCTGGCAGATGAAGCATGGTGGCTCCACATGGCAGTGTCCTACAGAGTGCCTCCCATCCACGGATGCCAAGCAAGCAAATCAGCTCCGCAAATGCTGAGATCTACTTACTGGGTTATAAACGGGAAGGTTATTTGGAAAAAGTCTATTCAATTTGGGAAAATAGAAACAAACAGAAGTGGCATTTTTAAAAAAAGATTTATTTTATTTTTATTGGAAAGTCAGATATATAGAGAGAAGGAGAGACAGAGAGAAACATCTTCCATCTGATGAGTCACTCCCCAAGTGACCATAACGGTTGGTGCTGTGCCAATACGAAGCCAGGAGCCAGGCACTTCCTCCAGGTCTCCCACACGGGTGCAGAGTCCCATGGCTTTGGGCCGTCCTTGACTGCTTTCCCAGGCCACAAGCAGGGAGCTGGATGGGAAGTGGAGCAGCCAGGATTAGAACCAGCGCCCATATGGGATCCTGGGGCATTCAAGGCAAGGACTTTAGCCGCTAGGCCACCGTGCCGGGCCCAGAAATGGCATTTTTATAAGAGGATATAGACAAACGTAAATATCTGGGCCTGGCACAATAGCCTAACAGTGAAATCCTTGCCTCGCAAGCGTCAGCATCCCATATGGCTGCCAGTTCTAATTCCAGTAGCCCTGCTTCCCATCCAGTTCTTTGCTTGTGGCTGGGAAAGTAGTAGAAGACAACCCAAAGCCTTGGGACCCTACGCATGCATGGGACACCTGAAAAAAGCTCCTGGGTCCTGGCTTCAGACTGGTCAGCTCTGGCTGTTGCAGCCACTTAGGGAGTGAACCAGTGGATGGAAGATCTCTCTCTGTATCTCTCCTTCTCTCTGTAAATCTGTCTTCTCAATAAAAACAAATAATTTTTCAAATGTAACATTTATTTTTATGATAAACCCAAAGGGAGTGTTTCACCGACTTTTTGAAACCGATAGCGGGGCCTGGTGCAGTAAACTGGTGGCTAGGGTCCTTGCCTTGCATGCACTGCGATCCACGTGGGCACTGGTTCTAATCCCAGCAGCCCTACTTCCTATCCAGCTCCCTGCTTGTGGCCTAGGAAAGCAGCTGAGGATGGCCCGAAGCTTTGGGACCCTGCACCTGTGTGAGAAACTCGGAAGAGGCTCTTGGTTCCTGGCTTCAGATCGGTGCAGCTCTGGCTGTTGCACTCACTTGGGGAGTGAATCAGCAGACAGAAGATCTTTCTCCTCTTCTCTATATATCTGACTTTGCAATAAAAAAAAAATCTTAAAAAAAAAAAGATTTTGGAACTCAAGTAAGCAGTTGCACATGATCATCAGAGAGTAAAGGTTAAACCAACTTTTCCAGTTTACCCTTTCAGGCTCTGTGTGTGTGTGTGTGTGTGTGTGTGTGTGTGTGTGTGTGTGTGTGAGAGAGAGAGAGATGCTTAACGTGGGGGCGTCATGAATGCATTTCTAGGAACAGAATGTCTCCTTCCTTTTTGAGCAAAACAGTTTCTAAAGCAAAGGAGGAGGAGCAACCTAGACGGAAAAAACCCTGTTATGAAAAATAGGACTGGGGGCAGATACCTGAGTTTAAAAACTGACTGTGGTAGAAAAGGTTTCATTCCCTAATATTGAAAAACTCACAACTCTAAGGAAAAAAAAAAAAGCTTCCTGAAGAGAGCTCACACAAGGAAAGTGCAGGGACAGTGCAGCTTCAGTCACTCGGATTCCGGATTCCAGTGAAACAGCAACACAGTTCCCATGCATGTTTCGGTCAACACTAACAAGTGTCATCTGTGAATAGGCTTCGGGTCTTTCCTCCTCCTGAGGAACAGCATGCTTTCCTTCCGTCTTGTTAAACTTCTAAGAGCCACAACAGAGACAGCATTAAACCACTGACACATATTAATAACTGGAGTGCGATGTGGCTGGGGACCAGACACGCCAGGTGACACTGGAAACACTGCAGTCACACTACACATTGTGTCTTGACATGCAGGTGGTACTCAGCCCAGTTCCCAAGAGACAAACAGTTTGGTATGTGGCTTGCAAACAACCCTTCTGGATGCTATCTCCCAGCTCTAAGTATGATTCAAAAAGTTAAACAGAAGATAGGAGCAAGATTTTGGACAAAATGATTTGCTGGTAACTTTGTTCTGATAGTTGGTTTGCCTGTCTCCAGTATCATATCCCTGTAGAAACGAAAACCACCCTTGCCACCTCCATCTTTTACACAACTACAAGACCTCAAGAGATCCCTGAGGACCACCAGTACATCCACTATATATGGCAGTAATTGAATGCAGAGTGAAATCCATCTGAACCAATACCCTGAACCAATTCCCACACGGAATTCAAATCGGTATGCATTTAACACTGAAACAGAACAGAGCAAAATGCGGGCATGTCTGCATGAATGGGTACTGACGTGCCTTAAGGAAAAAGTATTCATAATTGGACAGCTCCAGAACACAGTGGGAGCAGACACATATTTAAAGTTCAAGTCTAGGGCCATTTGTTGGTGTTTGTTTTTATTACTAAGCAAACATCACTGCCCTTGATACTTTAAAGTTGGAGGTTTACAGTGATACAGGTAGCAGAGAGCAGAGGGAGTCTGAGATGTATTATGCTAATGCCAGCAGCTAAAGGTCAGCCATTCAAGGACATATTCTATTCCGCAGCTCCCACACAAACGTAAAGGGTAACTGCTTCAGAGATTAAAGCACATCTGACCTAGCATCTGGAGGTTTGAGGAAGACAATCAGCTCACATGACCCCAAGACAGCGGGCTAGGCCAAGGGCGGGGAGGCAGTCTTCCTGATGAGCTCTGGAGGAAGTGACCCTGAAACAGTCGGTCAGTAGGGCAGGCTGAAGACGAAGTAACATGCTAGGAGACTTTCCAGTGTAACTTTGTGGTAGAAACTTAACAACTGTTCTCTTGGTGAGTCTCATCCTTCAACCATGCAGGAATCTCCGGCTTTCTGGAATTCCTATTCCCATTCCAAAAACACTCCCAAACACAGCAACGAAATGTCAAGGACCAGTGTTCATTAACGTCACTTGTTTTTACACTAAAGCCTTGATAAGTAATTCAAAATGTCCCTTATTACCATCTGTAGAGAGCTAAAATTCTCCCTAATTGTTTCAGTCTCTATGCTGTCAACTTATAGCAATACAGATAATTATATTCTTACCCTTTTTGATCACAAACTCCTATTACCTGAAGCGCACACTGCTGGGGTTCAGTGGACCCCACTGCCTAGCCAGGACACAGAGCACTGTACACAAGCCCCCGGGCCCCAAGCCTCGGACCTGGTGACTGGGAAGCGTGCAGGGGCAGCGCCGGGGCTCAGCAGCACACTCACTGCCTAGGACCCACAGCAGCCTGATCACCACCTGTTTCAGTCAGCAGCATCCTCTTCCACGTGTAGGTGGAGGCTAACAAGAAGAAGTCTAATTACACCCTGCTTCTAGCTCTCCACTGAAACAGATGTGAATCCTCAGACAAGCAAAATGAGTCACTCCTCTCTTAATGATTGGTCTGCTTACTGCATGTAATTCCCTCTCCTTGCTTACTAAATCCCCAGAACAGTCTGTAGAACGTACCTCAGATATGGTGGATTTGCAAACTTCTCTGGCCACAGACTCAAATTTGGGATCTGTAGTTAGGTTCAGCTTGTAATTCCACAACAACTGGTGTAAGAAAAACAGAACAGAGGGGAGAAAATTCCATTAGAGCAGTATGAAATTTATCAATTCTTACTGCAAATGACAAAAGTTTATTATACTCAATCTGATAATACTTTGTCCCTGGCAGGTAAATGAGCAGAAAGATAAAACACAACTGTATTCACAGATAAAAGAAAAAAATATCTTCAGGCAAAATTAAAACATTACTATTCAGACATGCACTTTTTCTTAGGACAATTTTTTTAAATGTGCCTTAAAATCATTTAAAAAATAAAAAAAGAATTAAAAATCCCTTGGTAAGGTTTCCTTCCCAAAATTATACATTTGTTATTTACATAAAACATGGAGAGACAGAGGGAGAGAAATCTTTCATGTTTGGCTTACTCCCCAACTGCCTGCAATATCCTGGGCTGCGCCAAACCAAAGCCAGAACTTGGAACAGAATGTGGGTCTCGTGTAGACAGCAGGCGCCCAAGTACTGGAGGCATCATCTGCTTCCCCGGAGCAGAGCATTAGCTACAACTGAGAGCAGAGCCAGCACTCAAACGCAAGTGCCGTGATGTGGGACGCAAGTGTGAAGCCTCCTCTTAACTACTGTGCCCGATGCCCACCCTCTCAGAGAGAACTCTAAATGGGCTGGCCATGAAAAATTCTGCTGAAACCAAAGTCTAATCCAGAAGCTCAGCTGTGCTGGGTTCAGCCCCTGATTTCACATTTCAGTGCTTTCACATATCAGTTTTAGGAACGTGAATTCCCCAGCAGCTAGTTTCCAGCTAGCATCTATCTCACTTCTTAAAAACACTTGACATGGGTACCATAAGTTGCACTTTACACATGTGTTTTAGCGTTTGTTAAACCAAAAACTACCTAAAGCCTTATTTCACTCAGGTGAGGGCTGAGCATTACTTTTGTCTTTGTAGCTTCAATTGCAGTCTGATTTCTGAGAAGCAACACAAATGAGCCTTAAAACTGCTGAGATGGAAAGACAGAGCAGAGCTGTGTACAATGCAGAATCCTGAATATATTGCTCCCGGTCCTTTCTCTCTGACTGCGATCCCCTAGGACCACCATCGACCACTCACTGGACCTGCCAACATGTGCTGAGCACCCATTACCACGCACTGCGTGGAGCCAGATCTGGGGAGCACCACCGGCTGCTGGGGAAGACCAAGGTGAACACAGCGGACTATGTTCCAGAAGTGTTAGCAACTGGAGGAAGAAACAGAAGTAGAAGGCAAGAGACTCGGGGGCAGCTGTGACAAAAGGCAGGCAGTAGCAAAGGCTCCACCAGGTGCCCTAGCAGTGCAGGGGAGGAGGGCTCTGGGCTGGGGTAGGACAGGCACCATTCATCAGTGAAACCTGAAGGGCACTACTGAACTTAAGCTAGTAATGGGGAAGTCTGTGCAGGGACAATCAGCCAGATAACCCTGTTAGAAGAGAGGCACACGTAAAGTGCATTAAGAGTGACGCAGATACAGCAGTGGACTCTGGGTGAGTGCTGAGAGGAGCTGACGTGATAGCTCAAACAGCTAATCCTCCACCTTCAATTGCCAACATCTTATATGGGTGCCAATTTGTGTCCTGGCTGCTCCACTTCCGTTCTAACTCCCTGCCTGGGCAAAGCAGAAGAGGATGACTCAAAGCCTTGGGAAACTTGCACCCACGTGGAAGACCTGGAAGAAACTCCTGGCTCTTGGCTTCGGATTGGCTCAACTCTAGCCATTGTGGTCATTTGGGGAGTAAAGCAGTGATGAAAGATCTTTGTCTCTACTCTCTCGTAAATCTGTCTTTCCAATAAAAAGAAATTAGTTAATTTTTAAAAAAGAAGTAACACAGTGAGGCCTTCTAATGTACAATTCAGTATTCTGTTCTATTTTTATAAGCTTGTGTAACAGCCACCATTTTCTAATTCTAGAACCTTTTCACTTTCTTCTAAACAGAAACATTAAACCCACTGTGTCATTCTTTATTCTCTCTGTCCCTACCCTCTGGAAACCATTAATCTATCTTATGGTCTTTATCTATTTCAGAGCCTGAGGCAGGTAGGTGTGGGAGTTGGGGCAGACAGTGAGAATGCTTCCTCGTTTGCTGGTTCACTCTTCAAATGCTCAAACTGGCTGCAGTGCTGGGAGCCACGAATGTAATACAGGTTTTCCCAGATGAATGGGGGGCAGGAACCTCAATATTTGAAATACCACTGCTTCCTCCCACGATCTACATTTGCAGGAAGATAGTCAGGAGCCAGAGTTGGAAGTTAAACCCAGGTATCCCAATGTGGGATTCAGGAATCTTACCCACCAGGCTAAATGCCAGCTCTATAAATTATATTCAAGGAAACAGTAAGCAAATGCTTAATTTTAAACACTGAAGGCAAGAGATCAATCTGATTACAGTGGGTTTCAAGATTGAGGGAAGCTTAAAAAAAAAGAAAAGAAAAGAAAAAAAGACTGAGGGAGGTTAGTAGATGAGTTATGTATGAGGCAAGAGAAAATGGGGCATATTTGAGATACAAAGAATGTTGTTACTGTAAGACTAAGGTGGGTTGAGGAGTAGAGGAAAGTTCTTTCTTTACAGCCAAACTCTGAAAGTATAGCCAACAGTTTATTATTTCTTCTTCCATTCACCCTTAATTAATTTTAAATAAAAATTGTTAGCCAGAATCCAGCTTCCATGTCTGATCCAGCTTTCTGCTATTGAGCCTGGCAGGCAGTAAATGATGGCTCTAGCAGTTGAGTTCTTGTATAGGATGGAGTTCCTGGCTCTTGTTTCAGCTCAGCTCAGGCCAGCCCAGCCCAGCTCTGGCTGTTGCAGGAATTTGAGGAGTAAAGCAGTGATGAAAAAAAAAATCTTTCCCTGTTGCTCTTTCAAACAATAAAAATGAGTAATTAAACTTAAAAAAATTATTTAAAATACATTTTTATTTTGAATTTTGAATTATGTGGTACAATTTCATACAGTCTGGGATTCCCCCCCAAACTCCCACCCCCGAACAGATTTTCCCCATTGTACTACAATAGTGTAGTCCTTCATAAGGAATCATCATTCCTTTTTTTTTAGGAATCATAATTCTATCAGTCTCCTATTTAAGTGTACCCCGACATTGTTGATACAGACAATGTCAGACAGTCCAGCATCCCATTGTCTACATATGTCCACCAGTTTCATTGGAAATCCATCTTTCATTTGAAAGCAGTGATGCATGTTCCATTTTACCCCCACATCTGTATATGACAGACCCCAGTACTCCATCACTATACATTTCCATAATTGAGAAGCCATGAAACAAGGTCAACAACTGATGAGTTAGAATAGCCACAACAACAACATCAACAACAAATGACAGCACCATGAAAAAAAGCACCACCGAGTAACCAACATATGAGTGACAAAAAGACACAAAAGACTCTTGGGAAACATGACGCTACCGTATAATCCATGAGCCAGTGATGAATTCGACAAGAGAGAAGAAATTATTTGGAATAAACCAAACTGAAATAAAGAACATCAAAATACATAGGATACAGCCAAAAAATCAAACAAACAAAAAACAGTACGGATTGGATTATTGAAGTTACACTTTCCATGTTGGTTTCCTTATATAAGAGAGAATATATGGTATTTGTTCTTTTGTGATTGACTCATTCCACTGAGCATAATGGTCTCTAGTTGGGGCCACCTGGTTGTAAATAGTGTAATTTCATTCTTCTTAATAGCTGAATAATATTCCAAGGAGTAGCTGTACCACAGTTTCTTTAACCACTCTTCTTTGGACTTTAAAAAAAAAATCAAGACGGGTTGGTGTGATGGTGTAGAAAACTAAGCATCCATTTGGAGACACCAGCATCCTGCACGAGCACAGTTTCTACTTCTGACCCAGCTTCCTGCTTCTGGCCTGGGAAAGCAGAGAGGACAGTTCAAGTCCTGGGTCTCTGCCTCAGATCAGGTCAGCTCCCACTGTTGCGGGCCATCTCGTGAATGTATCAGAGAATGGAAGACCTCCCTGTCTCCCTCTCTATGTAACTTTGACTTTCAAGGAAAATACACAAATTTAAAAAATAAATAAATAAATAAAAAGACTAAATCACTGCCAAGTTCCTTTTGCTTTTTCTTAGGGTAATTACCTCCAAATTTTCAAGTTATAACATCTTCTAATTTAGAAGATGAGACATGAAGGTTTATACCCTTCCTACTGATTGGAGTGCTGACAAAAGCCATTTAATCATGATATGGTATTATACTATATATTCTGTTAAAAAAAAAAAAGGCTAAATAATTTGAGTCATATAAAGTACTTACATTATCAAAGATACTCCAACAAGTTTATAGAAAATGGAATTAGATGGTAAGATTTATCTGGTGGAAAACAAACTTGAAATCCAGACAGCTATTTTTGGTAATACCCAATTGTCTACTAACTTATTAAATTTCAAAATATTTTGTGCCAAGACAGTATCTATCTCTAAAAGATTTATTTATTTATTCATATTGGGAAGTCAGATCTACAGAAAGAAGGAGACAGAAAAATCCTTTATCCGCTGCTTCACTTCACAAGTAGCTGCAGAGGCCAGAGCTGAGCCAATCCGAAGCCAGGAGCCAGGAACTTCCCCTAGGTCTCCCACACAGATGCAGGTCCCAGGGCTTTGGGCCGTCCTCCACTGACCTCCCAGGCCACTAGCAGCAAGCCAGAAGGGAAGTGCAACAGCCTGGACACGAAGCACCCACATAGGATCCGGGTACACACAAGGCGAGGACTTTAGGAATACAACAGAGGAAAGAGTAAGCTACTGCACTGGGCCCTATCCTTTTTAAATTGCTAAAAAAATTATTTGAAAGCGTGATGCAAAAACTAAAAATGAGACAAAAAGTGATCTCTTACGTTCTGGTTTACTTCTCCAAACATGCACAAGAGCCAAGGGTAGGGCAGGTTGAAGCCAGGAGCCTGAAACTCCACTTAGTTCTTTCCTGAGAGTGACAGAGGCCTAAGCACTTGGCTCACCCTCAGCTGCTTTGCCAAGTGTGTTAGCAGGGAACTGGATCAGAAGTGGAGCAACCTGAACCACCAAATGCAACCACTGCACGCAACATCTTAACCCACAGTGCCAAACATTGCCCTGAGGCCAAAATTCTTCCACTCAAGGAGCTTGAACTTACATTCTTCCAAGGAGAAAAAGACAATTAAATGCAGACGGTAGGTAAGAAGGTTAAATGGAATTCAAAGTCTCAGGGTGGAGTTGGGGATGGGGGAGGGTGGTATTGTCCCTAAAGGAAGAAGGGACACGGAAAATACATATTGGGTCAGCACAGCGATAAAGCGGGTAAGGCCACCTCTGGTCCTGGTTGCTCCACTTCTGATTTAGCTCCCTGCAAGTGGCCCGAGAGAAGCAGTAGAAAATGGCCAAGCGTCTGGGATCCTAGCACACATGGGAGACCCAAATGAAGCTACTGCTTCCTGACTTCGGCCTGGCCCAGCACTAACCACTTCAGCCACTGGGGGAATGAGCCAGCGGGTGCAAGATCCCTGTCTCTCTTTTGCTCTCACAGTGAATATTCCAGGCAGAAAGAACAGCAAAGGCAAAACCCCCAGGTCAGGATCAGCATGGAGGCCTCTGTGCCTTCAGGGAAGTTAGCAAGGAGACAACAGGCAGCATCAGAGAGCAATTGTCATGGTTTTATCTCAAGACACAATTCAGGGGTCCAGAAAGCAAGCAGAGAAAGCACAAGTGTTTCACTGAGAAAGCCAAAGTGCACACTCCCTAGGGAGCAGGCTCCCTGCGTGGGCAGTGCCCTGTCTTCAAACCATGATGAACTTTATATGGGCCACTCAATGGGAGAGACTATTTATATTCTAACAAGAGAGGAATATTCATGGTTTCTCTGGAAGTAGTGGAAGATTTAGAATCTAGCCGATGCTCCTTCTTAACACTTACATAGTCAATGTCTCCTGCTTTGGCAGCTGTGTCATTGAGCATGCTAATATGTTACAATCTGCATATAATGAGCTGTCAACCTAGACTGGCCCCCTAAACTGGTCTGAGCCTGGTCTAAGCAGAGGGTCTGTTTATCTTCAGAGGGAAAATAACCAAACCTAACCTGTAGCCCTTGAGATACAAAGGGATAATGGCTCAGCCCTGTGTGAGAATGACTAGTCTAGAATGACTGACTCCTAGATGGAGTAGAAAGGTGGAATCCCCAGTTACAATCTCAAGCACAGTGGAAAACTGTGGGCTAGAAAGACAGGAACCACACACTGCCGGGAAGGTAGGGTCAACAGCCGCTGAAAAGAGGGACTCATGGGAAGGTACTCTGCCCTCAGGTGACACTGCAGAGACTCAATGAGCAAGGGAAGGACATGCCTCGGCTCAAAGGCCTCAAGCCCCATGGAAACCTGTGTGTGTGAGAGAGGGAGAGAGGGAGAGAAGGAGAGAAGAAGGGAGGGAGAGAGGTAGAGAGAGAGAAAGAGAGCGCACGCACGCGAGTATGGGAAGCTTAGAGGTTTCACAGCCCATGGAAACCACTGTGTATGTGTTTGTGTGTGTATGAGTGAATGTGTGAGACAGAGCAAGCATGGGAAGAATGTGCCTTGGCTTACAGGCCTCACACCCCATAGAAACCACAGTGCACGCGCGCATGCTTGATATGTGTGTGTGTGTGTGTGTGTGAGAGAGAGAGAGACAGCAAGAGAGTAGGGAAGACACAAACACTAACACACACACACACACAGAAGAACATTTTCCATCTGTCAGTTCACTCCCCAAATGCTTGCCATCAGCCCGGGCTGGGCTAGCTTGAAACCAAGACTCCGAAACTCTTACTCTGGGCTTCCATGTTGCGGCAGGGACCCATCTGCTGCTGCCCTCCTAGGTACATTATCAGGAAGCTGTATTGGAAGCAGGGTAGCCAAGACTCCAAACTGGCACTCCAATAAGAGATGCCATTGTCATTAGTGGTGGCTTACATAACTGCACCACAAAGCTATTTCCAATTACTTCTTACAGACATGATACGAATTCTCTCTGTTGCTGTGCCCTATTTTTCTCCAATTTTTCAGAATCCCATCCTTCCTGCTCCCCAGAGTTTAAAGGTTTTAATGTACAGGTAAGTTTTTCCCCTGGCCTTTTCCTTTGTCAGATTCTACTCCCGCCTAGTCTTCTGCTTTATTAATAATGCCACAACAAATGTCCTTTATTAGACATAAGCCTATCTACTTTCTTAACTATACATAAATATCTAAAAACAAAATGTCAAATAAAAGCATATATGTATAGCACTAAAGAATTCTGAGGTGACTATTTTATAAAGAAAATTTTCTTGTTTGTATTCCTCCACCTATAGAAAATAAACTACCAAGAACCAAAACAGATCAGAAATTTTATTTTGGGTTTGTAGGAAATCTGTAGCATTGTTCAAACAATCCAACATTACATCCTGGTGTGGAAACAAAACCACAGAAAATACAGAAATTCATGTCACTGCTCCAGTGAGATATCACATACAAAAACAGACAGTGGGCAGCATTTGGTCCATGGCTGTATTTTGTTTTGTTTTGATCCAAAGGCTATAGAATACTTAATTTATCATAATCAATGCAGAACATGCACCATATTTTTTATATTTGCTAAACAAATGTATGAAACAGGAAACTCACTTTCCTTTGAATTATCTTGCCATTTTACTTCCTACTAAGGCAGTCTTTTCTTTCTTTATGTCGTCTAGGATCTTAGGATTTTACTTCCTACTTTAAATCTCTGACTTATCCAGAACATCAGTTACTCTAAATAGCCAAAATGCCTTTGTGCTGTGGTGGTCCCCTGTCTAATCATCCCACTACACTGTGAGGGTGGTCTGCTATGCCTCTTTCAGTTCAAGATTATCTCCCCGATATCGACCTATGTTGGCAAAATTCACTTTTTTGTGGTATGAACAATACATAGATTTCCCTCAAAACACTTGATACTTTGCATAGATACGATTCCCACAGTCTTTCTTTGATGTGTTACCATGTTATCTGGGTTAGAGCTGACTATAAAAGAAGTTTAAAACACAGAATTCTGAAGTTGGCAACTTAATTAGCAGAGATTTGCTTTCAATCAACAGCTGTAACTAATGAAAAGTTTAACTTTAAATATATATATATAAAGGGTTTCTTCAGCAAAGAGGCATCTGCACAGTGTACCAAGGTCTTGAACAAAGCGGGTCATTCTTGAAGGTTAAGGGAAGCTAAGTGAGCACATTTCCCAGTAGAAAAAGAAAAGCATTTAAAAACCTATCAATCTTTACATGAAGCATATTTGGTAAAGTAAAGAAAATCCATACTTACATGATTGCAGTCCGAAGAAATTTCATTTTCAGGCTACAAAGAAAAAAAAAAAGACAATGTCAGAAAAATCAAGACCATCAACAGTAAGGAATGTACTGGAAAGGTAGCTGTAGGACACTATCTCTTCCCTTGAAAAGCACAACAGAAAGCAGGAGGATGGAAACAAATGCACTAAGCCTACAAACAACAGCAACTTGGGGATGGGACGCCTCCTAATTCGGGAAGGTTAACAGGGTCAGGTGCAATACAGGTGCCCTTTCTTTGAAGAGAAGCAGAGATCATTAAAAACAAAAAAGACATATTAACGAGTGTGGAAAAAGCCTGTCGATGACGTGAAAATATTCTAATGATCCCATGAGAGAAAGCGGGTGATGGACACAGAGGACCTCTAGAAATTCTTCTAAGTTTATCATTAAAACTAAAAAATGTGGACCTGGCACAGTAGCTTAGTGGCTAAATCTTTGTCTTGTTCGCACCAGGATCCCACATGGGCGCCACTTCTAATCCCGGCAGCCCTGCTTCCCATCCAGTTCCCTGCTTGCGGCCTGGGAAAGCAGTGGAGGATGGTCCAAAGCCTTGGGACCCTGCAACTGTGTGGGAGACAGAAAAAGCTCCTGGTTCCTGGGTTCCGACTGGTTGAACTCTGGCTGTTGCGGCCGCTTGGGGAGTGAACTAGATGGAAGATCTTCTCCTCTGTATATCTGACTTTCCAATAAAATAAATCTTTAAAAAGTTGTGAAGTATACATATTCACATGAATACACTTTGTGTGTGTGTGTATTTTTTTAAAGATTTGTTGCAAAGGGCATCTCCCACTGTCTTCCCAAGTGCATTACCAGGGAGCTGTACTGGGAGAGGAGCAGCCAGGACTTGCCTGTTGATGCTGCAGACAGCAGCTTAACCAGCTGTGCCAAAGTACTAGCAATGAAACCTCAATTTCAAAAAGTATGCAGACAGAATCCTAGCTATAAGTTGGCAAAAAAAAAAAAATTACATTAGCTCAATTGCAGTAGGGAATTAGGGGAAAAATTAATTTAGGAAATTTTGGTGGGGAGAAATCTTGTTGCGATGCAATCTTGAAATCATTCCATCAAGTCTTCTTAGCATTGGCAAGTGCGGCGCTCTCAAACCTAAGAACCACATAGAAGTCTGGATTCAGATAACTATTCTGGATTTCATTTAGGTCTTTGATGTTAATAAGCAAACATCAAAGCTTTAAGTAGTTTTGGTTTTGTTCATTCACATGTTTTGTGGTTCTGGTGAGTCTCTGTATTTAAGTTCAACTGTTGAGATACAGATGTTTTCAAATATTGCAAACAAAAAAAACATGTCAGCTCAGAATCTTTTTTTCATTTTACTTGGGCAACGTTTCTACCCCACTAAAGGCAATGAACAAGCTTCCTTTTTCACACTAAATTCAAGCCAACTCATTTCGTGAAATCAAATGTTTCTCATATAAAATTGGTCAACTTGAAAAAGCAAGATCAACAACTGTGACCCTCAGTTCGCACGTCGGGGCAGTGTGGAGGGCACCTCTTACGAGGACCAAATCCTGAGTCTGAATGTCTGCGTCGGCTCTGCTCTCCGATCCAGCTTCTCACTAATGTGCATTTCGCATAGCACCCTGCAATGGAACAAGTATTTGGGTCCCTGCTACCTTCCGGGTTAGAGTGTGCAGCTATGTTACGGGCCATTTGGGGAATGACCCAGTGCATGGGAAATCTGTCTCTCTCTCTTTCAAATAAATGTCACATAGCTTTCCAGCACCAGTCACCTAAGAACAGGGAGCACAAAAGGAAGTGTAGAACCTGCACGACTATAATTCTACCTAACACTCAGTATGTTTAGCATTCGATGTCTTAATTCTTCAGAAGACTATCATGGGATCTGATGCCTAAAATACAAGTAAAGGCTTTGGTTTAAGGTCTCTGACACTTTAATACACACCAGAAATAAAAAAGATCAAGATTAAGGTGGCTTTTACGTGGAATAATTCTGACATACTAGCAAGTCAATGAGATCTCTGGAAATAAGCAAATTTATTATTAAGTTTTCCTTTCCAAAGTTTCAACACTGAACAGTCTCCACATTTAAGACTTAATCAAGGCAATATATTCAACTGGTTACTAACATTGCACCTGATGAGGCAAATTCCATAATGGGTTGGGTTAAACTGATCTTTGGGATGCCTGCATCCCACATCAAAGTGCTGGTTCAAGTTGTCTGCTTGATATTTCCAAGTCAGCTTCCTACTAATTAAACTGGGAGACAGCAGCCGATAACCTAAGTATTTGGAACCCCTTCCACCCATGAGGGAAACCTGGATGAATTTTCTGACTCTTGGCTTTGGTCTGGCTCAGTCCTGACAGTTGTGGGAATTTGCAATAATGAACCAGGAATGGAAGATCTCTGTTTCTCTAATTTTCAAATAAACAAATAAACTTTTCAAGATAAATAATAAGATTAGCTTCTTCCAGAACAAACAATGCATCGGAACAGGAGTTATTTCACAGTCTTATATCAGTTCACTTTGGAGCTGTGAAAAAATCTCTAAGTTATTCTGATTTTGGTTTTGATTCCCTGCTCCAAGAGGGAGGTATTAGTGCCTCAATCAAAACTAAAAACAATTCTTCTAAACATTAAGTCATCTCCAGAATCTTTTCCTTGTTTCACCAATAGCTTGCTCAATGTAATTACACATTGTCTCTTAAGTCAGAATGGGGGGCTGGCATTGCAGCACAGTGAGCAAAGCTGCTGTCTGCAAGCGCTGGCATCCCAACGGGCGCAGCAGTTTGAGACTTAGTTGCTCCACTTCCCGTCCAGCTTCCTGCTAATGCACCTGGGAAAGCATCAGACGATGGCCCAATTGCTTGGGCCCTTGTCAACTACCTGAGAGATCCCCAGGACATCCTGGCTCCAAATCAGCCCCCTTCTGGCTGGCCTTTGCAGCCATTTGAGGAGTAAATCAGTAGGCAGAAGATCTCTCTTGTGCTCTAGCTCAGCCTTTCAGTCTTCTAAATTTAAAAAAAAAAATCTTGAGGGGAAAAAAAAGGAGCAGATCTTTCCCCAAAGATGACTAATTTAATTTGCTTTAGGATTTAAGATTAAGATCTAGTTTATATAAGTAATTGCCACCAAAATAGATCAGACACAACAAGTGTCTTACATCTGTGTATTAGCTTAAGGGTAGAGTTTCCGTGTATGATAAAATTCAAGCATGTTTTTCCTATTTCAGTAGCTTTCCTTACGGGTAGGGAAGATAGCAAACAGCTCACTGAACAAGTCTATGAAACTGCTCATTCCAGTGCTGGCTAAAAGAAGCCATTAATTCATCCTCTACCATGAGAATGCCTTAGATCTGAACTACAGAGGAAAGGGAAAAATGTATTTTTCAAGCTTGTGTCCCATAAAAATAGTCATATCTTTCTGAAACCCAGTGTTAGCTTCAATAATTATCAACACACAGTAGTCCATTACTATGAACAATTTCCACTTCAAACACAGGAATATTTTAATCATATTTGACACCAAAAGTGGATACCTGTGATGGGAAGTATTCATTTAATCCACTGATGAAAACTTAAACCAGGATTGCTAAAAAAGAATAATTAAAAATGAAGATCCAAAGGTTTGAAGTCAATAGTCAACACCTGTTTTTGAATGAGAACTGGACTCAAAACTAAGTCCAGTAGCTGCTCCCTGTGCTAAAAACATCCACAGGACGGAGACAGTAGGAATCCTCAGCCTGTGTTCCAGGCTCCCCGAGTGCAATCACGTCACAGAGCAGGCAAGGCTCACACATTTCAGTGGTATAAATCTGGCCCAAAATTATACTGATTCTTTAAATTATTCCTGAAGATATAAGAATTCTTTTTTTTTAAAGATTTATTTTATTTTTACTGGAAAGTTATATATACAGACAGGAGGAGAAACAGAGAGGAAGATCTTCTGTCCATTGATTCATCCCTAAGTGGCTGCAACAGCCAGAACTGAGCTGATTCAAAGCCAGGAGCCAGGATCCTCTTCCAGGTCTCCTACACATGTGGGTCCCAAGGCTTTGGGCCATCCTTGACTGCTTTCCCAGGCCACAAGCAGGGAGTTAGATGGGAAGCGGGACTGCTGGGATTAGAACCGGTAGAACCGGCACCCATATGAGATCCCAGCAAGTGCAAGTGGAGGATTTTAGCCGCTAGGTACTATGCTGGGCCTAAAATAATAGAATTCTAATGAAATATATTCTATTTTCCCTCCCCTGACCCTAATACACGCACACACCCTATCAGGAAGAAGCTTTCTTATGAAAAACTGTTCTGTGTCAGTGTATACACTTAATTTAAATGTAAAATTGGGGGGAGGGGCAGTCAGCACTGTGGTACAGGGGACTAAGCTTCAGCTTATGATACTGGCATCCCATATCTGGAATTAGTTCAAGACACGGTTAGTCCACTTCTGATTTAATTCCCTCCTACCATGCCAGGGAAGGCAGCTGAAGCTGGCACACGCACAAGGGAAACTAGGATGCACTCCCAGCCCCTGGCTTCACAGCAGCCCAGCTGCAGTTATTTCCCCACAGGGAGTGGTCAGTAGATAGAAGACTTCAGTCTGTCTCTCTGTCTCTGACAATATCTCTTTCAAATAAACTTAGGAAACATTTATTTAACATAATGTAAATCCAGTAATCAAGAACAGGTGTAGCCCAGCAGATAAGATGCCTAATCCCACATCAGAGCACTTAGGCTCAATGACTGGAAACAAACAAACGAAAGTATCTATGTAGACAGAGCAAAGTTATTGTGACAACAATAGATGGCCAACTTTCAATTAGGTACGTTTGGAATATGGAAGACTTTTAAAACTATTTATTTAAAATTGTTATTGAGAAGAAGGGAAGGAAGAAGAGAAAGAAAGAGCGAATTTTTTCCATCCACTAGTTCATTCCACAAGAGCTGCAAGAACTGGGGCTGAGGCAGACCAGAGCAAGGAGCTCTCTGGGTCTTGAATCTGGACGACAAGGGAGCAAGTACTTGGCCATGCTCTGTTGCCTCCCGCGCACGTCAGCAGGGGGCTGGATCACAAGCAGAGCACTGGAACATGAAGGGCACTGTAGGGATGCCAGTGTAGCGGATGCTGGCTTCACTAGCTTCACGGCAATGCCAGGCCCATGAATGGACCTTGTTTGTTTAAGACTCCAAACAAACAACAGTCAGAGCTGAGCCCTTCCGAGGCCAGGAGCCAGAAGCCTTTTCCAGGTCTCCCACATGGGTGCAGGGCCCAAGGCTTTGGGCCGTCCTCGACTGCTTTCCTAGACTACAAGCAGGGTGCTGGATGGGAAGTGGAGCAGGCAAAACATGAACTGGCGCCCAAATGGGATCCTTGTGCATGCAAGGTTGAGGCCGTTAGCTACCAGGCTACTGCACCAGGTCCATGAATGGGCATTGTTAACCACACTGAGTTGGTGAACAAAACTGGTCATTGTTTGAACTACAATTTACTGCTTTAAAAACAGTAATAACAGGAATATACATCGTAGTGTTTAACATAATCTGCCTCTATCTCACTGGACCAAATAGTTGCAAGCAGGTACTCAACATTTTAAATAACTACATATAAAGAGTGTGGGTATGCCGACTACCATTTGGGTTACAGGACAACACTGCCCACTGAGGAAGGTGCTCTCTTCAACAATATGTGCCTCCAGAGAAACACTGATTTAAATTATGCTTTCCTGTTAGCATTCCAAAAGGTAAGAAAAAGCCACACGTTGCATTACATTTCTTTGTTTAAAACAGGGTTCATCTTTTATTGCAAAGTCAGATATACAGAGAAGATCTTCCATCTTATGATTCACTCCCCAAGTGAACAAAACAGCCGGTGCTGCGCCAATCTGAAGCCAAGAGCCAGGAGCTCTTCTGGGTCTCCAAGGGTCTCCAAGGGTCCCAAGGCTTTGGGCCATCCTCTGGTGCTTTCCCAGGTCACAAGCAGGGAGCTGGATGGGAGGCAGGGCCACTGGGATAAAAACCTGCGCCCATATGGGCTCCTGGTGCTTTCAAGGTGAGGACTTTTGCTGTTAGGCCACTACACCAGACCCTTACATTACATTCTACAATGTTTAGACTGAAAGCATCTGTCTTAAAAATAAAGAAATCTCTGGGCCCAGCGCAACAGTCTAGTAACCAAATCCTTGCCTTGCACACCAGGACCATTATGAGTGCTGGTCCGTGTCCTGGCTGCTCCTCTTCCCATCCAGTGCCTTGCCTGTAGCCTGGAAAAGCAGTACACGATGGCCCATGTAGGAGACCCAGAGGAACCTCCTGGCTCCTAGCTTCAGGTCAGCTCAGCCCCGGCTGTTCTGGCTACTTGGAGAGTGAACCAATAGACAAGATCCTTCTCTCTGTATATTTGCCTTTCCAACAAAATAAATAGTAATTTAAAAAACTTTAAAGGTCTCTAATTAAATATTTTGCTATATTTCTATTTCTACACCGTCATGTTCTATGGGACGCTCTTCAGAAAGGGAGATGTATGGACTTGCATGGAGCTCACGGACACTTCGCTGGACAAGCTCTACCGCAAAGTGCTGGACAAGAACATCACGATCCCAGAGGGCATCCTGGGGGAGATTGCTGTGTCTGCGCTGTGTGCCTGGAGCATCTACATAGCAAGCTGTTGGTAATCCACAGTGATGTGAAGCCATCCAACGTTCTCATCAACAAAAATGGCCATGTGAAGATGTGTGACTTCAGCATTAGTGGCTATCCAAGATGACGGATGCCAGCTGCAAACCCTACATGGTTCCTGAAAGAATCAACCCTGAGTTGAACCAGAAGGGCTACAATGTCAAATCAAACATCTGGAGTCTCAGCATCACCATGATCGAGATGGGCTTCAGGCTTCAGCCTGGCACAGTCTCAACCTCTGCATCCATCTGAGGAGTGACCAGTGTATAAAGATCTCTCTCTTCCGGTATTTAGTATTATTATTATTATATTTGGAGTCATTGGAATGTTTAACTTTAAAAGAAGATCTACTTGCTTATTTGAACTTACGCAGAACTGCAGAGATACAGACAGATGACCAAATCTGCTGGCGTACGCCCCAGATGGCTGCAACGGCCAGGGCTGGGCCAGGCTGCAGCTGGAAGTTTCCTCCGGGTTTCCTGGGCAGGTTGCAGAGGCGCAGGCAGTTAGGCTGTCCTCCACTGCCTTCCCCAAGCCTTCAGCAGTGAGCTGGATAGGAAGTGGAGCAACTAAGACACACAGAAACCCTCACAGGAGGCAGGCAACGCAGGTGGCGGCCTTAACTGCTATGCCACAATGCCGGCCCCTAGAAAACTGTTTCATGAGCTGCCTCTAGACACCATCACAGTATACTGTCTGTCTCACCAGTAAGGCATTACACTGCTTACACGTTCGCTGACAGAATTTTGTTTATTCTATATTTCAAACATAAGAGATATTTAACAATAACTTCCAAGAAAAAAATGAGTAAAAAAATGAAAATCCAATAAACATAACCTTTATAGTGAACAAAACCTACTTGTGTATCTGATTTTGATTTTCAGGAAAATCTGTTGATTTTATACTGGATAGCCTTGAAGCAATTTTATTAAGTGTGAAACATCTGGATAGAGGCCACAATGGAGTAAACATGTGCTCCCGTGTAAGATGGACAACAGGAGCAGGAAGCACAGTGCTGCTGGGCCCAGAGAGGGAAATGAGGGAAGAGGGCAACCAGTCTCCCACCTCGTCTAGGTCATTCAGAACTACACATCCCATCCCCTCTGCCCACATGCCTGCACCAACATCAAACGTCTATATTTGCGATTTCTTTTCCCTTTGGAAATGTGGTTAGGGCTGGACGGGGGGAGGGAGAACCGGTGTGAAATGAAGCAGTTATTACCAAGAAAGTACACTGTCATGGCCAGTCACTAAAAGAGCTGATGATATTCTGAAACATATATGCTGTCCTTGCAGTAGTCATCCAAAGCTTCTGTCCAATGCTGGGTGAGAGATTTCACAGAATTTGGAATATCTGTTTCCACGATGTGGCCAAATGCTGAAACTGGGAGGCGACAGAGCTCTAGAGGACTGCACTGACGGCATGCTGCACTTAGACACAGTCCTGATACAGCCTGGTCAGCGCACTGGCTTTAAAGGGACAAGCAGATGGCGAGCAGCAGCTCCGAGTCACGCCCGGCACTGTCCCCCCAGTGTGTGGCTTTCCGAGGGTGACAGCAGTCGAGCCATATGGCGCAGCTCTTACTGGCACACAGGAGACAAAAGACGCCAAAAACTTAAGTGTGCTATTTCAGGCCAGGAAACGTGATCAATTCTAAAATTAACACATAAGCATTTTTCAAAATTTTAAAAAGAAACTTTTCAAAATCTAATATTGGACTTTGTAACTCAAGCATCAATCAGATATCTTTCAGAATCTGAGATAAAACAACCTTAAGCAAAAATCAAGAGAGAGAACAAGCAAAGCAGCAATTTTCTAACAACAAAAACAAAAAAAATTTTAAAGAGTTGAATAAAAACTCTTTAACCCAAAGAAACAGCTTCAGAATATTATGTTTTGGTAACACCAAACAAGGGCAGGCCTGCTCCTTCTTCCTGAATTAGGTTAATAATAGGTAATAAAAATAGCTTTTCTTTTGCCCCAGGCTGACATGAACTGCTTTAGACAGGGTACATTTTAAAGGACCAGGCTGAACCAAGCCCATTTTTTCTGCCTTCCAATATCTTCTATACCAATAAGCACAAAACATACCAAAGGGCAAACTGCAAATAAGCAACATTCAAATAAAGAGGACCAACTCCAAAAACTAAAAACACTCAGGCTATCAAGCTATGATTTTCAAAATGCAGAAGCAGCAAAGTCACTCGTCAGGAATGCCACCAGTATCAACATCACTTGTTAAAAATTCAAATTTTGGATCTTTAAGAGCTACTGACACAGAAATTGGAACTGGGCCCCCAAAACCCATGTTTTGACCAGGCCTCAACATTTCAGGAAAGCTCGAACTGCAGAATCACTGAGGACAGGACACTCAGCCCTCCGAGGTAAGAAAGCTTACGAGCTGTCATACACTAGTAGCAGCCTGGGCTGCTGCCATCGCCGGGCTGAGTTCCATGTCCCACTTCTTCTTTTTCAAACATTTATTTTTATTGGAAATTCAGATATACAGAGAGGAAGAGAGACGGAGAGAAAAATCTTCCATCGGATGCTTCACTCCCCAAGTGGCTGCAATGGCCAGAGCTGAGCCAATCTGAAGCCAGGAGGCTCTTCAGGGTCTCCCACGTGGGTACAGGATCCCACAGATTTGGGCTGTCCTTGACTGCTTTCCCAGGTCACAAGCAGGGAGCTGGATGGGAAGCGGGGCCGCCAGGATCAGAACTGGCCCAGATGGGATACTGGTGCGCTCAAGATGAGGACCTCAGCCACTAGGCTATCACACTAGGTCCTAACTGGAACATTTTTTAAAATTGATGGCATCTCCACCTCAGTTTCATCATCAGTCCCTAGATTTTACTGTCATTTTGGTATTATTGTAGGGACTTAAAAAAAAAATAGTTAACACCTGCAGCTCAGGACAACTGAGAGTGTGCCTATGTGGGAAACAGGGTCTCCCACACCTTACTGCTGGAATATTGCTGCGGCTCCCTCAATCCTGCGAGGTCCAGGTTGGAAAGTCAAGCTGACAGAGAGGAAAGACAGAGAGAGAGAGAGAGAGAGAGAGAGACATCTTCCATTCGATGATCCACTCCCCAAGCGGCCACAAGGACTGGAGCTGGGCTGATTCAAAGCCAGGAGCCTCTTCCAGGTCTCCCACGTAGGTGCAGGGTCCCAAGGCTTTGGGCTGTCCTCTATTGTTTTCCCAGGCCACAAGCAAGGCTAGGATTTCAGCCACTGGGCTACTGTGCTCAGCCCTGTAGGGACTTTTAAAACATAGGTTTTCGGGGCCCGGCACTAAATTCCTCACCTCGTACACTCTGGTATCCCATACAGGATTGAAAAATCTTTAAAAAAAAAAAAAAAAAAACACCAGAGGTTTTCACTGAACCTCAAAATTCCTTAATTTGGTAAATAGTTTTTTTTTTTTTTGGAGCTATATGATAATAGCAGGACTGATACAAAGAAGTCATTATCAACATATATTTATTGTGAGATTATTAAACATCTCTTATTGGGACTGGTATTGTTGGTGTGTGGCTTAGTCCATTGTCTGTGATACCATATGGGTACTAGTTCAAATCTTGACTGTTCCACTTCTGGTCCAGCTGCTTGGAAAAGCTACCTGGGAAAGCAGTGGAAGATGGCTCCAAGTACCTGGGACCCTGTCACCTATGTCGGAGACTCATATGGAGTTCCGGGTCTTTGGATCTGGCCCAATTCCTGCCACTGCAACTATCTCGGGAGTGAACCAGCAGAAGAAAGATCTCTCCCTCTTTTCTCTGCAACTCTGCCTTGAAAACAAATAACTAAACCTCAAATGACACAAAAAAACCTCTTCCCCAAAGTACTTGTACCCAACATCCTTAGCCAAAGCCTAGGTAAATCTTGATGGCAAAAGTATTTAAAAGCCAGCTACAATGTGCCATAGCCATCTGCAGGACGACTAACTGAAGAATGACCATGCCTGCAACATTCTTGTAAAATCAGGCTTCAAAAACTATTTTGTGCAACTCTGTAACAGCATTATCTAAAGCCTCACTTTGCTCAGAGACTTCCGTACTTTCCTTAATGTACTCCTACTTAATATGAGCTTGTCACTTACACTCAGCAGATGGGACTTCATTAAGTCATGATGAATATGAACAGTCAGGAAAAGAATGATTCATGGACAGAAATTTTTCTAAAGTTCATGAATAAAATGACTTTTTGACGGATGTAGCTTATTAATATTCATTTCTTGAACTTGCAAAGTCAATGACATTATTGTTTGTCACTTTAACTAGATTTTCACCCAACAGTAGACCCAGTCACTAATGTCCCAATCCAGATGAAATGCTAACATAGACGGATGTAATTTCCTTCTGTTGGATTTATAGGACTTTGTGATGAAATAAGGGAAAAACAACAACAGCAACCAGCTATTATCATCCTTGGAGATACCAACCAGACCACTCCCACTGACTAACAGGATGTCGGTGGTGTTCTCCAGTATAACCTTGCCTTTCTCTGGCTCCAACCATGAGACCTACAGGTTCTGTATCAGAGTGCTTCGGCCTGATAACTGCTCCATCAATGATCCCAGCTTCCTGCTAATACAGGAAGTGTTTTGGCCATTAAGGAAGTAAATCCACAGACAGCAGAACTAACTCTCCTTCAAACAATAAAAATGAAAAAAAAAAAAAAAAAAAAAGACAGGGCCCAGCATAGCAGCCTTGTGGCTAAAGTCTTTGCTTTGCATAAGCCGGGATCCCATATCAGCGGCTGGTTCTAATCCCAGCATCCTCGCTTCCCATCCAGCTCCCTGCTAGTGGCCTAGGAAGCAGTCAAGGACGACCCAAAGATTTGGGACCCTGCATTCACGAGGGAGACCCAGAAGAAAACTTTTGACTCCTGGCTTTGGATCAGCTCAGCTCTGACCGTTGTGGCTACTTAGGAAGTGAATCATCGGATGGAAGATCTTCCTCTCTGACTCTGCTCCTCTCTGTATATCTGAATTTCCAATAAAAATAAACATATCTTTTAAAAAATGGAAGAGACATTAAAAAACAGAATCACTATTCATGTTTCAAAACAAAATTTACAACTCAGCATGAATTCCCTTTCAACTGTCAAGTCCATCTGTCTGACTACAGTTGTGTCTCGTGCAATGATCCTAACGTCAGGCTTACTGTTAATGTGTGTGCATCAGGTTCTGTAACACTGTACTGGAGTGGGGAAATTTTCAGCTAAGGTAGTGGATGCCAGGACAGGTTCCACTGCTGGTCCACTCCCCCTAAATGCTCACACTCTGCCAGAACTGGGCCAAAGGCAGGAACCTGAAACTCCCTCGGGGTCTCCCATGTGGACGGCAGGGGCCTGAGCACTGGCTCAACACCTGCTGCCTCCCAGGTTGCATTAGCAGGAAGCTGGAGGAAACGGAGCAGCCTGAAGTCTAACCCACTCCAACAGAGCAGGCAGGAAGCTTAACGTACTGCACACCGCGCCCACCCCAGGTCTCATTTCTTATAAGATCTTTGTAGTGGTCATATTCCTCACCTCCATGCCTTATTCTATCCCAATTTGTCTCACTGTTCTAAGAAAATCTCTATAACTTTTTAAGATTTCAGCAGAGCTCCAGACAAGAATATTTCTGACAGTAGAACCATACCTGAAACACAAAAGCACACAATAGATGTTGGGGGGCAGGAAATTAAACTCTTCTCCATCACTGCTTTAGTCTCTGATGGAAACATAAAAATACTCTGCAAAAAATCTTGCAAACAATAAGTCTGTCAACATTAATTACTTTAAACTTTACATTGTACAAATAGACCATATACACCATTATAGGAAGAATGTAAATATATTAAAGAAAAAAAAAGAAAATGTTTAAAATGTTAAGAAACTAGGAAGCTTAAGATAAGCAAAGTCTTTACAACTCATCCCTCACACACACACAAAATGTGAGGAAGTCTTTCACATCCTTTAGAGGGCTCTCAAAATCTGCTTTTGTTTTTCACACTGAGTTGGTACTGAGACACTGTGGGTCAAGCAGCTGCCTGTGACACAGGCATTCCATTTAAGCTTCAGTTTGCCTCTTAGCTGCTTCACTTCCAATCCAGCTAGAGGCCAGGGTGCCCTGGGAAAGCAGCAGAAGGGCCAAGTACTTGGGCCACCACAATCCAAGTGGGAGACCTAAACGAGTTCATGACTACAGCCCAGCCCAGCTCAGGGGCTTGTGGTCATTTGGGGAGAGAACCAATATGGAAGCTCTCTGTGTCTCTTTCACTGTAACTCTTTCAAATAAACAAATCTAAAAAAAACTCCCAATGATCTTTACAATGACATAACCCTACACCATACAGATACAACCATGTCTCTCAACTTCTGAACTGGAAGATATTGTAGTCTGGTTCTTCCAGGTATTCAATAGGTAAAACAAGAGACAAGAGGGACACACCTTATTTTCATAGTGGAAATAAGGTGTGAGTCGCCTCAATGTTACTTGTTTCTCCCTTACAGAAAATAAATAGCACAGTTCTTTATAGAAAATATTACCAATGATCCTTTTACTGTAGGGAGGCATGACTGCACAAGGGCAGGAGCCTGCTGAAATCAGCGTGGTGGCAAAGCCTCCAGCTCCTGCTGATCTCCAGTTCTGGGGGAACAGCAGCCCTGGCCTCCCCAACTTGCCCCTCAAGGTCAGACGAGACTCCTGCGCCTGGTTTTTTGATGGGAGAAGCACAACTGCCTCGGTAATGAACCCATCCTCAACTCGAGCCCTCAGCACTTGCCTGCCTCAGCATGAAGTGGAAAGGGCAGCTCTTAAGAACTGGAACTGAGAAATGGACAGGTATCTTGATTATAATGAAAGAAATGAATATAAAGCATCAGTTTCCTAAGACACAGAACTGTTCTGATTTGGGTCACTTAGGTGTGAAGCTCCCAGAGCTACATACAAAGCAGCGCTTCCCGCTCCCTGAGCTGAATCAGGGAAAAGCCTTCCTGCACGTGTGACTGGCATCTGCCTCCCCAGCACGCGCAGTCCTTGGGGAAGTCACCCCATTCTACCCCCACTCCTGGTCCAATTAGGATTATTTGCTGAATCCAATCTACCACCACCCACGGAGCCTTCCTCACTGGCCCAGGTTCTCAGATGATGACAAGTAATACATTCACAAACCAGCTCCTGCACCCGCAGAGACAGGGAGCAAAGCTTAGTGACCACTTTGTTGCACTGTGGAGCCTGCTAAGGTAACCAGCCCAGCAGACCAAGAATCAGATACAGCTAAATTAATGGCCCCAGCTCAGCCTGAAGACAGTGTGATCAATACCTTAGCTTTATGGTATATGAGCAAATTCTTAATTTAATAGAAATTTATTTGGATGAGATTCCTAACTCCTAACTGATACAATAACGAACAGGTACTTTTTGCTTGCACCTCATTTTGATAAAGGTTGAAGACATACTGGAATATTTCTATTACTTTTAAATGTAGTCCATGAGGGTCCAGTGCCATGGCCTAGCAGCTAAAGTCCTTGTTTTGAGCCATCCTTGACTAATTTCCCAGGCCCCAAGCAGGGAGCTGGATGGGAAGTGGAGCAGCCAAGACACAAACCAGCACCCATAAGGGATGCCCATACTTTAGGCCAAGGATTAGCCAATTGAGATATAGCATACGGACAGCCCTTACGGTTGCTGGGACCCTGCACCCACATGGGAGACCCAGAAGTGTCTGTCTCCTAGTTTGGGGCAGGTTCAGCACTGGTCATTACGGTCACTTGGGGAACCAGCAAATGGAAGATCTTTCTCTCTGACTCAATTTTTCTGTTTATTTGCCTTTCCAATAATAAGCAAATAAATCTTAAACAAAGTATTAGTATTAGAGAAAAGTCAAGGTTATGTACTTGTTCAAAAAAGGGAAACTAAATTTATTGCTTAACGCTATATAAATAAATGAAGTTTCAATAGTTATTAAGAGCCAGGAGCCAGGAACCTCTTGCGAAAGCCATCCTGACTGCTTTCCCAGGCCACAAGCAGGGAGCTGGATGGGAAGCGGGGCTGCTGGGATTAGCATCAGCACCCATATGAAGTCATGGTAGATGCAAGGTGAGGACTTTAGCCGCTGGGCTATTGTGCCGGTCCCTCCTGCTTTTGTTTTTTAATTTGCAAGACCTGGGCCAGCTATTTACTACAAGAGTTCCAGTTGACTAATGATTGGCGAATCAAACAAGGAAATGGACTAAAACTGATTTCTTTCAAGTAGGCAATAATTTTCCCATAAAAGCCAGTTGGTCTGTGCCACAGTCTATAGCTACTGGCTTGTCTGACTACTGCCTGTACAGTATAGTCCATTTAGCCTTCAACTTTGTAAAGTTCCTTGTTCTCTAAAGTTTCAGAGTAAACACTATCCAGTGTTTGAAACTGTAAAGTATCAACACATAAGCCCAGTGTAAAGTAATCAAGAGAACAGTCTCAACATTCTATTTTTAAAAATTTGGCAAATAGAAGAATAAAAGGAAAAAAGTAGGGAACTGAGATTATAATTTGTCATAACCTGGAGACATTTATTATTTTTTATTATCTATTTATTTAAAGGAGGCGAGGGGTGAGAGGCACAGGCTCAGAAACGTCTTCCATCCTCTGGTTCATTCCTCAAATGTCTGCAACAGCTGATGGGATCAGGCGCTGAGAGCTTCATTTCCGTCTCCTTGCGGAAGTGTTGGGGCCCAAGTTCAAAGTCCACCTTCCTCTTCCTTCCCAGGTACATTAGCAGGGAGATGGATCTGAGGTGAAGCAGGACTAAAAGCAGGACTAGAACCAGCACCCATATGGGATCCGGGCACACAGACTGCACTCCAACACTGGCACTGGCACTCCGACTTCTAAAAACTATCAACATGACTACACTTCAGTTAAAAAGGAAGGGAGGACACTAAATTCAGGTGGCTTTAAGGACACATGCGATGCAGATAACCACTAGGGTATTCCCACTGTGGGCTTCAGTACATCAAAAGCGTTATCTCACCTAGAGATGCTGGTTTGTTGTTTTTTCAATCCCCCAAAACACATTTGCAAAGAAATGTCATGAGTCATCCTGTTAAAACAAGACTAAGGAAAGACCTTTGAACCGATGTTTTTCTTCAAGATGACAGGAACTCACAAAGTGTTTCAGTAATCTTTTACTAGCTGAAATTAGGTAAATGTGTTCTCAAAGTCCTACATCTTTAAAAAGACTTATTTATCTATTTGAAAGGCAGAGTTACAGAAACAGAGGGACGGATGGAGACAGAGAAATGCATTTTCCATCTGCTGTTTGGTTCACTCCCCAAATGACAAACAACTGGAGCTGGGCCAATTGAGCCAGAGCTTCTTCCCAGTCTCCGGAAACAGCAAGTGCCCAAGCACTTGACACATCTTCAGCTGCTTTGCCAGGAGCTGGATCAGAAGCTGAGCAGTAGGCACTAGAATTTGGACCCTTATAGAGTGTCAGTATGGTAGGTAGAGGCTTAACTTGCTACACCACAATGCTGGTCCCTCATATAAATCATTTTATAAAAAAGACAAAGGGCTGATATTATGGCATAGTGTGTTAAGCTGCTTGCGAAAGCAGCATCCCATATGGGCGCCAGTTGGGAGTCCCATCTGCTCCATTTCCCATCTAGCTCCCTGCTAATGGCCTGAGAAAAACACAAGATGGTTCAAGGATTCTGGTACCTGCCAGCTACACAGGAGACCTGGAAGAAGACTCTGGCTCTGGTATGATCCAGCCCTGGCTCTTACAGACATCTGGAGGGTGACCCGCAGATGGAAGCCCTCTGTCTCTCCTTCTCTCTCTAACTCTGCCTCTCAAATAAAAATAAATCTTTAAAAAAAAAAAGTCAAGGTCAGTATGCTAAAATTGCTTCACAAAAATAAACATCAAGAAAAATAGCAGGCAACTCCTTATTTTAGTAAGTTATATTCAAGTTGGTAAACTACTAATTTTTCAGTTTTGGTGTGTGTGTGTTTTTTTTAATTTAAAGATTTATTTTTATTTCTTTGAAAACTAAAGTTAGAGACAGAGAGGACAGAGATCTTCCACCTGCTGGTTCACTTTCCACACAGGTCGGCCACATGGAAGCAAGGATCCAAGGACTTGGGGGATCTTCTAATGGGAGCTGGATCAAAAGTGGACCAGGTAGGACATGAACTGGGACTGGACTCATATGGAATGCTGGTGATGCAGGCGGAGACGTAGTCTACTACGCCATGGTGCTGGTCCCCCAATGTTGACTTCTACACATCTCTTTACACTAAAAGTAAACAGTGTTCCTTGGAGAAGTGGTTGAGGGCCCAGCGTAGTAGCTAGTGACTAAAGTCCTTGACTTGCATAAGCCAAATCACATACAGATGCCAGTTCATGTCTCAGCTGCTCCACTTCTTTGGTTCCCTGATTATGGCCTGGGAAAGCAGTTGAAGATGGCCCAAAACTTGGAACCCTGCACCCGTATGGGAGACCCAGAAGAAGCTCCAGACTCCTGGCTCTGAATTGACTCAGCTCTGGCCGTTGTGGCCACTTGAGGAGTGAACCAACGAATGAAAGATCTTTCTCTCTCCTCTCTGTAAATCTGCGTTTCCGATAAAATAAATAAATCTTTGGGCCCGGCGCTGTGGCGCAAGTGGTTAAGGTCCTCGCCTTGCATGCCCGGGATCCCATATGGGCGCCAGTTCTAACCCCGGCAGCCCTGCTTCCCTTCCAGCTCCCTGCCTGTGGCCCGGGAAAGCAGTGGAGGACGGCCCAAAGCTTTGGGACCCTGCACCCACGTGGGAGACCCGGAAGAGGCTCCTGGCTTCGGATTGGCATAGCATCGGCCCGTTGCGGCTCACTTGGGGAGTGAATCATCGGACGGAAGATCTTCCTCTTTGTCTCTCCTCCTCTCTGAATATCCGCCTTTCCAATAAAAAAATAATAAAAATAAATCTTTAAAAAAAAAATAAATCTTTTTAAAAAGTGGTTGCTTTTAGGGCATGAGCTAGAAAATTCTAAGATGTTTCTGGTCTGACATGTAAAAATATGAAGAAATCAGCTCCTGCTTATGGCCTGGGACAGCAATAGAGAAAGGTTCCTGTCTTGGGATCCTGCCTCCTCGGTTGGGATGGGCTCAGCTCCAGCCAAGGCAGCTATTTGCATAGTCACGCAGCTGATGCAAGACTTCTCTCTGTAACTCTACCTTCCAAACAAAAGAAAAAAAATTCCTGGAACTTATTCCCATGATCACAACACAAGTTACAATGCTGAATGAATAGGACAAACTGCTGCCTCCCAACAAGAGAAAAAAGGTAATGTGCAGAATACTGTTTCGGTTATTGGAAATGACAAATTGTTTATCAAAAGAAATTAAGCAATACAATGAATAGAAAGGCATCTCATATTTAGGCAACAGAAAGCATTTTTAAAAAAAGATTTATTTATTTTTATTGGAAAGTCAGATTTACAGAGAGAGGGAGAGACAAAGATCTTCCATCTGCTAGTTCACTCTGCAAGTGGCCATAACAGCCAGAGCTGAGCCCTTCTGAAGCCAGGAGCTAGGAGCTTCTTCCAGGCCTCCCATACAGGTGCAGGGTCCCAAGGCTTTAGGCCATCCTCTACTGCTTTCCCAGGCCACAAGCAGGGAGCAGACTGGGAAGTGGAGCAGTCTGGACACAACCCAGCACCCACATGGGATCCTGGCACTTGCAAGCTGAGGATTCAGCCACTTAATTACCACGCCAGCCTGAAAGCATAATCTTTTTAAGCTGTCAAATATGTTGATGGTATTAGGGAGCTGCGGGTTGCAGTGTGGCCACCTGGGACTCCGTCATCCAAGGAGTACTGGTTCAAGTTCTGGCTACTTTACATCCAGTCTAGTTCTCTCCAATGCCTCTAGCAGAAAGCAGCAGCAGAGGGTTGGAGTGCTGGGCTCTGTCACCTTGAGGGAGACCCGGATGGAGCTCCAGGCCACTGGCTTGAGCCTGGCCCAGCCCTGGTTTCTGTGGCCATTTGGGAAGAGAGCCAGCTGATGGAAGATCTCTCTCTCTCGCTCTCTCCCTTTTCTTCCCTCCCTTCATCCCTTGCCCCTATCTTTCTAAGTTAGCCTTTCAAATCAATAAATAAATCTTTTTTTTTTAAAGATTTATTATTTTTTTTAAGATCTATTTTATTTTTATTGGAAAGGCAGATATACAGAGAGCAGAGACAGAGAGGAAGATCTTCCGTCCAATGATTCACTCCCCAAGTGAGCACAACGGCTGGTGCTATGCCGGTGCTATGCCAATCCGAAGCCAGGAGCCTCTTCCAGGTCTCCCACGCAGGTGTAGGGTCCCAAAGCTTTGGGCCGTCCTCCACTGCTTTCCCGGGCCACAGGCAGGGAGCTGGAAGGGAAGCGGGGCCGCCGGGATTAGAACCGGCGCCCATATGGGATCCTGGGCATGCAAGGCGAGGACCTTAACCGCTGCGCCACAGCGCCGGGCCCAATAAATCTTTTTAAAAAGAAAAAAAAAAACTATTGACAATCTACCCAAAGCAATCTACAGAGTGAAAGAACTCCTATCACAATCCCAGCAGTACCAATTATACATATATATGTATATACATGTATATTTTAAAATTTCTCTTTGAAGTGTATAGTTACACGGAGACGGAGTGTCATATAGTCTGACAGTCAGAGAGAGAGAGATCATTGTTCTGTCCATGGGTTCACTCCTCAAATGGTGACCATACCAGAGCTGGGAGCCAGAAGCTTCTTCCAGGTCTCCCAAGTGGGTGCAGGTTTCCAAAGCTGTGAGGCATCCTCCACTGCTTTGACAGGCCTTCAGCAGGGAGTTGGATCAGAAGTGGAGCAGCGGGACTCAAACCTGTGCCCATAGGGATGTTGGTAGCACAGGTGGAGGCTTAACTTGCTACACCACAACACTGGACCTCAAGCAGTGTTTTAAAACAGAAGTTTAAAACCTATTTCTAAGTTCATATACAATCTCAAGGAACCCCAACAACTAGGTATTCTCACAGACACAAAATCGAATGACACACTGGTGAAGTTCAGTTAGTATAGAGATTTAAAAGAAAACTTCTATCTGGATCCAAAATGTTCTTTCTTGGTGAACCTGACATTTCACATTCTTCAGAGAAGCTATTTCTATTGTCTTTCTTTACTGTTCTGAGTCTGTTCCAGGAAGGCAATTAAGTGATTTCTTGGTATACTTTCCTAGAGACCTCTCATGCTTACTAAGCACTATTTATAGGCACAAAGCCCCAACTGTTTTTAACTACATTGCAAAACTACCTTTTTAAATAAGTGTTTATTTATTTATTGACAAGGAAGGCAAAGTGCATGTGACAAAGATAGAGATCTCTCATTTACTTGTTCATTTCCCCAAATTCCCACAACAGCAAGGTCTAGCCAGGCCAGAGGCAGGAGTCAGAAACTTCACCTGTTTTCGAAAGTAAGAGTTACAAGCTTTGTGTGGACACAGATACACTAAGGTGGACCCGGTCAGCCCACAGATCTCGAAGTTTTCAACCCTGGTGCAACAAAGTTGACGACGTCTCAGAACCATCAAAACCACTCAAGTAACACTCTTAGGACATTTCCCCCAACTTTAAGGTCTCTAAGGTGTCAACAAGTGACTGTCCCCCATCCCTAGGTGCTGATGTAGGTTGACAGCAGCAAGGAGTAGCCCTCGTCCTTTGGCTCCCCAACAAACACGGGAAAAAAAAAAACCATTTATCCCACCCATCTTCTTCCATATTTCAATCCTCCCACATGCAGGGTCACACAGTACACATTCCTCTTAACTATGTAAGCAACATTAAAGCAGTTGTTAAAAATTAAAAGAAGTAAGAATTACAAAAAGAGGGAGGAAGGGAAGAAAAAAAAGAGAGAAAGATAAAAGTGTCTTCCAGCTACTGGTTCATTCCTTAACTCCCCAAATGACGGGAAACAGCCAATGCTGGAGCCAGAAGCCTCACACAGGCCTCCCACACGGGTATAGGTGCCATTTTCCACTGCTTTTCCAGGCTCATTACCAGGGAGCTGGATAAGAAGTACAGCAGTCAGGACATGATCTATTGCCCATATATGGGATGCGGGCACTGCGGGCTGTGTCTTTTCCAGATATGCCACATTAGCCCTGTTAACCATCTCAAATAGTATCACATAAACGTGAGTTCTACAGAAACTGTTCTCAGTTTTACCAAAAGCTACGCTGTTTTCTTAACCATTAACCATAACACTGTTTTTCTATTTACCCAAGTGATCACTTATCACCCCCTTTTGGATTTTTCTTTCCTTGGCTCCTACAACTAAACTCTTAGAAAGCTTCTTTTAATCCCAACCGCTCCTTCTGTTCCCTGCAATTCCCTCAACAAGCTTCTTTCAAACCCTTCATTGTGAGCATTCCCCAGGGCTCGGTTCTTGGAATCGCGCTCTTCAATTTTACACATTCTTTAAGAAGGCTCAACCACTCTGGTATTCCCAACTACAGCCTTTTAAACGAACTCTAGATTCAGTTCAAGATGTAGTCACAAACTTTTATCTTCTTCCTGGAAACTGCTTGAAATGCCTGCCTTTTATTTCAAATTCAACACAAACTACAAATTTTATATTTTTAGAAGCAGCCTAACAGTTACAAGTTTCTGTCCTTTCCCCCAGAGGTACAACCTCTACTGTTTCTGGAGCCCAGTCACCAGTTCCACAGGAAAGCACTCCTGCCTCTCCCTTGAGCCCAACACCCACGCATCCCTCCCAGCACTTGCTTCATGGTTCTGCAGTGGCTGCCTCCTTCACTGGACCACAAGCTGCACTGCAGCAGGGCTGTAACACTGAGAAGCAAGAGGTGAAGGCAGGTTAACCACCTCACTTCCAGAACCTGCCATTAAGTTTCAGGTGTACAGTAAATAACATGTATTCAAAATTTGTCAAATGAAAACACACACACAACACAAAAAAACAAGACATTTCCTTGTCTGATTCACCAATCATTAGTCAACTAGAACTCTTGTAACAAATAACTTTTCAAGAAAGAGTTCAAATTGACTGGTTTAGATCTTACTAGTTAAAAATCAAAAGCAAGAAAACAAGTAAGATAACCCCAAACCAAGCCAGTTGTATGCCAATACCATCTTCTCTGCTTTTGGTCCAATCTAGTCATCACGACAGCAGCTGGCCTAATCAGTGAGAGTTGGGACTAAGGGAGGGCCAGGTCAGGCCAGGTTGCAGCATTGATGGCAAAGGTCAAGACAGGGGATGGGCTATGCTGAGCTGGGTCAGAACAACCATTGGCATGTACAAAATCTGGGGTTGGAAACAGGTCTGATTGGGGAGTTAAGCGAATTCCCTGGCTGGTAAGCACGGGAACCAAAACAAGGGTGGTGATCTGCGCTGAACATGGCTGCAACGTCCCTTAGCAAGGGTGTAGACTAGGTCTGTGGTACGACAGACTAGGCTAAACTTCAGTATCCACTGGTGCTCATGAGAGCCAGTGTGGGTGTAGAATGGGCTGGGTTAAATTTCAGCTCCCATTGGGTCATGCGAGAGCTGTCAGGTGTGGACTAGATGTGGCTGGGCAGTAACACCCAACAGTAAGAACCAGATTGGGTAAGGGCTTGTTGGGTAAGGCTACTGTTTCTGCCAGGACAGGAGGCGGAGTAAGTCAGCCCGGATCAAGGACCCACCCATGTGCGCAAGATCTGCCACTGGAAGGAGACCCAACAAGGAGTGTAGCAAACTCCTTTATCAGGGTGCAGCCCCTGCAGGTGAGTGCAAGAACCAACACAAGGGGCCTGGCGGCGTGGCCTAGTGGCTAAAGTCCTCACCTTAAACACGCCAGGATCCCACATGGGCATCAGTTCTAATCCTGGCAGCTCCACTTCCCATCCAGCTCCCTGCTTGTGGCCTGGGAAAGCAGTCGAGGATGGCCCAACCCTAGGACCCTGCATCCATGTGGGATGTCCGGAAGAGGTTCCTGGCTCCTGGCTTCGGATTGGCATAGCATCGGCCGTTGCGCTCACTTGGGGAGTGAATCATCGGACGGAAGATCTTCCTTTCTGTCTCTCCTCTTCTCTGTACATCTGACTTTGCAATAAAAAATTAAATACATCTTAAAAAAAAAAAAAGAACCAACACAAGCAGCCCAGACCAGACCAGGTTACACTACCTGCTGGCATACATGTGGCTTAGGTTTGGGGGTGGGTCAGACTGTACCAGTTCATTAACCCACAGGCAGATCTGAGAACCAGGATGCGGTATAGGACAGGCTGGGTCTGGCCACATCACCAACCAATTCACTTTAGGGCCAGGACTGGGGGCTGATTATACTAGGCTGGGCATCAGCACCTGCCAGCGTGAGCTAGAACAGGGTCAGGCTACAGCACCTGGTGGCAAATGCTGAGGTAAGACAGGATATGCCAGCCTGGGCCACAGCACCCACGAGTATACACAAGCTGGGGGGCGGGGAGAAAGTGTGAGAGCCCAGTAGGGAAGTAGTTGGGACTTCCCTGCTGGGTCACTGCTCCTGCTGGTGAACATAAGAGCTGGGAGTGGCGACAGACCAGGCTGGGTAGGGCTACAACACCTGATGGCCTACATGTGAACTGGGTTAGAGGGAGAACCAGGGTGGGCTAACCAACTGTATCCACTGGTATGGGCATGAGTTGGAGTAAGAGCAGGCGGGTTGGGCTTTACTGCAGCATCAGCTGGCAAGTACTGGAACTAAGGGAAAGTCCTGTCCACTAGACTGCAGATCTGGGGCAGGGAGTAGGTCCACTGGGGAGGCTGTGGACACCTCTTTGATGGGCTACAGCTCCCACTGGGGAGCATGAGAATCAAGACTGAAGGCAGACTTGGCTGGACAGGCAGTGGCACCCACTGGCATGATGCAGGCTACAGGGTAGAACTGGCTGAGTTGACTTAGGCTTCAACGCCCAATAATGTGTACAAGAGCTGAATGGGGTATGGGACAGACTGGACCAGACCACTGCACACGATGGCAGGCACAGGAACCAGAGCTGGGGGCCGGTCCAGTGGAGATTACTGGGGGTCACTCTCTCTGACTTGGCTGCAGTTTCCCTTGGTGTATGTGAGGGTCAAGTGTGTAGTGGGCAGGTTTGGGCTAGGTTGCAGCAGCCACATCCACTGATGTGCAGAGGAAGGAGGACAGAACAAATTGATGAACTACCCCAGTGAAACCTGACAGCAGGTTTCTGGGTGAATGAAGACTTTGAGGTGGACCATGTCAGCCATTGGGCCCTGGAAGGATTTCTTCAATCCTGGAGTAGTGATATCAACAGCATCTCAGAACTACAGAAACCACTTGAGTGGAATCCTCACAGCATGTTCCACAACAGGGACTTAGATGACACTGGGTTCTGGGGAAGCTGGGCGTGGTCTCTCTCACTGTATCCTCCCCTCCCCCAGATTCAGGAAGAAGAAAAATAAAATGTGTAAACTTTGCCCTGATCCTTGACCCTTCCCACCCTGACCAACTATGTACACATCATCAAAAATAAATTTAAAAAAATAGATTTGTGTATTGAAAAGTTAGATTTATTTTTATTTTTTAAAAGATTTATTATTTTGGGCCCGGCGCGGTGGCGCAAGTGGTTAAAGGTCCTCGCCTTGCACGCCCAGGATCCCATATGGGCGCTGGATCTAATCCCGGCAGCCCCGCTTCCCTTCCAGCTCCCTGCCTGTGGCCCGGGAAAGCAGTCAAGGACGGCCCAAAGCTTTGGGAACCTGCACCCACGTGGGAGACCCGGAAGAGGCTCCTGGCTTCGGATCGGCATAGTATCGGCCCGTTGCACTCACTTGGGGAGTGAATCATCGAATGGAAGATCTTCCTCTCTGTCTCTCCTCCTCTCTGTATATCCGCCTTTCCAATAAAAAAATAATAAAAATAAATCTTTAAAAAAAAAAAAAGATTTATTATTTTTATTGGAAAGTCAGAATTACAAAGAGAAGAGGAGAGACAGAGAGGAAGATCTTCCATCTGATGATTCACTCCCCAAGTGGCCGCAAAGACTGGTGCTGCACCAATCCGAAGCCAGGAGCCAGGAACCTCTTCCGGGTCTCCCACTCGGGTGCAGGGTCCCATGGCTTTGGGCCATCCTCAACTGCTTTCCCAGACTACAAGCAGGGAGCTGGATGAGAAGTACAGCTTCCGGGATTAAAACCGGCACCCATATGGGACCCTGGCACGTTCAAGGTGAGGACCTTAACCATTACGCTATCGTGTTGGGCCCGAAAAGTTAGATTTAGAGCAGGAAAGATGAAAGAAAGATCTTCATCCTGCTGTCTCACTCCCCATGTGGCCATAACAGCAGAGCTGAGCCAATTTGAAACTAAAAACTGGGAACTTCTTCCAGGTCTCCCACACAGCTGCAGGGTTCAAACACATTGGATCATCCTCCACTGCTTTCCCAGCCATAAACAGGGAGCTGGATGGAAAGTGAAGCAGCCAGGACATGAACCAGCACCCATTTGGGATCCTGGCGCCCAGAGGTAGAGCATTAACTAGTTGAGCCAATGCGCCAGCCCCAATCAACTTCTTTCAATTCATCTTACCACAAGATGAATTTTATTAAGATATTTGCCTACCTCCAAATCATTAGATATTTCCTATTTCTCTAAAAGTAAATAAATAAAATAAAATCTAAGCTAGTAAAAATATTTCATTACTGTACACAATTTGCCAAGAACAATGTTAGCTGCTTATTTGTCTGACCCACTGACCATGGCTTTGAAAAATACTGACAAATTTTTTCATTGTGGAAATCTTACCATAATAGCATCAAAACTGCTCTGACATTTAGTCAACACTGATTAAGCATACATAAACTATCTCTTAGGGTGTGCTTCTTCCAAGGTGTGACTAATATTACTATTAATAACTTTCTTATCAATTTCAGTGTCAGACTTTTCTTGAGGGGGAGGTGTTGTGGTATCATGATTACAGTGGGTTAAGGTGTCACTTGGGTCTCCTATATTCCATATTGCAGTCTGGAGTGCCATTCGGAGTCCCAGCTACTCAGTTTCCCATCCATCTTTGTACTGACACATCCTAGGAGGTAGCGGACAGTGCCTCATGTGTTCGGATCTGTGTCACGCACGTGGAAACCCAGATATGAAGTGGTGTGGAGTGGCAGGCTGCTATTTAGGTCTCAGTGAGCTCAAAGCCTTGCTGTCTTACAGCATCGTATATTTCTTTACTAGTCAAAAATATTTACTTTTCTAGGATGTCCTTGTGTCTTATCTAGGCTCAAGGGGAGAGGCACCATGGTCAGATGGGTATTAAATTCCATATGCAAGTGAAATCATGTATGTAAGGTACAACCCACTGCCTCATAAAAGCGGCTGAGAATGTGGGGAGAGTCTCTTTATCACAAATCACAGCCGATTTGATCCCATGCTCTGTAATCTCACTCATGTTTCAACACAACTTCCTGGTGTAAAACTGCCTCATGAAAGTTGGACTATCTCTCAAATACAGGCAGGAGATGTGGACAAAAAGGCAGGCACGTACCAGACCAATAGACAACCACTAACAATGCAATCAACCTTTCAGATAAAGGAAAATATCAATTTTATCAAAATTTAGCCTTGCTAAATTTAGTGCTTACAGAGGGCACAATGGACCTCAGTTCATTACAAAATACAATTTTAAAATAAATCAGCTCTTTGGCAGTTACAGTCCTTTAACTTTAGAAATAATCCTGTCCACACAATTCTCTACAACTCAAAAAAAAAAAAAAAAAAAAAAAAAACCAACGGAGATTTAACCACAAACTTTTTTTTTTTTTTTTTTTTTAAAGATTTATTTTTATTATTTTTTCATTGGAAAGGCGGATATACAGAGAGGAGAGACAGAGAGGAAGATCTTCCATCCGATGATTCACTCCCCAAGTGAGCACAACGGGCCGATACTATGCCGATCCGAAGCCAGGAGCCTCTTCCGGGTCTCCCACGTGGGTGCAGGTTCCCAAAGCTTTGGGCCGTCCTCGACTGCTTTCCCAGGCCACAGGCAGGGAGCTGGAAGGGAAGTGGGGCTGCCGGGATTAGAACCGGCGCCCATATGGGATCCCGGGCGTGCAAGGCGAGGACCTTTAACCACTTGCGCCACCACGCCGGGCCCAACCACAAACTTTTAAAAAAGATTCTATTTGGTTTTTCAAAAGGAACTAAAGGAACTCTCCAATTGTTCTGTTTTATCTCCAGTGTTACATTAAATCCAGAGACAAAGGCAACTTAGCCAAAATTGAAGGAAAAATAAAAGAAGGTATAAGAGCCCGTCTCACCTTGGTTCTGAATAAAGTGAAAGCAAATACACAGGTCAAGGCCCTGGGGCTAAGCCAGACATCTCCCCAGAGGGCACTGCTGGTAAGTTTTGCATTAACTCAGGAGCCAATAAAATGTAATCTAAGCTTGTACCTAAATATCAAGTTAGCAAATAATGTAATAACCAGAGGTATTTCTTTAAACTACCTACACATGATTTTAAAATATTTTCATAAAATGTTCCAATCCTGGAAGAAAAGAGGCTTGAGTATCAGTACTCAACCCAAAGTATATTTCTTACAGACAACCTGTAGTTAAGTTTTCTTTTTGGATCCATTTCAGAAACTCTTTTAATTGCTAACTGAAACCATTGATATTTTTTTAAATTGTGTATTGAATTAAACTATTAATATTATTAATACCTAAAAAAAAGAAGAGACGTTTGACCCAGAGGGGCACAGTGGAGTGAAACTTCAGCACTGAGCGGGCTGGCTGCACTGCCTGCTCCCCAGAGGCAGCTCCCTGCTAGGTGGATCAGGTCTCTGACACCAGAAGACCCAGGCAGAGCCCGTGGCTTCTGGTTTAGCCAAGCCGGGCTCTGACAACTTCATGCACTTGGGGAGTGAACCAGCATATGCAAAACCGATCTCAATATCTGCTTCTTCAAAGAACAGAGTCCCAATTCTTTCTTCTATTTAACCCTACACTGAAATGAGGTCCTCTGCTAACTGACAAGGACAAACTCAAGAGTACGGAGTTCATTTAATCCCCATGGAAAGCTCTACAATCTACAAAACACTTCCAGCTCTATTGAAACTTAATTTTTATTCAACTATTCATTTTTACAGATATGGAAACTAAAGTTCACCAAACTGACCTGCATAAAATCACTTAGTTTGTACTGTCTCTGACTTCAAGTTTGTTTTTTTGTTTTGTTTTAAGACTAAGACACGAGTCATCTTAAACTCACCATCAGTGGGTCTCACTGACAGACGGGCAGGTCAAACTCAACAAGCAACTAAATTTCTCAATCACTCTGCATGACGTCCAGGGTATGCTTTGGCAAGGAACTTCAACTGTTTACCCAGCAATTATTCGATTTGCTTGGGCAAATAAACACCAAAACAAATAAACACCAAATTATGTGGGATAGTACCAAGATTGTTGATGTTCAAATGACCAAGCTTTTCATGAAGAGTTATTATACAATTCTTATACTGGTTATTTTACAAATTTCACTTTCTCTGCTACAAATCTGGTGAATTTTAGTGTTATAGGCAGGAAATGAACTATCCGAGGAGAAAGCAGTCTATTATATAAAGACATGAATTTATCTCAACAAGTAGTATCACCTCACAAGTACTCTGGATTTCAACACAAACGTATCAATAATGAAAAATTAACATTATGCCAACATCTAACAAAACCAAAACCCCATGTTCTAGATGCCCTTCTGGCAGAAAAACCATCATTATTACTGAAGTAACTATGTTTTCACCCCCAACCCTGTCTCACTGGCTCCACTGACAGCCAGCTTCTGAATTCAACAAAAATAAGCAACAAACAGCAAAAATAAACCCAACTATGTAATTTAGCAAGTATATTTAAACAATCATCATAAAGACTGACTCTCAATTATCCAATGAAAAACAAAACAGAATTAAAAAAAAAACTTTACTTGAAAGTCAGAGTTACACTCTGCAAATGAAAAGAGAAACGCCCTACAAATGCACTTGACCTAATTCACCCAAGACACCTGTGAAAGATCTTCCTAGCTGCTAGCACTCGGTGCTCCCAAGTAGCCAAGCATGCCTCAGGAAAAGTCCTCCCACTGCGGCAGGAACCAGAACTGAAGAGGAGAAGGGCTGGAAGATCAAGAGGTTAGCCTCACGTTCGCTGCCAGCATCCCATCCTGGCTACTCCATTTCCAATCCAGCTCCCTGCTAAATGGTCTGGGAAAGCACCAGAGGATGACCCAAGTATCCAGGCCCTGCACCCAAGTGGAAGAACCAGAAGAAGCTACTGGCTCCTGACTTCAGACAGGCCTAGTCCGGCCTTTGTGGCCATCTGGGGAGTGAACCAGTGGATGGAATGGAAGACCTCTCCTCTCTCTCTGTAACTCTTTCAAACAGACAAATAAATCTTAAAGAACTCAAACCCATAAAGACCTCTCTCTCCTTCTCTCTGTAACTCTGTCTTCCAAATAAACAGGCCAATCTTAAAGAAGCCAAATGTATGAAATTTCTGGGGGGGGGGGGGAGGCCGGGGGGAGCAAGCCTGGCTCTGACTCTCGCCTTCCTGCAGGCAGCAGACGCCAGAGCCCCCAGGAGATGGGCCACAGATGGGAGTTCTCTGGCCTGCAGCCAGCTACGCAACTTCTCTTATGGGAAGCCAGGGTTATTTTGGGGTTTGTTGTGCAAATTCTGCCTTAAATAACACCTAGAATTAAAGGAATGCCTTTTTTTGTCTTGCTCAATTCAGTTTCAAACAAGCTGACCCTCTAGTCAGGTAATAAAATCCTATCTGCGGCTAAGGCAGAATCTGTCAATATTGGGCAAGGGGAAAAAAAATTCTTCTTTTCCTTAGATTTTTTTTAAAGTAACATTAATTTCGGTTTGAATAATTTAAAAGTACATATATGAAGAATACAGTGGCCGCGCTCCTATGCCTCCTGCCCAAGCACTCTTGTGCACACGCAAACATTAGCACACACATTCTTTTTTTTTTCTTAAAAATATATTTTATTTTTATTGGAAAGTCAGATATACGGAGAGGAGGAGACAGAAAGGAAGACCTTCCGCCCACTGATTCACTCCCCAACGGGCTGCAACGGCCAGAGGTAAGCTGATCTGAAACCAGGAGCCCGGAGGCTCTTCCAGGTCTCCCTCACCAGTGCAGGGTCTCAAGGCTTTGAGCCGTCCTTGACTGCTTTCCCAGACTACAAGCAGGGAGCTGGATGGGAAGTGGAGCTGCCAGGATTAGAACTGGTGCCCATATGGGATCTTGGTGCATTCAAGGCGAGGACTTTAGTCGCTAGGCTACGGCACCAGGCCCACACACACTGTTCTCATTCCTTTGGTGAGCATAATGAAGGTGGGTGCTGCGCAGAGGAATCACCTCACTTTTTTCATCTAATAGCAGACGTCAGACCATCTCACGACTCCAATCACTTCTTTCTCACAGCACAGTGGCTCCTGCACGGACGCCCCATACTAGTAGTGGATTCCTCTTCCTCAGGCTTGCTTCCGGCTGGCCACCATCACTCCTCCCAAAGCTTCACTGAAGCCATGTACATGTATCGCACCATTTACATATGAATTTATCTGAATCAGCTCTGAGCAGTAGGATCATTGGGTCAAATACACCCCCCCACACACACACACACCAAAAACCTGAATAAGCTGTTTGTTTTTGAAGAATTATTTATCTGACAGGAAGAGGAAGAGTAACAGAAACAGAAGAAGGGATATCGTCTATTCCACTGCTTCACTCCCAAATAACAGCAAGTCAGGTGGCTGCTAAGAACCCAGAACTTTCTTAGGATTCCCCCGTGGGTGACAGGGAGCATGCAAGCCTCATCTGCGGCTTCCATCCCCAGCACATTAACAGGGAGCTGGTTTGAAAGCAAAGCAACCAAGACTTGAACTAGCATCCATGGAATGCTGGCATCACAGATGGTGGCTTAACATACTGAGCCACAATGCCAGTCACTAGGTAAATAAAATATATAAATAAAATGTATTTATTTGAAAGGTAAAGGGAGAGAAACAGGGACACAGAGCTTTTCCAACCACTGGTTCACACACCAAGTAGCTGCAACATCCAAGCCTGGGCCAGCCCAGAGCCAAGAGCCAAGACTTCCATCCTGGTCTCCCACACAGGCTGCAGGGGCCCAGCTGCTTCACCTGCTTTCCCAGATGGGCTATCAGTAAGCTGGACAGAAAAGTGCAGCAGCTGGACTTGAACAGACACTCAGATGGGGGATGCTGGCTTTGTAAGGGGTTAACCTGCTGTGCCACAATGTTCTGGGTCTTTTGTTGCTATAAATTCTATTTTATAGGGCTGGCATTGTGGCATTGGGAGCAATGCCACCACCTGTGATGCCAGCATCCCATACAGGCACTTGTTCATTTCCTGCTTCTCTAGTTCCAATCCAGCTCCCTGCTAATGTGCATGAGAAAGGCAGCAGAGGATGACTCAGGTACTTGGGCCTTTCTGTAACTATAAATTCCAGCTTTCAAATAAAGTAACTAAAGCTTTAAAAAAAATCTGAATCAGGCTTATAACAGTGTAGGGGACAAAGCTGATCCAGTCTGACCTACAGCTCATTATAAATGCTAACTGGCAATGCCTAACAGCTGCCAGGACTGGAAACAGCCCTGGAAATATGAGGATGAAAAGGGTTAGTGGCTAGATTCTAGCACATTTCCACCTATTCCCCCTAAAAAATCATAAGTATTTCTATTCCCTTATTAGGGAGCCTACTGGCAGCCCTCCGCTTCCATTAAAGGGCCTATATAAAGTAAAACACAATTCTGAGACTTTCAGAGACAAGACCATTCCCAACATGGTAGGCCCCACACCACATGGAATGTGCCTTCTGGCTAAATGCCTGCTGCTTGCTAGTCACCTTTTTGGATGGGAAGCGGGGCCACCAGAACCAAAACTGGCATTTATATGGGATCCTGGCGCATGCAAGGCAAGGACTTCAGCGGCTAGGCTATTGCACCCAGCCGTGGTCGTTTCTTGATGAAAAATCAAAGACCTGCATCCCAGGCAGCCCTCACTATTCAGTGACAAATCTAAGGAGGAAAAAGGTCATCACCCACCCAAGATGGAGCAGGGCCTCGTGACTTGTGGAACAACAGCAATCAACTTAATCCCCAGGACAACAGCTCGGGAGAGGCAGGGCAGAGCTGAATGAAGACAAAGGCTGTGAATTTAGAAAGAGCTGGCCTGGAGTCCAAAGTCTGTGACTGGCTAGCTTGGTCACAGTCCTTGATTCATGTTTGCCGACCAGCATATGCTGTTCCAGCTGCAGCATATGCTTACCAAGACCTGCAAGTCCCATAAACTTGACTGAAAATAACTTCACAGTCAGGGACAGTTGTTATACAGATACTCTGTAAAGTGGGTCTGTAATGTTTACATTTGATTCCACACCAAGCAAAGTTTATTTTATATGAACTCTTTATGTTAAAGGAAACATAATTCCCAAGCCACCTTTTCCAAGTCAAAATCATAATCTTTATTAACTGAGCCATACAGGAAGTGGACAGGAAATATTTCACAAATGAATGAGTGGGAGAAAGACAGTCCACCTTGGTCCCCTTCCTGTGATCCTGGAGACACTGAGACAAGAGAAGTCCGACTCCTGCAAGGAGAGCCTTGCCCTAAGTAACTGAGTCCTGCCTGGGCTCTTGCACGTCTTTAAGATTTATTTATTCTTATTTGAAAGGCAGATTTCTTTGTACAGAGAAAGAGAGACAGAGAGAGATCTTCCATCTGCTGGCTCACTCCCCAGTGACCACAAAGGCTAAGGTGATCCAAAGCCAGGAATCAAGAGTTTCTTCTGGGTCTCCCACATGGGTGCAGGGTCCCAAGCACTTGAGCCTCTGGATTCAAACTGATACTTATACAGGATGTTACCACTGCAGCCAGAGGATTAGTATATTACACCACTGCATCGGCTCCCACTATTTCATTTTAAAACTCTCAGTTTAATGGGCTTGTTAGGACCTGACTGCTTATTAATATGTATGAGGTAGAATTTCTCAGTATATCTGGTTTTTCTTTTCAAATCACTGTAAAAACTTTGAAAGAATACTACGTATTTTTAACTTGAAAACACAGCTAAAATAAGAGAAATGACGGCAGGAGTCAGAAGACACTGGTAGTTTCCCTGTCCCTATTCGTCGGCCTTCTGATCTCTGCTTGCTTTCCTGCCTTCTTCCCTACAGGATCTCCCAGGGTGGACCCTCTGCAATGTGCCAGTTTACAGCTTTTGGGTTTACTGGGTTCACAATGAAAGCTAGCTGTTGGAAAAAGCTTTTATATGTAGCGATTTGGGAATTTCCTGCACCAGAATTTTGCTTAATAGCTTTCCTTTGACACAGCCCATTGTCCCGTCTCCACCTCTTGCTCTCCTTGACATTTCCTGTCTTTGTGGTTTTATTAGTTTGGATCAAAAGAAACTACTCATATTTCATCATATTTGACTTTAAAAAACCAGCATTTTGGGGCTGAGGTGATGCTACAGTATGCTAATCCTTCGACTGCTATTAAAAAAAAAAATCACATGTCCAGGACCCAGCAAGGTGGCCTAGCGGCTAAAGTCCTCGCCTTGAACGCGCCAGGATCCCATATGGGCGCCAGTTCTAATCCTGGCAGCTCCACTTCCCATCCAGCTCCCTACTTGTGGCCCGGGAAAGCAGTTGAGGACGGCCCAAAGCCTTGGGACCCTGCACCCACTTGGGAGACCTGGAGGAGGTTCTTGGCTCCTGGCTGTGGATCGGCGCAGCACCAGCCATAGGGGTCACTTGAGGAGTGAATCAATGGGCAGAAGATCTTCCTCTCTGTAATTCTGACTTTGCAATAAAAATAAAATAAATCTTTAAGAAAAATTGCGTGTGAGTACCAGTTTGTGTCCTGGCTGCTTCATTTCCCGTCCAGCTATGTGCTTTTGGCCTGGGAGGGCAGCAGAGGATGGCACCAGTCCTTGGCTCCCTGTACCCATGTGGGAGACCCAGAAACGCCTGGCTCATGGCTTTAGATCAGCTCAGCTCTGGCCACTGTGGTCACTTAAGGAGTGAACCAGCAGGCCGAAGATCCCTTTTTTTCTCTCCCCTTTTCTCTGTCAACCTGCCTTTCAAATTAAAATAAAATCTTTTGGAAAAGAAAGGTATTAATTAACCCAAGATCATTAGTAACTGGAAAGTAAGTCAGGATCTGCATCTGGCTCCCAAGGCCACTCCAGTGTTCTGGCTGCCACACCGCCTCTCCGGTCAGCATGAGCTGCACATGACTACAGACCATACCTCCCTGGATTTTTATTTCACAAATAATAGGTGTGTGCTCAGTAGATGGCACAAACTCACAGATGGCAAATTTTGTCCATGATTAAAACTCCCCACCACTCTTCCTTCTCATTCCTGGAGCTGCTGGCCACTTGGTGTTGCTGACCACATTACAAAGCTGCTTTTTGTGAGGATTCGACCATCCCATCATCTTGGACCCTGCGCCTTTCCTGCTTTCCCCTCCCATGGCTCACAAAATTCCGGCTGTTATCCGCCAATCAGATGTAACTGGCAACTTACCTGAGAATCTCATTCCCCAATCTCGGGCCTCTCCCTAGCCTCCACCCACCTACTTGTAGCTCAGATAATCTCAGAGCCCAGCACACAGCCCACACAGCCCCTCCCTTCTCCCTCTTTCTTCCCTGGCTCTCCCTGTCCTCCTCCACCTTGTCCCTTCCCCTGCCCTGGCAGCCCCCCTCCTCCCACCATGGCAGATGTGTCCCTTCCAGTTTTCTCCCGCTCCACCCCTGCTCCCATTCCTACCCTGCTGGAATAAAGGACCTACTAAGCACCTTGCTGCGCTGGGGATTTTGGCTTGCGGGAAGCTAATTGTGAAAAGAGGACTTGGCTGCGGGAATCAGCTGCAAGTAACATTGTAAGAACTTTGGGAACCTTTAATGCTTTTAAAAAAGTAACATTTTCCTTTTAAACTCAAACTACAAATAAAACATTCCAGGCGCCAGAACATTCTTTGAACATGATTTGCTTTTTTCAAACCTTGAATTTGAAAAAACAAAATACAAATTAAAAAAAACTACAGATAAAACTTGCATTTGGCTTAATTTAGAACTCACATTCAGATTCTCCTAATTTTTCTCACATTATCATTTCAATGTTGTTTATCTTGCTTACAATCTTAAACATAGACCACATTTATTATTTTGCAAAGGAACACAAAAAACTTTTCAGACTGTTGTATTCCACAAGTGTAGAGGTCTAGAAACTCAAGCCAGCCATTCCTTTTCACTCGGACCCTTTGAAGAGTTACAGGTGTCACGCACGCGTGTGACAGAATATTGCACATTCCCTCTAACAAGGGCTCCTGACACTCCTAAAATCATCAAGACTGAATGGAAACAGATGATTGGCTCTCTTCATTGTTTTTAGATTCCAGTCCACACTTCCAGTTCCTCCAGACTCTATTTTAATGCAGATCGGAGGGTGAGGAACTGGCCTGGTTCTGGTGGCCATTATTGGAGATTCTTCCTTAAATTTCAAGTTCACCTCATTCAAATAAAGAAAGGTGAGCACTTCCTGGGTGCCCGCTTTCTCAGAGCACCGCTCCTCCTGAGCTGCAGCTAGGCAGCAGCAGCGGGGAGCCAGCGCCAGCCAGGCCAGGAGGCGCGTCCCCAGCAGCTCACGTAGGAATTCTGAGATGTGAGGAATGAAAAGTGCCACCCAGCGCTGCTGCCCTCGCAGACCGCTGCCTCCCTGCATGCCCAGAGCAGTGACTGTGACCTCAGCGCTCAGACTTCACAACTTCTGCTATGCTCCATAGTAAAGACACCTTCTTCTGCTGGAATATAGCTGTCCATTAAAAGAATGTGACACATACACACAGTCTTGTTTTATAGTAATGACTTTAAAAATACTGATTTTGAAAAAACACTGGTTTAGGAGTAGGTGAGGTGGCATAGCAAGCTAATCCTCTGCCTGCAGTGCTGGCATCCCACATGGGCAGCAGTTTGGGTCTTAGATGCTCTCTTTCTGAACTAGCTCCTTGCTAAGGTCCTGGGAAAGCAGCAGAGGATGGATCAAGTCCTTGGGCTCCTGTGGCAAACCCGGAAGAAACCCGGAGCAGCACAGCTCTGGCTGTAGTAATCATCAGGGGAGCGAACCAGTGGGCAGAAGACCTCTCTCTGTGTAAGTCTTTCAAGTAAAACAAACAAATCTTTTAAAATTTCCAATTTTAACGATGTGATTTACTTGGGACCAGCGTGGTGGCAGAGCAGCTGAAGCTGTGCCGCCAGCATCTCGGAGCGGAGCAGCAGTCTGAGCCCTAGCTGCACTTCCCATCCAGTTCCCCTTTAATGTGCCTGTGACTCAAGTACCTGGCCCGGCCAGCAGGGTGGGAGACTTGGAAGGAGCTGCACGCTTCCAGCTTTGGCCCGGCCCCAGCTTCTGCCATGGTGGAAGTCTAAGGAGTGAACCAGCAGACAGGTCTCTTCCTCTCTTTCTTTCTCTTCGTCACGCTCTCAAATAGATAATAGTTTTAAAACGTCATTTGCTTAACCCAGTGTCCAAATCGTTATTAAACTATTGATTCAATACAAAAAAAGGAGTATTTTCTTTCGCTTTCTAAGACATCTTTAAATCAAATGTGTATTTTATGCTCCCAGCATATCTCAGCACCTGTTCCAGCTGGCCAATGACTACAAATGGCCCAGATAACATTCTCCTGTGCCATGGGATCAAGTGCAGGGGAAAAAGTTAATACAGACCTGCTTTCCTCTTGGCTCCACTACTTACGAGCAGTACGGCAAGTTTCTTAAACTCAGCTTTCTCATTAAAAAGAAAAAAGGGGAAAGAAATAAATACCAGCCATGGGTATTGGGCATAGAAGTGAAAACATGGCTTGTGGCGCCAAGTCCTTATCAGAGCACATGGGTTTGAGCCCTCTCTTCCTGATTCCATCTTCCAGCTAATACAGACTTGGAAAACAGCAGGTGACAGCTCAGGCCACTCCGTGCAGACCACACCGAGTCCTCTGCTCCTGGGTTCAGCTTCACCCCAACCCTGGCAGCTGGGCACGTGCGCTGTAAAGGAGCAGAGGTCCCTTCTTCCCCTCGCTGGCTTCCTGTCTTTGAAATAAATAAGTAAAATTTAAAAATAGTAATAACACACGTTTCACAGAATGAGCTAAGGCTCAGAAGGCAGTTGGCTCTCGAGCAGAGGGCAGGTGGCAAGCTTCTGCCAGGGCTGCCTGAGGACGGCACTGTGGTGCAGCATCGCAGGGCCTCTGCTCCTTCCTTTTTTTTTTTTTTAAGATTTATTTATTTTTATTGCAAAGTCAGATACATATAGAGAGGAGGAGAGACAAACAGAAATATCTACCGTCCAATGATTCACTCCTCAAGTGACCACAACAGCTGGTGCTGCACTGATCCAAAGCCAGGAGCCAGGAGCTCCTCCGAGTCTCCCAAGTGGGTGCAGGGTCCCACGGCTTTGGGCCGTCCTCGACTGCTTTCCCAGGCCACAACAGGGAGCTGGATGGGAAGCAGAGCTGCCAGGATTAGAACCGGTGCCCATATGTTATCCTGGCATGTTCAAGGTGAGGACTTTAGCCACTAGGCCACCGTGCTGGGCCCAGTCCTCTGCTTCTGATCCACCTAAAGCAGCCCTCTCACCAGTGTGGGAGTCTCTGATGCAGTTCCACACCTTAACCAGACCTGGCTCTCGTCATCATCTGGGGAATGAAACAGAAGATGGAAGCCTCTCATTTTAGCTCATCTGTTCTTGCCTCTCTGTTGTTCCACATTTCAAATCAACAAAACAACCTTTTAAAAAAATACTTCAATAAATGTTACTGATCTCTACCACTGACCACAGTACTCTACATAAGACTCCATGAATGTCTGGGGAAGAAAGAAAATTCAACTTCACAGAAGAGCCTAGAAGTCATTTTAATTACTTTGTTTTAAAATATATATATTTACGGACAGTATTGGGGTGTAGTGGGTAGAGCCTCTGCCTGAGGCACCAGCATTCTATATGAGTGCTGGTCCATAATCCAGCTCCCTGCCTATGTGCCAGGACAAACAGCAGAGGATGGCCAAAGTCCTGGGGCACCTGCACCCACGTGGGAAATCCGGAAGAAGCTCCTGGCTTCAGCCTGGTCCAACTCTTGCCATTGAGGATATTTAGAGAATAAACCAGCAGACGGAAGATCTGTCTCTCCCTGTTGTTCCCTCTCCCTCTCTGTAACTCTGCCTTTCAAATAAATAAATAAGTCTTCAAATAAACAAATAAGGCCAGTGCTATGGCATAGTGAGATGAGCTTCCACCTATAGTGCCAGGCACCAGTTTGAGTCCAGTGGCTCTGCTTCCAATCCAGTTCCCTGCTAATGTGCCTGGAAAAACAGTGAAAGATGGACCAAGTGCTTCGGCTCCTACACCCATGTTGGAAGATCCATAAAGAAGCTTCTGGCTCATGGCTTCAGCCTGGCCCAGTCCTGGTAGCTGCAGCCACGTGGAGAGTGAACCAGAGGATAGAAGATGTCTCTGTATAACTCTGCCTTTCAAGTAAATTATTTATAAATAGAGAAATAATTCATAAATAGATTAATAACACACAAATTCTCTTTTAAACAAGAATTCTTTGGCTCGTGGCTAAGTTTACTTTGAACATATCAAGAGAAACAAAAAAGAGAAATGCAGCAGTTCATCTTTTGGAATGTTCAAGTATTTTAGCTTACTTTACAGAACAATAAATTATTAAGTAACTATATGCTGCAAAGTGCCCTCATCAAGAGTCTTCCAAAGAAATATGTGCCATAAATAACAGTGCTACTTTATTGGTAACTCTCATTTATCAGTAGGAACATTTTTAACTGAGCTGGGGATAAAAATACATCCTATCTTTGGACTTGACATGGATAATCAGCCAGCGGTAGAAAGAAGATCCTGCATAATCAGGTTTAACTTCCTGTTCCTACCTCAGTCAGTGGGGATGCTCAACCATTCCCCTTCCACCTGCACTTCTGCCTCGCTTCTACATATCTGGCCACAGTTCACGGAAACATGAAGTACAAGAACCAAGAAGATCATAACGGACACTCTAGCCTTAGCGCTTCCCACAGAAGATTATTTCAGGTGGCACCCTCAGTAGTGCACATTTTAATGATTGTACAGTTTAATATATATATTTTAAAACTAAAGCTAGCACATCAAACTCATAAATTCACTTAGAATGCAGCTAAAATAGCCCCTACTCAGGAAAAAAAAAAAACGATTTTTAAACTAAGCAGCAAACCGCGTTCCACCCGCATACAAATCCTAATTTTGTGCTCATTCCACTGCCCTGAAGAATACACTGCCTGCATGGCATCAAGTGATTAAACTTCTCCTACATAACCGCTTCTTGGTCACAATCTCATTTATCAAACCAACAGTAAGTAATGGTGGTGCCTGAAATTAAAAGCACTGGCTGTCCCTCCACAGTGACAGGTGCATAACGGAGATCAATAAGGACTCGAGTATGCAGCTAGATTGCTTGAAACCACTGAGGGCACTGACAAAAACTCAAACAAAGCAATCAGAGTAGAACCTAAAGCCACATAATGTTTGAATTAACTGTTATGGGGACTTTTCACATCACTGCTTTCCTTCATGGATGCAAATGCAATCAGGACAGTACACATACAAACACCCTGGAAATGATACAACATACATATAAAGAACATACAGAGGCAACAATTCAGCAATTTAAAGATCTCAAAGGAGCTGCCTGTCAATATGGTGGGTTAAAGCACAGCCTGTGACGCTGGCATCTCGGAGTGGAGTGTCAGTGTGAGTCTAAGCCGCTCCACTTATGATCCAGCTCCCTGCTGACGTGCCTGAGAAAGGCAGCAGAAGATGCACGAAGTCCTCCAGCTGGAAACACACCTGGCTCCAGGCTGGTCTGGTGCACACCTGGCTGTCGGAACCATGTGGAGAGTGAACTACTAGACCAAATCAATGCACACACACATTTCTGCCTTTCAAACTAATGTATCTCCTTTAAAGAAAAATCTAAAAAGGTCTTTTTTAAGAAAGAGTTATTGGGCCTGGCACGACAGTGTAGCAACTAAAGTCCTTGCCTTGAATGCACTAGAATCCCACATGGGCACCAGTTCTAATCCCAGCAGCCCTGCTTCTCATCCAGCTCCCTGCTTGTAGCCTGGGAATGTAGTCAAGGATGACCCAAAGCTTTGGGCCACGTGGGAGACCCGGGAAAAGCTCCTGGCTCCTGGCTTCCGGATTGGTTTAGCTCCAGCCAATGTGGCCACTTGGGGAGTGAATCATCAGATGGAAGATTTTCCTCTCTTTCCTCCTCTCTGAATATCTGCCTTTCCAATAAAAATAAATAAATCTTTAAAAAAAAAAAAAGAGTTACAGAGAAACAGACAGACAGATCTTACCTTAAGAACAATGCCACCACTCCTGCAACTCATTTTTTTTTGGCAACTCAATCTTGATAGTGAGGAAAGGGTGAATATGGTTGTAGATGACACATCCCACTTTGTGTCCATTTATAAATTTGTGGCGTTCTCAACAATCACACAGTAGTTACAACCACTTCTGACAGACTGAAAAGAGTATGTTCTTTTAACTCAAAAGCTTTTGTGCACCTCAGCTCAACCACTTAGGATACAACATAGGACATATTATGTTCCTGAACCTATTTCTCAGCTAGGATAATAAAGGAACACCACCATCCAGGACTACTAAGAATATTAAATGAGATGTTAGACAAATAGTGTGGTTAAGATTACAGCAAACAGGGCCCCGGTGCGGTGCCGCAGTGGTTAAGGTCCTTTCCTTGCACGCCCAGGATCCCACATGGGCGCCAGTTCTAATCCCGGCAGCCCCACTTCCCTTCCAGCTCCCTGCCTGTGGCCCGGGAAAGCAGTCAAGGAGGGCCCAAAGCTTTGGGCCCCTGCACCCGTTGCGCTCACTAGGGGAGTGAATCATCAGACGGAAGATCTTCCTCTCTGTATATCCGCCTTTCCAATAAAAAAAAATAATAATAAAAAAAAAATCACAGCAAACAGGGCCCATGTTGTAGTGCAGCAGGCATCCCACGCTAGAGAACTGCTTTAAGTCGTGGCTGCTCCAACTTTCAATCCGGCTCACCAGCAGCAAGCCTGGAAAAGGCTGAAGATGGCCTAAGTCCATGGGACCCTGCCACCAATGCGGAGAACCCTAAGGAGTTCCAGGATCTGGGTTCCTGGCTTCAGCCTGGTCCAGACCTGGTTGGTGTGGCTGTTTGAGGAAGGAATCAAAAAGGCACTGTCAAAAGCAACAGCCTAACCAGCACCATCACAGCACTGGCCCATCCTTTTTCTTCTCTTTTTAATTAATATATTTCTTTGAAAAAGTAATAGAGACGGGAAAATCATCCTTCTATCTGGTACTTTGCTCCCTAAGTAGCGGGCCAAAGCCAGGAGCCAGGATCTTCTGGGTCTCCCGTGCGGGTGATAAGAACTCAGGCACTCAGTCAGGCCAGGGTCTTCACTGTGACACAGCAGGTTAAGCCTGACATGTCAGCATCCCACAAGATCATCAGGATATCAAGTCCCGGCTGCTCCACTTCTCAGCCAGGTCCCTGATAAAGTGTCTGAGAGCAGCAAAAGACGATACCTGCCTGAGACCCTGCTTCATGTGGGAGACTGCATGTGTTTACTCGCTCGCTCGCTCACTCACCTTGTCAAATAGATAAACGTTCCAACAGGCTTATACTTTACCTGTTAGCGCTGACAACCCTCCCACATGGGCACCGGCATGTGCCCCGTCAGTTCCATTTCCAATCCAGCTCCCTGCTTATGGCCTGGGAAAACAGCAGGGGATGGCCCAAGTCCTCCCCAAACACACCCTTCTCTTCAACTTACTTGATACTGTTCTTCACATGTGTAAGCTCTCACTCATCCTCAGTCAGTCTTTCAGAGGTGCCAGCACTGAATTAGATACTACCCTCCGAGTTTAGGTATCAACCCCAGAGAAGAAAAAACGCAGTTGCTGTGGCACTGTCTTTGCTGGGGATCTTACAGTTATTGTTAGAATCAGGAGCAAATTTTCAAGCCAGTATAATTTTTCTGCACAGTAAGAAACATAAGAGCATGCTCAAAATCCAGAAAAATCACCAAATCCAAGTCATTTAAGGAGCACGAATGCTTCTACAAAGTTCTGAGTGCCTAGCCAAGGAAGACTGGTTGATCCTGCAAGGGAACACTTCCCAAGGTCCCTAATGCAGGTAAGGAAGGGACTCCTGGAATGGGACATTTATCCTTCCCAGATAAGGTTCTGTTTCTGCTAAAAACCACCTACAACAGGTCTGGTCATCAATATGAAGATCCTTGTATCCTCAGGGATCAAACAGAAAACTCCAAAATATTGGACCTGGTGAGCAACCTCAGCTGTACATCCTAGAGGAACGGCTTCAGAACGAACAGGTGCATGGGAGAATCTTTGTGTCAAGAACCCTGTCCACCCACCCACCCCCACCCCCACCAAGCCTATCGGCTCTGGAAACATCGTTCCCATCTCCTGATGATGGACTTCTGGATTACTGTATGGAGAAGACCAGAGTAAGCCTGGCAACGGGCTGAAGGGAGATTACCCAGAGTACCCCAATTCTCCAAATCAGGGGACTTCCTACAGCATCTAGTGCCTCAGACAAAGCTTATTGATATCTTATCCCAATCCAAGGGGGATCAAACAGCCTCATTCTGCTTGTCAAACTTTGGAGCTAATTCTGTAAACCTACACCTTAAAAACAAACTATTCCCATCAGATTCGCTTCCAAACTTGGATGTGAGACTCACCAAAAGGGCACTTGAGCCCGCAGCATTAAATCTAGAAAAGGAATGATCAATGTCACCAAGAGGTCCTGGTAAAAATCCTACTCACACCTCAGAAAGGGAAGACCCCACCACCCCACTCCCATCGTAACACTATTTTCAGTGTTACAGCTTCAAATGCTGTCCTAAGTTTGCAGGGTTGGGACTCCCAGTCACCAGGTGCAAACAGTTTAAAAACGAGGTTCACTACCCACCTACCAAAGAGAATGCATGGGAGCGAAAGCACACTATCCAAGCCGGGAAAGTAGAAGAAAAAGTAAGAATCCGCAAACTACAAACGAATGAGGGTGAAGACAATAAATGCTTCTGCGCGCTAAGGCACACACATCAGAACCGCCCCCCCACCCCAGCTGCCTGACCAAACATCAGCGACAGCTAAGAAACCTCCGCCGACCCTAACAGTCCAAGTACGTCAAACATTGTTTTCGGGTTTCAAAGGATTGCTCCTCACTTGTCCAATGCGCAACGGATGGGGAAAACAGAAAAAAATCCAAAAGTGTCTCTCAGGCGAAGGAGCCGCTCTGTATGAAAAAGCATCACACAAAAGACAGGAGCGAACAAGAAACACGCTCGGGGCCTGGCCCCACTGCGGCCGGCAATCCGAGGTCCCGGTGCCCAGGCAGACCCCCGCAGCCGGGAGCGAGGGGAGGAAGGAAGGGGTGGGGTGGGGTCCTCTTCCCCAGCCCCCCACCGGCCCCCAAGGCTCCGGGGAGCGCGAGGCACCGCGAGGGAAGGCGGCGAGCGCCCTGCAGGCGATCCGCAGCGTCCAAGGCCGGCGACAGCCTCGGGCCCGCACCAGGCCTGGCCCTCCCGGCCCGGCCCGCCGCCTCACCTCTCTCACGTCCTGCAGGCACTCGAGAACCGCCAGGTTGTTGTTCCAGGTATGCTTGGGGCACACGCGGGTCACGTCCTCCCGGCAAGACTCTTCCTCCACCAGTTTCCAGCCGCCGCCGGCCCCGCCGGGCCCCGCTCCTCCCCGCCGAGCCGGAGGCCCACCCGCCGCGAAGGGCGGCTGTGGCTGCCGAGGTAGCTGCTGCTGCTGTTGCTGCTGCGCCTGTGCTTGCTGCTGCTGTGCCTGTGCTTGCTGCTGCTGGAGCTGCGGTGCCAGAGGCAGCTGCTGACCCACTGGGCCGCCGCCTCCAGCCTGCGCTCCAAAGCCCATAATGTTGCCCCCAGGGCCCTGGCCCTGACTGTGGCCGACTGGAAAGCGGAGCTCATCGGCCCCGACCGCGGCCAGCAGCAGCAGCGGCAGCGCCGCCGACAAGCGGAACATCCTCCGTACACGTCCACACGCCGCCATCTTGGGTCCGCGGCGAGCTCGACGCACCCGCCGGCGCCACGTATTTAAATGAGGGGGCGGGGCCTCGGGCGTGGGTCGGCGTGGCCTGCCCTGCCGAGCCCCGCCCCCCGGGCGGTGAGGACCGGCGCGAGCCAGCCGGGGGCGGGGCCACGAGCACGCCGCGCGCACCGTGGTCCACGCCTCCGTCCTCGCGGGCGGGAAAGCTGAGGGAGACACCCGGGCAGGGCGAGTCCATTTAAGTTCATAAACAACAAAAAAGACAACTGGAGTTGCCACAAGCAAGATGGTCGGTAGCTAGTGCCGCCACTTCAGTGACTTGGGAAAAAAAAAAATAACCAAAATTGTTCGGTGTAGAGGTGAATCTTTTTCCCTAGTCAGAAAAAAGTTACAGCCCTACTCTTAACGAACTGTGAGGCTCCTGAGTCCTGATTCCAGACCAGCAAACTAGGGTTAAAAGCTGAAAATAAAATACGGCCTTATGGGGTGGAGGGGAGCTTGTTAAATGAGCTGCCCAGCAGGTGAACTGGGCCATCTTGTAGACAGTCACCAAATCTAATCCCTCCCATCCAACCACCTTGGTGCACCTTTACCCCATTTGGCCCTTGCAGAGTGATAAGGAGTGAGGGCACCCTGGGGAACACAATCCCCCACTAACTACAAGTTATCAAGTAAAAAACAAAAAATTGTGCTGTGTCCTGACTCCCCAGAACAGTAAGGACTGGGTCAGCCAGAACCAGAATCTCATTAGTTGGCTGAGGACTCAGAATCCCAAAAGGAAACTCCAAGGCTGACAACCAGTGGGTACAAACTACTCAGCTGAATCCTGGGAGTGAGAACAGGTTGGTATTAGGTTGGTATTTCCCCCCAGGCTCTTGCTTGTTCACTGCCCTAAAATGATCCTGAGGCCCTTCCCCTACCTTGAACATCCACAACAGGCAGGCGGACCACATGAATGAATACACGTGTTCATCAGTAGATGGGGCTGGTCAGGGATGTCTGTGTCCCCAGTGGCCATTCATTTTGAATACTGGGTCTGCACATAGTTGAGACGCCAAAAAAAACCCACTGTTTTAAACTAGTTAAAGTGGACAGTCTGCCAGTAGAAGCAGGCGGTTGCCTAACTTTTAATTAGGGCATTGAGGAAACTCGATATCCACCTGCAGATTGCCTCAGCAGATAGGAAGTGATACGTAGCACCTATCTTGAAATCACAGTGACCAAGAAACAGGAAATTAAAAGAAATCTGGGCTCCTGGCCAACTCGAGCTGTGTCTGGCAAACCTGGACCTTACAGAAAATGACACATGTTCCCAAAGCAGTGGCATGTGGCTGACGTAAATTCAGTCTCCTGGGCTTCTCAATATTCCATTTCAGGGCTGACGCTGTGGCACAGTGAGTTAAGCCACCACCTGAAGTACCAGTATCCCACATTAGGGTCATTTTGAACCCTAGCTGCTCCACTTCTGATCCAGCTCCCTGCTAATGCATCTGGGAAAGCAGAAGATGGCTCAAGTCCTTAAGCTCCTTTACCTGTATCGAAGACCTGGAGGAATCTCCTGGCTCCTGGCTTCAGACGGCTCAGCTCTGACAGTTACGGCCATTTGAGGAGTGAACTAGTGGATAGAAGGTCTGTCTCTGCCTTTTTCTGTAGCTCTACTTTTCAAATAAACATAAAACCTTTTTTTTTTTAAAGATATATCCGCTTTTATTAGGAAGGCAGATTTTCAGAGAAAAGGAGAGGCAAAGAGAAAGATCCTCCATCCTCTGTTTCACTCCCCAAGTGGCTAAACAGCCAGAGCTGAGCCAATTCGAAGCCAGGACAAAGGCTGGCATCAGGAATCTGAGCCAAGTGTCAAACCCAGACACTCTTGGGGCGTGGAAGGTGTTAACCAGGATCTTAGCTGCTGGGTCAAAAACCTACTTGTGACTTCACTTGAAAAACTGAGAATGAAGGAGGGAGGGTGGGTGGGGAGATAAAGAACATCTTCTAAATGCTAGTTTACTCTCCAAACAGCTGAAAAAGCCAGGGATGGGCTAGCCTGAAGTCAGGGTTAAGAACTCCAGCTGTCTCCCACATGAGGACCCAAGCACTTGGTCATTTCCTGCTGCCTTCCCAGACACACCAGTAGGAAGGTGGATTGGAATCATAGTAGCCAGGACTTGGCCAGCACTCTGATACCAGGATTCTGGTGTTACATGTGATGGCTTAGCCCGCGGCGACACAACACTGGCCCCAGATCCTGTGATGTCTTTTTTTTTTTTCTATGAGGAAGTACTTTCTCTTAAAAAAAAATCCAGACATAGTTAACAAACTTTCACTAACAAAGGTACTGGCTGAGAGGGATTTTTAGGAGCTGGGGATTCTGCAGTACTAGGAGGAAATGATGGAACACTGCTTCATGATGAGGTCTTTCCCAAAGTGTCTTCCAGAGTCTTCCATGGGAAAATAAACTCTTTGTCAAAATCCTTTTCATATTTACTCAGCAGTTACTTTCTAGCTCCTCTGTATTATTACCTGCTTTAGGGATACACCATGTTTGGGGGAATGAACCTAGACTGTCTCTCTTACATCATCTACAACATCACTACCTGCCAGTGAGTTATTCTAGGTCCTTTGAGAAGAAATCACCAGGTAAGACTTATCATGAAAAAGAATAAGACTTTTTCTCTCTCAGGGAACGGCCCACTGCAGCGTCTTTGCCATGCTGACACTGGCTGGGAGCAACTTTTTTTTTTTTAAGATTTATATTTATTGCAAAGACAGATCAGATTTATAGACAAATATCTTCCACCTGCTATTTTACTCCCCAAATGACCACATAGGCCATAGCTGAGCTGATCTGAAGCCAGGAGTCAGGAACCAGAAACTTCTGGGTCTCTCACACGGGTGCAGGGTCCCAAGGCTTTGGGCCATTCTCTGCTGCTTTCCTAGGCCATGAACTGGGAGCTAGATGAGAAGTGAAGCAGCTGGGATATGAACTGGCATCCTCATGGGGTCTTGGTGCTTATAAGGTGAGGACTTAGCCATTGCACCAAACCGAAGAACAACTCTTGAGGAGAATGGCTTCAGGGTGAACTCAGCAACGGGTTTCAGAGCAGAACTGAACACTGGCCAATTACACTGCTCCCTACAAGACCTATTTTCATGACTTCCATATTGCACATTGGCAACCCACACTTTTGCCTCCAGGCACATCTGGCCAAAAAGCATCCCACCATTCCCATGGACCTAAGAGGAAAATACTCGAGGGAGGTTAGGGAAGAAAAGTAACATCTATTACCACAGCAGACTCTGGGCTGAACTGGTATTCACCCTGTACTTCCTCCACTTTCCCTTTATCTTCAGTCAACACCTCAGAAGTTGCAGTAGCTTCCCTGGTGATATGATCCACATCTTCACCCACGAGCTGATGGTGCTGTTAGAACTCCTGGTCACTGTCATTGTACGATCCTGCCCACGGGAGCAGAGGGCTGCCAGCGGACATTCAAGTGGATAGACATTTCTCCCTCCTGACAGATGAAAACAGCCCCATTTCACAACAGGGCTTGCCACTCCTGCCAACAGGATGACCTCTGAGCACAGGCCAGAATTCTCGGGTAGCAGCTTTAACTTGTATGCCAGTAGGTCCCCTGCTGTGACAACTGGCAAGACACCCATTTTTCCCATATTAGTTCCTAGTTTCATCATTTCTTTCTAAAGTGGACACAGCACTATTCAGAGGTCCCATTTAACCTTGTGCACTGAAGAACAGCACTCTCTACTTTAAAGTGCTGCTTTTCAGTGTTTCAGCTGTACCTTTTGAAGGCCACTGGGTAAGACCCTTTGGCTGTCTCTTCACTTCATGGTTATAATGGTCTGCTGGCAGTTCAGCACTGTTAACTGATCTTCCTTATTCTGGTGTCCCAGTCATCTTTACCATACCACTTGTTTTCCTGGGATGCTCCTGGCACTGCTTAAATTAGTCCAGGTCTTCCAGAAAGTAGAACTTAAGATTAGCCAAATATGAGACAAAGCCTGTGGGGAAAATGGGGGGGAGAGAGTCCCAAGAGCACCAACTCACCACCATGCAAGTCCAACCTTGGGGGACGGGGAGGGGCATACACAGGAAGGAAGGTTAGGGTGGGAATACCTAAGGCTGATCGTAAATTGAAATTGAATTAGAAGAGTTTGGCCAAGGTAACTGCAGAGTCTCCAAGGAAAAGCTGCCTATCAAGAGCTCTACAGCTCCCAGAAATGGGCCTGCCTTGGTACTCCTGCCGCCAGCGATCTCTGGGAAATGTGGTCCTGGCCTGGATGCTGGCACGGGCCACCTGTCAGTGATGCTGCCTACAGTTGGAGAACTCAGATTCAAGTTGTCTTTAGCTTTTCTGACAGTCCTTTTGACATCACAGACATAGCAAAGCTTTAGGCATATATTCATTAAATGTACACTATTTAAAACTTTTTTTTAAATAAAAAGGTGGTTTTAATAATCTCAAAACAAAAATCGTTACATAATAGTCCTCATATATTCCAGCGTTTATTGCAGTCTAAAGTGAACTATTTTTTTTAAAGATTTATTTCTATTGGAAAGTTAGATATACAGATATACAGAGAAGAGACAGAGAGGAAGATCTTCCAGCCGCTCACACATTCCGTAAGTGGCCACAATGGCCAATGCTGAGCTGAACCGAAGCCAGGAGCCAGGAGCTTTTTCCAGGTCTCCCATGCAAGTGCAGGGTTCTAAGGCTCTGGGCTTTGGGCCATCCTCAACTGCTTTCCTAGGCAACAAGCAGGGAGCTGGATGGGAAGCTGGGATTAGAACTGGCACCCATATGGGGTCCCAGCACATGCAAGGTAAGGACTGTAGCCGCTAGGCTACTGTGCTGGGCCCTAAAGTAAACTATCATCATTTTTCAATCCATTAGGAAAAATAAAATTTTGCATAGACCACTAAGCTAGAAGGATATATCAGTGACTTAAGACTGACAAGATTTAATGGGGCAGGCATTTGGTTTAGCAGTTAAACCTCTGGTTGACACCCATGATCAACATTGGGGTACCTGGGCTTTGAGTCCCATCTCTATTCCAGAGTCCAGCTTCCCACTAACGTGCACTCCAGGAGGTAGCGGGTGATGGCTTCCTGCCAGCCTCATGGGAAACCTGGATCGAGTTCCCAGCCCCAAGCCATGGGGGAGGGGGAGAAGATGGGGGGAGGACTTGAGGAGTCAATCAGGAGATGGGAACTCTCAGATTTTTAAAAATACTAATGGAATAAAAAATGTAATAACATACTAGACAAACTCAAATTAACCCAGCTAAGAGACATGACATTGTCACTGAAATATGAATGACCTGGGCAGGCATTTAACCTAGCTGTTAAAGATACCCACTCTGCAGTTTGGCATGATGGCTTGACTGGCTCATTCTCCACCTCCAAGTGCCATCATCCCACATGGGTGACAATTCGTATCCCAGCTGCTCCAATTCTCATCCAGTTCTCTGCCTATTGCCTGGGAAAGCAGTGGAAGGATGCCTCAAGTCCTTGGGATCCTGTACCCCCACATGGTAAGACCCAGAAGAAGCTCCTGGCTTCAGATCAGCTCAGCTATGGCCATTGTGACCATCTGAGGAGTGAACTAGCAGACGGGAATTCTCTTTGTCTCTCCTCTCCATAAATATGCCTTTCCAATAAAAAAAAAATAAATATTTTTTAAAAGGGGGTGGGGAATAGAGGAACTCCAGTATCTGGGCCATCTCCTGCTGTCTTTCCAGGCACATTATTAGCAGGGAGCCAGACCAGAAGTGAAACAGGATTGGAAGCACAGCAGCCAGGTCTCAAACCAGCACACTGACATGGACTGTCCATGTCATAAACACTGGTTTAACCTGCTGTGCCACAATACAAACCCATCTGCTTCATTTGGTTTTTAACTGCTCTGAATGCCCAATTCCCAAGGGTGCTACCTACAGCAAACCAGTCCATCATGGTGTCAAGCAACTGACACTGGCACGAAGCCTTCCGTCTGCTGCCATGGAACGAGCTGGGCATGGCTGTGGAGTTCTGAGAACCCTGTGTGCAGACTGGGCGTGGAAGACACCACATATAGACTCTTGAGGTTCTCCTCATTGGTCCACTCCATTAAGCTCGCTGAAGAAACCTGACTTCCAGTGGATCACCAAGCTAGCACACAAGCACGGGGCCGTGTGTGCTGAGACCTGCAGACTGCAAGAGCTGTGGATTTGGAAAGGGCAGCAAGTTCCACTACACTGTTGGCAGTTATTGTGGTGCAGGCACAACACTTCCAGTTGCACTGTTACCATTAACACATGTAATGTTTAAAAAATTCATATCTAATATTGCCATTTAGGACAGCCAAAAACAGAGAATTATTTAATGTATCAAGAAATGGCTTTGTAAGCTGCAAAGGGATAAAGAGCAGAAATTGTTACCCACAAACAGAAGCTAACCAGCAAATACCCTGTTTTCAGATTCATATCTTCAGGCAGTCAATGAGATGGGAAAAGCAACAGCACTGGGTTTCTTAGGAACCTGGGATTTTTTTCTACCCTAAAATATTTGTCATTTTCCCTTGGAGTTCCAGGCTCCATGACAATAGTAAGTTTACAACTGTAACTCAGTCCTCCTGATTTTACATACTCCATTGGTTGTTCAACTGGAAGACATTTCCGACCTTTCCAGCCTAATCCTAGAACACCATTGATTTACAAACATGGAGATTCCTGAACTCAAACAGAATAGAGAAACTGAGGCAAGCAGCCTTACCTAATGCTGCTGTTACTGCTGAAATGCTGCCAAATAACCAAAACAAAGGGAGTGGTGGGAGTTCCTTCCTTCCTCTCTTTTCTTCCCGTATCACAATCTTCTAGATTCAAGGAAACTAACAGGAAGCCAGCAGGCAGAGTCTGGGAAATATAGATCCTTGGATCTAATAGTCAAGAGATGTATGACTAGCATGGGGACAGAGGGAGATCATCAACATGCAAACAGTTTCCCATCAGCCATGGCAAAAGAGTAGAATTACAGCTGAAGGCTCAACCAGGGGTTTCAATCCGATGTTTATTTCACAATCGGGGACCACTGTGGGTAACTCAGACATGATATACACGCAGTGGAGAATCTACCCCAGGTTGGGGCTATATCTCTCTGCCAAGAGGCAGGTGAACTGTACCTGCCTTTTTTAGTCAAATGACAAAGGACACCAGGAGATGTTATTGTGGCAAACTCTTTATTTTCTTATTAACACTAAAATAGAAAACACAAATATTAAAAGAGTATGAACAGGTTCTACCCACCCATTTTCAAGCAGACACAAAGACACACAAAAATGACATTGTGAATCAGCTTAACTCTAAATCCTCTAATGGGGAAACCCCTATAAGAGGTAGACAGAGGTAAGGAAACATGATAGACAGGGACCTTGGTGGTACCCTGTGGACTAAAGCTAGCTAAGGACAGTTTCCTGCAGGAAGGGTGGTTCTGCTCTCCCCCAGGGCTTCCCAGTGGAAAAATCAGTCATGGTCATGTCAATTTACTTCTAAAATATCCAAGTATGCCGTAGGACTGCGAGGGTAGGCCCTGGTTCCTAGTCCTAGGGGAGATCTCGGAGTCAACTCCTCCCCTGCTAGACTGACCACCTGCATGCTTTCCGGCAGTCTGAAGTCAGGTGACTTTGGCTTTATTACAGGTATCCTGCTTCTGAAGCATCAGGCCTAAACAGCCGCCTGTAATCCTCGACGACCAAAAGAAACATCTTTTCTGAGAAAAGGGGGCTATGCCCAGGCTCCAGAAGCAGGCTTTTAAAAATTTATCTTCAGATGCAAAGAGGTCATGAAAAGGCTAGCATCTAGAATTTGGAACTTGGGGAAATCCACTGCAACACTCCCTGGTTGCTGAGATAAATCCTGGGAATGATTCAGTAGTTGGCAATCAGAAGTGTTTTATAATCAAAATAACACCTCTCTAATAATCATTAAAGGAAAAGCCACCCTGCCACCCTATCCTGAGCATGTTCTCATGAGGGTGGTGGTTTAACAAAGGAGCCTGAGGCAAAAAGCAACTGAGCCTCCACTAGAGGGAGAATAACCTTTTACTAACCACACCTTCACAAGTTATAGAGGCCAATCAGAGGGACTGAAGTCAAGCATCAGTTTACTATACCTGGATTTAAAAACATGCTCAAGAATAGTCCCTTACTGAGGGATTGGCTTATTCGGATATGAAATCTCAGAATGGTGGAAACAAGCCTTTACAGCCTCCACAGCAGTTTTAGTGCAACTTCTCTCCTCTGAGCTCTCAGTCCTTTGCTCTTGAGCTCTGATACTCAGGGAGACTTAAGAGCTTTGCCAAATCTTTCAATGTTTCCTAGTGAAGGGGAAACACAGTATTATTTCAAGCTTTGACTTGGCTAACACCAACCCTGAGATCCTAAAATAGCTACAACACTAGTCTTCCCTATTGCTGAAACAATTGGTCTCCGGTTTAGCTCTCAAAAAATGCAGTGAATTTAATGCACTCAGCATTGGCAAAGGCTCTAACCCTCATCAGTGGCCTGCATCACTGGGATTTCTCTCATCCCAGGACTGTGTGCCTTGAACACCACTGTTGCCGCAAAGAATGCCAGATATATTCTCCCACACTCTGTGGATCTGAGACCAAGATACTGAAAGGTTAGCCATTAGGATGAGAAAGAAATTAAATCATATACAAGGTTCCACAGTGCCCTCTGGTGTTCAGCAGAAGACGTGTATACCCACACTGCATTGAAGAGACCAGAATGGTTAGGCTTTCAATAAGGCAGCACCCCTAAGGCAATCAGTAGTGAAAAAGGCATTCAGAAGGGGTGTCATATTCCCTGGAAAATGCCTGGTGAATGATTGCTGAGAGGATATTCTCAGTCCCAACAGAAAGACAGGAAATAAAGGTAAGTTCCCAAACAACTCATAGAGGCTTGTAACCCAAGAAATGGACAATGTAGATGGAGTACCACCACTCAAGGGACAGAGCAGACAGATAATCCAGAGTGTCTCAGTGACCTGGTGCTCCAGAATCATATTAATCCAAAAGAACCATGGTCCCCAAATTCTAGTCCACAAGTAATACCAAAGAATATTACTGAGCACTGCCAGGTGCCAGCAAAAAACATTTAAAATTATCATCATCAGCAGTCTGAAAGTTCAAAACTAAGGTCACTGCCACCTATAGAGGTGGACCATCTTCTCTGTTAAGGTGGCCAAGTAGCTACTATGATTCACCTCAAATGGGCAGATATCCAACACAGGCTGATCAGTCTGCAGGTCCTGCAACTTGGAGCCACTGCCAGCATCCCACAGCTAAAGACAAGCAAAGACAAACGTTAAGAGTCTGCTCAGGAACATGATTTGTTTTCTTATCATCAAACAGCTTTGAATCAGTCACTAAGGCAGCCCTGCCTGGGCAGTAGACCATAACTTTCAAGCTAGCACTGATGAAATGGACCAAATACAACCTCATCTAAGAATGCGAACTTTGAATGAATTTGAAAACCAAGCCCAGCACTCATTTCTTCAATTGATGCACCAGGCAGTCTTCTAGGATTTGTCCTCTCTAGGGACGGGGAGGTCACAGGCAAAGTCCCTGGACCAGTCCTCATCGACCACACCTTCTAACTGGCATTTTCTTCTTTCTAAAGATCTTTAATGACAAGCAGCACATTATTATACCTTTACATCTGTTTTACTGATCTTACTTTTCCTTTTGCTGACTTCAGCCATTTTACTCTTTATGCATCTAAAACCTCAAAATTATGTCCAATAAAATGAATTGTAATTCCATGCTACTATATAAAAAGTAGCACATAACTCTGAGGTTTTTTACATCCTGTTTCTAATCAGAATCCAAATGTGGTCCACATTACATTTGGTGGTTATTTTTCTTTTTATTTGAAAGGCAGATTTACAGAGAAGAGGAGAGATTCCATCTGCTGGCTCACTCCAGTCAATGAAGTTTAAGCAATAGACTTTAGAAAAGCGCCCTGACAGTGCTGTTTTCAGCCTCCATTAAACTCAGTGTCAAGTACACCTTACAAGAGGCACTGTGTGCTTCACTGACCTTACATCAAAAAAGGCACAATACTGCTTACCCACTTAGAGCGATGCTAAGACTGATCAACAAGTGCAAGTGACAGGTTGATTCTTCCATGACTAATTTCTTTATCACCCTTTCATCTGTTGACTTCATTCTGAATTGATGAAGCTGCTGTCTGGGTCAGTTACTTTATTGGAGTTTCAGTAATGCATTTTCCCTCCCCTTAAAGATTATTATTCATTTATTTCTTTGAAAGGCAGAGTTATACAGAAAAACAGGAAGAGAGATTCTTTTTTTAAGGCTTATGCCTTTGAAAGGCAGAGTGTAGAGAGGGAAACACAGAGAAAGAGATTTTCTATCTACTGCTTCAGTCACCAAATGGTCACAATGGCCAGGACTGGACAAAGCCAAAGCCAGGAGCCAGGATATTAACCTAGATCTCCCATATGGATGGCTGAGATCCAAGGATTTGGGCCATTAGCAGAGAGTGGGATTGGAAGTGGAGAAGCCAAGACTCAAACTGGTGGCTTTAGGACATGCTGGTACATAGCAGATTTACCCACTATGCCACAACATTGCCTTTGAAAGACAGACTACAGTGAGAGAATCTTCCACCTGCATCTTTAGTCCCCAGATAGCTATAAGAGCCAAATCCAGGAGTTAGGAGTTTTCTCCAGGTTTCTGATGTAGGTGGCAGGGGGCTATATTCCATTGCTTTCCCCAGTGCATTAGTAGAGAGTTGAATTGTAAGTGGAGCAGCTGGGACTTGAACTAGAATGCAAACAGCATGTCAATGTTGATGGCTTAACTTGCAACACCACAATAGCTACTTAGTAAAGTGCTTTTATGTTTTTATTTGTCTGTTTTCCCCAAATATTAACAATGTGGCCCGTGGAACAGTATGGCTCAGCCAGAAAGAACGAAGTAAGTTTTCAGATATTAAAATGAAAAGATATTTAAGACATAAATTAAACAGGAGAAATAAACTATAGAGCAGTAAGTTAAGATCTGTGTGAAAAACAAAGCACAGAACCACACTTAGGCTAGGTGAGAATATGGAACAGAGCTCTGGCTCTCTACTACACATACTTTTGCACAAAATATTCAAGATTTCCAATCAATATTTATATAATATAAGTGACTTTTAAAGCAAAATAAAAAGTAATAGGCTCACCAAGGCAGAATTTGATGCTTCATCCCCAGTACACACCAAAAGGCTGCCATCATGCTTTGGACTTTGGAAGATGGCATTTTTGGTAAGTAGTTTGCAAGTGGGGCCACCGTGGAACGTCTGTACAGGATTGCAGAGGCAGACGCGGTCTCCAGCATCGTTTATCCTGTGCGACATCTCCATCAGTACACTTCGCATAGTGTTGTGGTTTTTATCTATGGGACAGAGAAATTAGTGCCACCCATGGGTGAATGAAAAGGCTATGAAATGAAAAGTATACCAAATCACCACAAATAGTTACAAAGCAAATATAGCCAACAAGAAAAAAAAATCATACTGCACAAACAAAATTTAGAAACCTAGGCTCGATAAAGCAAATTTACCAATGCCACCATGCCAAGCCAGAATTCTAGCAAGAGAGTTGTCTTAAAGAGTTTTTTCCTTCTCCCAGTTAGGTACCTACTGTTTCTATCATGTCATTATAAAGTGAAAGCATGTTATTACACAAGGGAAGCATGTATCTGAGGTTCTACTGGAAGGCAAGCAGAATAAAATGGGGCTTCCAAAGCTTTCCACACAAGTCACAGCAAATCACAGCATTGGAGACAATTTCCCAGCTCAAGCAAAACTTGTGATTTGATTTGCCCAGAGTAGCACCATTATGGTCACCTGAATGACTAACCCTATCTGAAATATTTGCCTTTCATATTAAAAAAAATTTTATTTTATTTTTTTTAATTGGAAAGTCAGATATACAGACAGGAGGAGGAGAGAGAGGATACTCCATCTGTTGATTCACTCCCCAAGTGACCACAACAACCTCTTCTGGGTCTCCCACATGGGTAGGGTCCCAAGGCTCTGGGGCCATCCTCGACTGCTTTCCCAGGCCATAAGCAGGGAGTTGGATGGGAAGCAGGGCTGCCGGGATTAGAACTGGCACCCATATGGGATCCCGGCACATTCAAGGTGAGGACTTTAGCTGCTAGACTACCACGCTGGGCCTCATCATTTTTTTAAACATAGTTGCAACCTTGGCATTTGTGTTCAAACCTACAGTAAATTGTTTCAAACTTAGATGTGACACCTTAATCTAAAAAGCATGAATCTTAAACTTCTTTCTCGGCCAAGGATGTCCTAGATAGTGGCTATACTGGTAGGAATAAAACAGATAGGTCAACAACAACAAAAAAAAGTCACAAAGGTAGGATGTGATATAGTGAATTAAACTGTGAAGTCAACATCCCATACCAGAATCCTGTTGGTCCACTTCACCCTAGCCCTGTGCTAATGTACCTAGTATAGTAGCAAATGATGACTCAAGTATTTGTTCCCCTACCACCCACATGGTAATCAGGTTGTAGTTCCTTGCTCCCTACCCATTGTGGCCATTTGGAAAGTAAACAAGTGGATGGAGAGTCATTTCTCTCTTTCAAAAACAAAAGTAAAAAGATGGGCCTGGCACAGTGGCGTGGCCTAGCAGCTAAAGTTCTTGCCTTGAATACACCAGGATCCCATATGGGTGCTGGTTCTAATCTGGCAGCTCCACTTCCCATCCAGCTCCCTGCCTGTAGCCTGGGAAAGCAGTCGAGGATGGCCCAAAACCTTGGGACGCTGCACCCATGTGAGAGACCTGGAGGAAATTCCTGGCTCCTGGCTATGGACTGGCGCAGCAATGACCACTGCAGTCACTTGGGGAGTGAATCAGATCTTTCTCTCTCCTCTCTGCATATCTGACTTTGCAATAAAAATTAAAAAAAAACAAATCTTTAAAAAAAAAAAAAGTAAAAAACTGCCAACTGCAGGACTGGGATCCTATATGAGTGCTGGTTCAAGTCCTGGCTGTTCCACTTCTGATTTAGCACCCTGCTAATGCACCTGGGAAAGGAGTGAAAGATGGCCCCAAGTGCATGGGCTCCTGCATCCACACAGGACATCAAGAGGAAGCTCTTGGCTCCGGAATGGTCCAGCTTCAGCTATGTGAGGAGTAAACCACTGGATAAAAGACATCTCTAACTCCTACAAATAAATAAATCTTTCTTTTTTTAATCATAAATGGACCTGCCAGTACAAACAAATTTGCTTTGAGACTAACTCTTTGGTCACAGGTTAAACAGATTATCCACCAGGAAAAAGTGCTAGTGACCGGCACATTGCAGGCATCCTCAACCAAATCCTTGGACCGTCAGGACCAAGCTAGAGTTTATAGCCAATTTCCTGAAACTGACACACAAAACCTAATTGGGAAGGGATAAAGCACTACAATAGCAAATATCAGTATGATGCATAAGAAATCTAGATTCATGCCTTTCAGGTTACAAAAACCCAGTGAACTGAAGTAGTCAGCTGCAGTGGGTCTGCTCCTGGCTCTCAAGTCAGCTGACTAGGTCCACCCACACAAACATGACTATCCACTCCTTTACCTGTATAGACCCCAAGTAAGAGGGAGGCTAGGGCCCGGTGCCATGGCCTAGCAGCTAAAGTCCTTGCCTTGAAAGCGCCTGGATCCCATCTAGTCCCAGCAGCCCCGCTTCCCATCTGGCTTTCTGCTTGTGGCCTGGGAAAGCAGTCAAGGAAGGCAAGGTGTGAAGTACGAGCTGTTAACCTCACAATCCCTATAAGGGAAGGGTCAAACCCTCCTTACTTCTCCTCTATCATTCTGCTCCCAAAGAAATAATAGGAAGCCCCAAGCACACTTTGACGCTTACCTGGCCTGAAGGTCACAAGACAGTGCCGGGTGTTGTTTTCGGTCTGAAAGTCTACGCAGCCCCCTTGCTCCAAGGGCAGTGAATAAGGCCAATGCAGAAGGCCTGCTTTCAGCTCCCAGAAGCAAGCATTCTCCAAGGTTCCAGCCAGTACCCCACCATACGGAAAGGCAGCTGAGGCAGCTTTGGGTATGTATGACAGGGATACCATTGGGCATCTGAAGGAAGAGAAAGGACACCATGCCTCAGACCCTAAGACCTGATGGCTCTAGACACCACTATCAGGAGACCTACGCCACATTCCCACCTCACGTCCACCGAAGATGCACCGCTGTGCTACCTTCTGTTGACACCTAATAAAAACTACCAACTCTGTAGAAAGCAAAAGGCATATAACATTCTGCACTTACTACCACGGAAAGAGCAGGAGCTCTGCAAGAAATTAAGGTGGGGTGAGGGTGGGGAAAGAACTAGGAAACTTATGGACCTAATCAAAATGATTAAGAAATGCAAATGATATGAAATCTCTAGAAATGGGATTAGGCATGAACAAAATATGCTCCACTTCTAATGCAGATCCCTGCTAATTAATGGCCCAGGAAAAACAGCAGATGGTGGCCCAAATATTTGGACACCTGACAGCCCAGTGCTGGCTGTGGTATCATCTGGAAAATAAACTAGCGGAAGGAAGATCTCTATAATTCTTTCAAAACAAATAAATATAGCTTATATATATAGTTAATATATATATATATATATATATATATAGTTTAAAGCAACTTTAGTTCAGAAACTAAACTAATTTGTTTCAAATTTTCTAAATTTCTTTCTGCAAACCTATGACCAAGACTGAATGTCAAGAATTCTTAGAAACATGTCTTCAGAGTATGTTCCTCTGAATTCATTTGCAGTAATATTGCCGAGACCATTTTCTCTAATACAATAACCCAAGACAAACTAAAATAAAAATGAGTAAAACACACATCCTTTCCCTGTTATTTTTAAACTCATACTTCACACGCCTCCTCCCTCTGCAGCAATGGCAGCTACTTCATTTGCCTGGAGTTCCTATCAGTCATCTTCAAGCCTGTGAACTAAAACATGATTCCATGCTTCTCTGGATGGAAAAAACTCCACCATGTTGAGCCCAAGTCTTAGTAAACACCGATTACTGCAGTGCTATCATCCTATGTGTTCATGTGCATTCAATCAAACTGGAAATGGGAAATCTCTCTTAAGACATTGTTCATCTGGCTGGATCACAGAACTCACTCACTGAGAAGTTCATACATCAAGGACAGTCCCAAGGGCATGCAGCACATTCTGAGCAGCAACAATGTTGTCACCCTCAGAATTTAGGCCAACTAATTTACACGCCTTGTTATAATATAACTGGACTATAAATGAAAATAAGTAATATATTTTCCTCAGACCAAGTTTAGCTTTGGATTAGGGAAGTTTCAAATCACTTTCTATTATGCTACCCTCCACTGGTCTCTCCCAGCATGCTAGACAGGTAGCATCTAAAGCAAGGCTACAATAGCCACATTTCACAAAGTTCACAACAGGCTAAGCAACATGACTAAGGTCACATAACTTACAGACAGTGGAGTCTGGTTCTGAACACAAATCTGATCTGAACTCAGCTATACTTTATACCAATGCTTTTTGACAAAACATAAACATTAAGGATGTTCACGATTATCAAAGAAGACATCAGTGGATCTTCAAGAACTGGCTCCTGTTGGGATTTTCGACCAACTATAGAACACGCTCTGAAGAGAGAATATAACAACAACCACCCATGAAAAAGCGGTTATCCAGTGAAAAACTGTTGCCTACCTGGCTCTCTGAGAGACCAATTCCTGGACGTGACATCTTGTATTCCGCAGGTCATATACAAGGATTGAACCGCTGACCAGTCCAGCATAGAAATACTGGCTTTCATCGAGACACCAGCAACAGCTCCAAACAGGCCGTCCAGTATTGTAAGTCTGCACCACAGTATTTGTCTCCAGGCTATGACATTACAAGAGATTTTTATAACCAAGCATTAAGAAAACCACATGGTGGGCCTGACGCAGCAGCCTAGTGGCTCAAGTCCTCATGTTGCCAGCACTGGCATCCCATATGGACACTGGTTTTAATCCCAGTAGCCCAGCTTCCCATCCAGCTCCCTGCTTGTGGCCTGGGAAAGCAGTCAAGGACAACCTAGCCTTTAGACCCTGCACCCATGTGGGAGACATAGAAAAGACTCCAGACTCTGGCTTCAGACTGGCTCAGACCTGGTTGTTGAGGCTGCTTGGGGAGTAAATCAATGGATGGAAGATTTTTCTGTTTCTCCTCCTCTCTGTATATCTGGCTTTCCAATAAAAATAAATAAATCTTAAAAAAAAAAAATCCATGGCAGGGGCACGTGGGAGTGGTGTGCATAAAGGCAGCAGTGTTGTCCTGTAACCATTTAAGCCACTGCCTTCAAAGCATCCCATATGGTTAATATGGTTACCAGTTCAAATCCTGACAGCTCCTTGTCCTTGTCTTGCTAATGGGTCTGAAAAAGAGCAACAGATGACTTTTGAAATAAATAAATATTAGAGCAGGTTTTATGGCTTAGTAAGCCACGCCTGTGGTGTCTACATCCCCATAAGGGACCCAGTTCTAGTTCCCAGCTGCTCCAGTTCTGATCCAGCTCCCTTGCTTATGGCCTGGGAAAGCAGTAGAGAATGGCTCAAGTTCTTGAAGTTCTGCATCCATGTGGGAGACCCAGACGAAGCTCTTGGCTGCTGGCTTCAGACCAGTTCAGCTGTTATCATCACGACCATTTGGGGAGTGAACCAGAGAACTGATGGTATCTTCTTCTCTTTTTGATTCTGCCTTTCCAATAAAATAATAAAATACGTATTTAAAAATAATATTTAGAAAAACAAAACTGTTTTTACAATGCACATAGAGTGTGCAAAAAGAAAAAAAAAAGTCATCAGAGCATCTAAGGACAGCTAGGGCCTTGTGAGCACCCTACAATTTTTTTAGGAGGTGAGGGGGAGAGAGAATTCACTCCCTAACTGCCCACGATAGCCAGGGCTGGGCCAAGTCAAACCAGGGCGTGAGGAACTCAAGCCAGGTCTCTCAGGGCAGGGCTGAATTACTTGCTGCCTTCAGGGATGTGCATATACAGTGAGCTGGATGTGAGAGTGGAGCCAGGACTCAAACCCAGACTCTGACATGGTGTCCTAACCAGCAGCTTAACTCTTACAAAAGCCTGTTCCCAGTGAGTATCTTCGCTAGGTTTGTTAACCAGTCAGAAGATGATATGGTAACTTCAAAGTGTCATGAGCTAAAGTTTCCCATCTGCTATCTTTGTATCATTTGCATGGATTAAGACGTATTTTGAACAAATATAATTTTACAGATATGGGATAGTACCTGAATACTTTTGTAACCTGCAGTGTGCACTCTGAGAAGCAATACACTTTAAATGGACTACAGAAGATAGTGCATGCCTCAGATCAAGAAAAGAACGGTAAGAACATCATAATAGTGACAGTAATTCAGTGGTGGTAGCACTAAGCAGGAGGGGTCCCATCTTCTATCATAAAGTACTCACCTGGTCAGTTTAATTGTATTGTCCAAGGAAGCAGAAAGCAGCAAGCCTTTAGACCGGGTGTTGAAAGCCAAACCACGGATCTGTTTGCTATGCATCGGAATATATTGAGTGCTTTTCATGTTGGCAGTACTCAACATCCTAACACCAAAGCCTGATAAAGACAATATGAAACAGATCAGTAAAAGTCCACGTTGGGCAAAGCATGCACCTGTCTTGGCATACAGGTTCCAGGAAACCAACTGATAAAACAAAAAAAAATTCCTGTCTTACAATTTATTTTAAATGGTGTATGTATCCAAAATATCCACTAACAAATAAGCAATTTTACTGTATACAAAGCAATAAACTACCAATATACACAGTAACTCCTATCACAAACATTACAGAGTCATTTTATTTGTATAAAATTGCAGAAGATGCAAACTAATTTACAATGATTAAACTCAGATTGGAGATTGGCCTACTGGAACCACTCAAGTTGCAGAAGGGACAGCAAATAGTAAAAAAAAAAAAAAAGGGGAGAAAAATAATTTGTCATCTGATCAAGTTATGCTACATTATCTGAAGTGGAATGAAACAGACGACATCTCAGAATCCAATCAATGTCTAACATTTGTGGGAGGGGGACAATAAAAATGTGCACCCTTAATTTATTTGTTACTCTGTTCTCTTACATAAAATTACATATTCTGTAATCTTAGTTACATAAAAATATGTAATTTGTTAACTTCTAGATTAAAGACAGCCTTCAATCACATGAACTACTACAGGAAACCAAGCAAGATGAAGTTTACTGTGTTCTCTCCTGGAACAAAATTAGGAAAGTCAGCAAAAAATAAGGAACCCATGAGCTTTAAATCGACAACGAAATTCGACCACATGTCTTGTTAATCACCAAGATAAAAAATGCAAACTAGCACTGCAGGCTAGAAAGCAGTCAGCTGCAACGGTAACAGACAACACGAAGAAAAAAGGACCGAGCAGCATCAAAAGAAATAAAACATTTTTTCCAATTTGTGGCAAACTTTCATTCAATGATAAATCTTTTTCTTGGGATATAAAGAATATGAAACAATCCTTTCACTTTTCCTTAAAAAATGAAATCTCCTGATGGCCTCTCAACTCACAGCTTCTCTCAGCAAATGGAGAACTGTATGATAATCTAGGATTACATTCTCAACCATTTTTATCTAGATTTAGGAACACAGTTGTGAAGTATTTGAATGAAACTTTAACAATCACTTATTTATTTGAAAGACAAAGAGACACAGAGTCAGAGTTCCCATCCATTGGTTTACTATTCCCCAAATGTCTACAGTAACAGAGTTGGGCTAGGGCAGAATGCATAAGCCAGGAACTCAACCCAGGTCTCCACGGATCTGGGAGTGACCCCATCATCAGAGCCATCACCACTGTCTCCCAGGGTCTGCATTAGCAAGAAACTGAAGTCAGGAGCCTGATAAAGAATCCAACCCAAGTATGGAGATGTGAGACATAGGCTTTTTAATGCTTGGCTAAATGCCTACTCAAATGAAGCTTTTAAGCAGGGAAACAAAGAAACAGGGTTGAGGCAAAGGGACTCAGTTGGCAGAAATCATTTGTTTAACATAATACAAAGAAACATTCAGAAATAATTTAACTGAGCAAGCAAAGAGATTTGATTTTTAACATTAAGACAACAGTACATAAAAACCACAAAATATTTTGTGAAAAAATTAGTATAGTGCTAATAAGGCAATTAATATACTTCCCCAAATTCTCTCTTGGAATTCATCAACTTGAAGACTACTGAAAATAAGTTTGTAATTTCGTTTTTACTTGAATTAGCCCCTGGGGAAGCATTCTGTCAAATGTTTCTAACCTAAAATGTTTGTGTTGTGGTTTCACAGATTAAGCTGCTGCTTGGAACACCATCATCCAATATCAGAGTACCAGTTCACATCTCAGCTGCTGTACTTCCAAACACAGCAGAAGACGGCCCACGTAGCTTGGCTGTCACCCAAATGGGAGTTTCAACATCCTGGTCTCAGCCTGGCCCAGCCCTAAACACTGTGGCCATTCGTGGAGTTGACCAGTGAATGGAAGATCCCTGTGTCATTGCTATGCCTTTCAAATACATAAAATGAAACTTTAAAATAAAATTGTAAGTTGAGTGGGATATATACAGAGTGGCATTATCCTCCTTGGACTACCACGGGTAACCTATGCTTCATACCCCATTCTCTTCTACTTCATCATGATTACCAGCATTTCTCACCCCTGATATTTACAGATTGAAGGCAACAGACACTATAGATATTTTTTTTCAAGTATGAGGAAGTATGTGATTAACAGAAAGTTAACAGGAAAAGGTGATTTGTGAGTTGTAGTCAATGCTCACTTACTCCTAAGTCCTAGAATCTCGAAAAGCAGACAGGAAAGAAGCAAATGGAGTCCAACAATGAATGTGAAGGCTGGAATTCTGGGGGTAGTTACCTGGAAGGAACGAGGCCTGAGGAGAAGGCTGCGACACCACCAGGCAGCTAAGAGAATCACAGTATGCCATGATCCGGCAGTTTCCTGTCTGAGATACTGGGAAGGTCTTCTCGAAGTGGTATTTGTGCTGCCCCTGGCTGGAAGGCTGGCAGCCCAGGGACTGTGCCTGAGAGCCTCCGGGCTGCTGTAAAGTCTGTTCCCTATGTTGTAGAATCAGGGTTTGCAAGTCCTAAAATAATTACAACTTTATAAATGAAAGGCTTTTTTCATTTAATAGTTACCTCAAACACAATCTCATGATCTAAAATAGAAAAATAAAAATATCACCTCAGAGAACTGGCAAATCTATAAAAAGTTCTGGTCATTTTGCCTAAAGCTCTCCTGATACTGGGCAATTTGTGTGGAATAAAATGACTTCAGCTCAGCCCCAGCACAATGTCTCAATGACTAAATTCTCACCTTGCAAGCATTAGCATCCCACATGGGTCCCAGTTCATGTCCCAGCTGCTGCACTTGCCTTCCACTTTCCCTGATTATAGCCTTGGAAAGTAGCAGAGGATAGTTCAAAGCCTTGGGACCCTATACATGCATAGGAGACGAAGAAGTTGTGCCTGGCGCCTGGTTTCAGATCGGCTCAGCTCTGGCCGTTGTGGCCGTTTGGGGAGTGAACCAGTAGATGGAAGATCTTTGTCTCTCCTTCCAAAGAAAATAGAACAAATCTTAAGAAAAAAAAAAAAAAAAAACCTTGGGGCCCGGCGGCGTGGTCTAGCAGCTAAAGTCCTTGCCTTGATCGTGCTGGGATCCCATATGGGCACTGGTTCTAATCCTAGTAGCCCTGCTTCCCATCCAGTTCCCACTTGTGCCCTGGAAAAGTAGTTGAGAACAGCCCAAAGCCTTGGGACCCTGCACCCACATGGGAGACCCAGAAGAGTTCCTGGGTCCTGGCTTCGGATCAGTGCAGCTCCAGCTGTTGTGGCTGCCTGGGAAATCACTGGATAGAAGATCTTCCTCTCTGTCTCTCCTTTCTGTATATCTGACTTCACAATAAAAATAAACAAACCTTTAAAAAATACTTAAGTTCAAGTCTAATTTTTATATTGTTTATTATTTTAATTTTCTTCTGAAATTCAGACAGCAGCAACTCACATAAAATGCCCACATTTTGGACAATGCTCTAGTCAGAAATAAAAAACTAGTCAAGTTTACTTCTAAACAATTAGACAAACACTACCCATATTTGAGATAAACCTAAGTAATGTTCAGATTCCTTAACAACTGCTATTCCAAAAGTTTTTAGGAAAAGGGCAAACTTACCTGAATACGATTCTGCAGTTTAGTGCATTCATTAGTGAGGACCTCGAGCTGCAGCCGGCACTGGGCTGATTCTAACTCAGCATGCTTCCTAAGCATTTGCTCCTTCAGTAAGGAACTAGAGGGAGAAAGCCAGCAAAGCGAGATGAGGATGGGGTTAGATCAGCAAGGCCACGGACTTCCCATCAAGAGGGCACAGTAAATACACACTATGATGCACACTTTGCTGAAAACAGATCATGATAATGAATAAAACATACAAAGATTTCTTTTAAGGGCCTGGCGCGGTTAAAGTTCTCGCCTTGAACACGCCAGAATCCCACATAGGTGCCTGGTTTGTATGCCGGCAACTCTGCTTCTCATCCAGCTCCCTGCTTGTGGCCTGGGAAAGCAGTCGAGGACAGACCACATTCTTGGGATCCTGTACCCGCGTGGGAGACCAGGAAGGTCTTGGCTTCTGGCTTCGGACTGGCATAGCTCCAGCCATTGGGGAGTGAATCATCATCAGACAGAAGAGCTTCTTCTTTGTCTCTTCTCTCTGCATATATGATTTTGTAATAAAAATACATAAATCTTTAAAAAAAAAAAACAAACTTTGGGGCCCGGCGCAGTGGCGCAACTGGTTAAGGTCCTCGCCTTGCACGCCCGGGATCTCATATGGGCACCGGTTCTATTCCCGGTGGCCCCACTTCCCATCCAGCTCCCTGCCTGTGGCCCGGGAAAGTAGTCAAGGACAGCCCAGAGCTTTGGGACCCTGCACCCGTGTGGGAGACCCAGAAGAGGCTCCTGGCTTCTGATCGGCATAGCATCGGCCGTTGCGCTCACTTGGGGAGTGAATCATCATCGGACGGAAGATCTTCCTCTCTGTATATCTGCCTTTCCAATAAATAATAATAATAATAATAAAAAAAAAAACCAAACTTTGAAATCTAGAAACTATCAAAAAGTAGCATACAGGACTAAGCCCATGAGCTAAAACTTTGGCGTTAAACCAAGCATCTGTTGCCTTTGGTTCACTGGAGGGACCCAGCCACCCAAAAGTGGAGAGTTCCTGAGTACCTGCTAACTAGGGTTTGCTTGTGTTTTCCCAGAAACAACTGCAGTCTGTGTGGGTGCCTGCTCATAACGTAAAGCCCTGTACCCCATCCACTGGAGGAAGCCCCTCCAGTAAGACAACCTCGCAACCTCATCCTGAAAGATCCATCACCATCAAGGAGACAATGGAGGAGGAAGAGGCCACATCCCTCCCAACACTGGGTGACATGGGGGATTTTAAGAGATTGGCACATCAAGCACAACTGTCCCTGACTTCATGATGCATTTGATAAAACAACTGAATGACTGATATCCTGGAATACTAATAATCTGTGGAAAAGATTATGCTTTTTGTCCCTAAAATTTCCTGATGGATCCTCAAAACTATGGCTCATCTGACCTCGGAAGTGCAGCAACTCCCTCGAATACAACACTGCCCCTGGAGAAGATGGAACCCTTAGTGCAACTGCTCTAAGAATTGAAAAACTAAATTTGTTTAATATTCCTCTTGTTCTACTACAGGTCAGGAGTGCAGAGAAATTCCCCACCTTCTTACAATGTTTGAGGAAGACTTTAAGTGTAACTTATTTACAGATAACAAATTCTTAATAGCCTTAGACATTAGAAAAACCATAAAAATTTGTGGTGGGATCCAAGAACAACCCTGACACCCTCTTAAAAGGAGGGTGTGTGTATAGAGCAGCAGGGGATCTCAGGGTGGACAGGAGCATGAGAGGAGGTCTGTTTCCTAGTCCCGGAGACTCCCAGAGGCCTCCCAAGTGCTTTTACCACAGAAGCAAAGGATGCTTTGTCGAGGACTGTCAGTATGGACACCAAAAACCGTATCCTGACTGCCTAGGAGATCACTGGGAATATGAATGCCCTCAGAGGCAGAGAACTCTGAGGTCAGTCATTTCCTATTGGATTTCCCACACGGGATGGTAGCAGCCCAAAACCCTCTCATAGGGTCTGGTGACATCGGAACTACAGCCAGGAGCCCCAAGAGGCACTCAGAGATCAAAGGATTGTAAATTTCCTTCAGGACTCAGGAGAGGAGCTTTCTCAGGTTCTTATCTAGTTCCAGCCTTGGATCCCAGCACTCTCTTATACCAACCACTAGGGTTGCTTGTGAGCCCCAAAATTAGTTCAGATAATCAATGACTAACAAAGGTCAGATAGTTGATAATCATTCAGCTTGTACCTTACTGATCAGGCTTCCCATCTGGCTTTTCAGATAGACAGAGACACTCACTGACATAGATAGTCTGGAACAGCCAGGGAAAAGGCCAACTAGCCTGTAATCGCTCAGCCTATACTTACTGGTCAGGCTCCCTATTCGCTTCTCCTGGACTTTACTAGGTAGGATGCAGAGTTAAATTGTTGGGGATTTCCCTGCTCACCTGCCTAAAACTTTTCTATACTTCAATTGTTAAAATGCAAAGTTCTATAAAACCATGCTTAATCACTGTATGCTGCAAAGTTTAAATTGTGGCTTAATATTCTACCCCCCAAAAATTGCTCAATTTATGACTGTTGATGCTAAGCCAAAATGTAACTGCATAGAAACTTTGATGTTAAGTTTGTACTCAGCTGTTATATATGATGGATGTTAATGCTGATCCTTTCACTGTTCCTGTGCCACTCTGATTTAGGCTAACTCAAAAACAAGTTAGCTTGGGAAGAAAAAAAAAAGGTTTATAGCAGCTGGTTGTATATATACTAAAACTGAGATGTCAAAGAAGTAGTTACAGGATGTAGTTAAGAACCTGCATTTTCAAACATATTGGTCACTCAATACCATGTTAATTAACTTCATGATGTTGTTGATTTCCATGTTTCTTCCTGTTGAGTGATATCTCATTGAAGGGGATGAGATTCTGCCAGCTCTACTTTTAGACCAAGGAAGGTCTCCCAATGAAACTGTTGAATTTATTTGGACAATAAGATGCTGGACTCTCCGCATGGTCCATGCCCGCAATGAAGGAATCATGACTGGTTATGCACTGTACTACTGTAACAATAGGAGGAATTCAATATGAAGAGGGAGGGTTTGAAGAGAGACTGGGGGAATGCCAGAGCCTATGAAACTGTGTCATAAAATTATATAAAACAAATAAATAAATAAACAAAAGAAAAAAAAAAAACCAAGCATCTGTGATGAGGAATGTTAAAGCAACTAGGGATATGGGATGGGAACTATTTGCCACAGGTAAAAGGAAGGTCAAGGCCAGCTCACTGCCACAGCTAATGTAAATTACAGATTACACAAACAGGTTAAAGGCCAAGATTCTCCTACACTTGATCTTAGCCAAAAGGCCGAGAAGCGATGCCAAGGTTCTGCTAAAATAAGCTGCTATTCATGAGACACTCTAAGAAAATAATATCACAAAAGCAAAAGCAAATACTAACAAAAGGATAACAAATTAGAATTAAGGAAGAGGCTGACGCTGGGATCCTACATGGGCGCTGTTTCATATCCCAGCTGTTCCACTTCATGATTCAGCTCCCTGCTTATGGCATGGGCCTTGTATGGTGGCTTAGAGGCTAAAATCCTTGCCTTGAACGCGTCAGGATCCCACACTGGAGCTGGTTCTACTCCTGGCAGCCCACTTCCCATGCAGCTCCCTGCTTGTGGCCTGGGAAGCAGACGAGGGTGGCCCAAAGCCTTGGGATCCTGCACCCAGTGGGAGACCTGGAAGAAGTTCCTGACTCCTGGCTTCAGATCAGAGCAGCACCGGCCGTTGTCACCTGGGGAGTGAATCATCTGATGGAAGATCTTCCTCTCTGTCTTTCCTCCTCTCAGCATATCTGACTTTCCTTGAGCCCTAGCACCTAGGAGACCAAGAAGAAACTCCTGGGCCTGGCACAATAGCCCAGTGTCTAACGTCCTTGTCTTGCATGCGTCGGGATCCTGTGTAGGTGCCAGTTTGTGTCCCAGCAGCCCTGCTGCACATCAAGCTCCCAGCCTGTGGCCTGGGAAAGCAGTAGAGGATGGACCTAAGCCTTAGGAGTCAGCACCCACGTGGAGACCTGAAGAAGCTTCTGGCTCCTGGCTTCTGATCAGCTAAGCTCCACCCAATGCAGACATCTGGAGAATCAATCAGCAGATGAAAGATCTTTATGTCTCTCCTCTCTGCATATTTGACTTCCCAATAAAAAAAACTAATTAATTAAAAAAAAAAAGGCATCTTCTTACTCCTAGCTTCAATCAACCCAGCTCTGACCACTGTAGCTATTTGAGAAATGAACCGTGGACAAAAATATCTCTTCCTGTATCACCTTTTCTCTCTGTAACTCTGCCTTTCCAAAAATTAATTAACGAATTAATTTTTTTTTTTAAGATTTATTTTTATTATTTTTTCATTGGAAAGGCGGATATACAGAGAGGAGAGACAGAGAGGAAGATCTTCCGTCCGATGATTCACTCCCCAAGTGAGCGCAACGGGCCGATACTATGCCGATCCGAAGCCAGGAGCCTCTTCTGGGTCTCCCACGCGGGTGCAGGTTCCCAAAGCTTTGGGCTGTCCTCGACTGCTTTCCCAGGCCACAGGCAGGGAGCTGGAAGGGAAGTGGGGCTGCCGGGATTAGAACCGGCGCCCATATGGGATCCCGGGCGTGCAAGGCGAGGACCTTTAACCACTTGCGCCACCGCGCCGGGCCCAATTAACGAATTAATTTTAAATAAACAATCTTTTAAAAAGTTGACAAGGAAGAGACAAGTTGCCCTTATTTTCACGAATGACTCAAGAGAACTCACAATGTTTTTCCATTTCAACAAAGTTGTTGAAATCAAGGTACCAAGAAAATTAATCAGTGGGACTCTTTATATATCAAATATATGATTTACAAACATAATAGGAAATAATATATTTACAGTAGCAATATTAATGATGGCAATTCAGGAATAAAGTTAAAGTTATACAGTATTTTACCAAGCAGAGTATAACTGAGGAGAGACAGTACAGAAAATAAATGGCAGAATATTTTGCAATGTTCACAGCTGGAGAAACAAAGTTATCATGAAGATATTTCAAGTAACTCTATGAATTTGATGTTACTTAGAATCCAAAAATATTTTTTGAAAAAGATTTATTTATTCTTATTGCAAAGTCAAATATATGGAGAGGGGAGACACGGAGGAAGATCTTCCATCCAATGATTCACTCCCCAAGTGACTACAATGGCCAGTGCTGTGCCAATCCAAAGCCAGGAGCCCAGATCTTGTTCCCGGTCTCCCACAAGAGTGCAGGATCCCAAGGCTTTGGGCTATCCTTAGCTGCTTTCCCAGGCCACAAGCAGGGAGCTGGAAGGGAAGTAGAGCTGCCGGGATTAGAACCAGCGCCCATATGGGATCCTGGTGCATTCAAGGCAAGGATTTTTGCCTTTAAGCCGCCATACAAGGCCACTGCGCCAGGTGCCCAAAAGGATTTTTCATGGAACTTAAAAATTAACATGGAATAGCAGCTACTCAGAACAGAAAAACCAAATTTTAATTTCTGAAAAGCAGGGAAATGTAGAGCAGAGAGAAAGAAAATGACAGATCTGCACTCTGGCTCAATACCCAGGACAATTCAGTCAGACCAAAGGAAGGAGTCCAACCTCATACTCAAGTGGGATGTGTTATAGTGATTTAAGTTCTATGCCATTCGCCATAACAAAAGACAACCTTGAAGAAAAATAAGGTAAAAAGAGAAAAAGGAGAATTTTCCATCTAATGTTTCACTACTTAAACAGCTACAACAGTCATGGCTAGGCCAGGCTAAATCCAAGAGCCAGGAACTCCAACTGGGTCACCCACATGGATGGCTGGGGTCCAAACACATGAACCATCATCCATTTCATTCCTACATGCATTAACAGGAAGCCCAATCAGAAGTGGGGAGCCAGAAACTGGCATTGTGAAAATAGGATGCTGGTATCCAAAGTGGTCAGCTTAACCCATATGCCATGCCAGTCTACCAAACTCTCACTTGTACGGTGTGAAGGAAAACAAACCATGTAGGCCTCCTTTAGAATGCATCACATACGTATTAACAATAATGTAAGAGCCTACCAATGATCTTCATTGGTCAAGGCAAAACTCCTCACACCAATATTGGGTCATATATCTTTTTCATATGTGCCTATCAAAAAGGAAAAAAAAAAAAAAGCAGAGGAAACATCCCAGCTGGGCACACGTAACACCTACCTCTTGAGCTGCTCCTGTTCACTCGTGTCCAAAGCTCTCAGATTTCGGGCATAAAGAACAACGATGTCACTGTGCTTGGCTTTCTTATTGCACTAAGGAGCCCAATAGGACATAATTAGTATAAGCGTAAGGATTCTGCATTAAAACAGTTCATCCTAACCTATGTCCTTACCTGGGGACATTTTCGTACTTGTCCTTTGAGCCACTGAGAAATGCACTTATACCCAAAGAGATGCCCACAACGTAGTGCTGTCAGCCGGTGTTCCCCAGCATTGGTCCACTGTTCCAAACAAATCGTGCAAGTGTCCCCTTCTTCATCATCAACAGAAGCAGAAGGTGCGACAGGGCTGGACCCACTGCGAGACTGAACACAAAGTGGAAGGCACTCAGAAGACAGGATACGTAAAGTCAGTCTTAAGACAATATGCAATTCTTCCAGATTAGGAAGTATACAAAAATTATACACATCTAATGGAAAAGACAAAGAACCTGCAACACCAATGAATTATTTATCATTCCTTCCAGACTGTAATCTACAAAAACTTAGCACAAAGCATGAAAATACTGCAACTCTTTGATCTTAAGAAATTTCTGGATTACTTTTATCTTTTCATAAATAAAAACAGATAACAAAACATCAGTAACAAGTTTATACAAATTAAAAATTACGTTCATTATCAATTCAGGCTTTATATTTTGGCTCATGTGGATCAAAGAAAAAAAAACTAGGAAACTACAGAGAGGATATAAACAAAGACATATAAACATGGAAAACATGATTCCCTATATATATTTTTTATTGGCAATGCAGCTTTTACATAGAGAAGAAAAGACAAAGATCCTCCATCCACTGGTTCAATTCCCCAAGTGGCAGCTACAGTCAGAGCTGAGTCAACTTGAAGCCAAGAGCTTCTCCCAGGTCTCCGAGCAGGTGCAGGGTACAGAGGCTTTCCCACCCATGTGGGAGACCTGGAGGAAGTTCCTGGTTCCTGGCTCCTGATCGGCACTGCACCAGCTGTTGCACTCACTTGGGGAGTCAATCACTGGACAGAAAATCTTCCTCTCTGTCTCTTTTCCTCTCTGTATATCTGACTTTGTAATAAAAATTTTTTAAAAAGAACAATGATGTAAAGCAATTATAAAAACTGTTTACCATACAATAATCACATTGTCTTTGATAATTTGTAAGAAACACATTTACAAAATTTTCAGGCAGATAATGAATGCCTGAAACTGGCATTCGCGAACTTTTTCTGTTTTTACAGTTTTTATGTTAATATAAGAAAGTCAAGATGCAGAGAGGAGAGACAGAAAAGAAGATCTTCCATCTGTTCATTCACTCTCCTAGTGGCCTCAACGATCTGAGCTGGCCAATCCGGAGCCAGGAGCTTCTTCTGGATATCCCACACCAGTGCAGGGGCCCAAGGACACAGGCAATCCTCTCTATGCTTTCCAAGGCCACATGCAGGGAGCTGGATGGGAGATGGAGCAGCTGGGACACGAACCGGCGCGCATATGAGAGACTACCAGTTGCAGGTGAAAGATCAGCCAATTCAGCCACCACACCAGTACCAGGAATCTTTTTTTTTTTTTTTAAGATTTTATTTTTGGGCCGAATATGATGGCTCAACAACTAAATCCTTGCCTTGCACCAGATCTCATATTGGTGCTAGTTCATGTCCAAGCTGCTTCGCTTCCCGCCCAGCTCCCTGCTTATGGCCTAGTTAAGCAATAGAGGACGGTCCGAGGCCTTGGGACCCTGAACCCATGTGGGAGACCCAGAAGAGGCTTCTGGCTCCTGACTTAAGATCAGCTTAGCTCTGATCACTGTGGTCATTTGGGGAATGAACCAGCAGATAGATCATTCTATCTTTCCTTCTATATGTAAATCTGACCTGCATTTCTAATAAAAATAAATAAATCTTAACCAAAAATAAAAAGATTTACTTTATTATTTCTATGAAAAGTAGTGAAAGAAAGGGAGAAACAGATTTCATCCCTGGTTCACTCTCAAATGGCACACAGCCAGGACTGGGTCAGGACAAAATGCCATCTAGGTCTCCCTCGGCGGGGAGGGGGGCGTGGGGGGCGGTGCTAAGCAGCTGACGTCATCTTTTCCTGCATTCCTAGGCACAACATCAAGGAGACATATTGGAAATGGAGCAGCCCAGTCAAACCAGTGCTCCCACTGTAACCACTGGCAGGCTCATACTGTAACCAGTGCCCTAACCCACTATACCACAACACTAACCCCTCACCCTTGGATATCTTGCTGATAAACTTTGTACTTTACTAGCCACCTCTTTTTAAAATGAAAACTGAAGAGATACATTTCAAAGAATGTTTAAATTACCTGTTCGGAGGCAACCTTGCCTTCACCGGTACATGTAGCTTCTTGCTCGGTTGAGACACCTCCTTCTTGCTCTGCCAAGTCGTTTCCAGAAATAACAGGTTACACACACACATACAAAGACATAAATTAGATATAAAAAGCCTAACTCACTAAAGCTCTTTTTTTCCCTTATGATTTAGTTATCTCAAAGGCAGAGTGAGAAAAAGGGAGAAAGATAGTGAGAGAGACCTTCCATGTTCTCTCCAGTCCACTCTCCAAATAGCTGCAATGGCTGGAGCTGGGCCAGGCTAAAGCCAGGTACCTGGAGCTTACCCAAGTATGCAATGTGAGTGGTAGAAGCCCAAAAGTACTTGGACCAGGGCCCAGTATGATGGCCTAGTGACTAAATCCTTGCCTTCCATGTGCAGAGATCCCATGTGGGCATGGGACTGTGTTGTGGGAAAGCAGACAAAGCCGGCCCAGGGCCTTGGCACTCTGCACCCATATAGGAGACTCAGGGCAAGTTCCCGGTTCCTGGCTTTGGATCAGCTCAGCCATTATGGCTACTGGGGCAATAAACCAGGGGATGGAAAATATTTATCTGTGTATATCCTTCTCTGTTTACCTTCCTTTCCAATAAAAAGACATTCTGTTTTTAATACATGTCAATTTTATAACTGATATAATTTCAGATTCTAATTTGTACATTTAACTTTCAAGAATTTAAAAATTATTCATTTATCAACTTACAGAAAAAATTCATGGAATAAGGATACTTTTTTTTTTTAAAGATTTATTTATTTTTATTACAAAGGCAGATATACAGAGAGGAGGAGAGACAGAGAGGAAGATCTTCCGTCCAATGATTCACTCCCCAAGTGAGTGCAACGGCCGATGCTATGCCAATCTGAAGCCAGGATCCAGGAACTTCTTCCGGGTATCCCACACGGGTGCAGGGTCCCAAAGCTTTGGGCCGTCCTCAACTGCTTTCCCAGGCCACAAGCAGGGAGCTGGATGGGAAGTGGAGCTGCTAGGATTAGAACCGGCGCCCATATGGGATCCTGGTGCGTTCAAGGTGAGGACTTTAGCTTCTAGGCCATGCTGCCGGGCCCGGAATAAGGATACTTTTAAGGTGAATCATCCTTTTCCATGTATCTTACATGATATTGGGCGAGATCTTTATTAAAAATAAATCTCTTAAAAAAAGTCCTTGGACCATCTTCTTTTTAAAAGATGTATTTATTTTTATTGGAAAGGCAGATATACAGATAGGAAGAGAGACAGAAAAGAAGATCTCTGTTCAATGGTTCACTTCCCAAGCAGCCATAATGGCCAGAGCTGAGCCAATCCAAAGCTAGAAGCCAGGAGCTTCTTCCGGGTCTCCCACATGGATGCAGGATCCCAAGGCTTTGGGCCATCCTTCATTGCTTCCCCAGGCCACAAGCAGGGAGCAGGATGGGAAGTGGGGTCACTGGGATACGAATTGGCGCCCATGTGGGATCCTGGCATGTGCAAAGTAAAGACTTTAGCAGCTAGGTTACCACACTGAGCCCTCCTAGGCACATTATCATGGAGCTAGATGGAAGTAGACCAGCTGGCACTTGAACTGGGGCTCTTATGTAACACTGGCTTCAGAGGCTGAGCTGTAATTCTCCCTGGAACATCAGTGGTCCTGCTAAAGCCATTGCTAATTGACAGTGTTTCTATAAAAATTACAACACTTTCCCCACATATGATTGGTGAATTTAATTCATTAATTTATTTAATTTTTTAATTTGTCAGACCCAGCACGGTAGCCTAGCGGCTAAAGTCCTCACCTTGAACACACCGGAATCCCATATGGGCGCCAGTTCTAATCCCGGTGGCCCTGTTCCCATCTAGTTCCCTGCTTGTGGCCTGAGAGAGCAACCGAGGATGGCCCAAAGCCTTGGGAACCTGCACCCATGTGGGAGACCTGAAGGAAGATCCTGGCTCCTGGCTTCGGATCAGCACAGCATCACCTGTTGCAGTCACTTGGGGAGTGAATCATCGGACAGAAGATCTTCCTCTCTGTCTCTCCTTCGCTCTTGTATATCTGACTTTGCAAAAAAATAAAATAAATCTTTTTTAAAATTTTATTTGTAAATTTTTATTTGAAACTCAAATTTACAGAGGAGAGACAGAAAGATTTTCATCCACTGATTCACTCCCCAAGTGGCTGCATCAATCAGAGCTTAGCCGATTCGAAGCCAAGAGACCCTTAATAAATATTTTTTTTAAATTTTGGATATTCTCAAATACATATAAAAGTTAGACAAAACAAAGACAGGCGCTGCAGTGCAGCAAGCTAAGCTACTGCCTGTGACGCTAGCATCCTGTACCCATGTCCCAGCTCCTGCACTTCTAATCTAGCTGCACATATCCGGGAGAGAAGCTGCAGGTAATCTGAGAACTGGGGCCAACGCCATTCGTGGGACAGCAGGATGGTGAGCTGGGCCCCTGGCCTCCAGCTAGCCCAGGCTGGCCGGGGCAGTGCTTGGGAAGTGAAGCAGTCGATGCAGGCCCCTTCTCTCTGTTGCTCCCATTGTCTGTTACTCTGCCTTTCAAACAAAGTTATTAAGTAAATAAATATTTTTTAAAGGTAGGTAGCATGTTAACCCACAAGTACTCATAATGCAATTAAAAATCATTATTTTGCTAATTTTATTGAACCCACATTCCACTGTTTTCTTTTCAATGTATTACTTAAACTCTAAAATGTCATCACACTATACAACTTGTTACAACACTAACTGATAAGGATTTTTAAACTATATTGTATCATTATCATAATTAACAAGACTAATAGTCCTTTAATATCCTTTAATCACCCAGACGTTTAACTTGTCTTTGAAATAAAAAAGAAAAGAAAGGTTTGGGCCCAGTGCAATAGCTCAATTGGCCAAAAAGAAAAAAAAGTTTATTTATTTTTAAAGATTTATGCTTTTATTGGAAAGGAAGATTTACAGAGAGGAGAGGAGAGTCAGGAAGATCTTCCATCCACTGATTCACTCCCCAAATGGCCAAACAGCCAGAGTTGGCCCTATCTGAAGCCTGGAGCCAGGCACTTCTTCTGGGTCTCCAACATGGCTGCAGAGTGCCAAGGCTCTGAGCCATCCTCTACTGCTTCCGCAGGCCAGTAAGCAGGGCGCTGGATGCGAAGTGGAGCCCATATGTTATCTCAGCACTTGCAGGGGAAGGATTAACCAATTGAGCCATCATGTTGGGCCCTGATCTTTTTTTTTTTTTAACATTTTTTTCAGACTAATGAGGTATTTAACAATGTTTAATGGGGATGAGGTTTATGAAAATTGTATCTAATTAGAGGTGATATACTGCAATCCATTTAAGCCCAACATCTTAAAATAACATATGTTAATACTCTTTCTGCTAAATTTAAGCTATCGTAAACTACCAAGAGCACCTTTAAGTGGATTTTGCACCTATTGATAAACCTCTGATTCTTATGGCTTCCTTGTTTTCCAGTATAAGAAAATGTCAGGCTCAACTTGTGTATCTCTGAGTATGTGGAAAGTCATTTCCCAGGGTGCCTTAGTCCTTTTTCCTGGGGAAAAAAAATAACAAGAAACCACAATCTGGGGTACCAGTGGGCTTTTATTTCAAGCAGGACATCTACTTTAGGATTCCCTGCCCACTCACCATTTGCTAAATAATGTCCCACCTTCACAACATACAGTATTACTAGGATGTTAGACAGGGTGCTGAATTTATAAAACTTTTTAAAACAACTTATTGGCTGTATAAAGGAATAAAAGTTCACAAAATGCCATTATAAAATAACTAACTCACTGGGTCACAAATGATATTACACTGTGGGACAACTATAGGCTGCGTAGTTGTCAGCATGGTAAATGAAATACTCACCTTCTAAAACGACATCTCCAGGTTGCTCTGGCTGGGCAACCACTTCTTCATTCTCTGCAGAGCTATCACTGTCAGAAGCAGAACCACTTGACAGAACCAAATTTTCAGGCACAGGATTCCTAGTGCCTGAATTATCAGTGGTATCTGACATGGGAGGCTGGGTCCTGCTCACCTGGAAATAAGCATCCAGTGGTGTTCTCAATCTATGGAAGCAGAGAAGACAACAGAATTATAGTACCATGAACCATAACCAACAGAATAACCCAGAGTAACCTGAAGTAAATCCCAGTCATTTAAATCTGTCTCCAAGCCGGATTTTAAAAGATGGCAGCTGACCTTGATATTATCATTTCCACTAACTCTGCTACTTTATCCCACACTGGAGCTTAACCTTTCCACTAAAAACCAATTATACTCATCTTTTGCCATGTGACAATATCTTTTTTTCTTTTAAAGATCTATTTATTTGTATTTGAAAGGCAGAATTACAGAGAAGGAGAGAGAGAGAGAAATCTTCCCTCTACTAGTTCACTCCACAAATTATCACAACAGCCAGAGCTGGGCTGACCTGAAGCCAGGAACCAGAAGCTTCTTCCAGATCTCCCATATGAGTGCAGGCAGCCAAGGTCTTGGGCTATCTTCTACTGCTCTCCCAGATTATAAACAGGGAGCTGGATTGAAAGTGGAGCAGCCACGGGCCCGGCGCGGTGGCACAAGTGGTTAAAGGTCCTCGCCTTGCATGCCCGGGATCCCATATGGGCGCCGGTTCTAATCCCGGCAGCCCCGCTTCCCTTCCAGCTCCCTGCCTGTGGCCTGGGAGGGCGGTCGAGGACGGCCCAAAGCTTTGGGACCCTGCACCCGCGTGGGAGACCCGGAAGAGGCTCCTGGCTTCGGACTGGCATAGTATCGGCCCGTTGCGCACACTTGGGAAGTGAATCATCGGACGGAGGATCTTCCTCTCTGTCTCTCCTCTCTGTATATCCTCCTTTCCAATGAAAAAATAATAAAAATAAATCTAAAAAAAAAAAAAAAAAAAAAGTGGAGCAGCCACGACTGGAACAAGTGCCCCATAAGGGGTGTCAGTGTTGCAATTGGAAATTAACCTGCTATGTTAAAGCTCTGGCACCAAGTGTCAATAACTTCAAAGGATTAGACAGAGGAATTTGTTTGCTGGTATTACCAGCTAAAAAGCAAATGTGGGCAAAAACATTTTGTTCAAAAATGGTCTCGTATGAATTCTCCCATGCCAGTTTGCCAGCCAGGGGGCAGCAAGGGTTCTGTGGGGGGAAGGGGATGCAGGCTTGAGTCGGGGGGAGAGCTAAGGGCATAGCACTAGTGGGCATGTGGGGACCTAGGAGCTCACCTCTAGGAAAATGGAGAAAACCTGGGGATTTCCCCACATGCTTGGTCCTGGGTGAGCTGAGGGGAGGGGAGAGCCCCAGGTCAGCATGCTGCTCTGGTGTGCTGGTGAACCAGTCCTGGAGAACTTCAATGGACCCAAATCAGGGGTGTGTGGAGGGCTAAGGCACAAAGACAGCACAAGTGCTAGGAGCTTGGGACTCTGGTAGGCGGACAGAGCTTAGGATAAGCACACCACCCACTGGGCTTCCAAAGGCTGGGCTGGAGAACCCCGGACTCCTGGGCACATGGATTGTAGATCAGGGAAAGCAGCAAGGGGATATGGAGTAGAGAAGACTGCTGTGGGATTATCTTGCAAGTGAAGAACGGCTCCTGAAAGACTCCAAACGACAAAAACACTGTACTTGCAGGTAAGCGAGGGGACTGAGACTTGGTGGTTTGGAGAGGAGAGATCGAAAGACCTTTATGGGACAGCCCGCATGGGAGATGGAGCAGGACTAGTTAGCATGAAGCATTGCCTGACCACGGCACACCAGCCCAGACAAAAGTTAAGGGTGGAGGCCTAGCAGGGCTAGATTCCAGTACCTTAGAATGTCAGAACAGGAGATGGGTCACATTAGGCTAGACCATGACACGAACCAGGTCTAGGGGTAGATTTTGTGTGGGATACATGTGCCCTACCCTGTGGAATTTCAAGTCCTGCTGGTTAGCTTAAGAGTTGGGGTGGTGATGGGCTGAGCTAGGTGCGACTATGGAACCCACTGACACTAATGAGTACTGGGGCTAGGAACAAGCTGGGTAGATCCAGGCTGCAGCATCCACATGCGCACCCTAAAACAGGAGATGGGGCGATCACAACATTCACCAGCTCATACAAAGGCCAGGAAGGGGCAGGCTATGCTGGGCAAGGGCATAGCACTGGTTGGCATGCGTGAGATCTGGATCTGGGAGTTGGCCAAGTAGGGGAACTTGGGAAACATTCCTGGTGGGTCATAGCTTCTGCTGGTGAGCATGTGGTCCAGGCCTGGTTGGCTGGCAAGCTTGGGTAAGGTAGCTTCATCTGTTGGCAAGTGTGTGGATTGGTTTTGGAAGGGGGTGGACTGGGCAGGGCCAAGCAAATCTTAGCCCACTGGCAAGTGCAGAAACCAGAATGGAGTGCAGGTCATGCCGGACTAGGCTATCACACCTACTGATAAGCATGAGCCAGGAATGGGAGCAGACTGAACAGGGCCAGGTTGCAGCACCCGCCAGCAAAAGTTAGGATTGGGGGCTGGCTAGGTCAGGCCAGGCTGCAGCAACCAAAGGCAAAGGCCAACACAGATGAGCAACTATGCCAAACTAGGTCAGAGCAACCACTGGCATGTGCAAGATCCCCATCCAGGCCTGGCTGGAGAGCTAAGGGAACGCCCTGGCTGGATTGTGGTTCCCACTACCAAGTGCAAGAGCCAGAATTGGGGCAGCAGTCATCTGGAAAAGTCTGCAGTATCCCTTGGCACGGGTGTGGACTGGATCTGGGATGTACCAGGCTGGGCTAGACTCCAGCACTGGTAATTATGAGAACCAGGGTAGGTGTAGGACGGGCTGGACTAGGTCTCTGCTCCTGCTCAGCTGCATGAGCTGTATCTCGGTGTGGACCAGGCTTGGCTAGGCTGTAGCACCCAATAGTAAGAACCAAAATGGGTGAAGGCCGGTCAGGAAAGGCCATTATTCCTGCTAGGACAGGAGATGGATCGAGTAGCACTGGCCCATGGATCCACCAGTGTGCACAAGATCTGGCATTGGGAGAGGTTCTGATAGAGGAGCTTCAGAAACTCCTCTCTCCAAACTACAGGCAGACACAAGAACCAAGACCGGGAACAGCCCAGACCAGAGGCAAACACTGAACCCCAATACACTATGGGCTTCTTAATCACTAGGCTAGTGCCTTAATAGTTTTTTCTCACCTTTACAATTAACACTTCAATTATGACAATTCATTTTCTTGTTAATATCTGTGGTTTTCAGTAGTATTTTAAAACTTCGCTCTTATTACAGCTTCATTTCTTTCCTCTCTCCCCTCTCCTCGTTCCTCTACTCCCTTCCTTCCTTCAAGATATATTTTACTTGAAAGTCGAAATTACAGAGATACACAGAGACAGAGACAGAGACAGAGGGGCCGGTGCGGTGGCCTACCAGCTGAAGTTCTTGCCTTGAATGTGCCAGGTTCCATGTGGATGCCAGTTCTAGTCCCAGCAGCCCGGCTTCCCATCCAGCTCCCTGCTTGTGGCCTGGGAAAGCAGTCGAGGATGGCCCAAAACTTTGGGACCCTGCACCTGTGTGGGAGACCCAGAGGAGGCTCCTGGCTTTGGATTGGCGCAGTTCCAGCTGTTGCAGACACTTGGTGGGGTGAATCATCGGACGGAAGATTTTCCTTTCCCCCCGCCCCCCGCCTCTCCTCCTCTGTATATCTGACTTTGCAATTAAAAAAAAAACAAAACACAGATCTTCTATCTGCTCATTCACTTTTTTTTTCTCATTCACTTTCTAAACGGTCACTATGACTCTTCCTTTCAAATAAAACTAAAATAAATCTTTAAAAAAAAAAAACACCAACCACACATCTCGAGAAAGGGGGCATTCTGATTGATGGGTATGACAGAACTAGTCATGGGCTCTGACTTGCACTTCACCAGTTCTACTCAGCTGCCTGGAGAGCCCACATCACTCTTCCGCTGAAGGACTGTGTACGTGGGTGGGATTTGTTCAATCATTAAACAGGTGACAATTCTGTCTTAACTCTCTCCACACTGCTTTTGATGAATTTCCAGGTCAGTCAAGCTGAGAGAGGGGTATTGCCTTATGTCTTTCCCAAAAGATGGCATAACTGTACACACCATGGCCAGATGCACTTGTGGTCTTCCAAATTCCCATTAACATGTCAAAGGCTTTTCAAAACTGCTGAAAAGGAGTAGGTTTATGACCCAGTGGTTAAAATGCCAACTTCCCCAAACTGAAGAACTTGAGTCTAATGTCTGCTCTGGATTCCAGCTTCCTGCTGGTGCAGACCCTGGGAGGACCTGCCACACACATGAAGACCAGGGTGGATTTCCCTCTGGCTCAGCTCCGGCCGTTATAGGACATGTGAGGAATGAGCCAATAAACAGACCCTCTGCCTCCCAAAGTTAAAAACAAAATAACAGAAAATGCCAACATCTCATTCTTCCCTTTTTTCTTCCCACATATCTTGTTATTCTACTATCTGTCTTGATAATTACCCAAGCAGGCCCTGCAGAAATGATTTCAGGCCTTCTGTGCTAGGCAACCTTTGAGTCAAGGACAACCTTATCATGGAGGCTTTCATAAAACCACCACACAGGTCACCCAGAAGGCATTCTCTGGGAAAGAGGCTTTGAAGGAGCGTCAATCCAACTGCTGTTCTCTATGCTTCCTGCTTAGCTGGGGCGAGAGATGCAACAGGATGTGCAACAAAATTCGTAAGAATTCAGCTACTTTTGTAAATAAGTCCTTGGATTATTATAAGCATTTGCTTAATTTCTAGTGTTCTGAAAATTTGACTTTAACCAATTTTGCCAATTGTTTCATTTTTTTTTTTAAGATAGACTTATTGGGAAGTCAGATATACACAGAGGAGGAGAGACAGAAAGGAAGATCTTCCATCCGATGATTCACTTCCCAAGTCACCGTAACAGCTGGTGCCATGCCAATCCGGAGATAGGATACAGGAACCTCTCCTGGGTCTCCCACAAGAGTGCAGGGTCCCAAGGCTTTGGGCCGTCCTTGACGGCTTTCCCAGGCTACAAGCAGGGAGCTAGATGGGAAGTGGGCCTTGCTGGGATTAGAACCAGCACCCATATAGATTCCTGGCGCATTCAAAGTGAGGACCCCAGCCACTAGGCCAACAAGCTGCGCCATGCCGGCCCCACTATGATCACTTTTAAAATTTACTTGAAAGGGGTTAGCACAGTGGCATAGTAAGCTAACTCTCTGCCTGTGTTGTCAGTAACCCATATAGGTAGGGGTTCATGTCCTGGCTGCTCCATTTTCCAGCCAGTTTCTGTCCTGGGAAAGCAGTGGAGAATGGCTCAAGTCCTTGCGCCTCTGCACCCATGTGGGAGACCCAGAGAAAGCTCCTGGCACCTGGCTTTGGATTGACTCAGCTACAACAGTTGCAACTATTTGAGGCGTGAACCAGTAGGTGGAAGATCTCTCTTTTTTTCTCTATATAAATCTGCCTTTAAAACTAAGGAAATTTTTCAGAACACTGTGCCACAATACCTGATTTTATTTAACTTATAAAAGATTTATTTACGGCCTGGCATAACGGCCTAGCAGCTAAGGTCCTCTGCCTTGCAGATGCTGGGATTCCATTAGGGCGCTGGTTCGCATCCCAGCAGCTCTGCTTCCAATCCAGCTCCCTGCCTATGATCTAGGAAAACAGTCAAGGACAGCCCAAGGCCTGGGGACCCTGCACAGAAGACCCAGAAGCAGCTCCAGCCTCCTGGTTTCGGATTGGCTCAGCTCCAGCCATTGTGGCCACTTGGGGACTGAAATCACTGGATGGAAGATCTTCCTCTTTGTCTCTCCTCCTCTCTGCATATCTGACTTTCCAATAAAAATAACTAAAGAAAGAAATCTTTAAGTCCAACCTCTGTCCATCCCCCAAGTTCCTGGAGAATGCACATTCTGGCAGTCACACGAAGGAAGAGAGGAGGAGAGGAGAGGGGCAGAGGAGGAGAGGGGGAGAGAGGAGAGGAGGAGAGAGGAAAGAAAGGAGAGGAAGAGAAGGGGAGATGGAGAGAGAGGGAGAAGGCAGGGGCTCAAAGATTTGAGTCATCCTTACTGCTTTTCCAGGCCACAAGCAAGGAGCTGGGCTGTAAGTGGAGCAGCCAGGATGAGAAGTGGCAACCATACAGGATAATGGGCCTACTAGAGAGAGAGAGTTAGCCTATGGAGTCATCACACCGATTCCATCAAATTAATAAATGTTTAAAACAAAAACCATGGGGGCCCGGCACCATGGCTAAGCAGCTAAAGTCCTTGCCTTGAACGTGCCAGGATCCCATATGGGTGCCAGTTCTAATCCTGGCAGCTCCACACTTCCCATCCAGTTCCCTGCTTGTGGCCTGGGAAAAAATCACATTGCCAGTCTGCAGCAGCACAGCACCAACTACAGGACTTACGTAGAAATCTTACCTGGCATTATCGGTCCTTTGCGACCCTCCAATTCTGGCTCTGCGTGAAGCAGCACCCCTTCTCCTTACTCGCACCGGCCCCACACTGTGCTCTGCAGTGGGTCTCAGGAATTCCAGCATGCCGTGAAGTCTCTGTAGCCCACTGATGAAGTTGCTCACGGAACCCAATGAAGCCTCCTGGAAATTGTGGTTAGCTGCAGGGATCTGCCCGTGCTGCTCAGGAGCTCCAGGATCCATGGTCTCCACAGGAACCTCCCCGGCAAGGCCCACTTCCTCTGGCTGGCTGACAGAGCCCTGGGGAGCAGGTGGAGGCAGGGGCACTATGAAGTGTCTGTGGCCTACATCTGTGGGAGGTGGCTGGAGCAAGGGGGGCATCCCTTGGCTGTCGGCCCCTTCGGCAGAGGTAGGCTGAAGCAGGGCTGCTTGCTCTTGCCTGTTCACAACTTCAACACGATTAGGCTGGATCACAAGTGATCCCTCTTGGCTGCTGACAACTTCAACATGAGGCGGAAGGATGAGAAACTGTCCTGGCCTGGTGACGAACACATCAGGAACAAGCTGTTCTGAGGCAGGATGTTCCACCTGCACTTGAATGTTATATTCCATTGCTTCTTGAGCCATCACTACAGAAACAATATTTATAAAAAGTTTAATTAGTGAAACAGACAAAACATCTTATGCAGCTAATATATCTCACCTTCCAGAATTTTATTTAATGTTATTATCAGCAAAAATGACGGCCTTAAGAATTTTTTAGGATTTATTTTTATTAGAAATCAGATATGCAGAGACAATGAGAGACAGAGAGGAAGATCCATCCACTGATTCACTCCCCAAATGGCCACAATGGGCAGAGCTTAGCCGATTCGAAACCAGGAGCCAGGAGCTTCTTCCAGGTCTCCCACATGGGCGCAGAGTCCCAAGACTTTGGGCCACTCTTGACTGCTTTCCTAGGTCGCAGGCAGGGAGCCGGATGGGAAGCGGGGCCCCTGCGATTAGAACCGGCACCCATGTGGGATCCTGACAGGCGCAAGGTGAGGACTTTAGCCGCTAGGCTACAGTGCCAGGTTCCAGCCTTAAAGATTTTGGTTATTTTTAATTTATTAACTTGAGAAACAGCAACAGAATAAGAGTTCTTGGTCCTGGTGCGGTGGCCCAGAGGCTAAAACCGTAACCTTGAACGTGCTGGGATCCAATGTGGGTACCATTTCTACTCCCGGCAGCCCCGCTTCCCATCCAGCTCCCTGCTTGTGGCCTAGGAAAGCAGTCAAGGGTGGTCCAAAGCCTTGGGACCCTGCACTCACGTGGGAGGAAGTTCCTGGCTCCTGGCTCCAGACTGGCACAGCACCAGCCGTTGCGCTCACTTGGGGAGTGAATCATTGGACGGAAGATCTTCCTCTCTATCTCTCTTCCTCTCTGTATATCCGACTTTGCAATAACAATAAATAAATCTTTAAAAAAATGATTTATTGTTTACTTAAAAGTCAGAGTTAGAGAGTAAGTGAAAGAGAAAGGTTGTTGATTTTCCATCTGCTGCAACAGCCAGAGCTGGGCTGATCCTAAGCCAGGGGCCAGCAGGCTCTTCCATGTCTCCCACATGCATGCAGGAACCCAAGGACTTAAGCCATCTTCCACTGCTTTTCCAGGTGCATTAGGAAGGAGCTGGAATGAAGTGGAGCAACCATGACTTGAAATGCTGCCCATACAGAATGCTGGTACTGCAAGCGACAGCTTTACCTATTATGCCACAGTGCCAGACGCCCAACTCAAACAAGTCTTAACTGATGGCAGGCCAAAAGCCTACCACTAGATGCTCATTTTAACTTGAAGTGTTTTGGTCATCATCTACTTTCATTCTTCTACAAAAGAAACTTATAATCAGTACTATTAATAATAAAAAAAATCCTGTGACCACAGCAGTACCCTCCAAATTATTATATCTATATTATATATAGGAGGATTGAACTATTGAGTATTGAGTCTGAAAGTAATCTTCCAGATACACCATAGTTTGGTCTTGACTTAAAATATGGACATTTAGCAAAAACAACTGTACCTGATGACATAACTAATTTTAGAAGGCAATATTCATCATGGCTTCAAAAATTATACAAACATAAAGCACATTCTTGCATTTGCAAAATCAATTTAATTACTAACAATAGGAATTTACTACCTTCCAAAAATTTTCTCAATTTGTTGGTTGCTGTTTCCCACCTTTAACGTCATTAGGTTAGCTCTTTTAACAAATATTTATTAAGAACCTGTTATACCATCAGGCACACAGAAGAACAGGTAAGAACTAAGACGACAAAATAAGATTATGATATGTGGTTTTGGGAGTAGTGTCAACAAGGCACAGCTCCTAAGAAACAGCTGTCCAGCGCTGCCTGTTGGAGCCATTTGAGGAAAGGACAAGCAAATGGAAAATCTCTCTGTAAGGCTTTCAAACAAACCTACCAAGTTCAGCGTATTACTCAAGAAAGGAATGACACTCAACCGAGCTACAGTAATATGAAAGTGTTCAGTGGACTTCCGGGGCGCAGGGGCGGCCTTCCCAAAGCAGCACTTCCAACGCAAGCCCCAAGCTATCGCAGAGATACACTCAGTTACCCTTCCGGACCTGCGGGGAGATGCCCACGGGCAGGATCTAGGAAGCAACTCCCACTGCCACTCCACTCGATAACACAAACAATGAGGCTTCTCAGTCGCACTGGCACATCTCCAGGGCTCCAAAGCAACATGCGGATGGTTGGGGAAGGTTCTCTGCTGCAGCGCCATGCAGGGGCGGGGTGTCTGGGGCCAGAGACCACCACCCAGCACCCTCACCACATCCTGTCACCTTCTCTACTTGCGCCCTTCAAAGTGTCACGACTTAAGGGACAGGTGCGGTGGGAGGGCGACACAGGGTGCAGAGAAGACTAGGGGCACCCACAACCCCAATCGGAGAGCCCGGATTCTAGTCCCACCTTTCTGCTCAGGAGCACCCTAAAAAGCTAGCCAAAAACGGCTCAAGGGTCCACGGCTTCCAGCACCGGCCTTGTCCCAGCCCTGGCTTGTGGGCGGGCATTTGAGGGCAAAGAACCGGCAGACACTAGGCAAGTCTGCGCATTCTGTCTTGCAAAGAAACAAACTTTTAAAAACCCACCATGCCAGCTTCCCCGCTAAGCATCCTTCCTAAACTTTCCAACTCAGGCATCAACACCCACAACCTGTCGTGTGGGCACGAGGCGGCAGCAAGGAAGGGGTGAGGATGGGGGTGACCTCGGCTGCAGTAGAGGGCCTGTGGCGGGTTTCCCGATGGCTCGCTCAACTTCTTCACCCCATAAAACGGGGGAAGACAATTTCAGGTCAAGGAAAAAAAAAATCTTTTTTTCGGCCAGGCTTTCGTGCGGTGGGGGGAGGGGCAGGGCCCTCCGAAGCCCCGTCCAGGCGCGGGCCTGGCCAGCTCCGCCCGTCCCGTCCCGTCCCACCACCGCCGGGAACCGCCGCCTTCCCCGGGTCCCACCCGCACGAGCCCGGCAAGAACTTGGGGTTCGCAGCCCCGCGGCCCCGACAGGAGAGGCCCCTCCAGAAGGCCCGATGAGCGGTCCGAGACCAAACCCGAGAAGTTATCACAGACCAAAGCCAGAGAAGGAAGCAGTCCCACCTCACCTAAGGCTGAAGGACGCCGCGGGGGAACGCGGGCTCCGGTCCACCCGAGAGCAGTTCAACTCCGACACCAAACCGAGCTCACAAACCGCCGCTTCCTCAAGCCGCTCCAGCGTCAAGACGCCCGACTGCGCCGAGCCGGTCTGCTCCTATTGGATGATAGACCCAGCCGGACAGCCAATAGCGTCCCTTCTTCTTCCCTGGGTGGCCCGAGACTGAAACAGTGGCGCTCTGATTGGCTAGAAACTAGGCGGGACCACATTGGAGGAACCCTCAAACTATTGGCAACGACGCCTGTCCGTCACCTCGCGCTCAGTCCGGTGAGAAGAACGCGGTTAATTTCTGTCGCGCTCTATTTTGAACTTTTCTGGAGAGCTCGTGGTATGGGGTGGCGGGAGACGGGGAACAGGACTTCATTTTGGAATGAGGATGAAAATATTCAAGCTGGAGTACTTGCTGCCTCTGTTTTACTCTTTAAATAAAGAACTTTGTCTAGAAAATCATCTGTGTTCGTAGGAGTTAAGTTCCAAAACATTGTTCCCAGAATTCTCCGGAATTCTCCAGGGCGTGGAGCACTGTGAGACATTCTCCTTCCTGTTTATGGAGTGTTGTGATAGTTGTCGTAGTTTGAAACTCCACAGCAGATGTTTTTCCAGATCCAGCTCAAAGGCTGAAATAAATTAAAATCTCATTTTCGCACCTAACACTGACAAACCTCAGGTCGACTGCGTATTGCCAGCATTTTATTAATTCAGCTGCCAGCTGTGGAGAGAGTGGATAGAGAACATAAATACTGGAAGGTCACAGAGAACTGAAACCTCCAAGCCTGTCGCTGAAGCCGAAGCCAAATCCTTCCAGGAGCCGGGGGCCCGTATGGCGCCGGTGTGGTCCCCTGATTGTGACCTGAGAAAGTAGTAGAGAATGTCCCGAAGCCCTGAGACCCTGCACCCACGCGGGAGACCCGGAGGAAACTCCTGCCTCCTGACTTTGGCCCTTGTGACCATTTGGGGAGTTAATCAGAAGATGGAGGATCGTTCTGCATATCCAGTGAAAATTGATAAATCTTAAAAATAAAAACAAATAAATAGGTACTTTTCCTTTTTCTCAAAAGAGAAGCTACAGAATCATAGGATGGCTAATATGAAAAGTCAGAAATTTTTTTTTTTCATTGGAAAGGCGGATATACAGAGAGGAGAGACAGAGAGGAAGATCTTCCGTCCGATGATTCACTCCCCAAGTGAGCGCAACAGCCGATGCTATGCCGATCTGAAGCCAGGAGCCTCTTCCGGGTCTCCCACGCGGGTGCAGGTTCCCAAAGCTTTGGGCCGTCCTCGACTGCTTTCCCAGGCCACAGGTAGGGAGCTGGAAGGGAAGCGGGGCTGCCGGGATTAGAACCGGCGCCCATATGGGATCCCGGGCGTGCAAGGCGAGGACCTTTAACCACTTGGCCACCGTGCGGGGCCCAGAAATTTTTTTAACAAATGAATATGAAGCAGAACAAGAAAGGTTCAGAGTGACTCCTTTTTGACATAAAAATTGTACATGTTTATGGGGTACAACATGATGTTTTGATACATGTATGCACTGTGTAATAAGATTAGCATTGTTGTTTTACAAGTACTGTATGTTCAACAAAGAAAAATTACACACAAGTAGCAAGGAAAGAAAATGGTCTCTCATCAAACATGACCTTTCTGTAAAATCTTCATTGATTTAAATATAGTGAAATGATGTTTAAACTCAAAACCTCTCTCCAATTGCTTTCCATATAAATGAATATATAGGTGACCCATCAAATACTTGGTAACTCTTTCATTAAAAAAAGTTTGATTAAAAATAGGTAAATACATATATACATGCGAAAACAATAGAACACAAGGATTGCACAGTGAAAAACGAACAAAATCTGTCTAAATGGTTATGAACATATATTCATTCATGATCTTCTTTTTATTATTATTATTACAAAGTCAGATACACAGAGAGGAGGAGAGACAGAGAGGAAGAACTTCCGTCCGATGATTCACTCCCCAAGTGAGCGCAACAGCCGATGCTATGCTGGTCTGAAGCCAGGAGCCAGGAACATCCTCCAGGTCTCCCACACGGTGCAGGGTCCCAAAGCATTGCGCTGTCCTCAACTGCTTTCCCAGGCCACAAGCAGGGAACTGGATGGGAAGTGGAGCTGCCGGGATTAGAACTAGTGCCCATATGAGATCCGGGCGCGTTCAGGGCAAGGACTTTAGCTGCTAAGCCATGCTGCCAGGCCCCATTTATGATATTCTTAATGGCTCCCACACCGGAAATAAAAAATTTTTCTTTAATCCTCATAATTCTGGACTTGGAATAGGTCCTATAACGACACACAGGTTCAACAAGTTGAATGTGTAGAATACACATCATGAGGGAGAAAGCTCAGCGAAAAATAACTCGTGGCCATGATGCCAAGCTGGGTTTGTGCTGCATCTTCCACCAGGAATGATACGTCTGTGGAAAAGTGATAGATGGAGGAAAGCAGTGTGGACCTTCCAAGAAGGTAAAGGCACAGAGGAAGGACGGAGCGAGGAGCATGTGGATCAGGTGTAATAGCACAAGGTTTCTTCGCAGATGATGACTTGGATGCCATCTCTGGGTTCCTAAGAGTCATCTCCAATAAAGAGAAATTTACATCCTGTCTTTAAGCAGAAACGGGGGGCGGGGGCTCGCTGGACGAAGATCGTTCTGTTTGCTATTTGCCTTCAGCTCAAAAATAATTTTTTGTGTCAGAAAGGCAAATAGGAACCTGCACTATAGCATAGCAAATCAAGCCGCTGTCTGAAATGCAGGCACCAGTTCAAGTCCCAGCTGCTCCATTTCCGGTTCTCTGCCTAGAAGAGCAATGGAAGATGACCCAACTGTCTGGGTCCTTGCCACCTACATGGGAGACCCAGATGAAGCTTCTGACTCTTGGCTTTGACGTGGTCCAAACTGGTCATTGTGGTGGCCTTGGGAAGGAATCAGCTGATAGAATATCTTTCTGCATCTCTCCCTGTGGATCTAAAACTCTGACTTTCAAATTAAACAAATAAATCTGTTTTGAAAAAGATGACAAATAAATGTGATGCTTGTTGTGGATCATGCTGGGACATCAATTTTGCTCTACAATTAGAAGGACCATCATTTATTTGTCCCTTCCTTCATTCAACACGTATTTATTCAATGACTACTGAGATCTATATCTGGTTTATAAGATTGGAATGTTGGTGTGTAAGAGAAATTCACAGACTCAAAGGAACTTATATTCTACTAAGGGGAAGTAGACAATAAACCAATAAGCATGACTAAGCAAGGTAACTTTGAAGAGTGAGTGTAATAAATAGTTAAAAAGAAGGATATGAATAGAAAATGCTTCAAAAAAAAAAAAAAACAACAACAACTCTGAGATACTAATGTTGGATCCAAGACCTAGAGACCTCAAGGAAATGTCTGAGAAATGGTGTGAATAAGGTACAACAATTCTAGAAAACTACAAAGTGTTCCATGGGCCAGGTGCAGTAGCCTAGTGGCTAAAGTCATTGCCTTGCCTGCACTGGGATCCATAAGGGCACTGGTTCTAATCCCAGCAGCCCTGCTTCCCATCCAGCTCCCTGCTTGTGGCCCAGGACCTTGGGACCCTGCACCTGCGTGGGAGACCTGGACGAAGTTCTGGATCCTAGCTTCAAATCGACGTAGCTCCAGCCGTTGCGCTCACTTGGGGAGTGAATCATTGGACGGAAGATCTTCCTCTCTGTATCTTCTCTCTGTATATCAGCCTTTCCAGTAAGAATAAATAAAAAAATCTTTCATTAAAAAAAAAAAACTACAAAGTGTTCCACTTCGAGGAGAAAGATGGCTACTAAATAAAACAATAGGGATGCAGAGTCCTTATGCATTAGCACTTTAGAAAGTTCTGGAAATTGATATGTGGACACGTTACTATTAACACATTCTGGGAATTTATTCAAGTCATTGCTCTGTAAAGGCTTCTCTCCTAAAACAGTATAAGGCTTTCAGGAAATACAGAGTGGGAATGGATGTGAAACCTTACACAATTTACATGAATTTCAAAGTCGGAGCCGGTATTATTCCACCATCTACAGTGCCAGTCCCATATGGAAGCTGGTTCGAGCCCTGGCTACTCTACTTCCAATCTACTTCCCTGATAATATTCTTGAGAAAGCAGTAGAGGAGGCCCAAGTCCTTAGGACCCTACATGGAAGTGGGAGACCTGGATGAAGCTCCTAACACTTGACTTTGGTCTGGCCTAGCCCTGGCCTTTGTGGCCATCTGGGGAGTGAACCGGCAGATGGGTGATTTCTTTTTGCATCTCTTTCTGTGTAATTCTTTCCAGTAGATAAATCTTTAAAAATATATATATATACACAATTAAGAGCTTTCTACATCTAATAACAATCAAATATTTCTTACTAGGCAAATATTTTAACTGATAATAGTTGAAAACTCTAGACAACATATATTTAGTTTTAAGATAATTTGGAGACATTGGAGAGGAGCCAAAGGCTGGTAGAAAGTCATAGCTGAGTCCATAATCAGAAGAATTTTTTTTTTTTTTTTGCAACTTTCAGCCTGTGTTAGAACCCTATCAACACAATGCATGGTGGCCAAAACGTGAGTCAAAAGGCCAGGCCAAATTCCCATGGTGGTGTGCATCAGACTGCTGCACTTGATAGGAGGCCCCAGAAAGTCACATGGTCAAGAGCTACGGACGCCAGCTTGTTGTGGAACACTTAGCACAGTGCGTTGAGGCAGTCTCACTGGGAGTGGGATGTGTGCTGTGTGAACTGCGATGCTCAGTTTCTCTGCACCCGTAAATAACCTGATGAGGAAGGATGTAAAAGAGATGTCCAGTTCACGTGTCTTCCAGTTTCACGTCCAGGGCATCCATGGCTCAGGTTTTAATACATGAGTTAGTGAAGGTAGTCAGTTTCTCTATGATTTCTGCACATGAATAAACAAAAAGTTAGACGAGCATGGGTAGTGTGTCCCCACGCCACTGCCCCCACCTGAAATGTTTTAAGACATCGCCAGATGTTCCCTGAGTGGCAAAAGTCACCCTGGCTGAGAAGCAGTGCTGCGGAGAGGATGAAGAGGCAATATGGCGAATGTGAAGTCAGCGTGAGGCCCGAGCCCCCGACACCAGAAAACACCTACCGTGCATGGAGGGCCGTTCTGCGGGCTCGTAGGCCCGGCACTGCCCAATCACCTCCTGCAGCACCGGGAGGCAGCCTTCTCCCAGCGGCTCCTGCTGCCGCTGCACGACCACCAGCTGGTAGATAGTCTTAGAATCACAGCCTGGCATGGGGACGAGAGAACAGGAGTACATACACTGCTCTCGCTACGCATCAGCATCCCATACTAGTGCCAGTTTCAGTCCCAGCTGCTCTGCTTCCAATCCAACTCCTTACTCATGTGCCTAACAAGGCAGGGAAAGATGGCCCAAGTGAGTGCTTGGGTCCCTGCCACCCACATGGGCGACCCAGATGGACTTCCAAGCTCCTGGCTTTCACTGCAGCCATTTGGGGAGAGAACCAGTGGACATAGTATCCTTTGTCTCTCCCGCTTCCCTGTAGTTCTGCCTTTCAAGTAAACAAACCTTTAGAGAGAGAGAGCCAGGGACTTGGAGTATGGAAGGAAACAAGAGCTTCCAGCAGCACCACCGACCAGCCCGTGGAGTTCCACACCGGCTGGCCAAAGTGCAGGGGACAGACTGGCCACACTGCCCTCACGCTCCTCACCTTCAAACGGGATCCTCCCAGTGGCGATTTCCCACAGGACGATTCCAAAGCTAAAAGAAAATCAAGAAATTGAACCACCACAGGTGGTCGTGGGGCCTTTTCCTGTGCCCTATTGGTGTTTCTAGAAAACACAATCAATTTCCTGGTGGCCACCCACTTCCGTTGAGTAGCGCTGAGTGACAATGCTCCCCCGGGAAGAAGCGTGACTCAGCTTCCCACTCCAGTTCCTCTGAGCTGGAATCTGCACAAGCATAGGAACGTACCTGTATATTTCAGCTTTTATGTCATATTTATGAAAAACGTTGTCCAGGCACTGAGGCGAGATGTATGCTGCAGCATGCACTCTGTCTGTTTTATTCCACTTCATTTCCCGACTGATGGAAGTCTGGGTTTTGCTCAGTTCAAATCCTGCAAGCTAAAGAGGCGGCTTAGGGAGAAACAGCACAGGAAGCCAGGGCGGAGGGCTCCACACAGCTTGTTTCCCAGGGTGCCTTCTATCCGTGTGGCTACTCTACCGGTGGGTGTGATGGGCCCAACTTCTAGTGCATCAGCCAGTAGAAACAGAGATTTCCTCTTTATAAAAACATCCTGAGAGAGGGCCCAGTGCAATGGCTCAGTGGCTAAATCCTTGCCTCACAAGCCCTGGGATCACACATGGGCACCAGTTCGTGTCCAGGTGCTCCATTTCCCTTCCAGCTCCCTGCTTATTGCTTTGGAAAGCAGTCGAAGATGGCCCAAGCCTTGGGACCCTGCGCCCATATGGGGAGACCCCAAGGACCCCTGGCTCCTGGCTTCAGATTAGCTCAGCCCTGCTCATTGTGGCAGCTTGGGGAGTGGGCCAACAAATGGAAGATCTTTCTGTTTCTCCTCTCTGTAGATCTGCATTTCCAATAAAAAAATTAAAACATATATATATATAGGAGAAACATTTTTAAAAAAATAAAATTAAAATAAAAACCCCTGCTTGGGCCACCTGCAGACCATATCAGATCACCTAACCTGACATTCTGCTCTACTCCCAAATCCAGCTTCCTGCTAATGAGTACCTCGGGAGGCAGCAGGGTTTAGTTCAAGTTCCTGGGTTCTTCCCGCCTGTGTGGGAGTCCCAAATGGAGTTCATGGCTCCTAGCTTTGCCTGGTCCAGCTCTAGATATTGCAGGTATTTGGGAGAATAAAGCAACAGGTGGTGGGAGCTTTCTCTTTCCTCCTGCCTCTCAAATAAGTAAAAATTTAAAATAAAAAAAAAAAGTTTTAATGGCTGGTGGCAGCAGCTGTTAATTGAGGTAGTGGTGATGAAGCATCTTAAAGACTCAGTAAGTTGTGGCTTTTGTATATTGCTGTGATAGACACAGGGCCCTCTCAGTTAAAGATGCAAGCCAAGCAGTGAGCAAGAAGGTGGATGCTTGGCACCGCGACTCTGTTTGCCTCACAGAGAAGATAATGAAGAATGACATGGTGGTGTCCCTTGGTTCTCTGTGACCCAATAGGGTGTTCCTGTGAATTTGGCATGGCAAGTGTGAATTATTCCTGTAGACGTGACGGTCGGTCACAAAGTACTCTTGAAAGAAGAGTGTATGTGCTTGCTCCAGGCCATCCACCAGGAGCCAGGAGCCAGGATCTTCTTTCCAGGTCTCCCACATGGGTGCAGGGTCCCAAGGCATTGGGCCGTCCTCAACTGCTTTCCCAGGCCACAAGCAGGGAGCTGGATGGGAAGTGGAGCTGCTGGGATTAGAAGTGGCACCCATATGGGATCCCGGTGCGGTCAAGGCGAGGACCTTAACCATTACACTATCCTGCCGGGCCCTGTATTGAGTTTTTTGGCATCTAGCGCCACCTATAGACCAAGACGAAAACTGACTAGGACCAAAGAGGTGAATGAAGACCCGGAGAGGGTTGCAGCCCCAGGGCCTCGGGAGCACTGTGGTATCATAGGAAGAAGAGACCCGCCTGCTGTTAATGAGTACAGGGAGAGGCATCCCCGATGATCAGAAAGCTGAAGGAAAGTTAACAATGTATGACTGTCCCCTCAAGCATTCTCCTCCTAGCCTTTGGGAATTGTGGCCAGCCAGTTAAAAAAACCCCTTCCTCAGTTAACTTTCTAACTCCGCTCCTTTGGAAACTTTGCAAAGATAGACGAAAAGCTTCTTCCAGATGGCAGCGACTGGAAGGGACTATCCACAGCTTAAATGGATGTTGTGCTTTGTGACTACTCTTGTAACTGGCATCTGGCATGTCGCTTGCAGAGACATGGGCAGGCAGGCCTGCAGGGTCGTGAGGCAAGGTGACTCCTATGAGTCAGGGGACTTCTAAATTTCCAAGATGAGTGCCTCTTTCTCTGCCATATGGGATGGGGACAGAGAGCATCTTCCAGATGATTGCAGATTCCCAAAAGAAAGAAAAGAGGCTGATGTGACCAGCGAGCTGTGCTTTCTGCAAGAAACCCTTCCTTCTAAGAAACTGAGTGCGAAGTGTGGCCCGTGGTAGTCCTGTGAGTCTAGAGCCCTCGCTGGGCTTAAGAAGACGCCCTGATGCATGTTGCATGGACTCAGAAGGGCTGCCCAGGTGTCTAAGGGGAAGTGACCAAGAGCCCCTTGGAAGGTGTACTTACCTTCACTTGGTAGCCTTTGGTTACCAGAAAGCTCGTGCTGCTGATATTTCTGTGGAGTTCAGGCACTTCTTCATCGTGTAGCCTGGCATGATCAAAGGCAGAGAGTGTAAGTGACCTCTGCACGGACTGTCATAGGTCTGGGGGGCTTGATAGCCATTACCAGGATAACAAGGCTAGTTGGTACCATGCCTTCCCCCGGAGTAGCCATCCACGGACAGGTGGGAAAATCGGAAAATAGATAGGTACAGTCTGTTAATTGCAAGTCAGGCAGTTGCCTATAATGCTGGAATCCCATATGAACACTGGTTTGATTCCCAGATGTGCCACTTCCATTCCAGCTCCCTGCTGATACTTCTGGGGAAGCAAGAGAAGATAACCTGAATGCTTGGGTCCCCGCAGGAGACCTCAATGGAGTTCCAGGCTCCTGACTTCAACCTGTCCCAACTTGGGGCCACGATAGTCATTTGGGGTTATGAATCAATAGATGGAAAATTTCTTTTTTTTTCCTATCTCTGTAATGCTTGCCTTTCAGGTAAACAAATAAACATTAAAATATATATGTAGCTATGTAGCTATTCGCTATGAACATGATTATCTGGAGTTTAAACTTAACTGGGTCTGCTGTGTTTCTATTCACCTAACCCAGCAACACTGCAAGGGCAGTGCAAGGGCAGTGCAAGGGCAGCATGGACATGAACCCTAATTCTTCAGTTCTGGGAGCTGGGTACACTTGGTTAGGCCTTCACCTCCCGCTACCACACATGTTTTCATTGGAGCTCACAGTAAATCAACAGATGGCAAGGAGGCCACCGGAGGCCTGCAACCTGTTCTCTCATCCTCTGTGGGGTCCTCGCAAGGTCACAAGGGGGACAGTGTCAGCCAGTTCTTCTGGCCTGCTATCTCCACCTCGGCCACCTACCTGTACAAGCCTTTGGCTGCCTCCAGGGCCAGGACGATGCGCTCGCCGGATGTCAGGTCCTTTTTTTTATCCAACAGCTCCCTTAGGGTGCCGAGCTCACAGTGCTCCATGATGATGGAGAACTGAGGAGGAGTCACTGAGGGGAAGCAACCAGGCAGCCCCAGTCAGAGTTTCCTCTGCCTGCTGTCCACCTCTCCTGTTCACCCAACGGGAATGCTCAGCTCTGCCACGACTTCCCACATCTCTCATCCCGCGGCTGGCTTCCTCACTTCCTCGCGTGGGTACAACAGCCACAGGAAAACATGCAGCACTGAAAGTGTTTCTTTACCCTGACACTCCAAGCTCTGAATTATGGAAAAGCTTCTAGAAGGTCAATACATTTTTATATGTGAACTAAACCAATGATGGCCTCAGATAAATTTCCTACTTGGGTCAGTTTTATCATATTTTACTACAACTCAAAGCACCTAAGAACCTAAACAAGCTCTCCCTAGGTTCCAGAAGGAGATGTGACTGCAGGAGTGTGAACCAATCCCAGAGGTGACATTTTACTGTCCTGAAGGATCGAAATCTGCGTGTTGAGATACAAAGGCAATTAAAGCCGACAATAACGACTGTATGTGGGCTCCGGTCTGGCTGTTCTTCAAAAAATGTGACACAATGAAACCCAGAAAGTATGTTCCAGACTACCAGAAGCCTCCCCGACCCCAGATGTACCTCCTTACCTGTTTCATCAATGCAAATCCCAAAGATCCGCAGGATGTTGGGAGAATCAAACTTCCTCATGGTTCTGATCTCATTATTGAAGGTATGTCTCACTGATCTATAGGGTAAAAGAAAATGTAGGATTAGAGAACTGAAAGGCCCCTTGGAAATACTTGGTGTGTAGATGGGGGTGGGGTCAAGAGGTTCTCCAGCATCTCCCAAGGATGAGAGAACAGGTGCGGTGGAGAAGAGCACGTGGCGCTCCTCCGATGCACTGGGCAGCAGAATTAGCCTTACAGCATCTCTGAAGACAGTATTGGGGCTTGTCAATCCCTTTCAAGCAGTCTGATAGAATGATATGTGTATGGTATATAATCAAGTTTGATTAGGAAAACTGAAATGTCAAGTTGATGCTATCGTTTTGGACTGTAATGCCTTATTTGGCACACATTCACTCAAACACCTATACATACACATACTACTGTATTATGCCTTTTGTATTAAATGTCTAGTACAGGTAAAATCTATAGAGACAGATTGGTGGTTGGTTAGGAGTGGAGATGGTGGGGGGTTGGGGTGAATGTGAAGCACCTGCTAATGTGGGCATCTTTCTTTGGGGGCTAATGACAATACTCTAAAATTAATTACATTATTGAAAGCAAAACACTGTAAATACATTTAAAACCAGAGGGCCACAAGATCCAGGCCTAAGTGAGGTCAAAGACAGATCACCCACGTGGGTGGCAGGGATCCAGGTACTTGGGCCATCTTTTGCTACTTCTCTCAGGCCATCAGCAGGGAGCTGGATGGAAAGTGGAGTATATGGAACTCAAACCCAGTGCCCATACGGGTTAGCAGCATTGCAGGCAGTGACTTTACCTGTGGTGCCACAGAGCCAGCCCCGGGGATTCAACTGTCCTTGGGAATATACAAAGAGCGAGCACCGCCACCGCCAACAAGTTTCCCAGTCGACTCACCTGGGGCTGGCCTGGGGATTTTTGAAGACTTTGATGGTCACCGGGGATCTGTGATACTCTCCTTTGTACAGTGTGCTGAATCCATCCTCCCTCAGCAGGCTCCATGGGGAGGTGCAAAGCTGCACCTTCGGGATTTCCTTGATTGGTTCTGGGGACACTGGCGTTGTCGGTCTCCCGAAGTCTGACCTCAGCCCGGGGAGAGAAGGCGTTAAGTAAAACGGTCAAGGAGCTGAAGAACTCACCCTAAGCGAGGTGGCAGCCGTGGACCCTAAAGGCAGGAAGCTCAAAGCCAGGAAGCAGAGCTGGCTAGAGACAGGACCTCGCAGCCTGGCCCCGGAGCTCCCGGCTTCTTGCCGCCTCCTTTTGGACCTGCGAGTGACAGGGGTGGCGTAGGCCCAGTACTGAGGCCCAGTACTGTGACTATGCACTTGCTGGCTCTCTTTCCTCTCCTCCCTCCAGCCTAAGGCCAGGGGCTCTGGAAAGGCATTGGCCTTCAATAGACTTAGGCTTAGGAGATGAATGAAGGAACATTCTGCATTTTATTTTAAATTCTTCATAGAAATTCAGCCAATGATTTTGAGCTCAAATGTCAGGGGTCAGGGCTGCCCAAGAGAATACCCGCCCAAACCTGTAAGCAAGCAGGAGCAAATATGACTGACTTCCAGTTTAGCAGCAGCTGGAAGCAGCAGAGTGTATAGTAACTTACACTGTCTTAAAGTTTCCTGGATCTCTTTTAGGTTGATTTCCATCCACCTCAGTGAAGCCGTTAGATCTTTATTGTCTGCAGTGGGTGGGAAAGAGTGGCAAATATTCCAAAACCGAAATGCTAATGGAAACTACATGTGAATCAAAACCAAATGCTAATGAAAACCACTGAAATGATGCTATTTTTTTTTTCAAATGTATTTGAAAGGCGAAGTTATATATAGATAGAGACAGAAAACGAGAGGGTCTTCAACTGGCTGGTTCAGCTCCAAAGAGCTGCAATGGTGTGGCTTGGACCAGGCCAAACCCCAGAGTTCCATCCACATCTCCTACACAGGTGGTGGAGCCCAAATAATTGGGCCATATACCTTTGCTTCCCCAGGTGCATTCACAGGATGCTGGATAGTAAATGGAGTAGCCTGGATGCCAACTGGTACCCAAAAGAAATGCTAGCATAGCAGGCAGCAGCATAACCTGGTGTGCTACAGTGGAGTATCTGGATAGTGTTTTTTTTTTTTTGTAATAATTTTTTTTAAAGATTTATTTTTATTATTTTTTATTGGAAAGGCGGATATACAGAGAGGAGATACAGAGAGGAAGATCTTCCGTCCAATGATTCACTCCCCAAGTGAGCGCAACGGGCCGATACTATGCCGATCCGAAGCCAGGAGACTCTTCCGGGTCTCCCACACAGGTGCAGGGTCCCAAAGCTTTGGGCCGTCCTCAACTGCTTTCCCGGGCCACAGGCAGGGAGCTGGAAGGGAAGCGGGGCTGCCGGGATTAGAACCGGCGCCCATATGGGATCCCGGGCGTGCAAGGCGAGGACTTAACCACTTGCGCCACCGCGCCGGGCCCTGGATAGTGTTTTTTAACCTAACACATTCCTTGTGGTCGGAATTACTGTTGCTCACTAGTTGCTATGGTTTTTAAATGATTTTGGTGCCTCCCCAATGTGTCCACGTGCCCAGACCTTTGTGTAGCGATGTGACAGGACACATAGACAGACTCCAAGAAGCCCTGGGGCTTGGAGGCAAACCCAGGCAAACCCACGTGAGACCAGGAGCACCTGAACAGATCTGTGGACCTGTGAACAACTGTTCATCCATGGCTTTCCACAGTGATTTTCTTTTAATACAAACCAAACCATGACAGGCCCACAGAGAAGGATCTTCACCCCCTAGCTTCCTTCAACTCCTAAAATAAAATCTGCTTTCCCCTATTGCCCATGGAGCCTTGCGTGTTCCAGCTCCCATGTCTTCTGGTTTTCTTCCCTTGCCAGTATGTCCAAGCAGCCTGGCCTCTGGTTGGTCCTTGCATATGCCCACGGCTGCCCCCTGTTTTGGGCCTCTGCACCTGCTGCTTTCTCTGCCTGAGTTGCTCATCTCCCACATGGCCACCTGGCTGACTCCTCCTTCTTCTATGTAAATGTCATCTCAGGAGTGGGCATTCCACAGTGGAGTACCTGACGGAGTGCAGGTGCTGCTCTCCACTCTAGTTGCCTGACTATGTGCACACTAGGAGGCAACAGCAGATAGCTCAGGCACTTAGGTTTCTGCCACTCAGAGTGCGGCATTTGAGACATGAACCAGTGATTGGAAGATTTGTCAGTCTCTGCTTTCAGAAAAAAAAAGTAAATAAATAATTTTAAATATCATCCCATCAGAGAGCTAACAGGATGTTATGTCTCTCTTTCAGGAGTTTTCTTGCTGCTAGATACTATCATTTCCTTAGCTCTCCATCAGCAGACTTGGTTGCTCATAGAGCAGGGGTCCTGTCTATGTGCTCTGCGTGGCATCCCTAACACCCAGAACAGCTCTGGGCACACTGCACTTAGTTCCTGTTTATTTAACTGACTGGTTATTTCTTATTTCTGGATTATTTTTACTCCAATGAAGGGTGACAAAAGACCCTTAAGCTGGGAGATGCAAGCTTGTGCAATTTGAAATGCTCCTTGTCCACTCTGAATTTCACCAGCTTCCGCCATTGGGAATTTCAAGTCACAAGAATACACAGCTGCTAAAAAAAAAAAAAAACTCTTTCATCATTGTTACTTTAAATCTCCCCATTCCCAACTGCAACCATCTAAAACCCGCATATGCACGGCACGCACACATACACATATACAAGCACCTGACTTGTCCATTCTTCGCCTTTGGATCACTTGCCAGTCTTCCTCTGCATCCTGCTCATCTTCCTGCTGCCAGTGCGCTCCTTGGCTACCCCCGGACACCAGCATCCGTTGGTCAACCTGAAGCACCAGTGAGAGCGCCTCCCAAACATCCCTCAGCTGCTCGTTCACTTCCCTGAAAAGAATTTTGTCCCGGCCTGCAGTGAAAAACCTATAAATGCTGGATTTCTGCTGGAATTCCTCTATCTGGCCCTTCGCTTTCTCCAGGACGGCCTGGAAGCGGTCCAGGGCAGTGGTGAGCTCGGTGGACAAGTTCTGCTTCCCTTGGGCCTGAAGCATCTGCAGTGGCTGCAGCAGGCTGTGCACCCGGCTCCTGAGGCGCTGGCACTGCCTGCGGCAGAGTTTCAGGTTGTCGCATTGTTGGTAGATGAACTGTCCTAAGGAGATGATCTGCCCCAATTTATCCATTCCTGGAAGAAGCAGAGAATCAGCCAAAGTCTTAGCGCCTCCTGCACTTACCACTTGGCTAAAGGACAATTGAGTGTGTCTGATTTTGGGGACTAACTGGGTCGCCCCACCGTGTCAGGTAATGTGTAGAGGCATTCTGCCATGGGTGCTACTGCTATTCAGCAGGTGGAGGTGGGTGTCCTACAGTGCACGGGACAGAACCACAGCAAAGAATTATCCAACCTCAAAATGCTTGTAAATCTAGATCTAGGCCATGACAGAACCCTAGGAGCCTTCATAGGGGCACCCATGATGACGTGGGGACAGGGAAAGGCCCACTAAGGAGATGTCTGGCTCCTCCCTGGGTCCCTTGAAGGCGGCTCCTTGCTGTCAGCCTCTGGAGCCTGGGGGAGGCCACCTTCAAGGTAAGCATGGGGATACAGAGAGCTTCCCACGTGCTTCCAGACCTAGAGCTAATCCTCACGGCAGCTTGATGACGTCAACAGGGTTCGCATTAGGAGCAGTGGACAGGCCCCTGCCTAGCTGCTCGGAGAAGAAGTCAGTTGGCCTCGAACCCAGATCTGGCTCTAAGACACTGGCAGAAGTGAGACTCACTAAAGGAGCAACTGACACACTTCTGATTTTGTTGCCTAACAGCCACAATGATCTGGTTTAAGAGGTGACCAGGAGCAGGGACTCAGGCCGGCCAGCTGCTCCCAGGGGACAAGCAGAAATTCTCAAAGCCACTGCTCAGGGATCAGGAGGACTGGGGCTAAATAATTTTGGGTGACTGAAGACAGAGAGGCATATGAGCGAATGCTGCTATAGGAATCTGTCAGCTTCCTCCTCTGAGCACCAAAGATCTTACCAATGCTATCAGAAAGCTGAAGGTTATTAAAAACAAAACAAACAAGCAAACAAACAAAAAAACCACCACCACCAAAACAGAAGGGACCATGTGCAGTGGGGGAGCAGGAGTGCGACCCCAGGTTAACCCGCTGTGCCACAATGTAGGCCCTAAGATAATAAAATATGGTAAAACAATACTGAGGACAGTAAGTTAAACCTGCACCTGGGGTACCTGCATCCCAGATGCATGCCAGTTGTAGTCCCAACTTCTGATACAGCTCCCTGCCTGTCCTGGGTGAGTTGCAGAAAACGGCCCAAGCGGCTCCAGGCTCTTGGCTTTGGACACTCAGTTCCAGCTGCTGTGTCCTTTTGGAGAGTGGGCTAACAGATGGAAGATCTCTCTCTCTCTCTCTCTGTCACTCCTTCTCTGTCTACAAATCTGCCTTTTCAATAAAAATACATTTTAAAAAATGTGGGTGCAGGATTCCAAGGCCTTGGGCTGTCCTCGACTGCTTTCCCAGGCCACAAGCAGGGAGCTGGATGGAAAGTGGAGCAGCTGGGACATGAACCTGTGGTCATACAGGATCCTGGTGTATGCAAGGCGAGGATTTACCTGCTAGGCCATCGTGTTGGGTCCCAAAATCCATTTTTTAAAAAAGAAAAACTAGTACCTAAAATGGAACAAGGCTTATTAAGCATATCCTAAGAAAATCAAAAGCGCAAACCCACTTGACTCAGCGCTTTGAACTTGTGTTACCTCAGATGACAGGGAAGCTTGAGGCTGTGAAGGTTGAGGACGTTCAGTGCCACCACTAACAGGAGTTCACGTTCCTGGGAGCCAAGCCCTGGTGAGGCAGAAAGAACGCCAACCTAGAAGCAAAGAATCGTCCAATGTGGATCAGATAAACCCACTCGGTCCTGTGTACAAAACCAAGAGGACGTTTCACGTTAGCTGCCTGGGAGAGGCAGAAATCCCCCCGAAAAGGGCCATCACTTTCAGAGTCGTCCCAGCTCAGACCCCTGCCCTGGTCGGGTTCCTTTGCCCCCGGTTGCCAGCAGCCTGCCTTTAGAGGAATCGAAACCAACTCGGTCTTTGGTTCCAGGAAATCGGATCAATCCGGGTCTCTCAACCTCACCCAGAGGTCTGGCCATAGCCTCCTTCCCCCCCCCCCCCCCCCCCCCCGCCTCCAGGGTCGGTGCGCCCAGGGACCCTGTGCAGCTCCTCCCGTCCCGTCTAGGCCCAGAAGGCCGGAGTTGCCCGGTCTCCTGCAAGCACTTCCTTCTCTGGACTGACGGCGTGGTGCAGGATCCCACAGGGCACTGGCGGTCTCGGGCGGTCCCGTCGCCTCCCCAGTCGCTGGACGCAGTTTCCGCTCTGCCACCCGGGCTTGGGACTCCCGTGGGGAAGGTGGCACACGCCTCCTGCCGGGTCCCAGGAAGAGCTGAGACCCCTAACTTCCCCTCCTTACCTGCACCACTCCCCAAATCCTCAGCGGACTCTGAAAGGTCTCAGGTGCCAGGATCACTGCTTGGGGGACCTGAGAGCTAGCAGCTTTAACTCGGGATCTGCGTGGCCAGAACGGGGGGCTTGAAGGGCGGCGGAAGCTGGGGAGAGTTCCAAGGTCTGCTTCTCCTGGCTGTACTGGGAGAGTGAGGCCGACAAGGGGGTTGGCAGGATGGGGAAGCCTCTGCCTCCTCTAGGGCCTGGCTGCGCCTGAGGCCGGTGGTTGCGCAATCAGCTGCGTTTCCTGTCATTCATTTCTCTTCTGGGAAGACGTTCTCTGGATGTGGGGCACAGGGGCGGTGCTCGCTTGTGCTCCATCTCATGTACCTTCTCGTTATCTGCTAGCCAGAGGTGGACACAGGTGTGAGAGAGGTATTGAAGGAAGGCTCTACTCGGAGGTGGGGTGATGTTCTTGGGAACCGAAACTCTGGGGCAGGGAACAGTTTTGCTTCTCCCCTGGGTGGTTCTCATAGAAGACAGGCAGCTGCACAGAGGCCGGAGCTGAAATTGCGCCTTCGTTGTCTCCCTGCAGTGCCACCACCCTGGGTCTCAGGCAGCATGCTCATCGACATTAGATTTTAATCACCATTGCTTTCAGGAGGTCACACTTTTATTAATAGGTGTGTAGTATGCTTGCATCGGTGTTTCTTGAGCACTTCATGATGTTGAGTAGTTTTCAGTGTACTGCCTGCTGTCCTTGTCTCTTGGGAGAAGATGTATTTATGTAACAGGTGGTGTAACAGATGCCGGCACATCCCAAACAGAAATGCATACTTGCCGGAGCCTACAAGTAAAAAAGAGTGAGCTCAAAGGAGCGACCCTGCCCTTAACACAAGAAACCAGGGAAAGAAAGAAACTCGGCCGAAGGAGGGAAATAATAGATTAGAACAGAAATAAGCAGCAGAACCAATTGTTGCTTCTTCAAAAAGACAACATGTATACAACTTCAGCTAGATTGACTTAAATAAACAGAGAAGATGAAAAATCAGAAATGAAAGTGGGAATCATATAGAAATAAAAAGAACTATAAGAGAATGTTGTGAACAATGGTATTGTGCGCCAACAAATTCTCTCATCTAGACAGACTGGACACATTTTTTAAAAGATTTATTTATTTTTATTGGAAAGTCAGCTATACAGAGAGGAGGAGAGAAAGAGAGGAAGATCTTCCGTCTCGATGATTCACTCCCCAAGTGACTGCAATGGCAGGTGCTGCGCCGATCTGAAGCCAGGAGCCAGGAATTCCTCCAGGTCTCCCACGCTGGTGCAGGGTCCCAAAGTTTTGGGCCACCCTTGAGTGTTTTCCCAGGCCACAGGCAGGGAGCTGGATGGGAAGTGGAGCTGCCGGGATTAGAACCAGTGCCCATATGGGATCCTCTAGGCCATCGCGCCAGGCCCTGGACACATTTCTAGACACAAAAATTCCCAGTGCACTCCATGAGAAATGGAAAATCTGAACACACCTGAATCCAGGAGATGGAATCAGTAATCCAAAGTCTTCTTATTAAGAAAAGAGCAGGGCACTGGCTTGCTCTGGGAACCTCCATCAAGCTTGGAATCTGGAACTCCCTGCATACTTGGGCCATCTTTTGCTGCTTCCCCAGACATGTTAGCAGTGGGCAGGCTAGGAACTGGAGTATCTGGTATTTGAACCAATGTTCATGTGGGAAGCTGACTCTTGGCTTTGGCTTGACTCAGCAGCCTTGGCAGTTGTGGCCGTTTGGAGAGTGAACCACAGATTGAAGAACTGCTTTTCCATCTCTCTCTGTAACCCTGCATTTTGAATGAATCAATCATTTTTTAAAGTAGATCACACACACACACATACACCCCACCAACACCACAACCACCACCATCACCAACAACAACAAGTGAAGAAGATGAGTGAGGTGGGAAAGTGCAGGAATTTTGAAATGGCAGATAGCTGTTTCCTAAACAAGTTGCCTGGGCTTGTCTTAATGGGGCAGTCCTGCATGCTGCCACTAGAGGGCAGAGGAGGCCAGGGATCAAGTGGTGGGACAAAGCTCAGCGACGTGATGCAGCAGGACTAGCATTTATTGGGCCTGTTACAGATCCGTCATTATACTGGGCACAAGAAGTGCACAAAGTTCAAAGTCAGAGATTGGAGGCCAGATACATTAGAAGAAAACAATGGAAGCATTAAGATCAGCCAGGAAACACCCAAAGACGGTATGTCAGGAGCTACAAGCCCAGTACCAAAAATGAATGCTGTACCTTAGGGATGCGTCTTTGGGCATGGTGGTGGTCTTTGTTGGAAGACAGGTGAGGTCAATTGCCAGGGTGCCTTAAAATCAGTCCATTTTGCATTTCCCTTAGACAAGTCAGAATTTAAATGTCTTTCCGCTGAGCAAACATTGTACTTTCTTGGTAAGTGTGTGTCTTTTCCTACTTCATGTGCAGTAAGTGCCAGGCTCTCTCACATTGTATGAGTGTTGGCATTTTGATAATGTCCCATGCTAGCTAGAATTCAATCTTTTTTTTTTTTTAAGATTCATTTTATTTGAATGAGAGAGAGAGAACATGTGAGAATCTGCTCCCCAAATATGCCCAACAGCCAGGGCTGGATGGCATTGAAGCAGGAACCTAGAGCTCCATCCAGATCTCTCACATGGTTGTGGGAAGCCAAGGGTTTGGGCCATCTTCCACTGATTTCCCAGCCACACCAGTAGGAAGTTAGATGGGAAATGGACTAGCCAGGACTTAACCTGGTACCCATGGAGACTGGGGGTCTGGTGGGGCCCGGGTCGCCTGGCCTAGGCCCTTGGGCCTGCCTGCAAGAACTGGTCTTCTTTTCCTCTTCTGGAAAAGACAGAGTAGTCGACGGCTGGTCTGGACGCACATGGAAAATATGGCAGCCCACTGGGATCTGCAGAGGACATCTGATACCACAGCAGAGGAAGAACAGGGCACACTGGACAACTGCTCTAGCCAAGCGATGACAGCCAATATCTGAATGAATGGAGACTCTAAGGTTGACTATGAACTTGGAAAGGGTTCCCTCATCCAGGGGATTTGGGGACATGATTCCCCCTTTTCCAGGACAAACAGTATCTGCTGAAAATTGGGGGTGGGGGGTGGGGCGGCGAGGGGAAGGGGAAAGAGAGAGACAGAGAGAAACAATAAAATCTAGTACGAGGTGAGGAGCTGCTCTGATTTTTATCATCATGGGCAACCATGTGACACGGCCGGTGTCAGTGACAGGGCCCCTCCCCCATCACCACCACCAAGTAGTCACGCCCAAAGGTGTCGATCTCTTTTCATTGTTTTATTTTTCAAAATATACAATTTATTTACAATTTTCTTTTTATTTCACAAATGTACTTTTGTATATTTATCCCAAAATCTTTAAATAGCTCCACCGTAAACAGTATACAAATCACCAGGATCGGCCAGACTGCTTCTCCTTGGCCTTTCTGCTCATCGAGTGTTGAAAAAGTTTCAAGTAGTAGTGGTTTGTAGGTAAGAAGGGAACAGAAATGGGGCGATTTTTTTTTTAACAGAGGCAGAACACACTGGGTTAGAAAAGGACGGTTGTGCCAACTCGGTGGCATTAAGGCCGAGGATAAATAGGGCCCTCCCCAAGGCGGGGAAGGCTGCAGCCCGCTCCAGGAGCGAGGGGGCGCGGGGCAGCCCCGAGGCTCTGGAGGCAGGGCCGGCGGCTGGTGGGCTGGTGGCTCCAGGGCTCCAGGAGGAGCCTGAGCGTGGGAAGGCACTGTGTGGGTGACAGCTGAGGCTGTCCCGGTGCGCAGGAGGCGTCACGTGTCTCTTGGCCGGAGACACTTCATCCACCTCAGAGCCGCAGAGCCAGCGGCCCTCAAGCAGGCGGGAGGGCAGACGGGGCTCCAGGTGACACAGGCCCTGTGCCAAGGTGGAGGGGGATCCCCGCTTGCTGGAGGTGCCGAGGCACTGGTTTTGGGGGTCAGTTTTCTTCATTCCCCTGGGGGCTGGTCCCCCCCAACCCCGGGCGGCCGGTGGAGAGCCCTAGGAGAGGTTCCCAGAAACAGCCAGTCCCTGAGGGGCCTCCGGGCCACCAACGACCAGCGTGCTTCCCCCCAACCCCCGGTGGATGACGGTCCTGCCTCAGGGTCTCCACCAGGCCCCAGGGTGGGCCACAGTTCAGCTCTCTCAGCCGAGTGTGGCTGGGGGGGGGTAAAGGGAGCGGCGTTGCGGGGAGCAGGGCTGGGGTCGGGAGAGAGGCGCTGGGGGGCAGGTGAGGGTGGTCACTGGGTCTTCGGGTGGGGTTCCTCTGGGATGAGGGTGTGGAAAAAGTAATCCCATAATTTAGTGCTGATGCCGAATCCTATACAGGGAGAGAAAGGAGGAGGAGAAAGTGAGGTACCGAGGGAGAATCCAGGAGGGGATCAGCCCTTCCCAGCGCCCTCCTACACCCGCCATCCTCGCAGGAGCCCAGGGTCGGCCTCCTCCAGGGTGTTGCAGGACCTAACGCAGATGGCGTATCTGCCCCTGAGCGTGGGGCAGCCCGCTCCAGTTTTTTTCCCTAAGTTCCGGGCCGAGTTTGCCCCCTGCTCAGGGCTGGGGCTCTCTTTCCCCAAGCACAGGGACACTGGCTTTTCTTTTTTCTTTTTTTTTAATTTTTTTGCACCTCTGGCTCTGCGGACATCTCTCAGCAGCAACCCCCTGCCTGGACCATCTTTCCAGAGCTTTGCTGCCCCCACGTGGCCGCTGTATCCTGGACGTGTTCCTGGAAGAGCTCAACTTTAGGTTTCAGCTCATTCTCCTGAAGTTTCCCTGTAGACACTGACAACTTTGATTACTAGAAAGCATCGAGCAGCTGACGGCCATGAGTCTCCCTTTTCATGGTCAAGTTTATACATTCTAAGATGGAGACCAAGTGTTTCCAGGGGGAATATAGCACCGAGATTGAGGTGTGCTGTCGGTGTAGTCAACCTTGCATTTCCAAGACTATTAGCAAAGAAAAAACATGAGAGGTATAATTGACAATGCTTCATGTCAGTTACAGATTGAAATGGTATTTTTTGGTGGTTATTCAGCTAAATAGATATTTTATGAAAATGCTTTTTCAGGCCATGTCCAACCCAGGAGTTTGCTACATCAGAGGGCCTGGGTTTCATGCCTGGCACCAGATCCGGCTTCTTGCTAAGGCAAACCCTGGGAGGCAGCAGCAGTGGCCGGGGAGGGGATGGAACTGAGTCCCTGGCTCCCACATGGCAAACTTGACTTCTAACCTTGGTTCCGCCCCAGCTCCATCCATTGTGGCCATTTGGGGAACATATTAAGTGGGTGGGAACTCTTTGCTTCCCAAATGAAGAAAGCTGACTTTTAAAATAAATTTCTTTTTTTACTTTAAAATGGCTCGTTTATTGATTGGCATATTTATTTGACAGGAAGCGAGAAGGAGACAGATCTTCCATCGACTGGTTCACCCTACCAAATGCTTGCAACAGCTGGGGCTGGGTCAGGGCCAGAGTCGGAGGCTGGGAACTCAATCTGGGCCTACCCATGTGGATGGCAGGAACCCAAGTACTCAAGCTACCTTGCTGCCTCCGAGGTCTGCATGAGCACATAGATGGAGTCAGAGGCTGCAGTTGGGTGTGGGAATGTGGGTGTCCCAACCCCAGGGACAAACGCATGTTCCTACTTTTACTTTTTAATGTGGCCACTAGAAAACTAAGGACCGTCTATGTGGCCTGCATAATATAGGCATCACGTTTCACCTGCTCGGGGTATGTTTGGAGAAATGCTTTCTTGGACAAATTCCATCTCTGTGCAAACATCAGTGTCTTCTACTAAGGCAGGTATAACAACATTGACACAGACCATCCAAACCCACTAAAATCCTGGCCAGGAAACCACAGGAGGCACAGGAATTGCCCATCCGTTCCCTAATATCTTGAGAGCCCACTAATGGGGAATGTCTTCCCCGCAGGTTCCTGCCTAGACAAGGGAGGGTCAGGGGATGCTTAAAAACCCAATACCCTTCTGAAAATCTAGGTGTCTCTCCCTTGCTCAAGAGACGCCCCATCTCCCAGACCCCTCCTGGGAGGTGCTTTCTCCTTCCCTCTTTCTTTCCACGTTCACTTGTTCACCTCACAAATATAACTTCTCTGTCTGTAACTTATTCCCGGCTTTTCGTTTGTATGCTAAGCTGAGGAAAGAAGCCACAGAGCTGTGCTGGTAACAGTGACCAAATCTGGAATGACTACAGCTGCATGCAGGGACCACTGTGGAGCACCATGTTTTGGGGTGCATGACCATATTTTGATGGACAGTGCAAAGCCTTCTTCCCCCACCCAGGGTAACTCAAATGTCACCTTGCTTGATTTCCCCTCTGTGGCATTTCGTACTGTTCCTCATCTGTCCCCGCACAGCCACATGCACCCGTGAACAGCAAGGAGGAAGCCCTGGGCATGCCCCAGCACTTAGGACCATGCCCGGCCCTTCATGGAGAGAGCTGGGCTCAGTGGCAGCTGTGCAGCCAACCAATCTAGGAGCCTGTGGGGGAGACTGGGAGGCCCCTGGCCGGCTCACCTGACTTCTGATGTGCAAAGTGATGCTTCACGTGGTGGGCCTTCATGCTGTACAGGTAGGAGCCCTTGTGGGGTGAGCCGAAGTGTAGGTAGTAATGGGTCATGTCGTAGAGGACATAGCCCAGGAGGCCCCCGGCGAACAACGTGCCCCCCACCGCCTCAGGCAGGATGAGACGCAAGGTCACGTAGAAGAAGGCGATCACCAGGGAGGCCGGCACGGGAGGGAAGACCAGGCGGGAGCCATCGAAGGGTGACTGCAGATGGAGAGGGCCGTGTGTCAGAGGCAGCTCTGGCTCAGGGTTATGGGGTGCTACACAAGAGACGCTCCCCAAGGAGATGGGCACGAAACAGCTTATACACTCTAGGGTTGGGGTTGGGCAATGGTGACCCATCACTGGTGGGCCTGGCATATTTGGTGGCTCTGGGAAGGGCTGACCACCCAGGCCCTGGAGGCCAAGAAAGATCATCCAGGGGTGGGTGAGGCAAAGCCAAGTGCACAGGGCCAGATGCAGTGTGGGACAGGCTAGGCAGACCAATGGCTCAGGCCCCGTTCCTCTGAGGGTGATCCTGGAAGTGTCCACAGATGTGCTGTCTCATATCCCAATGCCAGGCCCTTAGTGCTGGGGGCTGCCATCCCAGTGGGCCAGACCCTGGGGGCAGTGCAGGCCTTGGTCCCGAGTGTTAGAAGTTGAGGGCCTAGCACAGACATGAGAGCTCAGAGACGGCTTGGTGGCAGGCTCTGGGAGAGGAGAGAGCAAATCTGGAGTGCAGGAGGAGAGGGTGGGGACAGTGCTGCGGGGTGTGGGCCTCCTTCCATCAGATCCTGGCAGCAAGCCCAGGACAGGACAGGAGAAGAAAGAACAGCAGGCAGGACAGGGGAGAACCTGGCTTGGCAGCATCTGTTGTGTCCTATGGTGTAGCCTTGGGTGTGTTCACAGGGCATGGGCCCCAGGTCCTAGACCTTCCCCCGGAAGGTGGAGATGCAGCAGCTCCTCCTGCTGGGCTGGAATGTAGCTGGCTGGACCAGGGAGAATGAGCCTGCTTGAGCCCCTCCTCAGGGATTGCAGGCAGAAGGGTCTTGCGTCCCCTGAGGCTGGGAAAGATGGCTGATGTGGTGGTTTATGGGGCAGGGGGTGGAGGAACGTGAGGGGGATGAAGGATGGGGCAGCTGACACAGTAGGCTCTGGGTGGCAGAAGCCTGGTGGGCTGGAAGAGCAGGAGGGCAGCCCACCCAAGCGAGCTGGGAAGTCTGAGGGACCCGGAGAGATCTTGGGTGTGTGTCTGCGCTCACCGGGAAGCAGGCCAAGTGGCTGCTGGGAAGCTTTCTGGCCTCTCGTGTCTGCTGCCTTTCCTCCAACGCAGCTGCAGCAGGGAGGAGAGCGTGGGGGTAAGGATGGGGGTAGGTGGGTGGGGAGTGTCTGCCCTGGAGAACTTGGGCACAGGGATGGGCTCCTAGAACTGACGGAGGACAGCACCATGCAGGGTCAGCAACACTCGCTTTGCTGGCCCACCTGGCTTCTAGCTCCACTTTTACCACAGTGAGTCCCTTAGTGCCTTAATTGTGCCCCCCCAAAATGTCCCATCCTAGCCACTGGCCTCAGCTTCCTGCTGTGTGGAATGGGGAGAATTGCAGAGCCCACTTCAGAAGGAAGCTGCACAGGGCAAGGAGTTTTGTTCGTTTTGGTCACTGATGCTTGGCACCTAGGAGGGACCAGGCATGAGTGAATGAATAAAGGGTGATGCAGGGTGGCTCATGTGGTGTATGTCTACACACACACACATTCACACACTCCTGTCTTGTTCAGACAAGCCATCCCCTAACTCTCCCCGTGCAGCCTCGGATGCCCCTGGGGGCTTCCCCCGTGGCTCCCACCCCCGGTGGGGCTCACCTTGTGGTGCTGGCCATGCATCACGAAGTGCAGCATGATGAGGTAGTAGCTGTCGCTGGGCGGCTTCATGTGGAACAGGAAGCGATGGATGAGGTACTCGATGAGGCTCCATAGGAACATGCCCAGCATGAAGAGCCCGGGGAACACGGACTCGGGCACGGCCACTGAGTACTCTGCAGGGGTGCCGAAGGGCAGGCAGGGTCAGGCCCGGGTGGCAGGGGGGCAGGTCCCTGGCTCATCGCCCCTGCTTGGCGAGAGAGGCACTGCCCTCTGTCCAGCACCTGTTGTCAGGGGTGTGTATGTGGGGGCAGGCCTGGGAGTTGGGGTGGGGCTCTGAAGGAGGCCGGGAGGGTCTGTTCCGGTTGGGAAGAATGCTGCTCGTCTCCCTAAGGACCACGGAGGGAGAGGACAAGGGCCACCAAGGATATGATCTGCCCGGCTGGGGGAGCTGATGGCCCGAGATGTGACCGTCGGGGTCCGGGGGGCTTGCTGCGGCCCCTCCAGTCCCTGGCTCCTCTTCAGCTTGCTCATTCTTTGGCCTCCTAGGGACGTCACCTGTCACGCCCCTCTATTTCCTGTCTGTCCTCACACCCTTCACTTTTCTTCTCTCCACGAAGGGTTCACTGCACTGGCCCTACTTTCTAAGGAACCTTGGAGTCGGGAACCCTGCAGTTGACCCATAGAAAGCACAGCCAGCAAACCCAAGTCTTCCGAGTTGTGCAGTCATCACCACGGTTAAGATGAGGGCATTTTCATCCTCTCCTAAATCCACACTGCGTCCCTCAACAATCACTCCTACTCTGGATTCCCCAGACTGGACTCATACAATCTGTGGCTTGCCTGAACGGCTTTTTCTTGCTTAATATTTTTCCTGTTCACCCATGTTGTAGCATGGATCTGATCTTCCTTCCTTTTTTAAGGCTGAGTGGTATTCCATTTCAGGGACCACACCACCCTTTCTTTATCCATTTGTGACTCAATGGCCTGGGGTGGTTTTCCCTTGCTGCCTGAGTGGCTGTGGACACTCAAGGCGGAGCTGTTACGTGGACGATTGTTTTCATTGCCCTGGCTCTGTGCTGGGGTCCTGGGACACCTGTGTGTTCAGCTTGGGGGAGCTACTGGGCAGGTTTCTGATGCCAGCAGTTCTCACTGGCTCTCTCCTCCCTCCCTTGCTCCCTTCACCCCAGTCCTGGATAAGTGCTAGTCCGCCTCCTTACCCCATCCCTGAGCGAGTGGCTGGGCCAGTGGCTGGGTCCTTCATCTTCATAGCATGCCCCTGGACCCTGCCTGGTGGGGTCCTTTTGCAGCCCTCTCCCTCCCAGCCCTTTTCTTCCACCTGGTCTCTGCCTTCACCAGAAGAGAGGCCCGTGTGGGGAGGGGCAGGGCCAGCTGGCACCTCCACCTCTGTCTACCTTCTCCATCCTTCTTGCTCCTCGGGCAGGAGGGTCTCAGAGCAGGCCATGGCTCCTTGCAACGGCGGCACAGCAGATGTGGGTGCTTCCCTGGCTGCTGCTTGCGTCCTTTAGCTGCACTTTTACAGGAGTATGCTGCCCCTGCCTCTGTGACGTAGGTGAGCAGGGACAGACGGGCTGGCACGGCAGGGTGGAGCTGCCCCATCCTAGCCCCATTCCCTGAGCACACTGCCCTCTGCACCTCTAGCTCCTTGGCCCCTCTTTCATTTCTTCCACAGACAGGCAGGTGGGCAGGATGCCCATCTCAACTTTGCTGCTTCTCACGGTTTCACCAAGGCCCTGAAAGTTTTCTTCTGACCCTGCACCTTCTTTGCCCACTCAACTGACTTCAGCCACGCCCCACATGATGCCTTTCTGCAGGTCCATGCCTCTACCCCAGCTGTGCACGGCCACCTGCTGCTGGGAGTGCCCATGTGGCTGGCCACCTCCCCCAGAGTCCCTGCCTCCTGAGGGAGACCCATTGTTCCTTCCCTCCTGCCCATCCTGTCATTCCTGCCGCATCTCCTGGGTCTCCTTCCTCAGTGACGGATATCGACACACCAGAGGGGTTGAGCTCACCCTGTCCCTCTGCCCACAACCACCAGGTTCCCAAGTCCTGGCAGCCCCACCTTCTAAACACTCCTTGGCAAAATGAGAGAAGCCCGCTATGATAGGCTGTGGAGTGTGTGGTGCCACTAATAGAGAATGTCGAGATAGATAACATTCATGGAAACCGGAAGTGGGTGGGTGGTTGCTAGGAGGTGGGGAGGAGGGAGAGATGGGCACTCAAGGCGAGCAGCATTCGCTTTGGAGGTGCTGGCTTATATCTAGACGTAGACAGAGGTGCCCCTGAACTGTGCCCTTCCAAATGGCTAAGCTTCTGTTCCAGAAGTTTTATCTCCATTAAAAAAAAATATCAGAAAAAGTAACTTTACCTTATCACTTCATGTGCCCAGCACAACATCAGCCATCAACTCTACCCTCTCCTCCTAGCACTATCCAAACCCTCTCACGGGGCCTCCCGACCTTCAGACAAAGCCAAATCCCAAGGCACGGCACTCAAGGTTCCACAAGACTTGACCCTGGCAGCCACCTCCTGTCTGTTCTTTGTCACCTCTCTGGTGTGTGTGTGTGTGTGTGTGTGGGAGCGGACAATAAACCTGGCTCCTGGGGTGTGCCCCACTTCTCTGCCACACAGCTTCCTCCCTCTTACTCCTAATCACACTGCACACTGGGGTCACCTGGCCTTTTGTCCCCCACGAGGAGATGAGCATTTCAAGGACAGGGGGCTGGCTTTTGATTGCGCCTCTGCAGTGCTTACCCCAGCGGGCGCTTAGAGACTGGTAACCAGAATCAGTGGAGGAAGAAACCCTTTCTGTGGGGTGGGAGGGGAAAGCTGTGCATACTGAGGTTTACTCAGTGCCAGTCTCAGGGCCAAAGGCCGCAGGTGGATGGCAAGGAAGGGAGAAGGCCCAGGAAGGCAGACAGGGAGGGAGCAGTGACCTCCAGCTGGGTGGGCCAGGCCCTAGGCCAAGGCACCCTTGATCTGCAGGAGCCGAGGCAGTTCAGGGTGTCTGTAGTCAGGGTCCCCTGCTTCTCTCTGCACTGACTTGGGCAGCTGCTGTGGGCAGCAACAGCACTAGGTCCTGTCCAACAGCCTCCCCTGGCCTTGCCCTGCAGTCTGTGTCTTGTGGTGGGGTGCTGGGGGGTGAGGGAGGCATCGCTCATGCCACTGTTGTTGGCATCATGGCCACGAGCTTACACACCCGATACACTGGGCCTTTTTCGCAGAGGCGCGTGTCGGCCGTCTGCAGAGCTCACAGGGCCCTCGAATCACCCTCTCCACCATGCAGAAAAGTCCCCTCCTATAGGGCAAGCCTCTGCCCGCCCCCTCACCCCAGCATCACCCCTGTCTGCCCATCCGGCCGGAGCTGGTACGGAGTGGCATCTCTAGAGGAATCCGGCAGAGGGACCCGCGCCAAAGCATCAGCGTCCCCTGCCCCCTCCAGCAGCCAGCCCTGGCGGCCCTGCCACTGTTGGTGATTGTTAGGGGAGCGCTGGGTGGACAGTGGGTGATTGAGCGAGCCACAAGCCCCAGGGCTGTGCTGAGCTCGTCAATGTGGGCAGGCCGGGTAACACAGGGTGCCCCCCTGCCAACTGGCAACCCTTGGCGGGGAGTGGTGGCCAACAGCAGCTCCAGGATGAGCTGAGGAGGGTCTGCCTGTGGCTTACACATTCCCCACCCCACCATGGTCCCCACCCTGAGGCTCCCAAGGCCACAGCCACAGGGCCCCCCAGACGTCTGAATCCCTCAAGCCTGGAGCGGGAGGCAGGCTAGAGAAGCCTGAGTTTGTGGAGGCGGAGGGGACCAGGGAGCTGGAGCCTGGGCGAGCAGAGAGGGGGCAGGGCTTGGTCAGAAGGCTCAGCGTGCAGGTGTGATAAGGGCAGGGCACCCACTGGCGAGGCCTGGCACTCCTGCAGCAGCCAGAGGCAAGCTGGGCCAGGATGGACAGACCACCTTAGGGGCATGGCGTGGCATGTACCTCGGCAGGGATGCTCCAGGCAGGCAGTGAGCCTGCAGGGCAGGCTGCCCTTGAACCCATGACTGCCCTGGGAAATGCAGCTCCACAGGCTGCTTGGACATTGCCTCACACCAACCCGTCTCTCCCGGCTCCTGACTAGAGCTGATGGGGGCAGTGGTGGTGGGGTGGGGGTGGTATTCACATCCTGGCCACATAACCTTGACATCTCCAAGGCTTCAATCCCTTGACTCTGTTTTATTTACTTATTTAAGTCAATAAGTAAAATTAATGTCCTCATATTAACTGCTACAACACAATGAGCCAAAACATATATACGCTTTGTGCTGACTATGCCCTTGTAACCCTTAAAGGGGATAACGGTGATTATGCATTTCTCCCAAGGGGCCATCTCTGGGCAGCTTGGTGCCTGGCACGTGGTCACTCGGTTGTCCCCTGCCAGGCTGGAGTCCTGCTGCACGGCCCTTTGTCTTGGAACCTCTCAGGGCACTCCTGGATCACGTGCTGCAAATCTTGTGTTACCTCCGAGGCCAACCTCTGACTCCCTATAGCTTCTGTTGCTGTGTGGCTGGTGTTTCGCCCTGTCTACAGGGTGGCACCATCTTCCCTCTTGGAAGACTCGCTTTTACACATCCATCTTATGGTGAGCCTCAGCATTCTGTGTTCTCCAACACTCAGGATTCAGGGGGAAAAAACACGAAAGTCCCCGGCCTCAGGATTTGGGCAATAGGTTAGAAAGGAAGCTGGTGTTACCTGTTGTGAATGAGGTGAAGAGTCGAACGTTGCCATGGGCCAGGGTTTGGTAGTAGGACCAGCTGAGGTACAGCATCAGGGGCACCCAGATGATGGGGACGCTGTACCTGCAGGAAGGCCAGGATTGGATATATGCACAGGTTCTTAACAGAGTCCCTAGCCTAGAGATCTACATCTCAGTGGAGAGGGGACACAGCGACACCTGGACACATGCACAAGGCAATATGGAGACCGGGGGTCAAAAGGGCAATGATGTGGGGGACAAGGAACAAGAGGCCAGAGGGCATGGAGCTATCTGCCTGTCTCTAAGGTGAGTTACTGGAGACAAAGGACTGTGCAACACAGCTGGATAAACACTGACCTCTTGTGGCAGAGAATCTAATTGCAGGGAAAACTGTTTCCATAGGCGCTGGAGGATTGAAATGTCCCAGAGCCTGAAATAGCCTAGGAGTGGCATTCAAAGTAGTTTCTGGCCAGGATCTGGATTGTCACCTGCTCAGTGGACAGAATCATGCACAGGAACAGACGGTGCCCACAGCAGGTGCTGCCCTCTCCAAGTGCTTCCAGCATAGCTCTGGGCTCTGGGGGGTGGAATCCATTTGCTCCTTCCCTTTTTCCAACCTGATTGGCACTACTGGGGAGAGAAGAAGAGCCTGACAAGGTGAAGTAGGCTTACCAGACAGTCTTGGACAAGGCCTCGATGAGGTCTGACTGAAAGAGGCGGATGGGCCTGGTCACCGGCTGGTGGACCCATTCATCGTACTTCTCTCCCAGGTGGCCCACCTGCCACAGCAGCGGCTTCTTCCAGTCCACCAGGTCCTGCAAGAAACAAAGTCAGGTGGATGTGATGCGCTCGCCACTGCACATATCAGTTCTCCTGTTGCCAGATTACAGCCACCTCTCCCCCGCTAAGCTCATGACCTTCTGTGTGGGGGCTCCTCACTTTCCTGCTTTCGGGATCCAGAACTGACCAAGCTGCTTCTGCTAGGCCCCTAGACTACAGCAACAGAACCCAGACTGGGCCTAGGACCCAAATCAGCACGAGGAGCTGCTAAACACCGTGTCTTCCCAGAGCTGCTAAGCTGGCAGTGTCTGCCTGAAGAGTTGGCTAGCCCAGAGGATGCCAAGCCAACAAGCTACACACACTGACTCTTGGTGGATACATCTCCATGCCACATCTGAAGCTGCACGTCTTGCCCAAGACTCTACAGCAACAGGAGCAGGTACCTTCTGCATCAGGAACAACACAGGCCCTTTCCCTTCCACCCGAGCTGTCTTCCTGGTGTTGGTCCATGTAATTCATTCATTAATCCATTCAAATAGCCATGCATTCAACAATCTGCCTAACACTTCTTAATGAGAAATATATATTATGCCAAAAAACATTACATGGGTTCCAATTTATTTTTAAACCAAAAATAAACTTATCTCTTAATTTTATTTATTTTCCCCCTATACACTTTTTGAAATATCCATGTAGATACTTAGTGTTGGGGAGGGGGATTCAACAGGATTCTTTGCTTTTTACAGTTTAGGATTTATCAGGAATCTGGCTTTTGGAGTCGGGTTTAGCTGCACATCTTGGATCCACCACTTCCTGTGTGACCTTGGGAAGATGATTCTTCTTCTCTGAGGCCATTTCATTAGTTACAAAATGGGGGAAGCGAGAATAATGGTGTTTGCATTGAGGGCTCTGTGAGATGGGGCAAACACCCAGGGCTTGGCAGCGGACTTGGGATTTAGAGCTGCGGCTTGGATGGTCTGGAGAGTTTGACGAGAGGGTGAGGAGTGCAGGGAGAGAAGAGGGAGTCAGCATGACAATGGCCCAGTTAGGGCCTCGAGCAGCACCTCCCTGGGCAGCAGGAGATCAGCTGACAGCAGACATCTTCCAGGGGGCTGCAGGGTTGTAGCTCTGCCCCCAATGTGAGATGTAGAGGTGCCATTGGTCCTTACTAGCTGACTCCCAGGGGCAAGGGAGAAATATTAGAGATCTTACTTCTTTTTTAAAAAGTTATTCATTTATCTACCTGGCAAGCAGAGAGATCTGCTATCTGCCATCTTACTTCCCAAATGCTCACAACTCTTGGGGTGGGGTGGGGCGGGGCTGGGAGCCTGAACATCAGTTTAGGCAGGCATCCAGCTAGTCGAACCATTACCTGCTCCCTCTCACATGTGCGCTAGCAGGAAGCTGGAGTAATTGCAACTGGAGTTGGGATTTGAAACCAGGTGCTCCGATGCAGGCTGCGGGCATCTTATCTCTTAAGCCAAGCACCTGCCTCCAGAGAGGCCATCTCTCTAATGGTGAGATCTTTTTCTCCTCTTTGAAGCCACAACTGAATGTGTCCTAAAGCATGGGGTGTCCTAAAACATACTGGGCATGCAAGTTATAAAGAGATAATTATAACAGACACCATACAGGAGTGTGCTCAAAATGTTCACTGCCAGGGAAGAAAAACATTTGAAGGCCACAGCTCTAGGCGATGAGAAGCCTCAGAGATTCCCGACAAGTCAGTGAACTGCAGTTGTAAAGGACAATGAACGGGGAGATGGGACCACCATCAGCAGCCATGGGAACCTGGACAAGAGGTCTCTACCTCTTTGTGGAGCCTGTGGGCCACAGTCTACCACCCCCAAATCAGGATGAGGCGTGACAGGTGGTGAGTGTCCAGGTCATCTCCGGAACGAGGCAGTAGGGTGGGGAGTGGGAGCAGGGAGGCAGCCGCTGCAGGCGAGCAGGACGTGGACAGGCCAGGGAAGGGAGGAGCACAAGAGATTTGGAAAACCCTTCCTGGGATCCAGGCTAGAATCCCATCCTGGCACGGGTGTCCTCCCCAAAGCTGCCGCAGCCCCAGGGGTTCACATGCACCCAGCTGCTCTGGAGCGAAGCTAGGTCTCCTGCTATGGCTTGGGGGCAGGGACGTGGAAGGGTCCTGTAGGCAGCAAACAAGGACCATGGGCATCCCCCCTGCACCTGTGGCTAGGAGGGAAGGCCCACAGAGGGCTGTGGCTCCTGCTGTGTGCCACTGGCAGGTCCCAGGTGCTGGCTGCCTTCCTGAGGCAGGGGGAGGGGATTACTTCCTGCTTCTCGGGCTGGAAGACGACCCAGGTCAGCCCGGAGCTGTCACACCCTGTCACCAGCCAGAGAGGCAACTGTCCAAACCCCGCCCTGAGGCTGCTCCCTTTCTAACCCAGGATCCTTGATCTCGCCTCTTGGGGCACCTGACCTCGTGGGATATGTGCTTGCTGCCTCGTTCCTTGTCTTTCTCCACCCTAGATCTCTGAACACACACATATGCATACATGCACGCACACACGCACACACACATACCCCACCCTGCCACATCCACCAGGAAAAGCAACTAGAGGAACCAGCCGGCAGGCAGGCTGTGCTTGCATCTTATCTTGCAGCAGCCTGTGGAGCCCCACCTCCAGGGTCACGGGGAGAATGTGAAGCTTTGTCCCAGTTGCAGTAACTCGAGCAGTTGTTTGGTGCCAGGCTGGGTTCTGAACACTTCCCATGGATTAAATCAATTGTTCCCTAGCACATGCCTAACCAGGTAGGTACTAAAATCGTTGCTGTCCTGCACATGGGGCCACAGAGGCGAGGATCTGCTTGAGGCTGCCCAACTACGTCCTCCTGCTGAGTTGGCTCCTAAACCCTTGAGAAGCGGCCATCTTGGTCACTGGTAACATTTCTTGGCCTGAAGTCCACTTGATAGGACTAGAACCACACTGGCTCTCTTAAGCCTGACATTGCCAATGTTTTTGTCTTTTTTTTCTAATCCTTTACTTCCAACCTGTGTGTGTGTTTACAGTTGATGTGCATCCCCTGTAGCTAGCAGAAGTTGAGTCCTGCTTTCTGCGGGGCCGGTCTCTGCATTTTAATTGGAATGCTTAGCAGGTGTACCTTCCTGCTGTTTTCTATTTGCTCTGTTCTTCCCTTACCTTTCTTGGAGTCAGTATTCTAAAATATTCTTTTTAAAAAACTTGCTGATTTGAAAGGCCAACTTTCAGGGAAAGAGGACACAAAGAGAGAAGTTTCCATCCACAGGGTCACTACTTAGATGGCTGTAATGGCTGGGACTAGGCCAGGCCAAAGCCAGGAGCCAGGAACTTCTTCCAGGTCTCTCATATGGGTGGCAGGGGCCCAAACATTTGAAGTATCTTTTGCTGTTTTTCCCCAAAATTAGCTGAAGGCTGAATCAGGAATGGGGCAGCTTGAACCAGTGCCCATGGAGAATGCCAGCAATCATAGGCAGTAGCTTAACCCTCTATTTTTTCTTTGTACATATTTTTTTTCCTAAAAATATTCTTACATTATTTCCTCTATTTTTTAGCCTCCACCTTTCTGTGTTTTTCTCCTAGCTGTTACTCTGATGATGACACCGTACAACCTTAGTGTATCAACATCACAGATGAAACCCTGGTCCGTGTATGCTCCACTACTGTACATCACAACACCCCTATACCCGAGTCTCCTCTGCGCATGTCACTCAGACTTATTTACATTAGACAAGGAGGAGGGTGGACCTTTCTCTCAGCTGTGGACTGGTTTGGGCCAAATGTCTACCCCTTGTTCTATTTTGCTGCTGATCTGTGAAGCAGGTAGAAAATTTGTCATAGATTCTTTAGGATTCCTAAGTGTAACTCAGCAGAACTGCAGGAAGAAATGCCCAGGTGACTAGCCAGCAGGGATGGTGCCAGCCTATCTCGTACCCCAGGAAGCAGGAACCACATCAAACGGAACGGAAGACTGGAGCGAGGTTGCTGAACAGGGGTCGGGCAGCGGTGGTCCCCACTGCTGTCTGGTTCTCTCTTGCCCTCAGGGGTAGGCATTGGCCCTTTGGACAGATGGCGAGTTCATAGTGTCAGTCTTAGGCTGCCAGTGGCCTGCCCATGGCCTTGGTGGGTGGGGAGGGACTCCAACCCAACCTCTGGGGAGGACGCTTTGCTCTGCCGGGGCTGAGGACCACCATGGAGGAATTTCAAGGATTTGTTTGCCAAATCTGCCCCGCCCAGTCATCCAAAGCCTCAATCCTGCTATTCCAGGGGATGTGCCTGTGCCCCATGCACACGTGCAGACTGGATGAGAACGGCGAGGCCCGGCTCTGTGAATGGGGCTGGCTGGTGACCCTCAGCTCTGTGAGCTGCAATTTCACAAAGCTGGGCCATCCCCCAAGGGCCTGACCTTTACCCTGCTTTAGGTGGACCCACACCTTTCTCAGCTGGGGGCAGGCAGGTGCTGGCCCTCCTCCCAGGGCTGGTCATTCTCAGCAGGGCAGCTGGACGGCACCTGGTTTTGGGCAGGCAGGATCCTCGATATCCAGTGAGGTCAACCTCACTTCCTGTTCTGCTCAGTGAGGACCCCTGGGCTCCTGGTCTGAGTTCCTTTCACCTAAAGCTTCCCTGTCTCCCTTCATAACAGATCCTCCTGTTAGAGCCAGGGAAAGTTGATTGCTCAGAAGCCCGTGCCAGCCTTCAGAGTCACACAACTGAATCCAAACCAGGTGGCTGAAGGCAAGATATGTCCATTATAGGATGGCAGCTGGTAGGTGTTGGGGGTAGCGCCTTTGGTGATTCAGAGATGCGGCAGTGGGTGGGGATTGACTCCCGGGAAGTAGATGCAAGCTGGGAGTGAGTCTGGCCAAAGCACCTTGCTATCCATAGTGTGGGCCCTGTGCCCCTCCCCACCCAGCTCTGCCCATGCCCCAAGGGAAGGGGGAGGGCCTCTCGGGCTATGCCAGGAATGCAGCTGAGGCAGCGCCTGAGCCAGCAAGGGAAAGGCCAGCCCGCTGCCCTCGGGATGGGCGGGAGGACTGCTGCTAGGGTAGAGAGGAGGTCTCCTCTACTCTCCTCCATCCACCTCCCGCTCTTGGCTAGATCCCCTTCTCCCTGGGCAGCACAAGGCCCAGGTGGCCCAGGACGTGGTCCTGGGACTGGTCCAACCTGGAAGCAGCTGGGCTTAGCGTTTGCTTCTATCTAACGACCACGATGATGGGGCCCATGTGGGAGCCCAGCAGCTGCTGGTGCCAGCGGCCCCTCCCACAACCAACCTCAGCCAAAACAATGGTTTAAAGAAATGTCCTTGGGGGCCCAGGGCGCAGAGCTCCAGGCGCAGCCAGGGAGGCAGAGGAGTATGGACTCAGGGTGGGGAGGGAGGGCAGTAAGGACAAGCAGCTCACACCCATGCCCTGGCCACTTCCTGTCCCTGACTGCCGGGGGCGGGGCGGGGGCTGTGGCAGCTGCCTTTCACAGATGAGAAGAAAGGGTGGCAGGCTCAGCTGCCCGTGCGGTGTTAGGGCCTGAACTGCAGTGATATAAGCAGGTACCCTCACCCAGCCTGCCGTGAACTCTCAGCACCGACGCTTTGAGAAGCCTGGGGTGGTGGTCGGTGGGGCAGCAACAGCCCCTGGTATCATGGGGTTTGGGTGTGTGATAGGTGAGGGGTAGGGGCAGGGGATTTGGGCAGCGGACCACTGCACTTCCTTAGAGGATGCATGTAGCTGAGGATCCTAGCTGTCTTATAGGGAAGAGTGGTCGCGGCCACTGACAGCCTCCTGGGGCTGGGAAGAAGCCAGTGACGCTGACAGCTGGCTTGGGCCTCGGGCGACACCAGAGGAGCAGCATATGGTGAGGTTTGGGAGACATCTCCAGGACCCGCTTGGCTTTTTTCCTCCCGCCACCCCCTCTCCAGATACAAACCTGAGGGGCTCAGGGCCTGGAGAAGGGTCGTGGCAGAGAGAGGGCTGGCCCGCTGGGCTGTGAACCAGCTTGTCAACGACTAGCTGGGAGAGTTAAGGTCTTTCTCCTCTGTTACTCCAGGACAATTAGAATCCTTCTGTTCACATGATCAGATCAGATAAGGAATCACGCATGCAAAGCGGCTCTGCACTGTGACCTTCATCTGTTGCCAGCTATGCCTCCTGCTGGGGGTCCAGATAGGGAACTTCTGCAGACACCTCGGGTTCCGCCCTCTTCCTCTCCTTCCCGGGGTGCGGGGAGGGCTGATTTCCAGGTTGGAAGGGTGGTTCAGAGGGTACCAAGGGAGATCTCTGAAAATCGAGGACACGGGGAAGGTGCCAGTAGCGTACCCAGAAACCAACAGCGGTAGACAGCTCCAGCTGCTGAAATGGCCCAAACTCCAGGACAGTTGGGTTCCAGATATCATGAAGAGGCATGCAAGGCGAGGGGCTGCAACCTGGCTTCTTCTTGTTCTTCTTTTTTTTTTTTTTTAAAGATTTATTTATTTTTATTGGAAAGGCGGATATTCAGAGAGGAGGAGAGACAGAGAGGAAGATCTTCTGTCCAATGATTCACTCCCCAAGCAGCTGTAATGGCTGGAGCTGAGCCAATCTGAAGCCAGGATCCAGGAGCTTCCTCCCTCCAGGTCTCCCATGTAGGTGCAGGGTCCCAAAGCTTTGGGCCATCCTCGACTGCATTCCCAGGCCATAGGCAGGGAGCTGGATGAGAAGTGGGGCTGCCAGGATTAGAACCGGCACCCACATGGGATCCCAGTGCGTTCAAGATGAGGACCTTAACTGCTACGCTATCGCGCCGGGCCTGCAACCTGGCTTCTTAACCCACAAGGAAATGGTCCCTCCCAACCAGGTGATCACAGAGACCATTCAGAAACAGTGGCAGTAAATTTCCATACAGAGCCCAAAAGGTGGACTGGGGCTGTGCCTCTCAGCAGGCAGGCAGTAGGACTTGCTTCTTGCTATAGTTTATTTATTTAATTAAGAGGCAACATGTACTTGCCAGAACTGGGCCAAACCCAGGTCAGAGCCAGGGACTCACTTCATGTCTCCCATGTGAATAGCAGGAACCCCACCCCCTTGAGCATCACAGCTGCCTCCCTGGGTGTGGGAGAGCAGGAATTTCAGAATTGGAAGGGGAGCCTGGGCTCAAACCAGGCATTCTGTGACATGGGATGAGTGTCACAAGTTGTACCCTAGCCACTGTGCCATACCATGCCCCCGTGCCTCCTGCCTCCTTTTGCCCCTGATCCCCTCCTGGCAGTCTCCCTGTGGGGCACAGGCCACCATGGGTGAGCAGCGTGGACCTGACCCTCCCCTGACTCTCATAGTGACAAGCTGGGCAACCTTGAACCACATCTCAGGGACCTTCCTCTGGAGCAGTCCCCTGCTAGCCTCAGACCACAACCCCTCCCCTCCAGGATGGTCCCTCCTGTCTGTGTCCCTGTGCTTGCCTCAAGCATCCAATCTAGTCTTTTTTTTTTTTTTCTTTAGAGAACTCCTTCTCAATGTTCATACCGGCAGGTGCCTCTCTCTGGTCCCTGGACCCTCCTCAGCTTCTCTCCCAGGGCAAGGGCCTGACCTGCTCAGTTCCCAGGCTCCTTGAACCCATTCAGGCTGTCATCCCTCCTACCCTCCAAGTCCAAGAAAACTTCCTTCTGCACCAAAACTCCCAGCCCCCTTCCTGGCCTTGAGTATCATGTATGCCCCATGTTGGCTACGTGCAGGTGTGGTCATTGTTGAGGGAAGCTAGTGAGGGGCCCTACAGGAGGAAGCAAGGTCAGGAGGTCCTGTTCCTGGGGGTGCCCCCCAACCCGTTTTGCCTATGTGTTTCTGGGAGTCCATACGTGTGTCCACACCAACAGGAAATGGCACGCTGACTCTGCAGCAATGCTATGTCCCATGCTGCAGCTGAGCAGCATCCAGGTCCAGTTCCCACAGGGACCTCCTGGCAACGCCTCCTATCCCTGCACCCCATCCAGGGGTTGTGCTGCCACCTGCGACGGCTCAGCACCTGCAGACCTCAGCTCTCTAACTGCTGGTATCTGTTCAACTACGGCAGGCCGCTGGCCTCCTGAGACCAAGGGAGTATGCTGTCACCTTCGGCCTCTCCCTAACAAGGGGGTTGGCTCTGGGCCTGTCTTCCGCCCATCTACGTGGGTTCCCTGCCCTGGAGCCAGCAATGACTCAGGGGATCTCAGGTGCCCAGGGCAGCTCTGCCTGGGGCCTGGGCCAAACGGGTGCAAGTGTGGGTGTGTTGGCCCTGTTACTGTCCTCTTAGCTGTGGGTGTCCTAGCAGGAGGCCTTGCGGCTGGCCCTGGGCATACTCGCAGCCAACAAATGGACTCCTGGTATATTGCATCCCCGCTTTTCACCCATGTGGCACCCCTATGTCTTTGGCATGGGTTTGCTGCTCCAGGTCATACATGTGGGCAGTGGGTACCTGCCGCCCCTCCCACACGTTCCATAGGCACCCACATCAGTCTCCCACACCCACCCTTCGCCCTTCTGCATCCCACGCCAGCTACCTTGTCCCAGTCCACTACTGTGAACCTTGGTTCGAGAGCAGGGTCTGTCTTCTGAGTTTCTGTGGAGGTGGCAGCCCCTTTCTCCGGGGGATCCTGAAAAGAGAAGACACTAGGGGTCACTTCCAACAGAGGAGGGGAGGGAACCTGACGATGAGGTGATGAGGTGGCCAGGAGCAGCGGAGGCAGCGGGGTGGAAATCAAGGACGCAGAGTCCTTGTTTCTTGCTAACAGGGGGACACTGAAGCGGGTAGTACTCTTCTCTGAACTTTTCTCCCAGAAAGTAAATTTCTGCAAAGTGTAAAAGAGGCAGCGAGATCAGGGAGAGAGAGTTAAATGCAGAGAAACAGGAGTGGTTGAGGGGATGCTGGTTGGGGGGGCAGGAAGGGGTGGGTCCCTGCCAAGTACCTCCAGTCACAGGGTGGCACTCAGGGCATTGTGCCACACCTGATGACTGCCCTGCCTTCCTCCCACCCTCCTCCCTGGTATTCAATAGGTCCTGTGGGTCATAGGCTGTAGCCTTGAGGACCACCTGCGCACAGTGCAAAAGGTAGCAGGGAATGAGGGAGTCTTTGCTGCCAGCAACCCCACCACGTGGAGCTGGTAGTGGAGTGCCCAAGTAGGCTCAAGGTTAAATCAAATTGCCAAGAGGTAGAGGCAGCAGGAAATGGAATGTGCTGGGAAAATCACAGAGTCCCAGCCAGCCCTGACATCATATGGGGTGAGGCCTGGGAGAACAGGCTGGCACAGAGCTAAAACCCTCACTTCCCTGTGGCAGGGCACTGGCCTCTATGGGACCTGCCCTCTGCGATGAAGAGGAATCAGGGGGCTGGTGGCCACTGATGGGCCCTTGGAAGTTGGACCTTGGCAAGAGGCAATGGGACTGTGCTGAAGACTCACTTGTGGTTTTGTATTTCTAAGGTTTATTTATTTTTGAAAGTCAGAATTACAGAAGCAATGGGCTGGTGCTGTAGTGCAGTAGACTAAGCTTCTACTTGTGGCACCTAAATCCCATATGGGTAACGGCTCATGTCCCGGCTGTTCCACTTCTGATCCAGCTCACTGTTTATTGCCTGGAAAAGCAGCAGAGGATGGCTCAAGTATTTGGATCCTTGCACCCATGTGGGAGACCTGGAAGAAGCTCCTGGTTCCTGGTTTCTGATTGGCTCAGCTCTGCTGCAGTCATTTGCAGAGTGAACCAGCAGATAGAAGACCTGTCTCTGTCACTCCTTATCTCTAGCTCTGTCATTAAAAATAAATTTTTTTAAGCAGCAAAAGGAGAGAGAGAAAGATGTAGAGAGAGAGATCGTCCAACCAGTAGTTTATTTCCCCAGATGGCAGTAATGGCCAGTGGTGTGCCAGGCTGAAGCCAGGAACTTCATCTGGATCTCGCACACATGGGCGGAGGGGCCCAAATATTTAGGCCACACTTTGCTGCTTTCCCAGATCATTGGTAGGGAGTTAGATTGAAAGTGGAGCAGCTGGGACATTAACTGGCATCAACATGGGATGCTGGCATCGCAAGCAGTGGCTTTACCCGCCACACCACAACACCAGCTTCCCAACTGGAGGGTTCTACTATCATGATTCTAATGTTTTGGTTTTCAAATGAACCAGATGGTGACAGGGACCAGGTTGGCTTTTTCTGAAGACAACAACAAACAAACAAAAAAAAGCCAAACTCATTATGTAACCAAATGCGAGGGGCTCTCATGATTCTACGATCCTATCTGTCCATCAAATACTAATCCCTTATTTTTTTGCTTTTAGCATCTTATGATTCCTTAAGGACAAAGAATGAATTTCTTTAGCATATCACACATTGCGACATCCTAAATATCTACATAAATGTCTTCCCTTTCCCCATGGTGGTCACTCAGCCATCAGAACGCCCCAGATTTGGGACAGGCATTTGATTCAACAATGAAGATGCTGCTTGGATACCTTCACTCCATACGGGGGTGACTGGATTTGAGTCCCGGCTCCATTCCCCCTACTAGCTGATGCACATCCTGGAAGTGGCAGATGACTCAAGCGGTTGCGCCTCTGCCATCCACGTGGGAGATCCAATGGAGTCCCAGGCTCTTGATTCCACCTGGCCCAGCCCTGGCTATTGCAGGCATTTGGAGAGTGAGTCAGCAAGTGGGAGCTCTCAGAGTATCCTGTCCCTGTGGGAGGGCTCATGTCTCATGGTCACCCCATGTCCTTTCTTTAGGGGGATTCCACTCTGGCCCTGTACCCTATACTCCACTCATGGCAACACCAGCTGCCTCTCTTTCTGCCCTTAGCAGGCAGGGGTGCTGTACTCAATGTGACTTACTGCTTTTGTTCATGCTACATTTTCCACACACCCCAGAGAAGCACACACAGCTCTCTGGGTCCTGGACAGTTGCTGGACACAGCAGAGGAGATGTCTACTGTTACCACTTAGCACTAGGTTTGCACCTTGTACTTCCCATACTTGGAAAACTGCCCCCTAGGCTCAGCTGTCTGTTGCCACACTTCAGGTATCAATCTTGGTTCTTCCCCCTCCAGGGTTATTTAAGCCCCCCCACATCCCTGTTCTTGCACAAACAGGGCTAGAAATACCCAGGGACAGCCTGTATGTCCACTCCTTGCTGTCTGCTTTTCCCACAACCCTTTGGTGACAAAGTGAACTCTCTAGGTCTACCTGCTGGCCCACATTCCTCTTCCACGGCAGGCAGAAGGGGGTCCATGCAAAACCCAGCAGGGCTGTACCACCTCCTAGGGAAGTTCCTATAGTTCTGTGTCTGGGAACCATATGGCTATTGACCCTTCTAACCAACACCCTAACAGCTCGCTCTCTCAACCTGTGGCTACCTGAAGTCCTTTTAACTGGTACAGTGCTGCTGGCAGAGGGCGGGGAGCTAGTATGGGCCAGGGAGTGACCAGGAGCCATCTGGAAAGCTGTCAACGAGGCCTGGGATGCTCTGGGTATAGGGATGAGTGAGAGGGAAGTGAGCAGTGGGCAATGGGGATGACCCTAGGAATGGGCTCACAGAGGAGTGTCTTCCCGGCAGGGTCAGTGGCCTTGGCCCCATCCGTTTCCCTAATCTTCCCTCCTGCAGTAGGCTCTCATACACGACACAGTTACATGTTCCCACCGAGTGGCAGGGAGCATGGGCTCAGCCATCTCTGGGACAGCTGTCTCTCCAGCCCCCACCCAGGAGACCATTCCCAGCTGTGCTCACTGCTCGCTGGCACTGCACAGACACCGCTGAGGGTGCACTTGGCAATAACCTCTGCCTCCCCTGAAGCCACAGCACCTCACCTGTCCCTGTGCATCCGATCCTCCCATGCCCCTGGATGCACCCCAGTTCTTCCCTCTCAGGAAAGGAACACTTCACACAGCCCTTCTCAAACGTCTCTCTGGGTGAGATGGAGATGGAGGTGATGCTGTCTCGAAGGCTTGGTCCTGTTCTTCTTCCCCTAACCATTCTAGCAAAAGAGCCCTTCTTTTCCCTGCTGCATGAAAATCACATTTACCAAGTACGCAAAGACCCCATGGCCTCCATTGCTACTTAGGTTTTCTTGCCTTTAAAAAAGATATTTATTTTATTTTTTTAATTGGAAAGTCAGATATACAGAGAGGAGGAGGGACAGAGGATTTTCTGTCCGTTGTTTCACTCCCCAAGTGGCCACAAAAGCTAGAGCTGAGTCAATCTAAAGCCAGGAGCCAGGAACGTCTTCCGGGTCTCCTACATGGGGTGCAGGGTCCTAAGGCTTTGAGGCCTCCTCAACTGCTTTTCCAGGACACGAGAAGGGAGCTGGACAGGAAGTGGGGCTGCTGGGACATGAACTGGTACCCATATGGGATCCTGGCATGTGCAAGGCGAGGATTTCAGCTGCTAGGCCACCGTGCTTTCTTGCCTTTGCTGGTGAATGTTGGGGTAATTCTTGTTCATCCAGTGGTGTGACAGGTGCCATCGGGGCAGGGACTTCACGAGTCACTGTCTCCTGTTTCTGCAGGTGTCGCAGGTGCGCCCTGAGAAACGTCAGCGACTCCCTCCACAGTTCCTGGGTACACCAAGTTGGAATGCTGGGCCTTTACAGGACGGCCAGTGTGCCCTAGCACTTGTGCCACACAAGTAGGCACAAGTCTGGCTGCTGGGGCTGGAGCTCTGAGGTGCTACTTGGCTGCTGCCTCCTTGCAAATGCTCAGGCCCCACCCATCCAGTGGAGTGGGAAGGCACAGGCTTGTCTGACAGAAGTGGCCTGGGACATGGACTGTGCCATGTTGGAATGCCAGCCTGGGCTGGCTAGGGCAGTGTCCAGATAAAAGGGTCCAAACTCCAATCGAGTTCATGTCATAGCTTCTCTGTGGCCTTTGGCCCAGGATATAGGCCAGGCTCATGCACAACTACTATAAGTATGTGAGGCTGTTAGGAGAGGGGCAGCATTTTATTTTGCCAAATAGACGTTAAGAAGTGACTGCCCATGACACATGATTGAGAGGAAATTTTAATGCTTGATATGTAGGAAACCTGTGCTTTCATCAAAAAGAAAAAAAAAGATAGCTCTTCCCAAGAAAGGACAGTTAACAACTGTATGTGAGGATCAGAAGGATTCTGGTGGGCTGGAGCTGTGGCATAGTAGCTTAAGCCTCTGCCGGTAACATTGGCATCCCATATGGGTGCTGGTTGGTGTCCCAGCTGTTCCATTTCTGATTTAGCTCTCTATTCATGACCTGAGAAGGCAGCATAGTTGGCTCAAGTGTTGGAGCCTCCTGTACCCACATGGGAGACCTGGAAGAAGCTCCTGGCTCCTGGCTCCTGGCTTTGGCCCGGGCCTATTCTGGCCCTTGCAACCATCTGGAGAGTTAGTCAGTGGATGAAAGAGCTCTGTCTCTTTAACTCTTTCAAATAAAAATGCGTTTATCTTAAACAAAAATAAATAAAAAAGGATTTTGTTTCAAAATACAAACACAGAAAATTACAAAGTAATTCATGTCCTAGTTTTTTTTTAATTTTTTTTACTTTTATTGGAAAGGTAGATAATAGAGAGGAGCAGAGACAGAGAGGAAAATCTTCCATCTGTTGATTCACTCCCCAAGCAGCTGCAATAGCAGGAGTTGTGCCAATCTGAAGCCAGGAGCCAGGATCTTCTTCCGGGTCTCCCACATAGGTGTAGTGTCCCAAGGCTTTGGGCTGTCCTCAACTGCTTTCCCAGGATACAAGCAGAGCTGGATGGGAAGTAGGGCTGCTGAGATTAGAACCAGTGCCCATATGAGAACCCGGCACGTGTAAGGTGAAGACTTTAGCCGCTAGGCTACCATGTTGGGCCCTCATGTCCTACTTCTAAGATTTTAAGTGAAACATGACTGAAAGTCATGAAGAGAAGGTCGGACCTGGAACAGCAGTTGGAAGGATTTTTGTTGTTTCACGCAGTTGGGAATATTTAGAATCAAGCAGGGCAAGGGGAGGAGCTCCATCGCAGACTCTGACTCTCTCCTGAGATCGGTGTGGAGGGCATCTATGTCCACAGTCTGCTCCCCACACTCCCTCAGCCCAGCTGTGAGGGACTCTGAGTCAGGGAACAGCACTGGCTGTGGGACAAGCACTGAGGGGCACTGCCTGTGAGGACGAGGAAGGAAGGACCAGAAAAAAGTGGACTAGATGTCCTCCCCTTCCGTTGTCCTCCTCCGTCCCTCGGCTGACCCAGCTTAATCATGCTTCAAGGTTCTTGGGGCAACCGCAGAGAAACGCCACGAGTGATATGCTTTTGATAAATAAAGCCCAGGCTGTCCTCGGCTGCAAGGTACTTTTGGCGTGGCGTCATGACACCGTACCCCTCCCTGGCAGGAGCCAGGTTGTTGCCCGGAGATTGGACACACTTCCCAGGAGGGAGGCAGGAGACTCCTGGCGTCGTCCCGTAGCTGGATGACCTTCAGGTACTGCACCAAATGTCCTACAGTCCGTCTTCCCCATGGGCTCGTGTCACGTCCACCCTGAGCTGCCAGCAGGTCGAAACCCTCCAGTGCCTTCCCACCCAGGCAGCTGCTGCTGGAGCCGCTGCTCCGACGCCACCCGGGCTGATCCAGTCCTCGCTTTCCACTCACCCAGGCCCCAGTGTTTATTTTATGGCTTGAGCCAGGCTCACCCTCAAATTCCAGTGGCCAGCACCATCTGTGAATCACAAGTGTATAAAGGTCACTCATTTGAGGGGAGTAGGGGACAACCCCAACATGAAAGGCTTTGGAAATAAGTTTCTTGGAAACTTCCATGATGCATTATTTAAAAGACTCTCCTGATTCTGGAAGGCAGCCAGGGAGTGTTAAAAACCAGAAAGCATCTCACAGTGAAGAACAGGAGTGCGTGGCTCCATTGGATGGGACACGTCAGTGATGGGAAAGGGAAGTGAGTGATTTTATAGTCAGACATACACCGTGCGTGCTGGGCTGTGGGTACGGCGGGGGTGGGGGGTGAGGAAAGCACTTTGACCCTTTGGGTCCTGCCAGCTACAGTCTGAGGCCGCGGGAGAGCAGCCTGCCAGGTGGCAGGCCAATCTCCACTTCTCCCAACATGAGGCCAGGTTCTAACTGGCCACAAAGGCCCTTCCTCTGATAGCAGTGGTCCTGCTCTCACCACTCTTTTTTCTGGGTCCTCTCTTTCTCTATCAAGGTCATCCCCAAATGCACAAAGCACCCAGCAGTTGTTCCCTGCCAGCTCCCAGGGCAAGCAGCGCTGGACGGGGGGCAGCCTGGTTGGGGGAAAAGCCAGAGCATCAGCCACTTGGGGACACAGGCCATGGCACCAGGGATGTGATCTCCAGCTCCTCACAGATGCAGAAGCTGAGAGGACCAGACAAGAGGCCACTTCCGGCGCTGTCCCCCATTGCCCCTCTCAGAGCAACCACTGTGATGCCCCCCAAGTCCCTGGACACTATCTCTGGCTCAGACCCAAGCCCTGTCCTCCCTGAAGAGGCTCTGCTGGGAGGGGCGCCTGGCTGGCTGGGTGGGTGAGTGGGTGGGGGGAGCTGGAGAAGAACAACAGCAAGCCTGCGCCCTGCACGGCCCAGAGCACTCAAAGGAAGCAGTGTGCGCCGCGGCCGCGGGGGTGGGGGCCGCAGAAAGGAATGCTGTTCGCCAAAGCCGGGCTGCGCCCCAGGGACACACAGATGGCCCTTTATCCCTCAGCTGGGGGTGCTGCGCCTGAAAATCCTTTCTCTCAAACGACGTGGTGTCCTGGGCCCAGTGTCCCAGCGGCTCCACCCCACTGCACGGAGGCGTGGAGGAGGCCGGCCTCCAGGTGGGGAGGGGACAAGCTGAGAGGAAGAAGGGGCTGGGGCATCTGTGAGTCCTTCTCCCCCACCCCCACAATCTGGCCTCCCGACACAGGCTCTTGGGACCGGCCACTTTGGGGAGTTCTGGCTTCAATGAAAGCAGCGGGAGGGTCTGGTTCCCATCCCCAGTCAGCCACCCTTGGTCTGGGTCTCCATCAGAAGCCACGCTCAGCAGGTGCTGAGTTCTAGCCACAGAGTGAGCAGGTCTTGGGGAGCCACATAGGGTAAGCAACAAGCCACAGGTTTCACCCTGTCCTGATCTATCCGCTTCATGCCCTGCCTAAAGTCACAGCAAGGTGATTAGTCACTATCCCGTATTTGCATAAGGAAGAAGATAAAACAAGTAAGAAAAACTTGAGCCTTCAGCGTGGGACCAACTTCTGCTCTACAGCCCAGCCCAGCCTCTTAGGCCCCTGCTTGCAGCTTCTGGGGAACTTGCAAACCTTGTTCTCACAAAACGAGGCCCCTTTCATGCCATGGCCAACAACTTTGTCATCAGAAGCAGAAGTCAGCACAAGTGACCACTCTCAGACTGTGGTTTTTCTGCACTAAATGACAGGGGCACATGTTTGGTGCAATGGGGAATGACCAATTTCCATCCTGGAGTGGCCTGTTGAAGTCCTTGGTTCCTCCACTTTCAACCCAGCTTCCTGCTAATGTGTACCCCGGGAGGCAGTCATGTGACAGCTCGAGGACTTAGGGCCTACTCTCTACACCAGATGGCCCAGTTGTGGCATTTGAGTGAAAAAAGTCTTGGGAGATCTTTTTCCCTTCCTTTTCTCAGCCTCAGCCATTCTCTTTGCAAATACAGTGAAAAATAACAAACAAAATACCAAATCACCACTTGGCACTCACCAGAGCACCCCCACCACCTGTCAGGCCAGCACCTAGACCCTCTGCCTGGCATGGTCACCCAGATGGCTCCTCTGTGCTCTGGCCTTGAGCCTCAGAGGACAGCAGCATTTACAGGGGTGCCGTGAGCCACGTGGACGTGTCGAGTTGTCTAGCGAATGCCTGATGTGGGGATTTGTGTGGGACTAAGGGGAGAGGTGCACTGGAGTCCAGGGACTGTGACATGACCTGGACTTGGCCATGTGCACAGGGAAGGTCTCTGAGGTTCACCTTCAGGTCCTTCCTACCAAACCCTTGCCTCTGGCTGCAGGGGCAGGATGGGAGGGAGAGCAGCTGCTCACAGGACAGAGGGCCTCAGAGGTGTCCTTTTGTAGATTGGCCAAGGCCACTAGACTGCAGGTTGTAAGACTCAGATCTAGGTGCTCTGGGTGCTAACAGGTTGTGTGTGGCACACTCAGGCCATCTCAACAATTTATCCCCTTATCAATCAACTTGTAAGGTACAACAAGATTCTTTTTTATCATGCAATACCCCTAATCGGCATTGGGTCAGCTTCTCTGTACTTCTGTTTTGCTATTTTTTTAAAAAAAGATTTATTTAATTTTTATTGGAAAGGCGGATATACAGAGAGGAGAGACAGAGAGGAAGATCTTCCGTCCAATGAATGATTCACTCCCCAAGTGAGTGCAATGGCCGATGCTATGCCGATCCGAAGCCAGGAGCCTCTTCCAGGTCTCCTGCGCGGGTACAGGGTCCCAAAGCTTTGGGCTGTCCTCGACTGCTTTCCCGGGCCACAGGCAGGGAACTGGATGGGAAGCGGGGCTGTCGGGATTAGAACTGGCGCCCATATGGGATCCTGGGCATGCAAGGCAAGGACCTTAACCACTTGCGCCATAGCGCCAGGCCCTGTTTTGCTATTTTTAAGGGGACTTTAAAACAAACAAACAAAAAGATTTATTTATTTATTTGAAAGGCAGAGTTACACAGAGAGAAATCTCTTTCACTGATTCACTCCCCAAATGGCTGCAATGGCTGGGGTGGGACCATGCGGAAGCTGGGAACTTCTTCCAGGTGTCCTGTGTGCATACAGGGGCCCAAGCACTTGGGTCATCCTTTATCACCTTCCCAGGTGCACTAACAGAGAGCTGGATCAGAAGGAGAACAGCTGGGACTTGACCCACATCACAGGCAGCAGTTCAACCAAGTACTCCACAATGCTGGCTATTTCACTGCTATTTATTTATTTATATTAATTGGAAAGGCATATATATAGAGAGGAGGAGAGACAGGAAGATCTTTCGTCCGATGGTTCACTCCCCAAGTGGCCACAATGGCTAGAGCTGAGTCAATCTGAAGCCAGGAGCCAGGAATGTCTTCTGGGTCTCCCACGTGGGATGCAGGGTCCCAAGGCTTTGGGCTGTGCTCGACTGCTTTCCCAGGCCACAGGCAGGGAGCTGGATGAGAAGCAGGGTCTCTGGGATTAGAACTGGTGTCCATACGGGATCTCAGAGTGTTCAGGGCAAGGACTTTAACCACTAAGTTATTGCGCCAGGCCCTATTTCACTGCTTTTTAAAGAAGAAATAAAAACCAGTGGCTTGCTATAGTAATATCACAGATCTAGAAATTATATCCTTAAATTTGTCTTTTATCATCTAGTAATTTAAGAAAATTTAAAATACGTGAAATGATTGCCTCTGTTTACACAGCAGCAAATGATGACACTGCCCACCCCCCCAAAAAAAGTCTGAATTCGTTTGTAAAAAACAAGAAAATCCTGGGGCTGACTACTGAACTACCTCCCTGCCTGTGACCTGGGAAAGCAGTACAGGATGGCCTAAAGCCTTGGAACCCTACACCCACATGGGAGACCAGGAGGAAGCTCCTGGCTACTGGCTGTAGATTGGCTTAGCTCTGGTCATTGTGGTCTTTCGGGGAGTGAACCAGCAGATGGAAGATTTTTTCTTTATCTCTCCTTCTCTCCATAAATCTGATTTGTTTTTCCAATAAAAATAAACATACATACACACATGCACACAAAATCTAAAACAACAACATCCAAGAACCTGCCTTTATACCTACTACTCCTTTTTATTGATTCAGTCACATCTTTCCCTGCTCAGCCAGGCAATCTTGTCCTCCTAATCACTGAGAATATTTAAGCTGACATGTCTCAGTTGGCATGGTTAGTTCTAGAACACAAGTCTGTAGGATTTAGGCTCATGTCCTCTTTTCCATTCTCATGGAACCCAGTGCATGTTTTCGAAATCAGCTAGGTGTGCAGGGTGATCTCTAGAACTGTGAGGCCTGGTGACGCCTGGTGGACCCTGGCCTATGCTCCAGGTGAAGCGCCAGGTTGCACTCTTATGTGGCATTGCAATGATACTTCGTCCCATGGTATGGCTTCCTTGAACAACCCCAGGGAGGTCAGTACCTGCTGATGTGACCCCAAATGTGGGATACCACTGCATACTCATGGTCAGGTGGACAGGGCAAGCAGCAGTCATCTGTGCCCGAGCCTGGGACACTATCCCAGAGCCCGATGGGCAGAGCCGAGGGCCACTGTCTCCAAAAGAAAGGCCTGTGGTTCTGAGCTATACCCTTCCTGCTCTGCACACACCTCTGCAAGGTTTACCAAAGGCATCGTCAGGTTCATCTGCTGAATGGACACGGGGAATATGGCTAGTGTGATGGAGGAAATTTTATTTTGAGAACCTCTTTTAGCTAGTGGCCCCCATATTAGGCAGCCTGGCTCTGGACTCATTCAATACTAACTGAAACCTTGACATGGTTGTTCGCTTTGCATTTCTGATTTACTATGGCCCTGGCAAATGAACTTATATTGCTCCATCCCAAACCTGGGTCCTCACACCAGCACGAATCACTTCCAGAAACCAAACTGTCCAGTTGTTCAAGTCGATAGCTCCTTTCCCATCAACTCCTCCTTCCCTTCTGTGCTGGCATCAGCAAGGTCTAGAACCTGTGTGCAAGCCTATTCCAGATTCAGTCCAACCTCACAAGCCCTCAATGTGAACCTCCCCACCCTGCTTCCACTTTTGACTCCTCTAGTTGACCCTCTACAAGGCAGTTGAACTATCTAATGAAATGCAGACTAACTTCTTCAGTCTCCTGCTTAAAACCCTGCAGTGGCTGCCCACTGTTCTCAGAACAGATTAAATCCTTGATAATGAACCAGGGCTCCCACACACAAGGGTTCCTGTTCTCTTCCTACTGTTCCAAAAAATCCACTGCTCGTCACATAGAAGCTGGAGCTGGAAGGACTCGTGAGCTCATCCCTATTTGGGTTTGATTCACTTGCTCCTCTGTATAGATCTCACAGGCCCTCAAGGTTGTTATATGCAGTCTGGGTCCAAGTGGTAGGGAATATAAACCATGCCTCAGGGCCAGCTTCACTCATGATCCAGCTTCCTGCTGATATACAAGTGAAAGCAGCAGAAGATGATGGCCCAAGTTCTTGTGTCCCTGCCACCCACCAGGGTGACCTGGATGGAGTGGCAACAGGTGGGCTTTAGATTAGTGAGCCCGCCCACACACACACACACACACACACACCAATCCTCAGCCAAGCCATTTGCTGGGAGATGGAGGATGCTGATCCTTCCATAACTTCATGAGCTCTGCCCACTTGGCCACTTTCATGACCTCTGGCTTTCCCTAGTCCATGTCCTCTGTCCTTAACTCTCTAGGACAGCAAGTAGCAACTGAATCACGTGGTTAAGCAATGCAGGTGTCTGGGGTCTTGCCTCCAGAGGTCTGACAGATGGTTGCGGAGTGGATGGGGATGTTTTGAGAAAATACGCATATATCATCACTGTACATGCGCCTTTAGTTACAGGTGGTTCTTTTCCACTCCAGAGAGGTATCACACTTTTCCTGTGAGTCTTCAACAATGGAAGCTGTGCTGTGGTGGGTCAGAATCCTTCTTCTGCAACTGACAGGGCTCCCCAGTGAAGGCCTTCCCTGTAAGGGACTCGGAGGGGTGGGAATGGAAGTTTTTTTTTTTTTTTTTTTTTTTTAGTGATAACTGTCCTGGGAGTGGCTGAAAGTGTTCTTCCTAAGTCCATGTCTACCCAGAACCTGCAAACGTGACTTTCCTTGGGAACATGGTGCCTGAGGTCCTCTAGTTCAGCTGTAGTCACCCCTGGCCGGCAGGGGTTCTAACAGCTGCAAACTGGCATCCCCTCCACAACCTCTCCCCGCACTCCTTCCAAGCAAAAGGCCATCTGAGGATGCAGAGAATGACAGGGAAGAATGTGGGAGGCAGAGGCTGGAGCGTTATGTTTGTGAACCAGGGAGTGGGGTCGGGGGCTAGCCCCCTCAAAAAGAGGCAGAGCCAGAGCCCTACAGCAGCCCCTTGAAAGTGACCAATCCTGTCATCTCAACGTCACACTTCTGACCTCCAGGCTGGGAAGGGGATGGGTTCCTGCCCTTTTTGAGCCACTTGCTGTGTTAATGCTTTGTGACTACTAAGAAAAAAAAAAAATCTCTGGGAAACAGTCCTTGATTAAAGCACGCGTTCGTGTGTACTCACTCTGCTTATCCTGGAAGAGCAAACCCAGGAGTGTTTTTCCACAAAGTAACTGTCTCCTCTCCCACCCCACTCCCCTTGCACCCCATTCGTTGGGAACTATTTCAGTCAGCAAGGCTGAAAGGGTCTCACCAAGAACCCTTCATTGTTTTCGGCCCAGATTTCACCACCCCAGGGCTGCTGTTTCTTATCAAAAGCAAACTTTCAAAGGTCCGCGCTACGAGTGACTATGAAACCGGTGTCACACATATCTGGCTCCTTTCCTACTTCCGCTGGGCATGATTTTCACACGGCTTAAAAACAAAAAGTACTGATCTCAGTATAGCTTGACACATTTTGACAGTTACACGCTTCCTTGTACCAATGACCCAATCCAGACACAGACCAGTTCCCTCACCCCGCAAAGTTCCACACATCTGTTTTTATTTATCTTTTATATATGTATATTTGAGAGACAGAGCTAGACAGAGGGAGAGAAAGCACTCCCACCTGCTGGTTCGCTCCCCATAGGCCTGTAGGAGCCTCACCCATGGGTGACAGCGATATATTACTTGAGCCATGGCCTGCTGCCTCCCTCCCAGGGTGTCTGTCAGCAGGGAGCTGAGCGTCACGAACGGAGTTGGGGTTCCACCCAGCCTGCCCCAACCTGCAGCTTAACCACTACACCAAGAGGCTGGCCCGCAACCATTGTTAAATAAGTTCCGCATGTAGCTCTGATGACAGGGAAGGGGTGGAGGTGGGACATGAGAAGTGGGAGGCTCACAGCCCTTCCCAACTAGCAGCGGGCCTGCACAAGCAGACAGGGCGACTCCCCAGCTTTCCTGACCATTGCCCCCCCCCACACACACACATAGTACTTGACCTCTACACCTCACTTCCAACCTCAAGCACTGGGCACAGAGCAGGAAGGGCACCCGGGGCTCACCCCAAACTTGACTCCCTAGGACCAATGGCTTCCATCTGCTGCTTCTACACCCTTCCCCATCCCTGCAGTCCCTGGCTGGAATCCCTGCCAATATGACTGCGTGGTCAGACTTGCACACACTTTGGTTATCTGGTCCCCATGGGCTTGCAGACTAGGGTTCACCATCAGTGAGGCTCCCCTGACCTCCTCACTGCTCTGCCCCCACAACATCAGGCCCTAGGGCAGGCAGTACCTGCCTCTGAAAGCACAAAAGTGCAGGGTCCCAAGGCTTTGTGCCGTCCTCGACTGCTTTCCCAGGCCACAAGCAAAGGCTACTGCACCAGGCCTGAGGATTATTTCTAAGAATAAATGGTTTCTTTTATTATATGGAAAAGAAAAGGAGGGAAGTACTAATGTAGATGATGGAAAATAAGCTAGCATTTATCATATGTAAGGAGTGATTATAAATCAACAAGAAAAGACTAGCCACAAGAAAGATGGACACCAAACATGAAAAAGCAACTTAACAAAAACATGCAGATTAAAATATGAAAGGGGCTGGTATGGTGGCACAACAGACTAAATACTCCTCCTATAGTGCCAGCATCTTGAATGGGTGCTGGTGTGAGTCCCCGCTGTTCCACTTTGTATCTAGCTCCCTGCTTATGGCCTGGGAAGGCAGTGAGGAACAGCTGAAGTGTTTGGGCTCCTGTACCCATGTAGGAGACCTGGAAGAAGCTCCCAGCTCCTGACTTTGGATTGGCTCAACTCAGGGCATTGCAGTCATCTGGGGAATGAAACAGTGGATGGAAGAGTCCTTTATCTCTCCTTCTCTCTGTAAATCTGCTTTTCCAATAAAAATACATAAATCTTAAAAAAAAACATGAAAAGACAATGTTATCTCTTGCTTTATATAAATACAAATTTAAACACAGACCAACTGTTTTCATTTACAAAATGATAAGTACTGATAACAGTGCTCATGAAGGTATGTTGAGGCAGGTGTGTTCACATGTTGGAGAGAATTTAAACTGGTACAATTTAGAAGGCAATTTGGCAATCATTGTGAATATAAAATATATGTTATTTTGGTTCAGAAACCCAAAGCTAAGACTCTCTACATTACAGATGTATTCACACACGTATGCAAAATGAGTGTGTAAGAGGCTTATTACGGTATTGATGGTACATAAACACCAACAGGAGTGGCTGCTGTTTAACAGAATGAAGTGTACCTCCATTACTGATTTGGAAGATGTATAGAATAGGTCCTGAGTGTGCAGACAAAAAAGCAGTAAGTTCCCCAGCAGGGTGAACCACAGGATTCTTTTATATGAGAACTAACAAGAGAAGAACATGTATGTGTGCCCAGGAATAGAATATTTCCACAAGGTTGCACAGGGGTGTGCTGATGGTCTTTATATATCCGGGGACTGGGATGGGAGGGACACTCCTTTTCTGCACTCTTCATCTAGATTTTTGTAAATTGTGTTCATTCACATGCCATTACTATGATGGAGGAAATAAAGGAAGGCCTGTAGTGTAACCTATTTTTATTTTTTATTTATTTATGGGTCTGGTGCTAAATTTGTGAGCTCAGTGGCTAAATCCTCATTCCAGCATCTGCAGGGATCCCATATAGGTACTGTATCTTATCCTGGCTGCCTTGGGACCCTGCATCTGTGTGGGAGACCTGGAAGAAACTCCTGGCTCCTGGCTTGGGATAGGCTTAGCTCTGGCAATTGTGGCCACTTAGGGAGTGAACCAGTAGCTGGAAGATTTTTCTTTCTGTTTTCCCTTCTCTCTGTAAATCTATGTTTCCAATAAAAATAAATAAATCTTAAAAAAAAATTTCATTTGTGAGGGAGAAAGAGACAGCTCCCATCTGCTGGTTCAGTCCCTAAATGGCTGCAGCAACAAGGAGGGCTGGAGCCAGAAGCTCAATCCAGGTGTCCACATGGTGGCAGAGACTTGAGGACTAGAGCGTACACCTGCTGCCTCCTGGGAGTTGCCTTGGAAGGAGGTTTGAGCCAGGAGACAGAGTCTGGAAGCCAACTCAGGCACTGTGATGTGGGACTGGGGTGCCTCAACTGCCAGGCCAAATGTCCCTCATGCCCTTCTGCTCCAAGTTGAATTTTATCAACTATGCCATCCATTCTTTTGGACAAAACACACTGCTGATGCGATAAGCACGCAGTGCCTATCTCCACTGAAATGCCCGTACTGGGTGCAGATCAATGTCAAGTGCAATGAGTCTCTTGTTCAGGGTGGACTGGAAAGAGCCCAGTACCAAGGTCCTTCCCAGCTGCTGGCGTCTGGAATAATCCAGGGGAGGCTGCCTCAAGGTCAGAGAGCCTCGGGTACGTGCAAGAGCTCACCGGAGACAGAGTCACCCAGGCTTGGTACCGAAGGTCATGTCTCTCCCTGGTCCTTGGTGCTGCCTGCCCCCACCCCCTCCCCGGCGCCACCTGGCAACTCATCCCTTGACCACACTCCAGATCCTGGAACATTTAACCTGGGGCAGGCCCAGAGAATGTGGCAACCAGCACCTCCAGGATTCATGTCTCTCTCTCTAGGGAATTCCATGTCTGACATGTATGTCTCACATGTATGTGTGTGTGTTGTGTGTGTCCCTCATATGTTCCCCTCCTGCCTCCCTCTGAGCCCATTCAGTGGTCCTGGTGGGCTAAGCCTCACAGAGAGTACCCAGCAGCAACCACAGTTGGCAATGGTGCCACTTAGGCTCACTATGGTGCAGGACTGACAGCATCTGAGCCACAGACTAGACTGACTGTGGGGCCCTGATGGGACATTTCCCATTGTCCTGTCCAGAAGGTGGGGACAGCAGATGTGGCAGCTACCCGCCAGCATGCCCTGATGGCTCTCCCAGTCTGCTGCAGCCCCACGGTAGGTTTTAGAGGAAGTCTACAATGTCATCTGGATGAAGCGGCTAAGCATCTTGGCATAGTGGCTGCCTTCCTAACTCACACAATAAAATTTCTTTGGCCTCACTGCATGAATGCTGCCTAAATGAAAGATTCCAGGGGACTCCCCTCCTGACAGCCCGCTACAATGCCTGTAGTGCCAGGAGAGGCTTCCAAAGCCAACGCCTTGCCCCGTCTCACACTCTGACCTCCAGCCCCTCACCCTGTGCAAGGGCAGCTGCTAGGAGGCCTGAGCGTTCAACCTACTGATTAATCAGTAACCGGGCCTCTGGGGAATGAGTCACGTGTCCCGGGAAAGAGCGACTGCTCCCCTTTGGAAATCTCCCTCACCCCGGGAACACACATCTCCACACATCAGCCTAGAAGGCAAAGCACATTTACCAGACAGCAGAGGCCAGTATTAGGCCAGTTCCAGGGGCAAGAGGGACCAAAGTTGCATGTCACCCCTCCCAGCTCAGAAAGAAATGCATTTCCTCTCTCTTGGCAGAATCCCATCTCTAAGATTCCTCTGCCCTGGGTGGGCAGTGGAAATGCTTGGCACCTGCGGCTTCCTACATGCATCCCTCCTACTTCAAAACATCCAGATGGAAACCTTTATGACAATTCCTTTGAAACATACAAACTGCTAGGCAAGGTTCACTGTTCGTCCTACCACATTATCCAAGTGTTCTTTATCGGAGTCCCTGAAGATTCAGGTGGCAAAGGGCAGTAACCACCATCTTCACGTGCAAATAAATACTCCTGAGTCAGTGGATCATTCATGCAAGTCTAGTCCCTGCTTCCGCATCAACCACCTCCCCACCAGCTCAGTCCACCCAGGCGACAGGAGGGTGGTTATCATCTGACAACACATGACGCTTATACAACGCCAAGGCAGACTGAAAATCCACACAAAAAGCACAGATTTTGTGACAGCCATGCTGTGACAGAGAGCTGACTGGCTCACAATGCCATTTGCCAAATCCAGAACCGGCAGAGTAGACACTGAAAGGTGACCTGTACAGAGTGGGGCCTTCTCCAGGGACCAGCCTGTGGATCCCAGGACCTGGAGGACCCCTCGGCCCTTAAGCATGTTTGTTCGAATAACCCTATTTACACACAGCTGTAGCAGAGACCTGCATGAGCACAAAAACAACGCCACTTTAGGTTTAAAAATTGAAGTCCAAATACAATCTTCATTTTGAAGAATCATTTTCTAAAAAGAGCTAATTATCTAGCCCTCTGTCCCATTTTCTACAAAATTTTGATCTTCGTGCACATTAGACATACTGCACAAATAAATTTCTAGTCTAGGATCCACAAGGCTTTCTACTTAGGGGCAAGGAATGACAGAAAGTGTTTCTTATAGCACCCTGACTCCAGCCAAACATCATCTTTTTGTGAAGATTTATTTTTTTGAAAGGTAGATTTATAGAAATATAGAGCAGGAGATAAAAAAAGAAAGATCTTCATTCTGCTGGTCCACTTCCCGAATGGCTGCAATGGCTGGAACAGATATGATCTGAAGCCAGGAATCTCTTCTGGGTCTCCCTTGCAGGTGCAGGGTTCCAAGGTATTTGTCCATTCTCTGCTGCTTTCCAGGTCACAAGTAGGGAACTGAATGAGAAGGGAACAGCTAGGGCATGAATCCGCATCCACATGAGATACTAGTGCTTGAAGGTGAAAGATTAGTCTGTTGATCCACAGCACCAGTCCCAACCTAAGCTCTTAACTTGGTATATCAGAGATACAGCCCAGTATTCAGCGAAGCTGGGGCCACAGGAGGTCATAGGAGTTCTGCCAAGGACATGGCTACCTCATTTCTCCATATAGTATCATCTCTAGGGATAGGCTCCTGGACTGGTTTTAAAAACATGAGGGCTCATGTCTGACGTAGTGGCTCAATTGGCTAATCCTCCCCCTTCAAATACTGGGATCCCATATGGGCATTGGTTTACGTCCCGGCTGCTCCACTTCCAGTTCAGCTGCATGCTTGTGGCTTTGACAGCAGTAGTGGAGGATGGCCCAAAGCACTGGGACCCTGCATCTGTGTGGGAGACCTGGAAGAGGCTCCTGCCTCCAGATGGGATCAGCTCTGGCCATTACAGTCATTTGGGGAATGAACTAGAAGATAGAAAGTTTTTCCCTCTCTATTTCTCCTTCTCTCTGTGAATCTGCTTTCCAATAAAAATAAATAAATCTTAAAAGGAAAAAAAAGGGGTGGGGCTTTGAGGTACATCAGTAAATGGTGCCCTGTTGCACAGACTTTATCCTGCTAGGAGACCTGAACTATACTCCAAAAGACTGCAGCAGCCACTGGTTTGGGTATCTGAGAAGGTTCTGGAATTACACCCCTGAGCATACTGAGGGATGATCTTATAAGGGCTTGGGGCCTTAAGGGAGAAATTCCAACAGGAGGACTCTGATCCCTAGGAAAGGGCTGGAAGGAGCAGGCTCAGCCCTTTGGCCTTTCTGCTCTGTGAGGACACACATGCGGGTATCCTCCTGGAAGCAGAGAACAGCCCTCGGCAGACAGCAAATCAGAACCTATGCTCTCCAGCCTCCAAACTTGAGGAAAGAAATTTGCTTATAAATTTGAAAAGAAAAAAAGTGTAGAGATGCTTATGAACACCGAAGTGGGTTACTGGCATTTAGAAGTCAATCTAAATGCAGCTATTCCAAGAGACTCCATTTTTCATAAGGGAATCTGAACATCATGTAAAGCTGAGAGCGTCCAACTGGGCACAGGAGCAGGGAGAGTACTAGAATTCCACCTCCTCTTCATTTTAAAGGTGTAATTATAATGACTATACCTTGAACCCAGCACGGTAGCCTAGTGGCTAAAATCCTTGCCTTGCACGTGCCGGGAGCCCATATGGATGCTGGTTCGTATCCTGGCAGGCCCCGCTTCCCATTCAACTTCCTGTTTCTGGCCTGGGAAAGCAGTGGAGGATGGCCCAAAGCCTTGGGACCCTGCACCTGTGTGGGAGACCTGGAAGAAGCTCCTGGCTCCTGGATTAGGATTGGCTCAGCTCCAGCCATTGCAGTCATTTGGGGAGTGAAATCAGTGGAGTCAATCAGTGGACAGAAGATCTTTCTGTTTCTCTCCCTCTCTGTATATCTGGCTTTCCAACAACAACAACAACAAAAAATCTTAAAAAATGACTACACCTTGGCAAACATGAACCAAGTTTGGTATAGACTGAACAATTCACTCTCATTGCAAGGACTTGTGTCAGGGGGCATTCTGGACTCCTGGCCTTGCTAGAACAGATCTGAAACCTGTACTATAGTTAAAAGATAGGCTTATCTGGAACTGATATTTAAGTACCCTATGATAGACTGTCAAAGTGAAGTCACCTTTGGGGATGACACTGGTCGCAATGCTAAGTTTCCTCAGCGCTGCCAAGCTGGTAAGTCTCCAGTAAGTCTCCAGTGCCACAGCTCTGTCACAGGTGACAGAGAGGTGTGTTCAGAGTCTGCCAACCGCCTGGGGTGAGCACCAGGCTGAGGAGACAGAGAACTCCCGTTCTGTAACTATACCCTGTAGGGAAATGTGCAGGAATAGGTACCACAGTCACTGGGACTTGAAACCCAGGTGAGCTGGGGCGAGCCAGCAGCCATACTGCTCTCAGCAACGTGGGCGCTTAGCTGAGGTTTTCTGTGGTTAACTTCACTTCTAACCCTCGCACGGCCTCATGAGACAGGCAGCAGCAGCAGCAGCAGCAGCAGCAGCAGCAGCAGCCTAGTATGGAAGTTTTGTCAGACTCTGGCTGCGAAGGCCTGAAGGAATGAGTGAGACACACCTGGTAGCCTCCATCACTTCCATCAACTCCCAATCCTTTTAGGTAACAGAGGAAATGGGAGAGACTCCCTCCAGCCCTGCCATTTTAATTCTTGAAATATCCTGCATAAGCTAATATTGCCACTTTCCCTTTCTAGCATGGTGCTTAACCCAAGTTTTCAATTGTGCAAATATTTCAAAGTTGTATCTCAAGGTTACCAAACGAGGTGTGTTTATTGCTCAATTTGTCTGTATGGGTATCCTCTGGGTAGGATGACAAGGCAGAATGGGTTAAATTGGGTTCCCAAGTGCATTATCCAAATGCTTATCAGTTCCTGTTGTCATGCACAGTGCTAGCACTATGTCCTAGAGACACCCAGATGAGTCACACCGTTCTAGTCCTTCAGGAGAAGACAACTTAGTAGGCAAGATAAGACATGGAGTGACTACACATCAAATAAGGAAGAATGTTATAAATGCTGTCAAGAGGGTACAGGTGCAGTGCTGTCTGAATCTAAGAGAAGGTAAAGCACAGCTCCGGATGAGGTGGTATGGAAAGTCTGCTGCAAAAGAGGGCGAAGGAGAAGCAACTGAGCTGGACTTACAGGATCAGGCGAGAGGGAGTCACTGACGAATGAGCAGCGCGGCCACAACCTAGCCAAGTTCTCTTTCGAAAGGTTCTGCAGGGCTGTGGCGGAAGTAGGCTTGAGGTTGGGAAATTATTCTGGAAGGAAGAGGAAGGAGTCATAGGCTCCTTCCCCCACCCCTGCTTCCGCCGGCCCCTCCCCACTTAACTTTACATTTCCTCCTCAGCCACCTATAGATTTGCTGGGATAGAGCAGGCAATCGAGAAAGTTGCTGTTAAGTGTCGGGGAAGACACTGATGATTTCCTAGAAAATTCTGAGTGAACATTGCTGTCTGGTAGAGTGGCTGATGGTGTTCATCTGAAGCCGAAAGGTGTGGCACAGTGGCCACTCTGGGAGGAGGTGCAAGCCCACCACAGGTGCTAGAAGCATTCCACATGGTGCTCTGGGCAATAGGGCATTCGACTTCTGTCCCTCCTCCAACACCTGCAATCTGTGTCTACACTACCTTCTGTGTCCAGTGGGATCTGGAGTGGGGAAGATCATCCAAGAGGGCCCCATGTCATCACAAGTGTCCTGACATATGGAAGAGGGAAGCAGGGCATTGGAGAATGCAGCAACGGAGGCAGTGCCAGGTGATGAGATGGCTGGCCAGAGGCCAGGAACCAAGGCAAGCAGGAGACTTCACCAGAATGCAAGAGGGTAGACCCTCCCTGCATCTCCCACCCCCACCCCGACCAAGCTTCCAGAAGGAACCTGCCTTGCTGGTTTATTTTTGCCTTCTGACCTCAAAAATGTAAGGGAGCACACCTGTGCTGTTTTAAGTCATCCAGTTTCTACTGAATCATTACAGAACCAATAGAAAGGGAACTCAGGTGGGAAACCAACAGGGCATAGCTTCTAAGCAGGCAGGTGGAGAGAGACAGAGCATCAAGGATGGGGCAAGGATCAACTGGGTGGGAGCTGCATCCAGTCAGGTAAGGCAAGGTGAGATATGACCACCAGGTTGAGGGAGGCGAAGGTCCTGGTGACGCTGGCAAGGGCCATTCTACAGAGGAACAGGGTGCTTGTCACCTGTATGTCTGAATAAATGAAAACCACATAAGGACTACTGATGTGTGTGTGCTGGGAGACAAGATGGGAGGGTAGTGGATGCTGCAGAGGCATCAGTTTGGCCATCCCCAGGGTCTATTTCTGGGGACGACTACTCTCACATGTTCCTACAATTCCTGTTTTGCTTTGCTCCCCTGCCCAAAGAAATTTTAATTTTTAACTTCCTCTTGCCCCCAGTTCTGAGTCACAAAGCCTCTCCACAGGCTGATTTCTGTGTGACACCACAGAACCCATGTTTACTGCAGAGAGCACATGGAAGCATGGTGACCTGGTCCTGAGTGCTCTACCAATGGGTTCTGGCTCATCCTAAGCGGACAGTGGATTTATTGGGCAGGCAGCAGGCCAGAGCGAGGAGGTTCCTGGCAGGTGAGGCAGGAGGGTGACTGCTGATTGGCCAGGCAGGTCCCACTGGGAAGCCTTCATGCTCTTCAGTTAGTCCCCTCTTTGCAATGGGCTGGATGAGCAAGCTGGCCAAGTATCAGCTTTTGTCTCAGCTTTTGAACCATCTCAGCTCAGATGGCTTCTAAGTGGAGCTGTGTGAGAGGCATTACAAGGGGCCTCAGGTATGACTCCCTGCCCAAAGCCTAAGATCTCCCTGTCATCCGCCCCAGTGAATTGTTCAGGTCCTGAAACTCCAGCCAAATCCTAAAGCCTGGCGGGGGGCAGGGAGGAGGGCTGTGAGTAACTGAACCTGTGTACTTCCCAGCTCAGAGAGATGTGCTTGCAGGGACTGGGATGTAGCACTCTGACCTTTCAGCAACTGGGGCTGGGAGGCTTGCCTTTCTGCAGATAACTGCTAGGCTAGCATGACCAAATGTGCGCCCCTGTATGAATTCTCAGGTCTGTGTGCATGAAGTGGGATAATGTGAGGCCCTTCCATAGCTACCGTGTGCAGGGCAGATTTGGGGTTAGTCCAGAAGCTGTGGCATTCTCGTGGAATGTGCACACATTTTCTTCTTTTTTTGTCAGTCCAAGGAAATGGCCCAGAGAACACAGGGATTTAGGAGCCTGGTGTGTGTCTCAAAGTGTGGTCTGCACGGCACTGGGGGTGTCTACATTGCCGACACTGTGCACGGCATGAGCATGTCTTCCTTCAACATGTCTGGGCTTAACGTGCATGTGTATCTGGTGATTTCTGGAAGCAGGACTTTAGTGGCTAAGGTGTCTGTCTCCCCATGCCCAAGTGTTTGGGCTCAACACACTGTCTGGCTCCTGACTCCAGCTTTCCACCAGTGCACACCCTGGGAGGCAATGATGACAGCTCAAGTGGCTGTGGCTGTAGGAGACCCAGATCGAGCTTGTGGCCTCTGGGTTTCAAACACAGCCTAACACAGGCCCTTGGGGAGTGAACCAGCAGATGGGAGCTTTCTCTGAAAAAAAGAGAAAAAAAACTCAACACCCACCAATGATGTCACTGGTATTATCATCTAGGATGAGTAAATGATAAAAAAGTGAGTCAATCTAAAGGTAAGTATTAAGGATAATGATTCAAGAGGTATGCCAATTCAGAGAGAACTGCTATAGTGACTCATCCATAACCAAAGCCTGGAAAATACAGTAGCACAGCCTGCAAGGAGTTGAGGCCCCAAACCCTTTTCTGGCTTCTTTTATAGAAAGGGCCAGTTGCAATTCACATGAGCTTTGTGCACAGCAGCTGTGTGTGCTGCAGTTGGAAGAACATCCCTCTTACCTGAGCTAGCAAGAAGAGGGCCCAGCGTTAGTCATGACACCTTCACCTGTTCAAGGTGGGCAGCTCAATTTCTCTAAAGTCAAGGCCATGGTCCCAGCTGCTTATGTCTCATCTCTCGAACAGTATTTGACTCAAGGAAGCTGCACTAGTGCATGTGTCTGTGAGTGTGAATGTGCATGTGTGTACCTGGTGTGTGTGTGTGTGTGTGTGTGTGTGTTTGTGTGTGTGTGTGTGTGTGTGTGTGTGTGTGTGTGTGTGTGGCAGAAAAACAAATGGGACCAAGAGCACAGGTGGTCCCAGCCAGTGACGAAGCTAAGGAAGAAGATCCCCTAGGAGAGGCACCATTCGGGAATGAGTCCCTGGCCACAGAGCTGGCTCCTGGCCCTTCCTGATGCTACTGTCACTGCAGGAGGTACCTTGATCTCAGTGACTATGGGTAGCCCTGATCCACAGAAGGAAAGAGGTGGAGAAGGTGGCGTGGGGATGCTAGAAAGCCTGTCCTTTATCCAGCCATCTCTGAAAGCACATCCAACCCTAGCTCTCTCCCCCAGTTTAAAGATAATCCCGTTCTAGTTCCTGAGTTGAGATCTGTAGACAGAAGCTAACGGGTACCTGAAGTGTATGGCTTACGTGGTTACTGCTCAGGTTTGGCCCCATGGGCTTACATGGGTGTTATGTGCAGTCTTTTCCCACCTCCTTGGGTTGTGGCTGAGCAGTCAGAATCCTTGCAGTACAAACCCCTATTGGGACTCCTGGGGTAATGGGTACTCTTTGCAGGAGGAGGAAGCACTTGCAAACTTGGCATGCCTTCTGGATCTGTTGTGAGGACGAGGTAAGGCAAAAGAAAGCTGGGCCAAAGCAAACCCTGGTGCCAGGCGGTTGGCGGAGGTGGAGCCCTGGAGGGGGCAGCTGGCCAGGGTGATTCTCAGGATGGTTCTGGGATGACAGGCCACAGCCCACAGTTCCTGACTGTAGGACATGATTGCGACGCATGGCCAGCACCAAGAGCTATCACAGGCCTGGCAGTAATGGTTTCTCTTTCTCTCTCTCTGTACTTGTCTGATACCAGTGGCCAAATCTTCCACATATTCAGCATGACCTGACATTGGCTCCCGCAGCAGGGTATGCCACCCATGAAACCTCCCAAGACCATGTCCTCAGTCACAGCAGCCTCACCGCCGCCCACACTGGTGTCTTGGTCAGTCTCCTCCATCCCTTTGAAGCACTGCAGTCAGGACACTCTAAGATGCAATTCTGACCACACCTTGTCCCTGCGTAAATCCCTTCCCTGCCTGCTCAAAGTCAGTCTCACGATCATGTCCCTGCAGGAGCCAGCCCCCACTGACCTCCTTCCACCTGCCTTGCCTTGCCCACCCACCCACCCACTGCTCATCACTGAGGTTTGATTTCTGTCCAGTGATTGTGCAGCTGAGTCCTTCAGAGCCTTTGCACATGCTGTTCCCTCAAGCAGGAACATACTTCCCATCATGCTTTGACTGGTCTAGCCCTGTCCATCAACCAGCTCTCAGTCTAAGCGCCGTTCTCTGGAGAAGCCGCCCCTCCAGGTGCACAGGCCGCTAGATAGCACTGTGTGGCACATCGACTGTCATGTGACCAGCTTGGAGCACCAGAAGGACAGGAGCCATATTCATGTTGTTCACCGGTGCCTGCTTGTGCCCAGCGCAGGGCTGTTGATCCATATATAGCCCAGCGAATGACCAACATGACAAGAAGAGTCAGGCAGAACTGACCCACAGAGGAATCCCAAGGGGAACAGAGAGCAAGCGGGAGGACCTGCCAACTGAAGGTCTAACAGCACCTGCTGAGTCCAGCCATGAGCTGGGAGAAGTCACGTTTGGAGGCTCCCTGCTGTCACCAGTTCCACAGGGGAGTCTGGGGTTCACACAGAGTGAGCTGGCCTGGGGGCCTGAGTCTCCCTGGGCCCATCTCCCTCATCTGAGAGATCCTTGGGAGAGAAGGCAGCCTTCATTTTGCCTTTTCCACCGACCACACTGATCAACTGTCTGTTGGGCACATCCGTTTCCACATCCTAGAGCAGGTAACAAACTCCACCCAGGACCCCCAAGACAAGGCCGGGACCTCTCCGTCCAGGCACTGAATGAAGCCCTGGTACAAGTCAGCGCCACATCAGGAAATCCAAGCTCTTTGAGGGACTTTCTGAACCGTGGCCCTTGGAAGTGGAAGCTAGGTGGGATGGGGAGACCAAAGGACAGATGAGCCTCTTAACTTATCACTCCAACAGGAATGAAGGAACAGTTGTGAAAAGGGAGAGGCAGATAATGGAAGAGGAAGGAAAGCCCCGGCTTTGTAGGGGCTCTGGAGCCGGTACTGGGGTCCCACGCCATGGGAAGGCAGGGGGCTGGCGTTAGCAACGACTTGGAAGGAGGCGGGAGGACTAGCAGACAGACGCATGAGGGCCAGGGAGACGGCTGGGCGAGCTGGAGGGTGCAGAGAGGAAGGGGCCCGTGACCTGTTCCCTGGAGACAAGAAGCAGGAACGTTGCGAGGGGAGGACAGAGGGTTGGCACCTTGGGTCCTCGCCTGGGACGTGATGGGGGAAGGGAGCTCGGGTGGGTGTGACCCCAGCCGGCTGTTACCTGCGGGTCCCCGCGCAGCTCGCCCACGTAGTACTGCTCCAGCCAGCGGCGCGCGTTGTCAGAGTGCTTGTGCGGGGGTCCGTCCAGATCTGCGCTGATGTCCTGGCCCGCCCGCGCCCGCAGCAGCTGCTCGCCCCCCGGGTGGTGCCGCGCGAAGCCAGTGAGGTCGTAGAGGCGGACCCCGAGGCGGACCCAACAGGCGCCGGCCGCCAGGCGCCGCTGGACCTCGGCGGGCGAGAAGGAGGCGGCTGGGGGCGGAGCGGGGGCCATGGTGGGAGACCGGAGCTCGCTGCTCGAAGCCCGGGCGTCTGCTCGGCGGCCGCCCAGCGCGCCTCTAACATCCCGAGGCTCGGGCCGTCGCAACGGGCCGGCCGCCACCGCACCTGCTCATTTGCATGGTGCGTTCCCATTGGCCGCTCGGCGGGACGCGGCCAGGGCTCCTCCCTCTGTCCATCGGCCGGCAGGAAGGCCCCGCGGACCCGAGTGGGGGCGGGCCGGGCGCCGACGCTGCCCGCCAGGTGGCCCGGGGCAGGTAGAGGGCGTGCCAGCCAGGTGTGTCACTTAGCGGGAGGAGAGCGAACGGATGCAGGCGGAGCAAGTCTCCCGTCACAGGTGGCGGACTGGACGGACGTCCTTGGTGAACGTCAGTCCGCTGTAGCTTCAAGTAAGAAAGAACAGTGTTGGGTTCAAGAGAGGGAGAGGCGGAACGAGGACCTAGGATGAAGCGAGTGAGGGATTTAGCCTCCCGAGCAAGCTTTAAACGCTCTCCACATTCAGCAGTCACGGTATATAATATATTTCAAAACAACATTTTCAGACCGTCGTTACACAACCTGGAGGTACTAATAAAAAATGTCACTGAGTACTTAAAAAATGGATGAGATGGCCAACTCTGGGTGTGTAAATTATGTGTGTGTTTGCAACAATATACAAACAGAGAACGTCTTAAAAATATTGACTGGGCCCAGCGTGATGGTACCGTGGCTAAATCCTCGCCTTGCATCCGCCGGGATCCCACATGGGAGCCGGTTTGTGTCCAGACTGTTCCATCTCCTATCCAGCTCCCTGCTTGTGACCTGGGAAAGCAGAAGAGGACGGCCTAAAGACTTGGGAACCTTGCACCCACAGGGGAGACCAGGAAGAAGCTCCTGGCTCCTGGCTTTGGATCAGCTAAGCCCTTGGCCGCAGCCACTTGGGGAGTGAACCAGCAGATAGAAAGATCTTTCTCACTGTCTCTCCTTCTTTGTAAAACTGCCTTTCCAATAAAAATAAATAAATCGTTTAAAGCATCAATATTGACCAATTATGAGGCTAGAGGGGGGATGTGCATTGCTTGTTTAGATTTACGACTAGTGGAGCAGGGTGGTGCAAGTGTGGAGTGGGATCCTGGTTTTTCTTTAAACTTGGACAGTCGGCTCATGGTGGAGCTTTTGCCTTATTTTAAATCCTTAAAGTAGTTCATTAAAATTATATTTATATTTATTATCAACTTTTTAATTTGTACCATTATATGTTTTACGCCCAGGGCTAGTGCCTTACCTCTCCCTCTAGCCCTGTCCCTAAGGTAGGACCCTGGGTATGTGGGCGGACGGGGAATATTTACTGATGCCATCGAGAACATGGGCCTGGAGAGGATGCCGGCTGAAATGTGTTTATGATTAGTATGTTGTCTGGATTGGAGAAGAGCTGCACATAGCTGCACCTGCTGTCAGCGGGAGGAATCCCCCCCTAACCTCCCATTTGCAACCGCAGCCTTCTCTTGAGGGGGCCGCCCCATGCGGCTGGCCTTTGCTGCGCTTGGGAAAAGGAGTCACTCTTGCCCATGTCCACATATTCTCTCTCTCTCTCTCTTCCCCGTCCAGATCTCTTTGCGTTTCCCCCTCAGGGAGTAGGAGAGTTCCGGCGACACCCTGTGTCTGCCATGGGACAGCTGCCCCCTAGTCATGCAGGCCTTATGGTTCTGGAATCTTGGTTCTCTCAAGCAGTGAATACGTGAGGAGTCACCCTTAGCCCACATCCACACCTGTCCTGTTCCAGAGAGCTGCCAGTGCAGAAGCATCTGAGCGCACACACTTCCTGCTCACACTATCTGTGGGGCTTCCCCACTTGGATGTCTCACCATTGCCTGAAACGATCACTGTCCTCAGATAATCAGTTCAGCCATCGATTCGGCATTGCGACACTGTCCTTCTCTCTCCCTCCCTTCCTCCTTCCCTCCTTTCTAATTCTATTTTACTTGAAAGGCCAACTTACAGAGAAAGAGAGTGAAGCAGAGAGTAATCTTCCATCCACTGGTTCCTTCCCTAAATGGCTGAGGCTGAGCTGGGCTGGAGCCAGGAGTTTCACCTAGATGTCCCATGTGGGTTCAGGGACCTAAGGACTTGACCATCTTCCACTGCTTTGTAGGAGCATCGGACAGGGGAGGTTGGTCGGAAATGGAGCTGCTGGAACCCAAACTAGCACCCATAGGAGATGTTGGCATTGCAGGCAGGGGCTCAACATGCTGCACCACAATGCCAGCTCCAATACTGTTTCTTACCCTAGGAATTCCACTTCTAGAAGTTTGGTCTTGGGTAGATACCATACCAGGATGTAGGAGTAATTTCAATAGCAACACTGTTGACTGACTATTAAAAAAACACAGGGTCCAGCATGGTAGCCTAGTGGCTAAAGTTCTCACTTTACATGCGCCAGGATCTCATATGTGTGCTGGTTCATACCCTGGCTGCCCCTCTTCCCATCCAGCTCCCTGCTTGTAGCCTGGGAAAGCAGTCGAAGACGACATAAAGCCTTGGGACCCTGCACCAGTGTGGGAGACCCAGAAGAATCTCCTTGCTCCTGGCTTCAGATTGGCTTAGCTCCGGCCATTACAGCCACTTGCGGATCAAATCAGAGGATAGAAGATCTTCTCAGTCTCTCCTCCTCTCTGTATATCTGACTTTCCAATAAAAATAAATCAATCATGATTAGAGAGGAATACTTAAATAAATTATGGAATACACAGAGAGGGAGACTTCATGCAGTCACTAGAATTAATGAGACAGATCCTCATATACTAACACAGAATAATTTCCAGGACAATCTATAGTGAAAGACAACAAAAAAATTTGTGGCGTTCTAACAGTATTTGTAGTTTGTAATTATTTAACCTTTCAAAATATTTTCTATGTAAAGAAGTATATGTAAAGCTTTTTTTTTTTGTTTTAAATTTGAGATGCAGGGTCTGGTGTGATAGCTCAGTTGGCTAATCCTCCCCTCATAAGCACCAGGATCCCAGATGGGTGTCAGTTCATGCCCTGGCTGATCCACTTCTGATTCAGCTTCCTGATTATGGCGTGGGAGAGCAGTGGAGGATGGTCCAAAGCCTGGGGACCCTGCAACTGCATGGGAGACCAGAGAGAAGCTCCTGGCTTTGCCTTAGCCAACTCTAGCTGTTGTGACCGCTTGGGGAATGAACCAGCAGTTAGAAGATCTTTCTGTCTGTTTTGCCTTCTTTCTGTAAATCTGCCTTTCTAAAAAAAAAAAAAAAAAAATCTGAGATGCAGCCGGATACACAATAAGAGGCTCCCATCTGCTGATTCACTTCTTCAAATGCCCACATTGGCTAAGGCAGGGCCAGGGCCAGGCAGGGCTGGGAGTCCAGAACTCATATCAAGTTTCTCATAAAGGTGTTAGGAACTCAACTACCAGAGCCATCACTACAGTGTTCCAGGGTCTACACTGGTGGGAGACTGGGGTCAGGAGCCAGATTTGAGAATTAAGCACAGGCACACTGATGTGGGAACAGGTGTCTTTTTAAAGATTTATTTTTATTATTTTTTCATTGGAAAGGCGGATATACAGAGAGGAGAGACAGAGAGGAAGATCTTCTGTCCGATGATTCACTCCCCAAGTGAGCGCAACGGGCCGATACTATGCCGATCCGAAGCCAGGAGCCTCTTCAGGGTCTCCCACGCGGGTGCAGGGTCCCAAAGCTTTGGGCCATCCTCGACTGCTTTCCCAGGCCACAGGCAGGGAGCTGGAAGGGAAGCAGGGCTGCCGGGATTAGAACCGGCGCCCATATGGGATCCCGGGGGTGCAAGGTGAGGACCTTTAACCACTTGCGCCACCGCGCCGGGCCCAAGGGAACAGGTGTCTTAACCACAAGTAAATACCCATATGGATCCGTAAGCTTTAATGCAAAGTATGGCATAGTTAATTCCTTGCTCCAGCTTTCAGCCCAAAAGCTGGGACACGACCAAATGCCTGAACCCGTGGCTCACTGTCTTTCACTTCTGCCTCTCCTGACTCTGCTCATCTTTCCATTGCCTTTTATCTTTCATCTCATATATTTAAATATATATTTATTAAATATTATTAAATTTATCAATAATATTAAATTAATATCACAAAATGTATTATCTATTATTTTATTTTATTCGGCTATATGAATTATTAAATTATTATATATAAATATACTGTCAATAATATTAATAAGATATAGTTGTATATATATTTAAATCACTTGTATATGTATGCCCACAAAACATATTCAGCTTGTTGCTCAGTTTTGAAGATAATATTTAGGTTTATGTGGTCTTGAATGTAGGATCATTTTGTTCTTTTATTGAGCTGTATTAAAAAAAAACAGTACAATTTGGCCTTGTTAATGTAGGGTTAGATTAAGTGTGGAGCATCTACCAGAAGTTATGCTTATCTCTTCCTTTGCCAATATCTCATTGTATGTATTATATTCTACCTTTTGATTAGTCTTGATACTTGACAAAACTACAGCATGCATTCTGTTCTCATCTGAGTGTCTTGGTTCACGCTTAGAGTTTTGCTTTTTCTTGTAAAAGCTTGAGAATAATATGATCAGTGCCCATGAAAAGCTTCCTGGGACCGTAAAAGTAACTGCAGCTCAGATCTGGATTTCTCTGGAGAGAATCAGCCTAGCAGGTCAGATGTCCATGTTCCACATCTAAGTCCCAGGGCTTGAGCCTTGGCTGGCTCTGTTCCCAACCCCTGCCCATATGTAGAGGCAGCAGATGATGGCTCAAGTGTTTAAGATAAAAATAATACATATTTTAAAAGATTTATTGATTTTTATTGGAAAGCCAGATTTACAGAGTGAAGGAAAGATAGAAAGATTTTCCATGCACTGGTTCACTCCCCAAGTGGCTGCAACAGCCAGAGCTGAACCGATCAAGAGCCAGGAACCCAGAGCCTCTTCTGGGTCTCCTACACAGGTGCAGGGTCCCAAGGCCTTGGGGCGTCCTCGACTGCTTTCCCAGGACACAAGCAGGGAGCTGGATGGGAAGTGGGGCCACCAGGATTAGAACTGGTGCCCATACGGGATCTTGGCACGTGCAAGGCAAGGACTTTAGCCACTAGGCTACCGTGCCAGGCCACGGTAAATAACTAAATGAAAACAAAAACAAACAAACAAACAAAACCATTAAGATCTACTCTGAGCCATTTTCAAGGGTACAGTATGTGGTTATCAACTACAATCACCCGTTGGGCAACAGTGTCTTCAGTTATTCCTCCTTTATGCCTCTACTTTGTTCCCTTCATCCAGACTTTCTCAACATTCCCCCATGCTCACCTCAGTCCCTGGTATAGCACCAATTCATTCTCTGCTTCTATGGGTCAACATTTTTTAGATTTCATGTGAGTGACACCATGCAGTCACTATCTTTTTATACCTAGCTTACTTCACTTAACCCAATGTCCTTCACGTTAACATGTTGGGGCAAAAACTGCTTTCTTTGTACAAGAACTGCATTGCACTTCTCTTGGTCCATTCATTGAATGGTAGGACAATTAACTTGATTCTGCATCTTGAACATTATGAACATGAGATCCGTATCTATAACTGTATGTTCCTGATAGACCCAATTTTAAAATTTGACAAAGACTATACATTCATGGTGCATATCATGATATTTTCATACACACACACATACACATACACATCCCTTGTGGACTAATCCATTTCATATTACAAAAAGTCCTTTATCTCAGGTAGAAACATTCTAGAAACATGGCCTTGTGGCTGTTGGAAATCATGCTAGGGTTTGGCCATCCTTTAGGACAAGTTGGATGAGGTCATCATGTATCATGTTCATGCAGCCTGTAGTTTCTCTCTCTCTCTCTCTCTCTCTCTCTCTCTCTTTCCCCCCTGGTACCTTAGGTCCTCTAGGCTCTACCAGATCCATGATCTGTGTCCAAATTCTTCCTCTCCTTTGGAAAACCTGTTAAAAGGAGCAACACAGAGGCCTGAGTGCCAAATCCTGGCCCAAGCCCCAGCCTGGAGTCCCTACAGAAGGGCAGTGGGCCTGAGGGCAAGAGACCAGGCCCCCACTGAGCACAACAGCCTGGCCCTTCCTGTCCACCTCTGTGGCCTCCCAGGGCCCAAGCACACAGAGCACTGGAGGGACCCTGTGGCCTCCCAGGCATTCATCAGTGCAGAGCCTGGGGTATCCACCCCATCAGCACCCCTAGCCCTGAGCTCCTCTCCCAGGACCTGGGCTGCCAGCCGCTCAGCCTGGCCACCTGTGGTGACCTCCCCCCCACCCGCAAAGTGGGGGATGATCTTCCACAGTAATAATTTTACATTTTAGAAAATCTTTAATTATCCACTTTTAGAAGCAGAGAGACAAAGATGGACAGGCAGATGGGCAGACTATCTGCTGATTCACTACTTGAATGTCCCAAAGGCTAGGGGCTGGACCAGGTTGAATCTAGGAGCTGGGAACTCCATCCGGGTTTATCACATCGGTGGCAGGGACCCAAGGACTTGAGCCAACACCTGCTGCCTTCTGGGGTCTATATAGGCAGAAAGCCAGAATCCAGAGCCAGAGTGGCATTGCGCCCAGACGCTTCGACACAGGACCTGTGTCTCAAAAGCATGCCCCACTTGGATACCACGGTAAGAAAGTGATCCCCTTTCAATGCCCCCCAGCCAGGCCTTTTCATTATGTCACAGAGAAATCCTGTGTTTGATGCTACTATGTCTTTCCTGATTTAATTTTTTGTACTAACATGAAGAGGACGGATTGCATGCCTTCCATAGGTGCTATGAAGTCTTTGCCACTTCTCTGAAAGCGCCCTTGACGGGCATCCAGAGCCCAGCTGGGATTAATTAACAAAGAGTTCATTGTTTGTCCTTGCTGTACCTGTCTTCATGGTCAGGCACGATATGGGACTTTCCCGTCTGTGACAGTGATGTAAAACTGCTTTTATATATGCGCTAGTGTTTGGGATCCCGGTGCATGCAAGGCGAAGACTTTAGCCATTAGGCTACCGTGCTGGACCCAGCGCCAGTCTTTTAAAGGAATCGTGCGGATAATACTGACTGATTTTGGACACCAAAACCGAGGTTCCTATTAGCTCCCTCCCACACTGCCCTGGCCAGGAGGGCACCGCGAGGGAGGGGAAGAAAATGTTTAGATCCAAGGGATTGAAGAACTGCCACTCTTCGGGTCTTGGGCTGGGGGAGGGGCGGGCAGTGAAGGGGCAGTGGGGACAGCTGGTGCCTTGGCCATCGGTGAGGATCAGAGCGCAGCGCCGCCTTTTAGCACTAGGGGGAGGAAGGCGCCTTGCTGGATTGGTGGGGCACAACCCTGGCCTGGGGTGTCCTGGGTCACCTGTGCGGCTTTCAAAACAAAACCCTGGAGCTTCCTGGGCCACAGGGAAAGGAAAACGATGCCTACAGGGGGTTCTCAGCCTGTTTTGTGCTTGGGCTGGTGGCTGCGGCATTCTCAGCAGGATAAACAACTAACAAGGTCAAGTGGATTTGAAAAAGTTATTGATATGAGAAACAAAGGGAGAGAGTGTGAGAACTTGTATCTGTTACTTCACTTACTCTCCAAATGAGGGAAGGGGCCAGTTTGAAATCTGGAGTTGGTCCAGGTCCATAAGGGTGGCAGGGACCCAGGAATTTGGGCTGTCACTGCTGCTTGCCAGTGAGCACTTGAGCTGGAAGCTGGACTTAAGAGCTAGAGCCCTATGCTTAACTCAGGTACTAGGCCTTGTAAGGGGCATCCCTCGAGATCCTGTAACTTGAAAAGTGACTTACCTGGATGGCTGCCATGACTAACAGGACATGGAATAGTCTCTGTCCATTGGTGCGGCTGATGCCACCCGCTACCGAGACACCCACAAGTCTCCCTAGAGCTTAGTGAGGGCAAACATTGAATGACTTTCTCCATACAAGTTCAGTGACTTTGTCCCAGCAGCTGTGGGGGTGGGCACTTGGCATGCTAGTTAAGTCCTTGCTTAGGATGCTCATGTCCCTTATTAGAGGGTTCTGGCACTGGCCTGGCTCTCCATCCCAGCTTCCTGCTAATGCTCCTCCTGGGAGGCAGCAAGGAATGGCTCAGGGTCTTGAGTCTACCGTCCATGTGGGTCACCTGGATTGAGTTTCAGGGTTCTGGCTTTTGGCTTGGCCCATTCCTGACTGCTGTGGGCATTTCAGAAGTAAACCAGCAGATGGAAGATTCTCTGTCTCTGCCCTTTCTCTTTACCCTATCAATTAAACTAAAATAAAATAAAATAACTATTTTCCATGGACCCAGTGTTAGGAAACTGTTAGTGAAAACAGAGGTGAGACGGAAGCTATTCAAACTGGGTGCACCTGGCCTTCACTGCTGACTTCCTGTCCTGCACGAGGCTTAGTGATCAGGGCTTCCTCAGTCCTTGATACCGAGAGGCTGGCTGTGGGCAGCACTGGACAGAGGTGTGGTCCAAGGGGAAGAGGAGGCTGGGAGAGGCTTTCAGGGTCATCCAGGCTCAACCATTTGGTTTCCACACACTGGACCTCAGGAGAGAGAAACAGTGCAGCATGTCACAGCTCAGCCTGGCTGGAGCCCAAGGCGTGACTGCCACACGCATTTCCCCATGTCAGCCAGCCAAGGAGACTGGGAAAGGACATCTCGCTGGGGACAGACCACAAGGATCTCAGGGGCTCCACCAGGTCACCAGTGGCCACAAGGGGGAGCTTGGTTTCCATGGAAATCAGGCTGGAATCCCGGGATGCTCAGAGCAAGCCTGATGAAGAAAGTACCATTCATCCTAAGGCTTGCAAGGATGGACTGAGCCATGCAAACCACAGGGGGAACAACATTCCAGCAGAAGGAACAGTTAGTGCCTGATGATCAGGGAGCTGGACAGAAGCAGGTACACATGAGGCTGGAGGGGGATGCTGGAGGCAGGATCTAGATGAGCATCCCACTGCTGGTGAGGCTTGGGGCTCTGTTGCTGCAGAAGTAGGGGTCTGAAGAAGGATGTGGTTTGACTCAGATGTGAACGGAGGGGATCACATGTTCTGGCTTGCTGGTATGGTACTGCCTTTTTACTGTTTTCCACTGGATCTCAGGGGGCATGGCAATTGCCAGTCTCTCTAGCAGGATCACTTGGTTGCAGGGTTGAGAATAGACTAAAGGGGGCTACAGCAGCAAGAGAGAAACGGGGTCAGGAGGCCACAGCTGCTATCCAGGCCAAGCTCACGATGGCTGTGACCAATTGGTGGCCATGACTGTGCTGAGCAATGCAGGGAAGGAGCCAGCATTTAGTTTCTGATGTGTTGGTTGGGTTTTGAAACCAATGACATTGGTCAAGATATGGGCATGGTTCAAGTCCTGGCTGTTCCACTTCTGATTCAACTCCCTACTTATGTGCCTGAGAAAGCAACGAAAGATAGCCCAAATGCTTGGGCCCCTAAACCCATGTGGGAGACCTGGAAGAAGCTTCTGGCTTGAGAGTGGCCAAGCAATTGTGGCCATCTGGGGAGTGAAGCAGCAGATGAAAGATCTCTCTCCATGTCTCTCCTTTTCTCTCTATAAATCTGCCTTTCGAACAAAACTAAATAAATCTCTCTCTCTTTTTTTGAAGTAATCCTGCCCCTTCTGCCCACTAGTTTCTGGCCTACACAGACCTGCCAAGGCAGCAAGCAGACACCAATGAGAAATCATAATCCTCCCTCCCCAGTCCCCTGCCTTGCTCCACAGCAATGATGGGGACTTTCCTGTCAGTGCCATGCAGACCTGGACAGACTTTCCTCTGCAGGGCCTGAAGTCTCCCACCACCTTCCCTCAGTGGAGGCTTGAGCTATGGAGGGGAGAGGGCATGGGGCAAGACAAGCTCATGGTTCAGCCCTCAAGTGCTCACCATTGCTTTGGGCTAGGATTTCTCACCCCTACATCTGAAACTGCATAGTCTCTGCAAACCACAAAGGCACGACCCCTTGTTCGAAAATGATTAGGAATTCCATGGTGGGGACAGTGGAGCCTTAGATGGAACCAGAGCCCAGTGCAACAAGCTGGGTCACACATCCACAAGGTGACCTCACCTCTGACTACGTGTTTCACAAGCATCCCTGGCACCAAGAAGGTGAGCAAGAAGTGAGGGAAAACCTGGGTTCCCAGTACCTGCAGTGCCAGTTTCCACTGCCATTGTCCCAAGGACGATACAGGTCTCTGCCTGGCACATACCCTGAAGGGGTGAGAATGATGACAGGCGGGCCAGACCCTCCTGGGGAAGGGTCCAGAAATGTGGGTTAAACAGTCAGTCTTCTCTGATAGAATACCTGCAAGAAATCCTGGGGCAGTGGGTGAGGAAAGAACCTGCTGGAAGCAAATCATTCTTGGTGGGAGCCCAGGGACCAATGGCGAGAAGTCACTAGGCATAGGGCCAGGTGGTGGCATTGCAACAGTGAGTAAGAAGGTGCCAGGAGCCCTCACGATGGGCTCACCTGGGCTGAGGTGTTGACTACAATCCCCTGAGGCCTGAGGGAGGAGCTGCTGCCTGGTGACACAGGCATGCAGAAATGAGGACAGGATAGGACAGGGGGTGGGGGTCTGCAGGATGCTGTCTGGAAAGCGGCAGGGGAGACCAGATGAGTTTGAGGATTCGGATTAGAAAGGCATGATAGTAGCCGGTCAGAGGCAGTAATCCTTCCAGATGTTCTCTGCAATCCATGTGGGATTCTGTCCCCCAGCCAGTCAAATATGGTCTGGTTCTTTTTTTTTTTTTTTTGCTATGATTTTTTATTTCCTCCCCAACTTTTTATTTTCAGATATATTTATTTTTTGTTGGAAAGGTAGATTTGCAGAGAGAAGGAGAGACTGAAAGATCTTTCATTTGCTGGTTCACTCCCCAAATGGGTAGGAGCTGAACTCATCTGAAGCCAGGAACCAAGAGTTTCTTCTGGATTTCCCCTGCAGGTGCAGGGTCCAAGGCTTTGGGCTATCTTCAGTGCTTTCCCAGGGAACAGGCAGGGAACTAGATGGGAACCTGGGACATGAACCGACACCCATAAGGATGCTAGCACTTGAAGGTGGAAGATTAGTCAGTTAAGCCATGGTTTTGGCCCTTGACCTTTGCCCTTATTTTATCCCCTTTGATTTTAGTTCCTCCAGAAATTGCCCCACAGCCCCTACTGAGTCCTAAGAAGCTTTGGCTCAGGCTCCACCCAGAAAAACCAAACTAAGTAACCACACTATATGCTTTAATCAGGATAAGTTAACCCAGGGATCTAAACAGGTGCTGGGTGGAGGAGAGAGCAAAAGGGGGAAACTGCTCTAACCCAGATATTGCAATTTCAGGAGTAACTCCCACTCCTAGGGCCAGGAAGACAGAGGAGAGGTTGGGATTAGAGCCTGGATTATGGAGAGCTCCTGGGGAGGTGTAGGGCAGAGCTTCCAGCAGAGGGAGGTATGGATGGACAGGTCCTTTGGAGCTGGCATGGGAGCAGCCTGGCTGGCACGGTGTCTTGGGTTGTGACGAAGCTGTCTGAGGGTTCAGGAAGGGGTCAGATTCTAGGTCTGTTTCCAAGGGCTCCCTTCCTCTGGGGGTCTTTGGCCATGGTACCAAGGTCAAGTATCCGCAGGTGAAGTCCCTGGGACCAGGCTGCCAGAAACCCTGCCCTCCCTTACTAGGTGAGTAAAGCTCTTACATCACAGGAGCTGTCACAAGATGCTCTGCCCATCCCAACCCCTCTATACTCCTGGAAAGTGGAAGGGAACTTTAGGAGTTAGTCAGTCAGTGCCTGGGGGCTTCTTCTGGGGTCTGCCTGCTGCTCTTCCTGTGAGGTGGTCATGGGACTGGCTTACTGGCTCCGGGTTCTCCTGGTCTCAGCAGTGCTGGCTTTCCACTCTGCCATGCACATCCCACTGCAGGGAAGACCAAGCCTGAAGCTGTCAGGCAGGGGCAAGGACCCTGCCTCCCATAGGTCCCTCCTCTTCCAGGTCCTGGAGTTGATCCTGGGTGAAATTAGCCAACCCATCCACACCCTGAAACAGCTCAGGCTGCAGAATTCCTTTGAGGGCTCTGGGTCTGACCTTCCTACTCCTCTCCACTCCTCCCCACCACTCCTTGCCTTCCTTATCCCTCCCCACCCCACCAGGTGAGCTGCCTCCTCTGGAGATGTCTGGGACATCAAGCACTGTTTCCTGCCACACCTTGAGGCCAGTGAGTAATGGGCCTACCTGTGAAGCAGCACAGCTCACGCTCCGGAGCGCCCCCTGGAGTCTGGGTGAGGCTGGTCTCATTCTGAAATCCTCTCTGCTCAGCTCTACCCTGTTTCCCTTAGTGACTTACAGGTTTTCCCTAGAGATCCCTCCCTCCATGAATCATCTGCACAAGAATCACCACATTGGACCCTGGAAAACCCAGCCTAGAACAACCTCCCATCCAGCAACGAGCCACACTAATGTATCAGGCGCTGAGAAAGTTGGCCACAAACCTCAAAGCTGGGGTGGGGTGGGGATCTCCTCCACTCAAGACGCTGTGATCTGTGCCCATCACGATGGCTCAGTGGCTAAATCCTTGCGTTGCAAGCATCAGGATCCCATATGGACATCGGTTCATGTCCCGTCTGCTCCATATCCCTTCTAGCTCCCTGCTTGTGGCCTAGGAAAGGAAGAGAGAATGGCCCAGAGTCTTAGGACCCTGCACCCACAATGGGAGACCAGAACACTCCTGGCTCCTGACTTCAGATCGGCTTAGCTCCAGCTGTTGCAGCCACTTGGGCAGTGACCCATTAGATGGAAGAGCTTTCTTTATGTTTCTCCTTCTCTCTGTAAATCTTCCTTCCCAATAAAGATAAATAATTTTTTTTTTAAATGAAAGATGTTGTGATCTGTTGAGCAAGGCTACTTATATTTAACCTCTGGTTTAACTCTCCCCCAAGTTAAGACATCAGTGGCTTGGACGTAGGTTTAGAAAGAAATGAAAACAAAACAACAATAACAAAAACCCACGTTCAAGTGAAGTACCAGCAGTGCTGAACGAAGCACCAACACAAGGAACTTGAATCAGTCTGGTATGTATGTCAGGTGGTCAATGGCCATAGAGGGGATCTTGTGGTTATTCATGGAGGACTTCAGTGAATTACTGTGTGTGATAAAAGGGCATGAGAGGTTGTGTATGATGCACAGGGCAATGGTTATGGACCTCAATGGTGACTGTGCTATGGATGCAGAAACCTTTAGGTGACACGAGGAGACCTGCAGTATGGAGAGAGATGGCTGCCCACAGTTAGCAAAAGGTGGTGTGTGTACAAGACGATGTTGGGAATGGAGTGGCTTCTTTCCAAGGGAAGTTGGAGAGGGACTCAGGAGGCAGTCAGGTACAGGGACGAAGGTGTGTATGCTGTGTGTAGCCATGGACACGGCCCCTGTGGGTGGAAAACCGGTGACTACAGAGGCTTGACCCAGGGGAGACCTGTAGTGAGGGCAGTTGTGGACACAGGCGGCTGAGTTTGCTCCAGAAGACTTGCAGTACAGGTGTGGAAGGCTCTGTGTATGCAAGCAGTCTGTGCTGTGGCCTTAGGAATCTGTGTGGACCCACCAGGACTTTGGGTTTGGACTTTGTATGTGACAAGAGGAAAAGTGGCATATACACGGATGCCTGGTCCACCTAACAAGGACTGCAGTGAGAACACAGAAACCTGCATGCATCTGAAGTGACTTTTTTTCTTTGTCCTTTTTTTTTTAAGATTTATTTTTATTGGAAAGTCAGATTAACAGAGAGAAGGAGACACAGAGAGAAAAATCTTCCATCTACTGGTTCACTCCCCAAGTAGTTGCAATGGCTGGAGCTAAGCCAGTCCAAAGCCAGGAGCCAGGAGTTTCTTCCAGGTCTCCCGTGTGGGTGCAGGGTCCCAAGGCTTTGGGCCATCCTCAACTGGTTTTCCAGACCACAGGCAGGGAGCTGTAAGGGACATGAACATGAGGTGCTGGGACATGAACCAGCACCCACATGGAACCCTAGCACATATAACGTGAGAATTCTACTACTAGGCTATGGCACCAGGTCCAACTTTATTTCTTTAAAGAGAGAATCACTTTTTATTTACTTGAAAGGTAGAGTGACAGAGAGAAAGACAGGAAGCTACAAAGGAGGAAATGTCTTCTACCACCACTTAACTCCCCAAATGCCTGCAATGGCAGGGTCTGGATGAGACCAAGGCCAGGAGCCAGGAACTTCTGGTTCTCCCATGTGCCTTTTCAGGTGCATTAGCAAGGAGCTAGATGGGAAGCAGAGCAGTTGGACTTGACCTGGCACTCCATTATGGAGTGCTGGCATCACAGGTGGCACCTTGCTCTGTGTTGGGCAAGAAGGCAGTCTACAGGGCCCAGAGCAATGACGCAGTGGTTAAGGTCCTCGCCTTGCACACCCGGGATCCCATATAGGCACCGGTTCATGAGGCCAGATCCTTACAGGACAATTCAGATTTAGTTCTCAGAATATCCCTTACCTTTCCAGCTTGGCCCAGGGCTGCAGGAGCAGGACCTGTGCGGCTGCCAGTGGGGTGGGGAATATGACAATAGTTTCTACGTCTCTAATGCACACAGACACGGTTTCTGAAAGGAGAGAAACCCACGGTGAGTTAACATCCTCGAATTTCCTTCTGCTTTCTGTGGAGAGTGAATCGTGGCTCGGACACCAGCTCCTCTGTGAAGCTCTTCTGCCTGCATGAGACACAGCCCTTCCTCTGGGTACTCCTGTGGCAGTACGCACCTTTGTCTGGCAGGATAGCTCTGCACAGCCTGACTTGTGGCATTTGTTAATTCAGTACCTTTGTTAACTCTAAACCTAAAAACATATATATCCCAGGAAATCACAGGCTGTGTGAGTGTATGAGCCACCTACAGATGCTTATTCTTTAAAAAGCTGAAAAAGAAGTGAGACTCATTTGAGCAATTTGTTATTTAACCCAACACATCCCAGATATCAAGGCAATATGTAACCAATATAGAAAGCTATTGATGATATCTTGTTCCTTTTTAGAAGTGTCAGGTCACATCTTTGGAATCCTGTGTGTGTTCGATCGTGGCAGTACAGCTTGATTTCAGTCAGTCACCTCAGAGGATGTTGATTGCCACTCTGCTGGGCAGCCGGGATTGAGGGCCTCTACGACACAGTAGCCACTCTGGGAGTACTATGCACCCCCATCACTGTGACACGGTTGCCATGAGGTTGGTCACATGCTTTTGGGTTATATCACACTGGGTCATTGCTAAGCCTGTATACAGATTGTTGCATTTCATCTTCCCAACAACCCTGAGAAAGCCTTCCACTATCATTGTGTTCACCTTCCATATGAGTTAACTAAAGACTGACAACGTTAGGAAACCAGCCCATGCTGCCTAACAGAAGTGCCCTGGCCAGCAGCTTGCATTTGGTTTCCCAAAGTCCACTCCCAACCATTAGAAAGCAGGTTCTTATTAGGTCTTATGGAAAGTCAGGGGGCCGGCACAGTAGCCTAGTGGCTAAACTCCTCGCCTTGCACACGCTGGGATCCCATGTGGGTGCCGGTTCTAAACCCAGCAGCCCTGCTTCCTATCCAGCTCCCTGCTTGTGGCCTGGGAAAGCAGTTGAGGACAGCCCAAAGTGTTGGGACCCTGCACCTGCATGGAAGACCTGGAGGAAGCTCTTGGTTCCTGGCTTCAGATCAGCTTAGCTCCAGCTGCTGCGGCCACTTGGGGAATGAACTAGATGAAAGATCTTTCTGTCTCTCCTTCTCTCTGTATATCAACCTTTGCAATGAAAATAAATCTTTGGTAAAAAAAAAAAAAAAGAAAGAAAGAGAAATAGTCAGGGCTGAGTTAAGAAACATATAATCCTAAATGTGAGTCCATTTTGGTGGACTTAATCTTCACCACCATCACACCACCGAGTGCTTAAAATGCTGTTAAGAAACAGGGTGTGTGTGCAATGGCATCTTTCCTGCTACCTTTAGTTCAGAAGTGAAAGGCCATCACTTACTTCCCTGCCAGCTTGATTTGTGACTTCCAGTTATGCAGGTTGCTAGTTTTCAGGCAAAGACGGGAAGGAAGGGGAAGGAAGTGGTTGTGTAGACTTCTACCATGTTTTTGCAACATGATTACAATATTTCCCACCAAGACTAAAATGTGTCAAACTGCATCACCTTCAACCTTCTCCAGGTCATTGAAAAATAACAGAGCAGCAAGAATATCTGAGGATATTTTCAGGGGGCTGAGCATTTTATGCAGTGGTTGGGACTCTGACCAACATGCCTGTAGCCCATGTTAAAGGGCCTAGGTTTGGGTCCTGGCTATATTTTCACCTTCAGCTTCTTGCTAACATGCACCCTGTGGCACAGCACGTTGTGACTCAAGTATGTGGGCCCTGACACCTAGGAGGAGACTCAGATAAAGTTTCTAGCTCCTGGCTTTGTGCTGATCCCAGCCTAGTTATTCTGGGTATTTGGAGAGTGAGCCTGCAGATGGAAGATTTCATTCTCTCTCTCATAAAATAAAATAATAAAAGAAAAGTGAATTATTAAAATATGATTAAGAACACAAGTTCTGGAAAACTTAAATACCTGGAAAACAATCTCACACGCGAGACTAAGAAGCAGCTGTGGGCAGAAGAAGCACCACAGACACTGAAGCTAGATCCACTGAGACTACCCAGGTTTGAGGAAGGCAAGGAAAATAAGGAATGCAGAAACAGGAATGGAGCTTCAAAGACTGCTATCAGGTTCACCAATGCACACAATAATGGAAATAACAGAAGAGGAGAGAGACACAGGTAAAAAAAAAAAAATAGTATAAAAAACTCAGAAGGCTGATGTCCTAAGAGTGGGTGTTGTGGCAAAGTGAGTGAAGCCACTGCTTGAGATGCTCTCGTATTGTATCAGTGTCTGAGTATAAGCCTTATCCCTGCTCCTGACACAGCTTCCTTCTAATGCACACCCTGGGTGACAGCTGATGATAGCCTATGTACCTGAGTCCCTGCTGCCCATGTAGGAGACCCAGATGGAGTCTGGAGTTTCCATATCCTGAATTTGGCCAAATCTAGTCCTGGGTATTATAGGAATTTGAGGAGTAAATCCACTGTCTATGTCATTCTGCCTTTCAAGTAAAAACAAATACTTTAAAAAAAAAAGTTGGTTTAGGGGGCCTGGTGCAATAGCTCAACTGGCTAATCCGTACCGTCCAAGAGCTGGGATTCTATATGGGCACCAGTTTGTATTCTGTCTGCTCTACTTCCTGTCCAGCTCCCTACTTGTGGTCTGGGAAAGTGGTAGAAGATGACCCAAAGCCTTGGGACCCTGTACTTACATGGGAGACCTGGAAGAAGTTCCTGGCTCCTTGCCTGGATTGACTCAACGCTGTCCATTGCAGCCACTGCGGAGTGAATCAGCTGATGGAAGATCTTTCTTTGTCTTTCCTTCTCTCTGTAAGTCTGCCTTGCCAGTGAAAATAAAATAAATCTTCAAAAAAAGTTAGCTTAGTAGAAGTTAGAGCAGAATAGTGGTCATTGGAGGAGGGGATAGGTGAATGGGGCTAGAGGCAGGTTGGCTAATGCACACCAGAATGCAGCCAGGTCGGAGGATACGCTCCAATGTTACACAGCGCAGTGGGATGACTAGTTCACAGCAACTTACATACACATGTGCATACAAAAACAGCCCATCTGAAGCTAGGAGCTAGGAACTTCTTCCAGGTCTCCCACGCAGGTGCAGGGTGCCAAGGCTTTGGGCCATCCTCCACTGCTTTCCTAGGCCATGAACTGGAGCTGGATTAAAAGTGTATCAGCTGGCCCAATGCAGTAGCCTAGTAGCTAACTAAAGTCCTCATCTCGCGGTGATCCCATACGGATGCCGGCTTGTATCTGGCTGCTCCACTTCCCTTCCAGTTCCCTGCTTGTGGGAAAATAGTTGAGGGTGACCCAAAACCTTAGGACCCTGCACCCACATGAGACCCAGAAGAAGTTCCTGGCTCCTAACTCTGGATTGGCTCAACTTTGGCTATTGTGGTCACTTGGGGAGTGAACCAGTGAATGGAAGATCTTTCTTCTGTCTCTCCTCTCTGTAAATCTGACTTTTCAATAAAAATAAATCTTTAAAAAATAAAAATGTGGATCAGCCGGGACAAGAACCAGTGTCCATATGGGATTCTGGTGCTTGGAGGTAGAGGATTAAGTAGTTGAGCCAATGCACTGGCCCTACAATTTATGGTTTTTGAGGAAATGGGAGGGAGGAGTTTGAAACATCCTAATCCAAAGAAATGATAAGGAGAGGAAAATGCTAATTACACTGATGTGACAATTATTCATTGTATCTGTCATGTGGAATATCATAGTATGGCCCTAAATATGTAATTATCACATGTAAATATTTTTTATTGGAAAGTCAGATATAGAGAGAGGAAGAACAACAGAAAGGAAGATCTTCCATCTGATGATTCACTCCTCAAGTGATCGCAACAACCAGAGCTGTGCTGATCCAAAGCTAGGAGCCAGGAGCCCCTTCTAGGTCTCCCATGTGGGTGTAGGGTCCCAAGGATTTGGGCCGTCCTCGACTGCCTTCCCAGGCCACAAGCAGGGAGCTGGATGGCAAGCAAGACTGCCAGGATACGAATCAGTGCCCATATGGGATCCCAGCGTGTACAAAACGAGGACTTTAGCCGAACCCTCACATGTGAATTTTTAAAAGACATTTAAAAACTAAGAATGAAAGACCCAGCTTTGTGGTGTTAGGGGGTAAAGCTACCACCTGTGATGCCAGCATCCCACATGGGTGTTGGTTCTTGTCTCAGCTGTTCTACCTCTGATCTAACTCCCTGCTAACAGTCTGGGAAAGGCAGCAGAAAATGACCCAAGTGTTTAGTCTCTGCCATCCATCTGGGAGCTTCAGATGAAGCTTCTAGCTGCTGGCTTCAGCTTGGCCCAGTGTTGGCCATTGTGGCCTTCTGGGGAGTAGGCCACCTGAAGGAAGACTTCTCACTCTTTTCCATACTCTCCATACCTCTGATTCTTAAAATCAGTAAATATTAAAAATAAATAAATAAATATATTTTAAAAATACGGTAAATTTGTCAAATTGTATTCCTTAAGTTAATTTATACATCTAAGAAACCTAAAAAAAATTCCAACACAGAAAGACCCGTATCAAGACACCTCAAATTGTCCAAAGCCAAAGTGGAACACACATGAATTCAAGGAAGCCTCAAGAGTGCTGCTTGCTGGCTTCTCAACAAAGACCATGGAGGCCAGAAGGCAGTGGAAAGACAGAAAAACACAGTAAGCTGGCAGAACTATCCCTCAAAAATAAAAGAGAAATGAAGATACTCCTAAGTCAACAAAAGCAGATTTCATTGCAGCAAACTTGCCCTACTATGCATTCCAGAGAGATTCTTTTCAAGTTGAAGCGCTCTAGTTCAAGTCTCGGCTGCTGTACTTCCAATCCAGCTCCCTCCCTGCTAATGTGCCTGGGAAAGCACTGGAGGATGGCCCCAAGTGCTTGTAAGTTGAAGCCACATAAAGAAATTAAGAAGATTTGTGGAGCTAATTGCAATGGTAAACAAGACGCAGCATTAGAGTGTTTTGTCATAACCTTTTTACTTCCTATCTGATTTAAGAGACAAATGCACAGAGCAATAATTATAGTTCAGTGTTACACATACATCATCTATAATGATGTAATCTATCGGACAGTAAGAGCATAAAGAAGGGTGGAGAGAATGAGCTATAACAGAAGCCAAGCTTTTCTGTAACACTGAGATTAAGTATTGCAGAACTAGATTCTTTTGAGATTTATTTATTCATTTGAAATGGATAGTTACAGAAAGAGAGGTAGATAGAGTCAGAGAAAAAGAAAGAGGTCTTCCATATGCTGGTTCACTTTCCAAACAGCCGCAATGGTTGGAGCTGGGCCAATCCAAAGCCATGATCCAAAAGCTTCTTCCAGATCTCCCTTGTGGATGCTTGGGCCAAAGCACTAGACTGTTTTCTGCTGTATTAGCAGGGAGCTGGATTGGAAGTGGAGTAGTCAGAACTTTGAACTGGGACCCACAGGGGATGCTGGCAGTGGCTTTACAATATATCACAATGCCTGCCTCTGGACCTAGATTCTTGTAAATTAGACATTCATTCTAGTTGTTAGAACAACCACACACGTGTATCCTCCCAAAAAAGGCATTTCCAGAAAAAAACAGGTAATCAAAATGGTACCTTAGAAACTATCTATTATCACAAAGCAAGCCAGTAACAGAGGTGTGCTGGAGGAGGACCAAGGAGCTTGGAGGAAAGAACTCTGTAGTGTGGGGAGATGAGGCTGGAAACACGGGCAGAATCCTCATGGTCGTGCAAAATCATGTTACACCTGTAGGTGCTCTAGCAGGGAGTGTGGAGTCTCAAAGGGCAAAAGTGAAACGGATTCTGAAGTCTGTCTTTGTGTCTCTGACAGAAGAATTCAGGGCCGGTATTGTGGCACAGCAAGTTAAGCCACTGGTTTTAAAGATTTATTTTTATTATTTTTTCATTGGAAAGGCGGATATACAGAGAGGAGAGACAGAGAGGAAGATCTTCCATCCAATGATTTACTCCCCAAGTGAGCGCAACGGGCCGATGCTACGCCAATCCGAAGCCAGGAGCCTCTTCCGGGTCTCCCACACGGGTGCAGGTTCCCAAAGCTTTGGGCTGTCCTCTGCTGCTTTCCCGGGCCACAGGCAGGGAGCTGGAAGGGAAGCGGGGCTGCCGGGATTAGAACCGGCGCCCATATGGGATCCCGGGCGTGCAAGGCGAGGACCTTTAACCACTTGCGCCACCGCGCCGGGCCCAAGCCACTGGTTTTAGATATCAGTATCCCAAAATAGATACTGCTCTGTCTCTATTGCATTGTCTCTGATCCAGCTTCCTGCTAATGTGCCTGGGAAAGCAGCAGTGATGATCCAAATGCCTGAGCCCCTGGGTGATGAGGGTGGAGTTTTGAGGCTCCTAGTTTAAATCTGACTTAGGCCCATCTATTGTGGCCATTTGGGGAGTAAATCAAATGAAAGATTCTCTTTTTCCCCCAGCATCTTTTTTCTGTTACTCTGCCTTTTAAATAGATTGATTTAACTTTGAAAAAAATTAATTGAACGAGCAGCAGACCTGCCTCCCGGGAACCCTGTGATTGATTGATTGATTTAGCAGTGCCAAATTGTATTAGGACAAAGAACAGCGCCTTTGAACGTGTAAGGATCATGTCTGCTGCATTCTTGATTTGCTGTCTGACAGGGGAACGTTTTTGTTTCTTTTCTTGTCTCCAGCTTCCTGCTAACGCTCACCCCACCAGAAAGCCCTGGAAGTTCAATTAGTGGGGTCCAACACCTGCCCAGGAGACTTGGCTTGAGCTCCAGGCTCAATCCAACCTAGTCCTGGTTGTTGTGGTGTTCAGGCAGTGAACCAGTGAATGGAAACTCTTTGGAATTAATTAATTGATTGACTGATTAGAATTAAAATGAGTAACTTTCTCTGCACTTCACGTTCCAAAGTTCTTATGACACGTTTGTTTTTATCCTACTTCCTCCTTTTAGTCCTCCCTTCTTTTGGGGCTTACAGCATTTCATGCATTCATTCATTCAGTAAGCACTGACTAATGGAAAACTCTCATCCTGTGGCTATGCATAAACTCCTGTGTTAGTTATGATTCTTAGGCTTAAGCCTTGTAAACAAATGAAACATGGAGAATGTTCTGGAAGAAACAGATGAAAGGCAGAAGAACTGGGCCTAAATTTAAAAAAGGAAATGAAATAGCTGTAGAGGGCCAGGGAACAGGAAGGCAATCATCATTTCTCCCCTGAAATCACTGGGTCATGCTGGCACACCCATCTCCACCATAAACAACTCAAAACTACATCCCCTCATTGAGGTACTTGTGTAAGACCCTGTGGCCCAGGTAGAGAAGAGAAGTGGCCAAGCCAGGTCTCATATTTCATATCCTGGTCACCTGAAAGACGGTAAGACTATTTCCTGTCCTTTGACACTTTTGATAGAAGGAGTTCAACACATTCTACGGCAGGACACCAAGGGAGCTCAAAACTAAGAAACTGCCTTTGGAGGCTTGACTTTTCCAGACAAGTCTATACTTCAAAATGTGAGGCACTGGTCTTGACCTGGAGGAGTCCCAGGTCTTGAAAGAGAAAGGCTTATAGGATAATAAATAAAATACCATCTGGTACTGAATAACAAACATTATGGCAGAGATATGACTGAGATAAAATTAATCTGAATCACCTGAGTGTGATGAACTGAGATTAGAGGTTGGTTCCACCACATGGAAGCTGGACAACTTTGAAGAGTTACTTCATCTCTGACTGCTTCCTGATCTGTCAGGAGAGGATGGTGAGAAGGGTAATCTTCATCCAAAATGCCTAGGACCAGGGAACATCTTGGGTTTTACACTTTGCCTTTGGTGGTGGGCGGGGTGGTGGGGAGGCACTGGAACAGACACATAAACATAATGAGATCTCTTATGAGCAGGACAAAGTATAAATGCAGAATTCACATACGTTCAAACAGATTTTATCCATGTGGAAATGTTATGCAATATTTTTGACTGCAACCTGTCATACGAGATCAGGTGTGGAGTTTTCCACTGTGGCATCAAAGAGGGCTTCAACAACTTTCAGATTTTGGATTTTCAGATTAGAAATACTCAATCTCTGGCAAACCCTTTGAAAGCTGTTCTTTAAGAAAGCATTGTGGTCGGTATCACCCTGGTGTGGTAACATCCCAGCACACTTTGGCAGTGACTGCTGTTATGGAAATGGGATTTCCACAGTTCTTCTGAAGGTCTCTTATTCACACACAAAACCCCAGACCCTGCAGCTCCATCTACTCACACATTTTTTTCTAGAAAATAGATTACTTTAAAATGAATTTATGGGGCTGGTGTTGCGTTGTGCCACATTAAGCTGAGCCTGTATGCTGTCCGCATCCCCTATGATCTTAGTCCCAGCTGCCTCGCATCTGATCGAGTTCTGCGCAAATGGCCTGGGAAAACAGCAAAAATGGCTCAAGTGGTTGGAACCCTGTTATACACCTGGGGATCTAGAGGAAGCTCCTGGCTTTGGCCTGGCCCAGCCCTGGATGCTGCAGCCATCTGAGCAGTGAACTAGCAGGTAGAAGAACTCTCTCTCCCTGCCTTTGTAAAGCCGCCTTTCGAATAAATTTTTTCTTAAGTAAGCTTGTCATTGGATGTAGGTAAATGACTCTGCCTAGAAACAGGCAAACTCCAATACCATCTTCCTGATTTTTTTCTGCAGTTCTTCATTTAAAACCTAGAAAAATGAGATGAGCCTGGCAGAGGCAGATGGTGACACATCTCATTCTCAGGAGGCTGAGAACCTCTGCTGCAGAGGGCAGTGATGTGGAAAGGGCCTTTGTGAGCCACAGTGTCAGTCATTACGTGTCCATTCCCACATGTGGACATTCAAGGGGTCCAGCTGGAGATTCAAGAACATTGGCCCCTCTCTGGGAATGGTTAAGAGAGGATGGCTCCATTGGCTTGGCCCGCCATGTAAGAGAACCTTTAATACCTTGCTTTCATTTTGCAAAGCAGACAAGTCCCACAGAAATTTCCGTGATGATGCAGATATTCAGTATCTACACTAGTCACACGTGCTGGCTGCCCTTTGCTGACCACTTCAAATAAAGCTCACTGTGACCAGGCAACTGAATTTCAAATGAAATTCAACTTAGCATTAAATGGCCACATGTGGCTTAAGGGTTACCACACTGGACGACATGGTTCCAAGTATTTTGAAGGTTCTATTTATCCTTCCAGGGCTTAGCCATGGAGCCACTTGACCAAAAATAACCCCTTATTTCTTATTTTCTTCCGTGGAGAAAGTCCAAAAGTTCTTTAACAATAGTCCCTTAAAATAATAGCTAATAAAAGCAGCAACAGCGGTGACCGTGATAGCTCTCATTGGCTGGGTACTCAATATGTGCTCAGCAGTCTGAGCCTGTTCAAAACTCACAAAAGGACAATGAGATATGTCTTATTATGCAATGTGCTAGGATACCTTTGCAAAAATTAACCTATATGTTTCCAATCCTGATATATCCTTTTCCCCCCAAAATCACCTGGCCTGGAGCTGGCATTGCATCAAAGCAGTTTAAGACCTTGTCTGCAGTGCTGGCATCCCACGGGGGCATTGGTTTGAGTCCCAGCTGCTCCATTTCCAATCCAGCTGCCTGTTAATGTGCTTGAGAAAGCAATGGAAGATGACCTAAGTCTAGGTTCCCTGTACCTATGTGGGAGAACTGGAAGAAACCCCTGGCTTCTGGTTCCTGGCTTCAGCTGGGTCCAGCCCTGGTCATTGTGGCCATTTGGGGAATGAACCAGTCAATGGAAAACCTGGAAGACCGCCCTCTCTCTTTGAAACTATGCCTTTTGAATAATTTTTTAAACAACCTGGCCACTCATGTGGTAACCAGGGAATTGTAGGCTTATTGCTTCAGGAATGGGTGATAGGGGGAAATGCAGAAAAAGATGATGGTTAATTTTTGTTAATTTGGCTGGGACACAATGTCCCGTTATTTGGTCAGGCATCATTCTAGATGATGTGGTGGGGATGTTTTTGGAAAAGACTTGTGACCTTCTGGGGAAGCTGGTTACCTTCTAGAATGTGCATGGGCCTCAGCCAATCAGTTAAGCGCCCAAACAGAGCACAAGTCCGCCTCCCAAACAGGAGATAACTCTGTCAGCAGCTATCTCCCGCCTTCAGTCGCAACACTGGCTCTTCCTGGTTCCTCAGCCAAGCCACCCAGCGGACTCTTGGTCTTGCCAGCCTCATGGCTGTGTGAGCCAATTCCTTAAAATAGATCGTTTGCTATCCACATTCGCGTGGCCTACTGTTTTTTTTTTTTTTTTTCAGATAACAGGAACAAATACAGCAACCCAAAGTTGTAGGTCAGGGTCCTAGGGGACCCCTCAGAAGGCACAGTGGCTTGGGCAATGGCAGGTCTGTTTTTAACAAGCTCTGTGGGTGACATGCATCCTGACTACAGTAGTTGGGATGTCCCCAATTCAAGTCTAAATTTCGTCCTCCAAGGGTAGTTTCCATGAACAATGGAATGAGAAGACAATTTACACTTTCCAATGAACTTTTAGAAAGTCCCTTGTATGTCTGAGCACATCATAGAAACACCGTGGCAGTTTTACAAGGTTACTGCTGGAAAAACTCATTGTTTGCTCTCTCCTTCAGGAGAATCTAGGGTCATCGGACAAACTCCACAGCAGAGTCACCACGACAGTAAGGCAACAGAATATTTACCCCTGAGAACAAATTGGGAAAAAGCAGATTCATAAAGACCAACTCCTTAATAATAATGTGTACGTGTTCATGGCTTTATAAGCAGTTATGTTGTTAATCACCTACTATGAATAATTATTAGTAATAAGATTGCTGTAAATAATCAACAATAAACACTCCATGAAAGCACCCACTTAGAACCTTAACTTTCACAGTCTACTTAAGCATGCATCAATCAAACTTCAGGTCATGAAATCCTCAGAGCTCCTGTGGTTTAAAACGACACAGGACTTTCTGAGAGAATGAAGCCTCATTTTCCAATCCCTCTTCTACAGAGCATTTTGGCTGGAATCACTGGAGCCTCACAGACTGACCTGTGTTGCTGTGGCAAGAGGTTTTGGACTCCATGTGGAGAAGTAATAGTGCAGGAATTGTCCTTAATTATGTGGAGCTATTAAGAGTGAACTTATTTTATGGTTTCCTGAGGCAGACTGATTGAAACCTTCTTGTACCTGCCCAAGCTGTTGAGTTCAAAAAGGCCTGCAGGACACCATAAAAAGGGTTAGAGAGAGAAAAAGAATCATCCAGGGCTTTCTCTGGCCACAAGAATATCATCTCTGAATGACATCATCACTGCATATTTCTCTTTTAAAAAGATTCATTTATTCATTTGAAAGGCAGAGTTACAGAGGGAGAGGGAGAGAGATCTAGAGGAAGAGAGAGAGAGAGAGAAGTAGAGACAGATATAGAGAGATTTTTCATCTGCTGGTTCACACCCCAGATGATCACAATGTCCTAAGAACTGGTCAGGCTATAGTCCAGCAGGCCATTCATCATTGATGGTGGTGAGGATTCTTTTTCTCTTTTGCCTGTTGCCTTGCTGGCTTTATGGTATATATTCTAGAATAAGGGAAGAACCTACAATAACTCCTTTATGTTCCTTTTTTGGCTTAACACAATAGAACTTCTACTATTTTGTGATTGTGAGGTTCAGACATTCAACATGGGTCTTCTAACACTACAGTGCGGGAAGAGCCAGGTGTTTCTCCTGGGGACTCCAGGGAAAGAATCCATTTCCTTGACTTGGCCAGCTTCTAGAGGTCCCTGTACTCCATTGCCTGAAGTCTCTTTCCCTGCCTTCCAAGCACCTCACTTCAACCTCCAAATCTACCTTCCCATCTTCTCTCTGCTTCTGACCCTCTTGCCTCCCTCTTGGAAGGATTCCTCCTGGACCCACTGTCTTCATTCTGTCTGCCCTCTCCAAGTGTAATCACATCTGAAAAGTACTGCCCCCTTTACCACTTACAGTTGATGAGAACAGATGTAGAATATAGTTGGGGATGAGGTATCCCAGAACAGGCGGGACTAGCTACAACAGCTCAGGGTCTGCTGCTGCACCTCCAGGAACAAGAAGTCCCACCAAGCTGCAATTCCACCAAGTCTTCTGGTCTGTAAGGTGTAACGCTCAGGGTGGGCTTCCTTCTGGGGACCCTCAGCTGCATGTCAAGCATACAAAACCAAACAAGACTCCATCAGCCCTGGGCAGCTTTTCTGAGGCATGAGAGCCTGCTCCTCACCAATTCCAGACTTTTACTGCCTCTTGCCTTCTCTGGTGAGTTAATGCACTTCCTTCACTTACATATGTCAGTGTCTTGTCTCACTGGACTTGATCACAAAGTAGACATTGTGGCCCAAGACACAGTGTGCTGCAGTGTGAACTGGAAAATGCTGAAGCTGCCTCACCAGTGTCATTACCAAGCCTATGACAGTAAAATTTTAAGCTGCTTACAATAATACATTTGCAAATGATCATAAAACAGAAATAATTCTGGACTAAACTTTAGGAACTCAATTCTTATTTTCCCATGCAACAGACTGTATCCAGAGCCAACGAGTCATAGGAACTTCTAAGGGCCTGCAAAAATCTTTTTAGGATCAAACTGCACAAGTATAATTTAGGAACAATGGAGATACAGGTGCTTATGGCCTATCGGCTCCATGACCTGGCAAGCAGGGCTGGTTTAAATGCTTTGGGATATCTCCAAACACAAAGTACTTTCCGCCTCCAGGATCACATAAAACTCCTAATGACCCTATATATATATATTTACTGTCATCACAATATGTGAGGGAAAAGAAAGCCATTCAAATCAGGAAGATAAAGAAAAGTCCTTTTCATAATCACGTCTGTGGCAACAATGAACATCCCAAGCTAGAAATGTCATGCTATAGATTCTTACATTTTTCTTTGCTTATTTTTAAGATTTATTTATTTATTTGAAAGGCAGAGTTACAGAGACAGCGGGAGACACATAGAGTGATCTCCTATTCACTGGTTCATTTTCCAAATAGTTCCAATAGCCAGGTCAGAGTCAGGTTGAAACCAGGAGCCAGGAACTTCATCTGGGTCTCTGTTACAGGTGGCAGGGGCCCAGACACTGAGGGCCTCCTTTGCTGCTCTCGCCAGGCCATCAGCAGGGGATTGGGTAGGAAATGGAGGAGCCAGGACTTGAATGAGCATCTAAACAGAGCGCTAACATTGCAGGCAGCAGCTTAACCTGTTGCTCCAAAATGCCAGCTCATTTTTTCTTTAAATGTAGAATTTTTAAAGTTATTGTATTAGAAAGAATATAATTTTTTTCACATTTAGAAATTTCCAGAAGAAAGGCCTTGTGTTCTTCTAAGATAAAGACAAATTAATAACAGAAATGGACTGACAGATAATAGTAATCTATGTATCTTTGGAGTGGAAATTTATTACTTAACAGTCAAGGAAATAACAGAAGCTGTTTTAAATAACATCTTTGCCTGAAAGCAAAGCCCCAAGCCTCTTGCAGGAGGGCAGTGGATGCCAGTACTCTATGAGACCTGGCGCACCAGGACTATACAGATACTTCTGTGTCCAAAGTACACAGATGTCACAATCAGTGAGTTGCATCATGGTATTTTCTAAACGAGCAAAATTTTCCCTTTAAGACCTCTCACCTATAGATATGAAGAAATGAGAGAGCAGAAGTCAGCAAGCTAAAAGGGTGGACAAGGAACTGAACTGAGTCAAATAGATGCATGCTTAACGTCACTCCTTGCCAACTCTTTTTTAAAAAAACAAATTTATCTTGGGCCCAGCATGGTGGCCTAGCGGCTAAAGTCCTTGTCTGGAATGCTCCAGAATCCCAAATGGACACCGGTTCTAATCCTGGCAACCCCGCTTCCCATCCAGCTCCCTGCTTGTGGCCCAGGAAAGCAGTCGAGGATGGCCCAATACCTTGGGACCCTGCACCCGTGTGAGAGACCTGGAAGAAGCTCCTGTCTCCTGATTTTGGATCAGTGCAGCTCTGGCCATTGCGGTCATTTGGGGAGTGAATCATTAGATGGAAGATTTTCCTCTCTGTCTCTCCTCCTCTCTATATATCTGACTTTCCAACAATAAAATAAAATAAATATTTAAAAATATATATCTTTTAAAAGTGATATTTACATAGTTGAGAAGGATGTATACTTATGTTAACCACTGATTAAGGTGGGGAAGGGCAAGGCATGGGGGAAAGTGGGTGAGACAATTTCTTCAAAATTTTCTTTTTCCTCCTGTATCTGGGGGTAGGAGTAGAGAATGGGAGAGGGCCACTCCCAGCAGCCTAATTGCATCAATTCCTGGAGATGGGGGATGGGGGATGGCCTCTTGATGTCATCTTAGGGTCTCCCATGTGGAGCTTGTTCCTAGCGTACTGCTTAAGTGGTTTCAACAGTCCTGAGATGTTGTTGATTTTGTTGCTCCAAGGTTGAGGAAATCCTTCCAAAGTCCATTAGTTGACATAGTCCACCCTAGAGTCTCCACTCATCCAGACACTTGCTGTCAAAGCTTGGCCAGGAGAGCTGTTCAATTTGTTCTGCCGTCCAAGATACTTGATGTTCTCTGCATGCCTCAGTAATCTGTCATGTCCCCGAAGTGCACGTGGGCATGCGGTCCACTACACACCTTACCAGTAATCACTCTGTTCACTTGAAAGCTTTTAATGAGAAACTCTTACTTCATCCTTCAATAGCTATTTCTGTACCAAAAGAATACCAATAGGGATGATAAAGTAAACAAGGGGACACTTTTCCTATATGGTCAGCTCAATTTGTTAACAAACACCCATGGACTGGATGGATAGGTGGGAAACCTTGAATTTAGAGTGCAGAATTCAATGAGCTCTCAACCAGGCGACCAGAAGACTGAGGGCTGAAGGGAGGATACTATCGACTAACCCTATAAAGAAAGGTGAGTGTAGATGAAACTGCAGGAGATGACCAGAGTGTATGACAACCCTGGGTTTAGTTCCATGTTCAAGGTGTGCACTTAACAGACACTGTGCCTGCCTGGTCCAGCTGCCTCTGATGGAGCCAGGCTTCCACGCTCTGGCTCGCTTTGGCCGTCACTCTGAATCACCTTCCCATGCTTGAGACACTTGTCTAAGTCCCTTCAAGAGGACAAGTGAATCTCCAATGTAAAAAGAAACAAGCATAGAGTTAAAGGAAAATAATGTGCCAATCCTGAAGTAAAAAGCCGTGCAAACACTGTGCTTCCTTTTGCATGCTTCATTCTGTTTTCAGTGGCTTGAACCATTTCAGACAATATGAGAGAACATAATACACAATTTTAATTACAATCCTTAGGAGGATTTAGCAAATGACTAGACAATCTACATCTAAATGCTGAAGAGTTATGCTTTTCCAAATGTGTAAGTTTGATAATTTTTAACATTTTATTTTTTAACATTTTAACATTTTATTTTTTTCATTATACTTTCCTTTTATTAAATGAAAAAGGCAGGGAAATAGACAAAAGCGAAAGATCTTCCATCTGCTAGTTCACTCACCAAATGCCTGCTACAGTTTGGCTATGTCACGCTGAAGCCAGGAACCCAGAACTCGGAACTCCCAGATCATCATCATCTGTTGCATTAGCAGAAAAGCAGACGTGACATGGAGACCAGATTCGGGCCAAGGCACTTGGAGGTGGGATACAGATGTCCCATGTGGCATGCCACACACCTGCCCTGATTCCAATCTATAGCACATGGAGATGCAATAAGGAAGTGATGCAGTTATGTGCTGCCAGCAATGCTCCAGTCACCACAAACCACCTCCACAATGGTGATTCCCAAAGGTTTTAATGGAGCTGAGATTTACGACTGCCTGGGGATGGGTTGTCAAAATGTCATGGTGCACATGTTACCCACATGTTTGAGGTGATGCTGGTGTAGACAAACTTAGTACTTATGTGTGTGCTTATGTCTTGGTTTTTGATACAAAAAATTCTTAAGAATAAATAAAAACATTTTTAAAAACAGAAAATGTTTAGGGATAGAAAAATGTTTTTATACAGCTGTGGGATATGCTTGTGTTTTATGCAAAGTGTTATTACAGAGACACTGAAGAGTCAAAATCGTCCAAGTTTAAAAGGTAGAAGAGCTCTATCAAGCTAAGCCTTCTTGTCACTCACTCACTGGCAGTCCAGAGCAACTTCCAGTCTTGCAAGTTCAGTTCACAGTGGATGCTCTGCACAGGTGCACATTTTTTTCACCTTTCATCCCACAGCCTTTGCTGCACTTTTTCTGCGTGTAGCTACCCAGACACCCCTTCCTCAGGTGCCTTGATAAGCAGCACAGCAGTAATCTGCCACACGACTTTGCAGTCCATGAGCACCAGGCCGTTGTGTCCAGTGCAGGCATGCCATGAGCTGTGCTAGCTAGCTTCCTATCAGGATGTTCACACAGTGGCAAAAGCACCAAAGATGCCTGTTTCAGAGCATAGCCCCATCACTAAGCAACCTGTGAGTGAATATATCTGATGATCTGGAAGGTCATCTAAATTCATTTTTTTTAAGATTTATTTTTTTATGGCAAAGTCAGATATACAGAGAGAAGGAGAAGCAGAGAGAAAGGTCTTCCATCTGATGATTCACTCCCCAAGTGGCCGCAATGGCTGGAGCTGCACCAATCCTAAGCCAGGAGCCAGGCACACACCCCAGATTTCACACGTGGGTTCAAGGTTTTGGGCCGCCCTCAACTGCTTTCCCAGGTCACAAGCACGATGCTGGATGGGAAGCGGGGCCACTGGGATTAGAACCGGTGCCCATATGTGATCCTGGCACATGCAAGGCAAGGACTTGAATCACTAGGTTATTGCGTTGGGCCCTGCTTATCTAAATTCTTATCAAGGCTTTCTTCTATTTATAAGGATTTTTCTTCAATGCTTACAAACACTGAACTTTAAGAGCTTGGCTTTCTCCTACATGAACTACTCAATATGGTAAGTTCTTTCTAAAAGAACACTGGCTAAGTTATGTAACTGGAATGGCGGACTTGGAATTTCATTGTCTAACAAAGGGATGACTCTGAGCAGTGGCCATCAGGTAAGATTGCCAGATGAAAAGCCATGGGTCTACATTAACATGGTATCCAACATATGCATAAAATCATGACTTTGGTCTTTTTTAAAATTTTGTTTTAAAAGATTTATTTGAAAGGCAGTTACACAGAGAGAGAGAGATAGAGATCTTCCATATGTTCCCCAAATAGCCACAATGGGCAGAGCTGGCTAGGCTTAAGCCAGTAGCCTAGAGCTTCTGGATTTCCCACATGGGTAGCAGAGGCCAAGTACTCAGGCCATTCTCTGCTGGTTTCCCACAAGCTTTAGCAGGGAGTTGGAATGAAAGTAGAACTATCAGGACTCGGTGCCCATATGAGATGCTAGCGCTGAAAGTCCACTGTGCCACAGTAACAAGGAATGCTTTTCCTTGGTCTGTTACAACATGAATTTGAAAAGGCTAGGACCTGAGAAAATCCAGTAAATTCAGGGACAAATGGTCATGATTGAAATCTTAGAACCTGGAGATGATTTCACAATGCATTTGGCCGAGTCTGTGCCCTGGCTCTTGCTATAACTTGGCTACTGGGCATTGTGGTGGGTCTTTAGGGATTTGCAGGAGGCCCTGAGCCTTAGGCTGGCTGGTTCACCTGTGCATATATGATATGCCCTTCCCACTACCAGGGAAACAAGAAACAAACAAATGCACATGGGAGGAAAAAAGTCTGCAAGCTCTTTTATACTACAAGAAACGTTAAAATGTACACCAGAAATTGTGATAGTCTGATGCAGAGGGAGTGCCAGACAGATCAGAGCCAGGGAACAGATGTCAAGGGCTGCCAGGGACAGCTTTTACTTGTGGGGTCTGGAAACAGTGCACAGGAAGGGACAAGAAAGTCCTCCACAGCACGAGACTGCCACATCATGGATCTATTTGCAAGGGGTATTTCCAGCCAGTGGAGGGTGGCAGTCAGAAGAGGGGCTCAGTGCCAGGACCAACCAGTTCATTCGCAGTGGCAGAGGAAGGGGGTCGGGAGTCTTTCTGTGTGCCTTGGAGTCCTAGCTGATGGAAGCTCAGTTTCCTCCTTGGTAAAATACGGGACCGAGAGGCTACTTTTCCGGGAACTATTTACGAGGTAGGCTCCCACAAATGGGAGTGACCCATGATAATGGGGGACAGGCTCTACACCTTTTTTGCTGTTGAAGTTCAAATTTTAACTATAAAGGGGGTCTTCAATAAGCTGATGGAAATTCAGATTAGGACAAGGCTGTGTACTAGTTGATTCCAAATCTGTGACATTCCAGAAAAGACAAAAATATGGAGACACTGAACAGATCTGGTGATCTCTGGGGTCAAGGTGGAGGGCTGGGCAGAATGGACCAATCAAGGGAGACTACCAGGGCGGTGCAGTCCTCTGCCTGACACTACAATGGCAGATGTGGGCTGACAGACGTCAATCCAGACCCAGAGGGAACAACCCCGAGAGGGGACCCTCATGTGAGCCATGAATGTGTCACTCTGATGCGGGTGTTGCTCATGGAAGAGGATGGGCCGTGAGAGCTCTGTGCTTTCCACTCAACATCACTGTTGGCTGCTGTGAACTGCTCCCTAAACAGGCCTAGTGCTTCTAAAGTAAGGTGCCTCCATCAGATCTCCCTGCTGCCCAGGGGTGGGTGGTCTGATGTGTGTCCTTCCAGAAGCTGTTCCACTTACAGACATGAAAAGTGCCACAGGACACATGTCACATCGGACTGTATTGCTCTTCAGTTCTGTTGAACTCCTATCTTATTGTCACCTGGCTGTTCTGTGACCCTTTTAGAAGTTACTTCTTTATTTAAGAGACAGAGAGACAGGTGATTTCCCAACTGATGGTTCCACTCTCCAAACGCCTGCAAGGGCTAGGAGTGAGCCGGACCAAAGCAAGGATCCATTCACGTGATGCAGGTCTCCCACATGAGTGGCATCTGATCATTTGTGTCATCATGTATTGCCTCTCAGGGTCTGTAGCAGAAAGCTGGAGTCAAGACTCAGGATCAAGGCATCTTAACACCAGCCTGAATGCTGCCCCTGCTTTCCAACTCTGGATTCAGTGTTAAGTGATCATTAAAATACGGACTTGAGGAACTGATGTTAGATGAAGCCGAACAGCTCCTTCCCAGCCACTGGCTGCCAGAAACTCCCTGAAATGGACAATGAACATAAACCGTCTTTCTATGAGAAGCACGTGGCCATTGAAGTCGTGCCAATGCTATGGGTGGAGAGTGGAAGAGCTACATGGTCCAAACAAGGTTTTCCAGTGAAGCAAGATGTCTTGATATGAGGCTGGGACCTCCTGCTGCTAAGCAAGGGCACTCCTGCTACAGATCAAGAACTGGAGAAAAAAAGTGCAAATCTGTTTGGGCCTGCCAACTTGAGTGTTCTCAACTTGATTATTGTTAAAAAAGAGAGAGAGAGAAAAACATATTCCTGAGTTGACTGATAGCATGGTGCCTCGTAACCCAGGTGCGCAAACTTTTCAGTCTCTCTAAAGAAGTTGATGTTAGCCAGTATGTTGTAAGAAAGCCCCTAAACAAAGAAGGCAAGAAACCTAGAACCAAAGCACCTAAGATTCAATGCCTTGTTACTCCATGATTCCTCAATACAAACGCCAGTGCATTGCTCTGAAGAGACAGCAGACTAAGGAGAACAAGGAAGAGGCGGTGGAATATGCTAAACTTTCTGCCAAGAGCGTGAAGGAAGCTAAAGAAAAACACCAGGAATACCAGGAACACCAGGAACGGACTGCCAAGAGACATAGGCTGCCTTCCCCAAGAGCATCAACGTCTAAAACAGAGTCCAGTCAAACATAAAGTCTGACTATAACAGATACATTAAAAAGTTTGGATTTTAAATAGCAAAAAAAAAAAATTTTTTTTAAATACAGACTGAGAACACTTTGCTATGTGATTCTTTTATACCTTAGGGAGGATGAGCTGCTATGAACAAGCAAAGTTACCAAAATGCTACGGACTTAGAGGAATAGATAACAACCTAGGTTTTACTCTGAAAGTAACTTGACTCTCAGTTATTATTATTATTTTTTCTTATAAATAACAGATGAGATAGCAGAAAGCCACCCCTGGCACCCTGAGCCAGGCCTTGCTGCTCCCCTGGTGAGTATTCACCACTGCATACAGCAACAGCATCTGACAAGGCTCCCTGCGACCGTGATGGAGACACCCAAAACAAGCGCAACAGGGTACCATGCTGGAACCCACACAAAATCCAGATAGCATCCCCAGCACTGATGGCTGCCTCCTAAACATGACTGCAGTGGCATTCAGTTCTGAGCTACCCTTTCTCATTTGGTTTTGTTATGATCCAGTTTTAGAATTACCCTGGCTTCCAACAGCAACACAACATCCAAGCCTGACCAGCGACCCCCTTCCATGAGCTCACTCAATGCACAAACCCTGTTGCAAGGCCCTGCCGGCACCTCCCTAGTGAAACGCCCCAGGTTCCATGGCCTGTGGTTCTCTCACCTCAGAGGTGGGCTATGCACCTAGGTAGTTCAGCCATAGGTGTATTCCTGCTAGGCTTCCATTGGAGGGTACTGACAGATTTCTGATAAACCTTAACGGAGATTGATCTTGCCCATGTACTCCAAGTCAAGCCTAATTTACAGCTGCTTCCCACAGTGGCCTTATTGGTCACCTTCTCAACATCCACTTCTGCTCTCCCTTGGTAATGACTCTTACCCATTCCACTGTGCAGGTAATTTTTTTGTTTGGCCTACCTGTTTAACTCCTCAGCTTACAAGCACCAGAGACACGGACGCTTAGTATGAGGAACCAAAGGAATGGCAGGCCCTTCTGCAAGCTGCTGGGTGGTCCAAGTCCTCAATATAACCAGCAGGCTATGGGCTTTTGGACCAAAAGAGCAGATGGATTTAAGTTAGGAACCTTTATTTATTTATTTTAGTGTCCTTTATTTTCATTTACTTGAAAGGTGCAGAGATAAACAGACACCTTCCACTTGCTGGTTCACTCTTCTAATGTCCATAATAATCAAGTCTGGGTCAGGAGCCCTGCCAATCCAGGTCCCCTGAGTGGATGGCAGGAGCCCAAGCTCTTAAGACATCGTCTACTGCCTCCTGGGGTGTGTGTGTGTGAGTGTGTGTGTGAATTAGCAGGAAGCTGTACTTGAACCAGCCAGTCTAATACATGACTTACCTGTCCCAGCTGGCACCTCAACCATCGCATGGCACCTACTCTGATGAGCCAAGCATTCTCGGATGGCAACACAGGGTTAGGGCAGGGACCAGGTCTTCAACCCTCCAAGACTATGGACCCAAATGCAGTTGTTTACTTCATTAGCAGCTTCTCTCACGTCTGCTTCAGAAGTAACACCAGGCTGACTCACACAGGTGGCCAAGTTCATAGACGCAGGATGACCAGGGGTACAGAGGCCATTTCAGAGGTTTATCCTGATTCCTCAGGATGACTGATAAGTTTGCCGTCTGTCCTATAAATATTGTTTAGGGAGGGGCTTTCAAAAACATATTTGTAATTGTCATTGTGTATTACTGTTCACCTTTAAGTCGTGACAGGCCAGTTCCTTCAGGCTATCTTGATGTAACATCTGACACATAAAACACACCCACGAGAATTACCTGGTAATAAATCTGTTTAAGAAGCATAAATTCTGTGGGTGGGTGCTTCTATTGATCTATACAAACATCTCCCCAGACACAGGAACTGCCATGACCCTTAAGAACCGCTGTGACCGGCACCAGCACCTGCCATTCACTCAGGCACCAAGCAGTCTATAGATGCTTTTCCAGTATTTAAAAAAGGAATTGAGTTTCAGGTTTTGAAGGTCTGAGGAAGCCTTACAATATTTAATGAGGTGCTTCTGTCATGATTTGAATAGAACGTATTTTTAAAAATCAAAGTTTGGCTGCTACACTTCCCATCCAGCTCCCTGCTTGTGGCCTGGGAAAGCAGTGGAGGACAGCCCAAAGCCTTAGGACCCTGTACCCATGTGGGAGACCTGGCAGAAGCTCCTGGCTCCTGGCTTCGGATTGGCTCAGCTCCAGCTGTTTGTTGTGGCCACTTGGGGGAGTGAACCAGAGGAAGGAAGATCTTTCTATTTCTCCTTTTTTTCTACAAATCTTTCTAATAAAAACAAAAAATCAAAAAATATAAACACCTAAAGATAAAAGTCCTTTCTCACTCTCAAAACCCCTTCCCCAGGCTTAATCTCCAAAGAAAATTGCTATTAACCATGTATTCTCCCAGAATTTTTTTATGCCTTTATACACACATATACCATTTTTAAAAAATAGGACATTTTAAATATAAGTCTGGCAGTGTGTTCTTTTACTTGATAACATCTACTGTAGCATGTTTAACCTTGGTCTGCTTTTCCGGGATTGTGTAGTACTCCATTGTTAGAACATGCCACAATTTATTTAATCAGCTCCCTTCCGAGGATCATTTATTTAGGCTGTTTCTTTTCATGCTACAAGTTATGTGAAAGTAAATACCTTCAACCAAATAGTTTCCTGCATTTGTACGCATACTCCTAGGGGATAAATTCCCACAAAGGCAACTGAGTGGAAGGGCTGGGTGCTGGACAGTTACAGAGCCACTGCCATGCTGGTTGTAAGACCGTGTGCATTCACACTTCCACCAGTGACGTATGACACCACATACATCTTCCCATATGCCAGCATGGCTGTGCTCAACCTTCCCATCTATGCCTGACCGGTAAGTGGAAAACGGTATGTCCTGCATGCATATGTATGTGCTCTGAGTTAGTGTATGACATGTTTAAGATCATGGCTATGATCCGATGTTTGCATATCCCTTGCAGGTCCATGTGTTCAAGGTTTGGTACCTATCTTGGTGCCAACAGGAAGTGCCAGAAACTTTAGGGGATATCACTGGGGGTCCTTCTCTGTTACTGTGTCCCTCTTCCCCTCTGTCTACTATGGAGGTCAAGGCAGGACCGCTTGCTTCAGTGCTTGCCAGAATGGAATAGATGCAGCATCACGCCTTCAAACCTCCAAAGCTGTGACCAAAATAAAGCTCATCAGTAGCTTTATGACATCATCAATAGCTTGTAGTAACAGCTGTAACTGGATCCAGGTGAATTACATCAGCTATTACCTGTTATATTTCCAGTTATTTACCTGGGCCCAGTAGTAACACAAAGCTAACACATGAGCCCAGGTAAATAAACGCAGGGGAGTGAGAAATATAAAGGCCACTTCAAAAGTCTCTCCTAATTCCTAAAGATGATTAGTCAGTTTTACAGTCTGTGTTGGAAATATTATTTATTTACATTTTGAGCAGTCCTTTTATGCAGTTTTCTGACTATATCTCAAATCTTTAAAAAGTTAAGCTATGAATGAGGGGAAGTATGTAGATAACATATAAAGAATAATTGCAACTGTGAGTCAATTATTGAGAAGAGTTCATGCTTCTCTTTAGAATTTTTGAAAAGGATGAAATTCATAAAGTTCACCACACTGAGGGTTTCTGTGCAGCTGGTTTTCCTAACAATATGCTGCATAGAGAAGAATAGTCACCTGGAGTGGCTACTGTACTGCAGCCAAGTTCCACTGCCACCGGAGATGCTCGTGACTGAGTCTTGTCTCTGCTTCCCAACCATCTTTAGCACACCCCTGGATGCAGCAGGTGGAGGCTCACGTAGCTGGGTCTCCACCACCCACATGGGAAGCCCAGGTGGAATTTCTGGCTCCTTGTTTCTGCCTGGCCCAGTCTGGGCTGTTCCATGAAAATTCTCTCACTTATGCTCTCTCTCCCTCTGTGTGTGTGTGTGTACTACTCTGTCTTTCAAAGAAATATACAAAAGCTTCAAGAAAGAAAGAATGTCAAGTCTTCCTTTCTCCTTACCTTTCATGAGACGTTTTGGAGTATGCTATCACTGCCCCGATGGTGTTGTCGGAGGCTACTTGCTGGTGACGTGGACTTGGCCACCTGGCTGTAGCACATTAACGTATTTCCTGGGTTGACATGCACAAAGGCACAAGATACAATGAATGCACATGATGTTTTCCAAAGCGGATGATGGTGGCCAGGCTGGGGGTGCAGCCAAGGCAAGTCAATGGTTTTCATTTCTCCAGGCTGGGAGAGCAGATGGCTCGGTGTCTGAGTGTGAAGCGCCTGGGAATTTAGAAATCTGCATGGGGGTGGGAGTGGGCAGGAATATAGCCCAGGGTTTAAGACACCCAGCTTCCACTTCCAGCTTCCTATGAATAAGACCCTGGGAGACTGCAGTGATGGCTTGAGTAACTGGGTCCCTGCCACCCAATGAGGAGGTTTGGATTGGCTCCTGGATTCCAGATCAGCTTAGCCCAGGTTGGTGTGGGGATTTGGAGAGTGAACCAGAGAATGGGTGCTCACTTTGTGTCTCAGAAAAACAGACAAAAAAAAAACCTTGGCCACACTTGACAGAGGAGAAAACTGAGGCATAGCAGCTAAAATACAAGCAGCTGAGATGCAAAGCCACATGGTTTAACCCAAGCTGCTGATGGCTTTTGTAAGGTAGTGAACCAATGGATGCAAGATGGCAATCTCTATCTATCTATCTATCTATCTATCTATCTATCTATCTATCTATCTATCTATCTCTACACATAGAGATATCTATCTCTACACACAGAGATAGGTAGAAATATTTTTTAAAAATAGTAAATGGGTATTTCCAGGAACAGGACTGGTGACAACTCATGTGTGGGATGCGAGTCACCTTTTCCCAGATGCATTCACACGGTACACACCACTCACCTGTTGGTCTCTTAGCAGCCATCTCCGTCATCAGATTAACTGTCACAGCGCCTTCGTCCTTGTGTTCATGTCACCCTGAATTTATTCTGTAATGAACCCTAAAACACAAAAGTAGGAGTACTGGCACTCAGATACAGAATGATCACCATAAAGTGCTTCTCTCCAATGAGATGGGGAAAGCTCTTAAGAGAAAAAGAAAAACACACACAAAAACCACTGCATGCTGAGGTGGCTGAGATCCACAGGGAGAGCAAAGCTGCAGGGAGGCAGAAGGACGTTTGCACCGCGTTTGCTGTTTTGGCCATGGTGTGTGTGCCTAAGCACTGGGCTGAGATGGCAGCAGCCTGACGTCTGAGTATGGCTGCACAAGTGAAAACACAGTTTTGCTTATCTTCTTGGAACTTATCCTCTGCAGATAAAAAGGACCCATGGAATTTATCTTTCTGATCCCTGGTTAGGCATGCCAGATTTAGCAAATAGAACTACCAGGTGTCCATTGAAATTTGAACTTTAGATTAACAACAACTTTATAAGTTCCAACCGAAATTCAGATTTGCATGGGGCTCTTTGGTTTTATCTGACAAGCCCCACCAACTCCTCCCACTTCCCCTGCACCACCCCTTCCTTCCCCGACTCTGGCTACCACAGCCTCCATGGGCAGCCTTCCTGCAGTTTTTGTGAGTCACTCAGAATCTCAAACATCCCTTGTCTGCTCTGCACACCTGCAGGGGAGTCTAGTGGGCCACAAAACCCTCTTCGACCACATCTCTATTAATATGGGAGAACGAATGCAAGAGCTCAAAGGCTGGGTCCATCAAGAACAAGCTGGGAGACAACACACTTCTTGATGGAGGAGGCTAGTGCAAAAAAGGCCTAGTCAGTAAAGTACCTTCCCAGAGAGTTCCACCAGGAGATGTCATCGGGAAACAAATCTCGGCACCAGCTTGCATCACCTCTGCCACGTGCCTGAACCCTGTGAGCTTTGGAATGGGTGGCAAAGAGGCAGTGTTGCATCCGCACGTACAGAGGCAAGGTCAGACTTCCACAGAGGCCCTGCGCTTTCTCTCAGTCACACAGCAAAGCTGGGGTAAACACAAAGGCTTCCAGAGGCACAGCTGCTGTTCCCAATTCGCGACCCAGCAAACCCATCCTCGCAAGCATGGGGCACCTTCAAATGCTAGATCATAATTAACAGATGTGTGCAAGTCATGGCTAAAGAATTAAAGTCAGCACAATGGTTCATGTTGTGGCACAGAAGGTTAAACTTCTACAATACCAGCATCCCATGGAGAACAGCCATTTTGAGTCCTAGATTTTCTAATTTTAGTTCAGCTCCCTGCTAGTGCACCTGGGAAGGCGGCACAAGATGGCCCAAGTATTTGACTTAAGCCCCTGCCATCCGTGTGAGAGATCTGGATGGAGTGTTTGGTTTCTGGCTGCAGCCTAGCCCAACTCTAACTGCTATAGCCATGTGAGGAATGAACCAGCAGTTGCCTTTCAAAGAAATAATATAAATATTTTAAAAAGAAGAGTAGCATGGTGGCTGAAACCAGCAACTTGTGAAACACTTGAAAATGTAATCAGATCTTTCAAAACATAATCAGTGACTTAAATATGCACACTTTGAGTCACATTGAATTCAAATGTAAACGCACAGTTGACCTTTGAATGGCAGGTAGAGTGACAGGCAGTTCCTTTCATAAGGATCCTAATGGTTCAACTGAAGTATCTCCCTAAGCAAGGCAAGAAAGTCCTCTATAGGGCCCGGTGCGATAGCGTAGTGGTTAAAGCCCTTGCCTTGCATGTGCCAGGATCCCATATGGGCACCATTTCTAATCCTGGTGACCCAGCTTCCCATCCTGCTCTCTACCAGTACAGAGGATACTACCTCCTGTCTCAACACAAGCAGTGACATCCGGAACACTGATGTTTTGTTTGTTTTCTATTCCCACACACTCATGTCATTCATCTACCGCCTGTAGTTGGCTAGAGTCTCTAGGTCTTTGTCACATGAACTCCCTCAACCCATACTTCTGCAGTTGTTCCTAATTCACTGGAGACCTACCTCTAGCCTTCATATAATTTATCTTTCCAGTCTGGAGTTTTTAACACCCTGATGAGATGCCATTATCCAACATAAGAATGACGGCATCCACCCAGCCAGCAGAATCCATTCTCCTGTGAGCAGGGCATCACATGCTTGGGGCTAAAGCAGTGTGGGAGGAAATAAATCAGCCCCGATTGCAGAGCTGGGCTCCAATGCCAGTTTTGTTGCTCTGAATGTGTGTCTGAGTCTTACGCTCACCAACTGCCAAATGAACTGTGTTCCTGAAGCGGGCTGGTAATGAGGGCCAGAGGTCAAAGCACATTAAAACACACACACACACACTTTGCTCCTAAGGCTTTGTTTCTTTTATACTTCTGCCTTTCCCATGTGCTTGTGGAGGCCATGCTGCTAGAGCCCCTGGAACCACCTGACTGGCTAGGCTCTAGGATCTGACTCGACCACACCCATCTTCTTGCATTACAACTGTATTGGAGCTGTTTCTCTTTTTTAAAGCTAACCTTCACAGCTATGGGTTCTGCAAGATGTATAAGGCCTGTTTCAAGTGGCAACATTTCAAACAGCTTTTTCTTTCTGATGTCTTTCCAATTGGAGCATCGAAGAATCTGGAGGGCACGAGAGGGAAGCAGAGCTCTCATCTCACATTTAGAGATCAACTACAGATCTGGTGGGAGGAAACTGTATCCTCAACACGCTTGAGGCGCTAACCTCTGCCGCCACCTGGTGCTAGTCATCTCAGCTGCAGGAAGCTACCAGCTGAGAGCTACCCCTGTAGCTTCCCTGCAAATCCCAGAGTTTTCAACTTCCTTGGGGAAAAACAATAAAGGTGTTCTCCTCTATTTGTCCTGCGAAGATGTGCAAATTCTGTTGTCTCAGATGTGCCCAGAATGTGTATGAGAAATAAAAAGTCAAAACAGGTGTGATTCCTTCCGGGTATAGGAACGTTAGTTGTTGGGCTATTTCCCCAATGGAAAATGACTGTTTTTTGTTTGTTTTGATTGGGGCACTGATGTCAATCTTTCCTGCCTTCCATCCATTTCTCATTTCCACTTGGCAAAGGTGGAGAGAGAAACCAAATGCTCATGTAGAAAGTCCGAATTTTCATCTATCCACATCAAGGTTCTGTCGAAATTGGAGAAGGAAGAGTGGCAGAACAAAATGACATTTGGCCTAGGTCTGGGCCTATTTAACCCAATGTTACATCCACCCTGGGTTCAAGGGCATCCAAGCACCCAGTAGCTCCCAGCCTCTTGGAGCTCCCAGCTCTGAGGACACACTCCTGCCTTACAATGCAGAACCACAGCAGCAAACAGCTAAGCTTGATGAGCAAAGAGTTGTGCATTTCTGTGCATCTCTCTTTTCCTTCTGCATACTGTGTGTTGTGTAAGGTAACAAAATAAAAGTAGTGGGCCCGGCGCGATAGCATAGCGACTAAAGTCCTCACCTTGAACACGCCAGGATCCCATATGGGCACCGGTTCTAATCCTGCCGGCCCTGCTTCCCATCCAGCTCTATGCTTGTGGCCTGGGAAAGCAGAAGAGAACAGCCCAAAGCCTTGGAACCCTACATCCACGTGTGAGACCCAGAAGCAGCTCCTGGCTCCTGGCATTGGATTGGCTCAGCTCCACCACAGCGGCTGCTTGGGGAGTGAATCATCGGACAGAAGATCTTCCTCTCTGTCTCTCCTCCTCTCTGTATATCTGCCTTTCCAATAAAATTAAATAAATAAATACAAGTAGTGATTAGAGACTGTTTCATGTTTCATGTTCTTGCAAAATTTTATGATGGCGAAAAGCTGGGCATTCATGTCAGTGCTTTCTTCCTATGTTTTTAAGATTTATTTTTATATAAAAGGTAAATAGAGAAGAGACACACAGAGAGGAATCTTCCATCTGCTGGTTCACTCCCCCAAAGGGCTACAATGTCTGCAGCTGAGCTAATTCAAAGCCAGGCGCCAGGAGCTTCTTTCAGGTCTCCCACATGAGTGAAGCGTCCCAAGGATTTGGAACGTCTGCCACTACTTTCTCAGGTCACAAGCAGGGAGCTAGATGGGAAGTGGAGCTGCCATATGCAACGCTGGTATTGCAGGTAGAGGCTCAGCTTATCACACCATGGTGCCAGCCCCTTGTTTTTGGTTATCTGAACTCAATGGAGTTGAATCATGGTCTTCCCATGCATGACTAGGCCTTCTCCCCAGGGGCAGCTTTGAGGATTTCTGCATCTGGTTTTGCAGGAGACAACTGGTGTCCCAGGAGATGAGTATTTCCAAAGTGATGACAGACATCAGAACTATCAGCCATTTCTGGAAGTTGCTGATTTACAAGCATGAACGTTACTGGAAAATAACTACCACCTTCCTAAGGGAAGTGAGTCAATGGACTAAAATTGGAATGAGAAGCCATATTTGCTTGTTACACAACACCAGCCATCCCTCTCCGAGGGGCAGTGCTGGGCCTGCACTGCATCCTGCTGGGTCCATCACTAGGTACCACACTCTGCCTTCTCCTCTCCATTCCCACTGTTTGTGAGGAACATTGTACTTGCTATTGCTGTAGGCAAGGCATGCACTGTGGCAGCTGTCAACACAAACCCTCTGTTTCATTGCTCGTCACACTCACGCCTGACTCTGCAGGAGAAGGGAGCATGCAGGGGTGCTGGTCCAGGTGCTGGGACCTTGAAGGGCTAAGTACAAATTGGATCTTGTTCACTACACTGAGGGCTCCCTAAGTACCTACACTGAAAAAAATCCCACGATCACTGGCCAACAAGACCACAGCTGGATCTAGGGAAGGGCTAGGATAGCTGAGGTGGTGCTCAAAAGTTTGAAACTGTTTTTCAGCATTAACTGTGGGAAACAGCAACAACCGGCTCCATTAAGTAATTACACTTTTTATTAAAAAAAAAAAAAGTTGTGATCAGTTACTGAGACCTGCAGGGCATCCTCTGTACAGTTCTCTCCCACAGAAATGTTCTGCACAATTCTAGTGTCAGATCTCTGCAGGAGGCTGACCCTCACTCGATGCACTCACCTGCTCAGATTCCCCGTTTGATGTACACTCACGAGCAGGCACTCAGCTCCGTGAATGATAGTGCAATGTAGGGATGTATTCACCTCCATCAACGTCTGAAACTTACATTCCACAGGCTTCTTTTTTTAAAATTTTTTTTTTTTCTTATTGGAAGGACAGATTTACAGAGAAGCAATGAAAGATCTTCCATCTGCTGGTTCATTCCCCAAATAGCTGCAACAGCTAGCTGGGCTGAGCCGATTTGAAGCTAGGAGCCAGGAGCTTCTTCTAGGTCTCCCATGTGGTTGCAGGATTGGTCCCAAGGCTTTGGACCACCTCCACTACTGACTCAGGTCATAAACAGAGAGCCGGATGGGAAATAGAATAGCCAGGACATGAATCCGCACCTATATGAGATCCCAGTACTTGTAAGGGAAAGATTAACCAATTGAGCCATCACACCAGGCCCTCCACAGGGAACTTTTTATGTCCATTTCTCCCTGTCTCCTGCCCTCCCTGTCCCTGACAACCACCAGCCTGTTCCTCCAGCCCTAGTTTTGCCAGACAGGCATAATGGTTAAGATGCCACCTGGGACTCCTACAGCCCATACTAGAGTGTCTGGTTCAAGTTCTGAGTCCACTTCTGATTCAGCCTCCTGATGACGTGCACCCTCAGAGGTATCAGGGAACAGTTCAAGGACTTGGGTCCCTGCCATCCACGAGGGAGACCTGGAAGGAATTCCTGGCCCCTGACTTGGGCCTGACCTACTTCCTGTGTGATAGACCCCTCTTTCTGCCTTTCAAGTAAAAAGGCAATTAATTGGTGCTGGCATCATTGCACACTATGCTAAGCTTCCACTTTTTTTGATGGTGACATTCCATATGGACATCATTTTGAGTCCTGACTGCTCTACTTCCCATCCAGCTCCCTGCCTGTGGCCTGGGAAAGCAACAGAGAATGACACAACTCCTTACGCCCATGCTTCAATGTGTGAGAGACCTTAAAGAAGCTCCTGGCTTTGGATCAGCTCAGTTCCAGCCATTTATGGCCACTTGAGGAGCAAACCAATGGATAAAAGAAAGATCTGTGTGTGTGTTTATAACTTTAAAAAAAAATACTTAAAAAAATGAAAAGAGAACTTTAACAAAGAACTGTACAAAATGTTAGCACTATGGGATTTATTTTTTGTACTCAGTCCTGTGCCCTTTAGCCATCTGGTGTACCAGCGGTCTGTTCTGCTTTCTTGACAACTAACATCCCATAGGATGATGCACTGCAGTTTTATCATTCACCTCCTGGAGGACAGCTGGGTTAATCCCAGCTAGGGGTTATCACACATCTACTGTTTAAGTGTTTGTCTGTTTCCTCTGTTTCTGCTTTTCTGTGAGCTGCTGAAATATTCCTTAGAATCTCCTCTTGATGTGCAGTGTTGTGACTGTATCAGTCCTACCCCTTCCAGTGGTGTTACTCTGTGGTTTAACTTGTCTGGTATGCTCTTAGGGGCTCCCAGTGGTGCCTGCTGGTGCTGTCTGAGGGGCCAAACATAGCCCAGGCTGGTGCCATTCGTGCCTCCAGGCCCCTGGGGACAAAGGCACTTCCTGTGCTAGGCTTGTGGAGGAGGGACCTCAGGAGAAGGGGGAAGGAGTGTGTGCCCCATTGCTGGTACTGCTGGTCTCACTGGAGTTGAGAGATTCACAAGGGGGCAGAGGGTGCCTTCCACTGCTGGCTTGGAAGTTGGGAACTGCCTGGTTCTCTGGCAGGGAGTGCGGGACAGGTGTAAGATTTCCTTCCTCTGAGCCTGGAGTCTCAGCTCACCTTTCCTTTCCCACCTCTCATAGAGTTCTTTGGCATTACTTCTGAGGTCTAGGGTTGCAAGAAGCAGGCAGGCGCAGGGAGACCGTCTACTGCACCTTGTCTCTCCTGAAGGCCAGAATATCATGATCCTTGTCTGCGATGTGTGTTAAGGAGGTGCTGCTACAAATGGCAAGTCACTCTTTACCCATCCAACTATGAGGGACATAATTGCAGGGCGAAGTGTATAACAGAACAACACTAAACACAGAAATGCCCTTCGATACTTGTGCATTTAGATAAAAAGTATGTGAGGATAAGCACAGGGCTGCTCATGTTGGTTGCTGGGAGAGAAGAACAACAGCATTAATTTTATTTCTATGTATTATTCTTTTGATTGTAGTTAACAATTTTTTTTTTGGTGTCGCTGGCACAGTGTCATAGTGAATAAAGCTGCCACCTGCAGCACCAGCATCCCATATGGGTGCTGGCTCAAGACCCAGCCGTTGTACTTCTGATCCAGCTCCCTCCTAATGTGCCTGGGAAAGCAGCAAAGAATGGTCCAAGTATTTGGGCTCCTGCACCCATGTGAGAGACCCGGAGGCAGTTCCTGGCTCCTGGCTTTGGAATGGCCCAGCTCTGGCTGTTATAATCATCTGGGGAGTCAACCAACAGATGGAAGATCTCTCTCTTTTTCCCCTCCTGCTACTTATAACTCTGCATCCCAAATAAATAAATCTTAAAAAAATGCTTTTGAAGAAAAAAATTAACAGAGAATTTTCAAAGATGAATTTTGAAAACTAGCTACGACGGTAACATCTGTCGACAGGAAAACAAACACTCTGGTACGGTCACACCACAGAATGTACTACTTAGCAGCAAAGAGGAAGCACATCATGACATACACAACAATTTGGGTGGCTTTTGTGGGAACTACATGAGTGAAAAGTCAAATGAAAAAACTTACATACAATATGATGCCATTTACAAAGCAGCTTTTTAAAAAAAAGATTTATTTACTATTTATTTGAAAGGCAGAGTTACAGAGAGGGAGAGGGAGAGCTCCTTCACGTGCTGGTTCACTCCCTAAGTGATCACAGCGGTCAGGGCTAGACCAGGCTGAAGCCACGGGTCTGGAATTCCTGCACTTTGAAGCTGGTGATGCACAATACTCTTATGTTATGGTACAATCCTTACACTGATTAATGTGGAAATTAATATAAACACTTAAAAAATAGTGATTTCAACAGAAATACATTTTTAAAAGATTTTTCCCAGCATATTATAAACATGCAGAATTGAAAATTACACTGAAGAACTGGTGTATGTAGGAGTTGTAATCCACTCAGACTACAGGAAAACATGGGCAAAGTTTCCGAGGGACTTAAATGAAGAGAGGTGCTCATCAGAACCCTGGCCAACGGCACCGTGACAGGGGACACTCATGCTTCAACGCTGCGATGCAGTCTCGCCTTGTCTTTCCTAGAGGAAGTAATTATGATACTCTTGGGGCTGGGAACAACCTTGAGTGTCAAACTCTATTTTCTCCTGTAGGATGACATAAACACATCAGCATTTCCTTTAAAAGTCAGAGCAGTGACTTTCATCCTATCCATCCAAAATGAGCTCAATTAGAATTGGAGTAAAAAATGATTCACTAAAACCTTTAACTTTCTCTGTGGAGACAGAGTTTTTCAAATGACTGGAATTTTATTAGACAAGGAACAGCAGCTAGAGAAGTAACAAAAAATGTATCTTAGGACTCCATAAGTACTTCACATATTTACCAACATAAGCATGGCTTTCCGGAAGACTACTCTCCATGAGACCATTTGCTGTTCCAACTTCCAGAGCTGCAAACATCTCAGGCCTGCTGGTCAGTGACCCTGACCGTCACATTCTTTGACTCAGGGGACAGCCTTCTACGTCAGCCTCTGGTCTCTTTGCTCACATCAGGAGAACACTCCTCAGAGGGTGAAGGCCAACACCCTGACAGCTCACGCTGGCTCTGGGGACAGGTGCTTTCCTCCATGACAACTTCCAGCTCTGGAGCTGTTGCTGGCAACACATGGAACATGGCTCTGAGTTCGTGTCCCCTCCTCCTAAGAGACATCCATGCTGGCACAGTCAGAGCAGGCAAAGGCTCCCGAGCAGCAGGCACAGGGACACTCTGCAAAGGCCAGGAGCTCCTGGTTCTGCAGTGCCTGCCCAATACCTCCTGGCTGAACGCTGGTGGCCGGCACTGGGGGGGTCCTGACAACTGCCGGCATCTGCAAGTTCAGAAAGTGCTTTCCAGTAAGCAGTGGCACCCGCACCCAGTGGGACACACCTCCTGAGTCCGAAACCACTCCATCATGTGGCTGGTGTGGCCACCGTGCCCACAGGTCAGGCAGAAATTGGATGATCCGCGCACAGCCACGTGGCAGACGGCACACTGGAAGGTGAAGCCCTTGCAGATGGCGCACTGCGTGCCTCGGACCTCACTCCGGCAGTGGCTGCAGTACACGCCGAACTCTGGAATCAGGCAGGGTGGGGGAAACAGAGGAATGGTGAGTTTTGCTCTGAATAGAGGAAACTGGGCACCGGCATGGCTTTGGTTTTCATCTTCACAAGCAGAATTTCTTCTGTTATGTAGGTAAGTGTTAGAAAGGGCAGCTAGTGTCACCGCAGTGGCAGGGCACGGGCAGAGGGCATGACTAGCACTGACAGCAGTCATCTGGTATCTCTTCCTGCACTCATGGCTGGCAGGGGCCCAACACAAAGAAGGTGCTCATCAGATACTTTGCACAACTCATGAAGCCTCTCAGGAGAGAGCAGACTGCTATGGCCGGGCCTCCTTCCGGTCTGTGTGCTAAGTGATTGTTCAGGAAGACTGCCCCATCAGGACACCACTGTGGCACGCCTTGTGGGAGAGGCTGCAAGGTTCATCCCACCCTCCCAAGACCCAGTTGGCATGTTACTAACATGTAGAATAAAGGGACCAGGGGCCCTGCTTGCCCTGGCTCCCCTCTCATCCCTGCTGCTCAGTGCATCCTTCCTCTCTGTCCCCAGGGTAGACCTCCCCACATGCTCTACCTCTCTTGCTGGGATGCTCCCCTCCCCACCAGACCCTAACTAAATGCTGACTGTCTCTGCTGACTTGGGTGAATGGTCATTTCTTCCTTAAGTCCCATGACAGTCAGAGCAAAGGTGCACACAAGGCCCCAGCCCTTCTTGCTCCCGACTGTCACCTTGCTCAGAGGCTGAGTCCAGTGGTCAGCACCAGCCTTTTCCACTCTCTCAGCAGCCATCCACTGACATTCTGCAGAACCACCTGCTTCACAGGGTGAAATACACCCTGGCCCAATACTTAGTACAGTCCTTCGTGTCTAACAAATCCACCCTACCAGCCCTTGGCTCACCTGGTCTCTCAGTCTTTTCCCTCTGGTCTGCAATCCACTTTTCTCTGTCTGCCTCTTTCTGGATGCAATTAGCCCTTTGGTCAACCTGAATCCCACACACTAAACTCTACTAGTTTTCTGCAGACAACTCCAACTTCTTTATCCTTCTTTTCCTTCAACTACAGCATCTGAAAAAACCTCAACCTTGACAAACCTCATCACCTGTGCACGCATGCCTGTCCCCAAGAAGCTAAAGAATCCTGGAGGATGGTGCTATGTGGGTTGTCCATGTACCATACCACAGTGTCTGGTTTGAGTCTCAGCTCCATTTCCAATTCCAACTTCCCACTAATGCACAGTGAAAGAGGGCTCAAGCAGCTGGGGCCTGCCATGCACAAAAGAGACCCAGACTGAATTCTGGGCTCCTGGCTTCAGTCCTGGCTACTGTGGTCATTTGAGAAGTGAACCAGTGGATGGAAGATGGCTCTCTGTCCCTGTGTGTCTTTGTCTCTCTGACTTTCAACGAAAATGAAAATAAATAACTCAAGGGGCCAGCATTATGGTACAGCAGGTTAAATTACCACTTGCAATATTAGCACCCTGTATCAGATGCCAGTTTGAGTTCTGGCTGTACTGCTTTCAACCCCAGCTCTCTGCTAATATGGCTGAGGGAGCAGAGGAAGATGAGCTAAGTATGTGGACCCTGGCCACCCGCATGGGAGACCAGGATGGAGTTCCTGATTCCTGACTCCAGCCTTACCCAGACTGGACTGTTACAGCTATTTGGGGAGTGAATTAGCAGATGGAAGATCTCTCTCCTGCTCTCCTTCCTTTCTCCTTCTCTTTCCCTCCTTCCCTCTCCCTCTTTCTCTGACCTGTCACTTTTTCAAATGTAAATAAGTCCTTTAAAAAAATACAAAGCAAGCAAGCAAGGAAGGAAGAAAGAAAAGAGAAAAGAAAAGAAAAAAGACATGCCTCTCACTTCAGACACTGTCAGGTCTCTTAGGCCAGTGTGCTTCTTCCAACCTCAGATGGCTCCCTTGAGCTTCTGCCAAGTTCACTTCCCTCTGCATAACACCTTCACCTTCCCAAGTCGGGCCTTCCTTGTCGTTCCTGACAGAGGCAGGCACCTCTCTTCTATCACACCTGACCCCTCTGCTGTATTACAGCCACGTCATAAAAATACATCAACAAAATCTATTTGAATACACAGTAACTAACACAAATGTTTACAGAGGTCCTAGTTAAGGGATATCCTGAGTTTGATCAGACCAGTTCGATAATTTTGGTTTAAAAAGAGTCAGGTCTTCTCCACGTAAGCCTGACTTTTTATATTACATAAGACTCTGCCTCACATTCTCATGAAAAACCTTAAATTCCTATTACTGGCTTTATTGGTCAGATATTACTTCTATTCAACATTTACAATTACTAGAACACAAAAATTGCATGTGCAAGTAAACTGAATTATAATAATATGTCTTTTTGAATGGTTTGTCCTTTGGCACTTGAGATAACTGTAAATGTAAACTTCATTTATCTAAGTAAGATTATTAAAGTTTCATCTCTCTAAAAAAAACTCAGAATGTCACAAATAATTGTTTCTCTACAGTGAGTCAGAGCAAACATAATTTTCAAGATCCTTATTAACTTTAAGAATTTGGACTAATATTTCACTTAGCTAATAAATGAATAATTTAGGAGGAATCTGGACAATCTCTAAGTGAATCTAAATCCACAAAGACAAAAAATGCAAAAACACTAAACCATTCTCCCTTGCCTCTTTGCAGTATCCACAAGGCAAGTTGTGGTTGAAGCATGCGGAGCAGGCAGTACGGGGCCTCTGCATGCTGTTTGAAGGGGTGCAAAGAACATGGGGCATGTTAACCAGGGTGTCAAGGTGTCTCCTGAATGGGCACCACCTCCAGAACTTGCCAGATGGCTGCTGAGCAACACTGCAGATTTGATCCCCCCTCTGTACATGCATAGCAAAAGGGATATCAGAATGAACTGGAAATGTTTGATACTCCTCATGCTTCTAAATCAGTGCAACGTTATTGTGAGGCCCTTATACTTACTAAGCCTACTCTACGGGGTGGCTGCACCCCACACTGGAGGCCTAGCTTTGAGTCCCAACTCTGGTGTGTCATTCCAGCTTCTTGTCAGTGCAGACTGTGTAAGGTGGCAGGTAACAGCTCGGGTAACTAGGCTCCTGTCACTCATGTGAGACCTGAACTGAGTTCCCAGCTCCCAGCTCCAGCCAGGCCCAGCCCTGACTGCTGTGGGCATCTGGAGACCAATCCAGTGAGTGACAGATCTCTAGCTCTCTCGCTCCCTCCCTCTCTAGCTATCTGTCTCTCAGCCTTTCAAATTAATCAATAGATAAATTTAATATTAATTAAATAAAGTTAACTCACAATATGAGAAAAAAAATATTCCATTTTCCTAGGTGACTGTATACAATAAGGAGTTACTAAACCATAATGTTTTCAACAACTGTCTTTCAAGACCAATAGGGGGGGCCCAGCGTGGTAGCCTAGCAGCTAAAGTTCTCGCCTTAAACATGTAAGGAACCCATATGGGTGCTGGTTCTAATCCTGGAGGCCCCACTTCCCATCCAGCTCCGTGCTTGTGGCCTGGAAAAGCAGTCGAGAATAGCTTGGGACCCTACACCTAAATGTGGGAGACCTGGAAGGGGCTCCTGGTTCCTGGCTTCAGATCAGCTCAGCTCTGGCCATTACAGCTGCTTGGGGAGTGAACCATTGGATGGAAGATCTTCCTCTTTCTCTCTCCTCTTCTCTGTATGTCTGGCTTTCCAATAAAAATAAATAAAATCTTAAAAAAAAAGAAAAAAGACCAACCAAGAAGATACCAAGATACCAAGGCTATTTATGAAGAGTGGCAGACCTGACAAGTCAGCTTTTTAAATCTGTTTCATTTGGTAGTATCAAGCATTTTATCACGTGAATTTATAGCTCCCTGCTGGTCCGAGAATTCCCTTGATCTAAAATCTTTTCATCTGAGGGAAACCACTGTCCAGGCCCTGTTACCTGATGATGTGGCCAACTAGAGGAGTCTTCTCCTTGGTGGTACTGCTAACCGTACATTTACCAGGGTCATTTAGCTCCATTGCTAACTTCCAGTTTCTGCTTTTGTCTTACATTTGTTTAAAGACAGAAATAGAAACACACAGAAGAAACATCAAAATCAGGGCTCTTTAGAAACCACTGAAAGCCCTCTTCCCTACTGACCCAGTGCAGAGAGACCTGCATGCTGACAATGTCCCTACACATGTGTTGGACAGGAATGGACCCAGGATCCCCAGACCTACGGCCCAGAAACAGAAATGATTTTCATGAAAATACATGTAGATGGCTGGAGAACCCATGGTAAGTGCACAGGAATTACTCAGCAAGGGCTAAGTAAGACTGACAAAACAAACAAACAACAACAAAAACAGAACCTCGGCTAGCAGACATCTGAGAACAATCCTTTTCTCCCTCCTTGTTCCATCTCTATCCCTCAATGATATTTAAATAAATCAAAACACTCTTTAAATGGTAATCTTATTCCATTTTGCTAAGCAGAAATAAAAAACAGAAAATCAAAATCTAAATGCAAGATCATAACTTATCAGGAACACTTAAGAACCAAGTCTATAAGAAATAATTACACATTGATCTGTGTAAAAATACTCAAATATTAATTCTAGTAATTGATATGTTAGGACAAATTCATTCTGATTATCATTTAAGTCTTCCTAAGCGTATGTCTCAGAACTGGATTGTATTATAGACTTCTCATCTACCCAACCAAGCCACCCCTTCCTACTTCTGCATATGACCCACCTGATCCATAATAAATGTTGGCGATGATTCAGCTGACTGAAGCATCGACACATTAGTTCCATATGTCTGAGTCATTTTTTTCCATAAAATAACTAAAAAAAATTTTTTTTTTAATTTGAAAATCAGACATACACACACACACCATGTTCAAGGCTGGGCCAGGGCTAAAGCCGGGAGCGGAGAACTCAGTCTAGGCCTCTCACCCTCTGGGTTTCAGGGACCCAATTGCTTGAGCCATCACCGCTGCTGCCCAGATTGGCAGGAAGCCGGAGTTAGGGCTTTGAAGCAGGCACTGAACCCAGGTGCTGATGTGGGACACAGGCAACCTCAGCACTAGGCTAAATGAATGCTCCCTGAAAATTAATTTTAAAGGCTATCATTAATCTCTTCCTATTACCCTTTCCTGAATTGAAATACTCTGAAAAAAAAAATACAGTGTCTTTACAGTTCTCCAAATGTATGTACCAAAATAATCAACATTAAAATCATCCTTGTTATTCACCACCTAAAGTTATACATTCTCTAGTTTTTTTCAAACAACAAAACACAACCTGACCCAAACAGCTCTATGCACCTTATTGCAAAACCATTCCCTGCCAACCACATCCCATTACTCCTTAGAGAAAATCCTTTCAGCTCATTTGCCATCTAACTTTTACCTTCCTGTCTCCAAACACATTTATAAAGTGATTTTCTAATTTTCATGTTTATGCATTAGCCACTGACTTCCCACAGGGAAAAGTTTTCACTCCCAACTGCATGCGTGTTCCACCTGCTGCTCATCTTCCCCATGCAGTGCTGCTCAGTATTCCCACTTCACATTACTTAGCTAAGTCAGCCAGCCTTATGCAAGCCACGCCATATACCATGGCACTTCCTTTAGTGCATATTTTGCCTTTCCCAGAGCAATATCCTTGATTTTTTTGCTTTTTTAGTTTGCTGTGCACTTTATTAGCAACTCACCTCCACATTCTCCCTTGAACTTCCAAGTTGTCTGTAAGTATACTGGACACGGAAGTACCCTAGATTTGTTTTCTACATTCTTTTGCTGGAGGCAGGGCTCCAGTCTGGACAGACTGGCTGTGAACACTGTGAGCACCTTCCCTGGTGTCCCCACGCCTGTGTTTCGCTCAGGGAGTCTACTCCTTCACCCTGGACAGGCTGATGCTTATCTTCACACTCGATTGATCGCTGACTTACACAGGTGAGTCTAGGTCGGAAGCCACTTCCTTGAGGTTCTATCCTGGAACTCAGAGATTGATCCTCTGAGACCTTAGGCCATTCATTCACATGCCTCACTTTTCCTAGGTGATCTTTTTCTTTTTTTCCCCCACCCGCAGAAGTTCTGTAACCCTGCTCTTCCTCATTTATTATGTTAGGGACTTGATGAGAAATGCATTTCCTTTTTCTGAAAAAAATCCAATCTTCATTTGGGGCAGAGGAGAGTTGGCATGTCCAGATCTGAGAAGTAGGAGTGGCAGTTTGGAATTCCCAAAAGAACCACCAAACAAGATTCCTACGTTTATGTTCCATCACGTTCTAGAGCTATCAGATACCACTGCTTCCTGAACCTCTTGGAGAGGATCATCATTTACTTACTTGAGAGACAGAGTTCCCACCTGCCATTTCACTCTCCAAATGCCCACACTGCTGGGAGACAGAAACTAAGCCAGGCACTCAATCCAGGCCTCCCTCACGGGTAGCAGGAACTGGACCATTTGAGCCATCATCATGCCTCCCCCAAAATGCAATTAGCAGGAACCCAGGCTTGGCAGCTCCACCAGGGAGCAAACAGCTACTCCAATAGGGGATGCAGGGGATGGACTAGGCTTCTTCGTCATCCTCTTCTTCTTCTTCTTCTTTTTTTTTTTTTTGTTTAAAGATTTATTTATTCTTAATGCAAAGTGAGATATATAGAGAGGAAGAGAGACAGAGAGGAAGATCTTTCGTCCAATGATTCACTCCCCAAGTGAGTGCAACGGCCGATGCTATGCCGATCCAAAGCCGGGATCCAGGAACTTCCTCCAGGTCTCCCAAATGGGTGCAGGAACCCAAGGCTTTGGGCCATCCTCAATTGCCTTCCCAGGCCACAAGCTGGGAGTTGGATGGAAAGTGGAGCTGCCAGGATTAGAACCGGCGCCCATATGGAATCCCGGCATGTTCAAGGCAAGGACTTTAGCCGCAAGGCCACCGCGCTGGGCTCTGTACTTGCTTCTTAATCATTACAGCACACACCTACTTCTAAAACAGACTCTAATCCATCTCTCTCTATCTCTAGCAATCCCACACTTAGACAAGACAGCAGATCGAACTATTGCGAGTTTCCTTAAAGGTCATCCTTCTTCTCTGTTCCCTTCAAATCCCTCACTTAGCAGCCAAAATGTACCTCTGTTTAAGGCAAGGATTTCAGCCACTAGGCTACGCTGCCAGGCCCAAGAGTGCCTCCCTTAACACCCATCTCCTATCTGTCCAAATGCTTTCTGTTCATGCTGCGCAGCACTGTGCTTGCTCAAGAATACTATTTGGTTTCTCTTTCCCATTCAGCTATGAGGCACACCAAAGGAAGGGATGCAAGAACTTGTCACCTAAGAGGAGGTCGATATGTATTAGTTGAATAAATTAGTGTTCCTACTGCAAATCAATAGCTCAGAACTGTCTATAAAACCACTTCTTTCACAAGTGAAATTTAATCTTATGAAATGCAAGTTTTCAGAACCTTGGGAATGGATCAAAAATATCTCTCAGAAACTTCTGACTACCAATCAGAAGCTAAAACTTCACTTTAAAACTGAAGTTATGAGCATAGTAAAGAACTTTCCAGATAGTGGCAGAAAAAGAAATTCATACTCACCAATCCCTTTGTGTGGATCAGGGGGACAGGAAACAAACTTCAGCACTTCTGCTCGCTTCTCTCTCAGACCCCAACGATACAGGATTTCCCCATAGCATTTCTTAAAGTCATCAAACTGCTGGGTATTGGCAGGGTCCAAAAGTCTACAGGAAATTAAAAAAAATTTCTTTTTGGTTCCTTTAAGGAAAACAAGCTGGATCCAAAAGCACTTAACAGGTCTCCTTAAAATTTAAACATTAATGAATAAGTCTATTTGATAGGCAGAGCCACTGAGACAGAGGGAATCTTCCACCTACTGGTTCATTCCATAATGGCCACAGCTGGGCCAGGCTAAAACCAAGGGCCTGGGAATGCCAGCTATTTCCCACCTGGGTGGAAAGAACTCAGGTCCTGGACCATGACCCACTGCTTCCCAGGCACATTCAGCAGGAAGCTGGATGGAAGTAGAGAAGCCAGGATTCAAACTCACACTCCAATATGGGATGCTGGCATTCTAAGCGGTGGCTCAACTTGCTGTGCCACAATGCCCCCTCTAACAGACCTTTGTCAAAGTAGGAGTCTCAGTTTGAGAGAATCTAGAGTTTTGGAAAGGTGCTGCAGCCTAGGAAAACAGTTACCTTTTATTTTTATCATGCTGGTCACGCTCCCGCTCCCGAGGGTCACTGCAGGTCAGGCTCCCAAAGCGCATCTCCTCAGGTGAGGACTCCCCCCAAGGTGAAGAGATGTGCTCTGCCTCCTTGCCAGCTGGAGAACCAAGCAGAGGGAGGACGGCAATCAGAGAGGCCTAGGGCAGGGTCTGAAAGCCATCCCAGCATTGCAGAAAGAGAGAGAAAGAGAGAGAGAGAGAGAGAGAGAGTGTGTGTGTGTGTGTGTGTGTGTGTGTGTGCATGCTCAGCAATCAGAGAGGCTGAGGGCAGGGTCTGCAAGCCCTCCCAGCATGGGTGTGTGTGTGTGTATGTGTGTGTACACATGTGCACGACTGAATCTCTGGGGGGAAACAAGCTGAGCTGTGCATTCTGAGGAACTCAACTAAACACCACTCTCTTAGCCTTGCGTTTTTGTCCAGGTATTTCATTATTAAGAGAACCTGGCAATTAAGCCCACAGCATGATAACTAAGGACTTTGTCATCTAGTGATGTAACAGGATATTACATAGTTACTGTTTACAAAGATTTTGTTTAAATGCTTGTGAAAAAATTAGAAATGGAACACAAATATCACATGTATGCAAAGGGCACGGCCATATGCAGATCAGAGGAAAATGTTCTGGAAGGTTAAGTTATTATCCCTGGGTGAGAAATCAAAGATCACTATTTTCCCTCACAGTGCTTCTTGTCCACAGATTTTCGTTTGCAATATAACTAGTGTTATAGTCAGTAAGATTAAGATCATTTTGAAAAAGAAGATTTTACAATCCAGGAAACAACAAATATTCCTATTCATGAAGCAAACGTTATGGCCAGCTGGAACCAGGCCCAGTTTTACTTTTCTACCCTTGAGTGGTCCTGGAGAGGGATGGAGACAGGAAGTGGTAGGTGATCATAGGCAAAGATGTGCGAAGGAGAAAGGATAAGGGTTAGGTTTAGGGGTGAACAAAGGGGAGCCCCACCATCAGCTTTTCAAAGATATGAGATGTAAAGGAACCCAGCAAGACAGAGTGATCAACCAGGCAGTGGCCTGTCTAGCCCACAAGCTGGGCTCTCTCCCTAGCCTGTTATATTGAAGGAGAAATGAGAATCAAGGAAAAATATGGAGAACATGCACCCATGCAGGTCATCAGGAATCCGCTGCACAGAACTTACAGCGTCCTGTGCCGCTTGCATACCAACCTATGTTCCAGCCCCCGGTGCTGAGCCCTGGGTCTGACATACTGGAGCAGGAGCCAGAGGAGGTGAAGCTGGGCTGCCGAAGGGAAGAGGGACACAGATCACTGGCATCAGAAACCCAGTCCACAGCGGAGCTCACATGAAGGCAAAATTCAGACACACACTGCAATGCTCCGAGCTTACATAGCGACTGTGGGACACCATGAGAGTGGAAGACCGGCTGGGAAAAGGCCCGAAGGGGGTTGGTATTCCCTGAGGCCGAGACTGAGCTTCAAACACACTGCAGAGCATGGCCAAGGTCTGCACATCCCGGAGCCGGCAATAATGAGCCAACCTGCAGCAAAGGAGAAGGGGGAAGACAACCCATCAGAAGGCAAGGTGGGGATAACTGGCACCAGCAGGGCAGGGAGTTTACTGCCTTTGAGGCTGGTAGGATGGCTAATTCTGCCTCGGAAACCTTTGCCAGGAACTGGGGTGCCTACAGATCCAATGGTATGACCTATTTGGAGTCTAGCTAAATTTGCTTTGGAATAAAAGGCATCATAGTACTAGAAATCACTTGGATAGCATGAAACCTGAGCACTGCAAGTTGGCATCCAGGCCTGGGTTCAGACTTGAGCGCAGCTTCTCCCAGAACTGAGCACACTTACTAGCCTCTGGGCAAGGCCATATTTGCTCCCTCGGTCTCCCTCACTCCAAGAAAGAGCCACCATGCTTTTCAGGGGGTTCCCTAGACACAGCACTCAGGGAACCTAAAGTGACATGAAGAGCTGAAAGCATACTCACACCATACCGCAGTGAGGACACTCCAGAGGAGGGAATTATGAAAATGAACTAGTAAATAAAATGGCTAGGAGCACTTTCACCTTTTAGGTCCTCATGCTCCCTTTGTCCTGTGAGGACAACCAAGCTAGAACATGAGAGCAGGGACGAGAAAAGCCTCTGTTGTTGTGAGCACTGACACTGGTCAATCTGCAGCAAATCTTGTAGGAGCCTCACTCTCCCTGTCTTACTGGAGGAGGTGGAAAGAGCTCAGTCCGGAGGCAATGGCGGCACCAACACAGTTCCCAGGTCTGCCCTCAGCAAGCAGGCCGAGTGACCTCTCTTCTGAAGGAAGCAGTTTCTGTGCCCGGCCCTGGGCCTCACTGTTACGGACACCAAGTGGTTTCATGTTACTTGGTGGCATGTTATTCCGTATACTGGAATTCCCCTCTGCCGTATTTCAGCACTGAGAATTCTGCACAAACGTTCTCATGAGCTGCCCATTGAGGGTGAAGGGGTCACGAGTTTTGGAAAATATAAACGCCAACGTGCAAGTCTCTGACATTTTTCCCAGCAGCCAAAAGAAAATGTAGGCATTCTAAGGGTTCCAACTCCAGGGTTCACACTGCTGTAACTCATGAATCAAGCAGGGATCTCTAACGAACTCCTGAGTCTCAGATGTCTCAAACCCTTAGCTACCGCAAAATCCCTTCTGCTATGGAAAGCTGGTTTTGCACAGAAACTATCTCATCAATAAAAGCAAGAGTCTACTTCTCCTGTCCCAGGCCTTTGTACCTGTCCCTTGGGCAACAACACACACAGTATTTGGGGTTAGTGACCCAAAATGGACATCACTTTCACCCTTGAAAACCTACAGGGACTCAAGCAGCTGTCGCCCAAATGGATGTCGAGCCCAGGGTGTTTCCAAATCTGGGTCAGACTTCGGACCTAGGCAAAGGTCTGTAGCTACCATCGCCAGCGACCAAACCTGGATAAATGAAAGAGAAACACTCAAACCAGTGAATACAAAAACCCAAAAAATCATGACGGTTACCCACTGCAGCTATGCAAGCAGCCTGGGGCCCTGGTGCCTGGAGGGTGGCAGATGCTGCAGGCCTGCAGAGAGGCAGTTCAGGCCCTGCTCAGGCCTAGGGAGGCAGGTCTGTCTTTTCATGAGGCCTCAGGGGACGTGTGTGTACTACAAAGCCTGAGAAACTCCAGTCTTGAAACTTTCATTATGCAAACAGCAAAGAAATGACACACTGTGATCTTGTCAGCAGGTCATCTCACTGCTAACACATGTGACACTTTCGGCTGCTTTTTATAGAACTGGGTTGGCAGGAGAGGAAAATGGCATTCTAGATTTCCTTTAAGGTCTCTATTTTGTGTGTCTGTGTATTTTAAAAAATATTTATATTTATCTATTTAATTCAAAGTCGAAGTTCCAGACACCGAGGAGAGAAAGAAGTCTTCTATCAGCTGTTTAAAGCAGCAAAGGATGGCCCAAGTTCTTTGGCCTCTGCACCCACATAGCAGACTCAGATAAAGTTCTTGCTTCTGGCCTCAGCCTGGCCTGGCTAGCCCTGGCTGGTGCAAACCAATGGCTGCAAGATTTCTTTCTCTTTATTTCCTCTCAGTAACTCTGCTTTCCATATAAATAACAGAAATCTAAAAATAAGACAAAAATAAAAACATAAAAGGAGCTTGCTTTTATTTGTGTGTTCCTATAAAATGAAGGAAATTTAAATTTTTGTACAATGAAATCATATTTTAAAACTCCACATCTCGGGCCCAGCATGGTGGCCTAGCAGCTAAAGTCCTTGCCTTGAACATGCTGCGATCCCATATGGGCACTGGTTCCAATACCAGTGGCCCCACTTCTCATCCAGCTCCCTAATCATGGCCTGGGAAAGCAGCAGAGGATGGCCCAAAGCTTTGGGACCCTGAACCCAAGTGGAAGACGCAGAAGAGGTTCTGGGCTCATGGCTTCACATTGGAGCAGCTTCAGCCTTTGCAGCCACTTGGGAAGTGAATCATCGGAGGGAAGATCTTCCTCTCTGTCTCTCCTCCTCTCTGTATATCTGACTTTCCAATTGAAAAAAAAAACATATCTTTTTTAAAAAACCCTCAACATCTCTAAATAAAGAAACATTTTAGTAAACTGTTAATGAAATGAAGCTTTTTTAAAAAAAAAAAAGTTAAAAATTTTTTTGAGGGTGAAAATGGCAGAGAACAGAAACCCAAATTTAGGTGTATGAATCACCATGGAGCTGGGGCAGAAAAGAGTCCAAACAATCTATCAACCAGTGCCTCAGGCAATGCTCCCAGATCTTCCCTGGGCATCCAGGGCCATCCAGGGCAGCTGGAAAGCTGCTACCCTCAGGTCCTACCAAGCAAAAGCCCCCCCAGCTCTCAGGGCACAGACTGCCCTTCAAGAAAGAGCCGCTCGGAAGGGATGCACAATACCTGCACGAGATCCTTTCTTCCAACAAGCAAAGCGGATGTGGCATTCTTTTGACATGTTTCCTGAATGTCATTCACATTCAATCTGAAAATTTTTCAAAAGAAAAGAAAAGTTGTCTCATTTTCTAAATCAAATATTCTATACAAAAAGATGAGAAACTGTCTCTGCGGTTGTCACTCCCCTGCCTGGCTGCCAGTTTTGTGGCGAAGTGTGCTAAACTGCTGTTTGTGATGACAGCATCTCATATAGGAGAGACAGGTTCAAGTCTTGGCTGCTCCACTTCCAACCCAGCTCCCTGCTAGTGCACCAGGGAAGGTAGCAGGAGATGGCCCAAACAGGAGAACTAGATGGAGTCCTTGGCTGCTGGCTTCAACTTGGCCCGGCCCTGGATTTGTGGCCATTTGGGGAGTGATCCAGCAGATGGAAGATCAATCTCTCTGCCTCCACTACTGCCCTCCACCTTACCTTCCTTCCTTTCTTCTGCTGCTCTGCCTTTCAATAAATAAACAAATCAATCAATAAATAAATACATAAATTTCTCTCTAAGGTTTTTTTTTTTTTTTGCATTGGCCTTAAGCTCCCCTTCTACCTGACATGAAAGAAAAGTTTAACCAGCACTGATGCTAACACAGCTGTTGGTTCTAGGCTAGAAAAGGTGAAATTTCTCATAGTTATTTTTTTTCAGATTTATTTTATTTTATTTCAAAGGCACAGTTACCTATGGCTAAGCACAGACAGCTCTTCCATTTGCTGGTTCACTTCCCAAACAATCTCGATTGTCAGGGCTGGGCCAGACTGAAGCCAGCAGTCAGGAACTCCATCAGAGCCTCTCAAGTGGGTGGCAGGAGTTCAAGTACTTTGGCTATCATTTGCTGCCTCCCAGGCTCATCAGCAGGAACCTGGACTGGGAGCAGAAGTGGAACTTTGATCCAAGGACACTCTGGTATGGAAAGCAGGCACTCCAAGTGGCAAATCAGCACCCTATACTCTAATGCCAGTCCCTGCCCACAGCTTTGAAGTCAGGAAAAGGGGCCATACTCAAATACCTATTTACCAACCATGTTTTCTGCAGTATTTCTAAGGCTTGAAGATTGAACAAAAGTGGACTTAAAAAGGCGGTTATCTAGCTTAGAGGTTAAGATACCTATATCCCACATCAAAGTACCTGGATTTGATATTGCCTCTAGTTACCAACTTCCAGCATCCTGCTACTGTAGACCCTGGGAGACACCTACCACCCAAGTGGACTGCATTCCCAGCTCACCTTAGTTCTAGCCTTTGACAGCACTAGGTGAAGTACCAAATGAATGAATGAGGTTTATTTATTTGTTTTTCTTTCTCTCCTCACAACTCTACCTCAAATAAATACATACCTTTTTAAAACTGTAAATGGATTTAAATGCATACAACCGTGACTGTGACTCTTTTTTTATTATTATTGTTAATTGCATTGCATTATGTGATGACTGTGACTCTTAACACTCTGGCATACCCTGTATGCCCCACAGCTGTCCTTTGGTATCTGTGGGGAATCAGTGTCAGGAGTCCCCGTGAATACTGGAATCTGTGAATGCTCAAATTCCTAACGTATACTGGTGTAGTAAGAGACAAGCATCTGCTGTAAAAGACGGCACTTGGATACCTGCATCCTGTATCTGTGTTCTAGTTTCACTTTCAACTCCAGCTTTTTCGCTAATGCACGCCCTAGGAAGCAACACAGGGGATGGTTCAGGTAGTTTAGCCCTTAGCACTTATGTGGCAGATCCAAATGGAACTGAGTTCCTGGATTTGACCAGGTCCAGCCATAGCTACTGTACGCACTTGGATCAGCAGACAGAAGATAAAATGAAAATAAAAGAAAATTTATTAGAGCCAGCATTGTGGCATAGAGAATCAGGTTGCCACCTGTGACATCAACATCCCACACGGGTATCGTTTTGAGTCCTCGTTGTTCCACCTCAAATATAATTCATCAACATACCTAGGAAAGCAGTGGGAAAGGCTGAAGTACTGGGACCCCTGCCAAACATGACAGAGCCAGATAGAGTTGCAGGCTCCTGGCACAGCCCAGGCAATTGTAACCATCTGGGAAGTGAATCAATGGATGAAAGATCACCCCGTCTGTCTCTCCATATCTCTGTCTGTAACTACCTTTCAAATAAATAAATGAAACTTTTAAAAAACTTAATTTCTTAAAAAAGGTATTCTAAGTATAAAAATAGTGATGTGATACTTGGTTATAACCAGACAAATCTTCCTGTATACTTTAAGCCATCTGTAGATTACTACTAAAACCTAATATGATGGTTATTCTATTAATTAGGGAATAATGACAAGGGAAAAAGGTCTGTTTATGCTTAGTGCAAATGCAATTTTTTGATGACTACTTTTGATGTGCAGTTGGTTGAATCTTGAATATAGAATTCAAATGTCAAATAGAAACATTTACATTTCTAAATTCAGAAAGAAGACAGGAAATTGCAGGCTGGACATGCAAGCTGCTCACTCAACTCCCACTTCTCTTCATCCAAAACAGCTTTACTTTTATCTGCTTTATAAACTGGGACAGGAGGCAGAATTCCAACATGGTCTCCAAGATTCCTGCCCCCCACCATTCACATTTTCTATAATCTCCTCCCTTTGAATATAGGCAGCACCAGTCAAAAATAATTGGACATTAGTCTCCTGATGAGGTAATTAACCAGTTAACTTTGAACTTGTCAAAAGGGATGCTATTCTGGATGGGAATGACCTTCTCAGCTAAGGCCTTAGAAGGAAGGTCAAGTGTCTGTGAGCCACTCCTGCTGGTCGCAAGGAACATGCAATTCTCCAAAGAGTTCTATAACTGCAAAGGACTGAGTTCTGCTAACACCCAGAACAAGCTTGCTGGAAGACCCAGACAGGGCATCAGATGAGGCTACTCCCTGGCCAAAGCCATGGTTTCAGTCTGGTGAGCTCTGGGTAAGGACCTGGCAAAGTCATTCCTAGAATCTTGACCCATTACAATCATGGGCTAAAGAATGTATGCTAATTGAAGCTGCTTAGTTTGTGTACCTTGTTATGCAGCAACAAAAAGTTAAGACATGGGGCTTCTCTTGAAACTGTCTTTGGAGACTTGATTCCAACACTCAAGAAGTTTGCTTGTCCTGTGTAAGTGCTACTTCAAAGCATGAACTTACATGTACAGTTCCCCAAGTGACTTGTGGACAGGAAGGAGGCAAGAAATATCCTGGATGATGACTTTCCCAGCTGCCTTGATGGGCCGGTTGCTAGAGTCTGATCCCTCCCGCTTACTCTTCCATCGCCTTGATTTCTGGGAGAGATGACAAGATGTAAGTAACAGAGGCTTTGATGAGTGGAAAACCTATAGTAGCAGAGCAAAGCATATCATATTTGGGTCATTGGTAATTTGCAGACTTTAAATTATACCATGCCCACAATTACATGAATCAGCATCTGTAGGAAAAAGAAAGGTGACAAAGGGCATTGAGTTCTTGATCCAAAATCCTAACAGGAAAGTAAGCACCTACTTCAGGGCTATATACATTCTGCAGGTGCTCAAAAATGAGACCCAAAAGCCAAAATTAATTAATATATTAATCAAAAAGAGCAAGTAAGTTAGTAGCAACCACAAAAATGTGGAAGAATAACTTTTAAGGCTGACTTCAGTACCAGATTCAAAGTTCTTGCCTGAAATTAATCAAAGGGTTTTTTTTTCTTCTTTTCAGTAGGATTTGTTGAAACTTTAACTCAGACACAGCAGTGTATATTCTGCAAACCTCAATCTATGGCAGGGAGACAGAGAAATTTAGCAGCTTGAGGAAATCACTTTGTTGTAGCAGACTTAAATATTTCTAGAAGTAATCAACTCAGGATACTTATATGTGACTAAAAGAACTTGGGGATATGAAAGATCCTAAACAAATGTCCCATTTCCCCAGGGGCTGATCTCTAAGTGGCTACATGTGTAAGAAGAATGCATGTGTGAAATGAGAGGTGTCTTGAAACAGAATTATTGCAGTGTAGCCCCATCTGCAATCCTCAAATGACAACTAGCCAAAGGACAAATACTCTATTTTATTTTGGTCAGAAGTTTAAAAGGGCGTATCAAGTAATTAAACTACGGAAGGGGCTATAGGAGCAGGCTTTGTGGTGCAATGAGCTATGCTACCACTTGTAACATCTACAACCCATACAGAATGACTAGGTGAATCCTGGCTACTATGCACTACCAATCCAGCTTCCTGCTAATAATATTCTGGGAGGCAGAGGATGGCGGCCCAAGTGCTTGAATTCCTGCCACTCCAGCGGGATATCTAGATGCAGGTCCCGATTCCTGGGTTCAGTCTAAACCAACTGTTGTGGTTTTGTGGGGAATGAATCAGTGGATAGAAGATATCCTCTGTCTGTCCTTCTCTGTCTGCCTTTTAAATACATACATATGTGTATGGGTTTGGGCTATAATAAAGGAAGCAAAAACAGCAGGTAAAAAGGGCCTGTAATTGGGAACTTGAAACCATGGCGCTCTTCCACATGACTGACTCCCTATGGCCCTAGGCAAGTTACATATTTGCTGAAAAGTCAGCCTCATGGATATTAACTTTTTTTTTTTTTCATCACTGGTGGTTAACTTGGGGATAATGATGAGTTTGGATATTTCCACTTTGCAAGGTTAATAAGGAGGATTCAGTGAAAGGTGTGAGTGTAAACTGTGGGAAATGAAACATAACAAAATGTACACTCAGGAATTTGATGCTCACAAGAAAAGTGTTTTTGTATAGTGATTTTTGTATCTCTACTCTTCTATGAATTAGTCTTTGTCTGAATTCAGGCATTTCTGATCAGTGACGTCACATCTAATTTCCAAAGTTGACCAAACACATTGTATCTACCTTTAGGATTATTGTCTTGGAACCTACTCAATCCAGGACCCCTGGACTTGGTTCAGAGTCTGCAAATTGTTTATCACTAACTTGTAAATGCATACACTACACTATCATCTTTGAACCTCAACTATCTGATCTTAGGCAGCCATTCAGCCACTATTTACTGTTTTGCCATATAATTTATTGTTAATCTCACGAAATGACGTGCATACTCACACCACTATCCCTTTTAACTATGAACATCCTGCTTTGGGTATAAGGCAGATATGTGAAAGAAAGTACATGTTGTCAGAATGGACTGCAGCCAGTGTTAACATCATAAGACAAATGCAGTCATCCATGCACTAATTACAGCCATAGAACCCTTTTTAAGGAAGGCAGAGTAGCGTGCATCAGCCCAGTGGTCACAGTGAACAGCACAAGGTCAACTAGAATAGGGAGAGTGAAAGGTACACAAACTCACCTCAGTGTGATTTTCACTCGGTTTCCTGGAATTTGTAAGTCCCAGGAAACAATACTCCCACCAACTCCACTTAGCTGGTCATCTCAGATGAGATTCAGGGGGCTGGATTTAAAAATAATGCCCTGGGCCCAGTGTGGTAGCCTAGTGCCTAAAGTCCTCACATTGCATGTGCCAGGATCCCATATGGGCACCGGTTCTAATCCCAGCAAACCCACTTCTCATCTAGCTCCCTGCTTGTGGCCTGGGAAAGCAGCAAAGGACAGCCCAAAGCCTTGGGACCCTGTACCCGTGTAGGAAACCTGAAGGAGGCTCCAGGCCTCTGGCTTCAGATTTGCTCAGCTCCGGCTATGCAACCACTTGGGGAGTGAATCAGCAGACGGAAGATCTTCCTCTCTCTCTCCTCCTCCTCTCAGTATATCTGACTTTCCAATAAAAAAATATAAATAAATCTAAAAAAAAAAAAGCTCCCCACACAGATTCTACCTGAAATGGACTAGGTACTCTCTAATCTGGTCTTCTGGGTTGGTTGGAAGGCTTCTAAAACATGGTTCTAGGCAGTGACTATGGGGCCTGACCAGAAGCAGAAAATGAGACATCTATGAACAACTGAGCAGTTCATTACAGCTCATTTAACTTCATGCTGAAATATATGGAGACTTGGGAAGGACAGGCTCCACTGGCAGTCACAGCACACTGAAAATAACCAGTGGCCTGACTTCATAAGCAATCCTAGATAAATAAATGAATAAACTAACTAACTGAATAAACTTATTAAAACTCAATGAAAAGGACTCACTGACCACCTAGTCAAGTCCCCTGAAAATGTATCATTCCCCTAGTGCCTTGGTGGTCCATTTGGGATTTTCTCTTGTCTGTACACCTATCAGAATTCTTTAGGGATCCTTTGGTTTCAGAGAACCCTGACACCCCAGGTGAAGGCATGAGTCATCTTCCTGGGTAAGGGAAGGACACTACAGTCCCAAGGCCCCTGACTCCTGTGATTATCTGGTCTCACTCTCATAGACCCATCATGTAGTCTCTCTTCCTTGAGGAAAAATCAGGACCTCTGGGTGAGCAAGGGGATTCTGCATTTCTCTTAAGTGTTTGCATTGTTCTGCCAACCAGAAAATGCCCTTTTCCCACAGATTTCATGAGAAGGGATTGAGGGAAGAAAGACAAAGCAGGACAGACAAATTACTACAAGATGAACACTGGGATGCCCCTCTGAACATACCAAGAAGGTGTCTGGGGAGTTATCGAAAGAGGACAGGGAAGAGAGGAGTGGGTAGAGGGGACAGGAGGGGATTACTGGTGCAAATTGCACTGAATGACAACCAACAGCCAGCTTGCGACTGTATCACCAGTGTCACTGCTACAATCAGAGGCAACATCAATGCCGATAAATGGGTTAAATGCGCAAACAGCCCAAGAATAAGCCACCAACTGCTTCGCAGCAACCCCATCAACAATGCATAATCAGCAGAGTGGGCAGTGAGTCAAAAAAGAGCTCAAATTTAAACAGCAGTGGGAGCGGGGGTGTCTGGAGAAATCAGAGGAGATTCAGCAGTCGAGTGGGCTGGGGCAGGTTTTTTGAGGAAAGTGGCCACAGTGGTGGCTCCACCTCCAAGTTGCAGGCAGCAGTGATACTTGTTAATTGGAGCTCCTGATTTTAACTGTTTTTTTTTTTTCACAGCAAAACACTATAAAATATTTTTCACACCAAATAAAATTTACACAAAGGCTCAAGACTGCTTTGCTCAGCAGGTCACCTTGAGGAGACCTTGGCATCACTAAAACAGGGAGGAGGTGGGAGAGGAAGACAGAAGAGGGGAGATGGCCAACAGGAGTGAGAAAGGAAGAAAAGGAAGCGGGAATGTCCGTAGCAGGGGTTTTATTGTCAATGTAAAATACTAATGGTAAGAAAAACCCTTATTGCAGAGAAAGGACAAAAATCAGCTCCTGCGTCATGCCGAGGAAGCAGGTAGGCACTTCCTTTTCAGAACTGGATCGAGACCCCCCCAAAAATGGTTGAAGCCTCTTCTATCTTCCTCTGCTCTTCCCTTGCCAAAGGTAGACTTTAGCAAGCTCCAAGAAATTAGACAAAAGCTCCAAGGGCAATCAGGTGAGCTAAAGGCTTTCCAAGAAGCCTGCTATTCAGTTTAATTTGCGAAGAGCCATTCTTGATCCTTAACAATGTCAACCTACTTCAACTGAATGACTGACAAGAGCCAGTGCCTGACTCCTCAGGAGTGAAAACTTGATGTCTACTGGTCCTGAAAAATAGCCAGCTGTCAAGTCAGGTTCCTCAAAGCCAGGCAGGTGGCACTTTATTCTTGGGCCTTGGGGTAGAGACAGGATTAGTCATGGAGAGCATTTGCACAGCGCACAGTACCGGGAAGTCGTTAATTGCTTGTATGGACCAACGTCGCCGGGCAGAGCGAGGAGACATCTGTGCGTGAAAACATTATACCCAGGAGGAGGGAAGAAAAACACCAAGAAAATTAAAAGGGGAAAAATATAGAATAAAATGAAAGCTTCCCACATATCTGATGGATTCCCACAATACGCCGCAAAATCAGGATGTCTGAGGACTCTGAACCTAAGCACAGCAGTGCTCGACTTCCTCACTTCCCCCAACCTACCACACTCCAAACCCAGCTTCAACTCCCTTGTCCCTCATCGCAGTTCAGGTTATTAGGGGGGGTGATGTCACCATAGCTCTGACAAAGTAACAATCAATGTCTGAGGTTCCCTAGCAAGGACTCAGATGAGAATGCAGGTGGAGGTGAGCAGAACTCATACTGGGAGGACAGTCTCATGCCTAGAAAAGAAGAAACTCTTCAGCAGGCTCCACAGCAAATACACTTTGGCATGGGGCTGAGGGCAGTGAGGGGAACTGGGTGTCTTGACACTGATACTGCTGAACGATCTTCGGAGGGATGCTGGGAAAAGTGAGGTGTAGGTCGGGGGGAGCTCAGGCTGACGCTCCTTCTCTGGGATTCACACTAACCACGCAAGCGTCTGAGTATGCAACTGGGTGCAGACAGTGCTGTATGGAGATCAGAAGTTATTCCATTAACTTACAGATCTCCCCAGTTACTGACATCAGAGCTATTTAAGTAACAAACTGATCAAAGGGCAGAAAGTTGTAAAATTTCAAAAATGTTTGTAGGGCAATGCTTCATGTTCATTGCAAGCTCTGAGTCTTATGATTTACCCTAGGAATGAACAATATTTCCTCAGCCCATAATTGTTGGTTTACTTGCCAAATTCATTAACATCTCCTTGTGAGTTCTTACTTCTATGAAATTTGAACTTTTTAGTCTCTTACATACATATGAGAATTTTGGGGATTTCACCTGGAGAACATTTGAGCAATTAACAATGACTAATGTAGAGGAGGTTAAAAATACACAAAGTAAACAATCCCCAAACTGCTCTTAAAATGATTTACTGCAATCTCAAAGATTCCTCTACAAGATATGCTTTAATGTGGTCATAGTCTAGTTTCTAGTTGTCATTTATATAAACTTCTAATATCTAGCAGAGATTGGGGTTGTAAATGAAGACAAGAAATGTAGTAAACTGGAATCATTTCCAGAACAAAAGTGCTGCCATTTGACAGCTACACACCTAATTATCAGAAAATACACATCAAGAATTATCAACCTCTGCAAGGAAGATAGCCTATTTAAGATACCATGGCCATATTCCAGTCCCTGAATTCAACCCTTTGCCCCACATTTCAACACACTTTTTATCTTCTTAACCTATCAGATTGAAACATATAGAACTTTCTTTTAGATAAAAATGATAAAATACCAGCAATTTCATATGCTTTATTAATTAGTATATGTCATCTATTAAAATATGTCCCCTCTCCTACAAGGATTCTGGGGTTGTTATATGATACTATTTTTGTCCTATGTGATGAGTCATGCATGAACTTCTCTGCCATACATACATGTCATACGTAAATACAAAGCTTTCATACAAGATTATTAAAAACAAAAATGTCCTTCCATTTTAGTGGCCACTATTTGAAAGAAAACTTGAAGATCACTAATGATGTCCCACTCAAAGACAAGAACCCACTTTATGTGGAGATAGGCTCAACGAAAACTACCCTAAAGGTAAATACACGATCTTTCCTTCTCTCCCAAAAAACTCCGGCAGGAAGAAATTTTCCACATGATTTTTGGTGTTGTTTTTTATAATCACATTTGTAGGGAAGGAAGCCAGGCTGTCAAAAACAGGACTGTATGCTTGACCAATGTTTTTACATCGGGATCTAGTTATTTTAACCAGAGATGGGTGTTACACACACCACCAGTAAAAAGTGCTAGTCACCCATGAGATTCAATGCTATTCAGGCACGGAAAGCAGTACATTAGATGAATTGAAAAGGAATTTAGAAACTTGCTTTTGATAAAAGATCTCTTCAACTTGGCTCCTGAGGTTAAAGAATCATTTCACATACATCCAATTATGAGTCTTTTAATGCCAATAAAAACTTAAGTTCCAAGTACTTTATCAAATAATCCCTCCAAATACTTTGCTACGGGGTGAGAAGGAAGCTAACATTATAAAAGCAAAGAGCTTGGGGAGGATATTACTTAGGAGGGGTTCTAAGGAGGTCTATGACAACATGCAGGGTAGAATTCCACCAGCAGAGGCAAGAAGGGGACTGTGGAAAGTCAGCTAGGAATATTCCCTGTGACCTACACAGTTCTGCCCAAGATTGCTCTTGTCTTTGACACCAGATAATACCACTAATTTCAGTCACAGGTAACCCCTTCCTTAAGTGAGAGACAGCCAACCACCAGTGTGAGCTGAGGTTAGATATTGGGCTGCAAATGAATTAAAGGTACTTCTGACACTTGCTGGGAACTGTTTCACAATTTTTCTTCATTTTTAAAATAGATTTTAATTCTAGATAGTCCCTTATTTTCCGTTCATTGGGAGCAACAGAAAAGTCCCACCGACGGAGTCTGTAGCAGCTCAGAGACAACTACTGAGAACATGTCAGCTAAAGTACTGGTTAAGTCACAATCTCAGACAACACAGCACAGAGTTCTTAGGTTCCTTCCCATACTTTTCAACATTCCCTCCATTGTTTCCCAAAGATTTTAGACAGTTCACTAACTAGGGATAATAGATTCCTGAAGAAATAAGGGCTACAAGAACAAATTCAGATAATTTTTATACAAACCTGGTCCATTCAAATGGGTATTTGAGTGCAGAATTAGTAAAAGAACAAAACTTTTTGAAGATCAACTTTTTATGCTCTAGAATTTTAGGTTTTTCCCATATATTTTTACGATAATGTAATATTAATACAAAGAAAAAGATTCAATATAGCTCAGAAACAATTGTAAGTATATAATGTTACTTTCCTCCCTCCCTCTTCCTTCTTTCCTTTGGAGAATAACTTTAGAACTTCCCAAAACTACAAAGCTCCAAGCATAATAACATTCCAAGCCTTCAGAAACATTCCTTAATTTGTTGATACACATCAGCATACTAAAGACAACCTGAAACTAAACAATACCCCTTGAAATATCAAGAACCAACTCAATGAATGTTCAGGATTAAACAGGAAGTGAAGAATATGGATTATAAAAACTAATCCCTCCTCCTTCATACACACAACTGAACAGTGGTTAAAACCAGGTGAAAGGAACAAGGGCATTCCTCAAGTGAACTGATTATGAAAGAAAAACACTAGAGAGGGATTACTAATTTAGGCTGCTGTGTTTGGCAGGCTGGGAGACAAACAAGGATGCAGGAGGAAAAGTGAGAATCAGAGACCACGGCTTGGGCACTTACCCGCTCCTTGTAGTAGAAGGAGCTGATGGAGACCTGCTCTTTCTCACTGCGTGTGGGGCTCCCACTGTACAATCGGAGGTTCCCAGGAGCCTCTGTGCGGATCTTCATTGGGGCAATCAAGCCAGTGTGGTAAGCTGACAAGGCCGATAGAGATCTGCAGAGGAAAGTGAGAATTATCCATACTGCTGGCAAACCTCATCATCTCTAAGTACTGCTATTCTCATCATTTGATGAAACCAAGAGGAAAAGATGGACAAAACGGGGAAAAAATAGAAATGCCAAATAAAGAGCCAAACAAAACTGTCAGAACTGAAAACTGCTTTATCTGCACAAGTATAGAATGGTTCTGATTGTATATACAGAAATTCCAAAGGAATCTAAAAGCTACCAGTAAGAAAATTTAGATACAAGGTCAAGCTATAAAAACCTATTGTGCTCATATTTTAACAGATCAGAAGCAAACATTTAGAAAAAAGATAGTTTGGGGGCTGATACGATGATTCAATTGGCTAATCTTCCACCTTCAAGCACCAACATTCCATACAGGCACCAGTTTATTCTGTCTATTTTACTTCCCATCAAACTCCTTGCCTATGGCCTGGGAAAGCAGTAGAGGATGACCCAAAGCCTTCAGACTCTGTACACACACACAGGAGATCTGCAAGAAGCACCTGGCTTCTGGCTTTAGACTGGCTTAGCTGCAGCCGTTGTGGCCATTTTAAGGAATAAATTAACATGAAAGATCTCCCTCTGTCTCTCCTTCTTTCTATAAATCTGCCTTTCCAATAAAAATAAACATTTTTAATCTCATCAAATACCTAGGTACAAATTTAATAGGAAAATTGTACATTGATAATACAACATACTGTTGAGAGAAGTTCACAGACACAGTGGGGGCAGTTATTTGGCTTAGTGGGTAAGACACCAGTTGAGGTACCCATGTCTCATTTTGGAAAGCTTCGTTTTGACTCCTGGCTCTGATTCCTGATTCCAGCTTCCTGCCAGTACAACCCTGAGAGGCATCAGCAATGGCTCCAGTAGTTGGGATCCTGGTTCTTGGCTTCAATCTGGCCTAGCCCCAGTTGTTATATCTGAGGAATGAACTGGTGGGTGGGAGCTAGTGTATGTTCTGTCTCTCTCTCTCTCAAATATATATATAAATAAATAAATGTGGTCATGCAAAAATGCACAGATAGGATTAGCAGACTCCATAATGTTATGATACCATGATATAGCCATTAAGATGTTGCTCAGGATGCCTGCATGCCACATCTGCACCCCTAGTTCAAGTCCTGGCTTCTTTCCTTCTCTAAGGTACAACCTGGGAGGCAGCAGATTGATGGCTGAAGTATTTCAGTCTTGCCATTCATGTGGGAGACCCAGACAGAGTTCTAGGCTCCTGATTCTGGCTTGGTGCAGCTCTGGCTGTTAGAAGCAGCTCGGGACTGAATGAATGGTGTTTGGGAGTCAATCAGTGAATATATCAATCAGCCCATCTGCCTTTCAAATAAAAAGAAGAAAAAGACACCAATATTTTTTAAATTGACTTACAGAGTTTACACAAATGTACTCAAAATATGAGCAGGGAGTTTTATAGAAACAAATAAGTGGGGTTCTCAATGTTACAGAAATGTAAAAAGACCTAGAATAGATGACAACATGAAACTAAACACAATAAAGCTGGAAGTCTTATGCTATCAGATTTGAAAACTTCCTACATAAAGCTACATTATAAGCGTAGTGTTGGCAAAAAGAGATACAAATAGACCTAAGGAAAAAATAGAGTTCAGAGACCACAAATATGTGGTCAACTGACTTTTAAACAAAGTCACCATTATAAATGCAAGGAAGAAACCTTTTTTCATAATTGGGGCTAGAACAACTGTTTATTTCCACTGAAGAAAACAAACTTTGACCTTATCTAACATCAAACAACAAATTAATTTGAGGTAAAATATATCTTAAAGAGGGGATTTAAAACTCTTTAAAATGAAAACACAAAAGGATATTTTCATGACCTTGGAGAAGGTAAACATTCTTTTTAAACAAAAATACAAAAATAATTAGCCATAAAATTAAAAAGAGATAAATTATACATCACTAAAACTGATAACTGTCATTCATCAAAAGTCATTGGAAGGGAAAAAGACAAATTACATTATCAGGAGAAAATCAATATATACATCCAGCACAAGCAAAATAGGTAACTGTCATGAATAAAAATAGTTTGAAAATGTGCAAGCCTTAAGCAGCTACATCACAAAAGGAAACACCCAAATAGTCAATATGCACACAAAAGCTGTTCAACATCCTACATCACCACCATAGAGAGGCAAATTAAAATCACCACAAGAGGAAATTGCACACCCACGCACCACAATACCCTATGGTGGAAAGATTAGCCAATGGCAACTTATAGAGAGGACTGGAACCAGCATTCTGTTCACGGCTGATGACAAGGTGAAATAGTACAACTGCTATGCACAAACCTTTCGGAGATTTCTGATCAAATTAAACATGCTCTTTATACTGTGACTTGGCAATTCTACTTTGTCAGTAGAGAAATTAATATGCACATCCACAAAAAACACAGATGTCTAGGTTTACTAGACCCAAACTGGAAATAATCCAAATGTGCCATTAACAGGAAAATGAATAAATAAACTGTGTTATACTCCCACAATGCAACTACTGATACACAGAGCAGTGTGGATCAATTCCACTAACACTAAGCTGAGCAAATAAAGCCAGATGTAAAAACAGCTCATGTAGCATTATTCCATTTCAATGAAGTTCAAGATCAGGCAAAGCTTAGCCATGGTGGTAGAAGTCAGGTTTCTCTGAGCTAGGAGAGGCTAGAAAAGGGGACCAGGAACCTTCAGGGGTGAGGGCAAAGCTCTGCATTTTGAGCTGAGTGTTGGTCACCAAGTTGTACACTTCAGATCTGCGTGCTGTAAACTATACCTCAAAAATGTACTATTGGGTGAAAAATGCTTCTACTATGACAGTTGACCCAAATTTCAGATAGATATTTCACTGTTTCCCTGTGAGAATAGATTACTGTTTTCCAGTCCAATTTGTAATATGGAATCTGGAATAATACAGAGGTTCCCCAGTACTCAACCCCTACTTCTGGGGCCATGGTCTCACCTGCCTGGGCTGCTGCAGAGCCTCACAGTCTCCCAGTCCAGTTGGCAATAGTTGCCAGCTCACAATGCTACATTCAGTTCTCTTCTTGTTGGCTTAATTATTTCTTCTTGACTCTGCTAATGATATTGTATCCAAGATACTCAGGTGTTTGAGCAGGAAGGTTTCTGGGCCATCCTGATTATCCTCCTGCAGAACCAGAAGTTTCCTGTACAATCTTTAAGTTACAAAACCCTGGCCATAACAGGAAACACACTGAGAGCATTCCCCACATGTTCAGCAGTGATTTTCAGTGCTTTCAGACATTAGCTCCTCTGATCTTCCCAGCAACTAACGGAGGAAGGTCAGCCTCTCCATGTTACTGTGGAAGACACTAAAATGGCTTAGGCTACTTGTCTGTTCTCATGGAGCAGCAATATCAAATTGGGACCTGGAAAGCTTGATTCTGAAGTCCATATTCCTAGGGCTCTACCAAACTGACAGGAAATTGATGAAGACAGAGACAGAGACGTTCCACCGTATACAGTCACCTCCCTAGCACACAGAGGATGGGGAAGGCTCTCACACCGAGCTCAGAACTCCACAGTGTCTGAGTTTTTCTAGAATACAACCTATGTAATTTTGTAAAAACTATGTATTTTTTTTTTTTGGCTAGAAGTGGCATATTAGTTTTTTTCGGACTATAGATACTCTTTTGTTATTCCTGCAGTCTTATTTAATGCTGATTAGATCAATTAATTGTTTTTGTTTTATTTTGTTTTGAAGTGAGTCACACCTTCTAATGGTTTAAGAGTAAATACATTTTTGTGGGGGGAGGAGTAAATACCTTTACACAGCAATCTTGGCTTTTTTTTTTTTTCTAACAATTTAATGAACTTAATCTATCTTGAATAGGAGTTTACAAAGGACTAAAATAAACTGTCCAAAGACAAACGCAGGGGTCCTCCCCAGATTTCTGCCCATTCATGAGCATGAACTCCTGCTACAGCTCTGGGACTCACCTTGGAGTGGGTTCTGTTGGGGACACAGCTCGATGCATGGTCATGGGCCTTGTAAAATACACCAGGTAACCTGACAGAGGAGACAGCACATGAGCCCATCAGTGGCGAATCCCACGGCAAAATCTGTCAGTAACTTCTGTGCTCAGTATTCCTAAAGGATGAGATTCATTTCATAAATTGCAGGAGCCCATGAGCAAGAGCACAGGCCAGAACTTTCAGGACATGGGAGAGATGTGTTGTATATAGGGCAGACAAAGCCTTCATGGACGCTTTGCATGATCACTTTGAGGGGACGTCTCAGGGCTCTGAGGAAGACTCAGATCGAAGTGTACTCAAGAATGAGTAGAACAGCCTCAGTTTTAGTGCACATCCTAAGGATATGTCCATGGATATCAATCTGATATCAGACCACATAACACTATCTAAAAAGGATTTTTAAAAATTCTCTGAAAAGAACAATGAAAATTTTCAGATGAAAATGTCTGTAGAGGATATGTAATTTTATTTGCTGTTCCCTTTCAAATCTAGAATCAGAGAAACAGAGAGACCAACCTGCTCCACAGAACCTGGCCCCGGACGTCCTAGGAAAGGGTATATTGGCATCCTGGTACGACCCATAGGCAGTGGTGACCCTTGCAAACGTCGGTAAAGGTGGTGTGACAGAGTTTGGGAGTGCAAATGGGTTGCTGGAAGCACTGTCTTCCTGGTTCTGAAATTTAAAAATCAACTAAAAACCACTCCTTGTTTGAATCCATTATGTATATATAGAACACCTCTAAAGAGTTAAACCAAGCAGTAAATAGACTATTCATGGTAATTCTGAAATAAATTATGCACAGAACTGAAAACTTGAGACATAATGATTTAAAACTGAATGGGTTAAAACCAGGGAGCCTAGGATTTTAAGGAGAAAGCAATGAGACAAAACATCAAAGCACAGGATGATGCAACAATTTCATGTTTCCCACCACAAAAGACTCGAGGCAGGAGACCAACTGGCGCAGGCAGGGCTCCAAACAGCTCTGGTTGCGTTTCACTTTTTGCAGGGAAGTGTCCTTTAGGATCTAGAAAAGGCCAAAAACACATTTAAGATGAGCACTATGTTCCTTCCACCTGGCTTGCCTCTGCAAAGGGGTCAGAAACAAGGGAGACACAAGGAAAAGCATGGTTGAGTCTAAAACCTCCAACACAGCCCAGCCCAACCTACCCTCCACAAAGGGCGAAATGGGACCTGTGCCTGAATGTGCTCAAATGGCCCTTTTCTCAGTCAAGGGAGGCATGCATGCTGGCTTAGAGGGGGCAGCAGTTTCTAGTATTGGCTGGATAGTCCCTATTTCAAATGCTTGGGAACAGAAATGTCTTGGATTTTGTGAGATTCTGGAATATTTGCATTTACATGATCTAAGTTTTGGGGATGTGATCTGAGTCTAGGGATGAAATTCACTTATTCTTCACAGATTCCTCACACATACACCTGAAGGTATTCTGATCTATAACTGCAGTGTGTCTATACTTTTGACTGCAGCCTATCAGAGGAGGCTTGACGTGGAATACCCTTGAGTGATGCTTTTGGATTTTTGGATCAGGAACACTCAATCTGTCACAGAATGACCACTTTTTCTTTCTCATGAATTCTGCCCTTTTTACTCCCTTGATCCTAACCCACCATTAGATCAGCACTTTGTAAGCATTAACTGATGTGCTAGATAACATTTCACTAAGTGATTTAAACCAGGAGGAACATATACACCCTTTTAATGAGTATTACAATGCGTCTTTCGTGTGTGTGTCCTTTGAAACTATAAACCTAAACATTTCAAGGTGCATACTATAGATGGAGTTGACAGACACACACTTAAGAGGCATACATACACACCAGACCCGCACTGTCACTAGGCAGCTGGGACTGGCGAGCACATGAAATGGGGCTACTCCAAAATGAGAGGTGCTATAAATCTAAAATTCAAGCTAGGCAATGAGATACTCAAATTCCAAGTTTAGAACACCAAATACAACAAAATCTGAGTAACAGGCATTTCAGAAAACCTTCAGCCACTTGAGAACCATTGTGTCCCTAACAAGAGGACAATCAAGTGATGAGTGATCCTGAGGTCAACGTGTGTTTGTCAGGACATTTCATTTCCTTACCTCGTGACTCTGCTCAAACTGAAACAGCTGTGTCATTACCCGGCTCAGGGGGCTCTGTGATGGCAGTGCCGCCCATTCAGTTCTGGTGACACAGATAATTCAAGTTTCAAAGCTGCTGGGTGTGCCGGGTTGAGCCACTCCACAGAATATCTACCTGTGCAGTGGGCAGCTTCCTCATACAACACCAGCTCTTTCTACGGAATTGATATTTTTATTGGCTACATATGCTTGTTTTCTCTGACTATAAAATATTGTTGGGTCCGGCGCGGTGGCGCAAGTGGTTAAAGGTCCTCGCATTGCACGCCCGGGATCCCATATGGGCGCCGGTTCTAATCCCAGCAGCCCCGCTTCCCTTCCAGCTCCCTGCCTGTGGCCTGGGAAAGCAGTTGAGGACGGCCCAAAGCTTTGGGAACCTGCACCCGCGTGGGAGACCCGGAAGAGGCTCCTGGCTTCTGATCGGCATAGCATCGGCCTGTTGTGCTCACTTGGGGAGTGAATCATCGGACGGAAGATCTTCCTCTCTGTCTCTCCTCCTCTCTGCATATCCGCCTTTCCAATGAAAAAATAATAAAAATAAATCTTTAAAAAAAAAATACTTTAAAATATTGTTGAACTATACAACATGGCTGGCCTACTGTTTCCAGGTAAAGTGAATTATATGTAGCATTCTTAATGCACAGCTTTAATGACAACTCTGAGCAGCTTCTATGCCATTGCAGAATTGTGTGTTAACCTAATGTAATATTTTTGAAATGATATAGGACATCTGCATAAGTATTTCTAAGACAGGATCCAGTTTTCATTAGACTTTTAAACTCAATCTATGAGCCAACAAAGGCTAAGAACCACTGCTCTCCTGCTTTCCACACCACGTGAACAAGTGCAGTAGCTATGTGGCTAACACAGCAGTGTATAAGGCAAAGACACCTTCCATGTTCTGTGGACCACAGCTCTTATTCTTCTCTGGAGACACTGACACACATGAGCAGAGCTTTTGGTTCACACCAGCAAAGCGAATGTGGGAACTCAGATCCCTACCTTCAGCAGCTTCGCCTTCATGGTGGACGTGATGGTGGTAGGGTGGACAAACTGGAAGGAAGGCGCTGCGTTATTGGGGTACTGAGCAGGGAACTTCACCAGCATCTTGACTCGATGGTTGCTACAGTGCACGGACACTGTACAGCTCCTATCCGCTGCGTCCATCTGCAAAAGATAGCCCATGACTGCAGCAGAAACAAATCACAAGGGGTCTAAAGAGGCATAAAGATTTAAATCACACAGCCCCCCCCCTTTTTTTTAAAGTCAAATTTACAGAGATAAGAAGAGACAGAGAGAGATCTTCTATCTACTGCTGGTTCACTCCCCAAGTGGCCGCAATGGCCGCAGCTAAGTTGATCTGAAGCCAAGAGCCAGGAGCTTCTTCCAGACCTCCCATCTGGGTGCAGGGTCCCAAGGCTTTGGGCCATCCTTGACTGGTTTCCCAGGTCACAAACAGGGAGCTGGAAGGGAAGTGGTACAGCTGGAAAGAAGCTCCTGGCTCCTGATCGGCTCAGCTCTGGCTGTTGCAGCCTCTTGGGAAGTGAATCAACAGACGGTAGATTTTCCTCTGTGTCTCTCCTCTTCTCTGTATATCTGACTTCCCAATTAAAAAAAAAAAAAAGAAGTAGCCCTAAGGAAAAGAATCAAAATCCCTTTCTTAAATTAGATTACTGTTCTCAAATAAAGCAAAGGGATCATAATCTGAGTTGATATGAAAACCCATGTAATCAAAAAATCTCTAAAATTCTGGGGTTCCTTATGCCACTAACTAGAGCAGGAAGTCCAGGGAAAAGGGTCGTGCACGGGGGAAATCTGGAGATCTGGATTCATACTCTTTTTCCCTCCTCAAACAAATCACTTCATTTCTTGGTGTCTTTGCTCATCTGTAAGATGGGAATAAAACCACTGACTGCAGATTGCTTTCAAGGCCAGTCGACAACTATGTGAGAGTACGTATCTCTGCCCACAGTTAACCAAATCTGCATAAAAGAAAAAACTAAGCAAACTCCGAAACTCTCTCCTACAGACTCAACTTTCTGAAACAAGAAGTTTAGCATCTGCCCAACAACAATGATCGCCCCATGTGCTCACTGCACAGAGCCTTTGGCCGCTGTTTTACTCTGAATCTAACTCACTGAGGAAATGAGCAGCTTGTGAGGAAAGACAGCACAGCACAAAAGGCATGCCATCAACTTGCCCAGTAATGCCTGTCTCTCACTGTGCAGTCCCAATGCAAGTCTCTTTGTAAATGGTGAAATGAGATATTGGGGCACCTAAACGGTGTTGAGGCAGCTGGGCATTAGCATACCTCTTGGCTTGTTTTAGGAGAAAAGAATGGGATTGGGAAAAAAAGTCTGGTTTGTGATAATACCTACTTCTTTGGAAAATCTAGGAATTAAAAAAAGTAAGTGAAGAGACACATAAAAGCAGCAAAACTAAACAGTTTGCCAGATCATACTGGAAAGTCTCCCTCACCAGGTTGCCATCAGCAAGCCCGAGACACAGTCAGTCTGAACCCTCGGTACCTCCACGTTATCAGCAAGCCTGAGACACGGTCGGGTCCAAGCTCTCGGTACCTCCACATTATTAGCAAGCCTGAGACACGGTCGGTCCGAGCTCTCGGTACCTCCACATTATCAGCAAGCCTGAGACACGGTCGGTCCGAGCTCTCGGTACCTCCACATTATCAGCAAGCCTGAGACACGGTCGGTCCGAGCTCTCGGTACCTCCACATTATCAGCAAGCCTGAGACACGGTCGGTCCGAGCTCTCGGTACCTCCACATTATCAGCAAGCCTGAGACACGGTCAGTCTGAGCTCTCGGTACCTCCACATTATTAGCAAGCCTGAGACACGGTCAGTCTGAGCCCTCAGTACCTCCACATTGACGTTCCGGATCTGCACATTGATCAGGGAGAACTCCTGCTGTAGGGTCTGGGGCAGGCCCAGTTGATCTGACTTCCTTTCTTCCAACACACTGCTCGGGGGATCTTCCTTCAGGGCTACCAAGAGAGACAAGCTTAATTTTGGGAAATATCTTTTGAAAAGCAGTCAGTGAACAGCTCTTGGGTACTGCCACTTCCTAAATTACCTTCCTCCTCCCCATGACTTGAGTTGTGCTGCTGATCTGCATCCTGAGTGTGCAAGGTCTTCTCTGGTTCTGGTAGAAGAGAAATGCTCTCGATGAACTCATCAACACCATCTAATATGTCATTTGCACAAAGCTGTAACGAAAGGAGAGGACAAGCAAGGCTAGAGGAGCTGGTGGAAATGATCATCAGTTCTGGATAGAGCATCTGGACTTAAAAATAGGAATCACAGGGCAGAGATGTGTCAGCCAACAACTAGCACAATCAGACTTCACCCTTCACCAGCTCTCCCTTGTTAAATATAGAGGGTAACAGGCTCCATTATTTCACCCTGCAAGTCTGCATTATGTAGAGTTTCTGTAAGCCTTGGGGGGTGGGGGGATTTGAAGTTTAACTTTAATCAGCTAACACAAGTGCAAATCTAACTTAACCTCAAAGCATTGGAAGCTTATAGTACTTTGCGGGGAGAGAAGCAGATTGAAAGGGCAGTAAGGTGGTGAGCCTTGACCTCAATGCTTATTCATGTCTTCCTATTAAGAATTACTGTAACTGTTAGCCAACATTTTCTAAAAATTCTGGGCAATGTAGGCAAGGTGGGGGAACAGCATACAAACACACAGACTTAAAAGATTTTGCTCCAAAATAAACCTATTTCTCACTCTCATGTTTCCCCAAATTTTGTGAAATGCCCCTGCATAAGTGGCACATTTGTCTCTATCAAGGGATTTAGTCCCTGAGTGAGCAGGAGACCCAGTCCTATGATGAGGCAGAGCGGAACAAGGACTTTATCAAAGCACTTCACGCTAGGTACCACTGTGATGGTACTAGAAACTTCACTTATGGGAGCAAAATGGGAGGCAGCTTCATACAGGAGGTGGCAGAGGGTATTGAATACATGCAGAGTTCAAGGTGAGACTTCTCAGCTCATTTAGAAGAGAAAGATGTGAGACATACAGCACATGTGCTCTGTGTGGTATCCCCACTTTCTTTTTTTAGAAGAGGGAAAAAAAATTTTGCTTAGAGGCTCTTCCACCTTGAAGTGCTGAATCCTGAAGCTCTTAAGGACCCCAGAGCTTCAGGTATGGCACACACCAGTACTCAGCTAACCAGCAAGCTTGTACTTCAGGCCCACCATGCATCCTCTAATTCCTACAATACTGAGTTGCATATGTCCTGCTGAGCTTCCAGGGCATCGACCACCTTCCTCCAAGGGGAATATTGGATACATACCCTCTGCATCTGAGAATCTACCCGCCACATCCTCAAGGTCTGATCCCGAGACCATGTCACCAGCTGGTAGTCTTTGGACCCTAGAAATGATCAATAATAATCCTGGAAACTTCTGGAGTCAACATCCGTTTTGCTACAAGTCACGATGGAGTCAGATTCATCAGCTCACTCCTTCACCCAACCAATAGTCATTGAATATTTCCCAAACACCAGGTGCCGTTCTAGGCACCAAGATTATATCATAAACAAGACAATATGTCTTTAGATCTCACATTCCCATGGCAGAAATACACAAATGCACATAGTAAGTGGCATAAAACATGAAAAGCCCTCCCCCTCACATGGTAGCATAGCGCGCAATTCCTCCACTTGTGGCACTGGCATCCCACATGGGCACAGGTTTGTTTCTTGGCTGCTCCACTTCTTCTTCCTCTTTTTTTAAAGATTATTTTTATTGCAAAGTCAAATATACAGAGAAGAATATCTTCCATCTGATGATTCACTCCCCAAGTGGCCGCAATGGCCAGGAGCCAGGAATTTCTTCCAGGTCTCCCAAATGGGTGCAGGAACCCAAGGCTTTGGGCCATCCTTGACTGCTTTCCCAGGCTACAAGCAGGGAGCTGGATGGGAAGTGGAGCTGCCGGGATTAGAACCAGTGTACATATGGGATCCCAGTGCATTCAAGGTGAGCACTTTAGCCGCTAGGCCACGCCGCTGGGCCCCAAGGACTTATTTATTTGAAAGGCAGAGCAACAGAGAGAAACAAAGACAGAGAGAAAAGAGAGATAGAGATTTTCCATCCACTGGTTCATTCCCAAATGCCCGAATAACCATGTCTGAGTCAAACCAAAGCCAGCAGCCTATAAAACTCCATCCGCTTCTCCAATGTGAGTAAAAGGGACCCCCACACACATTTAGGTCATCTTCCACTGCCTTCCTATGTACATTGGAATGGAAGTGAATGGGATTCCAGCTTTGAAAACAGTAGTTTAACCTGCAATACCATAATGCTAGCTCCCTGAACAGAAGCTTAAATGAAGTGAATTAATAACTACGAAATTAGCACGCAAAGAGTGGTGTTGGGATTTAACATCACATTAAACTTTCACCTCTACAAATGTTCCTCCTTTTGTACACTCTTGAAGAGCTGAGGATGAATTTTTTTACATACATATAATGAACTGTTTTAAATGCGCTATAGTGTCTTATTTCACAAAGGAATTTTTTTGATAAATATGCATCCCATTTTAAATGAATAATCTATCTTTAATGTTCTTAATTGACTGAATTGTATTTCATACATTACATCTAGTCAGGAAAATCATCCTAAAAAAAGGTTCAGGGTATTTTATGAAAGAGCAGGGTATTTGAGGTAAATTATCTAAAATACTTTTAATGAACATCTCCAGAAAGCAAAGAATTCAAAAACAGTTTAATCCAGTTCTTTCATTTTGCAGACAGGAAAACTGAAGCAACAGAGCACACAAGCTGCCCGTGGCCGAAGGGTGGGTCGTCCAGTACCCCATCCCAGGCCAGGAGATGCTACACCTAGTTCTCTCTCATCGGTTCTTCCTTGGTGTAAGTATCTTCCACCAAAAAGCCAAGCCTTAAGTGTTTCACTACATCCTTAAACACATCTAGCAAGGCAGTGACTGCTCTAACCAAGGCCTGTGGTGGTTCCACCATCTTGACCCTGCATCTGGCCAAAAGCTGTGTCTCATAAATTTTCAAGCTCAACTCCTCTCCCTGTGCGTTCAACCCTATCCCACTCTTCGGCAAAGAACCCTTGTTTTCCCCTAGACTCCCAATCCTGCATCTTCCCTCTGCCATATAATGGAGAAGTCAGAAATCTCTGCCAACTGGCTCATCCTATTCCTAGTCTTTAAAAATATATATTTATTTTTATTGAAAAGGAAGAGTTACATAGGAACATAGAAATGAGAGACAGAGAGAAAGATCTTCTGTTTACGGTTCCCTCCCCAAATGGCCTCAATGGCTAGAGCTGAGCCAATCCAAAGACAGGAACTTCTTCTGGGTCTCCCTTATGAGCACAGGGTCCCAAGGCTTTGGCCCATCCTCTACTGCTTCCCCAGACCACAAGCAGAGAGCTGGAAGGGAAGTAGAGCAGCTGGGATATGAACTAGTGTCCGTATGGGATCCCAATGCTTGGAGGTGCAGGATTAGCCAGTTGAGCTATTGCATCGGAGACCTGGAGGAGGTTCCTGGCTTTGGATTGGCGCAGCTCCAGCTGTTGCAGGCACTTGGGGTGTGAATCACTAGAGGGAAGAGCTTCCTCTTTCTCTCTCTCCTCCTCTCTCTATATATTTGACTTTGCAATAAAAGTTTAAAATTTTTTTAAAAAGAACATAGATGTATCTCTTCAAAAAAGAATTCTGTAACTTATACTCAACAGCTCTAATTCATATAACTTACCCCACCAGCTTAAAGATGACAAAGATAGTTAAAAATGGCTGGTTAAACACGTTTCATCTCAATCAAAACTACAGGTCAACTCCTTCCCACCATAATATAGGAAAATTATATCATTTGATTCCTGTGGCAAAAGGTGAGAGATTCGGTTCAAGGACAAAACCATGTATGCAGCTGAGGGAATCAAGACCAGGTAGTCACCTGCTTCCGGAAGCAGGAAAGATTTTGGAGATAACAAGAAAGCTAAGAAGCCTGCACAGAGGCATAGTGAATAAACCAGTGCCTGCAACACTGACATCCAAATGAGTGCCAGTTCAAGCCCAGCTACTCTGATCCATCTCCTTGCTAATGCACCTAGACAAGCAGCACAAGACAGCCCCAAGTGCTCTGACCCTTTCTATCCAAGTGGGGAACCCAGATGAAATTCCCAACTTCTGGCTTTGGCATGGCTCATCTGGACAGTGAATAGAAAATCACAGTCTCTCCCACTCAACTCAAATAAGTAAATAAATCTCAAAAAGAGGGAAAAAATAAAGGTTAACAAAAAATATCCTGGGTCCAGCATTGTGGTATACTGGCACATGCTGTGATATCTGTGATATCAAGCATCCCTTATAGGCCCTGGTTGCAGTCCTAGCTGCTCCACTTCTGATCCATTCCCCACTAATATATTAGGGAAAGCAGCAGAAGACTGCCCAAGTATCTGACACCTGTACCCACGTGGGAGACCCAGTGAACCTTCTGGCTTCTGACTTCTGCTTGGTCCTGTCCTGGCCATTGCAGACATTTGGGGAGTGAAATAGCACATAGAAGATTGATAGATCAATCTTTCTCTGTCTCTTTCTCTCTGTATCTCTGCCATCCAAATAAATAAATAAACCCTGTGTGTGTGTGTACATATATATCCTAGAAGAGATTTATGGGAGTCACAAATAAACATTTATAGATCATGATAATGAGATCTCAAGAAAACAGGCTGCATCTGAAGAGTCAGTTGAGAAACTGAGGCAAAATGCTTATGTGGTTCCATTATACAATAACCTTGTAATAGTGAGGACTGACTAGACTCAGCTGTAATAACAACCAACCTGCAATCTCAGGGTTAAAACAAGGATTTCTAACTTGATCTACTTCTCCACATTATCCTTGTGCTAGCAGCTGCTGGGAGCTGATCCACCTGGACTCTTGCCAGTTGCCAGGACAGCAGCAAAGAGAGGAAAGGCTGTTAACTATCGTACACGAGCTCCTAACACTTCAAGGCAGGACAGATCACCTCACCTCTGCCTCTGATCATGATCAAAGCAAGTCATTTGACCAAGTTTATCTTCAAGGAAATGAAGTAAAACACCATCATCATCACCATCACATGTTTGTGAAAAGAATGGAAGGTACACGGCACTCACCTTCCTTCTGTTTCCTCCACTGGAACTCCAGCACCACATCATCATGCCCCACAAAGGTGTGGACCGGTGTGTTTAGGTCAAACACATTCCACAGGAGAAGGCTGTTTTCCCTCCGCAACTGGGGAACCATCACAGTCACCAGCCCGTTGTTAAAAGGCTATGGCCAGAAAGGGAAAAGGAAGGGGATTCTTTCAAAGAAAACCATCAGAGTCTTCAGTTTCCAAAAGTGAAATTCTTCCCAATAAAAATAAATTAGATGATGGCAGGCCTCAGCTCATCTAGAGAAAATTTCCCTAAATTCCATAAGCTGACCATTATATCCACTCTTCTTTTTGTCCATGGAAGGAATAGCTGCAGGTGAAAAACAAGGCTGAGCCAATGCCTGTGCAAGAACTTCTAAAATTTCAAAAGAAGTGAATGGCTCTGGCTGCTGCTTCACATCCCAGCTACCTCTCGCCATGATCTCACTCATGCTATCAACTGTTTTTCCAAAACAAGCATGCTAGACTGACTGGGAAAAAGCCTAACGCAGCAAACCTGGTCTGCCCAATGTAAATGTGCTAGATTCACATCATCCACATGACGTGCCACCTTCCCATAGTCCCAACACCACAAATATCCTTCCACAAGGTCTGACACCTCAGCAATGCCACAGTTTACTTACTGACACTGCATCTGCCAGTCACTGAAGGGCCCATCTGGGTGACAACCGGACTAAATTGTAAAAGGGAAAAGGGTTCAAGCACTTAAGAGCACACTCACCTTCCACTGCTCTCTTGGTAACACTCAGGACTTCTCAGTTCATTTTTTAAAGCAAATATATTAATCTAGGCAGGTATTCTGACTCACAAGAACAGGGTCTGATTTCTTAGCAAGTGATCCCAAATGCAAAAACAATTTAATACCCCAATTCTCTTCTTTGCTCTATAATGCCTCAGGGCAACAGCCTAACACATAAAGGAAGTTTTATGCATCCCTGTGCTGGCTTTCAAGATGACATTAAGGAAATAAGTTATCTCTGATAAGCAGCCAGAGGAAAACTGTTGGAAGGTTGATAACAGTCTACCCCCTATATCCGCAGCATTTTATAGTTTATAAAGCACATTTATGTGCAATATTTCAACAGGATGGGTGATTGTGAAAGTACTAAATGCCACTGAATTGTACACTTTAAAACGGTGAATTGTATTACAATAAAAAAGGAAAGCATCATTCACAATCTACACAGGAGGAATTTTGTGCTCAGAATCAATTGTATGTTCTCTAAAGCCACACAAGCAGGAGCATGAAATAAGAGCTGGGCCCCAAACACAGGTCTCCTATACCTGAAGTAAGAATGTCTCCCATGGCCATTCACCGTCTGCCAGCCTCTCGACCCTCCCTGCTAGCCGACCCTGCTGTCCTGCCCTTGGAGTCCATCTCTGCACTGCCAGGTTTCTCAACGAGTTTTAGTGAGTGATCCTAATGCAGATGCCTACCCAGCATTCCAAAGATAGATTTTTGAACAGCTAACAGCATTAATATCATTTTTACCGCAATTACCTCACTCCAAAACCAAGCGAGAAAAAGAGGACGACCACGTTCCCTGGCCCTTTGCATGTTCCAGAAGAACACTGAATGAGTTTCCTGGCCAGGAAGGGCTGCCTTACTCACCGTGTATCTGGCCTTCCAGACAGGCACCTGGCAAGGGAGAATATTGAGGTATTTCCGAGGCTGGCGGTAATCCCAGAACTAGAATGGAAAAGCAAGATAATTTGTGAAATAAATGCCATTTTAAAAAATTCAACTAGTGAAATAAGCATAGTCTTTGAATTCATTGCTTTTTGTCCTGTGAGGATAAATTTCAATTGTGTTTTTAGTTGGGTCCCTATAACCATGAGACTGAGACAGACACAACAAAGAATCCTCCCTTTTCCATTTACAAAATTCCAGGGCAATTTCTGGACCTCACGAGGACCCTCAGTGATGGCTAGTCACTGTCAACCAGAGTATTGATTAAGTGACCTTGGCTGACAGGTAAAAGCAACATGTTTTGATCCTGTGTCCATTTTATACCTTTTGAGCAATTTAGTAACAACAGCTAAAATGACCTGACTGCTTCGGGCACATCCATGAATCAGACATGCATTTAAAGCATTAGGTTGGTTGGTTATTTTTTTTTAACCCATTTAATCTTTACAACTACACAATGGGTGTTACTAATCCCTTTTTCCAATGTAGAACTGGATGATTTCTGGTTCCTGCACTTGGAACACAAGTAGAATAGGATGTAGGGACAAAAGGTCAAGGCAACATGGACAAAAAGAAAAGCCACTTCTTGCATGTAAAAGTAACTGACAACCTCAGGAGATTTACAATCCTGGAGACAGAGTTCACTTTTAAGCTTTATTGTATTATTATAGTTCTGCTAATCATACCAGAAAGATTTTGTAAATGCCTATGTCGATACAACAAAGCGTTACATTAATGGCACAGATTTACAAAATCCCTAAACCAAATTCTGTGGTCATATCCAAGTCCTTAAGGACACAGATTCAACAAGCAAGAGGAATTACAGTACAAAGATGATTGCCCTGCCATAGTCAGAGAGGAAAAACAAGCAACTCTGAGAAAAGTCAAAAACAACAGGGTCACTGAAACACAAATACCTCGAGCATTTCCTGTAAGTTAGAGGTCCTAATGAAACTATGCTGTTCCTGACTTTGGCAGTGCTGATGTCTGAGATGTTACAACTTCAGCAGATTTGATCATCACATGAGAAAACACGTTCTCCTACCACAGACTCACTGTAATCCTGATAATCGCAACAATTCTGTGTACACCCTTGTCCTTTACTTACATGTCAGTGTATATGTCTGACTCTCTTGCAGCTTCTTTATCTATCTAAATGCTTTAGCCTCTGCCTCCCTTTCACAGATTCTGAGAGGCATATCAGAAGGGTGCTATACCACCACTTGCTGGTGAACAGTACCAGGCTTACTTGCACAGCTCCCCAAGAAGCACATGTACCCAGGACATACCAGACTATACTAACTTGTCACAATTTTACTCTAGAAGACCTAGCCAACATCCCCAATGCCACTTAAATAGCTCTTCCAACTCCCAGAGTGGGCACCACTCACCTTGACGGAGTTGTCTTGACTGGAAGTAGCAAGAATGTGCTCACTGTCCGGGTGCCAGTCAAGGCCATGGATTTTCGAGAGGTGGGCTGCTAGATACTCCACTGCTGTGCTGGGTTTCTACAACAGACCAGTCAGTCTATCAACCCCAAAAGAATTCATTGAGGGTACACTACTCTCAAAAGTCAGCTGTCTTGAGTGAGGATACACAAATACTGCCAAACACTGCGTTGACCTTTAGAAACTCTATCCTGTTCTGTTCTGTTCTCTCTCTCATTCTCTCTCTCTCTCGCGCTCTTGTTCTCTCCTTATTGGAAAGGCAGATATAGAGAGGAGGAGAGTCAGAGAAAAAGAGTTCCATCCAATGATTCACTCCCCAAGCAGCCACAAGAGCCAGAGCTGAGCCAATCCAAAACAAGAAGCCAGGAGCCTCTTCCCAAGATGTAGAGTCCCAAGGCTTTGGACCATCCTCGACTGCTTTCCTAGCTCACAAGCAGGGAGCTGGATGGGAAGCAGGGCCACTGAGATTAGAACCGGTGCCCCTATAGAATCCCAGCGCATGTAAGGTGAGGACTTTAGTCCCTTTAGTCCTGTTCTGTTCTCTTTAAGCCAAAGATAACAGCAAAAGACATTGCCAGCTCTCCTTCACATGCTATGTCCATGGGCCTGTGAGCCACCCAGCTTCCCATTCTAGTCTGAGGTGTAACTAGTTTGTGTTCTTCCCCTTTGGTTTAACAGTCAATCTGATGAGTCCTGTTCCTCTTCCTCACAGCCATTCAAGAAGAGGGGCTGTGACATCCAAAAAGACCCAACCTCAACTGCAAGGGTTAAACCACAATCTCCAAGTGACAGTATAAATAGTGTAAATGAACAGATCTCAGAAAAGAAAACCACAGGATAAATGGCAAATATAAGACAAACTGTGGAAACCTTAGAGATACTTGATTAAGCAAGAAGATATCTGTAAGTAACACTCAATGCTATTGATGCTACATTTGTTACTACTGGCATGTATATAAAATACAACCTTTTCAAGGAAAACATTTGGTAGCATTTATCAAAGCTCATTCCCTTCTTAAAGAGAATAATTCAAATTCACAAAGAAATTTTAGATACAATACTTTCATCATGGTGCTATCTATTCATTAGAAAATCAACCAAAATAAGCAGTAAGTGGTAAACAATCAAAAAAATTATATACAGCACACACTATGGTCATGTGATACAGTATGATACAGTCACTAAGATCATACTTAGAGCTGACAATATGGGAGGAACACATTTGTTGTTCAGTGTTAAGTATTTAGAATCTTGTGTATGATATGATAAATCATGCTTTCTTTAAGAAAATGGAAGGGAAAAAAAACCATCAAAATGGAAGCACTTGTTGCTGGCTTTTATCTTTTCTATTTCCTTAAAAAAAAGTCCCAATACTTTTTTTTTTTTTAAGATTTATTTTTATTATTTTTTCATTGGAAAGGTGGATATACAGAGAGGAGAGACAGAGAGGAAGATCTTCCGTCCAATGATTCACTCCCCAAGTGAGCGCAACGGGCCGATACTATGCCGATCCGAAGCCAGGAGCCTCTTCTGGGTCTCCCACGTGGGTGCAGGTTCCCAAAGCTTTGGGCCGTCCTCAACTGCTTTCCCAGGCCACAGGCAGGGAGCCGGAAGGGAAGCGGGGCTGCCGGGATTAGAACTGGCGCCCATATGGGATCCCGGGCGTGCAAGGTGAGGACCCTCAACCATTTGCGCCACTGCGCCGGGCCCAGTCCCAATACTTTTATAATGAGCATTAGGTCTGTGGGGTTCAAAGTGCCAACTCCAGAAACTGTTTCCCTCAGTTCACATCCTACAGCAAAGGGTACTTCATTTTACTCATCTGTAGATCAGGGGTGATCACAGATCTGACTTTCAAGGCTAGTTACAAAGAGAAATTAATCAAAATGCAAAGCTCTTTGAACAAAGCCTATCGGAGCAAATGCTTAGTAAAGCTTAGTCTTACTGGTTATACGTGAGCTTGCAGGGCCCGCTGACGCTGCCCTTCTGCAAGCCCATGATGCTTTCTGTTCTCAGTGTGGCTGACATCAGAGTCTCTGAGAAGTGAATATATCACTAAGTTTTACAACCCACCTGACCACAAAGACCAATTATCAACATCAAAAACAGAAACATTTAAAACCCTTTCAGCAAATTAAAAAAGCAGAAAGCAGTGTTACTGTGGACCAATCAGGAAACTAGAAAGGAAAAACTTAGCAAGACATATCACAGCTAAATAGTAAATTGTTTGTGGTGCCCAAGACCAAATAAACACTATAACCAAACTTATTTTACTTAACCACTTACACGTTGTAAGTGCTAATATAATGACAATATGAAAAAAAAATCCATCACCAACTTCAGAAATAAAGAAAAAGAAGAAGTGGCTATTACCAGACTACACTAAAGACACAAACCACAAAATCACCTCCCATCCTTTAGCTCTTTAGGTAGCTTACTGTACCAGCACATTGCTTCCCCAGCAGGCCTGGAACCTGCTCCTGCTGACAGGATCTGCCATACCCAACTTCTTCTTCATTTCCCACTTCTCTTCCAGACATAAGACAAGGATCCTTGCTACAAGGATAGGGAGCAGTGAAACCAGAAACCATGCTGAGACTGGATGGTCAGCACTGGGTAGTGACATTCCCAAACAAAACCTTCCCATGAGGGCAGAAGGTCTCTGGCCCCAGGTTTCAGAGTGAGGCAGTGTTACATTCCACATCTTACAGAAGTTGACCACTCTATTATTTTTTTGTTTTGTTTTGAAATAAGGCAGATTTTACAGAGAGAAGACGACAGAGAGAAAGATCTTACACCTGTGGGAAGCTTAGAGAGAATGTGGAGTTCAAACTGTGGCACAATGAAAGTCTACTGAAGTTTGGCATATGAGCACCAATGAAAATCATGACATGGGAAAAGGGCCTTCCCTGTGTATTATTGCCAGACACTTGGGTAATAAAACACAGAGCAGGGCCTGGTGCAATGGCTCAATTGGCTAATCTCCCCTGTTCATGTGCCAGGATCCCATATGGGCACAGGTTCATGTTCTGGTTGTTCCACTTCCCATCCAGCTCCCTGTCAGTAGCATGGGAAAGCAGTCGAGCGTGACCCAAAAAACCGTGAGACTTTCCACTCACGTGGGAGACCCAGAGAAAGTTACTGGCTCCTGGCTTTGGATCAGCTCAACTTCGGCCATTGCGGCCATTTAGGGAGTGAACCAGTGGACAGAAGACCTCCCTCTGTCCTTCCTTCTCTCTGTAAACCTACCTTTCCAATAAAAATAAATCTCAAAAAAATTTTTTTAAAGAAGATACAGTTAGCTTGCCTGATGTAATGACAAGGAAGCACCAAAACTGGGCTCCAGTTAAATTCCAGCTAAGCTTGTGCTTTGAAAGCAAGTAGACTACATCACGAATCTGCATGTCACTCTTGCACAGGAGACATGTTAACCTCCAATCTTTCCCAATTTTACTATTTGTGCTGTCACAGCAAGCAGCCAAGTTCACTTTTGTTGTGCTAATTTCAGCAGCAATATACCAAGTCTGCTTATCTTCACCACTGATCATTATGCCTCACTTTCTCTACCTTCGGTTAATATTGATTCAACTGGGACATAAAAGTCACCTCGTACAAGCTGCACAGGTTTTCCCAGACTCTCAAGCCAAGTCCTGGAACTCACAAGGAAACAAAGGCAAATCAGGAGGTAGGAGGAAGGAATCACTCACCCGCTTGTCCCATATCCGTACATCACCATCATGGCTGGTGGCCAGGCAGTTAGCGTTTTTTTTATTCCATTTGACCTGAGAGGCACCAGCTGGGCAAAAAAAAAAAAAAAAAAAAAAGGGTGGGGGTGCGGGAAGAAAGCTGTTGTAGCTGCTGCTCCCCATGCTCCTAAACACATCTGGACACAGAGTGAGGCTCATCCAGGGGAGCTGGACAGTGAATTCTGGCTGAACGAGCAGAGCTCTTCCAGGTTCTATGCCCACATCAGCACCCTATGACACATACAAATGTACTAGCATATGGGAACGGAACCACCACAGTCACCTAAGTAAGGGCACGATCTCAGAGAGGAGAATTCTGCGGGTTACTCTGAGTAGGATCAGCAGGAGCAAACAGTTTCTTCTTTTTTTAATTATTTATTTATCTGAAAGAGTCACAGGGAACAAGAGACAGAGAAGGATGGAGATCCTCCCTCCATCGTTTACTTTCCAGATGGCTGTGACAAACAGGGGTGGGCCAGGCTGACGGGAGAAGCCAGGAGCTTCCTCCAACTCTCCTATATGAGGTAGCTGGGCTGCTCTACCCAGGCCAGTAGCAAGGAAGCTGGACTGCAAGTAGAGCAGTCAGAAGAGAAACTGGCATCCAAATGAGATGCCAGTGTCACAGGTGGTAGCTTTACCCACTGTGCTATGTCAGCTCCCTGGAGCAGGTAGCTTCTTATCAGGCAGTGGTTACACAGAGAACTCTTGAATGCGACTGTTTCATTAGATGACCCTTCCTTACAAGCAATGACACCACAGGAACTTCAGCAGTCACAGTGGTTCCATTCCACCTCCTGTTTCTGAAGAAACAGTCATAGGAAAATCCTACCTCAAGCAGAAGCTCAGTTTAATAAGCTCCATGTAGACCCATGGCAGTGTATGGAGGCTCTCTGTCTCTCCTCTCTGTAAATCTGTCTTTCCAATAAAAACGAATACATCTTTATTTTTTTTTTTAAACATTACCTGATAGGCAAAGAGACAGAAACACAGAGTTCTCATCTGCCGTTTTGGTCCCCAAATGCCTACAAAGCTGAGACTGGGTCAAAGCCAACGCCCTGGGCTGACAACCCACTCCATGCCTCCCATGCGGACAGCAGAGATCCGACTCCCTAAGCGGGCACTGCTGTATCCCAGGGCCTGCGACATCAGAAGCTGCAGTCAGAAGCTGTGCATGAGTGTCACAGCCTAGGACCCTGAGAAGGGAAATGGGTGTCTTCACTAATAAGTCAAACATTTTGGCTCTGAAATATGATTTACTGTAACAACTCTAAGAGCTGATGACAAATACAAAGCAGCTCATTATCTGCTCTTTTCCTGTTTGACATTTTCCACGACAAATTGTTTATTAATCAGAGCAATGTGACTCCTGTCCTCCGAGTCTAAATTTCTGATCCACATTCAACAGCTTGTACTCTGGCTTCTGAGAGCAGCTCGAGGCAAGGCCCTGGCAAGGCAGGGTTTACCATGATGGAGCACAGGGCAAGGGTGGTCAGAGTGTGAGAGGGAAAGGAAGAGAAGTGGATATGATGAAGACAAGGTGAGGTGGGAGTATGCTCACCTACAGCAGACAGTGCAACAGTAGGCTTCCTTGTGTCCCTGAAACACAAAAATCACAAGATAAATGCCCAAGACATACGTCACCATCCACTAGCACTTTTCACCATTTGTACACATCTCTTAGCTTTTCTTTCAGTGGGAACTTTTAGTTAGATCTGCCTTGATGACTTTAGGAAATAGCATACAAACTGTCACCCAGGTAGATGAACCTTCTCAGTCACCTCAACTGAGGCGAGTCTGGGTTTCAAATCACCTGGCTATACTAACACAGAAAATGCTTTACATGATTCAGCACAGTCTGAGTAATCCCGCCCGGGGCCACAGCAGAAGAAGTGACAAGAATCCCTTCTTAATATTGTTTCTCCGAGTGACAACAGGTGACAGTCACTCCGAGTGACAACAGGTGCTCCACTTCTGATCCAGCTTCCTAGATGGCCCAAGTACTTGGGTCCCTGAACATGTACGGTAAACCTGGAAAGCTTCTGGTTCCTGACTTCAGCCTAGCCTGCCCTAGCCCAGGCCATTGTGACTATCCAGGGAGTTAATTGGCAAATGTGAGCATACTTATCACTTTTTTTAAAAAAGATTTATTATTTATTTTTATTGGAAAGGCAGATATACAGAGAGGAGAGAGAGAGAGAAAGAGAAATATCTTCCGTCTGCTGGTTTACTCCCCAAATAGCTGCAATGGCCAGAACTGAGTCAATCCAAAAACCAGGAGCCAGGAGCCTCTTCCAGGTCTCCCACATGGGTGCAGGGTTCCAAGGCTTCCGTGCAGGACACCACAGAGCCACAGGAACTTGGTTAGGGGAATGGGTGGCCAGGCCGGCAACTCCACAGACGACACTCTTAGAACAGCCACCCCCAACCACCTGCCATCTGTTGTTACTGTAATACGCCAGGCCCTGGGCAAGGTGCTCCCTTACTCTTTATTCCATGAAATGTAACTCTGTGAGGTGACTTAGTCCCCTCACATATGTGGGAAACTGGAGCCAATAGAGAGCTTAGCAGAAGTGTCTCAGCACCGCCTGTTGCAACAGAATACCCCCAACTGTCACTTGCCACTCAGTCAACTTCCCAGTGTCAGCTCCTGTGTCTCTTTACAAAAGGGCCTCTCCCTGCCTGCTTTGCAAACCTGTGACACCAGCCTCAAGTGCCATGGAATTAAGGTCCCTCACTGCACCCTTTGCCAGTGACTGACAGGGTGGGACCCCTGCTTCCCTGGTCCTCTGAGGAGGAAGTTCTACTCTAGCTCCTACTGATTCCTGGGATACTGAGTTACACCTGCTCACTGTGTCACTCAGTGGATAATGCTCCTTCCTTCTCTCTTCATCACCCTACCCATAATTCTTTCACCTTCTAAATAACGTATCTGCATCAAATCCTTGTCTTAGGGCCTGCATCTAGGGGAACCATACCAACACACATGCTCTCCAAAATAAATGTCCCCGATGGTCCTGTAAGCAAGTGGTTATACCTCTTTGTTGTTCTTACTTGATATCCCAGATGTAGATGTATGTGTCCACAGAGCTGGTAACCAGAAGATCTGGCTCAAACACCGCCCAGTCTAAGTCACTGGAACACATGAATGAAGAGAACAAAGACAAAAAAAATAAAGAAAAAAATCTCAGAATCTGATCCCAAAGTATGAGCAATCTGGTCTCTAGTATCTTCAGAGACCAGTGCTAACAGGCTTCCTAACACGGTTCAGATTGCAACCCACAGTTCTACTTTAGCTACTCTACACAGTTACCTGAGCTAGAACGAACCTTTCCAGTCCTTCTCACTAGGGTCAACAGCTATACTATCACCTGCTCCACACAAATAAATGGGGCATTTCAGTTAAATCAGTCTCGCTCTTTCAACTAATCCCTTTCTCCCTCAACCACCCTCAGGCCAAAGCAGGGGAGGAATAAAACACTTGCATCAGTTTCTAAGTTCTTTTCTAAGTCAGATTCAACCACAAGCATCTCAGTAAAGCCATCACTTTAGGTGGAGGCCAACTGCGATGCCTACTCTCAGCTTTCAACGATGGCTGGCAGGCCTGGGGGTCTCCCAGCCCACACCCTCATTCCCAGACAGGCAGTTCTTTCACAGGATATTTCCCACAGGCCCATCAATTTCCTACCACTTCCACGTCATCCTACCCCATGCACCCCCTCCCACCTTGGAATTCCCTGCTGCTATTCCCTCAAAAGAAGTTTCTCCTATCCAGAAAAGTGATTCAGGGCAGGCAAGATGTGTCCAGGCACACCTGAGGCCAACTGGAAGACCACGTGGGAGGCAACTGTGCATGGGGTGATGGTCTGAGAGCACCACCTACTACTCCTGAGGTCTCCACATACCCCTGGACACTGAGGAGCCTCAACTGGGAGAGTCTGTCACACAGCTTCCTCACCCTCTTGTGACAAAATGTCTGTTCTCATCCTCTACTCCAGACGGGGCTGTATCTCACTGTCTCTGGGACTGGGGTCAACACCTCATAAGTGATGCTTCCTAAATAACTGCTACTCTACCCCGTGTTCTCTGCAATCACCTCAGTAGACACTAGGATGTACCGGCCGCCCAGGGCCAGCTGTGATATAGATGGCATCCTCATTTCTCTTCCCAAGGAACTGTGAAAAAAAAAAAGGCCAAGTGCCTATGGAGGGTTGGTGCCTACCTGATGACACGAGTATGGCCTTGTAGAGTTGTGCCTACTTCCCCATTACCATCTTTCCACTTATACAGGTCAACTCGTTGATTACTCTGGAAAGAAACGAGGGAAAAAAGCCAACAAGTGGTATAACAATGCACATCAGAAAATATGCTCTCACCCCAATTTACCAACTATGACAAAGAAGCCAACTAGGAGTCAATTTGCAAAGCAGTTCCTATAAGCTGAAGTTTTGTTTGTTTTTGTTTTTGTTTTTTCTTAAGGTCATCAGAAATACATATGATTAACATTAGCTTAACCTCAGCTCAGTAGGTAGGGCTGTGAATTTCAACATGGAAAAGTAGTACTAGTAAAAGCAAACCTCCTTGCAAAGCCACAGCTGAACTGAAGCTACAGATTCGCTGCTCAGCACACACTTTATGGGCTATGAAGACAATTTAAATATCAGTCAAATGCTCCTCTCCCATCAGAGGGTCACAAACTTATGTCTCCAGTTTCAGTGACACCAGATGTTTTAGCTCACCCTTCTCACTATCAAATGCCCCGAGGCTACCTCCCACATTTTCAAACCACACAAAAGAAACCACCAAAACAATGCCCCAGGAAGGCAAAAATACATAAAACTCTGAAACTTATCTTAAAGAGTTCATCAGAAAGACATGGAAAAAATGGACCAGGATAAGCCACAAAGGAGGAAAAAAAAAACTTTCATCAAATAAAGTTTCACTTAAACTATGAAACAGCTTCCTAAATGCCATGAGTATATAAAATACATTGAGAATAAATAAAAAATACTAATAGCAGGCAGGCGATAAGATGAGCAGTTAAGACATGCTGTCCCATATCAAAATACCTAGCTTTGATGCCCAGTCATGGCTCCCGGAATGACTGTGGTAGTTACACAACATTGTGAATGCAGTCCAGGGCACTGAATTGCTCATTTTAAATTTATTTCATTTAAAATTATTTATTTATTTACTTATTTTTAATTTACTTATATTTGAGAAGCAGAAAAAGCACAGAAAGACAGTTGACAGAGTTTCCATTCATTGGCTTAGTCTCTGAATGCCTCCAAGATCCTGGTAGAAGCTCAGAGCTGGGCACTTGGGCCCACGTTCCCACATGGCTGGTAGGAATCCAACCACTTGAGCCATCACCTACCATCTCCAAGGATGTGTGCATTAGCAGGAAAAAGAAACTGGATATGGAGCCAAGATCTGAATCCAGGCATACCAACATGGGATGTGGCATCTCAATTGGCAGCTTCACCATAGGCCAACAGCCATTTCTAATTTGTTCATTATAGAATGATTATAATAGCCCTCCCATTTCCATGATTTCAGTTTCCATGGTTTCAATTACCCAGTCAGAACTGCCCAAAAATAATGAATAGGAAAGCTTGGGAAAAAAAGTGAGTCAGAAGTTTTGCGCTGTGCACCACCTTGAGCAGTATCATGGTATGACTGTGCTCAATCATGTATTGATGCCACATTAGCACTTGATTAATAATGGTCCCAAAGAGCAGGAGCAGATATGCCAAATGAAGCCATGAAGTGTTTCTTTAAGCAAAAGGCAGAAAGAATAGAAAAGTATTTTAAGAGAAAGGTCATATTCACACAACTTTTACTACTGTATTCTGTTTAATAATCACTCTATCTCATTGTTGATTTTTTGTTGTTAATCTCTTATACTGCCTAATTAACAAATTAAATTTTAATATGGGTGTGTATATATAGTAAAAAAAAGCAGTGTATATTGGGTTTAGCAGTATCCACAGCCTCAGCCATCCACTGCAAGCCCTGAAGTTAGCCCCACGGATAAGGGAGATTACTAAAATTGTTAACAAACCAGAAAAGCTCTCTTCCTTACCTTTCCTGAACAAGTACAGATGAGTTAGCCTAATCCAGAGATCCCCAGTCAGGGGTGATTTTTGCTTCCTAAGGGACATTTGGTAATGCCTAGATATTTTTGGTTGTCACTTGAAAAGGGAGAGACACTATTGAGATCAAGCAGGCAGGCACTGGGGCAGCTGCTAACCATCCTACAACTTACGGAATAGTGCCCAGCACCAATGTGCAGAAAGCCTGGACCAGCTCGTCAGGACTGAGGGTGAGAGATGAACTAAAGGGTCCAGAGGTATAAGCAGCCAGAAAGGGCATCCTTGTGATGCCTAGGAAAAGCCGTAGACCAACTCTTTCCTTTCAGAAAAACCCAAAGACCAGTCCTGCCTCAGACATTCATGCTTAACAACACACTCAGTGGGAAATGAATGAAGAGAGCGACTTTCTATTCCTTCTCAGGAGACAGTGTGCCTCGGCCCCTTTGCTCAGGTGCTTTCCTGTCAAAGCCTCACTCCTGAAAGGCACTGCGGGAAGCCCCATCCCTCGTCCCCCATCCCTCACTAGTAAGAACCTTCTAAGCATTCTCCTTGTGGCCAGGACAAAAAAAGCAAAAGGCTTAGATGTCTAACCACCTAACTAGGAGAAAACAAGGCTAGTAAAAATTTCACACAAAGGTTCTTAGACAGTCTAAGCCACAGTCATGAATTCCAGAATGAAACTTACCAGATCTTGGTGACATGAAATGTGAGGGGTTAATCAAGTTAACAATTCCCCAGCTCAGAAGGACGGGTGCCTCTGAAGGGCAGTTGTAGTTAATCCGTTCCTTTTGAAGGCAAACTCAAGACCAGCTCCCAGTCTCTTAGATCACCTTGCAGAGGCATCTACACTTGGCACTGACCAGCTACACAGTCGCTTTGATAACCAGCAAAAATGAGGGTTATTACCTACTTATCCACTTTCAAAGTCCAGATGAAGTTCCAGGAAATATAAAGCAAGCCTGACATAGACAGGGCTGATAAATATCACCACATACATTCAACCTGTAACTAGCTTGTCTTTTTTTTTTTTTCCCAAAATCATTCAAACCTTGTTTCTGAGCAATGAGGAATACAATCTCTTCACTTCATGGGCTGCAGACCTGCCAGCCCCAGATGGCACATTTAAATACATTCTTATAGACTCTGAGCTCACCGAAGCTGCAAAATAGTGAGCAAAGCTGTCATGAGGATTCCACTGCACAGCTCCGATGTCCCACTTGCTCTGGCGAGAGATCTTCCGGTGACCTTCAAAAGGAGCATCCAGATTGACGATGTATAGGAATCTGCGGCTGGGAGAACCCCAACACTGTGTTAACACCACACATAAATGACAGCGTTAATATGGAGACAGAAAAAGCACATTTGGAACTACCATCATTTTGTAAGCTGTGCTCCAGAAAAACCTTAGCTACACAAGATGCCTATCCACTGTGAAAGGCATCCAAGTGACAATAATAACTCAAGCTCGCAACGAGGCAAGGGGGTACGGTGTCTCTGTGAGCCATCACAACCACATCACCCACATGACAGAGTCCGGCTTCTGCACTGGGGTTCAGCTTCAGCCTGCCCCCCAGTCCTTCCTAATCCCCCCAGAAAGAATGATCTGTCTCTGCATCACTATCACCACGTAGCTGACATCTTAATGGCAGTGCTTATCTCTACATCAGCTCTACTACTGTCAAAGCTCCTGTCCTGGTCCTGCCGAGTGCCTAGAGTGCAGACCAGGTCTGAACCATTTCATTTACCCCATAGCACAAGGCACAGTGCTCTGCGTGCAGGAAATGAGTGTTAAACAGCACTGATTACAGGGATACCCCATGTTCAATTCCAATGAAAGAATCTGTGGAGTGTGACTCAAAATCCCTGTGGCGATCTGCCAGAGTCTGTGGCAGAGTCTATCTAAGCTGTTAGATCTCAAGGAGCATAGGTAGGCTCAAAAAAAAATCATTAAGTCCAGTTCAGAAGTTCCAGGAAATGTCATGCAAAACTAGAGGTGTAGGGAAAACTGTAAGGAGGGATGGTTAAGAAAGAAACAGGAAGAAAAGCTTGGGGAATACATGATTTCACAGACTTGGTAGGTCAGCATAGAACAAAGGTCTAGAAGTTCTGATCTTCTCCAAAGGGATCATTTGGCCCTGTGGTGGGCAGGTTGGTGTTGTAGCACTAGAAAGAAAAACAGTGCAACACTAAAAGCTAAGCATATGAGGTGTAGATCCCTAGGAGTTCAGAGGTATTAGAGCAAATGTAGGACAGCATAAAATGGCACTCGGAGACAAATTTATCTGATTGATCGTATATGTTTATCTTTATCCCCTCCTGAAGCCTCGAGACAAAAACTGACAAACATATGACTGTGTATGAAGAACTATACTTTAGTAATGATATAGAGGAACTAAGTTGGGGGGGTGGAAATTGGGGTGGGAATAAGGGAAATATCAGGGGCTTATAGAACTGTATCATAAAATGATAATAATAATAAAATATATAAAATGTAAAATAAATAAGTTACAGAATCAAAAAAAAAGATTGAAACACAATTTCAAAATAAAATAATGAAGCTAACGGGAAAGAAAATGCTTTCATTGATTTTTAAACAGGTTCATCAACAATCAAGTTAATGAAAATAAGAAAGTAGCTGAATTTGAGAAGCAGGGGTAGCAATCCAGGGTGATATGAAAGGGAAGGAAACCCTGACTGTGAAATTTTATTATAATGGTACAATGTTGGGGAAGTTAGCAAAGGCAGAGGATGCCCCTTGACTGCAAGACTTTCTTTTAAAAGGGAAGTCTCTCTCTCTCTCTTTTTTTTTAAAGATTTATTATTATTATTTTTTTATTGGAAAAGCAAATTTACAGAGAAGGAAATACACAGAGAAAGATCTTCCGTCCACTGGTTTATACCCCAAGTGGCCGCAATGGTCGGAGCTGAGCCAATACGAAGCCAGGAGTCAGGAGCTTCTTCCAGGTCTCTCATAAAGGTGCAGGATCCCAAGGCTCTGGGCCATCCTCCACTGCTTTCCCAGTTCATAAGCAGGGAGCTGGATGGGAAGTGGAACAACTAGGACACAAACCAGCATTCATAAGGGATCCCAGCAGATGCAAGGAAGGATTTAGCCAGTGAGCTATTGCACCGGGTCCAACTGCCAGACTCTTAAAAACACTGAAAGATTTCAGAACTGGCATTGTAGAGCAGAGGATTAAGCTACTACCTATGACACCAGCATCTCATGGCAGCACTGGTTCAAGTCCCACTTCTCTGCTTCTGATCCAGATCCCTATTAACGTGCCTGGGAAAGTGGGAGATTACACTTTAACTTCTTGGGTCCCTGTTCATCTACAATGGGAGACCCAGATAGAGTTCCAGGCTCCTGATCATGTCCTGGTCCAGCCCCAGATATTATTTTGGGAAGTGAAACAATAGATGCAAGATTCTCTCTCAATCTCATTCTCTCTCTCTTTTCTCTCTTTCTCTCTCTCATACTGCTATTCAAGTAAAACAAATAAATCTTAAATATATATATGTATATATACATATATATGCATATGTACACAACACTACAGTAATTATGAAATTCAATTTCTTCCTGAGAATTTTTAATTCCTTTGTGAAAGAATGAGGTCTAGCCAGGCCAGCCAACTAAATGTCTATGGGCTCATAATGAGCAGCACTTCCCTACCAGAAACCAGATCTCTTCAATTCTGCAAACTGCCTTTTGACTACACCAGACTGTATGTATCCTTAACGAGTCTCTGTAGTAAACAGAAAATTGTCATTTCAAGACCACACCTCTAGTGAGATTTCTAGGGAATGTTACTGCTTACCTGTTGGGAAAAAGGCAAAATAAATTGTAAACAATCTCATGTGTACCCCTGAGATCAACAGGATATCACAACTAAATTCAATAATCCAATTCCTAAAATATAAGCACATTTTCTAAGTTCCCAGAGACCTCTCAATTTACAATGTTTCCTAGCAATCAAGGTAGACAAACTTGGAAAGCTCACTTACCCAGAAAGCACGGCATGCTGCCCAAGACAGTCCACAGACATTGCTGTCGCCTATAAGAGAGACACCAAGTCAGTCCTGCTGTAAACCCAGCTCAGAGGGAGAGCCAAGATCTTCTGGCTCGGGCTCTTCTCATCTTGCAGGCAGTTCCCAGTAGCACGTATCATCAGCGCTCCACAGTGGATTCTGCTGCTCCTTCTAGTTTCCACCCAGATCTCACACTCACTTTTGACAGCAGCACTGCACCAGGACCACACAAAGCTGAGTGTTCTGAATGAGCCCTGGGCTCTAGCAGTCACTTCAACCGTGTAGCATTTGGTTCCACTCAAACACTATCCCCATTAAAACCCCAATGCTACTTGTTATTGAGATGCCAGTTAGCATTCAATCTGACATTTCTAGCACATATTGCGGGTTTCATTTCCCAGGACTACTAATTCCTAAGGGAATACCATTCTTTCTCAATGAACATCAATGACTGAGCAGATGAGAAAAATGTGATTTTCACATCAATGGAGTATTATTTGGCATTGAAAAGTGAAGGAAACTCTAACACATATTAGTACTGGAATGAACCTTAAAAGCATTAAGCTGAGGGGCCCGGGGCAGTGGCGCAAGTGGTTAAGGTCCTCGCTTTGCACGCCCGGGATCCCATATGGACGCCGGTGCTATCTCGGCAGCCCCACTTTCCTTCCTGTGGCCCGGGAAAGCAGTCGAGGATGGCCCAAAGCTTTGGGACCCTGCACCTGCGTGGGAGACCCGGAAGAGGCTCCTGGCTTCGGATCAGCATAGCATCGGCCGTTGCGCTCACTTGGGGAGTGAATCATCGGACGGAAGATCTTCCTCTCTGTCTCTCCTCTCTGTATATCCACCTTTCCAGATATACAGAGAGGAGGAGAGTCAGAGAAGAAGTGGAGCTGCCGAGATTAGAACCAGTGACCATATGGGATTCTGGCACCTTCAAGGCGAGGACCTTAGCCACTAGGCCACGCCGCTGGACCCCCACACAGGCACTATTAAGAGTCCCTGCTGTTCCACCTCCAGTGCAGCTCCCTAATAGTCTGGGAAAAGCAGCAGCAGATGGCCCAAGCATTTGGGCCCCTGACGCCCATGTGGTTCTTGACTCCTAGCTTCAACCTGGACCAGCTCTAGCCATTGAGGTCATCCAGGGAGTGAACCAGCAAACAGAAGATCTCTCTCTCTCTCTGTCACTTCCTCTCTCCTTGTAATTCTGATGTTCAAATAAACAAACAAATAAATCTTTATTTATTTATATGTGTGTATATATACATAAACTACACATACTATATAAACTATACATACTATATAGTATATATTTAAACTATACATACTATATAAACTATATATATACACACACACACTAAATAAAGTAAATGAACCATGTCAGAAACAAAAGAACAAATATTGCATTATTCCATCTGAAAATAGGCAAATTCATAGAAAAAGATAGTAAAATAGCGACTTCCAGCACAGAGAGTGGAACAGAAAAATGCAGAGCTATTATTTAATAGGTGCAGTGTTTCAGTGTTCAGGATGATGAAGAGTTAAAAGGAGGGAGGCGTAGGAGACCTAATCTAATCCACTGTACAAATAAGTAAATAAACAAACACAACTCTAAATAAATCCAGCTCCAGCAGTCAGAAACTGGAAGGGTTAAGGGATCCAAATGGAAGATCCTTCAGTCCCAGCTGTGGAGGAGGGGCTGCACAGTAAGGGCTCAAAGTGCCTTCTGGAAGCCAAGCAACCCCTAAGCGATAGCCAGAAACAAAACAGCAATGTTAGTCCTCTAATCCCTAGGAACTGGATTTTGTCAACAACCTGGAAATGGATTTGTCCTAAGTGAGACCTCCAGATGAGGCCCGTTGTCTTGCTTGTAGCCTGTGAGATGTTGAACAAAGAAGCCAGTCAGGCCATGCCTGGACTGCTGACAAACAGAACTTGGAGCTGACAGAAGAATGGTATTTAGAGCTGCTAAATTTGTGTGTTAAATAGTAAGAGAACGCTAATAAAGCATGATCTGGCAATAGTCCAAAAACTCACATCCTCTGATCCTGTAATCCCACTTAAAGAATCTATCCAAAACCCATCAAATGCTTCATGCATCTGATGCTAATGGAGGATGATAACTCATCACATCAGAGGAAGTTATTTTTTAAAAGGACACTACTTAACTGATTCCCCCATCCCTTCCCTAGCAAGAAGCTACTGCTGCATTTGTAGGAACACATTGGGGAGGGTTAGGGAGCTAAGAGGGCATGGGGCGAGGGAAGCACTTTAAGCAGGGGAACTGAAAACAACCCAACCCCCAAAATAGGCTGTGCTTTGTGGAGCTCAGCCATTCACTACCAAAGGCTACACCGCCACCCATGCACCACGTGAAGAACGGCTGAGAGGTGTAAAGTAGATATTAGGAGTCAAGAAACATGAGACCATGACTCTGGGATGATCTTACTACAGGACAAAGCAACTTCTGCAATGACAGAGGTAGAATTTTCCACCTACTTGCTGCAGGAAACAGTAGGGGATGGTCCAGGTGCTTGGGCCCCTGTCACCCACATAAGAGATCTTGACAGAGTTCTAGGCTACTGGCTTCAGCCTGGCCTAGCCCCAACTCTTGTGGTTGTGGGAATCTGGGGAGCAAACCAACTGATGCAAGACTGATCACTCTCTCTTTTGCCTTTTCAGGTCAACGAAAAACAAAAGCAGATAAATAAAACATTTTTAAAAATAAAGCAATTCTGGCTTCCAGTTAGTGTATGTGATGGCTCACGTAGTTAGGTCCTTGTCACCCATGTGAGAGGCCTAGATTGAGTCTCTGGCTCCTAGCTTCAGCATGGACCAGTTCCATTGGTGAGCAAACCAGAGAATAGAATTTGTTCATTTCTCATGCTCTCTTTCTGTCTCTAAACAAACAGACTGCTGCTATACACAAAAGTTTAAAAAGAAAATAGGTAGGGGTCAATACAATAGTACAGCAAGCTAATTCTCGCCTGTGGTGTCAGCATTCCAAATAGGCACCAGTTCATGCCCTGGCTGATCTACTTCTGATCCAGCTCCCTACTTATGGCCTGAGAAAGCAGCACAGGATGACTCAAATTCTTACAATACTGCACCCACGTAGGAGACAAGCAAGACGTTCTTAGCTCCTGGCTGCAGATTGCCTCAGCTCTGGCTGTTGTGGCCATTTGAGGAGCAAACTAGGAGATGGATGATAATTAACTCTCTCTCTCTCTGTGAAAAACTGCCTTTCAAAAAAAATTTAAAGTAAAAAACAGGTGAATGGTCAGTATATGAATTATACTCCAAAAAGCTCATGCTTTTTTTTTATTCAATAGCAGACATGATAAAAAGAGACATGATACCAAATTTAAAGATGGAATGTATTATAAACTCATTTTCAATTTTCTGGTAAATTTTGATATAGCACAAATCTTACTTTTTCTAAAAAATATATATATTTATTTATTTTTATTAGAAAGTCAGATTTATAGAAAGGAAGACATACAAAAAGATCTTCCATCCAGTGTTTCTTCCCCAAATGGTCACAATGGCCGGAGCTGAGCCAATCTAAAACCAGGAGCCAGGAGCTCCTCTAGTTTCCTACTTGAGTACAGGGTCCCAGGGCTTTGGGCTGTCTTCTACTGCTTTCCCAGAACACAAGCAGGGAGCTGGATGGGAAGCAGATCAGCCAGGACATAAATCATCACCCATATGGGGATGCGGACACTTGGAGTTAGAGGATTAGCTGGTTGAGCTCTAGTGCCTCGGTCCACAGATCTTACTTTTAAAAGTTGACCTCTCTATAAAGAACTCATATTTTAGCTTTATGGGACTATCTACCCTGATTCAATGTTAAGCAAAGCCTTTCTATAGAGCTCTGCTATCTGTGAAACAAAATCTAGGATGTGTCTACTTGAAGGTATTAGGAAAAAACCAAGCCCTTCTTTCACTCCCAGCTAAATAAAAATTTAAAAAAAAAGCAGTTTGTCTGTTCATCCTTCCAAAGGAGACAAAATGGTAACATCCTATTAACGCAAATTAGAGATGGGTCAGTTCCCCTAATATCGGTTTGCCACAGGCCTGAGTAAAGACTATAATGTATGCATTATCAGGTTTCATAGACTAAAAGCACAAGCTGAAACCCACTGACATAAAAAGGATCAGACCATTTCAAATGACAAGATCTAATCTCTATTTAAATTCAAGACACAGTGAGCCAGAGCTATTTCTGAGCCACCCTTGTCTAACGCTTACTGCATTATCTCTCAGGCTCTCCATCATGTGCTCACAAGAAGGGTGTCACTTGGGAAGCCTCCCTTCAAAACAGGAACACTCACTTCCTAGCACCTAAAAGGGGACACACTAGGTATCAGGAGGGAAATCCTCCAGAGCTTTCTGAGGTTCATGTTTCTCCTCTTTAAAATAAGGCAGCTAATGGGACACCCTCCCAGCTCTATGATCTACTTGTTCCAGCCTAATTTGTTGCTTGTGTAGCCAGTTTTCTAACATCATCACTCTCAGCCAGTAAGTACTCTGAGTAGCTGGGCACCGTGCTAAGCGTGCTATGTGGACATTCTCATTTGACCCACAAGGCAGCTCAGGAAAGAAGTGTGCAGAAGAGAGCTGTCAGAGCAACCCTGCTGCTAGACTCACAAAGCTCTGCTGTTAGGGGGCTCTTAGCCAGAGTCTAAGAACTCCTGAACTCCTGGTAAGACTCCCCTCACCCACCGGACTTACACTGTATGTACAGGTGGTATACATTGATCACGGCCTTTCCTTCTGGGAATCTGGAGTTTTGAGTGTGTCCACACGACCATCCCCAAATAAACCCTGGACACTCAGTCCCCAGGGAGTTTTCCTGGCACTTTTCACAGGTGTAGTTACAACTCAGTGGTGGAGGAATTAAGCACGCCCCATATGACTCCTCAGTGAGAGGATCTTGCAAGCTTGGACCTGGTTTTCTCCCAACTTTGCCATGTCTGCCTTTTCCCTGGGATTTTGCTTCATGCTCTTTCACTGTCGCAGCAGCAAGTACAACTGTGAAGCCTCCCAGTGGAACCCCAACATAGGTAGATACTATAACCCTTATTCTATGGATGAAGAAACTGGAGTTTGGAAACAACTTATTTGAGATACTATAGCAGGTGGCATTCTCTGTTTCTGAACACAGGCACTGTGGCTCCAAACCCTTGTCCTCCTTGCTGCATTATGCTGTTCCCCCACTCATCAACTGTAAACTTTTCTGAAAACAAAATTCCCATTTTAATATCAATTCCACAAAAAATAAGCCTACTGTATCCCTCCAACTCTAGAGTTTCAACATAAGCTTTAAATAAAATTATAGAAGCAGACACCAGAGCTGGATTGTAATACAACAATGCACAAACTATTAACTATTTCCCCCTTTACTCTGAGCTCAAAAATGTGCTGATGGTCAGCACTGTGGCATAACAGGGTAATCCCCTGCCTCCATATCTTTCTGCAAAAATCATCTTATGCTGAGACTCTAAGCCATCAGGATGGCAGAGGGCACACTTTCTACTGAGATATCTCATTTTCAATTTCGAGGTATCAGGAGAAAAAAATAATACACTATCACAGAGTATCTTTACCTAGGATATGGAAATTTTTCTTAGAGTACAATCTACCCTGAAGCTGACATGGAAATGAAGTTGGTGGAAAATAAACACCAGTTTGAAAAAAAAAGATACAATCCATCAAGTTGACTTCATTAGCATTAGATTTCTGCTCTCTCTCTAATTCTGCCTTTCAGGCAAATAAGCCTTTTTGAGAAAAGAAAAAAAAAAAAAAGAGGTTGCTCTAGCCCTGATCAAAGGAAGCTAGCCCAGTTGATTAGTCAGTTGTTGATTCCTCTGACAAACCCTCCTTATCCTGGGGTTGTAGCTGTTTCTCTTTTAACGTCCTGGCACTGTAAGATGCTCTATTTGTAGAATGTGTATTTCCTACTTCAGTCCTCAGATCAGCCACTTCTCCAAGGAGTTCTGGTTCCTTTTACTGAAGGTTGCTTGCTATTAGAGATCAAGATCTGGCATAGCAGCACTCACTGCCTTTGCAGGGTGGCTGCTTTCACACCCTCTTGGTGGAAAGAAAAAAGACTCAGCCAGCACTTCCAAGAATTACCAAAGTTATCAAAACGAGGAAAGTCTAAGAAAGTATGACAACTAAGAGGAGCCTAAAGAGATACGACAACTCAATGTAAAGTGGAATCCAGGATAAGACCTCAGATCTGAAAAAGGAAATGAGGTAAAAATTAAGAAAATTCAGGAAAGATTGGATTTTGACTAGTAATGATGGATCAGCATTGGTGCATTATTAGTGGGAAAGACCACAGAAATGTAAAATGCAGGTCAGACAACAGGAAAATGGTAGCTTCCAAGGAAACTCTCAGTACTACCTTCCCAGTTTTTCTGTAAATCTAAAACTATCCTAAAATAAGCATTTGCTTTACTAAAGATTTATTTATTTGAACAACAGTGCTAGTGGGCCTAGCGCAGTAGCCTAGTGGTGAAAGTCCTCGCTTTGCATGCGCCAGGATCCTGTTCATATCCAGGCTGCTCTACTTCCCATCCAGCTCCCTGCTTGTGGCCTGGGAAAGCAGTCGAGGACGGCCCAAAACCGTGGGACCCAGCACCCGTGTAGGAGACCCAGAGGAGGTTCCTGGCTCCTGGCTTTGATCAGCTCAGCTCTGGCCATTTAAGTCACTTGAGGAGTGAATGAAAGATCTTCCTCTCTGTCTCTCCTCCTCTCTGTATAGCTGATTTTCCAATTTAAAAAAAAATCTTAAAAAAAAAAAGTTATTTTCATAGATGTGGGAAAAGTTTATTGCTTTGGCCTTTTCAGAAAGGCAATATGAGGAATTTCCACATTTCTTTTCTACATTAATAAAAGGTTCATCAATTAGCTCCTGCCCCTTCCCGATCATGACAAGCATGAACCACAAAGCCATGTTAATTCACACTAATATTCTTCCAACCAAACAGGAAAAGCAGAAAGGAAAAATGGAAACTCCCACAAGGCAATTAAATTATCCAATTTACTTTGTTCTCTCCCTATGACTACTGCTGTTTGGGTTTAATTATTTGCTGCTCCTACTTCACAGCACCCTAATCGAAGTGTCAGCACTTGCTCTGCTACAGGCCTCTGCAATTACATTTCTATTAAAAAGGAGCGAGGCTACCTGGGTTTCTGTGAGAATTAAAGGCTCTGCGGATTAGCAGCTTCCTCAGGAACAGGCGCGGGAGCACAGACACGGGCTCTTGTTCCATCCTTGTCCCCAGTAGACTCAACTAATGAGAAGGGTGACAAGGACATGGTTCCCCTGACCCTCCCCCCCCGCCCCCCGTCCCCCGCCAAGAGTCTAGCACCTTCTGTGGTACATCAGGTCTCAGACGCCACGCTGACAGTGCCAAGTGCTTCAGGAACCCTGCACCCAAACGCCACTGCTCACTCTCCACGGGCAGTGCCCGCGAACTGGTGGGAGACAAAGGCACCCAGCCCCTCAGCAGCAATCACTTGCCTACAGACACGCGCCCTGGCACCACAGACACCTGCTAGCATCTCAATGGCTCCTTGTCAAATAAATAACTGGACATCTGGTACACACAGGTTGTTCCATAAACCTCTGCTGAACAAACAGGTTCATCGAGACACTGACCTAGGTGCTGGGGAAGCGTGAACAGGCTCTACTGCGAAATAAGAAGGCTTCCCACCAATGGTCATGTTTTCGGAAGCCTTGGACAAGTCACTGGATCATACGGACATCGGCTTCTCCCTCTCTGCATGGTTCTTTCATGAGTTAGAAGAAAATGTACAGAAATTCACAATACAGAAAAAGGGCAACATTCTTAATGAGGAGTCACATCTCTGGAAGCCTACCATGTGCCCTTCTCTGTGACTGACACAAACACACACCCCTCCCCATATCCTCACGCCAATCCTGCGAGAAGAGGCGAGGAAGTCTCTCCTACAGGTGAGGAAACTGGCAGGTAGAGAGTCAAGACAGGCCAAGACCTCTGCCAAGATTTCAATCCGGGCAAGACACTCGGGGTCCACTGTCCTACATCATCAGCAACTCCTCAACAACTGAGGCGTCCTAACAGGCGCTTTGCAAGTAGCAGGTTCATGGTATCCTCCTCCCCAAGTCAGGGGTCAAGTACCCGCAGAGGTTGCAGGTGACTTGCCCGAAGTCATTAAGTGCACTCCCCGGCCTTAACACACCCCCCTCGTTCTCCACCCTGAGCATGGGGCACCTCCTGTCATCGCCCCAAGGCGGACCCTGTGCTCTGGACTCCCCTACAACGAACCTCGCAACCCCGGACGTGCCCGCCAACAACCCCCAACCGTCCTCAAGCTCCCCTCGCCGGCCGGAGCCCGACAGCTCCAGGCCAACAGGATGCCCATCTCCTCAGCCCGCGCCGGAGGCTCTCCCGGCGACCCCGAGGATCCACGGGGCGACGTGGGGGGAGGGGGAACCACGGAGGGCGCATGCCCAGACGGCTCGGTTTGGACCCCGGCTCACCTGGGAGTCGCGGAACTCCACCACGACGTTCTCGCTGCTCCATCGTGTCGCCATCCCCTCACACCGCCGACCGGGCCCTTGGACGGTGCCCTCCCACCCCTCAGACCCGCGTCCCCCAGGTTCCGTGAGCCCCGCGCAGCCCACAAGTCAGCCCTGACACGCCCCGTCCTCCCCCCCAAATTGCGCCTGAACACAAACCATTGGCTGTCCCAAGCGACGGCTCCGCCCATCCTCCACAGCTTCTCCAATCGAAGCACGGCATCTACCCCAAACAGGCACGCCTCCTCTCACTTCCGTCATCAGTTTGAGTCCTCCTCGCTCTCCGCGGCTGCGGGCACGGCCCCCCAGCCCTCGCCGTGAGCTCTGCCGGGAGTTGTAGTTTGAGGTAGGACACCGAGTCAGTGACCCAGGAAGAGCTCGCAGGTGGGTGTCTGGGTGACAGCAGGAGCTTGTCCTGTGTCCTCATTAATGTCTGGGGCATTGAGGACAGTCTACCAAAGTAAACCTTAACATTCGTGCAAAATTAAAGGCACCTCTTCTCCTTCAGGCATTGGAAAGTCTGTGCTGGTACCGTAGCACCTTTAGGGTATCCAGGGGTTTCCTGGCTGGGGAGGGGGTCCCGAAAACATTAAGGGAGTTATTTTCATTTTCTCCCCTTGCTTAACAGCTGAGTTTTCTAGAGGCATAAATATTGCAGCTGATTGAACGTAGAAGTAGATGGGGGGAAGAACAGGTGTTTTACCGTAATCCACTAACACTTTTGGATTTTGGAAAATAATGTTAGTGTTTTTTCACTTTAGAATGTATTATTACTGTTCATTCAAATTAACTTTTAAATTAAATAATGAATTTTTCAAATTCTGTTTTGATTTCTGATAGTAATTGTCAACATATACAGCCCACATTAAAAATACTCCCACATTAAAAAATACTTAAGGTTCTCCATAATTTTTAAAGGTTTAAAGGGATCCTGGGATCAAAATGTTTGAGAACCACAATCAGTGATCATCAACTTCTTTTGAGTCTCATTTTCTCAAATCCTGGTTTAAGTGATTTGGTCTCATTTTCTCTGTAAAAGGGGAAAATAGCATCTCATTTGATTTTTGTGAAGTGCTATCCACACCACAGGGCCTGGGTGTATAAAAGGCTGAAACATAAACTGTGGTTGTTATTCATATTGTCACTGTTAGCAAGTGAAAGTCATGGCATGAGTAGAGATAAGAGTGCTCGCCTCAGCAGCACATATACTAAAATTGGAATAGAGATAGGAAGTGGGGGCCCTTTCCTTCCAGAGAGCTGGAGATCATACTGTGGACAGGTTAGGGTGACTACCCACTTGGGCTGGTTTGCCCATGAGTTGACAGGTGTTAGCTGCATCTAAGAAAAAAGATTCCATCTCAGGAAACTGTTTTATATCAGGTGAGCTGCAGTGGTCAGTTACCCTACAACAAATACAAGCATGCTGTCCTAGACCTGCATGTGATGGGTCAGGAGGTAACAGACTGTCAGCTGGCATGAAGAAGGTGACATTTGAAGTTTCAAGTGCAGTATTGCTTCTGATAGGGTACACTACCAAAGCAAGCACTTCAGTATTAAGAGTGTGAACAAAGACCCTGAAGGATACGCTGTTCCCCAGTTAACTCTTCCATGACACTGCGCCCCTTTCCTTCAAAATATGTTTAATATTTATTTGTTTATTTAGCATTCTGCAGCTTTGGGAGTCCAGGAGCCAGGGGTATTTTTCTTACTCCTGCATCCTGACTGCGTATGCAGCACACTCTGCAAAGATTTTGTCCAATGAATGCAGGTGCAAGGAGCCATAACCCCAGAGTGCTGCCTAGACCAGAAGAGTGACTTTTTGCAATCGAAAGTAATTTGAAACATGACTCAAAGTCTTGTCATTCTGGAGGAAACAGAATTACTAGTCACTCTCCTTAAAAATCCCTTTGCTTCCTTTTCTGTCAGTTCATCAGCTATTCTCACACACTGAAACGTTTACGAAATGAAAATCTCTTCCAGCTCCAGCTTGGCCTCCAACCTCTTCTAATGGCCTTCCTTCCTGCCTCACAGCAGTCCCCCCAATTCTCTGACACAAAAAGCCCAGAAATGTTCTGCTGGGAAGGGCCCTGGCCCAGAGGGCCAAGAATGGGAGAGAATACAAGCAAGCCAGGGACTGGCACAGGGAGACAAAAACATGTGCTGTGCGTGCTCATGCTAGCACACAGGAATAAATGAATACATTCACTCCTGGTACTTTACTTCCTGTTGCCTGAGTAATGCAGTCACTCAATAGGTAACCTCTGAATGAATGTTTAGTGGGGGGATAGGTGAAAGAATACTGGGGGAATAAACAGTACAGTGTATCAAGAGTTAGAGCCAGGAAAAAAAAAAAAGAAAAGAAAAGGACAGGTTAGGAAGGGGCCCTGCTCAGGCATCTCACTTTTATTTTGGGTACAGATGCCAGTGCACCTGCAGATGCACATATTCTAATCTCCATTTTGGGAGAGTGGTCAAGGAAGCAAGGGCTTCCTCCCATCCAACCAGGAGCCATGTTCCCATCCTCTGTCAACTTGCTTGAGCACTTCTGCAGCTCTTCCCCCGCAGCACCACTTGGGTTTATCTGCTTGTCACTGTTGTAGGCACAGGAAGTGCTTTGGTTTCAAGTCCTTGATGTTTTGTTCTCTCACCGTTTTGAAATGTGAAGAGCATGTTGGGGAGAGGGAGCCTGAACCCCTTTCCAGTGAACTCCTCAGGTCCTTCCTCTCTGTCTCCCACGCTCCCTCACTGTGTCCCACCCACAGTGTCTTGTCACGACACTGTCTTCAAGCAGCAGGGGCTCTGCGGTGAGACTGAGAGCTCTCTGGCTGCTTTTTTGCTGCTGTGCACCTCTGGGAGCTGCAGTTGAGTGCTCTGTCCGGATCAGAAGCCAGGAATTGCTGGGGATCCTTTGTGCAATCGGCTGCAACCTGCTGACCTGGTCTCAGCACCTCTGTCACCAAACACTGTCTGTTCCAAAGGTCATTTGCCTAGCCACAGAAAGGCAGGCTCCAGAGCAAAGCCAGACCCCCAGGGCCTTGGCTGCCTCTTATCAGCAGCCAGCCTTGCAACTTGAACATAATCCTTTATCTTCTCAGTGTTCCGTTTCCTCTTCTAGGGAATGTGAAAGGAACTGACTTGCAGTCCCTGTGCATCTTGGGCATCTTGGACACCTGCCCTCAGCGCTGCTAGGGGATTCCCAACTCAACCAGCAAACGCTTCTGGACACACTCATGTACCTAGCCTCCTCACAACATGTGCTGGCTTGCGCACTCTCTGGTTTTTCCGTTTTCTCTTCCCAAGCAAAACAAAAAGAGCTCCCAGGATCCTAGGAGGAAGCTCCCTCCCAAACTGGGGAAAGCCTTCTCCATCCTTAGGGTCATAGCGCCAAGGAGGAGGCCTGTACTTCTCCAGCATATCCCAGGGGTCCAGGAGCAGACTGTAGTATATCACATCTCTCATTACCTGAGCCAAGCAAGTCATAGGCTTGGTACATTCTTCCTGGGTTTGTTTGAAACTTGAATTTTGAAGCACCGTTATGCTCACATGATTGCTGAGGGCTCTGGCTACATGGATCTCATCAGCTTTCTCCTGCTTGCTGTGGCAGGTGAACCATTGGTCTATCAGCCCTGTTGCACAGCCTGTGAGCAGCTGGAAAGCAGCTGGCTCAAGCGCAGTGAGAGTGTGAAGACAGGAATCTTGAACACAGAGTCCAAATCTACCAATGCCACATCTGGTGCCTCCACACTGAGAGCATCCAAAGATGCTTGCCACCTTCCCAAGCCTGTTAGCTTTACTTTCCTTTAAGTTTATGTTATTTGAAAGGTATAGTAACCCTTCAAAAGAGAGAATCAGGGACTTAACCTGGTGAACCACAGCAGGCATCCCATACCCCATAACTTTCAGCTTACATTCCACACGAGAAACCTGGAACAAAGCACATCCTGGACTCTGGATATAGCAAATACCAAATGAAACTCCTCTGAGCGTGCGCATCAGGCGGATGTGCGCTGCTGTGCAGCGATGGGTTACTCTCTCCACGCTGGAAAGCCATAGGCACCAAGCACTAAGCAAAGACCTTCCTCAGCTCTGTATTTAATAGTTTCATGTTGGGGCAATATTGTCATTTGAGTATGGGCCTTGGTGCCAGACATGAGAGATGTGGCCTTATGACTGAACTACACAAATGATGCATTTACAGAAAGAAGTCTTGCTATGTAATGTAAGGTACAGAGGTCAAATCGAAGTTGTCTTCTGTAAGTTTCCTGATGGGTATGTTCCCTATCAAGCTCAGCATGCAGCTTTGGCGATGTGGTGGTTAAGCCGGCACTTGGGAGACACACAGTGGAGAGTCTAGTTTGAATCCTGGTTACTCTGCTTCTGACTCGGCCGCTTGCCACTATGCACCCTAGGAGACAACAGGTGATGGCTCAGGGAATAGGGTCCCTGTCACCCAAATGTAAGACCCAGACTGAGTGCTTGATCCTGGCTTCAGCCTGTGCAATTGATGGAATATCTCTCTTCATTTTCTCCCTGTATTCAAGTAAAATTAAAATTTACATTAATTTTTTTTTTTTTTTTTTTTTTACAAAAAGAGGTACAGTTCTGCTCCCATTGGCTATGTGACTGTTTAGTGTGCATGTGACATATATTTCATCTATCTATCTGAATTTACATGGCAGGTATGGGTGTTGAGGAACAGGAGGTTAAACCTCCACTTGAGATATTTACATCTAATATCACAGTGCTTATTGGAACCCTAGCTACTCTGCCACTGATCCAGCTTCCTACTAATGCACCCGAGAAGGCAGCAGATGATGGCCCAAGTACTTGGGTTCCTACCACCCACATGGGAGACCAGGGTGGAGTTTCAGGCTCCTGACTCTGGCCTAGTTCAGCTCAGGGGAATGTATCAGTGAATGGAAAAAGTTCTTTGACACACCTAAAAACTGGGCCCAGCGGCATGGCCTAGTGGCTAAAATCCTCACTTTGAACACACCAGGATCCCATATAGGCACTGGTTCTAATTCCAGCAGCTCCACTTCCCATCCAGCTCCCTGCTTGTGGCCTGGGAAAGCAGTAGAGGACGGCCCAAAGCATTGGGACCCTGCACTCCCCGTGTGGGAGACCTGGAAGAAGCTCCTGGCTCCTGGCTTCAGATTTACTCAGGTCCTGCCATTGTAGATGCTTGGGGAGTGAATCATCAGACAGAAGTTCTTTCTCTCTGTCTCTCCTCCTTTCTGTATATCTGCCTTTCCAATAAAAATAAATAAATCTTTTTTTAAAAAAAGAATTTTTCACACATAAACTCACCTTTTAATTCCATTTTCTGAAACGTTAAAAATTTCTTTTGTATACTGAAATAAAATGTTTCAACTAACGTGTCACCAAACTCCCTGGTTGATATTGTCCCACAAGGGGACCACTGTGTTGTTTCAAATAACCATTCAACCTACTTATGCAGCACAAGCAAAAAAAAAATATACAGCTCTTGATTTGTGCACAGGGCAAATGCCTTGGTTTTCTTGATTCTGGACATGGCTCCAGTCTGCCAGCATTGTTAGGGAAATTAAATGTCAAATTCATCCTAACAATTTTGCACTAATCCTGGCTCATCGCAGGGCTCCCTATTTGACCATTGTTATTATCACAGATAACGATGCTGATGAATCCATTCCACGCTCACCCATCCTTTGGACATGATCCACTTCCCTCTGAGGGCTCACAGGACGCTCCTGCCTGCCCTTGAAAACCGGACTCTTCTTGGTTTCACCTCTTCTTGTTGCAACTCTATCACTTCCTTCAGTTCCTGAACTTACTCTGTTCTCTTAACCTCCAGGCCCAACAATGTGCGGTCTCTTTGCTGGAATGTTCTTCCTGCAACACAGGTCTTCCTGCCCTAGCCCCTGTTTGTTTAATCTCCGAGTCATCTTTCAAGTCTGGCTTAGAATCTTTATGCTTGTGCCTGCCTCCTCTCTTCCCATGAGCAAATGTGTTCTTTGTCTCCCATGGCCCATACTAATTCATTCATTCACTCATTTGGCAAATCTTGATGAAATGTCTATTACAAGCCATCACACTCTATTACCATTTTCTTCTTCAACATTTCCTAGTATAGAATATTGCACTGTGTACTCACATATCACAAACTTGATACTTTCAAGGGTACAATTTGCCGATTTTTAGTCTAGTCACAGATTGTGCAACCAGCATCATTTTCTAATCCCCGAGCACTTTCATTGCTTCAAAAAGAAACCCGTTAGTAGTCATTCTCCATTTCTTCATCCTCCCAATGCTGACTGTTCTATCTCAAAGGATTTTCCCACCCTACACATGGAAGTGGAATCATACAACACGTGGTCTTTTATAACTAGCTGCTTTTATTTAGAATTATGTTTTCAAGATGCATGCATGTTATAGGATGTATCAGTACTTCATTCCTTTTAATGACTGAATAATAATCTGGTTTGTGGCTAGACTGTCTTTGGCTAATCTGTTTATCATTGGGTTGTTTCTACCATTTGGCTATTTCCAGTACATTGGCATGAACATTTGTGTACAGATTCCTGTGTTATTTTCTTGAACCTAGGAAGGGGAGCTACTGGGTTACAGTGTAACACTTTCGGGGGTGTGTCAAGCTGTCTCCCAAGGCAGCTCCATGTTTTACAAACCATCAGCAACACACAAGCGGTATGATTTCCCCTCTTGGCATCAGCATGTCTTTATCCCCTGCTTTCCCATTGGTTCCAGCCCTTTACATGCTGGTGGGAAATGATTCTTCCCAAGTGTCTCACTCCCTAAAGCATCCTGGACTCTAGCATAGCGCCTGCCACTCACTAGATACTATGTGGTTAAATACACTATAAAAGAGATTGAATGAATAAAATCAAAAGTAACTTGGATGACCACAATGGTTACTGTGCATTTAGCTGTCCACATGAACCTGTTTGTAAGGCATCTTTGCCTCTACAAATCCCTCTTTAGTTTTTATAGTTTTTTTCCCTAGGAGGAAATTAGATACATTTAAGCTTTCTCTTTTTTCTTTAGGTCATTCATTTGAGGTTTTTATGCACTTGAAAGGCAGAGGACAGAGAGGGAAGGAGGGAGGGAGAGAGGAAGGGAGAGAAAAAGACATACACACTTTTATCTGCTGGTCACTCCCCCAGACTATGCTTTCTGGTTTTCTTTTACACCCGGTTTGGAAATGGGGATAGATGATGCTAAGGTGCAGCCGTTAGTGCTTGGACACTGGTTACTCAATGATTAAGTGGATGTGACAATGTGATAAAGATGGGGACCGAGGTGAGAAGGTCGCTCTTGGTTGCAAAATGCAGACTTGGTCAGCAAATATTTGAGTATTCAATGTGTCCACAGTCTCCTGGTGTTGCCAGAATGCTTGGCAAACAACACTGTGGTCCACGTTGGGCAAGGGGGTTTCCAAATATTGTTTTTTGTCGTGACTATGCCTTTTCATGTTTGATAACACACCCACTGATTTTGAGAATTACATTTTAGCAAAGAAATCGACCAATTTACTTAATGCCCCAGATAGGAAGTTCTGATCTGATGTCAGCAAAATCCCGGGGCACTGTTTATCATAAACAGCTAATATCCCCAGCTTCAGGACATCGGGGTCCTTGCGTGGGGAACCTCCAAAGGAATGGACACCATGTCCACCAGAGGGTGCTGTGGGGGCAAATTTGGACTGGGAGGGAAGATCGACTGGTGACCCTCAGAGCCAGGTAGGCTTCTGGAGTAATTTTTATCTTCCCCCATTCCTTCTCCACCCCTTCCCCGTCTTCTTCTCACCCCAGGTTACCGTCGCCGCCCCTCCCCCACAGGTGGTTTCCCCCTTCAACCCTCCCCACCCCGCAGAAGAATTAGTCACTTTTGGGGACTTTCAGGAGAAGACGTCAGGCCGGTATTGCCGAAGTCCCCTAGGCTCAAGGCCACTCAGGTCACAGGCCAGCTGGAGGCGGCCGAGCGTCTGGGCACCACCAGCTGCAGCAGCGGCGGCCGGGGCGGCGAAGGGGTTAAGCCGGCGGGGGGAGGGGGCGGGGGCGCGGGCCGCGCCTGCGCTCTGCCGCCCTCCATTGTCTCCACGGCGGCGAGGAGCGCCGGCCAGCGCTGCCCGGGACCGAGCGGGCCGGCGCGCCTGGCGGGGCCGGCGGCGGCGGCGGGAGCTCGAGCGCGACGCGACGCGACGCGGCCGCGGCTGTGGGAGCTGCGCCCGGCCGCTCGGCGCCCAGCCCGCCCGAGGCGGCCGTGCGTGGTGGCCGCGTCCTGAGGCGCGGGGGACGCGCCTGGCGGCGCCCCCGGTCCCTCGGCCGCCTCCTCCGGCGCCTCCCAGCGCCTGCCCGCCGCCTCCCGTCCTCTCTGCCTGCGGCTCGCCCGGCTTTCGGAGCCCGGGGGCGGCCTGTGGCGCGCCGAGCCCGCGCCGGACTGCGCCTCTTTGGACCTTGAAGGGAACCATGCGTCTGGCTTGGAGCGTTTGAAATTCTTAGTTTGGGGTGCCCACCCGCCCGCCTGCCTCTTCCCCACCCCCCATCCCCTTGCGGGATTTTTTTTTTCTTCTCTTTTTCTCCCTCCGGGTCTCCTTTTTGACTCCCTCTTCCCCCCTTTATGCTCGCCCAGCCCTCCCCCCGCTGCTGAGAAGTGGGGGAGGGTCTCGGCTCCCAGGTACCCGCCCCACCGGGGCCCGGGCGAGCATGGGGGGCAAGCAGAGCACGGCGGCCCGCTCCCGCGGCCCCTTCCCGGGGGTCTCCACCGATGACAGCGCCGTGCCCCCGCCGGGAGGGGCGCCCCACTTCGGGCACTACAGGGCGGGCGGCGGAGCCATGGGGCTGCGCAGCCGCTCGGTCAGCTCTGTGGCGGGCATGGGCATGGACCCCAGCACGGCCGGCGGGGTGCCCTTTAGTCTCTACACCCCAGCCTCCCGGGGGACCGGCGACTCGGAGAGGGCGCCCGGCGGTGGAGGGTCGGCGTCCGACTCCACCTTTGCCCACGGCAATGGTTACCAGGAGACTGGCGGCGGTCACCATAGAGACGGGATGCTGTACCTGGGCTCCCGAGCCTCGCTGGCGGATGCTCTACCTCTGCACATCGCACCCAGGTGGTTCAGCTCGCACAGTGGTGAGTCTGCTGCTGGCAGCGGCGGGGGACGGATGGGGGGGGGTGGGGGGAGGTGAGCCTCCGAGGCGGGAGTGCAAGTTGTCGCGCGCGCCAAGGTGTGGGGACGGAGCGCACGACCTACATGTGTGTGTGTCTTCTCTTGGGTTGTTGGTGCTGAAGGCTGAAAGATATCCAGCCTCTACAGCAGAGGCTGACCGGCTGCGAGGCTGCCAGGCCGGGCATCTTGGGCCTCCAGGTGTGTGATCGCTTGTGGATGGGCAAAGTGGAACCTGCCCGTGGAAGTCCCTTTCATTGACATCTCTGTGCTCAGCCAATGTGACTGAGCTGCTTCTTGCCTGCCTCACTGTGAGCAGGCAGCAGGATCCACTTTGACCCAGCAGCATCTTTTAAACAAAGAGTATGAAAACCAGTGAGTGACATTGGAGTGGTAGTGGTGGTAAATGTGCTTGGAACAGGGCTGTGAGAAGGTAAGGGGCCCCAGTTTTGCCAGCAAGCTGGACATCTCTTTGAATTGTGGCTGGCACAGACAGGTGTGGCCTGCTGTAGGCTGGGCCCAACCACACAACCTGCCTCTGGGCTCCCTGTAGGACCAGAGCTCTGGTCACCCGTGCTGCATGCAGCAGCAGCAGGCTCACTTGGCCAGCGACTCCCATCCCTCCATCTTTTCTTTTCCACTCCTCACTCTTCCCGTGAATCTGCATCTTTGTGGAACCGAGCGCCTGGCGAGGTGGGTTGTGATTGCCCGACTGTGGGCACATGACAGGGGAAGAGGAGGTTTCACAGAATGGGGAGGGGTTCATTTTGGTGAACTTCTGGTGGCAGGGCAGCAAAGGGCTGCGGGAGTAGGGGACCAGCCTTAGGGTGGAATGAGGATTTCCCAGGCTCTATTGGACAGAACAGAAGAGGCCTGATGGGGGTGGGTGTGGGGCTAGGGAGGAAAACTGGTCCCTCTGCCTGGCTGTCCTGGGAACCAGGTCTGCCTTCTCGAAAACTGGTCAGAAGGGTGTGGGGCTGCTGTGTGCTAATGGGCAAATTGAGTGAAGAAGTTGCATATTCAGATTCCTCAGGGCTTGTTAGGAGAATTCAAAAGACTGTATGGGAGCAAGGTTGCCCCTGTTCTTAGGTTACTTTATGGAAGGCACTATCAGATCAGCGTTACAGCTGTTTTGAAATAGGGTAGACTTTTTTTGGATGTCTGTCTCCTCCCTTCCTCCTTCTGTAAATAGTCTGCTTTTTTGAGGGGGGAGGGTTATTCTATAAACTTTTATTTAAAAAAATAATTGTGGGGGACAAATAGTGACCCTTAGACTGGGGGGGGATGGAGTTTTGGCCCTGCCTAAGTCCCAGTGTTCCTGAGTGAGGTGCAAGGCGTGACTGCCCTCAGCACTGTGAAGCACCACATCAGCTCTTGGCGTTGAGGGCTTGAAGATCTTTCTCGTGAAATTTTGCACGGGAAGAGCTTGCTGTGTTTGTAAGGTGTGACCTGCAGTTGAGAAAGAACTGTCATCGTAAGCATCTTGTTTGAAGTTGAAGAGCCCTTTAGAGTCGTGTGTGTAGCTAAACAGATCTGCTTGGTGGGGAATGCAGAAAGGGAGTCCTTGGTGCTGGAATTTCTCAAGTTTGTCTTTTCCTGGAAACTTTCATATCCTTATCCCCCTGACAGCTTCCGTGCTGGAGGTAAGGGGCTTCCGGTTGGATTCCAGAATTTCACACTCGTTGGCTGTGCTGTTTGTACTTTTCGCCCCTTTCATTTGGACTGAGGGTTAAGACTTGCTGAGCTGTGAAATGACAAGGGAAAGTTGGAGCATAATAATTCTCTCAGAAAGGGTGTCTGAACTGTGTGTGTGGGAGGCCACTATTAATACTTTGGGCAATACATTTTTTGACTGAGTAGGACATCCTGTACCTACTAAATGCAGTGTCCTGCACTGCTGTGTGTCATCCCAAAATGTCCCCCCAAATTCCTAAATGTCCTGCGGAGGTGGAGGTACTTTGGTGGTTGCGATCCCTTGTTTTAGCAGTTCATTCTTGGAATCAAGTGAAATAATATTTGTGCAGTCATGGTTCTGTCTCACCTCCTGGAACGTGACAGAATCCTCTGGGATGTCCCTTTGCTCTGTGGTTGGTTCATCGCTGCCGGGGGAGAAGCTCCTTCCGACTTGGGGGCCTTGGAGGAAGGCGTGAGTGGATGCTGCTGGTGTGGTCCACAATGAGGAAGCTCTGGGTCTGGGCACAGCCAGCCAGATGCCTGCTGCTGCTACACTGCTGCTGCTGCTGTTTTTAAGGTACTTTGGAAATACCTCATGGGCTCAGGAAACAGTTGTCCATGAAATAGGCACATTCACCGTCCACGGGGCCTCCCCCCAAAGGGTGGGTTTATCCAGTGTGTGAGATGGAGGCCTGAGGGGTCCCCATCCCAGATCTCCTGAGTGCTTCTGGCCTCTTTGTAGCCTTGTCTTTTGTTTGGTGTGGTGTTCCTGGGCAGTGGTGGCCTGTACGGGTTTTCTGGAGCCCTGGAGGACACTATGAACACTTGTGTATTGGTTCATTCACTGCCCCATGCTCTTCCCTCATACATCCTGTTCTCTAATGCCTGGCATGCTTTTCCTACAATTCTTCAGGCATGGAACCTCCATCCCTTAGGGCCCATCCAATATTTCTCCTTGAAGTTGACCCTCAAAAATGGTCCCTCTTGCTCTCACTCTCTCCCGTCATTCACTTGTTACCTTACTAGTTCTTAGAACACATTACAAATGTAATTTGACTTTCTTCCCTTTCATTTGGACTACATTCCACATTCCATGGGTGCAGGAGGGTGTCCCTTGACTTCCATGGTAACTCACCCTACTCTTGGCACAAATGCTGGTTGAGTATGTGAATTTGAGTGCTCTGTCATCTCATTTTATCCTCTCTGTGATCTTTAGAGCTACGATGCGGGGAAGAAAACAGATTTAGTGGGATGGGAAGAGACTCAGACAAGATCAGACGGCTAGCAGGTGACTGAGCTGGGATTGGAATGTGGGCCTGCAGGTACCAGAACCCACCATCCTTACCTGCTGACATGTGTGGAGGTGGGGTAGTGTCATGGGAATGGCCTTCGAGAACTGGGCTTATCTCCTGGTTGGCTTCTGATTAACTGCCTGGCCTGTGGCATTGGGCAAGTTGAGTCATTTAGCCTCCTGTTTCTTCGTCTGTAAGATGGAGACACCGCCTATCCTGCTTACTTTGCACAGTTGTCTTGAGGGCCTCGTGAGAATTTAATGTCTGCAAAAACCAAAGGGCCAGACATGGAAAGTGACTGGTGTTCCGTATGGGTGCTTCTGGTTCTCTGCTTTGCTGTTTTTTTTTTTCCTCTAGTTTTTGAAAGATTTATTTTATTTATGTGAAAGAATTAGAGAGAGAGAGAGGGACACAGAGAGATTCCATCTGCCGTCCACTTCTGCTCACATCTGCTGTGCCCAAATGGCTTCAGACTAGTGCTGCTCCAGGCTGGATCCAGGAGCCTGGAACTCCCTCTGGATCTCCTGTATAGGTGACAAGGGTCCACATCCTAGGGCCATCTTCCACTGCTTCCCCAGGCGCATTAGCAAGAAGTTGGATAGGAAGCAGAGCAGCTGGGATGCTAGTGCCCTAGGCAACCTACTTGTCCTGCTGTGCTATGATTCTGGCCCTATAGTTCTCTGCCTTCTTGAATCTCTTCAGAGCTTGATGGCAGAGTGGTCATGGCCTTGTGAAATGTTGCCCCAAATGAAGGCTGGTGCTGTCTGGGGAATCCTCACCTCCACTGATGAGATGTCCATGGTGAGTGATCCCGTGAGGAGAGCTGCTGTGGACAGGCAGAGGCCCTTCCTATCTGCTTTGCACGAAAGTTCCATGAGGCGGCCACAAGTTGTGCTGGAAGCCTGGGGTGTTCTTTGCAGTCATCTGTTTCTCTCTGAGTGTGGATTCCTAGGTGTGGGCAAACGGGATGCACTGTGGGGGCAGAGGTGGGTGTTTTCCAGGCCTCAGTCTCTGGTGTGTGTTGTGCCTTATCCTTAACCAAACATCAGCTGGAGCTAAGGTGACTTTGTGAAGTCTTTGATTTCGCTGCCTAATTTACTCTAGTGTCAAGGAGAGGGGTCCAGTTGCCAGTGGCATTGGAGTGGAAAGGAAGGCCCCTTTGTGCTTCAGTACAGGTGCCCTAGAACTCAGCAAGCTTTTACTTGGTTTGGGGGAGCAGGAGAAGCCACATGGTCTCCTGAGCCACAGGAGGCCTGCCCTTAATGCAGGCATTTTCTTAAAGCTGAATTTTTGGTTCTCCATTTGTGAAGGCTTAGTTCCTCATAAAATAAAGTTAACCTTGAGGCAAAGACGGCTTCTTGAAGGTCATAGCTAGCTCTTGGTTGTGGTTCAAAGGGCATTGTACACAGTGATTTAACTCTTAGGTTGTTTGTTTTGTGGGATGTGTACCTTTTGATATTAAACAAAGTTCCACCCTAAATTTTCACAAGGAATCCTTTAAGCCAGGTCAGTCTCACCCAAAGAAACACTGTTCTGGTTCCTTTTAGGAAAAGTAATCTGGTTTGTGTTTTACAAAAGTGACACTTCAGCCCAAGCTTTTGGGGCACTGAAACTTCAGTATGCCCAATTATATGACTTAACTTCAATTTTGATGGCTTCAGAATTGGAGGAAAAAAACTTTGTAGAGAAATTATGGTAACTTAAATGGGATATTGGTCCTACCCCTACTACCCTTAAGCAGTGGGGTGTTTTTGATAACAATGGGTCACTGAGGTTGTGGTACTAGAATCTTAACATTTTCCCACACCCTAAATCCTAGACTCAGGCTTTTAGAATGATGGCTAAGTACGAGTTTTGGTGTGTTGCTTTTCCTAGCTCTGTCACGGCCTAGGCTGAATCAAATGGTTCATTGTGACTTTTCTCAGCATTAGGCTTGAGAGTAAGAAGGGATCCAGTAGTGTTATCTCCTGAATTTTCTGTTCTTACAAGGACACAGGTTTATCCTTGAATCCAGCGTTTGGACTTCTGTCTTTGATGTGCCTCTATGGGTGAAGTATGAGTTGTGGGTGTGAATGAATAACCTCAAGTGTGAAGCAAATAAAGAACCAAGTTTAAGCGGCAAGCAGCAGCTGGGCCAGCTTCTGGCCTGATGAGGCTGTTTACATTGAGATCTCCCTGGAATTGTTAGTCTTAAGAGCACGGCTCTCATCTACTGGGAGAGAAGGGAGAATTCTCTGAATCCCTGTAAACTCCAAATTAGGGGAGGCATGCTAAAAATTTATAGTGCGCCGTTGAATCTGTAACAGGAAGGAAGCAGATAACCAGCAAGAGCACTCTGATTTCTGTGAATGGCTCCCAAGGGTGCTTAAATTTGATGGTCCCCAGTATTCTGTAAGGGAGCTTGTTAACACTGCACATGACTGGACCCCACTGCTCGAATGTAGTAGGACTCAGCAGAGACCCAAGAATCTGAATTTGAAGATTCAGAAAGTGTTGTCAGAAGACTGCTTCTAGCCAAAATGCTACCACGGATTTACTTTTCTCTTCGAAAACCAAGAGAGTTCTTACTGCTCTGTTGCTGCATGCATTAGCATTGTTTTCAATATTATTAAGCCAGTCAGATGTTTTCTCAGTAAAATCCATATAAATCTGTCTCGGCAGCTCTCACAAGGTAGGTCCAGCAAAAACATTTTTTTTCATTATTTAATGGTTTTCTGTGTTTTTTTTTTAAGATTTATTTTTATTATTATTATTTTTTTTATTGGAAAGGCAGATATACAGAGAGGAGAGACAGAGAGGAAGATCTTCCGTCTGATGGTTCATTCCCCCAGTGAGAGCAACGGCCGGTGCTATGCCGATCCGAAGCCAGGAGCCTCTTCCGGGTCTCCCACGCGGGTGCAGGGTCCTAAAGCTTTGGGCTGTCCTCGACTGCTTTCCCGGGTCACAGGCAGGGAGCTGGAAAGGAAGCGGGGCTGCCAGGATAGAACCGGCGCCCATATGGGATCCCGGGCATGCAAGGCGAGGACCTTAACCACTTGCGCCATGCTGCCGGGCCCATTCTGTTTTTTTTTAAAAAGAAGATTTATTTATCTCAAAGGCAGTGTTACAGAGAAGGAGACACGTAGAGGGAGAGACAGAGGTCTTCAGCTGCTGGTTCACTCCCCAGTTGCCAGCATGGGGCTAGGCCAGGCTTAAGCCAGGAGCCATGAGCTCCAGCTAGGTCACCTGCATGAGTCATGAGGACTCGATGTTTAGAGCTAACTTGCCTTCCAGGAAACCGGATCAACAGTGCAGAGTAGTTGGGTCTCTGTTAGGGGATGCAGGTGTCTCAAGCAGCAGCTTAATGTGCTGTGAATTAGAGTGCACCCCATGGAACTACATTTTCTTTTAAATGGAGCTAAGCGTTTCAGGCCTAAGCCAGCCTGCCCTGGTCCTGAGAACTGAGTTGTTCAAAACAAAAGTTATGGTGGTAGTGGCCCCTTTCCTTCCATATTTATCTTTTCTCTGATTTTCTTTCTTTCTTTTTTTTTTTAAATTCTGAGCTGCCTTTGGCTGCTGGTGCTGCAGAGGGCTTGAGTTAACAACCTTTTTATTTATTTAAAGATTTATTTATTTCCATTGGAAAGGCGGATGTACAGTCAGGAGGAGAGACAGAAAGGAAGATCCTCTGTCTGATGGTTCACTCCCCAAGTGAGCAATGGCCAGAGCTGAGCCAATCTGAAGCCAGGAGCCAGTAGCTCCTCCGGGTCTCCCATGTGGGTGCAGGGTCCCAAGGCTTTGAGTGGTCCTCAACTGCTTTCCCAGGCCACAAGCAGGGAGCTGGATGGGAAGCAGGGCTGCTGGGATTAGAAGTGGCACCCGTATGGGATCCCAGTGTGTGCAAGGCAAAGACTGACCACTACACTACTGCGCATGGCCCCCAACAGCCTTTCTGTTACGGAGCAAGCCAGGCAACTGGACAAGATCTTAGGACCAACAAAACCAGGAGCCAGGAACTCCATTTGCATCTCCCACATGTATGACAGAGGTCTAAGCATGTGGGCCATCATCCCCTGCCTTCTCAGACACATGAGGTGGGAGCCGCATTGAAAGTGGAGTAGCCAGAATTCAAACCAGCACTGTGATGTGGGGTGCTGGTGTTACAAGCAGCAGCTTCATCAGCTATTCCACACTGGCAGCCTCAGACCTGCATTTATTCAACTGATAATTGTGGCATGTCTCCAGGATAGAAAGACATATAGCAGGTGCTGGAAGCAGTTATTATGAGTCACGTGACTTTGTTCTTCAGAGCCCAGCTACTGCAGCTTATATTATGCTTTTCCTCTTTTCATTAGTTTTTCTGTTGAGTAAACATAAAAATGCAAGTGTTTTTCCATGGGGATACTGCCAAGGTGTACTACTTCTTTACTCTTCAGTTTTATTTTTTTCCTAAATAGACTTTCTAGGCCAGAGCAGGTGGTCCTTTCTTTGTGATCACTAAGAAAGTCCTCCTCCATCCCAGTGTAAGGAAGGTGTGTGCCCATCTTTTCAGTGAAAATATCAAAGGAAAAATTGTATTCCAAAGTGTTTTGGTATGTCTTTGACTTTAGTATCTTTGTCATCCCTAGAGCCACTTTTGTTTCTGGTCATTGAACACTATTTTCTAGAAGCATGATTCACCATGTTTTAAATCTGTCTTTGTAAAATTTATCCAGGACCATAAATACCCAAAAGGAAATTAACTCCTTTGTGAGTGCTTTTGCCTCCTCCCTCCCACCAAAAATTTTTTAAGGGACAGAGACAGATAGATTCACAGCTGCACAGCTCCAAACTGCTGGCCGACTTCCCGGATGCCTGAGGTGGCTAGGGCTGGGCAGGGGCCAAAGGCAGAAGTACATCCAGGTCTGCCATATAGGTGTTGGAACCTAGTCACTTGAGCTTTCAGCACTGCTTCTCAGGGTCTGCATTGGCAGAAGCTGGGGAGTCAGGAGCCAGAACTGGGAATTGAGTCCAAGTACTGCAATGTGTGGTGTAGACATGTTGATTGCTAACTCAAATGCCTGCTTCCCAACAATTTTATTTTGTTGTGGTCAAATACATGTAACATAAAACTTACCTTTAAATTTTATTATTATTATTATTTTATTGGAGATATAGTGACAGAGATTTTTGGTGTGTTACTACTCCAAGTGCCTACAGCAACTGAGGTAGGGCCAGGGCCAAACCAGGGAACTTAGAAGCTGGTCCAAGTCTCCCACGTGGCTGGCTGAGACCCACCCACTGCTTCACAGGGTGTTTATCAGCAGCAGATTGGAATGGGAGGTAGAGCTGGAACTTGAGTCCAGGCACTTCACTTTGAGGTGTAGGTATTCCAACCAGCCTCTAACCCACTGCACCCAATATATGCCCCTCAATTCACCATCTTAACCATCAAAACATGTGCCATTCAGTGGTATTCTAAGTAATACATATCAATGAGGTCGTAGAGTAATTGTATTTTGTGATTTGTTTTACTAGGATGATGGCACTAAAGTTAGTCTATGTTGTATCATGTGTCTCCACATCCTGCCTTTTCAGGGCTGACTAATGTTCCACTGAATGTGTAGATCGTGGCTCACTTATCCATCTTTCATGGGGTACTGAGGGGGTTTCCATTCTTAGCTACTGTAATTATTGCTAGCAACATGAGTAGACAAGTATTTCTGAGACCTTGGTTTCAGTACTTTTGAATGTAGACCCAGAGAATTGTTGGATCATATGGCAGTTCTGCTTTCAGATTCTTTTTAAAGATTTTATTTATTTATTTTGTTGGAAAGTCAGAGTTGTAGAAAAGAGAGGCAAGAGAAAAGGATGTTTCGTCCCCAAGTGGCTGAAACAGCTGGAGCTCAGCTGATCTGAAGCCAGGAGCCAGGAGCTTCTTCTGGGTCTCCCACGCAGGTGCAGGGTCCCAAGGCTTTGGGCTGTCCTCGACTGCTTTCCCAGGCCACAAGCAAGGAGCTGGATGGGAAGCAGGGCCGCCGGGATTAGAACCGGCGCCCATATGGGAAACTGGTATGTGCAAGGCAAGGAGTTTAGCCACTAGGCTACCATGCCGGGCCCTGCTTTTAGATTTTTGAGTCACCACCATGCTATTTCCCAGAGTGGCTGTAGTGTTATTTTGCATTCCTTCCAGAAGTACACAAGCCTGTAAATTCTCCTCACTCTCATCAGTAATTGTTAATTTTTCTTAAAATAGTAGAGATCCTGCTACAAGTGAGGTTTTGACTTATACTTCCCTAGTAATTGCCGGTGTTGATTGTCTTCATTTGTTTGTAGGATGTTTATATATCTCCTTTAGAGAGGTGTCCTTTACCCATTATGAATCAGATTTTTTTTTCTTTTGGTGTGTTTAGCAGTAGGTTAGGTAAATCCTCCCCCCTTTCTTTTCCTTTTCCTTTTCCTTCCCTCCCCACCCCCTCCCTCCCTCCCTTCCTCCCTTCCTTCCTTCTTTCCTTCCTTCCTTCCTTCCTTCCTTCCTTCCTTCCTTCCTTCCTTCCTTCCTTCCTTCCTTCGGCAGGGAGATAGACAGCTGCTATTACTTTACTCCCCAGAAGCCTTCGGTGGCTTCCTGGGAACAGAACTGTAGGTGGCAAACCCAGTTCCAGTCTCCTGTGTGAGGAGAACCCAAACACTTGTGCCATCACCACTGCCTCCTGGGTTCTGCGTTGTAAGATTGCTGGAGCCAGGAGCTAGAGCTGGTTATTGACCCAGGCCCTCTGATATGGGCTGGCAATGTCTTTAACCACTTGGGCTAAACCCCTGCCCTCTGTTGAAAGCAAAATGTAAAGCTTTATGGTAGCCAATACTTGTCGCTATAGTGTTATAAATAAATCTGTCTTATCTTTGAATATTTATTTCCCAAGGACTTAAAAGACTGTTTTGTGCTGTGAGATTTTCTGGGACTGCAGTTATAAGGTGATGACTTAACTTCTGGAGAATAGTTTTTGTAGAAACCACACCTTATCGGTAGACACATGTGGTCAAGGCATGTTGATCTTAGTGAATTAAAACTGTCATAGTGTGGCTCCAACTTTCTAGTCGATAGTTCCTTCAGTCCGCTAAAAAGAATAATCCTGGAATTAGTCACCACGTACAGTATCTGTTAAGGTGAAAGCTGAGTTTTTAGCATGTGGGGGAAAATGAAACTTGGAGTTACCTGGATGTGCTAGGACAGAAGTAGTTGGAAAATCCAATTTCACAGGCCACAGCTGAAGTGGCATGTGGCCGACATTGCTCAGCCATTTGTTGCCATTTCAGATGACCATTTTTGTCTGCTGAAAAGGCACTTTTTTTCCCTCTTTCTTTCCTCCTCCTCCTTTTTTTTTAAATTGAAAGGCAGGAAGAAGAAAGAGAAAGAGACATCTTCCATCCATTGGTTCACTCCCCAAGTAGCTACAGTGGCCAGGACTGTGCCAAGCTGAATGCAGGAGCCAGGAGTTTCTTTGTGGTCCCCCACGTGGGTGCAGGAGCCCAAGGACTTGGACCATCTTCTGCTGCTTTTCACCGGAACAGGGAACTCGATCAGAAGTGGATTGGCTGTGGGATGCTGGCTCTGCATGCAGCAGCTTTTCATGCTGCGCCACAGTGCCGGTCCCTAGAAGGTACTTTTCTTTAGAGGGAGCTTGTAGGAGTGTTTTGTCATGATGCCTGCCTCAATATTCTAGGACTCCTATAAATATTGGAGAATCTTTGGGATTCTTGATTTCCTTATGACCCTAGCACAGTTAGTTAGCTTTCCTGTAAGTGTTGTGTAGTCGGTTTGGATTGTTTGGACCCTCGCCAATAAACCCTCACCCTCCAAGACATAGCACAATCCTACTCAGTTTTTCAGAGAAAAATTGCTTGTAACATTGCCTCCCAGCATAAGGAGCACCCCCAGATCACCATGCGCCCCCTGCCCCGTGAGATTTCCTCAGCCCTGTCCCAGCAGGGCTGGGGCATTGTGGTCACTGGCATCAGTTGCCCTCCAAGCCGTGGTGAGTGCCAGCTTGCAAGATAGCTGCTCTCCATCTTCATAGTTGACAAGCTCAGTCATGATGGCTGTGTTTAATACATCCTTATTCTGGGTTTTCCTTCAACCCAGAGGCCAAGTGGCACACAAAGGCAGAGGGAATCCGATTGTCTCCAGGATTTTAAGGCATAGGAATCTCCCATGAAATGGCAGACCTTTGCAAAATAGTATTATGAGCTGTTCTGTTTTGCTGTGGCTTTGAAAAAACCTTTGGATTCCTCTACTGAAAACTTGTTTGAAAAGAATCTTTTTAATGAAACAGTGTGAGTCACAAAGCAGCCACCCCTTCTCATAATAGCATTTCTCACTAGGGGAATTTTTGGTAGCTGTTGGGGGAGGGATTTGAGTAGGTTGTGGATGATAAATCCCTCCGTAGAACATAAGCAAAGGCTGCCATGTCAGAACTCTGGTGTTTTCCTTGCTGATGGCAAGCCCTGTATCCAGAATGCGGGATGGCAGAATACAACAGAGGAGCCAGTGCCCCGTGAGTGACCAGTGACATTGGAGTTCCAGCACAGAATCAGTTCATTAACACACTGTCATGTGTAAAGGATCAACTTGGAGGCCTTGGGCCAGAGGTCCTAAAGCTATTTACATGCATTCTCTGGGTTATGGGATGACTTTAGACCGTGATAACAATTTAAATCTTCACTGTCTCTACCTGCCTTTTCCATATTTTGAATATGAGAAAATTTATTTATTTGAAAGGCAGAAAGAGGGAAGGTGAGATCTTCTATTTCCTGGTTCATTGCCCAAATATCTGCAATGCCTGGGGCTGGGTCAGTCTAAAGCCAAGAGGCTGAAACTCACTCTGGATCTCTCAGGTGGGCAGCAGGGACCCAGGCACCTGAGCCATCATCTGCTGCCTCCCAGGGAGGCCTTGGGAGCTGAATGGAGTCTTGAACCCAGGAACTTCGGTATGGACCGTGGATATCCCAAGTGGCATTCTCGCCACTGTGCCTGTCTGCTGATCCATATTTTCAAGTGCTTGGTGCTAACTTTGAACCCAGTTTATAAAGATGGGATTCATAAACGGTTATCTTGTGTTCTTAATGTTTTAGATTCAAATTGAGATTGAGATTGAAACCACAGCATCCAAAGAAAAAAATGCATCCCTCAGTCAGCCTCCTTGTAGGGCGATGAAAAGGAAGTGCGGCACTGGAGATACAAAGGACTTGGAAGGGGCAAGGGTGGGCTCAGCATCCACTTTGCCTGCCCTAACCCTTTCTGCCACCCTGAGGGTGAGTTTTGACCTTCATTGATGTAGGGTTCTTCAGGACTCACCATCTGAAGTGTCTTATGTAAGCTACAGACACAGGAAAGTCTGAAAGCTTCCTACAGCTTTGCTAAAATGTATTTTCCTTTGGAAAGTCAAGTCTGTCTCCATTCTGTATTTTCCTGGCTTTGTACTTTTCTTCAAAGCCTCTTAGAGGTTCCAAGTCTCCAGAGCTCAATAAAGGGGAAACAGGAAGTCAGCGTTGGATGCCTAAGAGCCAGCAGCCACAGCAAGCAGAGAGCAGCACATAGGCGTGGAAGTGGGAGAGGGGAGTCTGCGCCTGTAGGATTACAGATCATCCTTCAGTCAGGACTTGTACCAAATTCTGCCCAACAGGAAGACACACCTGGTGTCTCTATTGAGAAGAGGCCTAATCTTTCTTAGATGATAAGATTCCCCACGTGCGTGATGGTGAGTCTGAAGTATCTTGCCAGAGAAGTTCAAAGCCCTTGAGGAAAAAAGTCATGCTCACTTCTGTAAAGTAGTGGTGTTAAGTATCTCCCTTTTACTTGAGGGTCTGCAAGATCTATCTTATTAAGGGTCCTGCTGGGGTTTACCCCTTTCTTTTTCCATCAGTTCACTTTAACTCTACAAATGTTGATCCCATGATTGCTAAATAGACAAGTCACAGGAGTTTGTGATGTTTTAATTTTGGTTTCACTTACACATTTCAGGAAATCGTGTAGTGGTATGACTGTCACTGTGCATCGGAACTCTTAGTCTTGGACTCTTTGCCCCAAAATAACTATTTTAGGAGTTCAAAAGAGATCATACTCTCACCAAGATTAAGAAATAAAACATTACAGATATATATATGTTGCCCAATTATTTTTCCCTTTTTCGCAAAGTGACCACTTGTCTACTTTTAGTGTTTGTCTTGCTGTATATATTCATTCTTTTGCTGCAAATATATAAAAAATAATATTCATTTTGCCTGTTTAATTTTTAAAATTATTTATTTGAAAGACAGAGTGAACGTGAGACTTATCTTCCACTTGCTAGTGCTAGATCACTCTACAAATGGCCACAATGACTGGTGCTGAGCCAGATTGAAGCCAGGAGACCAGAACTCCATCCAGGTCCCTTCTTTCAGTGATAGGAGTCCAAGTGCTTGGGCCATCTTCCTTGTCTTTCCCCAGCACGTTAGGAGGGAACTGGGTTGGAAGTAGAACATTTGGGACTGCAAGTAGCACTCAGATAAGGCATGCTGGCTTAACAATCCTGTGCTGCAGTGTTGGCCCCATCTGTTTAATTTTTTAAACTTTCTCTGTTGAATGAGAGCTTTTCTAAAGTACAACCTTGTTTCAAATAATTGCAGAAGAGTCAGAAACTTCATCCAGGTCTTCCATGTGGGTGACCCAAGTACATTTTTTAAAAAAGATTTATTTTTATTTGAAAGGCAGATTTACAGAGAGGTAAGCTAGAGAAGGTCTTCCATTCAATGTTTCACTCTGAAAGTGGCTGCAACAGCCAGAGCTGAGCTGATCTGCAGCCAGGAGCGTAGAGCCTTTTTCGAGTCTCTGCTGCTTTCCCAGACCATATGCAGAAAGCTGAATTGGAGATGGAGTAGGCAGGACATGAAGTGGTGTTCTTAAGGAATGCTGGCGCCACAGGACAGAGGGTTAAGGGTTAGCTTGTGAGCCCTGAGGGAACCAAGTACTTTTCTTGGGCCATCATCCACTGCATTAATAGACCTTTTAGCATGAAGCTGAATTTGAAGTGGAGGGAGCTGGGATTCAAACCAGTGACCCAACACAGGATTGTCTTGGGAGTGGCTTAGTCTTTTCCTTTTTCCATATGAATAATCATCTCTCCCAGTAGCACGAAAGGAAAAATAAAGCCTTCCTACTGATTTGCAGAGCCACCTCTGTAATATATCAAGTTTCCTTCTGGATATATTTGTTCCTGGGCTTTTGTTCTTTTCCATTGATCAGTTTTACTGACTGTGTGCTAATGCTCTTTAATTACTGTAGTTTTAAATAGGTGTTGCTGTGTGGAAGGGCCAACACTTCCACTGCATTTATTCTTTTTGAAAACTGTGTTGGTGAAATAAAAATTCTTAGAGGAGAGATAGGAGACTGCAAACAGAATCAACAAAATGAAGTACAGAGAGCCAGGGGCTATTATGTTAGTAACTGCTTTTCTTTCCCAATGACAGGACATTAGACAAACCCACCCCACTGGGCAGTTTCAATTTTTCCACCTACTAAGTTGGACCAGCAGTTACATTTCCCTGTGTTTTCTTTGTGTTGCAAACAGCAGAATTATCATTTCTGTATATTACAGATGGTAATAATAAAAACAAGAACTGGTTAGCAGTTTTTGATACTTACAATGCTTATATATAAATTTTAGAATAAAATTTAACTTTTTAAAGATTTATGTATTTTTGTTGGAAAGGCAAATCAGGTTTATGGAGAGAAGGAAAGACAAAGAGTTCCCCCCTGCTAATTCACTCCCGGAGTGGGTGCTACAGCCAGAGCTGAGATGATTTTAAGCCAGGAACTAGGAGCTTCCTCTGGGTCTCCCTTGCAGGTACAGGGTCCCAAAGCTTTGGGCCATCCTCTATTGCTTTCCCAGGCCACAAGAAGGGTATAGGATGGAAAGTGGGGCTGCTGGGATTAGAACTGGCACTCATGGGATACCAGTGCTTGCTAGGTGAGGATTTAGCCAATGAGCTAAATTTTGCACCAGGCTCTGGATCAACTTAACTTCTTTGAGGACTAAAAACTGTTAGGATATTCGTTGGAATTAAATTAAATTTATTAATTGCCATCTTTATGAAATTGAGCTTGTCCTGGAAGCTGATAGTAATGTCTTAATAGATATAAGAATAGAATTGATTTCTTACATTTTGTTTACATTTTTTTTAGAATGTTGACCTACTTTCACACAGATATGTAGTACATAAACAAATCAACATTACATATCAATCAACTCCCCCCCACCCATCCTCAGTGTTACCAGAAAGATAGTTGACATTCTTTGAGTTCTTGACTCTGAGTTTTTAAATGAAACTGAGATCTGAGATCCTTTCAGTGACCTGCTGCTGGGAATGGGAGACTCTTGGTGTCAGGAGGCGTGGCTAGGGCCAGACCTGAGATTGCGTTAGTCAGAGTTGATTGTATTCTCACACAAACTGAACTCAATTCCCGGCCACACCTGCCACCCAAGGTTTGTGCCCTGGTCCTGCCTGTTGAGAGAGTCTTCTCAGCCAACTGTAGGCCAGAGAATTCAAACCAAGTCAGCTTCCTGGTGATGTGTGAGGGTAGCTTCTGGAAGGGTGACTCAGATGAGTGGAGTCGGAAATGTTGTCAAGAGAGACATGGGATGCCCTCTTGTGGGAGGGACAGACTGGTTAAGATCTTGGCTTGGCACCAAACTGCATTTGGTGTGATTCCCGGTGTTACTGATTTTCAGTTTTAGAATCTTGGACAAGTGACTAAACAGCCTGGTGCCTTAATTTCTTTGCTTATAAAGAGACTGAAAGTAATACTAGCTATTATGCCGAGCTGTTATGTATATTAAATGAGTTAAGAATAGGCACATAGCCACATCACTTAAACCATTGCCCAGCAGATAGTAACTGATGAGTAAATTTAAGTTCTTATAATTTATTTGGGATCCAGCTTTATAAGCACTTATCACTTAATGTTCCCATATAGGCACCAGTTCTAATCCCAGCAGCTCCACTTTCCATCCAGCTCCCTGCCTGTGGCCTGGGAAAGCACTCGAGGACGGCCCAAAGCCTTGGGACCCTGTGCTCGTGTGGGAGACCCGGAAGAAGTTCCTGGTTCCTGTCTTCGGATTGGCGCAGCACCAGCCATTGTGGTCACTTGGGGAGTGAATCATCAGATGGAAGATCTTCCTCTCTGTCTCTCCTCCTCTCTGTATATCCGCCTTTCCAATAAAAATAAAATAAATCTTAAAAAAAAAATTTTGAAAAATTAAAAATGTATTTGTAGATAACTTGTGAATTAAAGGGTGATTCACAACCATAATGTAAACTAGCATATACCAAGAATTGGATGATAAAGGAAAGCACTGTAGATCATAAATCACGTTTTGTTATGGCTCTTGGCCATGACCTCAGCCCAGCCCAGCCCTGGCCATTGCTGGCATTTAGGGATTAATACCAGTGGATGATAGCTCTTTCAAGTAATTACTTTTGAAAAAATACAGGTAAAAGCAGAGAATAGTGAACTCAAAATCACAAACTAATCCTTTGGGGAAAAAAACCCCAATAATAATAATAATAATAATATCCTGACAAACTAATTGAGTAAAAAGATGGGTGATTCACAAACCACATGAAGAGTGGAAATGGGACATAGTGTAAAGATGGACACAAACCTGCCTCCTGATGTAATCCCCTGTTTGTATGTGTGGGGAGTTGGGTCAGGACTCCCTAGGGGGACCAAAATCTACAGCTGCTCTTCTATTATGTAAAAAGACATGAAATTTGCATATAATCTATATACATCCTCTAGATACTTGAGATAATTTGCAATACCTGTCACAGTGGAATTGCTAAGTAAATAGTGGCCCAGTGTATTGCTTAGGTAGAGTTGATGAGAATAATGGCTGTGCATAGTATAGATAGAACTTTCCCATCAATATCTGCAGACCATCGTTGGTTAGGTCTACAGGTGCAGAAACCACTAAGGGTTGGCTATGTACATCTTTCCCACACTGATCCCATAATGGAAAACCTGGATAAACTAATAATAGTATTCAAGGCCCTGAGTAGACTAAACCTAGACATTCAGAAGAAGTCACAGGCCCAGACACTTTACTGTAGACTTAAAAAAAATTTTTTTTAATATTTTTTATTTGAAATGCAGATTTATACAGAGAGGGAGAAAAGAAACGTTGAGTCTTCATTCCACTGATTCATTCCCCAAGTGACCACAATAGGCCAATTTGAAGCCAGGAGCCAGAAGCTACTTATTGGTCTCCCTAATGGGTACAGGGGTCCAAGCACTTGGGTCATTCTCTGCTGGTTTCTCAGGCATATTAGCAGGGAATTGTATCAGAAACAGAGCAGTTGGAACTGCTGTAGGACTCATTGCTCATAGTAGAATATAGGTACTGCAATGAGAGGCTTAACTTACTATGCCACAGCACTGGCTGCTATAGGAGAATTTTTACTTGCAGATTGTACCAAGTCTTCAAAATACCAATTCTGTTTGTCTCTGTGTTTTCTGCAGACCCACTTTCTACCCTGCTGAGTGCACCATGAATGTAACAAACTTAAACAAGACTTTCTCACCTCCTAATGATCTGTTTTCCGCCAATGGGAAGCACTGGTGGGAGACTGGAAGACAAAATGATGGGGTTGGGATAAATATTACCAGATTCCCTCTGTGCTTTGCCATGTTTTGATAGTGGTTTCATTCTCCTAAATCAGGGGTGAAGAATATCTAATCCATGGGCTGTGTAAGGCTGTGAAAACGTTTGATCTGATCATGCTAAAGCAACTAACTGCAAGCAGAATTTAAAATTCAGTACATCTTTAGCAGGCTGGGTTTTTTTTTAAACATTTGGTTATTTTTATTATAAAGTCAGATTTACAGAGAGAAGGAGAGACAAAGACCTTCTATCTGCTGGTTCACTCCCCAAGTGTCAGTAATGATCAGAGCTGAGCTGATCCAAAACTTAAGGAGCCAGGAGCGTCTTCCTGGTCTCCCACATGGGTGCAGGGTCCCAAGGTTTTGGACCATCCTCGTTTGCTTTCCTGTGGTACAGGCAGGGAGCTAGAAGGGAAGCGGAGCAGCCGGGACACAAACTGGCATGCGAATGGGATCATGATAGATGCAAGGTGAGGGCTTTGACTATTAGGCTACTGCACCTGGGCCAGAAGGCTAGTGTTTTTTTTTTTTTTTTAAGATTTATTTATTTATTGGAAAGTCAGATATATAGAGAGGAGGAGAGACAGAGAGGAAGATCTTCCATCTGATGATTCACTCCCCAAGTTACTGCAACAGCCGATGCTGCGCCAATCCGAAGCCAGAAGCCAGGAACTTCTTCCGGGTCATCCTCCAGGCCACAAGCAGGGAGCTGGATGGGAAGTGGAGCTGCTGGGATTAGAACCAACGCCCATACGGGATCCCAGCGTGTTCAAGGTGAGGACTTAAGCCACTAGGCCACGGCGCTGGGCCCCAGAAGGCTAGTTTTTAAGTTGATAATTTTGTATGGCCTGTGAGTAATGTCATAAATATCCAGATGACCCTTGGCAAAGCAAAAGTTGCTTGCCTCTGTTCTTTTTTTAAAGATTTATTTTATTACCTCTGTTCTTTTTTTAAAAAATTATTTTTATTTGAAAGATTTATAGGGAGGAGAGATAGAGACAGAAAGAGAGTTTCTTCTGGTTCACTCCCAAATGGCCACATTAGTCAGAGCTAAGCTGAGCTGAACGGAGCTGAACTGAGCTGAGCCAGGAACCAGGAGCAGCTTCTGGGTCTCCTACATGGGTGCAGGAGCCCAAAGACTAGAGCCATTCTATCCTCCTTTTCCAAATTATAAGCAGGGAGCTGGAGCAGAAGTGGAGCAGCCCATATGGGTTGCTTATGCTGCAGGTGGAGGATTAGCTTGCTACATCACCCCACTGGCTCCTACCCCCACCCTGTTCTAAGTGGAACCACCTCTCCTAGAACTGCTCACCAGGTTTAGTAGTAGTTCCCTGACATTACACTTTCGAGCTAATACTGGGGCTTTAACTAGCCACTGTTAGTTCCTTTAATCCTGCCCATGCCTTTGTAAGTTATCTTCATTAAATTGCCTCTCAGTGTGCCATCTATATATTTATAGAAAAGAGCTAATATAATATTTTCAGTTCTGTTGAAAGGCTGCATTGAATTGGCTCTGAGAAGAATAAAAAAACAAAGGTTATGTTAGTTAATAATGAGAAGAAAACAATGCTATAAAAACAAATTTCCTAAAATACATTCATAAACTCAAAGGAGAATATAAACATAAAGAATTAGCAGTATATGAAAAGGATACCTTGTAACCAAGTAGGGTAGATTTTTTTAAGAATATAAGAATAGTTCAACATTTGAAAATTTATTTATGTAGTTACTTCATTTACAAATGAAGGAACAAAAACCAGAAGATCATCTGAGTAAATGCAAGGGTAAATTTTAATGAAATAGTCATTTTTGGTTGTTAATTTAACAAACTAGGAATAGAATGAAGCAGAGGCCCTCTATCAGATCATGCAGGCAACATTCCTTTTAAGGATACGAGGAAAACGAAGGTTGTTGTGCAATTTCTAATTTGCTTTCTACTGGAAGAACTAATAAGCAGTGTCAGAGTAAGAAAAAAAGTTGAGGGGAATCGCCACAGTAGCCTAGCAGCTAAAATCACACACTGGGATCCCATGTGGGTGCTGGTTCGTGTCCTGGCAGCCCTGCTCCCCATCCAGCTCCCTGCTGTGGCCTGGGAAATCTGTCAAGGATGGCCCAAAGCCTTGGGACCCTCCCTGTACTTGCATGGGAGACCCAGAAGCTCCTGGTTCCTGGCTTTAGATTGACTCTCGTGGCCACTTGGGGAATGAATCAATGGACAGAAGATCTCCCTTTCTGTCTCTCCTTCTCTCTGTACATCTGACTTTCCAATTAAAAAAAGAAGAAAAATAAGAAGTGAATTATGAAAGGGCCATGGTTTCATAGATTAAGTCTCTGCCTGTAGCACCAGCATCCTACAGGGGCACTGGCTTGTGTCCTGGCTGCTCTTCCTGCAATCCAGCTCCCTCCCTGCCTGAGAGCAGCAGAGGATGACTCAAGTTCACAGCCCCAGTACCCATGTTGGAGACACAGAAAAGCTCTTGGCTCCTGGTTTCAGATCAACCTGGCTCTGGCCCTTGTGGCCATTTGGAGCATGAATCAGTGGATGGAAGACCTCTTTCAGTTTCTCATTCTCTCTATAACTCTGCCTTTCAAATAAAGAAAAAAATAACTCTTAAGAAGAAAAAAAAAGACAGTCACCATTTGCAGAGGACAGGGCTCTCTTGGATTTTCTCCATTGATGCATCTTACTAAAATTATGGGATCAGCACAGGTGTTTGGAGATTAGGACACTGCCTGGTTTGCTTCTATCTGTTATCAGGCCTGGCCACCTGGCTTACTTTGGTCAGTGAAACATGAGCAAATGTGACAACAGTCTTGGAAAGTACTTGCAAATATCAGGTTTCTGATTACATATTGCTTTTTGAAAGATACTTGTTTGAAAGGCAGAGAGCGAGAACGCAGGAGAGTGCAAACATTTCTGTCTCCTGGGGTAATCTGCAGGTGCCGCCCAGGCGGGAGCACCTGGCCTGGCTGAGCCTTGCCTTTTCAGACTTGGAAGGTGAGCCAGTGGGAAAGGCGATCTCTGTGTGTCTCTCTGCCTTTCTAAATAAATGAATGAATGAACCAACTACAGAAGTGTTCGAGTATCATGATTGAGCGAGTTATATGTTATTTCAGTATCATTAGGCAACATTTTCATTTAACAATTCATTAAGTATTTTCTTACTTAATATCTTTGTGCTGTTGCCACACATTTTATTTGCACTTTTTCTGCTTTTCTGTTCTGTAGGTAATTTGCTTTTTTTTTATGACACACTTCTGTCCTTACTTTCCTCTGTCCTGCCACTATCTGAAAGCTTTCAATTATTTTAGAGGCTTCATTTAAACTTTTGACTTTCCTGCCTGGGAGTCCCCTCCTGCTACTATTGCAGGTCTCTCTTTCTCAGACTTCCCTGGGTCTTTTCCTCCCTTGGAGCCCCCTCCTGTCATTACAGCAGGAGCTTTCTTACTCTTAAATAAATCTTGTCTTGCACTTTAAAAAACAACAAAAACAAAAGCTTTTGGCTTGCATATGTCAATAAAACCAGTGAACTGGTTATCTCTGTTGTCTTCCTAAGTAAAAATCCACAGTTTGGATTCTCACATTTCTTTCTAATTCAGTGTTGCAATTGCATTTTGTTTTTAAACCCTTGAGTTAGTTGATGCTCTTCTTATTGGGTGATGTCTGGATTTATCCATCTGCTTCCAGCTTTGTTTGCTTACTGTTCCTTCCTTCATCTCCATCATGCTTCCTAGATAAAGACAAATGCTATATTAAATGCTGCTAGTGCTAAACTTTGTTTTTCAGGGGGGCTAGAAATGCTTTGTCTTAGCCACTGGATAATTCCCCTAGATATAAAAGTCTGAGTTCACAGTTTTGCTTTTTTTCTGAAGTGAGATCATGTTACCGTGTTTCTTTTCCTTTATCTGCCAGTGTTGTAGTTAGGAAGTCTGCTTCTAAACTCTAAGCATTAATCTCTTTTTCCCTCTTAGCTGCTTTCTTGTCTTCCATCTGTTGTCAGTGTTCAGCATGTTTATGATCATGTGTTCCTGATTTGTTTTTTTTTTTATATGACTTGATTGCTATTTATCCTTAGATCTGAGATTTCATATTCTACGGAAGGGTATAGAACAGCACTGCCGTTCAACTTTCTGCCAGGATGGAAGCATTTTTCATGTGCGTGTCAGCAGCCTTCTGTGTGGGCCCTCCATCTGCTGCTTCACTCCTTACGTTCTAAGAATGTCTGTGGGTCAGTGATGATCCTAGCCTCATTAGTCTTCCTTAAAATCTGATGTTCAGAAAAGTGGAAAAAACAGGTAAATAGAGAGGCAAATGAACCCTGCTAGTGATAGTGAATAAGCTTTAGAGAAAAATTCCGAGATATTCTTGTTCAATTAATTCTTTAGAATTTACTTTGTATTCCTGCTTTTCCTTTGGGAAATCCTAGAGATAATACAGTGAGCTTTCTTATTGTTTAATGTTTCTTAAACTCTTTCATATTTTCCAATTCTTTATCTGAATATGCTATACTCAGGATAATTTCTTTCTTTTCTTCTTCCTTGCTTCCTTTTTTTTTTTTTTTTTTAAGAAATCTGTTTATTTGAAAGGCAGAGTAATGGAGAGGGAGGGAGGGACAAGAGAAAAATTTTTCCATTCACTGGTTCATTCCTCAGAATGACCACAACAACCCTGTAGACCAGGCTAGAGTTAGAAGCCAAGAACTCCATTTGGGTTTACTTGTGAGTGGCAGAAGCCTAAGTATGCTGGCCATCTTCCACTGCCTTGACAGGAAGCTGGGTCAGAGGCAGAGTGGCTAGGATTCACATTGACCCTTTGATATGGAATGCTGATGGCTTAACATGCCCTGCCATAACCGTAGCCCTTCTGAGTGATTCTGATCTCTGCTTTCAGAATGTGGGTTCTTTCTTCACCAACTTTGTAACCTACCCACTGAGTTTTATATATTTTACAATTATTTTTATTGGAAAGGCAGCTTTACAGAGAGAAGATGAAGATTTTCTATCCATTGGTTCACTCCCCAAGTGGCTGCAACAGCCATGACAGAAGCAATTTGAAGCCAGGAGACAGGAGGTTCTTCTGGTTCTCCCATGTGGGTGCAGGGTCCTAAGACTTTTGACCATCCTTTGCTGCCTTCCCAGGCCACAAGCAGGGAACTGGAATGGAAGTGAAGGAGCTGGAATATGAACCGGTGCCCCTTACGGGATCCTGGCGCTTGGAGGTGGGAGATTAGCCAGTTGAGCCAACATACCAGCCCTTAGCATTCAGTTTGTTTGAACTACATTTTAAATCCCTCAGAATGATTTTTTAGTGTGTTTAGTTTCTGTGTTCAGTTACTGTCTTGCATTCTCATGTTTTCTTCTTTGGTAAAGTAAGGAGGCCTGGCCAGCTGCTTTCTGGTGCGTTCTGCTCAGAAATTCCACGAAGCCATATCATTGTGCCACTATAATGTGGCGCAGACAAGTACTGTGAACAGGGAGACAGGAAGCTGGAAGTCCATCATCGTTTTGTTCCCCACTGCCAAAGGAAGAGCAGCTCTGAGTCACGGAGGGAAATGTTTCAGCATTGTACCTCTGGGGAGGGAGGGGGCAGCTGTGGCAGGAATCTGTTTCTATGGTAACTTTCCCTCTGTACTACCCAGTGTATGCAGAGAGAGGGTAGTTACAGGATGGACTTATAAAGCCTTCCATGTCTGCGCAGGCTGAATCCGTTCTCTTCCTTCTTCAAGACCACACTGCCAGAGTAGGAGCTACTGGCCACAAGGTGGTTAAGTAAATTTAAATGAATAGAAGGGATAAAAATTAAATATTTTGTTTCTTAATCACACCAGCCACATTTCCAGTGCTCAGTAGGTACAGAAGACTAGTGGCTGCCCTGGTTGGACAGCTTATATGAAGAATGCTTCCCTCCTTGCGTAACAGTTTTTTGGCCACTTTGCTGTTCCACATTCTTCAACAGTATTCTGACAATAGACAGAGAATTGGTAAATGTGTAATTTCAGAAAATGGATCACATGAACCTCTTTGTGCCCAGAATCTGGAAGGTTCTCTTAAAGGGACCACTATTCTATACTACCCACGAAAGGATTTAGAATTCTAAGAATTAAAAAACAAGCAAACAAAAAAGAAATTTATGTATTTGGAAAGTAGAGCCACCCAGAGAAAGGGGGAAGATGAGAGATCTTTCTGTCTGTAATGTCGAGTCAATGCAAGGAGCTTCATCTGGAGGAGCCTAAATCCTTGGGCGTATACTTGGGTCATCTGCTGCTGCTTTTCCAAGGCACATTAACAGGGAGCTGCTGGATGTGGAGCAGCCAGCGCCCATTTGGGATGCCGGCATCCCTGGTTACCAGCACTAGACCCCTAGGATTCTGAGAACGACTTAGAGCATCAGGGCTGATCCCAGACCTTAGCATTTGGTATCTAGAAAAGAGGACAATCAAGTAAAAGAGCGCGGGTAGAAAAGAATCTACATGGGCTTACTGATTTCATTTCCATCCCTGATTAGACTGGGAAGGTAGTATGGGGAGATGACTTGAAATTTTGCTCAGATTAGAAATTCCTTGTAATTCTATAGGCTTTTTTAAAAAATAAAATTTATTTATCTTTATTGGAAAGCCAAATTTGCAGAGAGGAGGAGAGACAAAGATCTTCCATCCTCTGGTTCGTTAGCCACAGTGGTCAGAGCTGAGCCAATCCAAAGCCAGGAACCAGGAGATTCTTCCAGGTCTCCCACACGAGTGCAGGATCCCAAGGTGTTGGGGCTGTCCTCGACTGCTTTCCCATGCCACAAGCAGGGAGCTGGTAGAAAATGAAGCAGCTGGGATATGAACCGGTGCCTAAATGGGATCCTGGTGAGGACTTTAGCCACTAGGCAACTGCACTGGGCCCACAGTTTCTTTTTGAGATATATTTTTATATTTGAGGCTCAGAGTTATATATAGAGAGGGATACACATACACACGGGGTTGGAGGGAAGAGAGAAAGAGGAAAGAGAAAAGAGAGAGATTGGTTGAGAGATTGAGATCTTCCATTTGCTAATTCATTCGTGCATGACTGCAACAGCCAGGGCTGGGCCAGGCTAAAACCAGCAGTTGGGGCTTCATCTCCGTCTCCCACATGGGTAGAGGTATCCAACTGCCTCAGCCATTCTTCATTGCTTTCCCATGCCATCAGCAAGGAGCTATATCAGAAGTGGAGCAGCCGGGCCCAGTGCAGTGGCTCGACTGGTTAATTCTCCCTTATGAAGTGCTGTAATCCCATATAGGCGCCAGTTTGTGTCTCAGCTGCTGTATTTTCTTCCCACCCAACTCCCTGCTTGTGACCTGGGGAAATAGGTGAGGATGACCCGAAACCTTGGGACCCTGTACTCATGTGGGAGACCTGGAAGAGGCTCCTTGCTCCTGGCTTCAGATTGGCTCAGCTCCAACTGTTGCTGCCATTTGGATAGTGAAGCAGTGGATGGAAGACTGATCTGTATTTCTGCTTGCTTACATGCTTGCTTCCTTTGGATTTATTGTTACTTTTATTGAAAAGGCAGATATACACAGAGAAGGAGAGACAGAGAAAGATCTTCCCTCCGCTAGTTCACTCCCCGAGTGGCTGCAATGGCCAGAGCTGAGCCAGTCCGAAGAACAGATGCTTCTAGGGTTACTGCTATAGTTACTGCAGGCTGTGGCTTTGTGTGCTGCACCACAATACCCGCCCCAAATCTTGTTAAATTGTCATCTCATTATGCTTTGAGTTGCTGGAAGAATGGTTAAACGTTCTAAATAAAAGAAAGGAGACAGACAGTTTTTCTCCCCTCCTACCCATAGATCCTCATCCTGTTTTCAAATATAGTAACATTTCACAGTGGCCAGACTCCAGATAGAGCGAGATTAAGGACAATGTGGGTCACCCCAGTCCCCGCCCCAGTAGGCTGCACTGAGGCTGACTTGTTCTTTGCCCCTGCCAGACATTGCTGTAACTTTATCACTCTTTGTTGAGGAGGTCCGCAGGGGCTCCAGAATGCCTCCTAACACTGAACTCCAGGTACCCACCGTCTACACAAATGCCCGGAACTGACCTGTGAGATAATCCACTGGCTCTCCCTTGCTAGGGATTTGGGATTGGGAGTTGCTAGTCAGAGAAAGGATGTCAGTGTTGTTGATATATTTGTTGAGTAAGTTTTTAAAAAATTTATTATGAGGGCCTGGTGCAATAGTGTAGTGGCTAAAGTCCTCGCCTTGCATGCGCCAGGATCCCATATGGGCACCGATTCTTATCCCAGCGGCCCTGCTTTCCATCCAGCTCCCTGCCTGTGGCCTGGGAAAGAAGTCGAGGATGGCCCAAAGCCTTGGGACCCTGCACCTGTGTGGGAGACCCGGAAGAGCTCCTGGATCCTGGCTTCGGGTCGGCATAGCACCAACCGTTGCTCTCACTTGGGGAGTGAATCATCGGACGGAAGATCTTCCTCTGTGTGTCTCCTCCTCTCTGTATATCCGCCTTTCCAATAAAAATAAATAAATCTTCAAAAACCTGTTACAACCGTTATTACCCATAGCACATAGATACCTAAGTAAATGTTCAAGAAGGTACCCGTGAGGAAGGATGGCAAGAGAGAAAACAGAGTGAATTGGCTGTGGAAAAGGGGTCAGCACTGGGTTCCTTCCTGCAGTTTTTGGAGGGATGGCAAAGGGGCTTGGAGTTGCTTGCTAAGAACAAAATGATTTATAAACTGAAAGGGAAGGGTTGAGCAAGAATTGAGAAGCAGCATTTGTAGAAGGAAGAATAAAGAAGTTGTAGGAAAGAAAAGATGCCCTGGGGCAAATGAGGGAATGGAAAGGATGCACCGTTGGTGCTCCATGGAAACAGGCATGGTTCTACATCAGCCTCTTTCATTTTTCTGCACAAATCTGGAAGCAGGAGTTCTCCCCGACATTTTGCTGATGGGGAACGTCATCAGTGTAGTCACTGCCGGCCTTCCGCATGCCCTGCTGTCCCTTTGCTCTTTGTTCTGGGGTGAGTGTGTACATGTACGGCAGCAGAGAGCACACCTTGCCTGTCCTTTCACACTTCTGTTTTATTTAACCTCTCTCTCTCTCTCTCTTTTTTTTTTTTTTTAATGTTTGCATGTTTGAGTTACAGAGGAGAAAGAGAAATGGAGACTTCCTCCATCTGTTGGTTTACTCCCCAAATGGCCGCAGCAGCTGATGCTGGGGCAGGCTGAAGCCAGGAGTGAGCCACTTCTTCCAGGTCTCCCACATGGGTAGCAGGGGCCAAAGGACTTGGATTTTCTTCCAGTATATTTCCTGGAGTGTTAGTAGAGAGCTGGACTGGAAGTGGAGTAGCTGGGAGGTGATCTGTAGGTCAGCTGTAGGCTTACTGGCCGGGCTACCACACCAGTCTTTAACATTCACTTACTAATTTTGATCTGCTGCTTCACTCCTCAAATTCTTGTAACAGTCAGGATTGGAGCAGACCAAAGAAGCCACAAGTCTGGAACTCCATCTGGAACTCCCCATTGTGGTGGCAAAAGACCAAACATCTGTTGCCTCAGGATGCATTAGCAGGAAGATGGATCAGAAGTGGAGTTGGCAGGACTTGGATCCATCCCTCCAATATGGGATGCAGGTGTCCCATATGACAACTCAACTGCTATATTACAACATGCCCCACTCTACACTGTTTCAGGAATCACATACGCAGAGATCACATCGTCTCTTCTGTAAGCTCACTGTTTTCAGAGCAACCAACTTGCAAGCTTCAAGAAGCATAGAGCTCAGCCCCAGCTGTGGAGGGTTTGTGGTAAACAAAGAAGCCAGACCATTCCTTTCTCCAGCCCTCAGCTCAAAAGGAATCCGAAAATGTCTAGCATGTTGCAGAATTCTGTGCTTCTTTTCATTTTTCCCTCTGGTGTGGTAATGACTTCTGCCAGTGGCTAGACTACGGCATAAAACATTTTTATCTTGGATCCACAGTCTGAGCCACTCTAACAGAAAGCTGCCTGCAGTGTTGGGGTGAGGGAACGTGTGACCGTCAGCTTAAGATGCAGCTCTTGATGGTCTGCACACAGGTGATTGTGCCTTCTGGGCTGCTGCAAGGAGAAACCGTCACATGGGCAGTGTGCTGAGGGGGCCTGCAGCAGCCCACTGGGGCCTGGGCATCTGGCTGGGTGGGATCGGACAGCATAGGGGATCTTGGGTTTGTATCCATTTGGGTAGCTGTCAAGAGACAAGTCGGCAAGTATCCAGATTTTCCTCTTCCTGCAATAACTCGGGAAGCTAAAAAATGATCAGTAGCTAGGCGTCTTATTTGACTTGTAGAAAAACCCTGATCTCTGAATATTCGCAATATTTCTAATATGAAAATGTACCCTTTTCTAAGGTTTTGGTTTGTTTACTTTGAAATGTTGGTATTGGCTGAGGCCTACCACGTGGGCAAAAGCCTGGTTGTAGCACAAAGGCTGGAAACAAAATTTAGAATGAAGTTGCACCTCTCAGCCAAGCAGCTGGGTCACCATGTGCAGTCACCGTGAGGTCCGAGCCCTTTTGGATGGCATGTGTCATTCCTGTCATGCTCTCAGGAAGTGGAGGAACAGGAACAGATGAGGAAAAGCACTTGGAAAATGTCTGTAATGATTTGAGCTTCAGCCAGGCTCAGTCCTTCAGTATTTGAACTCTTCCCTACTGAGCCTGTTGCTTTTGTTAACAGTCTGTTTTCGTTAGTTAATGCATCTTTTCAAAGAAGACATAAGTAGTCATAGCACAGTACTGTGTAATATTACTAAAACAGACATGTATCTTATACTTCCAAAGTGCTGGGCACAGGCTCCATGCCTAACACATTTTCAGTCTTTGAATCTTCCCCCGGTGCCCGCTGTGAGTCCAGCTTTACAGATGAGGACTGTGAACCCAGTCTTTAGGGAACTTGTGCAGTGTCGTACAACTGAACAGTGTGGTGCTACTCAATGATGAAGCATTGGGTCGCAATATTAAATTAAATTGTAACCTGTTTGGCCACCAGAAATTCATCTTTAAGAATCTTTTAGTTCTCTTGCCTTTTCGTGATTTACAAGCCTGTGGCATTCTTTTGAGTTCTCTTGCAGAGACATCTTGTAAATGCAGACTAGGAATGCTTGAGGTACGTTGCATCTTTGTGATGAAGGGACGGCTCAGGTAGGGAGGAAGACTTTGTAAGAAGTCTGACCTCGCTGAACGAGAGCAGACACAGAGGTGAGAAGTGCTTGGAATAGTTCATTCCTTCCCACATCCCGCCATGAGAGCTGCTGCCGTGACTTCACTTTCCTGCCTCTTGTCCCGTCGGACCTCTCCGCCTTCTTTGAGTCCAGCCCAGCCGACAGTCCACTGCCCATTTCTTCCTTTCAGTGTCTCAGCTCTCATGTGGGCACTTTGTGCTTGAGAAGTTTAAATCCCACAGTTAGTCATTTTAGTAAATGACACGTGACACCCTGAACCCCTTCCTTCTGTTTTACTTGGTCACATTGGCTTGGCTGCATCACAGCTCTGGTGAAATGCAGACCTCTGCCTGCGCTGCGGGAACCCCGGGGCTGGAAGACACGTTGCCCTCCTCACTCATGACCGCTGAGCTCAGACTGGCCCTCCTGCGTGTAGGTCCTGCTGTAATTCCAGCTTCCCGGAGGACTGTGCCATACGCTCTCCTTCCCAGAAATCCCTCCTTAGTCTCTGCCGATGACCTTAACTTCCTTTTTCATTGAGAAAACTGGCACCCGTGGCCGTGTCCACACACTGACTGGCATCGCTGCTGTTTTCTGCTTTCCCGTAGCTAGACAAGCTGTCCATGCTCCTCACGAGAGCTGGTATACATACATGTGGCAGTAGTTTTTCATTTTTCCTTGTCGAATCAAAACCATCGTTTTTTAGTTGTCTCTGGCTTCTCCAGTGGTACATTGCTATCATTCCACAAACTTCTGCTATTTCTTCCATCTTGAAAGTAGCCATAAGAACAAATTAAATCTCTTTATTCTGCTTCCCCAACAGATGCTGCCCCCATTTTGCAACTTCCTTTTGTTTAAAAAAAAAGTTCCTGGAGAATTCTCTGTCCTTGAGTTTCTGCATTTTCTCCATTTATTCTCCTGAACAACGCTTCAGTCTCGTGTTTGTCCTCACTGCTCAGTTGAGAACTGTTTTTATCAAGGTCACGGAGGACTTCCTGTTGTGGAATCCAGTGGCCCATTCTCGGCTCCCAAGTGGGAAAGGCCCCAGCTTCTGACGCACACGGGCATGCCCGGCTCCTTTAACGCTTTCATTGCTTGCTTCCAGGATAACCACGCTTACCTAATGTTCTTCCTGCCATTCTCATTGACCTCCTGGGCTGATTCTCCCTCCCTTGTGTACTTCCAGTGTTGAAAGGTGTGAAAGCTTAGCCTTTGTACTAATTCCCATTCTGTTTTTATGACAAGCATGGTGAAGTCACTGAAGCTGAGGTGGCTGTAAATACCACATACACACTGCTGACTCGGAAATGTGTATTTCTTTTTTCTTATATGCATTTATTTTTATTGCAAAATCAGATATATATAGAGAGGAGGAGAGACAGAGAGAAATATTTTCCGTCCAATGATTCACTCCCCAAATGACCGCAACGGCCAGTGCTGCGTCAGTCTGAAACCGGGAGCCCAGATCCTCTTCAGGTTTCCCATGCGGGTACAGTGTACCAAGATTTTGGGCCGTCCTCCAGTGCTTTCCCAGGCCACAAGCAGGGAGCTGGATGGGAAGTAGAGCATCCAGGATTAAAACTGGCATCCAGATGGGATCCCAGTGCATTCAAGGCGAGGACTTTAGCCGCTAGGCCACGGCGCCGGGCCCTGAAATGTATATATTTCAACACAGCTGCTCCTTTGGCCTCTTTCTGAACTGCTTTATTGAGATACTAATTCACCTATCATATAATTCAGCCATTTAAAGTGAGCAGTTCAGTAGGTGCTAATGTATTCAGACCATCACATCAATTTTAGAACATTTTTGCTGTTCTGTAAAGAAACTTTGTAACTGTTGGCAGTAACTAGTTTGTGCTTGGGCAAGCACTAGTCTCCTCTCTGAAAGGGCATGTTCTAGGTGTTTCATACAAGTGGAACTGAATCTCTGTGTCTGGTTTCTTTAGCTGGTTGCCATCTTTTCAAGGTTGCTCTGTGTGGTAGAATGTGATAATACTTCATGCATTTTATTATACGGACTATTACTCAACCATATAAAGGAATATGTTCCATCTACTTGTTTACCCTCTAAATGTATCCAGCAGCTAAGACTAGACCTGTCTGAAGGTAGGAACCCATAGCTCAGTCCTGGTTTCCCGCAAGGTTTGGCAGGGACCCACGTAGTAATGCTGTCTCCCAGGATGTGCTTTAGCAGAAGTTGGAATTAGAAGTGAGACTAGAGGCCCAGTAAGGAGGCATAGCAAGCAAGAAGTGAGTCAGCTGGGACTGAAACTAGCATTCATGTCAGATTCTGGAATTGGAGGCATCAGCTTACCTTGCTACGCTGCCATCATGGGCACTGTTTCTTTTTAAAATAGCAGCTGTTGGATCAAGGGTTGTGGTGCAGCCAAGCAGGTAAGTTATGTTGGTTCTCGTTTTGGCTACTCTGCTTCCTATCCAGTTCCCTGTGAATGTACCTGGGAGAACAGTGGAAAATGGCTCAGTCACTTGCCCTCCTGCCTTCCATGTGGGAGACTTAGATGGAATTCCACGTTCCTATCTCTGGCCTGACCCAGTCCTGATTATTGCTGTCATTTGAAAAGTGAATCACTGGGCCCAGCACAATAGCCAAGTGGCTAAAGTCCTTGCTTTGAACACACTGGGATCCCATATGGGCACCGGTTCTAATCCCGGCAGCTCTGCTTCCTATCCAGCTCCCTGCTTCTTGCTTGGGAAAGCAAGGCCTTGGGACTCTGCACCCACGTGGGAGACCTAGAAGAAGCTCCTGGTTCCTGGCTTTGGATTGACTCAGCTTCTGCCACTGCGGCTGTTTGTTGAGTGAACCATCAAATGGAAGATCATCTTCTGTCCCTTTCTGTATATCTGCCATTGCAATAAAAATAATACATCTTTTAAAAAAGATGTGAATTACTGTGTGGAAGATCTTTCTCTCCTTCCCTCTTTTTCTCTTCTGTCCTTCCTTTCTTCCTTCATCTCCCTTTGTGTTATTTTGTGTTTCAAAGAAATACATACTTAATAATAGGTAATAGGCATGTTGTTGAAATACTTTGTCCATTTTTTAATTGGGTGATTTTTTTTTTATTGTTGAATTGTAGACATTCTTTGTGTATTCTGGATATTAACCCCTATCAGATACAGGCCTTACAAATAATTCTGCAAATAACTTAATTCTGTCAGTTTCCTTTACACTCTCGCACATCCTGTAATACACAGAAATCTTAGTTTTGATATAATCTGGATTACCTTTTATACAGTTTTTGCCAGTGCTTTTGGTGCCACATTTGTTGATTATGAAAGTTCATTTTCTCATAGATTGTTGCCACCCACGTGTAAGTGGAAGTGACTTTTGTGTTTTGATGTATCTTCTGTGGCTTTGCTGGGTTAACTTACTGGTCCTCACATCTTGCCTGCTCCCCGTGGCCCTGGCAGTCTCGCTCCTTCCCTGCCCGTGAGTCTTGGTTCCTGGTCTCGACTAGGATCTCTGTTAGCAGTGGTGAGAAGCAGAGAGCAGATACTCTTCATGTTGTTAAGGGTGAGGCCGCAGCTGTAGGGCTTTGCAGATGTCTGCGTAGTTCTGGTTTGCTGAGAGTGACTGTTATTGCTGCTGGACACTATCAGATGATAGTTTGAGATGATCATAAGATTTTTCTCTGTTACCCTAACAGGATGAATTTCAAAGACTAAACCTATCCAGACTGTCACGATTTATATGTTACAGAAACTTGGATTTGCTAAACATTTTTTTGTAAGGGTTTGTTCGTTTATTTGAAAGAGTTAGAGAGAGGGAGAGATAGAGACAGAGAGGGGAGAGAGATCAAGGTGGAGATCTTCCAAGTGCTGTTCACTCACCGAGGGGCTGCAACGGCCAGAGCTGAGTTGATCCGAAGCTAGGAGCTTCTTCTGGGTCTTCTACGCAGGTGCAGAATCCCAAGGCTTTGGGCTGTCCTCTTCTGCTTTTCTCAGGCCACAAGCAGAAAGCTGGAAGGGAAATGGAGCAGCCAGGACATGAACCAGTGCCCACATGGGATCCCAACATATGCAAGGTGAGGATTTTGCCACTAGGCTGTTGCACCAGGCCCACATTTAATTTCTTTGAAAAGATATAGCTAGGTCATCTCTTTCTTAATTCAATAAGCTTTAAAAGTTTGCCTCATTCAGGTAATTTGTCTGTTTTGTCTGTGTTGCTGAATTTGTTAGCATGATGTTGTTTATGTTATTTCCCTGTTATCATTTTAATGACTGTGGGCTCATTAGGGATGACCCTTCTTTCATCCCAACATTGATATTTGTATCTTCTCTCTTTGTAGATTAGTCTGTCTGGAGATTTATCAGTTTGGTTAATTGCTTCAAAGGACCAGCTGTTGGTTTCATCGATTTTCCCCAGCGTATTTCTGTCTGCTAGTTTGTTGATTTCTGTTCTTTATTTTCTCCTTTTTATTTAGTTTGTTCTTCATTTAATTTCCTATGATTGAAGCTTAGGTCATTGATTTTTTTTAAGATTTATTTTTTTTAATTGAAAAGGCAGATATACAGAGAAGAGGAGAGACAGAGAGGAAGGTCTTCCATCCGATGGTTCACTCCCCAGGTGACTGCAACGGCTGGAGCTGAGCCAATCCGAAGCCAGGAGCCAGGACCTCTTCTGGGTCTCCTATGTGGGTGCAGGGTCCCAAGGCCTTGGGCCGTCCTTGACTTGCTTTCCCAGGTCTCAGGCAGGGAGCTGGATGGGAAGCAGGGCTGCCGAGACTAGAACCAGCGCCTATATGGGATCCCAGTGCATTCAAGGTAAGAATTTTAGCCACTAGGCCACCGCGCCAGGCACCTGGTCATTGATTTTTAAACCTTTATTTAAAAAAAAAGAAATAGAATTAGTTAACACTATCAGTTCTCTGTAAATACCTTTTAAAAAAAAAACCCTTTTTTTAAAAAGGAGTTACAGAGAGCTGGGAAGTTTTCCATTCAGTGGTTCATTCTCTAGAAGGCCACAACAGCCGGGCACCAGGAGGTCCAGATGAGTCTATCATGTTGGTGGCAGGGGTCCAAGCACCTGAGCCACCTTCCGTCGCTTTTCCCAGGACATTAGCAATGAGCTGGATTGGAAATGTAGCAACTGGAGCTCAAACTGGCGCCCATTTGTGATGCTGGCATCATAAGTGGTAGGTAGTTTTACCTGCTGTGCCACAAAAACTTACCCCTAAAGATACTTCACGAACTTTTTTGAAGTGTATAGACCATAATTTTTAATATGTTGTGCTTTTGTTTTTTTCCACTTCAATATATTTTCTAACTTTTATTGTAGCTTTTTTCTCCTGCAGCTCATGGATTACTAGAAATATCTTTGAAAATTCCCAAATATGTTGGGCGATTTTCTGAATACCTTTTTAAATGTGGGTTTTTAAATTTAATTCTCTTGTGATCAGAGGACATAGTTTAATGGCTTGAATGCCCTTCACTGTTTTCAGCGTTTGCCTTAACAACCCAGAAAGCGCCCAAGCTTGATGAATGTCCGTATGTGTTGGCAAAGATTGCTTTCTGCTTAGCCAGGTGTGTTGTTCCATCGCTGCTGTCTGTCAGGGCGGTGTTTCTTAGAACTTCCTGAGGTGCCCTGATTTTCTGTCTGTCACAGGCAGGGGAGTTTCCGTGTCTGCCTCAGGAAGTATGGATATTCACATAGTGTTTTCAGCTTTATTAAAAAAAAAAGGTTTATTTATTTAACTTGAAAATCAGAGAGAGAAAGGGGGAGAGAATCTTCCATCTGTGAATTTACTCCCCCAATGATTGCAATGGCCAGAGCTGAGCTGATCCAAAGCTAAGAGTTGGGAGCTGCATCTGGGTCTCCCACATAGGCATAGAGGCCCAAGAGTTTGGACTATCCTCTTACTGCTTTCCTAAGCCATAAACAGGGATTTGGATTGAGAAGTGGAGCAGGCAAGACTCAAAAAGTTATGACACTGCAGGTGGAAGATTAGCTTGCTACACTGTAGCACTGGGCCCATTTAACTTTTTTTTTTTTTTTGATGAGTGTTTTCATGATTATTTTTTCCTGTCCCTTCACTTCACTTCATGTTAATGTAAGCTCCCTGTTTTGTATTGTGTTTTCTGGCTCTGTATTTAAGGAGATGTGTAATAGAAGCGTAGTGGAGACTGACATGTCCAGGTGTGGAGGCATAGTACAGTAAGCATCTCTGCATCCAGACCAAAGCTGGACTCCCAGGGAAACAGTGGAATATAGCCTGACAGTAGGATGCTGGACTCTCCAGCACTGTCCATGCCTACAGTGTCGGGAAACACTTCAGTAGTGGAATGATGGACTCAAGATTGTTCATGAAGGACCGCCCATTGTAATACCAGAGGGGAAATCAGTGCGAGGGGAGTTTTCAGGGGATGGGAAATCCCAGAGCCTTTGGAACTGTATCATAATCATAATCATAATCATAAATGAAAAATAAATAAATACATAATTTGGTGCTGCTTTTAAAAAAATCTGGCCTGAAAGTCTTTACCTTTAAGCTGTGTTCACATTTCGTGCTCATGCAATGTTACTGTGATAGAGTATCACTTAGCCGTCTTGATTGTTCCCTCTCTTTCATCTGCTTCCTTTCTTCTTTTCCTATCTTCGTTTGGGCCAAGAAATGTTCTTATGCTGTTTTGTCTCCCCTGTGGGCTAAAAGTTTTACCTGTTTTTTTTTTTTTTTGAAGTCGTGCCTCTAGGTTTTGCAATATGCATCTTTAATTTGTTACAGAGTGCTCTCAGTTAATAGCATAGCAATTCAGATATAGTGCAAGATTCTTGCAATAACATTTTCACATTCACTTCCTTCTGATCTCTGCAGAGTTGTCGTGTGTTTTACACAAGTGTATAGATGTGCAGATAATGTACTCTAGAGTGTGTTGTTTATGGTGGGGTGTTGGTTGGTTTCTGTTTTTGCTTTAAACAAGTAATTATCTTTAAAGAAATTTAAAATAGAGAACAAGTCTCCTATAAGTGTCCCAGGGAAAGGTGATTTTTAAGTGGACTCAGTCTGCAGTGGATGCTAAGCCCTGTGACTTGGATACATGAATGAGTGGGCTCTGAGCAGCAAGGCCAGACCTCAGTTGCTAGAGAAGGCATTTAAGATCTTGAGCCCAATGATGTAGGTACCTGAAATGCACACAATAGTCTTTTCTTCTTCTTCTTCTGATTCTGTGGCTTAAGTGACTGTAAGTGTTGCTAGGGCCTGAGTGAGGAAAATGTTAGTGTAACAGACAGAAGGAGGCTGGGCTATACTTAGTGGGAAACTGCTACTTTGAGGAGCAGGTTCCACTCACTTCTTTCCATAAGAATCAAGAAGGATGGCATTGGAAATCTTCAGTCTCCTGAACCTGGCAACTTTGAACTCCTCTGTTTGCCAGCATCATCGAGTTGGAAAACCACCTGCCCTGCATCACCAGGGTTGTCCTGCTGCTTCTAGATGTTAGTGTTTGCTGACCAGCACTCGTTAGCAGCTGGAGCGTCTGGACTTGCTTAGCAGCTTGGGCTCCAAGCTCATGCCTGCAGTTCTCCTTTTAAGGCTCTGCCTCCAGACAAGGACAGCCTGTCCTCTGGCAGCTCAGTTACCTGTTCTCCCGTCCAGAGAACTTTGGACAACCTGGCCAGAACTGAAGATGCATCTTCATTCGTGTTCCTTCAGCTGTTGAAGCCGCAACGGTTTCAAAGGAATACTAATGCGTGGATGGCAGTGATGAGCAAGATTTACCCAGTGTGTGGATGGGGTGTGTGTGTGTGGATGGGGTGTGTGTGTGTGTGTGTGTGTGTGTGCATACACACACGTTTGGAAAGCTTGGGTGGCTGTGGAACATTTAGAGTTCAGTTGTACTGGTTTATGAAGGGGTAGAAAAAGGGAGGGAACATGAACTTGGTTTCTTCAGTGCCTGTCCTGAACTGTGCCTTCAGTGCCAGGGACTGGTAGTACTTTATACATATCCTTGTATCTTTCCTTATAACCATTCTGAGAGCTGAAAGGAAATTATTCCCATCTCATAGATAAGAAATGACAGAGCATGGTTTTGGACATGTCTGCCTCCATTACCATCTTTCGCAACCTTCAAGGATGGATGATATTTTATTTTTGTTTTAAAGATCTAGTTATACGGGATTGACAGATTGTAATAATATGGGGCAAATATGGGATTGTACCATAAAATTAAAAATGAAATAAAAACGACAGAAAATATTGATATATATATCTATGGAAACATTGAGCTAGCATGCATCTGTGGTACCAGCAACCCATATGTATGCTGGTTCAAGTCCAGGCTGTTGCTCTACTTCCAATCCAGTTCCCTTCTTGTGGCATTGGGAAACAGTGGAGGATGACTGAAGTCATTGGGCCCCTGCAACCACATGGAAGACCTGGAAGAAGCTGCTGGCTCCCGGCTTTGAACTGGCCCAGATCTGTCCGTTTGGGGGAGTGAAGCAGCAGATGGAAGATCTTTATCTCTCTGTCTCCCCTTCTCTTGATGAATCAGCCTTTCAGCCAAAAGTAAGATAAAAAAAAAAAAAAAGGAAGCCTAGGGCAGAAGTCACAATCTTTATCTTAAACATCAGTGGGTTTTAAAAAATATTTGTTTGTTTAAGGGGCCCAGCACGGTAGCCTAGTGGCTAAGGTCCTCGCCTTGCACCCCCGGGATCCCATATGGGCTCCAGTTCTAATCCCGGTGGCCCCGCTTCCCATCCAGCTCCCTGCCTGTGGCCCAGGAAAGCAGTCGAGGACGGCCCAAAGCTTTGGGACCCTGCACCCGCGTGGGAGACCCAGAAGAGGCTCCTGGCTTTGGATCAGCATAGTATCAGCCGTTGCGCTCACTTGGGGAGTGAATCATGGGACGGAAGATCTTCCTCTCTGTCTCTCCTCTCTGTATATCCGCCTTTCCAATAATAAAAATTAAAAAAAAAAAAGGATCTAAATACCTCTTCTAAAAGAAAGTTTTTAGAGGTCTAGAACCATGGTGCAGTGGGTAAAGCATCTGCCTTTGGTGCCAGCAGCCCATGTGGGCACTGGTTCAAGTTCCAGCGGCTCCTCTTCTGGTCCAGCTCCCTGCCGGGGTGCCCGGGAAGCAGTGCAGGATGACTGAAGTGCTTGGGACAGTGCACCAACGTAGGAGATCTAGAGGAGGCTCCTGGCTCCCGGCTTTGGACTGGCTCCGTCATGGCCTTTGTGGTCATTTGGGGGTGTGAACCAGCATTCTCTTTCTCTCTGAAATCCTGACTTTCAGATAAATAATTAAATCTTTAAAAAGAAAAAAATAAGATCCATGTCTATCTAGTTTTCCTAGGAACATTGGTCACAAAAACCATTTCAAATTGAATTTCCTTGGCAAAATCAACTGATCTTAATTGTAACAATTTATCTCTGGACTTTGAATTCTGTTGTATTCTTTCATGTAAACATTATAGTCAGTTTGGGAATTAGGTGGTGTGCGTCTTCCAGCTTTGCTCTTCTTTTGCAAAATTGTTCTGACTGCTGCAGATCCTTTACATTTCCACATACTTGTAACTTCTAGCATCAGCTTGTTGATTTGTACAAAACGGTTATCTCTTTTTGAATCTTGATATTTTTCGCTCAGGGGCCTTTATGAATTCTCACCCAGTGAATTAAAACCAGCTCACTGATCTTTGAGAGGCCTGCTGTTCTTCATTGTGGGTGTTGGGTATGACCCTGGCGAGGACTCTGGCCGAGGCCGTCCCCATGGCAGCTGTGAGTGGTGACACTGTCACACTGCCTTGTTGTGTCACCAGTTAACTCGGCAGTCTGTGAACCTGAGTAGGAGTGGGAGAGTGTCTGCAGTAAAGAACAAGTAATAATGTTGTCTACTCCCTTGGTTTATTTAGTTTTAAATTTATTTATTTGAAAGGGAGAAAGAAAATCTCTCATCTGCTGGTTCGCTCAAATGGCCTCAATGGCCAGGACTGAGCCAAGCCAAAACCAGGAGCCAGGAGCTTCTTCTGGGCCTCCCATGTGGATGCAACCCAAGCACTGAGCCATCCTCCACTGCTTTCGCAGGTGCACTAGCAGGCAGCTGGACAGGAAGTGGAGCATTGCTTTTAAGACCTTTGTCCAAGTAGCCAAGTCTGCTTCTCTCTGCCCTGAACAGTGGACAGCATCCTGGTTGTTGCTTTCTGATTTTCTTCATCTGTTGTTCCCCCGGCCTGTAACACGGTATCATTCAAATCAGACATGCTTTTATCTTTTCAGAATCTTATGAGAGGAAACTGGTACTTCCTTTACCTAATTTTCTTTAAGGAACATATTATCTCTTTCTTGCAAAAGCTAGCTGTTCATCTTTATTTTTTTTTTTTCTTTTTCTTTGCCTCTAACAATAGATAAGTATTTCCTTTGGACAGGCCACCTTTTGAACTGCAGTTTTTATTTTCTACTTAACCAGGCCTTTTGTGCTAGATTCATCTAAACCCAACTAATAAATGTTGAGTATTAAACTGTATTCGTGAAATTGTTTTAGGCACTAATAAATGTACAGAAATTGTTAAAACTGGGTTCTTTGTCCCCTAAGCTTACAGTGAAGTGAAAGTACTGGGTATGAGGATGTAATTTGCTGTGACAGGTAGCTGGGAAGAAATAATCTGAACTGTGTGGAATACGAGCTTTCCAGGGAACATGCTGTGACTCAAAAGCTACCTTCATTTTGTATTTTAAAGAGCTGATCTCACCTTTCAGCAATTAGTTTGCAAATCTCATCTGGTGGTTTAAATGTCACCCTTCATGATGTAGGACAAAGATCTTGACTTTTGTCCTCATCCAGTTGACTCACTTTACTGCCACTGATTGGCAAAGCCCCAGGCTAGGTTTTTGTTTTTTAATATGTGCTTATTTGAAAAACAAAGTTACAGATCTTCCATCTGTTGGTTCACTCCCCAAGTGTCTGCAACAGTCAGGGCTGAGGCAGGCTGAAAGCAGGAGCCAAAAATTCCACGTTGGCTGTGGCCCACTCTCTTGCCAAGTGCATTAGTAGGGAGCTGGGTTAGAAATGATACAGCTGGGACTCAAACCAGTACTCCAGCAAGTGGTGGCTTAACTGGCTGTTTTGCAATACTGACTCCAGGATTTTTTATTGATTTATTTGATGAGCATACTATTTTCCCTTGGAAAAATGATTGCTTGTGTAACAAATGAACCATATTCGTTAAGTGAAGTTAACATAGTATTTTAAGTACCTTATCTGTATTTAAAACAGTTCTCAAAGGAGAGCTCAGTTTGGGCTCTGTCACCTTAGGCCTCTCAAAGGTAGAATTCTCTAACGTTGCTTACTCTTCTGTAAGGAGGTGGTGGTGGTAGAGCATTTGAAATAGCAGCTCTGTAGGTGCTGCCACATCTCTTTGTGTACTGAGGGAAATCCCCATCTGTGGCAGAACTTCCTAGCAGGCAGGGATCTGACTTAGGGGCATGTTCTGTGAGCCCTTGATGTGAGAGTTTTGTTTGTTTTTAATTTAACCCACACCCATACGAACCGGGTTCTCTATGCCAGTACCAGAATAACCCTGGCCAGGGTTCAAGAAAAACCTGGTAACTGACCTAAAATTAAATGGTTGAACTCTGCCTGCCCTTTGCATTATGGTTTTTTCTTAAGTAGTCTTGACTGTTGTTTTCCCTCAGGAAAAGGCTTGGAAGGAGAAGCTGGAGTGATTGTCCTAGACCTAGAGGGCACAGATGGATGAGTAGAGGTGACTGGCAAACGTGGGTGGGGCCAGTGCACATTGTGCTGCAGCTGAGTTGATTTTTTTTTTAACTAGCAGTAAAATTCTCTGACATAACCAATTACTGGCTGTATGCAGGTGATCTATAGTATGATCTTTAGTTGACTTCAAGTGTCAACCACTTTGTCCCTAGTGCCTGTAAGGCTGGTTGCCACTTCATCTTGGCTGAATGCTCTCTAATGATCTCACTGTGCCATCCTAGGAGGAAAGTGTGTTATATTTATCTCTGACACCTTTCAAATTACAGGAGATCACACAAGCCATGTAAAAAGGGCACTGCCTAAGGTTGTGGTGTTTTTTTTCCCCCCAACCTAAAAATAAATGCCATGGTAACTTAGTTGGTTTTTTTTTTTGCTGAGTTTAGCTTCCCTTACTGTGTTGTTGCTGGGATAATAGTAGTGTGGGAGCCAGCACCGAATCCTCTGACAAGGCACACATGTGTGGAAACTGTACAGTAGAGAGCTGTAGGACATTTTAAACATTAAGCCTTTAGAATTTAATATTTACATGTGTATAGATTTTAGACTCTTCTTTAAAAAGGCCCAGCATGGTAGCCTAGTGGCTAAAGTCCTTGCTTTGCGTGTGCCGGGATCCCATGTGGATGCCAGTTCATGTCTTGGCTGCCCCACTTCCCATCCAGCTCCTGCCTGTGGCTTGGGAAAACAGTCGAGGACAGCCCAGGGTCTTGAGACCTTGCACCCATGTGGGAGATCCAGAAGAAACTGCTAGCTTTTGGTTCAGAGCAGATCAGTTTCAGCCAATGTGGCCACCTGGGGAGTGGGTCAACAGATGGAAGATCTTTCCTCTCTGTCTTTCCTTCTCTCTGTAGATCTGACTTTGCAATAAAAATACACAAATCTTAAAAAGAAAAGCAACAGGAAGCATTATAGATATGCAGAACTGTACAGAAAATAACACAGCAAACATCTTTGTGCCCCTTTCACATGGAACTGTTGCTTCTGTCATTCCTGTATCTTTGTATGAGTGGCATTCATTGGAGTCTCAGTGGTTTCGTGTGAGTGCTAAAAGTGAACAGTCATACAAGGGCTGGCATTGTGGCACAGTGTATTAAGCTGCTGCCTGTGGCTGGTGTCCCATATGATCAGCTGTCAGAGTCCTGGGGCCTCCACTTCTGATCCAGGTTCCTGCTGTTGCACCGAGGCATGACTTTTGTAGCCATCAGGGAATGGAAAAGTAGATGAAAGATACCTCTCTCTGTCTCACTCACTCTGCATTTCAAATACATGAATCTGTCTCTTTGTAGATTGCTCTTTTAAAAATATTTATTTGAAATAGAGAATGAGATCTTTTCCACCCACTGGTTCATTTCCCAAATAGTTGCAATGACCAGCGCTGGGTCAGGCTGAAGCCAGGAGCTTCTTCAAGTTCTCCCACGTGGCTTGGGCCATCTGCTGCTGCTTCCCAGGAGCATTAGCAGGGGGCTGAATCCAAATTGGAACACCCAGAACTCTAACCTGCACCCGTATGCGATGCTGACATCACAAGAAATGCCCTTGCTTGCTGTATCACAATGTCAGCCCAACAGATAGTTTGTTTTTTTTTATTGAACCTTATGTGTTTAAAATGTATTCAGCTCATTTCTTTGAATGACTTATGTTTTCTTGGTAAATAAACCTCACTTTGCTTACCAGTATACATCAGAGCCAGTTAATTTGTTGTGATATTTTAGCTATTAGAGTGAACTCCTTTTTTACCTGTATGTTTTCTTTATATTTTTGGTATGTATGGTGTGGATCTTGGATCTAGCAACCTTGTGGAATTTACATTAGTGCTAGCCATTTGTAGATTTATCTTGGCTTTCCTAATACAGATTTTCTTCTAGTCCTTACATCTTACTGTGTTGCTCGGGGCTGCCATAAAACTAAGTACCACAGATGGAGTGTCTTAGGTAGCGGAAACTGCCTTTCTCACAGTTTCTGGAGACTTGAAAGTCCTGGGTTGCATTGTCAACAGGCTATTCTGCAGCTACCCTCCTTGGTTTATGTGTGGGCATCTTCTCCCTGTGTCTTCTTGTGTTTCCCTTCCTGGTATCTATGTCCTAATCTCTTGTTAGAAAGACACCAGTCATACCAGATTAGGACCTTCACAACTCTGATGACTTCATTCTGACATAATTGCCCATTTAAAGGATCTGTTTCCAACTATAGTGGCATTATGAGGTATTAGGGGTTTGGATTTAAATACATGAATGGGGCTGTGTGTGCACAGTTGAGTTCACAACACTTGATATGCCAGCTTGGCCCTTTGATACACCACTAAATTACAGCCATTGAAATTGAACATCTTTGTTTAGTTCCTGACCACAGGAAAGTTTCAGACAATGATTTGAAGTTGCTGTGAGTTTGCAGATCCTTTCATTGGACTAAAGAAGTTCCCTTTTGTACCTATTTGCTGTGAAGAGTGAGACTCCGCAAGGCCTTGGACTACAAGTTAAACACTAGAAGGCAGCCAGCCATCTTCTCGCAGCTCGGAGAGGCCGATTAGAAGAGGGAAGCTTGCGGCAATCTAGGTGGTGCAGGTGGCACAGGTGGCATGTGCCCTGGGTCAAGTTCCAGGGGATGAGTGACATTAGGTGACAATGGCATTTTGCTCAGCATCGTAGTCCTAGAGGCAGGAGGCCCTCGTCCCTGCAGTGTGGTGTGTGTGACCTCGTCCTCATGTTATTCTACCTCATGCCTTTCTGTGAGAGACTTGTATACTTGTAATCAACTTCTTTTCTGCCTGGTTGTCAGTCACTTCCTGCTGATTGCTGTTAGGAACTTTTGGCCCAGTTGTCTTTCCTCCCCCTCCCCTTCCCTGATTATGCCCTGAAGTAGTTTCCAAGGATTTGAGTTGGACATGATAATTAATTACCCATTGTTTTAATTTTCTGCTATATATTTTCTACGACTTTTTATTTTTAAAAACTGTTTGTTTTTATTTGAAAGGCCGATTTTACAGAGAGAGAAAGAAGAAATAGAGAAAGAAGATCTTTCATCTGCTGGTTTACTTCCTAGCTGGCCACAACAATCCAGGCTGAGCTGATCTGAAGCCAGGAACTTGGAGCTTCTTCTGGGTCTTCCACAAAGGTGCAGGGTCACAAGGACTTGGGCCATCCTCTGCTGCTTTCTCAGGCCATAGGTAGAGAGCTGGATCAGAGGTACAGCAGCTAAGACATGAACCAGTGCTCATATGAGATGTGGGCACCTCAAGGTGGAGGATTAACCTGTTATGCCACTGTACCAAGCCCCATTTTCTACAGTTGTTGCGATATCATTTACATAGGGTTCATACATTGAAAGAGTAGGGCTCAGTGGCTTTCGGTATGTTCAGAGTTGTGCAGCCATCACTACAATCAGTTTTATGGTATTTTGCTACCCAGAAACCCTGTGTCTTGTAATAACTCTCATTTCCCTCCCAGTCCACAACCCTAGGCAATCTGTACTTTTGTCTCAATGTTGACACAAAAATGGTGGTTCTATTTTCTACATTTTAAATTTCCCTTTAAGTTCAGCTTTACTTGTATCCTGCAAATTCTTTTTAATCACAGAGGAGTTATTTTCTATTCTTTTTTTTATTCCTTCTTTCTATAATTGCTATAACATTAACATAAGAAGAAGCCTGTGCTAAGTTGGTATTCAGATTTCACTACTGGGCCCGGCACGGTGGCCTAGCAGCTAAAGTCCTCGCCTTGAATGCGCCAGGATCCCATATGGGTACTGGTTCTGATACCAGCAGCCCTGCTTCCCTTCCAGCTTCCTGCTTGTAGCCTGGGAAAGCAGGTGAGGACAGTCCAAAGCCTTGGGACTCTGCACCCGACCCGGAAGAACCCCTGGCTCCTGGCTTCAGATTGACTCAGCTCAGCGGCAACTGTCTGTCTACAGACAGAAGCTCTTCCTCTCTGTTTCTCCTCCTCTCTGTATATCTGACTTTGCAATAAAAATGAATAAATCTTTTTTAAAAAAAAGATTCATGACTAAGAATTACATAGTGGAAATATTCTTAGATCTGCTGGTGAAGTTGGCAGTCTCATTTCCTTAGGTGAATTGGCACACACAGATTCTCTCACCCAGAGCTCATGACAGACAGCAGCCACCGGTCCCTCGCAGGTTCTGCCTGGGACTTCCTTTTAGTTTTCAACAGATTGCATGTGGCTTGTAGATACAGCTATGATGTTCTCTTCTTCTCTCCTCCTCCTTCATCTCTCCTGCCCTCCTTTCTTTTCCATTTCTGGCTGTAGTTTTGAGATAACGTATTTTTTTGAAGAATATAAAATGGAAATGTACCGTAATTTGGACTTATCTGATTGTTTTGTTGCAGTTAGATTCAGCTTTAATATTTTTGGGAAAGGATTTATAGATGGTGTGTGTCCTTCCCATTGCATTGTGCGGGGGAGCCTGTTGTGTCGGTTTGTCCCCTGATTTGCGTAAGTTAATTCCTGCTAGACAAAGGAATAGTGTGAATAACCTGTTTCCCAGGAACCATTCAAGTCACCGGTTTTTGGAATCCATGGATAATCTTTATACCCATTGTTATGTTTTGTGTTTTTAGAATTTTAATAACTGTCTTTTTGTTATTGTTGTTTACCTTTTCTTTGTCCCTGCCTTTCTTTGCCCTACTTGCGTCTCTGGAATTTTGAATCTGTGTTCTGTGTCTTTCGGTGTATTTATTTTACAGGATCTATCAGATAACACTGTTTCCTGAGATCTCTGTTCCTCTGTGTTTAATACTTTTTGATTAGTTTATCTTAAGCCAAGAATAGTAGGTGCAAACCTGTGGCTGCAGATGATGGGAAAGACTTTTGCTTCCTCTGTATATAGCACAGCAGGGAATGCTTCCTCTCCTAAAGCCCTTTCCCATTTTTTCTTTGGTTTCTGGCATGTTGTGATCTCCAGGCTGTTCTTCCTTTGCTCTTCAGCAGCTGTAGTAAGTCTGTCAGTACAGTTTCCTGATTACTTAGGCTGTTATGTTACTATCACTGGAAGTCCCTATGATTTCCATAATCAAAATTGAGACTGAAATCTCATACTGTTTGTTTGTTTATTTAGAGATCTATTTATTTTTATTGCAAAGTCGGATTGACAGAGAGGAGAGACAGAGAGGAAGATCTTCCGTCTGATGGTTCATTCCCCAAGTGGCCATAACAGCTGGAGCTGAGCCAATCTGAAACCAGGAGCAAGGAGCTTCTTTTGGGTCTCCCACGCAGGTGCAGGTCCCAAGGCTTTGGACCATCCTCCACTGCTTTCCCAGGCCACAAGCAGGGAGCTGGATGGGAAGCAGTGCTGCCAGGGTTAGAACTGATGCCCATATAGGATCCCGGTGTTCAAGGCGAGGACTTTAACCACTACTCTATTGCACTGGGCCCAGAGTGTTTTTAAGACTTAGATTTACTCTTTGTTCGATGAACCTTAAGCAAATGACTACAGTTGTTATCTTTCTCATCATTTAACAAGTACTGGAATGTTAGCTCTCAAGTTCATAGTAACTCTGCTAGCAAGAATGTCATAAATCATTTTTCTAGATGACTGGGAATGAAAGAGAGAGTAGGATAGTGTAAAAAGTGGTAGGGAGTTGGTGAAGTTTTTATGAAGCTTTGAGTGTCTTTGCTTAAATTTTCTGTTTGTTGCTTTCCAAGATTTATTTATCAGGACTATTGCAGTGGCATAGCAAGTTAATCTTTTAGTTGTGGTGCTAGTTCCCATTCTGGCTGCTTCACTTTTGATCTAGCTCCCTTGCTAATGGCCTGGGAAAGCAGGAAAGGATGGCCCAAGGCTTTGGGCCCCTGCTCCTGCATGGGATTTCTGGAAGAAGCTCCAACCCCCCAGCTTCAAACTGCCCTAGCTCTGGCTGTTGTAAGCCATTTAGGGAGTGAAACAGGTCCGTCCTTCCTTCCTTCCTTCCTTCCTTCCTTCCTTCCTTTCAAATATTTATTTGTTTTTATGGGAAAGGCAGATCAGATTTAGGGAGACAAAAGGAGAGACAAAAAGAGCCTCCATCTGCTGGTTCATGCCCCAGGCAGTCGCAGCAGCCAGAGCTGTGCCAGTCTGAAGCTAGGAGCCCAAAGCACAGGTGCAGGGTCCCAAGGCTTTGGGCCATCCTCTACTGCTTTCCCAGGCTACAAGCAGGGAGCTGGATGGGAAGTGGTGCCCGGATCCCAGTGCTAAGCAGAGCATTGTTACATATTTGTTTTGTGTTCTAGAGCATGAAGGAACTTGGCTACATTGATCTATAGAAATGTAGTTCTTGCCTTTATCAGATTGGGGTTGGAGAAGGAAATAAGACTCCAGTCACTCTTGTTGGGGAAGATGGGTGCTCTGAAGGCCCTGACCTGTTAGCCCGCTGTGGTAAGGGATGGCCCTGCTGGGAAAATCTGATGCTTGTTTGCCTCTCATGTGCCCTGTCCGTTCTGCCTCCTCCTTAACCTCCGTGGCTCAGGGAGCAAGATGGGGCACTGGCTCATCGCTGCCCTTCTGAGACCTGTGGGGCAGGGGCTGCAAGGGGTCACATCTCAGAGAGGATCACAGGCTGGCCTTCTCAGGCCTCACACTTGGGTAAACCTCCCTGCTGGTCTGTGAGTCAGAGGCCTGTAATTAAGTGTCTAAGGAATCACTGCTGTTTACTTTAAGCAGTGGTTTAACAGTTTAGCAGTCAGATGATATAGTTGTCTTCTCTTGTCTGTGGGAAATACATTCCAGGACCCTCTGAAACCATGAATTGTACCAGACCTTGGATGTAGTGTGTTTTGCCTATATGTCCAGAAGTGTTGCCCACAGAATACCAGTTAATCTGCTATTTGGTGTTTTATGGCCTGGTGTGGTTTTTTGTTTGTTTGTTTGTTTTAATATCACACTGTCAGTATTTTTTGCACTTTTGGACCATTATTAAATGAAGGGAAATAAAGATTCCTTGGACATAAGTGCTGTGCTGTCATGACTCTCAGATCTGGCAACTAAGACCTAACAAATGACTTGTGTACATAATGCAGCCACACTGGACAAAAGGGTCACTTACGCCCCAGGCGGATGGCATGCACTTTTATCATGCTCCTCAGGGTGGCACATAATTTAAAACTCATAAATTATTTATTTCTGGAATTTTCTTTTTAATATGCTCAGCCTTCAGCTTACTGAGGCTAACTGAAAACAGGGGAAGTCAGACTTCCTGTGGCCTGCGGTGGTGGGAGGGAGGACGAGTGGGGCTTTATGCTCCCATGACCATTCCTGCAGCCACGTTTGGTGAAGGCATTCCTTGGTTTCTTTCCTGACACTGATCCCACTGGGAGATTAACCTCACCTGTTCTCGTAGAACAGGGCCCCTTAGGTAGTATGTGGGTCCCGCTCCCTGGCAGGGGCTTTCACTGACCCCTCCAGTGGAGCAGTCTCAGACCTCTTTGCCTCTCACAGCTAAGCTACTTACTGGTCAAGTCCGAACAAGAGTGTCTGACTCGCTTTCTGGTTTGATCTCCCATGTAGCTGTTTTGTTTTAGAGCAGTAATTAAGAGCTGAGTGTCTTGATGAACCTGTTACCAAGATGGTATCAGCTTCCCAGAGCAAATGCAGAAAGAAGCCCTTTTGTAGCAGGCAGAATGGATCGGCAGATCTTCATTGGGACAGAGAGCAAGCTTTCCTCTCCCACAATTCAGTGAGCTGACAAACCATGCTGTATTGATGCAGGAGGTGAACTGAGAAGTGTGGGAACATTGGTATACTTTCCCTTTCGACATCCATCCCAAAGCTTTCTGAAGCAACTATTGCTCCAGTTTAAATAAAGTGGCTACTGGCTTCTGGAATTTAGAACCACTGCACCTTTGGCATGTGTCCATTTTGTTTGTCTAGCTCCCACAGATGATTTTGAATCTTGCCAACTCACCACAGCACCAGGGCCCTGATGTATGTCTGTCTCCTTTTCGAAAGAATTTGGTCTCGGCAACTTTTTCAAGAACATATTCTATCCTCCTGCAGTAACGTCTGTCTGATGGGTTACGAGCTTGATGTTGGACATTGACTGTCTGCCTGGGACAGAGGCCATTTCTTTGACCTTGATGGGGTTCAGAAAACATATCCCGAAGTGTGACATTTTGTTGTGCTGGTTATTGCAAAGTGGAAGAGGTTGAAGAGGAACACGTGTGGTGGAACTTTCTCTGAAATTCCTTTTATGGCTAAGGGAAATTCCTAAAAGAGGAATGCAGTTCTCATAGGATCCCCAACTCCCTCAAGAAGAGAAACTCGCAGGAAGGAGACTCAGGCACTACCACAGCAGCTAGCTGTTAGCTGAGAGACTATTTACCTAGAAAAGCTTTGTTCACCAGTCATTGCCCTGCCCGTAGCTTGCCTTCCCTCTGGGAGCCCCACTCCCTTACTCCTTCCTGTTGTCATCTCCCATCAGAAATCCCAAGCCCTGCTTGTTTCTGCAGCTCAGAAAACTATTCAAACTTCAACCATTGGCCCTTCTTTGAGCTTTATACTTTGTGACTTCCATGTGCATGGTGATTAATGAAGTTATATACCTTATCCTGTTTTATCTCCTGCCAGTATTCTTTTCAGATTCAAATATCAAAGCTCAGTAGAGGAAATGTACAATTCTTTTGTCCCTCTGGTCCATAAAGTCCAAGATACACCAGTTTGCCTATCTGCAGGAAGAAGCTCCTTCCTGCCAGTGTATAGAACCTCACTTGTGTGGGAGTGAACGCAGAACTTCCCCTGCCTTGACTTGAGGACTCCCAGTGAGTTTAGAAGTGAAATGATTTTGAGTTATACAGAAGAAAAACAGCATCAACATATAGTCTCTTGGAGATAATTACTGCCTTTCCCATGAAAATTAGCTTTCCCTGGGGAAGCCACCTTCGTCTCTTATTGAGCATATTTTTAGAGGACCAAGAGGTGATTATGTACCATAAACTTAAAGAAAACAAACAGTTGCTTCTCTGGTATTTCCTAAGAAGAGACATGTGCTAGCTGATGACCCAAAGCCTTTCACTTGGAGTTTACATCAGTTCCTTTATGTTTATATGGGATTGGGAGTAGGGCTATAGTCATTTTAGCTATTAATAGCTGATTATTAATTTCATCTATTCTCTTTGTATCAGTTTAGAAATTAGTGTGTGTTTTGTTTGAAATTTAAAGATTCATGAAAATAAATAGTCGTTTAATGAAGTTGACTTATAAAATTCATCTAATTCTGTAGATCTTAACCTGCAAGCCAAGTGGCTAGAGGTGTTCCTTCATATTTTCTTTCCATCTCTTCCTCTCTTTTATTCTAGTAATATATAATACATAACTTTTCTATATGTTATAAACTACATTGAATAGTACAAATATATATATTATATAACATATGTTAGATATAGTTAAAGTCAGAATTACAGTGAGAGAGAAACAGAGACAGATCTTCCGTTGACTGGTTCACTCCCCAGATGGTTGCAGTAGCCAGGGTTGGGCCAGGCTGAACCCAGGAGCCAGAATCTCCTTCCAGACCTCTTTCATAGGTAGCAAGGGCCCAAGCACTTGAGCCATCTTCTGCTGCTTCTCCCAGGCTGTTAGCAGGGAGCTGGATCAGAAGCTGGATGTAGGACATGAGCTGGCACCCATAGAGTCTGCCCATATTGCAGGAGATGGCTTTACCCCACTGCTCCACAAACCCAGCCCCATTTCAACATATTTTCATCATGCAGCTATGACTTGAAGCTCTGAAAGAATTATGATTGGGTCAAGGATTTTGTTACTTTAAATGACAGTATGAATTCTAGTGGTTGTAACCATAACAGGTTTGAAAATAAGGTGTATAGTTCTGTCATTGGTGTTTACCTTTCTTGGTTGAAGAATAAATTTGGGATTGGTCTCCTTTGACAAAAAAGAAAAATAAAAACATAAGCTGAAGTTCACAAGTATTGTGATGTGGGAAGACAAATCTTTATGGGTACCATGGACTTGTCTCTTGGGGGTGAGGGGACTTGAATGCCATTGGATCCTCCCCATGAAGCATTCAGTCTCGTGGCATTGTGGTATTGGGTAGGTAGAATTCCAGGTTTACGATTCCTTTTGTGATGGCTTTTTTCCTTGCAGGTGGTGCTGTTACTCCTTCCAACTTTGCTCCAAATCTCCTGGGGTCTTCCTCACTAGGACTCAGATCGTTCTAAGGCTGCGCGAGTGCCTTGTCACCCACCTCCTTCTCCCTTTTCTTGGCTCCCTTGTCTCCAGCGCAGTTCCGATGTGGCACATCCTGTGCTTATTTGTGCTAAACAGACCTCTGATCTGCAGGGAATTTAGTGAAGTTATTTAGTGAGAGGTACAAACATAGGCGGGGATAAAATTTCATTTTCTTGTTTGCTCTGCAAGAATCACCAGATTTGATTAACACCTGGAGTTTTTTAATTATGTAGTTTGGTCTTGGATCAAGAGACACTTGATAAAGAGAAGCTCCATAAGCTCTGAGGCTGAACGATATTCCTCTCAGAGTGTCTCCCATCTGCCTAGGAAGGGCCATAGAAACGACTTGTTCTTGGAACTGTTTTCAGATGGCTTCTCGGCCTTTTGGCTCAGATCAAGTGTGGAACTGTTTTCAGATTAGACGCAAATACCTTCGGACACTTTGTAGTCACCCTTTCCTCTTGCAGGTCCTGGCACTAAATATTTTTGAAACTTCAAAAAGCACGGTGTAATTAGTCAAGATCAAGCATAATAAATCCCAAGACACTGTGGGGCTGGGAAAATGTCACCAGAGAAAACCATGGATTTCTTCTTTTTGCCCGTGGTGGGGTGCCTCGTGTCCCTGAGCAGCCAGTTTCTGCCATTCGGAGTCTTGGTCCCTTGAGGTTTGCTCTCAGGTCCCATTTGATTCTTCCATTTCAAGGTATAAGTAGAGAAGTGTTTAGTGCCAAGAGTCCAAAGTTCCCCCTTCACCTGTACTGGAACTTGAATAATTCAGTTGAATATCAGCCTAAAGGTCTTGAATAAGTTTGCTTCCTTCCTGTTGTCCTTCAGACTGGCCTTGGTTTTTCTGATCCTTGAAGTTGTATTTTTTTTTTTAAGATTTATTTATTTTTGGGCCCGGCGCGGTGGCGCAAGTGGTTAAAGGTCCTCGCCTTGCACGCCCGGGATCCCATATGGGCGCCGGTTCTAATCCCGGCAGCCCCGCTTCCCTTCCAGCTCCCTGCCTGTGGCCTGGAAAGGCAGTTGAGGACGGCCCAAAGCTTTGGGAACCTGCACCCGCGTGGGAGACCCGGAAGAGGCTCCTGGCTTCGGATCGGCATAGTATCGACCCGTTGTGCTCACTTGGGGAGTGAATCATCGGATGGAAGATCTTCCTCTCTGTCTCTCCTCTCTGTATATCCGCCTTTCCAATAAAAAAATAATAAAAATAAATCTTTAAAAAAAAAAAAGATTTATTTATTTTTATTGGAAAGGCATATTTACAGAGAGGAGGAAAGACAGAGAGAGTGGAAGATCTTCCGTCCAATGATTCACTCCCCAAGTGATGCAACAGCCAGTGCTGCGCCAGTCTGAAGTCGGGAGCCCAAATCCTCTCCTGGGTCTCCCACATGGGTGCAGGGTCACAAGGCTTTGGGCCATCCTCAGCTGCTTTCCTAGCCCATAGGCAGGGAGCTGCCAGGATTAGAACCAGCACATTCAAGACGAGAACTTCAGCCGCTAGGCCACTGTGTTGGGCCCGAAATTGTATTCTTTATGTTGCTTCATTACAGTTCTCACTTTACTCCTCTCCATTTGGCAAAGTCTGGAGAATTAGGCAAACGGTGTCAGTAGGGTCGTAGGACTAGACATCCTGTTCTGATGATTTGAGACAGACCTGGATAACAACAGGCTGGACTGCCGAACCCCAAGGTATATGGCATTTCCTAAATTAGAATACCTCTACCTTGCCTGTGTCAGGATCAGGAATGTAAGAGTGGTGTTTTGAAAATTTTGTTAAATTTTTTTTTGCATTATTATCTTTTAAGTTTATTGATTTATTTACTCCACAAATGCTTGGAACAATCAGGGCTGGTCCAGGCTGAAGCCAGGAGTCAGGACTTCGTGTAGGTCTCTTGCGGAGGGATCCCAGTACTTGAGCTTTCATCCGCTACTTCCCAGGGTGTTCATCAGCAGAAACCCGCATAGAGAATCAGGACTTGGTCCCAGGTCCTCTGATACAGAATGAGGGTGTCCCAACAGGAGCCAAACCTGAGGTGCCATGTTGTTCACCCCTCACATTATGTTGTGATTGCACTTTCCCATGAACTTTCTGAAGCTTCCCCATATATCTTAAGTCTGTATTTCAGCGCCAGCACTATGAGATCCACCCTGGCACACCTGACTCAAGTAGTCTTGAAGAGTTTAAAGGAGTTTAAAGGAGAACGAGAGTCAAGAAACCTAGAAGTCGATGCTGCCCACACTCTCGATTTGAAAGAGGGCTTCTGAGGTCATTGCTTCTCATCTATACCATGAGGGTTCTGGAGTTTCTTACTTGTGAGGAGGTGGAGGTGAGCAAAACGAGAAGGGGCAGACGTTTAGACACCACTTGGGACACCTGCAATTCCATGGTGTGCCTGGGTTCAAGTCCCAGCTCCACTTCCAATTCCGCTTTCCTGCTAATGAGCACTGTGGGGCCAGCAGCTGCCAACTCAGTCTTGAGTCTCCACCACCCACCTGGGAACCACAGATGAAGTTCCTGGTGTCAGCCTGCGCCAACCCTGGCCATTTTGGCCATGTGGGGAGTATACCAGCAGATGGAATATCTCTTTCTGTTTCTCCTTCTGTAAAAAGAAAGAGTAAAAAACAAAATAGATAAATGTTTGTTTTTAAAAAGTGAACATGGTAGCCCAGCGGCTAAAGTCCTCACCTTGCATGCACCGGATCCCATATGGCTTCTAGTTCATATCCCAGTGGCTCCACTTCCCATCTAGCCCTCTGTTTGTATCCTGGAAGGCAGTGGAGGATGGCCCAAAGCTTGGGATCCTGCACCTGCGTGGGAGACCCGAAAGAAGCTCCTGGCTTCTCGCTTCAGATAGCTCAGCTCTGGGCGTTGCAGCCTTTTGGGGAGTGAACCAGCAGGTGAGAGATCCTCCTCTCCGTATGTCTGACTTTCCAATACAAATAAATAATAAATCTTTAAAAAACAAATAAGTCTTTTTAAAAAAAAGAAGAAGAAGAATTAAAAACTAAGGAAGAAGATTCCAGCAAGGCTGCCTGGTCATGAATGCCTTCAGAGGTGAATTCAAGCCTTATGATGGAGACCTAATGGTTTTGCTGTCAGTTCTGTAATTTGATTTTTTTGGGGAGAGAGGGGGTAGTGGTGAGGTGTATGTGTGAGGGTTTGGATGGAAGTCATCAAGGAAAGACCGCAGAAGAAGCACAGAACTTCTAAATTGATCCCTTGCACCCCAGTGCCACTTCTGCCCCACCAGGTTTCTTAGCACAGTTGGCCTTACTCCCAGCTGATGTGAGGCACACGCCACTCTGCTCTCGGCTCCTGGCCTGGCATGGCCCTTTCCTGACCGTGGGCCTGCGCGTGGCCCCCTTTCCCCAGAGCCTGCCTCTGAGACACTGAGACTGCTGGGACGGTGGAAGGCGCTGGTTGATAGTGCGGTTGATGCTGCGGTTCTGCTTTCAGATCAGTCTGTGACAGAAACTTTAAAAACTAGGTTACACTTTCAACTTCACATAGTATCAGTGAGAAAATATTCGTGTTCCTGCTGTTACGCTGCATAAAACAATCTAAGCAAATGGCTGTTAAGTAACTTCAGAAGCACTGAAATGGTGTAAAGAACTTGCTTTGACAGACCTGTTGGAGCTCATTTGTTACAACACGCTCAGAGCCTTGTGTGTTCAGCAGCTCCTCCAAAGGGACACCTCTGGGAGGCTGTCCCACTGGGAAGCAGCAGCATAGGCCCTCCATAGCACCCAGCCCTCCAAGGCACTGCCTCTGCGACTACCTCAGGGGTGCTGGGCTGGACACAAGGTCTTCCAGGAAGGTCCTTACAGTCTCCAGCTGGCACCTGTAAGTGAGAACATGACCCTGTCCTTCTGGTCCTAAATCTCTCTGGGTGACCATCTTTGCTTCAGGCCACTGGAGGAGGTCACGGTGACTTGGTGTGAGGGAGGGGTGCTGCACCCTAGTCCTCGTACAGGCAGCCACAGGGCCGCGGCTGCGCACGGTGCAGAGGAGCAGCCAGAGGGAATCTCCCAGTGCTAACAGGCTGCGTGGGAACAGCAAATATCCCCTCACTTTTCTAACAGAGACTCTTCTTTGACTGAGTGCCAATTCTGAAAATATTCCAGAACATTTACCACGTGAGAGGCCTGGGGCTTCCCAGTTCCTCTTGTTCAGCTGAAAATAGCACTGCCTAGCTTCACAAGCAGAACCCACTGCTGTTTCTAAACTTCCCCTTGAGGGAACCCAGGGTAAGAAATACCACAGCAATCCCTAGCTCTAAGTCCTGAAGTCATAAAAGTGGAAGGAAACTCAAAGCCAGGAGCCAATCTCCTGAGCTGTCCAGAGCCACCTTGTGGGCAGTGCAGACCCTCCCCAGCAATGTGTGTGCTTTCCACTCCCTTTGCCACCCAGTCACACCCTGACCTGGCTCCAGCCAGACAGCTGGTTCATTCCTCCTGCCCTGATAATGTGAACAGGACACCTCCAGCCCAGCCTAGGTAGAGGTACAAGTTCCTGGAGGCGAGGCGTAGATTGCAACCTAGATCGAAGTAGAAGGAATCCCAGTCTGGGCCTAGACAGCCGGGCTCCACCTGGCTTCCCTTTCACCTTATCCTGGCTCATCTCTGACGCCCTCCCACCTCCGCCCTGCTCTGGCATCCGTGTCCCAGTGCAGGGCTCAGTGTTTGCCCTGGCGAGGTGTGCTTGTGATGCAATTTGGAAAGAATACGTGGTGGTATTTCCTTTGTATGCTTTATGGTCTGCTCTGTGGGATATCTGAATCCCTACCCCTGTGCTGCAGCCTGAGGCTTGGGCTAGGCAGAGTTTGAATCCCTCTGTGGACTCTGATGTTCTGCAGCTACTGTGCCTCACGAACCCTGCCCCACTGCCACTCAGCTCCAGGCTCCAGGAGGACGTATTTCCGTCTGAGGAGACATGAGGAGGGGGAGACCTGCAGGCACAAAGCCGGTGGTGCTTGTGTCCGGTGATAAGGGAGGGGAAGTTGCTGGACTTCCCACAATGCATCTGCTTCCCTGTGCTGGGGAGACCGTAGGGTGGGAGAGGACCTCCTGCTCTGGGATTGTTTAAAATGCAGGACTCCACCCCGTTTGTTTCTTACAGTTCTTCCTATGTATTTCTAGATCATCCCCAAGGAAGAGAGAAGGATACTGTCTGGAAACTTCTCCCCTAGCTAACCTTTGGGACTGGGCCTGTGTTTTGATTGAACGCGAGGAGCAAGTCTGCCTTGTGGTTCGGTTATCCTTCCCCATCTCCTGCCTTGCATGGTGTGAGAAGGTGAGGGTAGCCCTGTCTGGTGTCCTGAGCTAGCCCGCCTGGTGGGCAGCTTCACCCCTGTCATTCAGTTTCCTGGTCTCCACCTCCCTCTTCTCTGCAGTGGGAGGGATAATCCTGCCTGACAGAGGTCTACAAGATGAAATATAATAATGCACATAGAGTGCCTGGGCGCATCTGCTGGCTCCAGAAATGGAAGCCACTACTCGGGTGTTTTTCTTCTCTTCCTCCTCTCCATCCCACCATCCTCCTGGGTGGACAGGAAAGCTAAATGAGCAGCAGGCTCCGGAGCTGCCCTGGAGAGAGAATGAAGACTTTTTCTGGCTGCTCTCGGCTATTCTTGCAGTACTTGGCACCTCCTATACCTTGCGTCAGTGAGAACCAGAGGGGCCTTTTGGCAGGACTGACACCCGACCTGCCTTGGTCTGGTGTGTGTACCCAACTTGATCTCATGTGAGAGAAGGAAGATGAGCCTGTAGCCCATGCTCAGTAGCCCTTGTGCTTTCAGATAAGGAGAAGGGGAATGAGTGAGAAATTGTATCAGCCACATTGCCATGGTGGTTACAGTGAGTATTTCGCGTGCTAATGCAGACAGCTGGAGCTGAAAGCAGGAAGGGGAAAGCCAAGATGATAAGGCAGCCTAGGGGAGGCCCTTCACTGCTTATTGTAGTACTGTTTGCTTCCCTGCTCTTGGGCTGAGCTGGCGGGACAGCCCCTTTGCATGATGTGTGGCCCTACAATCTGGGAAGAAATTAGACACCACAAAGAAAATACCTACAGGTACTAACTTTTGTCACCCCTGAGAAGGCTCCCTAACGCTTTCATTACAAAATTCCCAAATTGGCTAACAAGTTCAGTAGTGTATTAAAAAACATGCACATCACAGCAAGTACTGTTTTCCCCAATAGAACAAGGATGGTTCAATATCAGAGACATGGGGTGGCCTTGGGGAGCAGACAATTAACCTGCAACCTGCAGGGGCCTGGCACGGTAGCCTAGCGGCTAAAGTCCTCACTTTGCACATGCTGGGATCCCATATGGGTGCTGGTTCATGTTCCAGCAGCCCCACTTCCCATCCAACTCCTTGCCTGTGGCCTGAGAAGGCAGTGGAGTACAGCCCAAAACCTTGGGACCCTGCGCCCACATGGGAGACCCAGAGGAGACTCCTGGCTCCTTGCTTGAGATTGACTCAACTCCAGTTGTTGCAGCCACTTGGGGAGTGAATCAGTGGATCGAAGATTTTCCTCTCTGGCTCTCCTCTTCTCTGTCTATATCTGACTTTCCAGTAAACAAACAAGCAAAATGCCACCTGCAACACTAGGATCCTGTGTAAGTGCTGGTCACGGTATTTCCTTTTACAAATCTCTGCTAATGTGCCCAGGTGCTTGAGTACATGGCATCCATCTGGGAGACCCAGATGAAGTTCCAGGCTCCTGGCTTCAGACTGGACCAGCCCCAGCCATTGTGGCTGTCTGAGGAGCAAAACACAAGATTCCCTTCCTCTCTTCCTCTCTCTTACCCTCTCTCTATAATTCTGCCTTTTAAATAAATAAATCTCTAGGGAAAAAAATCAGAAACCTTATTATCTCAGGAGACCAAAGAAGCAGAAAACATGATCATTTGGGCGAGGGATGAAGAATGTCTACCCATATGCTGTATAAGGCTTTAGCAGTCGCTTGATCTCACTCTGCCAAAGCAACTGCAGGTGGGACTCAAAATTCAGTAAATATGTAGAAGACTAATTTTTAAGGTGATAATTTTATATGGCCCACAAATGCTGTTATAAAAACTCAAGTGGCCCTCAGTGGAAACAAGGTTCCCCACCCCTGATTTTGGCTAAGGAGAAAACATTTGATGAGCATATTAATGTTTTATATTTTAAATTCTCAATAAAATAAACAAATGAAAATTTCAATAAATTTGATTTTTAAAAAGCCTACAGCAAAAAAATACAACAAACATTACATTCAGTGGGAGAAACTTCGTTAAACATGTTAGTGGAGGATCTGACCAACACATTAAGGGAAGAAAAACGTAGTTAGAAGAGGACACTTGTTTTTCCACATTATGTAATTACATTCAAGATAGATCTGCCAAATTACATTTCCCCAAGCCAGCAATAATAGAAATTAAATAAGAATATGCAGAACCTCTATATGAAAGATACAAATGGAAATACCTTCTCTATATTGTTGCATGAGATCTGACATTATAAAGATGGCATCTTTCTTTTGCATTCCAGTAGTTATGGGTAATAAATTATCCCAGAATTTTAAAACAGCAACTGTTATCTTTCATAGTTTAAACATTTTTAATCTTTGATTTATTTAAGGGGGAAAACAGGAACTCTGTCTGCTGGCTCACTCCCTAAGGCCCTAAGGCCGGCAACACCTGCCGCCAACCCAAACTGCAGCCCTGAGCTCAGTCCATACCTGCTGTATAGTTGTTAGGGATCCTGCTGCTGGGACCATCACCCGCTGCCTCCCAGGGTGCACATGAGTGGGACAGAGCTGCGTCTCACGCCCCCAAGCACTCTGAGATGGGTTTGCAATAGATCGAGCTATGTTTGTTCACCACTGTACCAAATGCCTGCCTCTTTCACAGCATTTATAAGCTGGAAGCTTGGGAGCAGCTCTGTCATGGATTTTGGGTCTTTGGAAGATGCTCGTGAGGTTATAGTCAGGTGTCAAGTGTGGCCGCTGCCACCATCACAGTCTTCACTCCCTGGCTGCTGCCTCATCTGGAGAAACAGCTGAGGCTCCTCTGTGTTTGTGCTTCTCTGTGCTTTTTTCCATGTGATCTCTGCAATGTGGGCCCCTCCGGGTAGCTGCACTAGCTGAATGTTCGTTCACTCAGGGCTCTCAAGGCTCTTGTCCCAAGAGGCACCCAGGGGACAGCCAAGTGACCTTTCTGAATTTGGCTTGGGAGTCACACAGCATCATCGGTGTCACGTTCTTTTGGTGGATGAGAACATGGACCCCGTTGTTAGTGTCCCATTGTACAAAGTTACACAAGATTAGAGAATAATGCATTGGTGCAGCTCTCTTTGGAAAGCAGTGTCTCCAAGTACACTCCCATTCAGAGTTCTGACTAGACTTTTGTGAAGAACTTTGATTCTTAACAGTGTTTAAATTAAGTCAACTATAGAAAGAGTTATGGGGTATGTCAGGGACGTTGTTGTCATGTAGCAAGTTCAGGCCATTACTGCTTGCATTACCGGTATGGGCACCGGCATCCAGATCAGATTGCTGGCTTCAGTTCCAGCGGCTTCACTTGCCATCCAGCTTCCTTCTGATGTACCTGGGAAGACTGTGGATCCCTGCCACTCACATCTGAGAGCAAGATGGAGTTCCTGGCTCCTGATTTTGGCCTGGCCCACATCTGACTGCTGCATCCATATGAGAAGTGAACCAATGAATAGAAATTCATCACCACACCTCCATTCCCCGTGCCTGTCAGTATGCCTTTTAACTATGTCAATCTTAAGGGGGAAAAAAGTGTAACAGGTAGCGTAAACTGCCAAACCAAGTAGAACAAGTTAAAGACCCAACTGAGTGAGAATAGTAACACCACAAAGTGAATACAGGCCCACCATCCTTTATCCATAAATCTGAAATGCAGAGTGCTCTGGAATAAAACCCCTTTGGTAATGCACATACTGTTAAATGGGAGTCTTTATAATTGTTTAATTGTTTATACTACTTGATATATCATATCATACATTTCACTCTTTTCTTTTTCTTTTTTTTTTTAAAGATTTATTCTATTTTTTTATGAGAAAGGTGGATATACAGAGAGGAGAGACAGAGAGGAAGATCTTCCATCCCATGATTCACTCCCCAAGTGAGCCACAATGGTCAATGCTATGCCGATCCGAAGCCAGGAGCCTCTTCCGGGTCTCCCACGCAGGTGCAGGGTCCCAAAGCCTTGGGACGTCCTCAACTGCCTTTCCAGGCCACAAGCAGGGAGCTGGATGGGAAGTGGGGCCGCCGGGATTAGAACCGGCGCCCATATGGGATCCCGGGGGTGCAAGGCGAGGACCTTAACCACTGCGCCATGCTGCCGGGCCCCTGGCTTTTCTTTTAACTATTTAAGAACTTTCAGGCATTCAGAAAAATATTTTAATTATAATGGGCACCAATTTTTCTTGCACTTACCTTACAGAGACCAAAATTTCCTTTCTTTAGATAACTTTGTTGAATCAGAAGGAGTCAGGGCTCACCCATTGTATGTGATCATTTTGTTTCTTTAAATTCCCCTGATCCTGAGCCCCACCCTGACCTCTTATCTCCCATGTCTGAACCTGCCTACCAAAGTAACTCTGGCTTCTTATAAGAAGAGAACCAGCTAACCCCACAGATGTGCCTAAATCTGGATTCCTCTGACTGTTTTTTTTTAGGGTGTCGTTTAGCCTGTTCCTCTATCCTTTGCATCGCCTTATAAACTAGAAATTGGTTTTTCAAGGCTTGATTAGAGTTAATTCAAACTTTCTTTTTCGCCATATGTGTTCCTGCTGCATATTTCCTGTCATACTGTATAAGGAAGCATGTTTCAGATGTGAGAGTTTTCCAACAATTAGTTCTGTTAAGTTTGATGATTTGTTCAAGACAATGGTTTCCAAATATTTCCCATTGTAAAATTACTTTTCTGTGCAGTTAGCAAATTCCTTACAGGATCATTCATTGGGAGACTTGCAAATATCCTGCCCTCCAAGAATGGTGTGATTTTAGCATCCTAGTGGTAAAATCTGCAGGTCTTCTCATGCATCAGTTACTTCTTTGTTGAATCATGTCAGAACAACCAATGTGTATAATAATGTGGTGCTGTCCTAAATGTTAATAGGGGTATTTGGTAACATCTCTTAAGTGTGGAAAAATCTGAATTCCAAAATACCTCTGACCCCAAGTTGTGCAGATAAGGGCCATAAACAGGAAGAAGGAAATGTAGAACTTCTGTGTTGTGGTGGCAGGAAAAGACTTCTCAACACACAGAGAGACTTAAACGCACACATAAGCAAAAATGCAGATGGTATTTGAAGTCTGGAAACTCATGAAGGAGAGAGGAAAACAGAGGGTCAAGGACGAGCATTGAGAGGTTACAGGGCTGAATGGGAACAGATAGGCCTGGGCTAGAGCAGTGTGATGAAGCTGGCCCCTGCGCCAGAGGGTGGGAGCACAGCTGGTGATCAGGCACAGGCTGGTGTCCAGTCACCTCTCGGCCAGCCCTGCCCACAGACCTGTGATGGTAAGCAAAAACCTGCCAGGGCTGGAAGGATTCACCCCTTCCCTGGAACTACTAGAAGGTGTTCCACCTTCTGATGACAGAGTAAGCCGAGAGAGGGGAATCCAGGAAAGGGAACCTAGCAAAGGGGACAGGAAGATGCCTGTGTCCTTTGTTGGACTTAAAAGATACTTGGGGGAGTTGGACTGGAAACCTGGGAGGAAATGGAAAGAGAGACTTTTCCCTTTGTAATGTCTGGTTTGGTTTTGTTTGCCTTTTTGTTTGATAGACAGAGAGTTCTCATCTGCTGGTTCATTGCCCAAGTGCCAAACGGCCAGGACTAGCCTGGGTCTGAAACTGGGAACTCGTTCTAGGTCTCCCTTGTGGGTGGCAGGACTCCAGCTAATTGAGCTGTGGTCACTGCCTTGCAGGGCCTGCATTAGCAGGAAGCTGGAGTCAGGGGCCAGAGCTGGGGATCAAACCTGGGCACCCTGATGATGGGACATTGGCACCTTAACCACTCACACCTGCTCCGCCTAGTACCCTTTTTTTTTTTTTTCAAGATTTATTTATTTTTGTTGGAATGTCAGATATACAGAAGGCAGTAGAAACAGAGAGGAAGATCTTACATCTGGGGATTCACTCCCCAAGTAGCCACCACGGCCAGAACTATGCCAATCCAACGCCAGGAGCTTCTTCTGGGTCCCCCGCGTGAGTGCAGGATCCCAAGGCCCTGGGCCATCCTCCACTGCTTGCCCAGGCCACAAGCAGGGAGCTGGATGGGAAGCGGAGCTGCTGGGATTAGAACCTGCGCCCATGTCGTTCTAGGCTACAATACTGGGCCCCCACCTTATACGTTTTAATACAATTTGACTATTTTTTTTATGGAGAACTTAAACTATTTGTGTAGTTATTGTTATTAGCTACCTGACTTAATTAAATGGTTTTACTTTATGGATTTTACCCAGGGGATAAAAATGGACATGTGCCCAGGTAACTAATTGCATGGTTGTTTATGATATTTTTTAAAACCTGGAAGGTCAGGTGTTGTGGCACAGCCAGTTAAACCACCCTTTGGGATAACTGCAATCCATAACCTCCTGCTGATGTGCTCCTTGGGAGGCAGTAAATAACAGTGGCTCAAGGGCTGGGGACCCTGCCGCCCACAGGGGAGGCCTGGATGCAGTTCCAGGCACCTGGCTCTGGCCTGGCCTATTCTTGCCTGTTGTGAGCATTTGGGGAATGAACCTGAAAGTAGAAGATCTGTCACTCTCATTCTGCTTTCAAGTAGACAGAAAGGGGGAAAAAAAGTAAATAAACATTTTAAAAATAAGGTTAAAAACTGAAGTCAGGGTCTCCGATGCAGAGCGGCAGCCATGGCTGTGAGTTACCCCATGGCCGTCGGCCTCAAAAAAGGCCACAAGGTGACAAAAAACATGAGGCACAGCCGACGCAGCGGGCTGCTGACCAAGCACACCAAGTTCATGTGGGACACATCCGGGAGGTGTACGACTTTGCCCCCTACAAGCACCGCACTGTGGAGCTGCTCAAGGTCTCCAAGGACAAACAGGCACCAAGAGGAAATGTGAGGAGCTGAGCAGTGTGCTGCCCACCATGCGTAAGAACTGAGTGGCCCACCTGTCCCTGTCCCCACACTCCAGAAATAAAACCCTGTGGTGTTGGGGGGGGGGGGGGACAAACTGAAGACAACCTAAGTGGCACTCTATAGGAAATTAGCTGAATAAATTAAATCCTCATGTAATAGGGCATTTATGTAACCATTTCTTTAAAGAAATGAGGGAGATTATTTCCATGGAAAGCAAAAATATTTTAATGGAAAAAAAAAAAAGGACTGAATTTCAAAGTCTCACTGTAAACATATTCTAGTCCAGAGTCTGTTTTTAAAATAAAAACCTGTTCTGAGTTCATGGGAGAAGGGAGTGGAAGAAAGGTGTTGAATAAAGCCGGCCTTGAAGTTTAGAGCTGAATGCCAAGATGTTTCCCAAGAGCTCAGTACACCAGGAGAGGCCCTGGCTAGGGAGGCTGCACTGCTGGTGATGAACTTTGCTAAATGGCTGTGGGGAGAACCCTCAAACATTCCACCATCCCCAGGGCCGAGAAGAAGGTGCCCTCCACAGCAAGGCCCGGGGAACAAGCAGTGGAGAGCTGGGCCCCTGTGACCAGTCCTCCTCTAGGCAGGCCAGAGTAGCTGCTGATCTGCCCCGCTGTTCCTGTCTGCTTGGTCGGCTTTGCCTATTAAAGCCAAATTCAAATATTCGTCAGGTCGAGGAGATAAGACCCAGTAGCTTGAGTGTGCAGGGTGGCCTTTGGCACAGGACTGCCCAGGTGTGTATGAGAGCTTCCCACCAGCTCCATGGCAGGCAAAGTCTGGGGAGAGTCGACGCCAGTTCCTTCCTGGCTTCTGCTGCTGTGTGAGCCCCTCCCTCCAGAGTGCAAAATGTGGTCGCCTGGAGCCCTGTTTCCAGTTTGGCCCTGGCCGCCAGCACTTCCCCTTTCACCAGGCAGGCTTCTCTTTCCTTTCTTGTCTGAGCCCTTTCTCCCCACCATGAAGTAGTCCTAAAGTTACTTCACCCAGTTAGTTTAGGTGCACTCAAAACATCCCCACCTCCCCTGCTTCCTTCACACAACTGAATTGAGTCAGAAGTGGTAGCTGGAGAGAACCCATGGGGCCCAGGAAAGTCAGAAAAATTCTGCTTTCTTTTATTCTCCAGCCAGTGGGCTGAGCAGGGTTAATTGGCTCATCAGTTTAAAGATCTGAGTGAGGCTTAGCCAAGGCAAGGAGGCAGTCTTTTTGTAGTGCGACTGCCTTTTCAGTGAAAATCTAGCATGGAAGACAGACAGGAGGATGAGCGTTGCACTTAGATGTCAGGTCTACTGCCCAGGAGTGTTACCTGCTGCTGGCTGCCAGACCGTGCATTGCCAGCATTACTCCCAGCTGCTTGTTTCCCTAGCCCCATCTTTGCTCAGGTGTTTAAAAGTGATTCCTACAACACTGTTTTTCCTCAAGCCTCAGCCTGTGTGTTCTCTTGGAGTGGGCTCATCTGTTTGAGTTACCTTGACCCTTATCTCCAGTCCATGTCTTCCCCTGGGCATTTGCCCCTTACACTAGATAAGACAAGTATCTCTCAGCTTCTTTCATCTTGGTATGTCCACAACCATCATCTTCATCCCTGCTGTCTTCCCAGAAGCTCATCCTCCTAGGATTCAGACCCCCACGAAAACCACCATTTACCCAATTTCCCAACTCAGAACTTGAACATTATTGTCAGCTAAGTCTACACCCTCCATCCGCCTGACTTTTAAGCTGGTGAGAAATCTAAGAGAACAAGCACTTCAAAGAACTGTTTGATATGTGTGCTTTTCTGCCAGGACCAGGCACAAAATAATGGAGGGTCCCCCAAAACATTCAGTAAGCAAGGTAAACAATTGTTTAGAGCCAGGTATTTCACTGGGCTGCTAGCTGTGGATCCCAGCATAGATCTTAATGGCGATCAGGGTTTGGCAAGGCATCGTGACCTGTTTCTTCCCATAATACCAGTAACTTGAGTGATTGTAGTCACTCCAAGTCTACTCTGCCAGAGCGATCTTCCTAAAACATAAGCTGTCCCAAAATTATCAGTGGTTTTACAATGTTTCTGGAATCGTACACCCAGACCATCAGTGGGACCTGCCAGTACCTTATCAGATCTTATTTGACCTTAACCTCTTAGGCTTCCACACTTTTTTTTTTCTTTTTTGCTCTGTCATTATGGAAAACAAAACCTGTTAAAGTTTAAGCTTCTCAGCTCTGGCCATTCCAACCATTTGGGGAGTGAATCAACAATTGGAAGATCTCTCTCTGTCTCTCCTTCCATCTCTGTAACTCTTTCAAGTTAAATAAGTAAATCTTTAAGTAAACAAAATAAAGTTAAAACTTAATATTAGCAAACTTAAGCTTCATACAGAAAAGATAGTCACAGTGCATCCTAAGCTTGCCTCTTGACAAACTGATACCGCTCTAGGGCCAGTGTGAAGGCACAGTGGGTTCAGCCACCCTAGCATTCCATCATGGGCTGCCAGATCCACATCTCAGCTGTTCTGTTTCTAATCCAATTTTCTGCTAATGTGCATAGAAAGACAGTAGCTCAAAAGCTTGAGCCTCTGCCGTCTCTTGCAGCCATTTGGGGAATGAATTAGTGGACAGAAAATGCTTCTCTCCCTTTCTCCCCACATCCCCAACCCTACACCTCCCTTTCTTTCTGCCACCCTGCCTTTCAAATAAATATATCTGCAGTTTTTTTAAAAAAAGATTTATTCTTATTGGAAAGGGAGATTTACACAGTGAAAGAGAGACAGAGAGTAAGATGTTCTGTCTGCTGGTTCACTCCCAAGTCACTGCAACAGCTGGAGCTGAGCTGGTCCAAAGCCAGGTTCTAGGAACTTGCTCCAGGTCTCCCAAGTCAGTGTGGGCTCCCAAAGCTTTGGACTGTCCTCTACTACTTTCCCAGGCCACAAGCAGGGAGCTGGATGGGAAGTAGCCGGGACACAAACCGGCACCCATATATGATCCTGGCACATGCAAGGCGAGGATTTAGCCACTGAGCCATCACATTGGGCCCAAATAAATCTTCAGTTTGAAAAAGAAGGCACACCTCTGTCTCCAGCATCCCCAGGAAGCTCCTCCTTCCCTTCCCTTGCAGTCACTGACTGGCCCCATAACTGGTCACCCTGTGCTAACTGTAGCAGTATGATTGCCTCTCCTAGTTTTTGCACTTAAACTGGACAGAATAAGATAGTTTGCACTTAGAGCTCTTCTTGTAAAAAAAAAATATTATTATTTATTTGAACCAGAGAGAGAGAAAAAACAGAAAGATCTTCCATTCTGATTCACTCCCCAAGTGGCCTCAGTAGTTGAAACTGGACCAAATCAAAGCCAGGGCTTTCATCAGAGTTCCCCAGGTGGACGCAGGGACCCAAATACCTGGACCATCTTAAACAGTGGTCCCTGGCACAACTGCAGGGAACTGGAGCATAAGTGAAGCAGCTGGGACTTGAACTAGCACTTGTGTGTGGTGCTGGTACTGCTTAATTCATTAGGTCACAGCTCTGACCCCAGGTTCTCCTCCTTAAGTCTTTCCTGATATCACTGCCACCCCAGAACCCTGCCTCAGGGTTCACACCCCATTCCTCGTGCAGTTTGATTCTTTAATGGTGCTGATGGGACCAAGCACAATGACCTAATGTCTAAATCCTCACATTGCATGTGCTAGGATCCCATATGGATGCCAGTTCATATTCCAGCTGCTTCACTTCCCATCCAGCTCCCTGCTTGTAGCCTGGGAAAGCAGTAGAGGATGGCCCAAAGCTTTGGGACCCTGTATCCATGTGGGAGACCCAGAAGAAGCTCCTGGCTTCAGATCAGCTCAGCTCTGATCATTGCAGCCACTTGGGAAGTGGACCAGCAGATAGATGTATTTGTATCTGAGTATCTCCTTCTCTCTTTCCAATAAAAAAAAAAAATTAAGAATCTGAAAGAAAATGATGCTGATGACAAGGTAGCACTCTTGCCTATTGACTTCTGTGTATCACCCCATCCCCCATTAAAATGTAAACTTCATGAAAGCACTTTTTGCCTTGCATGATGCTCAATATTCAGGCCTGTCTGGGATATGGCATAAATTAATCTGCAATCATATGAAGAAAACAGATTCAGCCATGGCGTCCACCCCACTGGAAGTGGTGGTTTATGCCCCGAATTGAATACCAACAATTTGGATCAGCTGTATTCTTTAGAGAGTGTGTGTGTGTGTGTGCGCAGCACACAGGCTGTTAGAGCAGGAAGCAGATGTAGATGTAGAACGTACCATGAAGCCTCCTCTGTAAGTAAGATACGAACAGAACTGAGAATATAGATCATGCATTGTGGAAGCCGGTTGCCCTGTGACTAGCCGTCCTAGGCCATTGCTTGGAGGGCATTGTGGTGATGAGGGCCTCCAGTGGAGTCCCCCAGCTCCTCCTTGATGTGCAAGGGCTGGGTCAGAGCAGCGTTAGGTCCCCAGCACTGCCATTCGTCATCACACCCATCTCATGTGCAAACCACGAGAGGATCACTGTTCTCCGTGCCTTATGGGGGGGTGTGAGGGCTCCGTTCTCAGTCCTCGCACTTGTCTCCTCCAAGTCCTGCACCAGTTGCTACCCAGTTTCCTAGTAGAGTCAAAGCATTAGAAAAAGTGAGCTTCTTTTCATTATCACTGATTATCTGCATTCTCCCCTATTGTTCTTTCTCTTTGTCCCTCCCTCCGTTGCCTGGGATTGAGTTACTTCTATAGTTCATGACACAATCAGTGGTCTGAACAAGGCTGCACACTTTGGTGTTACTGATTTGTACATTGATTTGTTCCCTTTGTTCCTGTTCTCTGCTGTTCTCCCCATATGCCAGTGTGTTTGATGTATATTTTCTCTTTTTCATAAGGAGTTTATTGACTTATTAATTTGAAGGCAAAATAGCAGGGGGGGGAGAGAAATATCTTCCATTTACTGGTTTACTCCCAAATGCCCACCATAGCCAGTTCAAAGTTAGGAGCCAGAAACTCCATTTGGGTCACCCACATAAGTACTCCCACCGTCATCTGCTGCCCCCAGAGTGCACACTGGCAGGAAGCTGGATCTGAAGCAAGGGCTACTATGATAAATGAGATGTAGACAACTGAGCAACAGCTTAACTTGCTGCAACACAGCTACCACTATGGGTATTCTCTTATTATTACATTATCAATCATTGCTTTTTATTATAAGTCATTTTATAACTTAAGCAAATGGCTTCATGGCACCAATCCATTAGTTCCTTCTATTGACTCAATGCCTTTTTCTGAAACATCCAGTGTTGACATTTAGTCCCATTGCTGATGCCTACTCACTCTGATAGTGTGCGTGGCCTGTGTGGCACTTGTTGTCCCTTCCCCATGGCGCTCATCCATGATGCCTGTAGCTTTCTCCACCCAGCATGGTGCTGTAGTCAATGTCCTCTGCTGTCTTTTGATTGACCTCTGTGGGCATTTCTCTCGGAAGGAAACTCAGAAGTGGGGTTACTGGACCACAGGTCACTGAACCTATAGGATCAAGCTTTCAGGCACTTAGAAGAAATAGTTGTGTCCTATCTCTCCCCCTGTTTCTGTTTTCCAAAGTGGTTGCTTGGAATGCCCTAGGTGTTAGTCTGGCCCCAGAATCTGTCAGGATTACTACCCAAAGAACTGGTAGAGGTTTGGATTTTGTTTCATGTAGGTTGATTTGAGATTTGTGTTCAATTATTTGAATTGTCCAGACTCATGCTGGTACCTTGTATGTGTATTTCTAATGTAACCACATCCCCCAAGGTCTACTGAGCTGAGCTGTTGTCTAAGACTGGACAACAGTCTGGACCTCGTGAGGAGGCGTTGCAGTGCAGTAGAAGATGGTGCTCAGTGGAGTCAGAGTGGTACCCTGAAGCCATGGGTTGGAGTGGATGGTCTGCATGCATGGGCATAGTACAGAGCTTATTGGAGCCCTTCTGACCGTTCCCTCCCACCTTTCCCTTTGCTCCCTGCTTATGAGGCCTGGAAAGTCAGAGCAAGAGTATTGAGAGGAAAAAGCACAGCACTCCATGAGTTGGTGTCTATAGGGTGTGGACCTGTATTTAAATCTTTGCTGTTATGCCATGAAGTATTTATGGGTACACTTACATCATGTCTGGAATTTACTTCAAAATAATCTGTGTGGAAAGGGGGACTGGTGGAGTCCATTAGAGATGACTTTGGAATTTGTCATCCAAGGCCAGATACCTTTGGACTGAAAGAGAGAGCTCTTAATGACACCAGGACAACAAGCATAAACCAAGATTGTCCCAGTGAACCAAACCCTGGGCACCCAAGGGAGATGGATAGGACTGCCCTGAGCATCAGTGCTGCAGCTGAGCTGTGAGCACCTGGGTCTCCACTTTATATTCTTTTTTTTTTTTTTTCCTGATTTGTCTGAAAATTTCCAAGTGTTTTTTATTTAGGAAGTAGATTTGTTTGTCAGATTGCTGAAGCATTTATAAGTCTCACTATCCAGGAAATAGCTGTTGGATCCCTTGCCAGCCCCCATCTTGGGTAGCAATCCCAGATGATCTTGTGTTATTGCTGGGCACTTCCAGGTGGGGTCACAATGTGGGACCCCACCTGCTCTTGCTGATGGGAGGAATGAGAATCTGCAGATTGCTCTAGCTCTCCATGACGTGGTTCAGCATGGAGATAGAACTGCCAAGCCAAAGCAGGTCCCTTCACACCTGTCGTACCCCACAGCCTGTTGGAGAGGGAGCTGGCAGTGTTTGTACATGCACATGTGATCGTTATCTGCAGCCCTCCTCAGAACCACAGGCTGGGCAGGAAGCAGTGTGACCACAGCGGGCCCCTAACCGACACTCTATTGCACCTATGGCTTGTTTTCCTACTTAGCCTGCCATGGTGTGCCGTGGTGTAACAGCTGTCAGAACCTCCCATGGTGGAATGTGGCCTCTGGAGGGAATTCACTTCCATGACAGCCTCACATTCCTCTAATTGGCTGTCTCTTTGAGCTGGGCTTCTTCACGTATTTGTTCTTCCACTTTGTTTCCCTGGGCCTCTCACATGCCACGTTCTGGGGTACAGCAGTAAAAGAAACGAACTCTGCCTTCAAGGAGCTTATCTTAGAATGAAGGCATCGGATAGCAGGTGTGGCAGTGGGGCGTGCCAAGAAGAAAACAAAGTGGGTGGGGAGATTGACAGAAGTGCCTGTCTGGAAGGGTTGTCTAAAGGAAGTGAGAGGACCCAACAGGTGTGAGAGAGAAGGACCACAAGGCAAGAGCCACAGCATTAAGAGGTGAATGGTGGAGGAGGAGGGGCATCTTTCAGACATGTTACGGAGTATTCCACAGTGGGTTTGGGATGTTATCCTAAGGAGAACACTGGCACCCCGGTAAGAGTAGTTTGAAGGACAGGGCATGGAAGGAGAGTAGTAAAAATGGCCACCACAGGCAACACTGCAGATATTCACTGTGAAAAGACAGTTGCTGGAGGTACAGGGGAGGTTGAGAGAGTGCTGTATGAGGTGGGGAAGTGTGCAGACACCTGCTCAGTAGAGGACAAAGGTGCCTGATGGATTTCACGGTGAGTGGCTGTCTTCTGTGCATTAGCAAATAATAATCAATGACCCTGTTCCTGAAAGGTAGATCTCTGGAGGGCTTGCTTTGTGTTTCCTCTTCTCCAGGGTCCAGGGTCAGCTCTGATTCCCAGTGTGTGGGAATTTGGGGAGGAATCTTGCAAGGTCACTGGGTTCAGATGAGGCTGTGAGGGCTTCCGCTTGCTCCTGCCCATCCCCCATTCATAGTCACTAAATTCAGGCAATCTGGAGATAAGCAGTGCAGCAACACTTGACAAGCCTGGATGTGGGGGGGGTTTATTTGAAAAGCAGAGTAATAAAGTGACCCACATCTGCAAATACTCATGGCAGCTGGGGCTGGGCCAGGCTGAAGCCAAACTCCATTCTGCCCTCAAGAGTGGGTGACTGGGGCTGAAGTGTTTGAACCATTTTCTGCCTCCTAGGCTCATTATGAGAAACCTGGATCTAAAGCAGAGTAGCCGCAACTAGGTGTGAATGTCCCAAGAGGTGGCTGAACACGCTGTGCTACAACCCTGCCCCTCATGGTCCTTCTAGCCCATCCCTTTGGCAAATCTCACTAAGAAATTCCTCTGGAGCAGGTTGGCAGGCTCTCAGCTCACCAGGGTGTCTCTACCTCTGTGTGGTCATCCTAGCCCTGAGTGATAGAAAAGCTAGAACCTTGGGCCCGGCGCGGTGGCACAAGTGCTTAAGGTCCTCACCTTGCATGCCCGGGATCCCATATGGGCGCCGGTTCTATCCCAGCAGCCCTACTTCCCTTCCAGCTCCCTGCCTGTGGCCCGGGAAAGCAGTTGAGGATGGCCCAAAAGCTTTGGGACCCTGCACCCACGTGGGAGACCTGGAAGAGGCTCCTGGCTTCGGATCGGCATAGCATCGGCCGTTGCGCTCACTTGGGGAGTGAATCATCGGACGGAAGATCTTCCTCTCTGTCTCTCCTCTCTGTATATCCGCCTTTCCAATTAAAAAAATAATAATAATTAAAAAATTATTAAAAAAAAAAAGAAAGAAAGAAAAGCTAGAACCCTCTCTTACCCTGATGTTCCTCCTGTTGCACTTTCAACACAGTTCCATTCTGGTGGCTTGACATCTTGCTCTGTAGATTTTGTTGCAAAACCCAGTTGAGGCCTACTCTGCTGAACTCGATCTGATAGTGTGCTTTAGCATTTTCTCTCCTGTTGGCAAGTAGGGGTGCACTGGGCCCTCTGGCACCCAGGAATAAAGTATGGATCTTAGGAAGATTCTGTGAGCCTTGTCTTCCCTGCTCCCTTCCCTACTTTCCTTATCTGCTCCAGACCCAGTCATTAAAGAAGTAATAATTGAAGGTTGGGATATCTGAGTACATCAGTAAAGACCTCAGGACTTGGAAAACAGCCTGTGTCCAGGAAAGAAACCAGTGTGCTGAGAGCACCTGCTGCTTAGTGGGGCTCAGCCTGCCTAGCTGGGGTCCTGCTCAGCCAGCATCCACCCCCAGCCGGCAGGAGGAAGCGAGCTCCTTTCGGTTGCTGTGTAGAGATCATGTACAAAGACTCCAGGGTTCATGAAAGTGATTTTTTTTTTTGGCCCAGAGACAAGTTTTTATTGTTCATTCTGTTTTCATGTCTTTTTTTTTTTTTTTTTTCCCAGAGAGGTGGTCCTTGGCCTTCTTTCTTGCTTCTGAATTTATGAGGAACAGGCCTGAGAAATCTCACCAACTGCAGCTCCTAAACACTGAAAGGGCCATACCAACCACGGTCGTGGGTATTGAGTGCAAGGGCATAGGTGCGTAGCGTGTTGAGGATCAAAACAGCTATGTGAGGGCAAGATGTGGTATGCAGCCAAATATCCAGGAATTTCCTGACCATGCCTGTCCAGCCACTGAACTGGCTTGCTAGGTAGACACGTATCTAAGAAGTGGAACAAATTCTGAGGTGATTCGTTGGCCACTGAACAATCTTGCTCCTCATGCAGATGAGGCACTTCCAGAACACCAGCCGGTGTTTCCCCTGGAGACGTGATGTCCAGGCCTTTTGAGTCGCTGTTGGACGCCCCTACACTTGGGGCAGGAGATATACAAATGGACATGCAAATGTTTCCTAGCCAGCTGTCAGGAACTTGATTGACCTTGCACTGAGGCTTCCATTCTTTTGTTTGCTCAAGGGCCACCGTGTCACTGTCCTCCAGCACTTCCTTCCTGACAGGGCTTCACTCTGGAAGAAGAGGGTTAGAAGGTCAAGTGGAAGAGGATTGCTAAGCCTCCCCCTCTGTCACGTTGAGGACACACCTGCGGGGCAGCGGGGCAGGGTTCACGTCTTTGGGTCCATTCCATGTGCCCACTGGGCAGTTGTCCCCTTTGGTCCCAGCTGTGCATTTGTTGCTGGGCCAGTTCTTGGATGTAGCAAGTACAGGGGAATACATTTCCTGCATGTGCGGTTGGAATCCAGTCAGCATGGTTGTTTTCAATCCCAAATATGTAGGATATTTTTTTCATATGTTGACTGGTCCTAAGATGCCTTTACTTCCCAGTTTAACAATGTAAAATCCTTGTACTGTTTATCACTTCTTTGTGTGATCATTGACTGCTCGTTCTTCTTTGGGAGACTCCTAATGGAGCTTCTTCCAGCTGAGGGCGCCTTGCCGTCCACAGAGAATGTTACATAGGTTCAACTCCTATTTTGATTTTATGCCTAAATATTTGTGAATGTCCTCAGACTTGTCAGCAAGTCACCATGGTTTTACAGAGTATTGGGTGTAGCTATGGAGATGGTGACCCCACAATTCACATCACCTTACCCTGCATAAAGCATTGTGTCCCCACGTAGTTCTGGAGAGTGCTCTGGGATGTGCTTGAATATTACCAACTAGTTGGCTCGGTCTACCTGTCTATGATGGGAATAATTTGTTCCATTTTCTCCTTCCTGGTAAGTATAGAATTCGGAGAGAGAAAGATAGTGGCATAGAATACACTGTGATTAGAGTAATAAATTGAGATCATTCCTGATAGAAACATGCAGGGGTAAAAATGGAGACGCCTAAAACTTAGTAGAAGAAAATGGCTAAGCCCAGTATGTTTTATATTATCGATGTGGAATACAGATATATGTGTACTAGAAGAGCCAGAGAGCATTAAAGGAAATCAAGCAGGTTGAATTCTGGGAAGATGGTGTCCAGAAGACATGGCCCCTCTCTCTGACTCTCCATGCCAGCCACTTACTTAGCCTCTTTGAGCCAAGCAGGAAGGTAGGCAGGATGCAAGGGGAGCTAGAAAGATAGCTCCAGAGAAAATGCCAAGAGAACCTACAGAGGGAAAAGTTGAAAGGCCCGAAGCTAGAGCCCAGATAACTTGGCATACAACCAGTAGAAGTACCAGAGGGACTGTCAGACAGGAAAAGGCTAGACCTCATGTCCAGTGAACTCACAGATTCAGGAGCTGTGCTTAGCACATTGACTTCTGTGCTGCAGTGCACACTGCAGGTCAAGATGGGGTCTACGCAGGGGCCAGAGCTGGCAGAGGCTATGTCCCAGCACCTGTGTCCCTGACTACACCACAGTGCAGGTGCTGGGACATCAAGCCCTGACCTTTGGATGGGCATTCATTACTTCTGGTCATGCTTTGAAAAGCAAGCAGATGACTACAGCTTCCGGAAGGAAACAGCTAGGAAAATTTGGTGAGCAACATGTATGACTTACCATAAGGGAAAACAATGAAACATGTAGAAAGAATTTTACCAAAGAAGACTGGAGTCTGCACATTGAAAGGGGAAACTGATGAGAAAAGATACATCTAGGTAATCTTTCGTGTTTCCAGGCCAAAGGAGCAAATTCTTTAGCCGCTAGGCCACACCACCGGGCCCAGGAGCAAATTCTTTATAGAGGGGAAAACAATCACTCTGGTACCGGACTTATTTGCCACTCCAAGAATCTGGAAGATGTGACATTTCTTCTGTAACCCACTGAGGATAATAAGAATGCAGAAGAATCCTGTCTCCAGGCAAGGTCCTCATTGAGCTGTCACAATGAAAGAAAGGCAGAAGAGGCATCCCCTGCTGTCCCACAGGTCCTGCTGCATCACGTTTCTGCTCACCAGTCGACCTCCTCAAAGCCTTTTCTGACAACTGAATATGTAAATTGGCACACATGGTCTCTCTGCTTATCCCAACACACAAAGCTCACTGATTGACGAGTCTAGTGTTTTATTGAGAGCATATCAGATGTACAAGGAAGTTGGGAAAAGTATGAATTGGGCAACTTATCTTTTATGATTTTCAGTTTTTAAGATTTATCTTATTTTTATTGCAGAGTCAGATATACAGAGAGGAGGAAGACAGAGAGGAAAATCTTCCATCCAATGATTCATTCCCCAAGTGACCACAACGGCTGTTGCTGTGCCGATCTGAAACCGGGAGCCAGGAACTTCCTCCAGGTCTCCCACGCGGGTACAGGGTCCCAAGGCTTTGGGCCGTCCTCGACTGCATTCCCAGGCAACAGGCAGAGAACTGAATGAGAAATGGAGCTGCCGGGATTAGAACCGGTGCCCATATGGGATCCTGGTGCATTCAAGCCGAGAACTTTAGCTGCTAGGCCACCGCGCCAGGCCCTTTTATGACTTTCATTTTAACCTGTTGTGGCTGTTGCTCTCTGTAGAGGTCACCTTGTTGTCAGACTTACATGAATTAGTGAATATACCACTTACGGTAGCTTTGAAATAAGTACTGTGGCATCAAAATAGTCGCAGAACTGAAAAGCTTAGGACTGAATAGATTAATGACACTGTCAATACACTTCCCTCTGAAAGTTTTAGTATGACATCATTAATTACAGTTCAGTGTGTGTTTACACGTTTTCCTTTCTGATTGAGGCAACAATTGCAAAGAAATCTCAAATGTTACATGCTTATTTGATGATTTTTTGCTAAATGCATGCATGGATGTAACCCAAGCCCCTCTCCTGATAGTGAACTTTTTCATCACCCTGGAAAGTTCTCTGGTCACCTCTCACTCATCTCTGCCCCCTCTTCAGGCCTCTCCCCAATCTCTGCAACTCCACCTGGTCCTGCCAGACACTGCTGTTCTGGTAGGTTCCACTGCAGATTAGCTTGCCTATTCTAGAACTGCACGTGATTGGAATCATGGCATGTGCCCTTCGCTCAGCTCATTTTCAGTGCTCGTCCATGTTGTGGCAGGTGTCAGTGGTCACTGACTTTTATTGCTGAGAACGGTTCTGTTTTTATTCTGTGATTTAACTTCGGTTTCTTTATTCTTTGAATGAACACAGTTGAGCTCTTTCCAGGTTTCTGTTAGTTATAAATACAGCTGTGGTGATGACCAACTCTTACTATTTGTAGACATATATCTTCATTGCTTTTATATGGAAGAGAAAGTTGTATGGACTAACTAAATGTTTATTTCATAAGGCACTACCTGGTCTTTTCCCAAAGTGTATGTGTCCTTGCTTTTAATATTTATTTATTTATTTATTTATTTATTTATTTATTTGAAAAGCAGAGAGATGGGGGAGAGGTCTTCCTTCTACTTCATTTATCAAATACCCACAACCGCCAACTATGCCAAAGCCAGGAGGCAGGAGGCAGGAGCTCCATCCAGGTCTTCCACTAGAATGGCAGGGGCCCGAGTGCTTGACACACCATCTGTTGCTTCTTATAGGACATTAACAGGAAACTGAGTTAGGCATCCCAAGCACATCAGTCCTGGGTGCGTTGTTGTATACTCCCTCCACAGCAGGTCAAAGTTACTGTTGTTTCACATCCTCATTAACATGCGGTGCTGTAGGCATCCCGTATGAACACCTGTTCATGTCCCTGCTGTTCCACTTTTAGTCCAGCTCCCTGCAAGGACACCTAGAAAAGCAGCAGAAAAGGACCTAGGCATACTCCCATCCCACTCCCTGCCAGCAAAGTTCCAGGCTACTGGCTCCAGGTCAGCCCAGCCCCAACCATTATAGCCATTTGGGGATTGAACCAGCAAATGAAAAATCTCTTTGTCTCTCCTTGTCACTCTGCCTTTCAGATTTGGCATTTTGACAGATGTATTAATCAGGGTTCCCCAGAGAAACAAGATTGTGTGTGTGTGTGTGTGTGTGTGTGTAAAGTGATTTATATTACAACAAATTGACTCCCATGGTTATAAAAGTAGAGAAATCCTGTGCTTTGTTCTCTGCACACTGGAGACCTGGGAGATCCAGTGGAGTACTCATAGTCTTAAGTTCAAAGGCCTTGGATTCAGGAGAACTTGGGGGTCTGAGTACTAATCCAAGAGAAGAAGCCCGCGGTCCCAGCTCCTGCAGCCGTATCAAGGGATGCGCACCTCCCTTCTAGCTCTTTTTTTCCCCCTGTTCGACTCCATTCAGGCCCTCAGCACATGGGCTGGGATCCAGCCATCCTGGGAAGGACCTTGGGCTTCACCCAGTCAGCAGTTCAAATGCTAACCTACCTCATCCAGAAACTCCCTCAGGGACACATCCAGAGACAAAGTGTGGCACTCGCTTGATAGCTACCTTGGAGACATCTCTTGGGCTCCTGGGGTATCAAGTGAGCCCCCAAGTTCTAGATCTCAACTTCAGCAGAAGCAAAGGCCAGAATGCTTATTCATTTTCCCACTCCAGAACATTCCTCGTGATTTGTTGAATTGAGCCCTGGTTTCCAGTTACATCTCAGAGAGAGAGGTGTGAAGAATATCTATACCTGTGTATACTTATGGCACAGAAAGTTGTTTCGTGTTATCCCTTGGTCGGCTGCTTGTAATATATACCATTGATGAAACTCATTAGGTCCCATTCTACTGTTCTGTAGCACCACAAGGATGTGACAGTTAAGGATCAAGGCTGGGCACTGGAAACTAAATCATGAGGACAAAGCCGACAGGGGTGGCATTGTCTGGACTCCCATTCTGGCAGCAGTCTACTCAGCCCAGTTTCCCCTGGGACGGGAGGTCCCGCCTGGGGGGCGTGGCTTCCTTTTACCCTGGTTGCTTCTTTTGATTCTCCTACCTTTAGGTGATCCCAGAGACAGGCAGAACTGGGGCAGCCATTAAAATAGCGCATCAGCATAGGGAGGGAGGAGAGGGGCGATTCAGGGAGTGAAACTGGAGCAACATGCACGCGGCACATGGTCCTGCCTGAGAAATCAGGTCTTAAAGAAGAAGGTTGCCATTTTGGGAACTGCAGCCCCAGAACACGAGGACTCTTAATTTATACTGCAATTCACTTGTGGCCAGGGATTCTGGGAAAACTCTTGTCACATGAGCCGTTTAACACCATGCTTTCCTCAGTGGTCCCGCCAGTAAAATGGGTGATACCTGGAAGAAGGCTTAGGGATCCCGGTGGGGTCATTGTCTTCAGGCATCCGTGGGCTGTAGGTGAAGGGCCTCATTTCAGCCTGCCAATGAAAGGGGTCCCAGGTGAGGCTTACCAGTGCTCTTGGGAGCTCCTGTGTCTGACCCAGCAAGTGGCTGGCAGAGGATCCCCTGCCTGAGTAGGGTGCCTATGGAACAGCAGGCCAACTTGGTCAGCCAGCTGGAGCTAGCAAACATCTGGCCTCATATCAGGAGTGAGCAAATGGCAGATACAGCCTGCGCAGGGCACTGCAGTACATGGAAGCACTGTGTCTCCAGGGCATAACAGTCCAGGTGGTGTGGGGGAACAGCCTGAAGACCCTGCCCGTGGCATTCTCCTGAAGGAAAACGGCAGTCTCTTACCCACCCTCCCGAGGGCTGATGAGGGTCTCAGGGACTGTGGCATGGTTCTGCAGGCCTGTGGTTTATCTCTGTAGGCCTGATGTTGGTTTGTGCAGGCTTTTTCCAAAACAGCATCAGAGTTTCCTAGACACTTTAACCTTCAGGAAGATCATAAACATGACAGTGTTTATCATTCCACCGGGCCTTTGGTGTTGAGTCGTGACTGGACAATGACAGGCAGAGATTGGGGCAGTAATGTCCATCTTGGTCGTAGGATGACCTTTCGGGAAGACAGTGGGAACATGAGCTTTTCCCTTCAGCATTCCATGTTTCTGTCCCTCTTACCTTTTGTCCTTTGTTTTCCATTTTAAAGTAGTTTGCACACTCAGCGTTTCACAGCTAGGGCTTCTGTGGGCTCAGAGCCAAGTGAGAAGCAGAACTCTGTCCTTCCATGTTGTTAACAGAGCGAGAGAGAGAGAGACAGAGAGAGAGAAAGACTCTATTTCAGATGATGTGATTATCCAGGCCACAGGCATTTTGGAGGAATTGCTGGGACCACATGGGAGGTTTGGGATCAGTGTTTGGGGGTGCCTGGAGGTTGTGTTCTGGCCCTGTGTCTCCTGCCCCTGTGTTTTTAGCATGGTGAGGAAGGACACGGCCTCAGGGCCAGGCTCCCAGGTGCCCAGCCAGCTCTGGCTGTCTCTGGCTGTGTTAACCTTGAACAAGTTGCTCAGTCTTCTGGGCCTCAGTGTGCTCATCAATAAAATAGTGTTGGTGGTCATCCCCTCCTTATGTGTATATTCTAGTAAGTCAGAAATCACTCAGAGCTCAGTGGCTGTTAATGACCATGGGCAAGAGCTATAGAGACTGTTCCTTCCGCATTGGCAGCGCCAACAGCGCATTGGCAGGCCAGTGGGACCAACAGGTGGCTGGCAGCTGCTGGCCACCCCAGCACACTGCAGGGGCTCCCGACTCTTATTCCACCTAAACTCTCCTCTGGCTCTCCCACTCCTCCTTCACCGTTAAGAGCTGCAAGCTTGGATGGCAATAATTCCACTCCACATTTACTAAGCTTCTTTTTCAGTGTGCTTTCCTGGTTCTTAATTTTTTTTTTAATTGGAAAGTCAGATACACAGAGAAGAGGAGAGATAGGAAGATCTTCATCCACTGATTCACTCCCCAAGTGGCCGCATTGGCCAAGTTGTACCTAGCCAAAGCCAGGAGCCAGGAGCTTCTTCCAGATCTCCCACGTGGGTGCAGGGTCCCAAAGCTTTGGGCCATCCTCCACTGCTTTCCCAGGCCACAAGCAGGGAGCTGAATGGGAAGTGGGGCTGCCAAGACTAGAACTGGTGCCCATATGGGATCCCAGCATGTGCAGGGCGAGGACTTTAACCACTAGGCTACTGCGCTGGGCCCAGTTCTTAATCTTAATCTTCTCATCTTTGCAGTGAGGCAGTTTCTCCCATTTTCAAATAAGGAAACAGGTCTGAGGGACAGATTATTAGTCACGGTCTTGAGGCTGGATAACTCAGGTCACCTTGCCATTTCCTGCTAGGATAACAGACCCCAGGTTATTTCTTGGGCCTCCTCAGAATGAAACAAACATGCAGAAGTAGCTGCAGGGGGTAAGGACTTTAGCTCAAATAGAAGTCTCTCACTGTCCAGGGGTGATATGTCCCACCTTCCTCCTTTGTCCTTGGTGAAACATCTGAGCCTCATCCCGGTCTCCACTGCTGCTGTATGACCTTGCACGATGCAGGCCTTGCTGGAGCCCATGTCCTCTGCACCCCGGGGGATCACTCAGCAGCTACGCATTATGACCCTTTTGTTTGCTAGGACACAGAGACCCGATGACTTCTGTTTGTAGACCCTCTCTAGACCACCTGCTTCCCAGCAACTTAGCTGTGATTCAGCTCCTTCTCCTGCACTTCTCTCTGAGTTAGCAGCAAAGGAAGTAGCATGTGGCGTGCAAGGCTTGTTATTGAAATCCAATGACTTGAGCACTTCATAGCGACAATGTCGGGCTCTGGAGTTCCAGGGCCTGCTTTGGGGCACATCATCCTCGACAGCTGTCAGCCAACAGACAGGTGCTACCTTAGCAAGCATGAAGGACAAGCAGCCTGTCGCCATCTCAAGTGTTGAGAAGCCTTGGCCCTTTGAGTTGGGAGACAAGTGTGAATGCAGAGACACTTAGGTTTTCTATGAGATTCAAGTCTGCACCTCATTTCTCTAGCACATGTCGATACTGCATCTGTGCATTGCTAAAGTGAGTTAAAAATCATCTGCCGTGGTGTGGAAGGTTAAGCTGCCACCTGCAGTACCAGGATCCTGTGTGGATGCCGTTTCACCTATCAGCTGTTCTACTTCTCATGTTAATGCATCTGGGAAAGCAGAAGAAAATGGCCCAAGTCCTTGGGACTCTGCATCCACATAGGAGACTTGGAAGAAGTTCCTGGCTCCTGGCTTCGGGTAGGCCCAGCTTTGGCCTTTGCTGCCATGTCGGGGAGTAAACCAGTTGATGGAAGAGCTCTGTTTTCTTCTGTGTGAGCATGTACCCTACCTTTCAAATAAATAAATCTCTTTTTAAAAATTAACAGAGGGTATGGCGTGGTAGCGTAAGGGCTAAAGTCCTTTTCTTGCACATGCTGGGGTTCCATGTAAGTGCTGGTTCTAATCCTGGCAGCCCTGCTTCCCATCCAGCTCCCTGCTTGTGGCCTGGGAAAGCAGTTGAGGATGCCCAGAGGCCTTGGGACCCAGACCCATGTGGGAAACCTAGAGAAAGCTCCTGGCTCCTGGCTTTAGGTTGACGCAACTCTGGCCAATGCGACCACTTGAAGAGTGAATCAGTGAATGGAAAATCTTCCTCTCTGTCTCTCCTCTCTGTATATGTGATTTTCCATAAAAATTTTTTTAAAATCTTAAAAAATAATTAGAGCCATCTCTGCCAGAAAGCTGGGTATGCTCCCTGGTTTCTTTTTTGGTGTCCTAATTTTGTTATTAATGGATTTGTAACAGATGAGAAATGTGGCCCTGCTTAAAGCTTGACCACAGCATTCAGGTCAGGGGAATGGGAACTCTGCCATGGAGAGAAGGGTTCGTTTTGCCTACGTTTTTGAGAATTGAGTGTTCTGTATTATCCTATTGGTCTCACAGCATTGGCAATAAAAAAATGAGGATGTGGGGTTCCAAGTACAGCGTTCTTACCGACTCATTCGGCCTCTGAATGTCTTCCTATCTTCCCATCCTCCCAGACTCACTACCCAGGGTCAGGAGGCAACCACACCAAGGATGCCAAGGAGGGCATGAGTCCCTCCCGTGTTCTGGGTCTCTAGCATTCAACTTGCATACACAGAGTGTGTCCTGGTGCGTTAGAAGCATTGCTGATGTCATCATTATCACAGTCTAAGGCTCTGATGGGAAAGTTGGACTGAAAGGAAAGAACAGAGCTAAATCCTCACAGTCATGAAGAGATGGGCCATGTGTGGAAGGCTGAAGCAGGGGACAGATACAGCAGCCACCCTCGTCACAAAACAGAGAGTCTACAATACATGCACTTAGATGTAGGCTTTGCCATGTTGGTGGATCTTTTTGGTAGAATTTACATAGAAAAGAAGTGGTTCATTTGAAAAACATTTTAATAAATAGTTCAGATGATCGCATTGTCTGGGACTGGGCCAGAGTAATGCCAGGAGCCAGAAACTCCAACTGGATCTCCAACTAGGATGGCAGAGTCCCAGGTACTTGGGCCATATTCCAATGCTTCCTGTGATGCATAAGCATGGAGCTGAATCAAAAGTGGAGTAGCTGGAACCAGAACCTGCGCTTATAAAGGGTGCCAACCTTAAAGTAGTGATTTAACCCCTCTGTGCCACAGTGCCAGCCCCACAGGATTAGTTTTCTTTAATACGGTGTTCAACTCAAAAGATTCTCAAGGAAAAATTCACCAATACTGATAAAGTCTTATAAAACTTTCTGGTTGTGTAAACCCCCTGGAACTTCCTTAGAAATAATATGGTAGGATCTCCAACCTGCCCACATTCCTGCAGGGATGCTGGTCTGATAGGTAGCTATGATTCAGTAGCATCTGAAAGTACCTAGAGGGCCAGCCAATGCTCACACACTGCACAAAGGACAGCTGCTTTGGCATTGAAGGAGGCGATAGGTGTGCAGGGTGAGGAGGGTGCAGGTGCATCTGGCTGGAACAGGTGGTAAACTCTTTAGCCTTTAGAAGCTGGTTATTCACATGCCTGCCCATCCCATTGAGAAGGGGTGTAAGAAGCCTTAAAACTGAAATCTGTGTCAGTGACATCTTTTAATTGTTTGTTAACAGGGGGCATAAAAGTGAAAGTTGGAAGGCAACAGCTATGATTTAAAAAAAGAAAGAAAGAAAAAAGACCAAAAATTTTGAGTGACTTAATGAAGGGAAGTCTGGCCTGGGGTCTTTGTAGATTTCTGTTCTCCACATTGACTCTGATGCCACATGCTAGTCGTTCAAGTGTACCTATGTCTTCTGGATCTCCTGGGTTTGGAGTAGACCTTTCATCCTGTTCTCTCTTCTCTTTCAGGTTTCAAGTGCCCCATTTGCTCCAAGTCTGTGGCTTCCGATGAGATGGAAATGCACTTTATAATGTGTCTGAGCAAACCTCGCCTATCCTACAATGGTAAGGGCTTGCATTCCCAGCCTTGGAGGGGGGCGGAGGCGGTGGGGCTCTGTGGAGCATCTCCATCCTGCCCACCTTCCAGAAGGGATGCTGGCCTCATAAGGAGATGGCTGTTCCAGGGAGCAGGGCACCTGGAAGATCCTGGGTAGCTCAGTTCTCTGCTCTTCACACCCATGGTCCTGTGCGAAGAGCAGACACAGGACAGACACAGCCATTCTCTCAGCCATCTTGCAGCCCTGCCCATGCTGGGTCCCAACACAGCTGGCCTCTCTCTAGGAGTCAGCCGAGAGGCTGAAGGAAGCAGCTGTCTTCCTCAGGGTGTGCTGGGAGGATGCTCAGGAAGCCGGGGAGCCTGGGCAATGCCTTGCTTTGCAACTCAGATTAACACCTGCAGCTGCTTGGCAGAAAATTTGAAGGACTATGTGCAATGGTTGTCATCCCTTGGAAGTACAATGCTGGCACCCCCTCCTCCAAGGCTTACCAGGGCTTTCTGCAAGGCTGCCTCAGAACTGAGCAGGGTCATGGGGCCAAGGAATCTGTGACACCCATTTCATACCTCTGGTTTCAGACAAGAGTGTGGCGTGCCGTGAGGAAGCATTTGAATTCTCTCTGGTATGAATGGAAACATTCCCACCACTCACTCATTGAGTCTCGAATGAGTTGCCCTGCTTTATGGAGCTTTGATTTTCCAATCCAAAACTGGGGGTGCCACTACCTCATTCTCAGGGCTGTGGAGAGTGGGAAGGGCAGGGCACCATGATCGGCATGTAGGAGGATGAAGCTGTCATCATAGGCAGTGAGATCTAGGAACACTATTTGCTTTTTTGAGTGTTTGTTTATTTTCATTACTTGAAAGGTGGAGAGAGAGACAGAAAGAGTGAAAGCGCTTTCATCCACTGGCCAAGCCCCAAATACCCACATCAGCCAGGGGTGAGCGGGCCAGGTCAAAGCCAGGAACCCAGAACTCCATGTGAGCCTGCCATGTGGATGGCAGTGGCCCAAGCCCCAGAGCCATCAGCCAGTGCGCATCAGCAGAGACTGGATTGGAAGAAGAGCATCTGGGACTGGAGCCAGCACTTTGATGGGAGGCGGGCATCCCAAGTGGGTGCATACCCCATGATGCCACAGGTTTTCCAAATAGGCCAATGTTGCCCCATTCTACTCAGCCCACGCTGCTGGGGTAACATATCTGTCCACTCTACTGGGTTTGTTCTCTAATGCATGTTCCTCAGAGGTCGGCCATGTGTCCAAGTGTGCCACTAGCCGCCTTAGAGTGAAGTCTGGTCAGGAAGAGAATTTGGAATTTCTTAGAAATCTGAGGACTGGCATGTGACCACCCTCCCCACTCCCTCCTCCTGACTACACACATCTCCTCAGACGGGCCCTGGCTCTTGCTGCATGGGTTTCTCAGCCCCCCTGGGTGGGCTGCTTTCCCCACAGGGGCTCGTGCTTCCAGCATGCTTCCAGGAATGAATCTGAGGAATCTGATTCCCAGCTGGCCTGGAAACACATCTTTGTGTTATCTCATGGTCACTTATCCAGTCAAAAGATTCCAGATGTGGAAAGGCACATCACCCACTTCTCTAAGCTGTGTGCAGTCTGACAGTGTCCATTCAGATGGGAGGCCTGGCCCCATCACAGTCCCAAGTGTGTGCCTCCCCTTTGTATCTTGTCTGATATCCAGGCAGTTCCTTTCCTCCCTAGAGGGCAGCCTCCCTGTCCATGCCGCATTCCTGAATCCCCTGTGGAGTCAGAACCCCTATCAGCCTGTGTAGGTGCCATCTGCTGTAGATGCCCAGGCACCCGCCTTGTCCTCCTCAGCCGCCTCAGGGAGAGCCATCTTCCTGCATCTCCCAGGCTTCCCCAGTTGTGGCCTCAGATGCTGTATTCACTCCTTCATCAAGTGTGTGGAGATCTCATGAAGACTTCTTTTTGTCCCTTGGGTTCTTGGGGAGACTTCTTTACAGACACTGCCCTTGCTGTGAAAGAAAACAAAGTTGCCTCAGAAGGGCTGTAAGCAAGAGGCCTCCTTGGCTCTTGGAATCATTGGGGAAAGCTTGGCAAGAGCAGCTGTGTGGGAGAGAGTGCTCCTGGCTGCTCAGGTCAGAAGGAAGACCTTGCAGCCCCTTGGGGAGCCACCTGGGACAGCCCACATATGTCCTGGTGCTCCTAGGAGTCAGCACTTGCAGGTCACTGTCCTCCCCATTGACAGCCCGGGGGAGACTCCAGGTGGCCAGTCCAAACCCCCTACTAAAACCACCCTGGTTCAGGCCACCTCAGGAGAAGGCATGTTAACCACCTGTGTGAGCCCAGCCTTCCCCGCCAACCCTGTCCATTCTACCCCTGCTCACTGTTGGTCTCCCAGTTTTTCCTCTGGTCCCCCTGGTCCTTTATTCTGTATGTTTGGTGTGTGTGTGTATGTGTTGACCTACCCCATTTGACAACAGCATCAGCTGTGTGTGTTTGTGTATGAGTTGTGTGGTGCGTGTGTATGTTAACTTTTCCCATCAGACAGTGTTGGCACCTGTGTCCATATGTGGAATGAAGCCTCTGGAGTGCACCTGGAGCCTGGTCTGTCTTGGGACCACTGGTGGGAGCTTCCAAACAGGAGCTCAGGTTCAGTTGGTTTTTCCTACTGTAACCTGTCTCACTCCTGATTTCTCATCAGCCCAGCCTCACTTGCTTCATCTTCCTGTCCCTTATAAAAAGTGAGGGATGGGCAGCGGGGAGGCCTGAGCTCCTGGAATCCTTCTGGAAAGGGCAAGGTGAGGTTTTTTCAGAGGGTCCTGAGAGAAGCTCTGCTTTCTTGTTTCTGAGGATTTGTGAGAACTTACTAGCTGGGTACCCCCTGTCTACACTCCCACACTTTCCACAGTTGCTGGCACCAGTTGGGCAAGTTTTTGGAAGATTTACGATGGTTATGTAAGATGAAATTTAGTTAACCACCAAATGGAAAAAAGTAGAAACCTCCCAAAAGAGGCAGATAGAAAGTAGTATTTTTCTTATTAAGAAAGTTGGCCTGAGCCTGCAGTTGGAAGCCTCCAGGAGCTGTCTGCCAGATGTTGTGTTTAAAAAAAAAATCTTCAGAAGACTAGTTTAGCTGGTTCACCCAATGCACCACAACAATGTGAGGGCCCCACACCTGCGCTCAGCACCTGTCTGGGGGGCTGGTGAATACCCAGCTGCTATCAGGGAGCAGGGAAGGGCATGGACCCTGAAACACTGACTCTTAGATGCTTTGTGCCCCTTCCAAGGGCCGCTGCCCAGGGAGAAGTCACCTTGATTGGGCTTTTGCATTTCTCTCTCTCCCCCAGCATCTGTTGTGGCTGAGACTGGTTGGGTTGGGGGCAGAATTAGGAGGGGACCAGCCATGAAGGATGTGCGCTCAGATTCCAACCCACAAATTGCTGGGGCAGCAAAATAAATGCCTGTAATGAGGATGTGACTTTGAGTGGAAGAGAATCTCTTTTGGCATCTTGCAGGTGACTATCAGTGGATGGTCTGGGGCTGAGCCAGGCGTGGCCAGCTCTGGCAGGGAGTCCGGTAGGGACAGGTAGGTAACTGGCCAGCAGAATCCAGCCAAGCCGGGTGGTGGTCTGTGCAGCTTGCCCTCAGCCCTGCTCTGTACACCTCAGAGCCCACACCTGGCTCTGTGGGGCATGATGTCCACCCTCCCTGCTAGCTCCCTGCAGGTGGTGTCTGCTCTGTGTCTCCTGCCCTCAGATCCCCGTGTCACAGTGGGAGTGTCCTGCCCTTTACGTGGAAAGCCAAGTCCTCACCAAGCTATTAGTCTAACCCGGTGTGGAGCTATTGTTAAGTGCTGGACTCGGGTAGTTGCAGGGGTGTCTAACTTAGTGCTGCCCTGAGAGGGGAGCGGGGGTGGTGACCCACTCAGGCTCCCAGCCACTGCCGACCGGGTGCACTGACCACCAGATTGGCCACCCCTGGGCACCTGCAGAACAAGAAAGAGGGAGAGAAGGACACCTGCAGGGCTTGAGCGCTGTGGGAAAATTACAAAGGAGCTGGAGAGGAGCATTTGGGACTATGGGGACCTCTCACATGAAGCTGTCCCAGGCTCACAGCCCCCAGGCTGGTCTCTTTGCAGCCCAGTGCCCACCCACAGCCCTGACACCCTGAGATGGTGAAACTGGGAGGGCAGTGACACTGTGTTCATGGTCAGTAGAACACCCCAAGAAAGGAGCCATGAAGCTTGGTCTTTGTGGCACTCTCTTGTCCTGCCCCCTGGCAGACAGGCCAGCAGCTCTGCACCTGATAGACTGGGTGCCTTACCACCTCTCAGATGGAAATGAGGCCAGGAGGCAGGGCCTGGGCCTTGTGCTGGCCAGGGGTTCTCTGTGGAATGCGTTGTCAGAACTCTCTGTAGCGCAGCTAAGCCCTGCCATGCTGGAACCACTGAGCCTGACCTGCCCACTCCAAGCACAGTCACTATCTAGGATATGGGTGCTGGTTTCCATCTGACTCAGCCCCTTGGGGAAGTCAGGCAGGATAGCCACGTGGAAGGACCTGGGCTTGGGAAGCATGACCGCTGAGGACCCATTCTCCCACACCCCTCCACAGTCCCCAGGACTCCAGGAAACCATCTAGGAGGCTCCTGGCCAGTGAGTGGCCCAAAGCAGAGAGAGCTTTCATTCCTCCTGCTTGGCTTTTCTGGGATGTGTAGCAGCTGTCGGAAGTGCTGCCACCCCCAATCTCGTCACCTCCCACCCTGGTGTCAACACCTCTCTTTTGGACTCCAGAGCCCTGCCCTGCCCTCTGCCTTGGCTCCTTGGTCTGGTTGAAAGGACATCACCAGTACTGTCTAGCAGCCCTTTCAGGCCAAGCACACCTCTCTAAGCAGCACTTGGCTGGGTTTGTTCCCTGGGAGCAGGAAGCCTGGAGGGCCTTGAGGCACTGAGAGAGAGGAGAATGTGCAGCCTTCATGCTGAACATTGATCTCATCAGCCAGCATTTGTAGAGCCCCTCTGGGGAAGCCTGGGCACACCACAGGTGTCTGAGTCAGACTCCCCTCCAGCAGCAGGCAGTGGTGCTCACCTCAGGTCAGTGCGGGGGTCTTGAAGGAACCAGTTGGAAGCCAGGCTGCAACCATTTCTCCCTCCCTGCTGGGATCCTGGAACATATGGAGGCTGCTGATGGCCAAGGCCTGAGGAGAGGAGACAGGCAGTTCTGCTCCATGTGCACTGGGTGAGGTAAGCAGTGAGCACTGCTGACTGCATATGTGACCAGGAAAGGGCTGCTTCCAACCTGGAGCAGTGCAAGTGAGTCCTGAAGGGTATGGACCTTCCACCCTAGGCCAAGGCAATGTCTCACCCTTGTGCTCTGCCCTCTCTCCTTCGCTTGTAATATCAAAATAGGAACATCAGATCCAGGAAGAAAGCCCCTGAGCCTCATCTCCCCAGCGCCCCCAGTCCCACCCCGCCCCCATCCCCACATCCATCACTCCAAGGGTCACAGGTCCCATCCTGGAACAGATGTGGACAGAGAACAGGGCTGGGGTGGTGAGCCATCTGGGACCCAGAGAGCTCTGGCTTATTCCAACAGAGCCACCCATCAGGAGGGGACATGCAGTGGGGGCAGCAGCATGGCTGCATAGGGGCACCAAGGATGAGAGGCCTGAGACAGGCATGCCTGCAGGATCACTCTGCCTGTTACAGAGCTGTTCTGCCTCCCATCTATATGGAGGGTTTTTTCCCCTCTGATGTTCTGTTGTGGAAAATGCAGGAGCAAGCTTTGGACTAGAAGTAAAAATGCCCCACATCTGGCATTTGGGTACACAAGTTCAGCTCCTCACCATGACTCCCACTTGCAGCTTCTCAACAGTGCAGACCCGGGAGGCAGCAGACAATGGCTCCTGTGGGAGAGCACAATGGAATCCCCAGCTCCTGTCGCTGGCCCTGGCCCCGCCTCCGATGTCAAAGTCATCTGGGGACTGAGTTAGCAATTGGGAACCTCTCCTTCTCTCTCTCCCTGTCCACCTGCTTCCCTCCCAAGTATTTTTTAAATCTTCAACATGTAGGGACGGTGAAGAGTTCGACAGTGAGCACCAGCCACTGCCCCCTCACCTCTCTCTCCTTGAACCCATCTGATCTTTCTGATACACTGCAGAATAAGATGCAGGCACCAGTAATACGCTTTGTTACTGAGTTTTTCATAATCAAAAGCAGTGCAGATGCCAACATTCAAACAGTGTCGGAGTGCATGACAAGAAGCTCCCGTGAGCCCTTATTCCCCCACCCCGTTGCGGAAGTGTGTGTCGTGCACACCTCTCCATGCCTGCACACACGTCTCACCCCTGCATGTGCAATATGTCACGCTTTACAACCATGAGTTTAGGCCCTTCGTGGCAATCAGGCACTTACCTCCATGGAATCTGAGGTGACCACGCCAGCGGCCAACTACACATTGTCCCATTTTTTCTGTTTGTGTCTCAGTTTATGGCGGGCCCTGGGGTTAGCCAGACGGTAACAGACACAGAAGAGGAACACAGCTTGTCTTGCTGGCCAGGAAGCTACAGTGACTTCCTTAGCAACTCAGGCACACAGAGACTAAAGCAGGAAATCCATTCAGATCTCAGCACATGTCACAGGTGGCAGGTGGTACTGCGGAGCCTGGCCTGCTCTAAGCCCTCCTTCCTTCACTTATACACCACTCTGGTGTTTCCCTGTGGGTCTGGAGAGTTTCCGAGTATCCCTCTGCCCAATCACCTTTTTGTTTGTTTGTTTGTTTGTTTTAAAGATTCATTTCTAAAAAGATTTATTTATTTTTATTGGAAAGTCAGACATACAGAGAGGAGGACAGACAGAGGAAGATCTTCTGTCCAATGATTCACTCCCCAAGAGGCCACAGCGGCCGGAGCTGAGCCCAGCCAAAGCCAGGAGCCACGAGCCAGGAGCTTCTTCTGGGTCTCCCATGTGGCTGTAAGGTCCCAAGGCTTTGGGCTGTCCTTGACTGCTTTCCCAGGCCACAAGCAGGGAGCTGGAGGGAAAGTGGAGCAGCTGGCACACCAACCAGCACCCACACAGGATACCAGTGAATGCAAGGCAAGGACTTTGGGCACTTTCATTTGTTTGTTATTAAGATTTATTTTTATTTATTTGAGAGGTAATGTTACAGTGGGGAGAAACACACACAAGTGTCTTCCATCTGTTGATTCGCTCCTTAAATAGCCATAGCAGGGCCCAGCGCGTTGGCCTAGCAGCTAAAGTCCTCTCCTTAAAAGTGCTGGGATCTCACTTGGGCACCGGTTCTAATCCTGGCAGCTCCACTTTGCATCAGCTCCCTGCTGGACTCATGAGTGGTTACCTGTCATGTCTGGTTTCTGTCTCATTGTTTCCATTTCTTTCCTGCACCATGCTATGTTGTATGAACAGAGTTGCCCTCTAGACCCAGCCGACAGAGGATAGACACTGGGTTCTAAACGTGTTTGGGCCTTTATGAATTGTGCTACTGGAAATAGTCTGAAAAGGACTTCTCACTGCTGCTGCCACCTCCAGGACCCGTCTTTGCGCCTTGTTCATCCTCGGTCTCCTGGGCCTTTGGTTAATCCCATCGTGTCTCCAGGCACTTGATCTGTAACACAGATGTCAGATCTCCACTGTGAGATTCCTAAAAATAAGGTCAAGGTGCCCCTCAGACTTGCGTGTTCCCAAGGAGTCCCATCCGGCTCGTGGACCTGCTTGCCTGTCAGTCACTGAGCCCCTTGCCCCGCTGTGTTCCCCTGCAGATGACGTGCTGACGAAAGATGCAGGGGAGTGTGTGATCTGCCTGGAAGAGCTGCTTCAGGGGGACACGATAGCCAGGCTGCCCTGCCTGTGCATCTACCACAAAAGGTAGGAGGGTCCAGAAGGGCCAGATCAGCTACCATCCTGTCCACTTCTGTTGTGTAACAGCTCCTGCCATGCCCGTAGGAGGGTGGGAGCGTCCCCGTCAGCCTCCAGAAGGGGCTCTCTACGTGACAGTGAGAATGAAGGTGCCACAGCTCCAGGCTGCTGGCCGGTGCGTGCTCTGGGATCCCCTCAGCCTCACCTGCAAATGAGATGTGGCGTGGCAGGTGTGTTCACTGCCCTGCACTCCCCCCATCTCCCCGACGCCCAGCATCAGGAAGAGCTGCCACTCATGCATGGGTTCAGGGCGCAAGAGCTGCTCCAGTGAGTGGGACTGAGATGCGTGCTGGGCTCCAGGAGCCTTGTTCTCATTCCCCACTGGAAAGCAGACCCCTCCTGGCCAAGCCTGGAGGACACTGCATGCCTGTGGCCTGCTGCTCTGCAGCCCCTTGCACCCAGAGCTCTTTCCTGAAGCTCAGGCTTTTTGCAGACCTGCCTCAGGGTCATGGGGTGCCAGGGTGGCAGCCCTGCCTGGCACAGTTGTGACTGGTATAGAGTGGGCTCCCAGTCAACCAGAGTGAGGGGCTGTCATTCTGGGTACATTTCCCAGCACAGAGCCCTACAGCCAGAAGTTTCTAGAAAAGGAAACCTCTGGCACTTTGGGTGGTTTCAGCATGTTGTCTGCCCAGTTCCTGCTTTGGAGACATCTAAACATTGGCTTACGAATCGGGAAGCTGTCTCAAGTCTCAGGCAGTCTCTATTCCTCTTTCGCACAGACCCTGAAGGCGGCCTTGCTGTCAGCCTTGCTCCCGGGATGGCTTTGCTGGCGAAGGCCCAGCTCCTCTTCCCCTCTTTTCTGAGAAGGACTGAGTGCAGAGTTCAAGCCAGGCAGCACTTGGGGTGCTCTCCTGACAGGTCAGCTGACCCAGGAGCCCCAAGCTGCCCAGAGCTGTGGCCTACGAGGTCCACCTACTCTCGCCTTCCCACTGGCTGTGTTGCTGTCCCTGCTGTCCCCCTCCCCGACTATAGCCACTCTCCCGGCTCCGCCTCGCAGTGCTCAAAGCCCCTCCATTGCTGACAGGCTGGCTGCTGCTTCAGAGATAGATCAGGGTGGGATTGTTCTTCCCCAAGACCCTTTCAGGGCACTTTAGGGGCAGTGACCCCAGGGAAGGGGCTGTCTGGCCAGGGGCTAACGTGCTTTCCTCTGCTGCCCCAACCCCAGCTGCATAGATTCGTGGTTTGAGGTGAACAGATCTTGTCCAGAACACCCTGCGGACTGACCCTACCGGGTTTGCTTGCCGACTCCTCTCAAAGGTGAGCCTGTGAGGGGGGTGCTTCTAGCTCCAGGCTCAGGGTCACAACTCCAGAGGGGGCTTCGGGGGTGGGGGAAGCTGGGCCGTCCTCAGACACCCCACCGAGAAGACAGTGGGAACAGAGGCAAGCTGGGAGCATCTCACCCATCAGTGGTTGTCCGGAGGCAGGGGTGCTTTTCCTTGCGGGGAACGGTGAGGTGTGGAAATGCCGTGTGGGTAATTAGCAAGTTCTGGGCAGTGAGTAGGGCAAAGGGAATCTCAAGCAGCGGGGATCAATCTCCCTGCAGAAAGCTCTGGAAGATCCCCAGGAGGGTGGCGCCATGTCCATACCCAGCTCCGCCCAGCCCTCATACCTCTCCTGGAGTCCCCACTTCTCTGGTAACGGGGGGCTAACTGCCCTCCTGCCACCCTGGGGATATGTTGCCTGTCAGCTACTGGTTCTGGCACCTACAGGGCACCTCTCTTACCTAGCACACCGCTTATGGGTGCCTCTGAGGCCACCAGCCCAGACCTGACCCCTGTGCCTTCCCGGGTCCCCACCAACAGACAAACAAAAGCCCCCCCTCACTGCACTCCCACCTAAAGGTTCGGGGGCCTCTTTTTTCCCTTCTCCTTTTCTCTCTCCTGTTTTTGTTTTGTTTTCTGTTGTTAGGTTTATTTTATTTATTCCAAGTAACCTCCCAGAACAGATGATGATGTCAGACAAATCAGGGACATTTGCTCTTTTTACCTTCACCTCAAAAACCAATGACATGGGGAGAAGAAAAAGCCAGGGAGAGGGAGCGGAGGCCAGCCCCGGAGCACAGGTCCAGATTCCGGCATGATGTTTGGCCTTGGGGGTCCCTGCGCAGCTGGACCCTGGCGGGACGCAGCGTCCAGCCCACAGCCAGACGGAGCACGACTCACTCCTTGCGGTCCACACAGGGACAGCAGCCCCTGTCCCCGAGAGGAGGCTCACCGGACACGGGCAGAGCTGAACTTGGGACACCAGTGGGGACAGGGCACACCTTCCGCACCGACTTCCAGGAAGCGGCTCTCCCTCCCTCCCCGAGGACACCAGAAGGGATGAGAGTGCGTCCGAGAGAAGAGCGAATCCACCGCGATCCCTGCCCGCAGCCTGCAGCCTGCAGCCCTCGGCCAGGAGGGCAAAGGGCCTTTTCTTTTTCACCTTTGAAAGGCATTGTGGGTCTGTCTTTAAAGTGTTTACAAAAAAAAAATTATTTAAAAAAAAATAAGTCTAGTGTCTCCTGGTGTTTCCCCTCGTGATGTTTACAGAAGGCTGTGTGCTGGCCAGCTGCAAGCTGCTCGGTGAGAGAAAGGGCCCGGCCTGGCCTCCTCGCCAGTGCTGGCGGCCCGAGCACCAGGCCTCTCCGCTGGCCCCGGCCAGCATCACCCTCTCACCTGCCGCTGCTTCCCATTTTTTTCCGGCTTGGTTTTGCACTTTTTTCCTCTTGGGACCCCAAAATCTTTACTTCATTGCCAAACAACAACAATAACACAAACCCCCACCAAGGACTCCGGTCCCACCTTACACCATTTCTTTTCTTCCTCTCCTCCCGGCTCCGGTCAGTTGGGAGCTTTAAGGATCACAAGTGTCTTGCAAAAATGCCTGAACGTTTTTCTTGTGCCCTTGTGGATTTTCTTTTTCCAGGAAACTTAGAGACTTGAATAAAGAAACAACAGTACAAGCAGCTGTGTTATCAGGCACTCCATTGGAGAACACTTAGCCCTTGGCGTTCACACATGGCGTCGGCCCATGCCAGATAGGTTTCTGTATTTATATATTAAAATTTAAAAAACAAAACAAACAGAAAATTTAAAAAATGTTTAAAAAAATTGTTCCGAGCTTGGGAGAGAAGCTTTCTTCATTAGTTGAGGTGTTTTGATATGGTATTAAAATAATGTCTAATGAAAGATGCACTGTGTGGATTTATTTGAATGAAGCATTGTTAACACTGTCCAGGAATGGGGCAGAGGCTGATCTCCCGCTCCCGCCTGCACCTCCCTCCTGAGCATCCCTTCCGGCTCCCCCGTGGGGCTGCAGGTGTGGCACATAGCTCTCCCGGGGCTGGAGGAGCCAGGGTGAGCATAGGTCAGCCGCAGGAGCCGAATGACCCTCGGAAGTAAGCACCACGCAGCCAGCTTGCTGCCATCGTAGTGGCTGTGGAGAGGTGCCACCAGGAAGATGTGCGGGGCCACTGGCCTCACAGCCACCTGCCACCCCATCCCAAGTCCCACAGCCCTGCCTGTTGCTGTCTGCATCTCCGTGCTGACTCACGGGCCTGCTCCATCGGGGCCCAGGAAGAGGCCCGGGTTTGGGGCCCAGCCAGCTCAGAGCCCTTGAACCAGAACCAGCCGCTCCAGCTCACAAAAATTGGCAGTGCCAGCGGGAACTTCAGGGGAGGGGAGGGGCAGAAGCGCATGCCTGGCCCCGTCTCTGGCCAGACAGGCTCCCAGGGGGCATTCCAGGGCCTCCTTCACAGCCTGCGAAGGAAAGCTCTGGAGGGAGGTGACTCCACACATTCGTTACCGTGTTCTTGCTAGACCTGCCCTTTGAGCTGAGGGCTCAGGGTGCCACCAGGTCCAAGGGTCTAGGCCATCCCTGCTGCACTGGTCTCTGGCTCCACAGTCATCTCCCTCAGATGCTTCCTGAAGTACCTGGCGTGTGCAAGGGCCTTCACCCCACAACAGCAGGCATGCATGAGCCAAGGCAGACAGGCAAGCACACAGCATCTGAGAAATACTGAAGTTCAAGGGGCTCAGCCTCCAGCTCACATCAGCCCACAACAGAAAGCCCAGGCTCTGTTGACGCCGTCATGAGAAGGGATGGCAAGAATGTGGGCTCCGAGAGGTTGCATCTGGGCTCCTACTTCCCTGCAAGAATGACCTGGGAAAAAGGACTTGATTCATCTGAACTTTGGCATCATGACACGTGAAGCAAAGACAACAGCACGCAGCCCAGCAGAACCCCAAGGGTCGGGGCACCTGCCCTGAAGGCCTAGCACTTGCACAGTAGGCTCCCTGGTGGCTCTGTCACCGCAAAGGGCACCGTTCTATTCACAGCACCTCTCGCTTCTGCCTGGCAACTGTGTCTCCCTGTTCTATATTTAATTCCACCAGCAAAGCTGGCGGGGCAGGGCCCAGCTCTGAAGATCTCCTTGCCTGACCCCTGGACCCGGAGACAGAGACCATGCACACACCCACCTTGGAGGCTGTTGGTTCAAGCCCGGCCACTATGGCAGAGCCACCAGTGACCGAGTGGCTGTTGAATTGTGTGGGGCAAGGCCGTGGCCCACACTGGGTGCTAATCCAGGCTTTTGGGGGCTGGTGCTCATCCTCCCAATCCCCACCCCCGCTGACTTCTGCTCCCGCCTGGCACAGTGCAGCCCTCTGCTGGCTGTCACGTCCTCTGAACTTGACCCAGGGTGGGACTGGCTGTCTGGGCTGGTGCTTCTCCCTCCTCCTCCTGCTCCCCACCCCCCACAAGGCTCCCTATACTGTTCCTGCCCTGCCCTTCTAGGGGAAGATGACTTGGTGGAGCGGGCAGATGTCTGCAAGGGCCCAGCTCGCTTTTCTGGGGTTCCTGGACAGGAACTCCTCACTGAGACCATACATCTAATAGCCATTTAACTGCTGTTGGGGTTTATAGGAGAATGTCCTTATTCTTAGGAGATGGATGCTGAATTATATAGGCGAATGATTTTAAGAAACATGTAATCAAATTCTGAATGATTTTCCCTACCCCCTTGCAAAGAAAAGTACACACACAAAGCAAATAAGGCAAAATATTCATTGTTTGAATTTGCAGTGGCTGCTTGTTTCCGTGAATGGTGTACTTGTTCTTTCAACTTTTCTGTATGTTTGGAATTTTTCTTAATTAAAGAAAATGAATTTATGGAAAAATGATTATTTGCTGAGTGCCTATCAGCTGCCAGGCCTCCAGAGGGTGCATCGTGGAAGAGACTGCCCCTGCAGAACCACCACCACCACACCAGAGGGGCCCCACAGTTGGATTGCTCAGGTGCTGGATCGGTCAAAGGAGGAGGGCCAGCAAGACTGGCCACCAGACCGCTCCTCCCCCATGGTATAGCCTCCGCTCACCCCTAGGGCAGCCAGAGGACAAATGTCACAGGAGTGTGTCCATAAGGCTCCATTCTGCGTCACTGCTGCTGGGAGAGACCCATGTTGACACAGGGAAGGAGAGGGTTCTGAGGATTGAGGGGTTGTGGGGCTGCTCCCTCAACCCAGGGCCTAAAAATTTGCTGGGATAGATGAGGGCTTTGTGGGTGGGTCCCCAAGAAGCTCAGAGATGAGTTGTTGCAAAGTCCCTTAGCAAGCCCGAGGCACAGGGGTGAGGGAGATGGGATTGGCACCATCAGCTCCGGGAGGTGTCAGAGATTTTTCCAAGCCTTCATCCCAGTGGTTGGCTGAGAACCACCTGAACAAGGGGTGGATTCCAGACAGCAGGTGTCCAGAGCAGAGGTTGGTGGGGATGAAGTTTATGGTGTCGGGCGCCCTCTTGTGGGTTTAGGAAGGAACAACTACCAAGTATGGGAGATGAGCTCTGGCCAATAGGATCCACAGATGGGCCCAGAGGTAGGTAAAATGACTTTGAGGGCACAAATGCTGGAGTTGCCAGGACACCACACCATGAGGAGTGTTGTCAAGTTCCAGCAACTGCTTGAAGAATATACTCACAATATCCTCAGGCCCTGTGTTGGACTCTGTAGCAAAATATCAGCGGGAAGACAGGGAACTGACTTGCTGGCAACCCGGTTCTGGCCCCAGGCTGCAGTAAGTGAGCAAATAGTCTAAAGTCATGGTGGTGCTGGGCTGGCCAGAATGGGAAGGCAAAGTGGGGATGGGGCTGCCACCTGCTGATGTCAGGTAGCAGGCAACCTATCAACAAATTCTTTCCTGTCCCAGGAAAGGGGTCCTGGTTCTCTGGATGTGGGAGTGCTTGGGAGCAGTAGCTGGCCTCATCCTAGGCCTGGAATGCACTCTGACACCCAGGAAGGGACTGTGGCAGCGGGAAACAAATGGCTTCATTAGTGTTTGCTGGACCAAAGGTTCTTTCCTTGCAAAGTCAGCTACATGAATGAAGTTTCTAGAAGGTAGGGGCTCTGAAGTCAAGGCAGTAAGGGGAGGAAGGTCTGCAGGGCCACTCACAGCACCTTGCCTGGGTTCATAAGGCCTTGAGGATCCAATGCAGCCTTCAGCTGCCGCATGGTCTCCACGCCCACCACGCCCACCTCCTCCTGCAGTAGCTGCCGCTTGCCCAATCCAATCCCATGCTCCCCTGTGCAAGTTCCGTGGAGTGCCAGAGCACGCCTGAAAGGCCAAGGGGGACACCCTCAGCCCTCTGGCCCAAGCTTTCCCTACCCCCACTACCCCCTACCCCGGACTGGGCACCCACCTGCCCAGATCCTCAGCAAAAGCCTTGACCCTATGGAGCTCCTCAGAATCCTCCGGGTTGACCAGCAGGATGCAGTGGAAATTGCCATCACCCACATGCCCCACAATGGTTCCTGGGGGCTCAAAGAACACAGCTGTCAATGCTGCCAGCCCAGCCCTCATGCCATCTGCCTTTCCTCTGCCCTGCCCCGCCCTAGGCACCCCTCCTCTTAAACCTGAACAGGCAGAACCTGTGAGTCCTGAGGCCTTCAGCTCCTCCTTTGTCTGCACCAGGATCTCTGGCAGCCGGGAAATGGGTACACAGACATCCGTGGAGTAGCCCTGGGTTAGAGGGCCAGCCGGTGAGGCCCCCGTCAGCCCCCACCTGCCCCTAGGCCCTGGCAGTTCGTCCAGGTGTGTTCCCCAGGCCTTGGGTTCCCACCACTCCATCCTGGCACTTTGGCCTAGGCCAGCTCCCAAGGGTTTAACATGTGTCAGTGAGTTAGTCTGTCTCCCCACCCCCATTCCACCCTCCAAGTACTGGTTACTTGTTCAGCTAGGCCCTGCCCACTATGGCTGGATGCTGGATTGCAAAGTAGGAGGGCCAAGCCGCAGGGTCACACCTCCACCCCCTCTCACCTTACAGCCAGGCCGCAGGGCCAAGGCCGCGTACCAGGCGTTGTGCCGTGCCGCCCAGAGCCGGCTACGCTGCTCGGCTTCGCTGGCCCAGGAGAAGTGAGCGGCTCCGTTGTGCTGGGCGATCTCTTCTGCAGCAATGGTGAGGGTGGAAGAGGGCTGGCAGCAGCCCGATGTGGGGCAGGTCAGGCCCCTGGCCCTCCCCTCCCTTCCCCTCTAGCACACCTGCGCGCTGCACTTGTTCAGCCAGTGCCTGTTCGGAGCCGTGGAACTCCAGAAAGAGCGTGGGCGCCACGGGACAGTGGAGTTGGCTGTGCCTGTTGCAGGCATCCATCATGACGTCATCCAGGAACTCTAGGAGCAGAGAGAGGGCCAAACCAGGTAAGCCCAGGCTGTCAGATGGGGTCTCTTCCAGAGAGCACATCCTGATCACGCCCAGGAGCTCACCGATACGGGCCACGGGCACCGCAGCCTGGAGAATCTGAACGGTGCAGTCCACTGCAGCCTGGACACTGGGGAACGCACAGGTAGCGGCCACCGTAGCCTCAGGTGCAGGGTGCAGGCGCAGGGTGGCGGCTGTGATGAGCCCCAGGGTCCCCTCAGAACCCACGAAGAGACCGGTGAGGTTGTAGCCAGCTGCAGACTTCCTGTGTGTAGAGAGGGAGTTCTGTCCAGCATCTGGAATTGGGGGGGATCAAGAGGGGTGCACCGTCCCCCGGCTGGGACTGGCTCAGAGTCAGGCGGGGCACAGCAGGCGCTCACCGGAAGTGGCGGCCCTGGCCTGCGGTATGAAGCAGCCGTCCATCGGGCAGCACCACCTCCAGGTTGAGCACATTGTCCCGCATGGTGCCATAGCGCACAGCGTTGGTGCCCGAGGCCCCTGTGGCCGCCATGCCACAAAGAGAGGCGTCCGCACCCGGATCTGGGGGTGCACAGCGGAGAAGGGCAGTTCAGGTCCCCCATGAGAGAGGTGGGGACAGGGCGAGGGAGTGTCCTGAAGATCCACATCAGTTCTGCCTCCCAGCATGGGGTGGGGGTTGGTCAGCCCCACACCTACCCACGGGAAACCAGAGGCCACTGTCGCGTAGCTGCTTGTTGAGAGCTTTGCGCGTGACACCAGGCTCCACCACCACAGAGAAGTCCTCGGGGTTCAGCTCCAGGATCCGGTCCATGCGCGTCAGGTTAATGCAGACCCCGCCCTGGAGGGAGGTGCCCGGCGTGAGGGGGGCCATCCCACCTTGGTCACCCACCACCCTGCCACATCCCCGCACCGCCCTGAGTCCCAGCCTGGCTCAGCCCCAACAGCCAGGCCAGGCTGCAAACGGTGAAGGAGGCAGCCACACGGGTGCCAAATCACCTCCTGCCCTCCGGTGGAGAAGGTGGGGGTGAGGAGGGGCAAGGGGTATGCCACCATACCTGCGTGGCACAGACGCCCCCTTCAAGGCCGGTGCCGGTGCCAAAGGGGATGATAGGCACGCCCTGGCCATAGCACAGCGCCGCCAACCTGCTGACCTGCTCAGCGCTCTGGGGCCACACCACAGCATCCGGGGGCTGGCACCTGCAAGTGGGCCATGGGCAGGGTCAGCTCGCCCTGCAAGACCTCGCAAGCGGCCAAGGGCCGAGGACACCGTCTCAGAGTGGACAAAGTCAGGGCACCCGAAGCAGGTGCAGGGGCTGGAGGGAAGGGGCGAGGAGAGACCCCCTGCTAGCCTCCCCCCACCTCACCGGTGCATGGATTCATCACGCCCGTGCTGCTCCCGCACCACAGCGGCAGTGGACACGTGCGGGCTCCCCACCACCGCCTTCAGGGCCTCCACGAAGCCCTCGCTGAGCATGCCCTGTTGAGAGAGAAATGCGTCGCCAAGGACAACCCTGGCCACAGGCCAGCCCTGGTCGCAGGCGGGAGGGGACAGGGCTGCCCGGGGGGCTCGAGAACCCGGGCCTCTCTCCCATCCTGCCCTACCTGTGTCCCCTGGGAGCTGTACCCCCTCCAGAGGGGCAGCCCCGAGAGGGCCACCCGGAGCAGGCGGGCCATAACTACACAGCTACACCAGCAGGTGAATGGCCTCGGGCACCGCGGCCCAGCCCATTGGCTGAGCCGGAGGTGGAGCCTGCTTAAGGTAGCCCCGGCTTAAGGCGGCCCGAGTCGGGGGCGGGACCTGTGGGTGTCCTCCGAAGGAGAGGTGGGCTCAGCAGACACCTTGGGGAACAGGCACAGCAGCCACTCTTAGGCTGAGGACTCCTCCATGGCCCTAGGGCAAATGGACTCCTGGGAGAGGATTAGCAGTCCCCGCTTCTCCCATTACCTCTGTTTTCAAGCTGCAGCTTCCATTCTTGTGCCTTTGTGCCATCCAACTCCAGTCAGGACGCCTCCAGGCCCCCCAGGTGGCCTTGTCACATGCTGTGGCCTCCTGCGCCTGAACCACCTGCAGACTGGCCAGCGTCCCAGTTTGTCACCTCCCTGCAGATCTCAGTCAGTACAATGCCACTGTCAGGGAGGTCCACCAATCAAAGAGGATGCAAAGAAGGACACTGTGGGGTGTGGTAAGGCCGTGGGACAAGCCAGGAAGGCTTCCTAGAAGAGGAGTAGTGAGGATGAGCCGTTTCCCAGGTAGGTAAAGGAAAAGACTAGAGTCTTTGCAGTCCCCACCATATCCACCCCCTTCCAGGGTACACCACCACCACCAGCAGCTGCAGCAGCTGGGAAGGGCCCAGGACACAGTGCCAGCACCTAGCCTCTATTTCCCTCCCAATGAAGTCAGGAAGAAAACCCCTCCCTTGTCCTGCTGGGTTCTTCAACAGCAAGACTTTAAAAAAAAAAAAAAAAAGATTTATTTATTTTTATCCAAAGTCAGGTATATAGAGAGGAGGAGAGACAGAGAGGAAGGTCTGTCTGATGATTCACTCCCCAAGGGGCTGCAATGGCTGGAGCTGAGCCAATCCGAAGCCAGGAGCTGCTTCTGGGTCTCCCACACAGGTGCAGGGACCCAAAGCTTTGGCCTGTCCTCCACTGCTTTCCCAGGCCACAGGCAGGAAGCTGGATGAGAAGTGGAGCTGCCGGGATTAGAACCAGCACCCATATGGGATCCTGGCGCGTTCAAGGTGAGGACTTTAGCCACTAGGCCACACCGCTGAGCCCACTTCAACAAGACATTTAAATGAATTTGCCAGATCACAGAATTAGCACAGATTCGGCACTGGCTCTCAGGATTCCTGACTTGAGGCAGCCTCTAGGCTACAAACTACAAGGCATGGGTCCAACAGTGTTTTGTTTTGTGTTGTTTTAAGATTTAATGATTTTGGGCCTGGCGCAAGTGGTTAAGGTACTCGCTTTGCATGCCCTGGGATCCCATATGGGCACCGGTTCTAATCCTGGCGGCCCTGCTTCCCATCCAGCTCCCTGCCTATGGCCTGGGAAAGGAGTCGAGGATGGCCCAAGACTTTGGGACCCTGCACCCGCGTGGGAGACCCGGAAGAGGCTCCTGGCTTCGGATCAGCATAACATCGGCCGTTGCACTCACTTGGGGAGTGAATCATCGGATGGAAGATCTTCCTCTCTGTCTCTCCTCTCTCTGTATATCCGCCTTTCCAATAAAAATAAAATCTTTTTAAAAAAAAGATTTAATGATTTTTCTTTGAAAGATTTTACAGAGAGAGAAATGGGGAGACAAAGATCTTCCATCTGCTGGTTCAATCCCCAAATGACCACAACTGCCATAGTTGTGCCAATTCAAAGCCAGGAACCAGGAGCTTCTGGGTCTCCCACGTGGGTGCAGGATCCCAAGGCTTTGGGCCATCCTCCACTGCTTTTCCAGGCCATAAGCAGAGAGCTGGATGGGAAATGGAACATCTAAGACACGAACTGGTGCCCATATGGGATTCTCATGCCTGTGAGGCAAGGACTAGCCAATTGAAGCCATCGCACTGGGCCCTCCCTCATTCTTCTCTATTTAGTTACAGTTATTCTATAAGGGAGAGTGCCACTGCTCCCTCATTTATTTACTGTCTGTCAGTGTGGACTTGTGTATAATTATCATATTCTGTAGGGTGTAATCTAGTGCTGTTATCATTCACGAGGGTTTATGGAAAATGGAATTAAGTTTGTTTTGGTGCAGCAATGTTTGAAAGCCATGTGCAGAACTCCCCGAGGACTCTTGCGTTGCTTTTCTTGTTCATATCACCCAGCTGTGTGCTTCAGGGGCCTCTTGCACAGAGTATTCTCTCCCCTTAACACCAAACCTCCACTCCCCCTCCTTTTTTTTTCAATCTATTTAAAAGGCATGAAGACAAAGAGAGCTTCTCTTCTCTTGCCCATTCCTCAACTGCCTGCAACTGCCAGGACCGAGCCAGGCCCAAGCCCAGAACTCCATCCACGTCTCCCACAGGAGCCCAAGGACTCGGAGCAACACCGCCTGCCTCCTCGCAGGACGCGCGACTGGGAAGCTGGAGTGGAAGCAGAGGAGCCGAGGGGCACCCCCATGACGGATGCTGCACCCCAATCTGTGTCCTAACCCTATGCCTAATCCCTGTGGGCAGCACCTCTTACCTTCTGATGCCCAGGCGTTCCAGCAGGTACAAGTTTGTTCCCTCAAATTAAAAAATGAAAAAAAAAATCATGGCATTTGATCTGGTAACACTTCTACTTCCCATTGAAAAACTGAGAAATAAATTTATGTTGCTGAGGCCAAAGAAAAGAAATAAAAAATAAACCTGAGAGTGGGCCCAGTAAGGAAGATTAGCCCTATCAGATAATAAAACATAGAACTTTGTGTGTTGTTTCGGCACATGGATGGACAGAAAGATCGATGGAAGCGAACAGGAAGTTTAGAGAACACATCCAAGTGCTCAGGGAAGTTTGGTGGTTGATGCAAGTGAGACCTTTAGTCACTTTAGTATAAAATGGGATTAGTACCATGTAATACAAAGGGACTTGAGACATTTGTGGAAAATTAGGAGGGACAGAACCAACTGCTTATGTGTGATGAAGGCAGGAAAGGACAACAGCCCAGTGTTCTTCAAGTCGCTTTCCTAGAAAACCAGCCTGGACTGAAACGGAACACAGAGGCATCCCCTGAGTTGGCAGAAAAGCATTATGGGTTCTGTGCAGTGAAGGATTGACTCCCCAAGTCTGGACTTGGCTAAACCGTGACCATACCTGGTTCTTGCCCAGCTCCTGGGAAGTGGCCACTGAATTCTTGCAATATTCTGTCTGATGAACATGTGACTGTTACCTTGAGGCCTTAGAGCAAGGCCTTCCATGACTCATAGTGGTGGATGTAGTGAGGAAACGGATACGAAATAAGATGCAGTCATGTGACTGTCATCTGGCTTTTGAAGGGGATGGAATCCTCTGAGGTGCCTCAAGGACACTGGGCTAAGTGTAAGGAGGCCATCCCAAGCCTGAGACCAGGAAGCTAGAAGATGGGGTGTAGGGCATTGGGTTCAGTGGGTGTGGAGTTCCAGTTTTACAAAATGAGGAGTTCTGCTGATAAACGGTGACGGTGTAACTTTGTTGGACATGTTTAATACCAATGTTTATGAGCAGAGTGACACAGAGAGAAAAGCAGAGGGCTTCCCCATGCCGTGGTTCTCTCACTGAATGCCGCAGTAGCCTGTGCAGGGCCAGGTCACACTGGTGTGCATGGAACTAAATCTGGGTCTCCCGCAGGGGTGGCAGGGCTCCAAGCAATTGAGCTAATGTGCTTGTTTCCCAGGATGCATTAGCATGCCATTGGAGCAGATACGCTGGAGCCTGAACTCAAAGCAGGTGCTCTGGTATAAATGTAGGTACCGAGATGGCCACATCACCTGCTGGACCACCATGTCCTCCAAGAGGGGACATTTCACACGTGTATTTTACTACATTTTTTTTTAAATAGGGAGAAAAGGACCTGGTACGGTGGCCTAGAGGCTAAAATCCTTGGCTTGAATGCACTGGGATCCCATATGGGTGTCAGTTTGTATCCTGGTGGCCCTGCTTCCCATCCAGCTCCCTGCTTGTGACCTGGAAAAACAGGCCTAAAGCCTTAGGACCCTGCGCCTGTGTGGGAGACCTGGAGGAAGTTCCTGGCTCCTGGTTTTGGATCAGCACAGATCCAGCTGTTGCGGTTACTTGGGGAGTGAATCATTGGACAGAAGATCTTCCTCTCTGTCTCTCCTCCTCTCTATATATCTGGCTTTGCAATAAAAATAAATAAATCTTTTTTAAAATTAGGGGGAAAAAAATCTCATATGCCCTGACTACCCCTGAAATTTCTTTACTCATCAGTACCAAAGGCTGTCTTAGATATTTTACCAAGTGCTCATTTCATGCCTCTTTCAACCTGGTGCAAACTTCGCAAGGACAAAGAGCTCTGTCTCTAGCTCACAGCTCTGCCCAGGTGTGATGCCTGCCACTCAGCAAAGGCACAATGCACTTGGTTACACGAATGCCAAAACAAGGAGAAGAGCATAAAAAAATACGTGAGCCCTAGTACTTCAGACAGAGGATTCCACAGTCTGACCAGGAAGAGGGTGTGGCTGCTAGTATATAAGCAAAACTTCATCTACATCTTTAACTTTTAGGCCAAAGTCCAAATGCAGGAATAGAAGTTCAGACTTGGGGTTTCTATTTTGTCCTGTGGAGTGGATCACTTAATGAACAGAGATTGGGCACGGTGCGATAGCGTAGTGGTTAAGATCCTCACCTTGAATGCGCCAGGATCCCATAAGGGCACCGGTTCTAATCCCGGCAGCTCCGCTTCCCATCCAGCTCCCTGCCTGTGGCCTGAGAAAGCAATTGAGGACAGCCTAATGCCATGGGACCCTGCACCTATGTGAGAAACTCGGAAGAGGCTCTTGGTTCCTGGCTTCAGATCGGTGCAGCTCTGGCTGTTGTGGCCACTTGGGGAGTAAATCATCGGACGGAAAATCTTCCTCTGTCTCTCCTCCTCTCTGTACATCTGCCTTTCCAATAAAAAATAAATAAATCTTTTAAAAAACATAAAATGAATGAATGGAGATTTCTTTCTTGCTGGGAAGGCCAGCGTTGAGTTGTCACCCTTAGTAAAGACCTCCTAGATGTGTCATGTTGTGGCAGAAGAGAGGTGAGCTGAGGGCTGAGAGCTTGTGGGAACCAATGTTGCCAGCCACCGCCTCCAGCCCTCTGTAAACGGTGTGAGACCATACCCGAGAGTACAGCTTTGAAGGTGTCATGGGACACATTCAAACTGGCACAGCTGAAACCGAACAGGATCAGGCAAAGCCAGGACCACCCAGTGTTGCCAGCACATTAACAGCAAAGAGTGAAGGCCAAGAGAGGCTGTGTGGAGGGAAGAACCTCTAAATCAAATGTCATCAGACACCTGCAGTCTGCATCTTGAGTCTTCAACATCTGAAGGATGATGTCTATGAAGAGAATTGAGAACTGCCAATACCAGCTGGGTAGGGGAGGACTAGTAAGCAGACATCTCCATTCTTTTTAGTGCGTGATGATGGCATTATCTTTAGGCCTGATACATGTTTGACACCCTCCTGGGATGTCTAGCGCCCTCTGGAAGGGCTCCATGCAGCCAAGGCTATTTTCATGTGTGTTGTTGTGGCCTTATGCTGACGCTGATACTGATGACAGAGCAGTTGGAGGGCCATAGTGCTGGCGCCAGCATCAGACTGCGCTAGTGCTAAGGTGAGCCTTCATGTGACATAGAATTTTGAAAAATCCACATATGCTTCCTGGTACTTGAAGCTTCTCCGATGAGGCCACTGGTGAGTATTAATGTGGCTGTTTAATACTGTGCAATTCAATGGATCAGTGTTTTGCAAGATCTGCCTGGCTCAGTGAACCAGTGTTTATCAACTGATCAAGGCATGATGTCACAGAGCATGCCCAGATAAAAGCTTTATTCAACGTACAAGGAAAAAAAAATCAACGAGTTTTAATGTAACAAAGGACAAAACCTTCATTGATGTGATCATGTGTCATGATCCATGATTGTGCCACATGGTGACCTCACTTTTGCAAGTAAATAAACATGGAAAAATGTTTGTGACTATCCTATGGACAAGCCCCATTATTGTTGACACTTTGAGCATTCGCTACACTTATTGTTGAGACCTATTATCATTACGGTCTCTTTATATCCTATAGTGTCACCCCAGCAAGCAGTGGGTGGTGCAACAGAAGTGGAATTGGGGGTGTGGGCATTTAGCTATGAAGACATCTATGCCCCTCACCAGAGTGGGCTCAGTTTTGGCTCTGGCTGCAGATTCCAGCTCCCTGTGGACACAGACCCTTGGAGGGTCTAGAGGATGGCCCAAGTCGTTCAGCTCCCACCACTCACGTGGGAGTTCCTGCTGGAGTTCGATCCGGAGTTCCTGCTGAGGATTTCCACTTCTCAGTGTCTGCGTGCCAGAAAGGAGAGTCAACAGCCACTAGGGCGAACAGGACGAGTGACCGGAAGACACACTGCTATCTTAGCGGGAAGTCAGTCAAGGCAATGTTTAAATACCCACTGGTTTCCAAAAACAAAGCAAAACAACCAACTTCCTTTATTTCTAAAGAGAGATCAAGAAAAAATGTGATTGTAAGTGGTACAAAGTCTTTAAAAAAAAAAGAAAGCAGGCCACATGCAAAGTGATTGCTTAGGGTTTGTCTGCATAAGGTGCTTAGGGGAAGTCATGGGGGGTGTGTGTGAGAGAGAATGTGTGGGTGGAGGGACATTTTCCCTTCATTTTGAATATTTTAGTGTTTATTCTGTTAAAACATGCACTTTTTTTTACAGAACTCAGATCACACACTTACATATTCTTGTGTGATCTGCAGTTTTTGATTTCTCAGTGGATTAGACACTTCCTTATGCGATTATTACCTGTCCTCCTCTCCAACAGATCCTCCAGTTCTGCTTGCTGTTGCCAGTTTATGTCGCTTAGACCAGCAGTGTAAGGAATAGCTTGTGCACAAGATCCAATGTGAGGATCATGGACCCTGTTACATTTTAATATAATGAATGATTTGTAAAGATTTTGATTTTACAGGTCGATCTGAATTGTGTAAACGTGTTTTTACCAATTATTCCTACCCACGGCATTATTACTCTTTAAGTGCTGGCCATCTGGTAGGTAAAAACAATGTTTTAATATTATGATTTTTTTTTAGATTTAGTAAAGATAAACATTTCTGATAAATATATCACTCTCTGTATTTCGCTAATTGTATATTCATATGTGTAGCCTATTTTTCTTATCGAAGGCCTTGTTTTTCTTTCTTTTTTTAAATTACAGAGCTAGAACTCTCACAACAATGCCTCATTTCCCCGACACTCACCACAGCCAGGCCGGATCAAGCTAAAACCAGGAGTCAGGAGCTCTGTCTGGGTCTCCCGAGCAGGTGCGGGCAGCCAAGCACTTGGGTTATTGCCTGTCACCTGGGCTGGTTAGCAGGCAACTGCACCAGAAGTGGAGGAGCCAGGAACTGAACCAGGCACCTGATACTGAGGCAACTTCTCATTCCAGTGCCTTGTTTGAATTCAAAGCCAGCTGACACCACCACACACACACACACACCTGTTAGAAAGGTCAAATCCAGAACCCCGACATCAGCAAATGTTGGTGAGGACACACAGGGCTCTTTGTTTGTTGGCACTGGCAATGCGAGATGGTATAGCTACTTTGGAAGATAGTTTGGTCATCTACCACAAAGCCAGACCTACTAACACCATCCCATCCAGCAGGCAGGCCAGAAACTTACCCAGATCAAAACCTGCAAGTAGGGCCCGGCGCGATGGCCTGGAGGCTAAAGTCCTCACCTGGAACACACCAGGATCCCATATGGGTACCGGTTCTAATCCTAAGCTCCACTTCTCATCCAGCTCCCTGCTTGTGGCCTTGGAAAGCAATTCAGGACAGCCCAGAGCCTTGGGACCCTGCACCCGCATGGGAGACCTGGAAGAGCTCCTGACCTGACTCCTGGCTTTGAATCGGGGCAGAACCAGCTGTTGCGGTCACTTGGGGAGTGAATCATCGGAGGGAAGATCTTCCTCTCAGTCTCTCTTCCTCTCTGTATATCTGGCTTTGCAATAAAAATAAATAAATCTTAAAAAAAAAAAACCTGCAAGTAGGTGTTTATGCAGAGTGGCTAGTGCTTGGATGAAAGCAAGATTTTCTTCAGTAAGAGAGTGGATAGACTGATATGTCCAGAAAGTAGAATACTATGCAGCAATATAAAGAAATGAGGTAGCAAAACATAAAAAGACATGGAGGAAACTTAAATGCACTTTAACCCATGAAGTCCCCGGTTTTCAATTCTGTGCATCCTTTATATAGGCTGATGGTACTTATGGGTTCATCAGTGAAGGTAAAAAGCTACATGCTCCAGCCAGTTGATAGTATGACAAGGCGGCACTAGGGAAACAGGAAAAAAATGAAGAATGTTCTAGATGACGTGTGTCATCAGCCATTTGACAAAACCTACAGCGACGTCTGTTGTGAAGCTTCCTCCATTGTAGCAACAGTTCCACTCCAGTGTGAGATGTTGTGGGTGGAGGGTTGGCTTGTGACTTTGTTACAGCAAAGGGGGTACTTCTGCTGAAAACTCAGTAAGTGCTCTAACAGTTGAAACAAGGGTTTGAGGGTGGGGAGAGGGGGTTGTGGGCCAAGGGATGTGAAGTCTTCCAGTACATTCTGAAGCCCTAATGTCCAACAGGTGATTGAGGTTCACCTTGTTTCCCTTGAATTAGCTCAGAAACTCTTAACTGGTCTCACTGCCCAATACACGAAAGTGGTAATTGTGTGAGGCGGGGCCGTGTTCATTACCTGTGGTATTTCACGAGTTGTATCAACTGGTCACCTTGTACACCTTAACTATATAATCTATACTTGGCCACTATAACGCTTTGTAATCTAAATCATAAGGTGTGCACTTTATGTAACAGTCTACTCTGCCTTCATAAAGCTGGTGTGTTTGAAAAGAAAGCAGCTGGAGCACGTTACAGCCAATTTTGTTAAAAGCCTGTGAGCCTAACGTCAGTGCCTCTGGAAAGCGCCAGCACGCGCGATAACTTGCTTCCTTATAGTTTCAAATGGAAATACAACGTTAGCTTTAAAAATGTACGATTTTTGTAGTTTGAGAGGAGGTGGTGGGTTGTAAACTCCGCGGGAAATGCTCACCCCGCCCTCTAACGGAGGCGGAGACTTTCCTCAGTGTCCCTGACGCGCGACCCCGAAGACTTGTGGGAAATGTAGGCCGAGGACCGCCAGACCCCTCCCCCGGAGGACCCTGGGAACGGCGAGCCGCCCCGTCCTGCGCATGCGTGGCGTGGCAAGCGGGCCGCGGGCCGCCCTTCCCCCGCCTCCATCCGCGAGCGGGTGACAGGGCCGCGGGCCCCGCGCGTGGCGGCCGCTCCCCGCCGTGACCCTGCCTGGCCTCGAGCCGCGCGTGGAAGCCGTGCCCTGCCAGGTAGGAGGGAGCCCGCGGGACGGCACTGTGCGGCCTGGGGCTGACGGGAAGGGAGTGAGGGATGGCTTCGTGCCCGGGCGGGGTGGGAACCCAAACTTCGGGCGACTCGCCGGCGCGAGGGACCCTCGGGGCGGCGTCCGCGGCTGCCCCGTGCCCTCCGACGGGCGGAACCGCCGCGACCCGCCCGGCCGGGCATGCGGGAGCGGGCGCGGCGCGGCGGCCGGCGGCTGCGAGAGAGCTCCCTTCTGCCCTTTGTCAGGAGACGTGCCTCCGACGGGCGGCGACGGGCAGCCGGGGTCCGGAAGCCTGGGCGGGCGGGACCGAACCGGGTCGAACCGGGCCGGCGGGAGCGGGACCGCCTGCCTGGCCACGCCCCGGATGCCGCGCTGCGTGGTAGACCCGGGAGGATAGCAGGTGGCGGCGGGTCCCTGATGCCCTGGACGTAACCCAGTGCGCTGGAGCTGCCGGCGGGTCCCTGATGCCACGGCCGTGCCCGGTGCGCTGGAGCTGCCGCCGGGTCCCTGATGCCACGGCCGTGCCCGGTGCGCTGGAGCTGCCGGCGGGTCCCTGATGCCACCGCCGTGCCCTGTCCTCCGCCGTCTACCCTGCGCCTTTTCCGTGTTTTATCAGCAAATGGAAAAGCTTCAGAAAGAACGACTTCCCAAGATCACGCAGCTGCCTGTCTAGCGCACTTGCATCTTTTTGTAGATTCCAGGTGGTTTCCATTTTTTAAATATAGACTTCTTAGAAATGTATTTAAAGATTGGTTTTGAAAGACAGAGAGGGAGAGACAGATCTTCCATCCTCTGGTTGCTGTCTCAAGACCTTTCAGTTTAAAAGCAAAAGGCAGAAATGCTTGATACTTTGTGAGCTCATTAATTGTCACGTTAGAGGTATACTATTCCGTCTTCCTATACTCCCTGTTTTCTCACCCTCGACCGTTTATGAACTTACTTTTTCTAACATTCATTTTATTTGAAAGGTAGAGTTAGAGACTGAGAGGCAGGGAAGGGTCAGTCCCTTAAAGGTTCTTCACAAATGGCGATATAGCTGGGGCCAGGCATCCACTGGCTGCTTTCCCAATGCCTTAGCAGGGAGCTGGATTTAAGTGGGGCAGCTGGGGCTTGAACCCATGTGTGTGTGGGATGCTGGTATCTAAGGTGTCAGTTTCACTGCTGTGCCACAACGTGACATCTCTACAATTCAAAAATTTTACTTTTCCTTATTCTTGTGTAGCATGTTACCACTCCCCAGGTCATTGGTTTTGTATTATTTTATCCTGGGCTTGCTGGTGTTCTCACTTTAGTATATTAGGCATTTTCTCCCTTTTGTCTTAAAGGGGTACCTGGTTCTTTATGGTGGCGGGGTACCTTCTTAATGTCTGTAACATCTATAGTAATGTCTCCTGGACTGTTTTAGAACACCTAGAGGTTTTTTACTTCTATTAATCTATTCTTATAACCAGATTGTGGGTTCACTATATTTCTCCATTGGGTCTTTTTTTCCCTCCTGGTTTCATGAGGTGGTAGTTGAAGCCATTCATTAAAACATTTTTTACAGGGCCAGTGTGATGGCTCAACTGGCTAATCCTCCACCTGCAAGCTCAGGCACCCCATATGTGCACTGGTTCGTATCCAGTCTGCTCCACTTCCCGTCTAGCTCCGCTTCCTGTCTAGCTCCCTGGGAAAGCAGAAATACGGCCCAAAGGTTTGAGACCCTGCAAATGTGGGAGAGACCTGGAAGAAGCTCCTGGCTCCCGGCTTCTGATGAACTCAGCTCCACTGCGGCTGTTATAGACATTTGGGAAGTGAACTAGCCAGTGGAAGATCTTTCTGTCTATAAATCTGCCTCTCCAATAAAAATAAAATAAATCTTTAAAAAAAAACAAAACATCACACACTGAAAATGTATAGATTATAAAATAAAAAGCTTGTCATCAGAGAAAATTAAAATTAAAAACAATTTTTACCAATATAAATATTCTTAATATTTAAAATGTCTCTGTAAAAAAAAAAACAAATAAAATGCCTCTGTAAATCTGTTTCATTATCATTCAGTTTTTTAAAAATACTTAAAAGATTTCTTGGAAGAGCAGAGTCACAGAAAGAAAGAGGGAGCTACTTGCCTCTGCAGGTTTACTCCCAAGTTGCTAGCAGTGACTGGATTTGAGCTAGTTCAAAGTCTGTTTTTCAAACTTTACTTTGTAGCTTCATTTTTTACCTGTTGCTGATTTATAAATGTATCCAGATCTCTGTTACTGACCTGTAACTTAATTATTATTTTGGTCAAAAAATAGATTGTAAATTTCAGTCCTTTAAGTTTGTTGTGATCTGTTTTGGGGCTAAGAACATGAAATATTTTGGGGCCAGTACTGTGGCGTAGGTGGCTCGTCCTTTACCTATGTGCTGGGATCCCAATGGATGATCAGCTGAACTGACCAGGAGCCAGGAGTTTCTTCCAGGTCTCCCATGTAGGTGCAAGGGCCCGAGGACTTGAGCCATCCTTCACTACCTTTCCAGGCCATGAGCAGGGAACTGGGTCAGAGATGGTGCCCTTATAGGATGCCATTGCTGCAGGCAGAGGCTTAGTGTGTTACACCAAGGCACCAGTTCCAAAAATGGAACATCCTGTTGAATGTTTTATGTATACCTGAGTAAATATTGTGCTTTGATGGTGGGGTCTTCTGTTAACTATTCACTGGGCAGGGGTAGTTGATAGTGTTGTTCAGCGTTTGTTTCTGTGGTTTTGAGAGAAAAGTGTTGAAGTACCCAGTTATAGTTGGGCTTTTATCTTTTTTTTCAGTCTATCAACATTGGTTGTATTTTGGCGTTACTGTGTCAGGTGCATGTTCGTTTGGGATTGTGAGGTCTCGACACATTCATGCTCATGTGATGTTTCTTCTTAATTCCTGGTAATTGGCCTTCTGAAGTTTACTGTGGCATTAATATGGTCATTCCAGCTTTGGTAGTCTGCAAGGTGCAGCTTTTTCATCATATTTATTTAGTTGTGTTATATTTAGAACAAGATGGTTATGAACAACAATTAGTGTGGTCTTTTTTTTTTTTTTTTTTGTAGCTTGACATCTTGTTTAACCGATGTGTTTATACCGATTGTTGATACAGTCAGGTTAAAGCCTACCAACTCACTGCTCGTTTCCTATATGTCCTACTTGATCTTTATTCCTAATTTCCTGATTTTCTCCCTTTTTTTTTTTTTTTTTGTATAAATGGGTACTTTTAATTATTTCATTTCACCTCCAGGATTAGCTTAAGGTTTATTCTTAGAAAAAGTTTATAAAAACTTCAGTGGTTATGCTAGGGTTCGTAATGGACGTTTAAAATTGATCAAGGACATGTATGTGTACTTAATAACAGTATGCTTTCAATTTCAGTCTCCCATTATTGTCATACATATTATTTTACATGTACTGAAAATCCATAATTGTTGTTACTATTTTTGCTTTACAAAATTTTTTAGACTCATTAAAAAATTTGTGAAAAATTTTATGGTGCAATTCCACAGGGTCTGGGATATTCCCCACCCCCCGCCACCAAATTCCCACCGCCCGACTGATTTTCCCCATGTTATCACAATAGTAGTCATGATTCCATCAGTCTGGTTTTGTTTGTTTGTTTTAGGTTTATTTATTATTCATTTTTTGGTAATATGGGCATTTTGATGCTGTGGATCCTGCCAATCCAGGAACATGCTAACTTTCTCCATTTTTGTTTTGGGCTCTTTGTTTTTGTTTTGTTTTGTTAAAGATTTATTTTATTTTTATTAGAAAGTCAAATGTACACAAAGGAGGAGAGACAGAGAGGAAGGTCTTCTGTCTGTTGTTTCACTCTCCAAGTGTCAGCAACGGCCGGAGCTGTCCCTGTTTGAAGGCAGGAGCCTGGAGCCTCTTCTGGGTCTCCCACACTGATGCAGGATCCCAGGGCTTTGGGCCATCCTCGACTGCTTTCCCAGGCCACAAGCATGGGAAGGGGGGCTGCCAGGACCACAACCAGCATCCATATGGGATACTGGTATGTGCAAAGTGAGGACTTTAGCCACTAGGCTACTGTGCCCCGCCCTAAGATTTATTTTTATTTGAAAAGCAGAATTACAGGGTTCAGTCACTCCCCAAGTGACCGCAACGGTCGGTGCTGAGCCAATCCAAAGCCAGGAGCCAGGAGCCTCTTCCTGGGTCTTTGTGCAGGTGCAGGGTCCTGAGGCCCTGGGCCACCCTCAACTGCTTTGCCAGGCCACAAGCGGGGAGCTGACTGGGAAGCAGGGTGCCAAGACACTAACCGGCACCCATATGGGATCCCTACATGTTCAAGGTGAGGACTTTAGCCAATAGGCCACCACGCCTGGCCCAAGATTTATTTATTTTTATTGGAAAGTCAGATTACAGAGAGAAGGAGATACGCGGGTGCAGGTTCCCAAAGCTTTGTGCCGTCCTCGACTGCTTTCCCAGGCCACAGGCAGGGAGCTGGAAGGGAAGTGGGGCTGCTGGGAATGGAACCAGCGTCCGTATGGCATCCCGGGCATGCAAGGCAAGGATCTTAACCACTGCGCCACTGCGCCGGGCCCTAGACAAGTTTTTTTAGACTCATTAGGAGACATTTTTAAAAAGATTTATTTTTATTTGAAAATCAGAGTTACAGAGAAAGGAGAGACATAGAGAGATCTTTCATCTGCTGGTTCACTCCCCAAATAGCCACAATCCCTGGAGCTGAGCTGATCCATGGTGAGGATACAGGAGCTTCTTCTGGGTCTCTCATGCAGGTGCAGGGTCCCAAGGTTTTGGGCCATCATCTTCTGCTTTCCCAGGCCACAGGCAGGGAGCTGGATGGGAAGTAGAGTAGCCAACACAAACCGGTGCCTGTATGGAATCTGGACACATGCCCACAGAAGTTCTCTAAATATAGTTCTGGTATAGATTTAATAATTAATTTTGATTTTATTTAAAAATAAATTTATTTCGGGCCTGGTGGCGTGGCCTAGCGGCTAAAGTCCTCGCCTTGAACCCGCCGGGATCCCATATGGGCGCCAGTTCTAATCCGGCAGCCCACTTCCCATCCAGCTCCCTGCTTGTGGCCTGGGAAAGCAGTTGAGGACGGCCCAAAGCTTTGGGACCCTGCACCCGTGTGGGAGACCTGAAAGAAGTTCCTGGATCCTGGCTTCGGATCGGCATAGCATCGGCCATTGCGCTCACTTGGGGAGTGAATCATTGAACGGAAGATCTTCCTCTCTGTCTTTCCTCCTCTCTGTATATCTGACTTTCCAATAAATAAATAAAATCTTAAAAAAAAATAAAAATAAATTTATTTCACTTTTTTAGAAAAAAAAATTTTGGCATAAAATCTTGGATTCATATTGTGTTGTGTTTTGCTGAGTGGAATTCTGGCTTAGTGGTTTTTTGCATTAGTTGCTTGTTTTCCTCAAAGCACTTAAAAAATGTCAGCGCATTGTCCTCTGGCGTGTGTGGCTGTGGTGAGCAGGGACTGTGGTCTGCCGGGAGTCCGGCCCCGTGCCTGCTGAGGGCTTTGTTTAGCCTTGGTTACCCCAGCTTTGGAGAAGATGTGGCCATTGTGTTTTGGTGTTGATTCCTTTTGTGCAAGATATCTGAGCTGTCCTAGTTTGATATCATGCATTAGTTTGAGAAAAGGTTGGACCCCTATATCTGCAAATATTTCCTTCCTTTTGGAATTCCCATTACATATTTGTTGTACCATTTGATACTGTCTGACAACTTTTGCATATAGGATTATTTTTTTCCCATTCCATTTCCTTTTATTCTGATTTTATATTTTTTTTAAAAGACTTATTATTATTTTAATTGGAAAGTCAAATAGAGATAGGAGGAGAGACAGAGAGGAAGATCTTCTGTCTGATTATTCACTCCCCAAGCGGCCACAACAGCAGGAGCTGAGCCAATCTAAACCCTAGAGGTTGGGAGCCTCTTCCAGGTCTCCCATGTGGGTGCAGGCCCCAAGGCTTTGGGCCATCCTCAACTGCTCTCCCAGGCCACAAGCAGGGAGTTGGATGGGAAGCAGGGCCGCTGGGACTAGAACTGGTGCCTACATGGGATCCTGGTGTATGCAGTGTGAGGACTTTAGCTTACAGGCTACAGCACCAGGCCCTATAATTTCTTTTGACCTATCCTCAGATTTATTGAAAGCTTCCTTATCTGTGTTGAATTTACTAATGCCTAGTAAAGGCATTCTTTCTTTTTTTTTTTTTTTTTTTTTTACTATTTTTATTTGATTTTTTTCTTACAATTTTTACCTTTGCTGAAATTTCTTGTTTGTCAGTAGACATGCAATAATTCCCATAAGAATTCAGGATGAAAGAGTGTTAGAAGGTTTTTTTTTTTTGTTTTCTTCTGATACAAGATATAAATTATCCTATGGAAACAGACTGGCCTAAATTTTAATGTTCTGTGGAGTCACAATGCCAGATTTCAAATGAATGCATAAAATAAATCCCTTGTGTATTGATTCATGTTGTCCACCTTTCCCATTAAAGCCTTAGTGTGTGGATCATAGGCGCTTTAAATTCTACGTCTAGGGAGGCCAGTGCCACAGAATAGCAGCCTCAGATTCCACCGGCAGTGCCAAAACCCCATGTAAAAGCAAGTTCAAATGCCAGCAGCTGCGTTTCTGATCAGCCCCCGGTTAACGACCTGGGAAGGCAGCAGAGATGGCTGAAGTCTTTGGGTTTCCGGACCCACGTGGGAGACCCAGAGGAAGACGCTCATCGTATTTTTGGACCAGATGCTCATCCTTTTTGTGTCCTTTTCGGGAGTGAACCAATGCATGGAAGATCTCTTCTGTGTCTCTCCTTTTCTGTAATTCTAGTGGCCTTTCAGACAAGTATAAATGAACAGGTCATTCCCTATCTGAATTCCAGCAGCCGAGGTTTCAGTTGATTGTGTTAATTGGGTTGCTGTGCCTGGCCTTTTTGGGTGTCTGAAGTTTGATGGAAGGTGGCTGTGGCCTGGGTGATCCTGTCCGCTCCTTCTGCCGGGCAGTGGACACTGCTGGGAGGTGGTCGCTTCTCACACAGAGGGTCGGGGTTTCCGAGAGGCAGGAAGAGGTCAAATGTTTATTAACATTCCTTCCTGTTTCCTCTATTGCAGTTCTGCCCACAGTTCTCTGCTTTTACCCTGAAACTGCAGAAAATGAACAAGTCCCAGGTGAGTTGTGTATTTCTTGCTTTGGCTTTCAGTGCATTTGGGAGAGAAAGAAGGTGAAAATGAATAAAACTAAAGAACGTAGCAAGAATAACTGACCAATACCAGCAGATGGAAAGCAAACCAGTGTCGATGCCTTGTACTAATACCAGGTCTCTGGTTCTTTCTTTTAGATGGGAATAAATTTTATGGACCTTCACACAGAGGATGTTTTGAGCTGTTAAGGACAGGCGTCATTTATTTTATTCTTTATTGGAAAGGCAGATGGATGTAGAGAAAGATCATTCATCTACTGTGGCTGCATTGGCCAGAGCTGAGCCAGTCTGAAGCCAGGAGCCAGGAGCCTCTTCTGGGTCTTCATGTGCATATAAGGTCCTAAGGATCTTGGCCTGTCCTCAGTTGTTTTCAGGCCACAAGCAGGGAGCTGGATGGGAAGTGAAGCTGCCGGGACTAGAACCAGCTCCCATATGGGATCCTGGCATGTGTAAAGCTAGGACTTTAGCCCCTTATCACACCAGGCCCAGTATTAATTAATTTTTAGTGATTATCTGATTAGTGGAGAGGGCAGAGAGAGCAGCACAGAGCAGCATCCAGGCATTTTGCCACTGTTGGACAACGGTTTCTGGGGAAACGTGCCCAGGAGCATCTCCAGATCACCATCTAGCTGTAGCTTACCTGAGCATTTGCAAGGGTCCCATTTGGGGAACTTGCTGTCAAGGTCACGAGAAATAGCAGGCCTAACACAGTAAGGGCCCTGGCAAGGTCATGCTGGATCAGGTACTGAATGTCTGACAGGAATGTGGGCATCATCAAGCGAGTATGATGCTCTGCGTGTTGTGCTTCTTGGCCCAGTGGTCACCTGCAGAGTCTCAGGGATTGATTAAAACAGGATGCTAATCTCAGATGAGATGAGTGTCCTTATGTGATTGGAAGCAGTCTAATTCAGAGTTTGGGCATTTGGCAGTGGTAAGTCCTGGCGACAGTTACCTCTTCTGAAGGATGTTGTCTCATCTGCTCCATTTCTAGTCCAGCCCCTGCTAATGCACACCCGGAGTGACAGCAGGTGGCGGCAACACAGGAGTCTGGGATTGAGTGCCAGACTCGCGACTCAGCTGTGGCTGGTGTGCACATTTGGAGAATGAGTTGGTGGGTGGGTGATGTCTGTATCTTTGTGTTTTAAATAAAATAGAAAACAAGTGAAATGTTAAACAAACAAAACTCAAGCCAAAATCTGGGCCAGGTTCACTAGGGCTGCGAGGTTAAAAACAAAAAATGGGACCCTGTGTGGTAGCCTATTGGCTGGAATCCTCAATTTGCATACACCGGGATCCCATGTGGCTGCCAGTTCATGTCCCAGCAGCCCTACTTCCCATCTGGCTCCCTGCAGTCGAGGACAATCCTAGGCCTTGGGACCTTGCACCTGCATGGGAGACCCAGGGGAGGCTGCAGGACGGAAGATCTTCCTGTCTCTCCTCTTCTCTGTAACCTGAGTTTCCAATAAAAATAAGTAAATCTTTAAAAAAGAAAGAAAAAAAAAAGGTACAATGGGGCCTGGTGCAGCTCAATGGCTAACTCCTCACCTTGCAAGTACCGGGATCCCATATGGTCGCCAGTTCCTGTCCCGGATGCCCTACTTCCCATTCAGTTCTCTGGGACAGCAGTAGAGGATGGCCTTGGACCCTACTTCTGCATGGGAGACCTGGGAGAAGTCCTGGCTCCAGTATGCTCAGCTCTTGTCATTGAGGCCATGTGGGGAGTAAGCCAGTGGGTGGAAGATCTTTCTGTCTCCTTCTCTCCATAAATCTGATTTGCCTTTCCAATAAAAACAAGTCTTTAAAAAAAAGAATTATTACAGTGGCAGTGACATCAGCTATCCTGTCATGTTTAAATACCTGTTCCAATATGTATTACAAACCATCTGCGTCAGTGGAAAATCACTGCCATTCAAACTGAGGACTGTGCGCCCGTGTCTACCCCTTTCCACGGCCGTGCCTCGTTTGGCTTCTGCTGCATTAGTGTGTGCAGTGGCAGCTTGAGGACGAGCCTAAAGGTGCCTCTGTGAAGACTTCATGTTCTCCGAAACGTCTTCATTCTGTCTTGGCATTTCATGGGTAAATAATGAATGGATTTGTCCTTTGCTGGAATTCTTCCTGGTTTTGCTTGGTGCAATTTGAAGCTATGTTACTTACACACTGAGAGTATGTTTTCATGAACATTTGGTATTCTATCTTGATGGATTTACCCTTTTATCATTTTGTAATGTGTGCATTTTTTAGTTGTCTGCCCTTCATCTGACATAAAGCCATACCTACTTTTGATAGTTAGTGTCTGGTAACTTCTGTATACTTTGCTCTTCATCAGAAGTTGCCCCTGACTCTATTTTTAGACTGTTTTACTCCTTAATTTTTTTGTGTATTTTATTGTGCGGTTTCGTGTGTCAGGTAATTTTTGTTTGTATGGTACATAGCTCACTCTCCAAGTGTAAAGCTTTATTCTGTCATCTTCTTATATTCTGCTGCTGAAGCTTGTTTTGTTTTTAGCATTTGTGAGCCTGCAGAAGCTGGCATTGTAGTAATGCTGCTATCCCACAAGGATGCACATTTGAGTGCTGGATGCTCCATTTTCCATCTAGGTTTGGTGTCTAGTAAAGGTCTGGTCTCTGCTTAAGCAACTTTGTCTTCATTTCCAGTGCTCTTGTAGTGGGTGGGTAGGGAGCAGGGCTGTGTTCTCAAGTGGCAGAAAGCAGAAGGGCAACACAGGACATGAGGTTCCTTCTCCAAGCCCTTTATAAGTGCACTGATGCCACTGGTGAGGGCAGCAGGCCTCATGGACCAGCTACCTCATCTCCCAGTACTGTGCCATTGGGAATGAAGTTTAAATGTGAATTTTGGAGGGGATGAAAATGCTTTTTTTTTTTTTTTTAAAGGATTTCTTTATTTGTACTGGAAAGGCAATTTTACAGAGAGGAGAAAGAGTGAAAGTTCCGTCTGCTGGTTCACTCCCCAAGTGGTCACAATGGCCAGAGCTGAATTGAACCAAAGCCAGGAGCCAGAAGCTTCTTCAGAATCTCCTATGTGGGTGCTGGGACTCAAGGACTTGGGCCATAATCCACTGCTTTTCCAGGCCACAAACAGGGAGCTGTAAAGGAAACGGAGCAGCTAGGGCATGAACTGGCACATGCAAGGTGAGGATTTAAGCACTGAGCTATCGCATTGGACCTGAAAATACTTAAATATTATTACCTTCCCTAAAATCCCTGTTGCTTTATAGACCTGAGCAGCACTTTTACTCAAGTCCATTCTTTTGTGTCAGGTCAGAAAAACCTTTGGGGACATTTTTACTAGCTGTAAAATCCAAGTTTTTTTTTGTTGTTGTTGTTTTTGTTTCTTTTTAATTCTTTGAACATCAGTGTCTGTGGGGGCTTCCCTCATAAATGAGGGGTCTTCAGAAAGTTGAGCTTTTTGGGCCCGGCCCGGTGGCACAGTGGTTAAGGTCCTCGTCTTGCACGCCCAGGATCCCATATGGGCGCCGGTTCTATTCCCGGCAGCCCCGCTTCCCATCCAGCTCCCTGCCTGTGGCCCGGGAAAGCAGTCCTTGGGCCCCTGCACCCGCGTGGGAGACCCGGAAGAGGCTCCTGACTTCGGATTGGCTCAGCTCCAGCCGTTGCAGCTGCTTGGGGAGTGAATCATTGGATGGAAGATCTTCCTCTCTGTCTCTCCTTTCTGTATATCCACCTTTCCAATAAAAATAAAATAAATCAAAAAAAAAAAGTTGAGCTTTTCTTGTTTGCTCATAAGGGCTTTTTGATTTGTTTTAAAAGACAAGCATCTACAAAGGCTCATCTTTTTCTTTTCTTTCTTTTTTTTTTTTTAAGATTTCTTAGATTTTTATTGAAAGGCAGTTTTGCAAAGTTCCTCCATCCACTGGTTTACCCCTCAGATTGCCACAGTGGTTGGAGCTAGACTGGTTCAAAGCCAAGAGCTTCTGGTCTCCCACATAGGTACAGGCGTCTGAGGGCTTGGGCCTGTCTTCCACTACTTTCCCAGGCATATTAGCAGGAAACTGAGTTAGAAGTGGAACAGCTGGGATTCGAATCAGCGTACCTATGGGATGCTGGTACCTGCCTAGTCTTTTGAAGTCATTGCTTTTTAGTGTTGTAGTCAAGAAATTCAAGCAAATACTGTTTGCTGATAAAGATGTGACCTGTTTTGTCTTGAAACTCAGACTTTTTACTTTGTATCCAGTGTTCTGATTATAGTTCCTATCTTTTGCTTTTTTACAATTTTGTGATGTATAAAAATGCTCCGAAGTACAAATGAAAGAGCATATCAGGTTGTGTTATGAAATTACCATTTTGTATGTTGAGCCAATGTCAACAATTTCACTATGGTGTGACCTAATAATTACCAGCTACTTGAGTCACCCCGTAGCAAGTAGTTACCATTTGGCAGATTTCCTCTTATACCTTTATAATAGATTGAGGTTGTTTATTTACAGTACACTGTCATACATGAATTCTGTCTACGTTTCTGTTTCTGGTGTGGAGCTACATAACATGTTCTTTTTTCTCTAAAGATGATGATTATTATCATTTTGAAAGTTACAGAGAGAGGAAGATAATTAGATCTTCCATCCTCTGGTTCATTCCCCAAATGTCCACAGTAGCTAGAACCAGGCCGAGCCAGGAGCCAGGCTGCTCTTACCAAGGGTCTCCCACTTGAGTATGGGGCCCAAGGATGGGTCATTTTCTGCTGCATTCTCAGGTCATTAGCAGGGAGCTAGATCAGAAGTGGAGCAGCTGGGACTTGAACTGGTACACATGTGAGATGCCAGTGTTGCAGGCAGAGGCTTATTTTAGTATACCACAGCACCAGCCCTATCTCTGTCTTTTTTTTTTCTTTTTTAAAGATTTATTTATTTGTTTGAAAGTCTTCAGGGAGAAGAGGAAAAAGAGATTCCATCTGCTGCTTAATTCCGCAAAAGGCCACAGATGCTCTTGCAGGGCCGGGCTGGAGCTAAGAGTCCCGTGTTTGTTTTATATTAATGCTAGAATTTTCTTGACCACTAAAGGGATTCTTGTAATTTAGAGGTAGCAGACATTAGACGTTGTATGTGGGTGTATGCGATGCTCTTTTTTTTTCTTGTTTGTTTTGTTTTTTTAAGATTTATTTATTTCTACTGGAAAGGCAGATATACAGAGAGGGGAAGAGAGAGAGGAAGATCTTCCATCCAATGGTTCACTCCCCAAGCGGCCACAATGGCTGGAGCTGAGCCAACCCAAAGCCAGGAGCCAGGAGCTCTTCCAGGTCTCCCACATAGGTGTGGATCCCAAGGCTTTGGGCCGTCCTCCACTGCTTTCCCAGGCCACAAGCAGAGAGCTGGATGGGAAATGGAACTGCTGGGATTAGAATTGGTGCCCATATGAGATCCTGGCACGTGTAAGGTGAAGACTTTAGCCACTATGCTAATGCACTGTGCCCTGATACTCACTCCCCCCCCTTTTTTTAACAGGTTACTGGGTTCAGCATTGTGGTATAGCTGGTAAAGCTAGAGCTATAGTGCTGACATCCCATATGGGTGCTGGTTTGTGTCCCTGCTGTTGTTCCACTTTGATGTGCCTGGGAAAGCCACAGAAGATGGCTCAAGTACTTAGGCCCCTGAAGTCACGTGAGACCCAAACGAAGCTCCTGGCTCCTGGCTTTGGTCTGGCCCAGCCCTGACTGTTGTGGCCATTTGGAGGTGAACCAGTGACAAGGAGTTTGCTCAGTAGCTTTCTTGTCTCTGTGTCTCTCCCTCCCTCCCCCACCTCCTCCCTCCCTCCCTTTTTTCCTTTCATTTTTCCTTTGCTGTGCAGAAACTTTTAGATTAATGTAATCCCATTTGTCAGCTTTTGCTTTCATTGTCCATAATTTTGAGGTTGCATCCAAAAAAATCCATGTTGAAATCATTAAGTCCTGAAGTGTTTCCCTTGGTTTTGAGCTTGCATTTGGATCTTTGATTCAAGAGCCTGTCCTTTGGCTGTCGGGGCGTGGGCTGGCTTCGGTGTTGTTCCGTGCCTGCTGCTTCAGTGTGAAGCATTGAGTGTGTGTTTCCCCACAGTTTTGGGAGTATTTTTTCCAATTCTATGAAGAATATGACTGGTATTTTTTAGGGATTACATTAAACCTATAGATTTCTCTGGGCAGATTACTGATTTTTTAAAATCCCTTTCCCTTCTGCTGGCCTGTCAGAATACTTGGGTATTCTTATCTTCTTTTCTTTGATATTTTAAGTAGCACCTTCCCAGATAAGGTGCTTTCTCCCAAACAGAACTTCCAGTGACTGGCATCCAGAAATTAACAGCTTCGTAATCAATGTCTCATTTCATAATTCCTCATTTTAAAATGTTTTGCTTACTTGCTGCACTCATTTTCATCTAACTGAATCTTAATAGGTTTAATTTTATTCTATCTGGAATTTTTAAAACATTGTAATAATACCTAACATAATGATGTTTATTTTATCCAAGTCCTGATCCTTGATCAGGCATTGTCAAATTGTGGCCCATTGACCAAGTAGGCTTCTTTCTTTTTTATGATCCATAGCCTATGATTGAGATCTTTTTTTTTTTTTTAATAAAAGACTTTTTCATTTAAAAGTAAGAGAAGAAGATACAAAGTGGTGTCTTCTATGCATTAGTTCACTCTGGAGAGGGCCACAGAGGCCAGAACCTAGCCAGGAGGAAAGGAACCAGGAGTTTCCTCCAGCTCTCCCACAGTGGTGGCAGGGGCCCAAACACCTGTGCCATCCTCTGCTGCTTTTCCCAGGCCAGGCAGGGAGCTGGATCAGAGGTGGAGCAGCCGGACAGGAACCAGTGCCCAGAGCGGATGCTGGCATTGCAGGGGGCAGTTCTATCCCCTACACAATCTCAGCTGGGGGTTTTCACATTTTTTATTTTTTTTTTAAAGATTTTATTTTTATTATTTTTTATTGGAAAGGCGGATATACAGAGAGGAGATACAGAGAGGAAGATCTTCCATCCGATGATTCACTCCCCAAGTGAGCCGCAACGGGTCGATACTATGCCGATCCGAAGCCAGGAGCCTCTTCCGGGTCTCCCACGCGGGTGCAGGGTCCCAAAGCTTTGGGCCGTCCTCAACTGCTTTCCCAGGCCACAGGCAGGGAGCTGGAAGGGAAGCGGGGCTGCCGGGATTAGAACCGGCGCCCATATGGGATCCCGGGCGTGCAAGGCGAGGACTTAACCACTTGCGCCACCGCGCCGGGCCCGGTTTTCACATTTTTTATGATCGGAAAAAGAATCAGGAGTATTATCTTTTGTGAAAATTGAGATCAGATTTCAGTATTGCTAATTCAGGTTTTATTTGGTTTATACCTGCTTTCGTGTATAGGGACAGAATTGGTTCATTTTTTTCCTGTTATTTTTCAGCAGGTTTATTATCATATACCAAAGTGTGGGGACTCTGTATTTACTTACCTGAAGTTAGTGGTATTTCAAGAAAGTTGGTGTGAGCGGTTCTGGACAGTTCTCGTGGTCTCTCAAATATGCTTGACTGCATTTTGCCATTCCTGCTAGAACTCTAGGTGCAATTGTGTTATACCTTTTTAACCTGGCCCTCACCCGTATGCTTTCTACTTCTGATGTATTTTTTATCCTTTATACCTTTAGTGTTTCAGTCTAGGTTTGTTTTTAAGATTTATTTTATTTGTGAGGTGGAGTTACAGAGGGGAAGATTGAACATCCCATTTGCTGGTTCACTCCCCAAGTGGCTGGGCTGAAGCCAGGTGCTAGGAGTTCCCTCCTGGGTCTCCCACTTAGGTACAGGAGTCCAAGGACATGGGACTTGAACCGGCATCAATGTGGGATGCTGGCACTGCAGGCAGGAGCTTAGCTTCTGTGCTTCAATGCTGGCCCCAAGTTGGGTATTTTTACTGACTTCTAGTTCACTAATCAGCTGTATCTAATATGCTGTTAAATCTGTTTTTAAAATCCTAAATGTGGTTGAGACTGTTTTCGAATTGGACATCCACTGTCTGCCTTTGTTTGAAAGCTTTAAGGAGCTCTTTGTTCTTGGGATTTCACAAGAACAACGCCTCCTTGAGGCTCAGTGCTATATTGTAACATCAGATGCTGAATCTTTACGTCCATGTCTCTCTGTACAAATGTCACAAGAGGAAATGCAATGAATGTGTGGACGGTAATGCTGAATGACTTAGAACACCTGGAAGTGAGATTTTAGGTCTCCTTTGCACATCACAGCCCCCTCCCGGCAGGCTGACTGACAGTCCACCCTTTCAGGGCTCCGTCTCATTCACGGATGTGACTGTGGACTTCACCCAGGAGGAGTGGGAGCAGCTGGACCCCTCGCAGAGGATCCTGTACATGGATGTGATGTTGGAGAACTACAGCAACCTGCTGTCAGTGGGTAAGGACACGTGGCCAGGGAGAGCGCTCGGTGTTCACAGTGCAGCTGGCCTCCTCTACTAACAAGCTTTCTGCAGTCTCAGGAGTTAAATTGTTATTCTCTAATGAGGTGTGAATTTCAAATCTGAACAATGGGAAGAGATTTGAATGTCACAGTTAGAATTCCGAGTTCAAAACTTTTTTTGTTAAGATTTATTTATTTTATTGGAAAAGCAGATGTACAGAGAGGAGGAGAGACAGAGGAAGATCTTCCGTCCGATGATTCACTCCCCAAGTGGCCACAGTGGCTAGAGCTGCGCCGATCCGAAGCCAGGAGCCAGAAACTTTTTCCAGGTCTCCTACGCAGGTGCAGCGTCCCAAGGCTTTGGGCCATCCTCAACTGCTTTCCCAGGCCACAAGTAGGGAGCTGGATGGGAAGTGGAGCTGCCAGGATTAGAACCGGTGCCCATATGGGATCCCAGTGTGTTCAAGGCGAGGACCTTTACCATTGCTCTATCGCGCCGGGCCCTGAGTTCAAAACTGTTTAGGGAAAGAAGAGATGGACAGTCAGGCAGAAGCCACTCGAAGCAGCATCCTAAGGACACTTTTTCCAGAATCTGCCCACTAGAGATGGCTGAGGGCAGATGAGCTTGGATTTGGGGCATCGCACCACCTGGTGCCAGTCTCCTAGCTTAACCTTTTCCCCTAGTAATTTGCTTCAGACCTCAGCTATGACACTTGGCCTAACCCTGCTAATCTTGCGGTAGTGGTCTTAGTTTTCCGGAATGGTTATGTTTGCGTTTTTACTCATGAAGATTGTTACAGTAGGCTCCAGGAGGAGACCAGTGTCGCACACAGAAGAGGTAGTGTTTTCCTGGGCAGGTTGGCATTAGGAATGCCAGTGTTGTGCTGTAGCAGGTAAAACCACTGCCCATGGGCCTGGTATGATTAGCCTAGTGGCTAAAGTCCTCACCTTGCATGCTCTGGGATCCCATCTGACTCCCAATTCATGTCCCAGCTGCTCTACTTCTCATCTAGCCCTTGCTAGCGCCCTGGGAAAGCAGCGAAAGATGATGGCTCAAACCCTGATGTTTGTGGCCATTTGGGGAATGAAGCAGTGGATGGAAGATCTCTTTGTAACTGCATGTTATTTTATTAAAGATTTTTTGGGGGCCTGGTGCGGTAGCCTAATGGCTACCTTATATGCACTGGGATCCCTTATGGGCGTTAGTTCATGTCCCAACAGCCCTGTTTCCCATCCAGCTCCCTGCTTGTTACCTGGAAAAGCAGTGGAGGGTGGCCCCAAACCTTGGGACTCTGCACCCGTGTGGGAGACCTGGAAGAAGCTCCTGACTTTGTATGGGTCCAGCTCTGGCCATTACAGCTGCTTGGGGAGTGAACTAGCAGATGGAAGGTCTTCCTCTCAGTCTCTCTACCTTTCCAATAAAAATAAATTTTTAAAGGATTTACTTTATTGGGAAGGCACAGTTACAGAGGAGGAGGAGACAGATCTTCAGTCCGCTGATTCACTCCCCGAGTAGTTGCAACTCCCTGAGCTGATCCGAAGCCAGAAGCTTGTTCTGGGTCTCCCATGTGGGCGCAGGGTCCCAAGGCTCTGTCCGCTGCGTTCCCCCAGACCGTAGCAGAAAGCTGGATTGTAATTGGAGCAGCTGGGACACAAACTGGTGCTTGGCATTTGCAGGTGGAAAATTCGCCTGTTGAGCCCCCAGGCTGGCCCCTTGAGTGCTTTTTTTTTTTTTAAAGATTTATTTTTATTTGAAAGAGAGACTTAGGAGCTCTGTGCTTGTGTCTGCTGGTCAAATCCAAAAATGTACACTGGGACCCTGTCAAAAGCCAGGAACTTCTTCCAGTACTCCCACACGGGTTCAGGAGCCCAAGCACTGGAGCGCCCCCTGCTGCTTTCCCAGGCCATGAGTAGGGAG